>NC_016133.3:30759493-32130736 GCF_000005505.3 Brachypodium distachyon | reverse complement strand
GTCTTAAATTTGAGGGACGTTTGGGAAGTTTGACCGGAGGTTTATTTGCCGAGTGACAGAAGTGATACCCCAAAGTACGCGTACTAGCGCGGGAAGCGTAATCCTCCTGCGAAGGCCCGGCCGCCTATAAATAACGCGACAGACGTGTCCGCGGTTCCCGTGTACCACCAACCGCACAATCATCTCCCTCTTCCACCACCACACCGCCAGTAGAAGTTGTAGAGAAATTAAGGCCGACCATGGCGAAGGCAGCGGCGACGTGCGTAGTTGCGATGGCTTTGGCGTTGGCGGTCCTGATGGCGTTGGCGAGCGGGGCGACGGCGGCTCAGTGCAACGCGGGGCAGCTGATCGTGTGCGCGCCGGCGATCATCGGCGGGGCGGCGCCGACGGCGGCGTGCTGCTCCAACCTGCGCGCGCAGCAGGGCTGCTTCTGCGAGTTCGCGCGCAACCCGGCCTACGCCAGCTACATCAAAAGCCAGACCGCCCGCAAGGCCATCGCCGCCTGCCGCGTCGCACTCCCGCGCTGCCCCTAGCTTAGCTAGCTGGCCTCTGCTCTGCCTGCTACTGCTACCTCCATGGCCGCTGCTGAACGACGTCTATATATACGCACGTCGCGAGAGATGCAAGCCTCTGTATGGTGTATGAATAAAGGCTTAGATATAGCAAACCCGATGAATAAATGGTACTGCTCCGGTGTGTATTTGTGTTCTCTTGTGTGTAATTTGGCGAGTAACTTGATCGATGGATGGATGTCGACCGATCTCTCGTGTGTGTGTGTGTAACCGGTGAGTAATTTGATCTATGCATGTCGATCGTCGATCTTGTTTTTAATCTGCGTGTCTCCGATATTACACACTGGCACTAAATATACTGTTTGGTTTTTTCTAAAACGACTGACGAATTAATAACGGTGTGTACGAGCGCTAGCTAGCTAGCTGGTGCGAGGGAGAGCGACATTGAACAGGTAGTTACTACGAGTAGTAATATTGGGCATTTCGGTCAAGGTCAATACATGGCCACCTTATTACCCCGCGGTTAGATGAACAAATGTTTGGGCAAGCCATGGCATAATTAGCTGGCCGGCACCGGCACAGTGTGCCACTGTTTATTACAATTGCCCCTGCTTCGGGTCGTCTTCACGTACGTGGAATCATTCATTTATGCTGGATGCCGATGGCCAACGGCTGAGCCAAATGAAATTAAGGCCATTTAAGATCAAAACAGAATCTGGTTGAGTCAATTATTTGGTTCATCTACCTGAAGTCGATCGTTCACCACACCTGCCGTGGAGGAAGCGTCGACCTTAATTTGGTCGAATCCATAGCCGTGATGATCATGATTCTCAAGCTTCTTATCTTCGTTCCCTGGCGCATGGAAGCGCGTATTCTAGGAGAACGAGTCACATGAGATCAGCTACAGACAGTTACGCTGCCTGGAAGGGAATGAAGGAAAACGCGGCATATATGACCATTGACATGGTTTTCCAACAGCGAACTGTGTCACACGGACTGTTCATGAATTACTCCTATACAGATTAGATGTCTCTCCAATTTAGGAGAACGATTTTGAACCCTTATCTAGAGCTAGCAATGATAATTACTTTTGCATGTCACTAGATTGATTGTTAGGCACAATTACGATTTACGATTTACAAAAGCTCCTTGATAATTCTGGACAATTATAAATACGACCGGCGCGCTTAGCTTTCCAGTGCGCCACGCTTGAGAACGTAGTTGTGTTTGGAGAACTAGAGATCCAAGCTAGACGATCATGGCTACGGCTAGAGCGGCCGTGGCGATGGCGGCGTTCGCTATGTTAGCAGTAGTGATGGTGGTGGCGGCGGCGGCGGCAGAGCAGTCGTGCGTCGACGTGGGGAAGTTGGCGGCCTGTGTGCCAGCCATCACCGGCGGGGCGGCGCCGTCGGCTCGTGCTGCTCGAGCCTGCGGGCGCAGCAGGGATGCTTCTGCCTGTTCGGGTACCTGACGGCGTCCAGAGGCTACAGCATCAACAGCCCACCTGCCAGGAAGACCGTCTTCGCCTCCTGCGGCATCGTCCTCCCGCTGTGCGCCGCGTCTCGATAGAAAATGACAAAATGTGGTCTCCTAGCTTATTGTGGTGTCTGATGGTTCTCATTTTCAATGAAATTTCATTGTAATTTAAAAAAAAATCAGTCGTTTCCAGTGGAGGCCGAAATAATTCTCTTGCTGTCAAAATATTTTGAAAATGTCTGTACTACACACAAGTTAAAATAAATTTCAAATCTTTTATAAAATTATTCAAACTTTGAATGGACATTTAGTAAATTTCATTTGAGAATTTCGATCATTTGGCTGAAAGGAAAAACAAAATTACTGAAATTCACTGATTTTCAGATGTGGCTGAATATTTCAGAAACCAAAATTGAAAGCTATACTTCTCTCTAAATATATATAAACTAGATGATACTCCGCACGTTGCTGCGTCACATTTAGTAAAAAAATATCTGCTAAAAATGTGCATAAAAAGAGAGAGGCAAATTTGATTGCTAAAATGGTGTGACACACAGATGTATATCTGTGAAGATGGAATCATCAAATGATCTTCCCAAGTGACATGAATGTTTTTTAGAAAGATCTACTACCAGTGTAAATCCAAAAACTACAAAGAAATGCATTCATTGATAAAAATCATAGATTGATGGAAATTTATAAGAAATAATCAAGTTTACAAAACTAACATACATAAATCATACACTGGACTTGGCAGATGCACAAACCATGACAAAACTATCAATGTATGCAAATATACCACCGAAATTTAAACAACAGGCATGCGAATGGCCACGAGAACAGATATATAGGCATCTCCACCGTCTCCTGGGAAGATGGCTCCACATATATGAATGAAATTAACTCAACATATATGTTCAACAATATGCAAAATTAATAGAGAAAATCCCAAGTACAATAGCAAGGATGTATATTGAAGGGTATATATCGATGTGAGCAATACGTCCTTTATTGGGCAGTACATAGTTGAAAGTAGTGTTGGCACATTTCGTATTGCGACTAATAAGTAGCCATGAAGATGATGCATGTACATTGACGTATGTCGGTTACAATAGAAGCTGATCATCTCTGCACTATCCATCTCGGCAAATCTTACAAAGACAACACGATTGGGAAGAATCAAGGCATGTAGATTTTCCGATCTAGACCAAGACCAACGATTTGCTGCATTTCGGCGATAAACCAAATTAATCAATTTTAAATCACATGCCACAGGGGTGAAATGCAAGCGAGAATCAACAAAGTACACAAACTTGCAAGCCGTATTTGTTCATTTAAGCAAATAAATAAAAAATAGATTTAGTAACAAATAAGATGAATACTTAACAATGAGCAGCGAGGAAGAATCAACAAGAACACCAGCCTTAGCATCCAAGTCCGCCAGCAGCCTGAGAGAGAAACTAAAAAAAACACAAACCTTAGCATAATATGAGAGAATCATAAAAAAAAAACACAAACCTGCAAGCCATATTTGTTCATTCAAGCAAATAAACGAAAAATAGATTTAGCAACAAATAAGAAGACTATGTACCAATACGAAGCAAGGAAGAATCAACGAAGAACCAGCTTAAGCATCCAAATCGTCCAGCACCCTGAGAAGGAGAATCAACAAAAGAAACACAAACCTTAGCATCCAAGCCGTCCAGCATCTAGAAAGCAAAAATATGTGATATGTTAGGGATGGCACCCGGCACAGGTGGTGCCTTCCCATACCCTTACCCGCACCTTTTGATCTTACCCGTTACCTGTACCCATACTGATAAGGCTCAACGTGATACAAAAGGGTTTTAGGACCAATATATATTCTTTCACGGCGATCGAAAGAACGAGCAAAATAGCAACCGAGAGAGAAATCAATCTGAAATAATTCAGACCAAAATCCCTTCAACTCCTCGCGTTAGAACTGATTAAAATCAACTTCCCCGCATGGCACAACATCAGACCTTCAAGATCAGCAAGCGAAAACAACGATATGTGCCCCCAAACATTGGGACTTTTTTGGTCTATTTTTTATCTCGAAAATTAGGTCTGAGCTACAAAGACGGCTGGCATGAACCCTTTATAAGATGACTCTAACGAAACTTGGGTGGGACAGGCCCCACGCCACAACTAAGGCCCAAAAGGCTGGACTAAAAGTGGTTTTGGACAGGCCCAAATACCATCAAACGAAAATAAAGAAAACACTTCAGTCTTTAATAAAACAGGAACTAAAAAGACTCAAAATCTCAAACCCTAAACCAAAGTAAATTATTTTTTAATTTAGCTTGGGCATGCCTTGACCAAAATGAAACAAAACTGGTGGTGTTCTGAGATTGGGATACAACCTCATCTTTAGGAGGAACTTCAATGCAAAAAGGTCCAAACTTGAGAGGAAACGGTCCTTGGTTTCGACTTTGCGTGTTGGACTCTTCGTCGCAATAGACGCATCCACCTTTATATCCTTGTCAAGTATAGGCTGCAGCACATGACGCTTCCTTTGATGCCACAAGGAATAAGCATTGCATTTGCCCTCATGAGTGGTACGCTTATCAAATTGCCATGGCCGGCCTAGCAGCACATGACATGAATCCATAGGCAAAACATCGCAAACTACCGTGTCCTCATAAGTACCCACTGAAAATTTGAGGCGCACCTTATGTGTTACCTTGAGCTTCCTTGAATTATACAACCACTCAACACAATGTGGCTGCGGGTGTTTCCATGTACGAGAGAATCCACCAAACTCTTGCTAAGAATATTGGTGTAGCTGCCACCATCAATAATCAATTTGCAAGTGGTGTTCTTGAATGTGCATTGGGTCTGAAATATATTCCAGCGCTGCCCTTGTTCTTCTATGCGGTCTTCTAGCACACGCTGCACCATCAAGTTAGTGCGATTAGGTGCAGCATCCTCAGGATACACATCGAAGTTGTCATGTTCGTTAGACTCCTCGGTAGATGGTACATCAACCCTTGTCACCATCGCTAGCAGAAATATAACTGGTGGTTGTTAGGGTTTCCGTGGGCAGCTCCAGTGGCGGGCCGTAAACCTGCCACTGGTGAGCCCTCCGGTGGCGGTTTTGGTAGACTAGTAAACGCACTCCAAAGTGCGTCAATTTGGCTTCAAAGTGCCTCAAATTTTTATTCATGACATTTTTAAAGTGTTGATCATACTCGTGTTGGCAAAACTATTTGACGCATTTTTATTGGATAAAAATGCGATTGAAGTGTTAAAAGTGCGGTTAAAAATCATAATTAACTCCATTTGCATAAAGTGCGGCTAGCATAGTGCGGACAAATATCTACCGTGAGGTAGTGGAAGTCTACTACATTTGCGAACTAAACCCCAAAATCATAACCATGATGCACAGATCTAGATTGAACCATCAGCCGCAAATTTAATTTGTGAAGTCGATATTGGGCCGGTCCAGCATGGACCAACACACGGACACTGACCAGCCCGTTTAGCATGGGATGATTTTCAACCCATTAGAGCCATTTTGAATAATTTTTGTCACCGTCAGTTAGCCATTGTCACATCATCAAAATTCTACTCCCTCCGTACCATACTAAGTGATTCAAATTTGCCCGAATATGGATGTATCTATTCTCAAAAAGCATTTAGATACATGTAATATTTCGTCACTTAATATGAGACGGAGGTAGTATGTAAAGATATATATAATAATCAGCAGAGAGTCGATTCTAGGTTTGCTTAAACTTTATACACGCATTGCACACAAGCCAACACAAGAGACAAGACTAGAGAGAAAAAAAATGCAGTTTTTTGGCTCCCGAGCTCTAGGGAGCACTATAGTTCAAACATCATGAACATCATATGTTGAAGTTTCAAAAAAATCTGAATTTTTTTCCAGTGTAAATATAGATGTGTACTACATATCTGTACATTTTCGATGAAAGATACACTGATTTGTGGTCTGTGTAAAAATCCCAAATTTGAGGATGTATAATACGAAGTAGTACATTCGAAATATGTGAATTTGTTTTTTTTTAGCTCAAAATCAACAAGATTTCATGGCGAAATCTTGCAGATACGTAACACAAGCTCATATGTACATCCAAAGTTTTCCTTTATGATTTTTCAATATCCAGAAATGTGATCTTCGTCCTATTTGAGAAAGTGTTCACTGACGCTCGTTTGCTGAATGGTGTTTCCGGAAGAAAGGAATATATATAAATGCAAAGTATTCTTACCTACAACCTGTTGAAGTAAACTAAATGATGACCCGCGCGTTGCCGCGGAACCAAACGTGTTAAATCAAATGCATAAATAGATTCTTAATATTTTTTTCTGGATAAAACAGATGCTTAAAATTAACTAAAACTAATGGAAAACATATCTAAGTGTCGTTATTTTACATGAAAGACAATATGACCTAAGAACTATGTGACAAAATGATATATAGAAAGAAAAAACTTCACCAAAAAGATGAAATATGATTGAGTTGATGAGGTGGCATGGTTTGAATTGATAGGTTAATGAAAAATGTAAATGAATACATGAAAAAAGAACACGCATGATTTAATGAGATGGCATGCATGGTGGGCTTGAGGTGGCATGCTTGCATTTTGAGATAAATCATGTAGTGGGGTATTCCTATCTAAATATATATAGAAGATGCATGTAAGGCATCCACAAAGACTGACTCTTAAACGTCTCTTATTTAAAATTTGCTGATGTGCGAGGAAAGAGAAATGTGAGAGATAAAAAAACTGAATCTTTGTGAAGATCGAGTCAGACTCCTATTTAAGGTAAGAATCGACTAAAGACTTGGCTAAGAGTCAACCTATTTATCATTGTACATCGTCACATCTAATGCTAACAAATCATTTACAGCAAGTCTAAAGACACAACCTATTTTATGTGGTATTTTCTCGTCGATTCTAAATGACGTGGGGAGTTAATACGGACTGCCTATTTTATGTGGTATTTTGTCATCGACTCTAAATGACGTGGGGAGTTAATATGGACTCTAGTATTGTTGATTCCCTAATAGTGTTGTTTGATGATGTGGATGGCCTTACATACAAACCATGGGAGATGCCCAACAAAGGCCGACTTTTATTTGGAATTTGGAGATGTGGAAGAAAGATAAATAGGAGAGAGAAGATAATTGACTCTTCCTGAATTTGCAGATGTGGTAGAAAGAGAAATAGGAGACTGAAGAGAATTGACTCTTCGTGACTCTTAAGGCAAGAAGCACTAAGAGTCAACTAAGGGTCGACTTTTTATCTATATACAACATCGCATTCAAGCGTATGTACAATGGTGTGACGTTAGTATTTTGTTAACTATACCACGTAGGATAATTGTAGACGTGAAATAGCAAGGAATGAACAAAGACATGAGACTTTTCTTAACTAATGTCTTATAATGCTAATTAAAAGATCATCTAGAGTCAGCCTTAATACACAACCTACTTTATGTGTTATTTCCCCGTCGAATGTACATGACGTGGAGAGTCAATACTGACTCCACCATTATGAATGCCCTAAGCCCGCCTTGCTTACATCTGTATCCGACAATTTTATGCCTTTTTTGGCCCTCTTTGGTACACAAGATATCAACAAACACAAACATCTCACAGCATTTATGCAAGTAAACTAATCCCTTCGATAATCCAGGCACGTCATCAAATTAATTGTATGTCACTACTCCTAATATAGCTAGTCATCCATATCCATCTATCCTTTTCCTTTCAGGGGGGATCCGAATATCCTTGCAGTTCCATCTTACTTGCACATTAAAATCTTGGCATAAAAGTGGCAGAGCATTAAAACGTTGCTTCGTAATCTTTATCCAAGGGCCGGTATTTTTTTCGTAATCTTTGGCGCGAAGGACGCAGAAGGTGACGTGTGTACCAAAATTAATACTCCGTAGTACATTCCTTCAGAAACTTCCTTCAACTCATGGAAAGTGCACCAACTCACGCAGATGCCTCTAGCTCAGTCCCGCCTATAAATAGCGAAGGGTCATCGCTTTCCTTTGTGCCACCAACTGCCTCTGTCTAACAGTTGTGTAACTTGGAACTAGATCGACTACCATGGCTAGGGCCGCTGCGATTTGCATGGTGTTGGCAATGGTTGTGGTGGCAGCGACGGCTGCAATAGCGGCAGACCAGTTGCCACCGGAGTGCAAGGTGGAGAAGCTGGAGTTGTGCAAGCCTGCGTTCATCAGCGGGGCGGCACCATCGGAGTCGTGCTGCGCAATCCTGCGGGCGCAGGACAGGTGCCTGTGCATATACATCAACGGAGGATACTTGAGCAGCCATAATGTCGGGAAGACCGTCAAGGCCTGCGGCCTCGCCATCCCGGTGTGCCCGTTGTAATGAATGTGGTGTGCCTTATTGTTTTTTTATTTATTGTACTCCTCTTTATGAGAAATAAAAAGGCATATGTATTTGATATAATTAATCGGATTTTGATATGACAATTACGGGAGGAGCTGCCTAAGGGCCCGTTGGGTAGTTCCAACATCCAAGTGAACCTAATAGAAAGAATCACACATCCATAGCAAACTAGTGTGAATTACGTACTGTGCATATGGGGGAGATGAACCAATGCTGCGGAGAGGACTCCAGATTCACTCGCTTCGTCGTTATACGGAATCTACGTTTCCACTAATCTGCCCCTCCATTTTCACTAATATTTAAAAGCATAGTTGAGTTTGATCTAGATTGTGAAAGTATTTTCTGAGAAAAAATTATGCATATGATTTTGAAGTATCTAACCGAAGAATTTCGTTGGGGCGTAACCCTCTTAGCGACACGCCATACCGGAACCCGGGTGTGGTGTCAAATGGGCAAGGGCCGGGCTGTCACCCCCTAGGTGGCGCGCCGTATCTTGATCTGGATACGGCGACAAGTGAGCAAGGATCGGGTCGTCGCATCCTTAGTGGCGCGCTACATCGACGCCCGGATGTAGTGGAAAATGAGTAAGGGTCTTCGCATTTGACTCGACGAGTGCGAAGGGTAAGGAAGCTAGCCGAACCTAGGAGGATCCGCTTAGGTAGCTGGAACGTAGGGTCCTTGACAGGTAAGCTTCGGGAGCTAGTTGATACAGCGGTGAGGAGAGGTGTGGATATCCTTTGCGTCCAAGAAACCAAATGGAGGGGACAGAAGGCGAAGGAGGTGGAGGATACTGGCTTCAAGCTATGGTACACGGGGACGGCTACAAACAAAAATGGGGTAGGCATCTTGATCAACAAGAGTCTCAAGTCTGGAGTGGTAAACGTCAAGAGGTGTGGGGACCGGATTATCCTGGTTAAGCTGGTATTTGGGGACTTAGTTCTCAATGTTATCAGTGCATATGTCCCGCAAGTAGGCCACAATGAGAACACCAAGAGGGAGTTCCGGGAAGGCCTCGAGGACTTGGTTAGGAGTGTACCGAGTGGCGAGAAGCTCTTCATAGGAGGAGACCTCAATGGCCACGTGGGTACATCTAACACAGGTTTTGAGGGGGTGCATGGCGGCTTTGGCTATGGCATTAGGAACCAAGAAGGAGAAGATGTCTTAAGCTTTGCTCTAGCCTACGACATGATCGTAGCTAACACCCTCTTTAAAAAGAGAGAATCACATCTAGTGACTTTTAGTAGTGGTCAACACTGTAGCCAGATTGATTTCATCCTCTCGAGAAGAGAAGACAGAGGTGCGTGCCTAGATTGCAAGGTGATACCTGGGGAGAGTGTTGTCCATCAGCATAAGCTTGTGGTGGCTGATTTCCGCTTTCGGATTTGTGTCCAGCGGGATAAGCGTGCCAAAGTCGCTAGAACAAAGTGGTGGAAGCTCAATGGGGAGGTTGCTCAGGCGTTTAAGGAGAGGGTTATTAAGGAGGGCCCTTGGGAGGAAGAGGGTGATGCGGACAGTATGTGGATGAAGATGGCGACTTGCACTCGTAAGGTGGCCTCAGAGGAGTTTGGAGTGTCAAGGGAAAGTAGAAGAGAAGTTAAAGACACCTGGTGGTGGAATGATGATGTCCAAAAGGCTATTAAAGAGAAGAAGGATTGTTTCCGACGCCTATACTTGAATAGGAGTGCAGACAACATAGAGAAGTACAGGATGGCGAAGAAGGCCGCAAAGCGAGCTGTGAGTGAAGCACGGGGTTGGGCGTATGAGGACCTCTACCAACGTTTAGACACGAAGGAAGGCGAAAGGGACATCTATAAGATGGCCAAGATTCGAGAGAGGAAGACGAGGGATGTTGACCAAGTCAAATGCATCAAGGACGGAGCCGGCCAACTCCTGGTGAAGGACGAGGCGATCAAGCATAGATGGCGGGAGTACTTCGACAAGCTATTCAATGGGGAGACAGAGAGCTCTACCATTGAACTCGATGACTCCTTTGATGATACCAGTAGGCGTTTTGTGCGGCGAATCCAAGAGTCTGAGGTCAAGGAAGCTTTAAAAAGGATGAAAGGAGGAAAGGCAATGGGCCCTGATTGCATCCCCATTGAGGTGTGGAGAGACCTCGGAGACATAGCGATAGTATGGCTAACTAAGCTTTTCAACCTCATTTTTCGGGCAAACAAGATGCCAGAAGAATGGAGACGGAGTATATTAGTACCAATCTTCAAGAACAAGGGGGATGTTCAGAGTTGTACTAATTACCGTGGAATTAAGCTGATGAGCCATACAATGAAGCTATGGGAGAGAGTCATTGAGCACCGCTTAAGACGAATGACAAGCGTGACCAAAAATCAGTTTGGTTTCATGCCTGGGAGGTCGACCATGGAAGCCATTTTCTTGGTACGACAGCTTATGGAGAGATACAAGGAGCAAAAGAAGGACCTGCATATGGTGTTCATTGACTTGGAGAAGGCCTACGATAAGATACCGCGAAATGTCATGTGGTGGGCCTTAGAGAAACACAAAGTCCCAGCAAAGTACATTACCCTCATCAAGGACATGTACGATAATGTTGTGACAAGTGTTCGAACAAGTGATGGCGACACTGATGACTTCCCGATTAAAATAGGACTGCACCAGGGGTCAGCTTTGAGCCCTTATCTTTTTGATTTGGTGATGGATGAGGTCACAAGGGATATACAAGGAGATATCCCATGGTGTATGCTCTTTGCGGATGATGTGGTGCTAGTCGATGATAGTCGGACGGGGGTCAATAGGAAGTTAGAGCTTTGGAGATAAACCTTGGAATCCAAAGGTTTTAGACTTAGTAGAACTAAAACCGAGTACATGAAGTGCGGTTTCAGTACTACTACGCCCGAGGAGGAGGAGGAGGAGGTTAGCCTTGATGGGCAGGTAGTGCCTCAGAAGGACACCTTTCGATATTTGGGGTCGATGCTGCAAAAGGATGGGGACATCGATGAAGATGTGAACCATCGAATCAAAGCCGGATGGATGAAGTGGCGCCAAGCTTCTGGCATTCTTTGTGACAAAAGAGTGCCACAAAAGCTAAAAGGCAAGTTCTATAGGACGGCAATTCGACCCGCAATATTGTATGGCGCTGAGTGTTGGCCGACTAAAAGGCGACATGTTCAACAGTTAGGTGTGGCGGAGATGCGCATGTTGAGGTGGATGTGTGGCCACACAAGGAGGGACCGCGTCCGGAATGATGATATTCGAGACAGAGTTGGGGTAGCACCGATTGCAGAGAAGCTTGTTCAGCATCGTTTAAGATGGTTTGGGCATATCCAGCGCAGGCCTCTAGATGCTCCAGTGCATAGCGGACGGCTAAAGCGTGCTGGAAATGTCAAGAGAGGTCGGGGTAGACCAAATTTGACATGGGAGGAGTCCGTAAAGAGAGATCTGAAGGGCTGAAATATCACCAAAGAACTAGCCATGAACAGGGCTGCATGGAAGCTTGCTATCCATGTGCCAGAACCATGAGTTGGTTGCGAGTTTTTATGGGTTTCACCTCTAGCCTACCCCAACTTGTTTGGGACTAAAGACTTTGTTGTTGTTGTTGTTGTAACCGAAGTACTAAACTGTAGTCAGAGTTTGGAATGTTTGACTTTGCCTATGTCTAAAATGACCGCTCTCATCGAACTTGAATTCTTTTCATCGTATCATGTTTTTTCAACCCTATGGTCGATGGCCGATTGTGTTGCAAAAGACCTGCATTGCACCATGCAGGAAAGCTAGGAGTATTTAATACTTAGCACTTCCCTTCTAAGGCCCGCTTTGATTCAAAAAAATTCCAAAGGATTTTTGGAGGATTTCGAATCCTCAGGAATTTTTGCTACGTGGTTCCTTTGATTCAAAAGATTACAAACCATAGGAAATTTTTCTTAGGATTCATTTCTACTAGGTTTTGTAGGAAAATTTCCATCCAATCCAACCTCATTGTAATAAGAATCCTATCTTTTTCCTGTGCACAATCAAACACCATCTAATTCCTGTAGTATTAAAGATGACATGCCACTTTGACCCTGTATATTTCCTATTCCTGCGTTTTGAAAATCCTGTGAATCAAAGAGGCCCTAACACTGTTTTGAGTTAAAAATGTCTCGAGTTGAAAATATTTATGCAGGATGTTGATGTCCTGCAGGGTCACTTTGAAGACCAAACATAATCTTTTTTTTACAAAAAGGAGGAGAACCATATATTATTAAAGTCGAGCAAATCCAGACAGCAAAGTCGAATAAAACCGATCCAAAAAAGAAAAACAGTGAATCGAACAAATTACCACTAGCCCTATGTGAAGGCCGAAACAAATGAAAAGAAACATAACTCCTAGGCCAAGCTTTCAAGAAGGACCACCTCACGTGCCGCCGATGATGACGAATCTAACATCAGATCGAATTTGGGGTTTCCATCATCAAAGTCAAGCTTCGAGCCACTACCTTCAACCATGATGAAGACGCGTGTCGACATTGCTTATGTTTATTTTAATATAAAACTTCATGAACAGCTTGGGAGAGCTTGAGCCTTTTATGTGGAACGGAAACGCATTACGCAACTCAGCGATGCATGACCGAAAGTTGGTTTTCATTTTTGTTCGTGTTCGGAAATGCTTTGAAGGATCCAGGTTGATATTAGTTTCCATCATTTTTCAGTACCACCTGAGCCTAGCAGAAAACATAATTGGAAGGATGTGACATACAATGGTTGTGTCTTTCGATTGGTTTTAGAATTTGTTAGCATCAAATGCGATGTTTACAATAATAAAAATGTTGACTCTTAGTCGACTCTTGGTCGACTCTTGGTTAAGAGTGTGACTTTTCGTGAAGAACCAACTCTCTTCTCTCTCATATTTTTGTTTTCTTCACATCAGCAAATTTAAAATAAAAGTCAGTCAAAAGTCAACCTATGGATGTCCTAAAATCGCCTTTGCTTACATCTGTATTTGACAAGTTTGTTCTTTTTGCCTCCTTAGAACGCAAGATATCAACGAGTATAAATATCTCACGGCATTTCTACAAGGAAACTAATCCCTTTGATAACCCAGTCACGTCATCAAAAATTAATTGTACATTAATTAATGCCACTCGTAATATAGCTAGTCATCCTATCTATCTATCTTTTTTTCACAGGAATCAATTACTTCCACACTTATTGCACACTAAAAATCGTGACGCAAAAATGGAAGAGTAGTAAAATATGAAGGTAATTACACTACTGACCTAACAACTTGAGAGGTGTGAATATTTTAGTCCACCTTCCTTCTTGTAAACTGAGAAAAACTAGTTCAAAATTTGAGATGCGGAAGTATTTTAGGATTAATTGGACACATGGCAGCTGCAGGGAGTGTTTTCTGGCCTGAGGTAGTTTTACACAAAGCCCCCCATACTGAAACATTTTGTACAAAAGCACTTGTACACAGGCCTAGGGTCTCTTCCCACGGTGTGACCGGCGGTGCGAGAGCTGCGGCACGAGGTGGAAACGGGGGATGTGGCAAGAGGTCGGGGACCGGGGGCCGCGACCAGCGTCGAGGGCGAGCACGCGCCGTCGGGCGCATCTGCTGTTGCTGCAACTTGGCCTCGACGAAGAGCGACTCTGCGGAGGCCGCGGACGGGAGGGGTGAGAAGGACAGGAACAGAGCCCGCGACGAGGAAAAAAGAGGGATGCTGAGATGAGGAGGGAAGAGAACAGCACGGACGCGAGCAGCGGTGCGAACTGGGTGCGAGCAGGGCGGGGCGGTCACGAGCAGGGTCTTGCAAGCTCGTCACGGGGCAGGTTCCGGGGCATGGGAGGCGCGGACGATGGCGGGTTCGGGCTCGGGGAAGCGTCGCGCATCTCCTGCGCGAGGCGTCGGGCCGCTGCGGACTCCGTACCGGCGGATGCGGCCCACGGCGGCGGGCGGCCGGAGGCGGGGAAGAAGAGACGCGAGCGGCAGTGTGGGGACGCGCAGGGGCTAGGAAGGGGCTCGGCGGCTTCGCGGGGTCACGAGGACGCTCAGGGAGGTGGCTCAGGCGACAGGGAGCAGCCGGCGCGGGTGGAGAAGAAGAGGGGAACAGAGGGAGAGGAGGGGAGAGCTCGGGTAGGGGAAAATGGGGAGGGGAAGAGGCAGACCGCGAGGAGAGGGAGCAGCGGAGATAAGGGGGAAGAGCAACATGGCAGGGAGAGGAGGTTGGGGCAGGTAACGAAGATGTGAGTTGGACGACGTCCATCTTGATGGACCTGTATCAACAAAAAAGGAATGTGAAAGAGGAGCGTGTGTCGGTGAACTCGTCGGCTAACGAGGACACAGGGGACATGATTTACCCAGGTTCAATGCCTTCGAAGAGATAATACCCCTACGTCCTACTTGTCAGATTCGTATTGATGAGTCGATTACAATGTGGTGCTGCAGAGTCTAAATGCACCGAGTCGTCGAGTGTGTCTAGGCGACTTGTATCTAAGTTGGAGGGTGTCCTCTTGGCTCTCCCTCCTGGTCCTTTATATATGCAGAAACTCAGGTCTCAGATAAAGTCCAAGTCGGTTACAATGAGAAGATATACTCTTAATTAACCTTTCTTGTCTTGAGTCGCAAGATTTGGCATGTAGACTCCTGGAGTCGAAATAGGCTTCCTTATGGGGCCCCAGCTGGGCTGTACCGGGTATACTCGAGTCGAGTACGTGGTTAGTCATAACCACGTCAGTAGCCCCCAAGTGCCTGGTTGAGTTGAAGACTCGACTAGGGACCTTTCCTGTAAAGAATGAGCTTATTCTGCTATTGAACCAGTTGCATAATGCTGCAGACTTGAAGTTTCATTGGTTTGTACTTCGAGTGAGAAGTATTTTCGACTCAGAGAGTGACTGAGCCGATGCTTTCGTGCTTGACTGTTAAATGACAGTTTCACAAAATGATCCGATAGAAGATCAAAACGGTGAGTGAGTGTCATAGGGATGTATGCTTAATGCGCCCAGAGACTCAAGAAGTCAAGTCCAGTAATCGTTGTAGGGCGAAAACAACATTAGCTTTCAACAGCATTTGAGTCCCTGGGCTCGAACCTGGCGACTGGCAAATTTTGACTTAGCCTGCTGGGGTCTTATAGAGCCAAATTCTAGTTTTTAAGTACTCGACTTGTTTGTCAAGATTACCTGAACTGGAAATACGCAGCTGGTACATTTCCAGGCCCTATAGGAAGCCTACGGGTCTTATCTTGATGTAATGAACACATGGTTGCAGGGAGCGACCCTTAAGTGAAAATTGTTGCTGGAGGGATGCAATCGAGCCTAATTTGTAGGACTTACCTTCATACAATGAGTATGGATTTGACTGGAAATAACGTAGCTGGTACCATTCCAGGCCCGTCAGAGAACTTTCAGGTCTTATCTTCATGCAATGAGCATGGATTTACTTAAATACGCAACCGGTACAATTTCAGGCTCGATGGAGAGATCCATGAGGCTTATCTTCATACAATGAGCATGGATTTTACTAGAGCAGCGCAGCTGGTGCGGCTTCAGGCTCTTTGGACGAGACCCAAGAGGCTTACTATTATGCGAATGAGCATAAAAAACTTAGGTGACGCAGTTGATGCGACTCACTTGAGTCGATTATATGAAATCGACTGTTTTGTGTAAGAGTCATTGCCCTGTTTTTGCTGTTATGAATAAAGAATAAACAATAGCTTTGGCCTTTTTGCACGATTCAACCGTGCCAGGTGAATCTTTTAGCCATCTTACTTCAGTATCCTAGAGATTTTGACTAAACCTCTAAAAACTTCTTGATTAGCCATACTGGTGGCTCAGTCGAGAGCAAAAAGGATCTCGGGACTCAATCGACTGGTCAGGACTCAAAAGGGTCGGACCAGCCAACTAAAGAAAAGACAACTCACACCGAAGAAGCTTCGGCTGCCAATCCGAGCGGAGGAAGTCGACCAGATGAGTCGAGCGTTCCTCAGGCAACGGTTCCTGCGTTGAGTCGACACGTGAGAAAATTTGTCGTTTGCTATTATTTGCCTCCCGGTGGGAGTGACACTCAAGAAATGACTTGAAATTGCTTTTTGTTTTTAGCCAATCATCCGCTCCATGACAAGTCTTATTGAAGAGTTTGAGGAGACGAAGGCAGATCGGGAGCGACTTCGAGTAGAGTTGAGTCAATGTCGCCAAGAGCTGCAGGACGCGGCCGCCGAAAAGAGTCACCTTGAGCAACATATAGACTCTCGTACTTCCGCAGAGAAAGAGCGGGAGAAGGTTTGGATCGAGCGACTCGAAAGTTCTACTCGCTCTGTCGCTGGTGAGTATTTGAATCTGTTACTCGAGTGTCTTTTCCTTCTCGTGTAAAATTTGACCGTTTCTCTGTCCTTTTGTAGGAGTCCTTGATGCTTCCGATGAGGTTCAATTCAAAGAGAGAAGTCGAAGCTTCAATGATGCTTTAGAAAATGTTGAAGTCATCAATGCTGAAGCCAAGGGCAAGCTCCGGAAAGTGACGAAGATTCTGACCACCGTAATCAGGAAGATGACTCCTGATGGGTCAGTGCCGAAGTCGCTGAATGGTTTTATTGACTTTTTTGCGGCATGTCAAGACCCGGTAGAGGAGTAGTGCCAGCATCGGTCGAAGACCGACACTGAGTTATTCTTTACATTTGCTCTTGCGCATGGCGTTGAGGAAGACGCTCTCCGTCGAGTAGCCTCTCAATCGACTTGATCGAGAGCAGGCGACTCGGTCAACCTAGGGCCCCTTATGGGAAAGGGCAAAGAGCTGGCTGAGATCTCGTTGCGGCAGCCACGTAGATCAATCGAGGAGATGAACCTAGCTTCATCCAGCGGCCCAGAGGTGGGCGATCTTTCACTAGATATATTTGATTCTCTTTCTCCTTTGTGAATCTTCTTCTTCTGTTCTTTTACCTTTGTAAAGAACTGCTCTAGCTGAGTCCTTTTTGGGAAGAAACCAAAAAATCTTTATTTCCATCCCAAAAGGGGTTCATTAGGATAAATGCTGAGGTTACTTGAGTCTTTTCCGCGCAGATGGAAAAAGGATCGCCAAGTCACTCGATTCCAGCTGCAGCGGCAGCCTCTCGCAACGATGCTCCAGCCGATCCTAGTGGAAAGGGTCAGGCTGGGACTACTCTGTCCCTAGAGCGGTTACAAGAAGTTGAGGCTCGACTCGCTAAACTAAAGTGTGACACACTGGTGACGCTCAGAGTAGCAAATCTAGCCTGAAAGCTGCGACCAACCGGGAAGAGTTTGTCTTTGGAGAGCTTCGCAGCCTGAGCGGCCAAATCCAAGGTAAGCATCGCAAGACTTTGCCTTTCATGTCGGTCTGCAAAGTAATCTTGTTGTCTTCCGTGCAGCTGTTTGCTTTGACCCTGACGATGAAAAGGTCAGAGTGAATACTGCCATTCAAGCTCGCCGAGTCCATGATCCATCACCCTTTTGGCTGGATCAGTCAAGGAGCTATGACTTGATGCTGTTGATCGAGCGGATCAAGCAGGTCAAAAGGTACTTCACCTCCTGCCGTGACATGCTAGCTTCGACTGATCGGGCTTTATGGCCGTAGGAGAAGGTGCCTCGTAAACTGGGCAGCCTGATGGTGAAGTTTCACGGCGAGGAGAAGATGAAGGAACTGGTTCGACTCTAGCTGGTGAAGGGTGTTCAGATTGCCCTCGCATTTGTGCGAGTCAACTGCCTAGAATTGGATTTCTGGCGAATTGCTACGCTGTCAGTTACTCTCACCCACGGCATAAAGTCGTTCCTGGAGGCTGGGCAGGCGGCGGCGCTGCAGATGATCCGGCAATGGGAGGCAGAAGAGGTGGAGACCCTACCTCATCGTAGGTAGTCGTGTAGTTTTTTCCTTTTTTGTAACGACTATTCTACCGGGTGCGCGATCAGCACTCCCGGTGGGAGTAGCCCCCGAGTTCGGTTGCGACTGTATGTAGTGGCGACCGGACTCAAGGTTGTAATGTGATATCCTTGAATTTCTTGGCATTGTTGCACCCCTTCTTTTTTTGGAAATGGAGCGCCTTGACTTGCCAATCAGCGCCGAGTCGAATTCCGACTTGTGGAAGTCGAATTTGAGTCGGATTTGAAGTACTCCCTGTGGGAGTGACTCGCAGTCAAATATAAATAACCGAGTGCAGACTCGAATGTACTAGCCAGCACAAGGGATTTGTCCTGCTGATTAGCACTTGGGTCTTGTGAGAAGATATGGATTCCTCCGACGCACTCGAGGTTATGCATATCCGTTTGGGACATGTTGAATACCAACTTGCGCAGGCACGGGAGGAGATCTCCTTACTCAAGTCGGAGAATCGAGCCGCATCGGGCCGAGAGGATTTCCTCCTTGGGGAAATCGTGAAGCTGAGTTCAGATTTGCGAGGTAACGGTTGAGTCCTCTGCTTGAAGTTGTTGAGTTAACTGAATTTCGACTGACTTGGACATGCCACATTTTGCAGATATGATGCTAGAACCATACGTTGAAGGTGCACGTGTAAAGAGTCGTCTTGATGCTTTAGCACGATCTGGTTCAGAGACCCCCTCCTTCTGGTCGAACCGCGACAAGGGTTATGCCCTTGCGCTGCTGCAGGATCGAGTTGCAAGAGCAGTGATCTGCCTGAAGTCCTGCAGTCACTGTTTGACAGACGTGCACCATAACTTGTTTCCGGAGCTTCTTGTTCCTGTTGACCTGAAGGGATTAATCGAGAGATTTTGCGAAGGAGCAGTAGTGAGGGGGGCTACTCATGAACAATTGGTGGAGGGGGCTATGCTGGCCCTCTCGTTCTTCGTCTTCGCTACCCCTCATTGAATCTGGACTCCCTGCATTTGACTCCCTCTTACATTCCGGACGATGCTCAGCTTGGACTGATTTACGACATGATGGAGAACACGGCATGTCAGCTGGTGACTCTTCTGGCCTTGGAGTAGAGTAGGCTTTGATATTCATTAAAGATGTAGGCGTAGTTGCCTGAGTAGTATTTTTACCGGGTGCGTGACCAGCGCTCCCGGTGGGAGTAGCCCCCGGGTCTGTGCATGACTGGTTTGCAGTCATGTGGAGACCCAAATACTTTGAAATCTTTTGTAATTGAAAACTATTAGCATTGTTGAAGATGTCGCACCTTCTTGTTCTGTACTTTTATTGATCTTGTATCAGAAGATGTTGTGATTCCAATTTTGCTTGCTTGGAAACTGCCGACCATTGAATGATTGTGCTGATGTTTGTTTACGCGATAATCCGTGAATGTCGGGTGCATAAAACGAGAGGTTTTAGAGTCGATCGAAAGCAGCCTCCGAGTGTCGTGTGCGCCCAATGACAATGTCTGCGGTCGATTGGACGCAGCCCCCGAATGTCAGGTGCATCCAATGACAAGTTTGGGTCGATTGGACGCAGCCCCCGAGTGTTGGGTGCGCCCAATGACAATGTTTGCGGTCGATTGGACACAACCCCTGAGTGTCGGGTGCGTCCAATGACAAGTGTTGGTTCGATTGGACGCAACCCCCGAGTGTCGGGTGCGTCCAATGACAAGTGTTGGGCCGATTGGACGCAGCCCCCGAGTGTCGGGTGCGTCCAATGATAAGTTTGTGGTCGATTGGACGCAGCCCCCGAGTGTCGGATGCGTCCTATGACAATTTTGGATCGATTGAACGCAGCCCCCGAGTGTCGGGTGCGTCCAATGACAAGTGTTGGGTCGATTGGACGCAGCCTCCGAGTGTCGGGTGCGTCCAATGACAAGTTTGGATCGATTGGACGCAGCCTCCGAGTGTCGGGTGCGTCCAGTGACAAGTTTGCGGTCGATTGGACGCAGCCCCCGAGTGTCGGGTGTGTCGCACTAGTGGCACCCGGGGTACCACCGCTGCACGACGCGTGGGCCTCGTCGCCGAGTCCCGGGAGGGTCTCGTCCCGGGCAGCAGCCACGACCAGCCCGGCAAGCTACCAGCCTGGAAGGGCTAGCGGGGGTTCGAGGAATATTCCCACCTGGACACCTCCCGGGAAGCCACTTGCCGGGAGGGGGGTTCCCGGGTGCGGTCAAGCCTGGGCGCCTCCCGGGAAGTCACTTGCCAGGGGGAGGGGTCCCCGGGCATAGGCTCCCGCCACAAGGGTGGGGCCTGGTGGGCAGAGCAACGGCGCCACGCGGGCACGTGCCAGGCGTCGAGTGCGCAGTCTCACCAGGGCGAGGAGTGAGGCACACGGCGCATTAAATAAGCCGACAGGAGGGGAGTTACCCGTCTAATCAGGTAAACAGTGGCTGTCCAATCCTACTTGTAGGGCTCTAGACCCCTAGCAGAGGAGTTGGCGTTCATGCATGCCCACCAGCGCATCGAGGGGGAGTTGCCCTGTCACCCTGCTCGCCACTTGTAATGCATGCACCGTGGCACCTGTGGTATCCCCTTGGCTATAAAAGGAGGACCGCCGCCGACGGTCAAAGGGTTGGAGTCCCAGTTGGTTCCAGTAGGTTGTTCGTTGGGTTCAGCTCGATCAGCTCACAGTTAACCTCTAGCCTTAGTAGAGAAGGGTAAGGAACACTTAGCCATAAAGGAGAGAGTACCCGGGAATTCGCCCGGCAACCTGTAAACACTTGATTTTGCGATAATACGAGTTCAGACAAGCAGGACGTAGGGTTTTACACCTCCGGGTGGTCCGAACCTGGGTAAAAACGTGTGTGCATGTGTCCCTAGCTTGCATGCATTCTGGGTGCGTCTCTTTGCAGTTTACGTACGCCATCGGCCACGCCGGCGATCACCGGAGCGATCCCCAACGCCCCTGCCGAACCTAAAAGGGGGTGTGCCAGCATGCCCCCGGTGTCGGAGCCCCGTGCGACGACAGGATGACAAGCTTTGGGTCGATTGGACGGAGCCCCCGAGTGTCGGGTGTGTCCAATGACAAGCTTTGTGTCGATTGGACACAGCCCCCGAGTGTCGGGTGCGTCCAATGACAAGCTTTGGGTCGATTGGACGCAGCCCCCGAGTGTCGGGTGCGTCCAATGACCAGTTTTGGGTCGATTGGACGCAGCCCCCGAGTGTTGGTGCGTCCAATGACAAGCTTTGGGTCGATTGGACGCAGCCCCCGAGTGTCGGGTGCGTCCAATGACAACTTTGGCTCGTTTGGACGCAGCCCCCGAGTGTCGGGTGCGTCCAATGACAAGTTTGGGTCGATTGGACGCAGCCCCCGAGTGTCGGGTGCGTCCAATGACAAGTTTGGGTCGATTGGACGCAGCCCCCGAGTGTCGGGTGCGTGACAAGTTTTTGGTCGATTGGACACAGTTCCCAAGTGTCGGGTGCATCCAATGACTAGTTTGGGTCGATTGGACGCAGCCTCCGAGTGTCGGGTGCGTCCAATGACAAGCTTGGGATCGATCTTTTAGTTTTGAGTGTGATGCGATCGCAACAAAGTAAGTAAAAAGAAAAAGACTCCGAATAGAGGAGCATAAATAGTTTTATTACGTACCGATGGTACAAGAAGGTGTTTAAAAATGCAGAAAAAAGAGGACAAATAGATGAGAAACTAAAAAAAATCAAATAAAAAAGCCTGCCGCGTTGGCGGCGCAGTTGTGTGGCGTTCCACGCCTTGCTTCTTGAGTCCCCGGCTCTGGATTGGAGTCTGAGAGGGTGGTTTTTGATTCTCATTTCCTGCAGTCGAGTTGCCTGAATAGCCATGTCGAGGCGTGGATGAGCTCGCAGGTATGTGTTTTAACTGACTCATTTTTCGACAGTCGTCTTCTGAGCTACACTGCATGGGCTGCAAAGTCAGCTTGGTGTGCTGGTTGTTTTAGTGTGCCTGCTAGAAGGAGCTCCTGTTGTTGCGGTTGGGGGAGCCCAGCGACTCAGTGCCCCTTAGTTGATAGGGCTGCTGGCTGAGCCAACGTTGGCCTCCTTTGATGTCTTCGAGTCTACACCGCCTGTGGCCTCAATGGCTCTTTTCTTAAGGACGGAATTTTGGTCGTTGTCTATTAAGAAGTAGAACTGGCCAGCCTAGTCCTGCGCGACCAGTAATTCAAAATTTTTATGGAATTCACGGTCGCAGTGATCGGACCATAGGAAGCTTCCAGAGATAGTTATCACGTCGTTGGGTCCAGGCATTTTGAGCTTAAGGGAAGCGTAATGCGGGACTGCCATAAAGCGTGCTAGCACGACGTGACTCAAGACCACGTGGTACTGGGATGGCCAGTCGACCACTTCGAAGTCGAGTCTTGCCCATCTGAAGTTGTCGGGTGTGCCGAACACCACGTCAAGGCTAACTTTGCCCAGTGGAGTGGCTGCTTTTCCTGGGATGATCCCATGGAAGGTTGCCTTTGTGGGAACTAGCTTTGTTGTTGAGTGGTTCATCTTTCGTAGGATGTCAGCGTAGATAATGTTTAGCCCACTACTGCCGTCGATGAACACTCTGTTCAACATGTAGCCCCCGATCTATGCGTCGAGCACCAGTGCTGCGTTTCCCAGTTGCGGGATGCAGGGTGGTTGATCTTCTCTGGAGAATGTGATCTCCACTTCCGACCAGTCGAGGTACTCCGTTGAGGAGGGAGGTGACCTCACGGCCATATGGACCTATCTAGTTATGGACTTTTGGACCCGATTTGTGGGTTTCCCTTTTTGAATCATGCAGATGTGACCTACCGGAGTCGGATATGATCTGGCAACCATTGTCGGTGCTTCAGGTAGCGGTGCAAGTGTGACTGGGTGCACTGCTCCGGCGAAACTGGCAGGGCGCGGAGGCGGAGGAGGAGCACCGATGGCTAGAGCTCCTGGTATGGGAGGCGGCAAGGGTGCATTGACTCCTTCGTTAGGGTATGGAAGCATCCAAGGTAATTGTGAGAAGCCTGCACTGGTTGCCGACTGCTGTGTCCTGGCAAACTCAGCCTGTAGTTCCCTGAAACGCCGGCACTTGGCTAGAGGTTGACTTGGCTTGATGTTGCCTTGCTCATCCCTGTAGACGTGAAACGGGCAAGGGGAAGCTAGCTGCTGAGCAAGGCTTGGTTGATTTCCTTTTCTCTACCATTGTTGCTTGCGCTTGTCACCACCTCGAAAACCTCCACCGCAATTTCCGTTCTCCCGAGAGCCAAAATCTGTCGGAGCAGCTGCTGCGATGAATTCAGGTGGGTGCGATTCTTCAAAGGCTCGGTTTTTGTGCTTCCTCCGTCGATCGTGACCATGATCACCCTCTTCCTCTGGAGATCGGTGGCGTTCATTCCGAACTGAGTCGTCATCGTCAGCCCATCAATTGGCGATTTCCATTAGATAGCTGATGGTTGTGGGCCGCACACGACCCAATTCTTCCTTGAGTTTGACTCGTCGGAGTCCTCGTTTGAAGGCGTCGATGACGCTTTCATCGGAGACTTCCTCAGAAGCGTGTTTGGTGTTGGTCCAGCGCTGGATGTACGAACGGATGGGTTCTCCCTCCTTTTGAATGCAAGCTCAGAGTTGCTCGAGGGAGACGGGTCGTTTGTATGTGGACCTAAAGTTGCGGGTGAAAGCTTGGACGAGCTCTTCCCACGAGTCAATGTCGTCTCGTGGTAAGCCAGTTAACCACGTGCGTGCAGGGCCTTTGAGCTGCAGCTGCAGGCACTGCATGGCGGTGGTACGAGAACCGCCTTGACAGCGAATCCCGGTGAGGTAGTCTTCTAGCCAAGTCTTGGGCTCTTGAGTGCCGTCATACTTGACTAGATCGGTTGGCGGTTTGAAGTTTCTGGGCATCCTGGATTGACGGATGCGACGGCTAAAGCATGGCACTCCGCATGTCTCGGCCTCGTGATCGGAATCCGCCGAGCGGTCACGATACCTGTCTCGCCGATCGCGGTTTGCGACCCGAGGAGACCCTAGTGTTTCCCTCGGGTGCGAGTCGCGCTCCCTGCAACCTCGTGGAGGCGGGTCGAGGTCATGATGGGTTTCTCCATCGTAGCGGGATGGAGTCCTGTCCTGCGGCTGCCTTCGGTTGTTAAAATCTTGGCTGATACATGAAGCCCCCGCTTTATTCAATCCTTCCAGAATCTGCTTGTGAAGCCACGTGTGCGGGTCACTATCAGGTGGCTGGATTGTTTGTAGGTAGGTATTGGCTGCACGCAAGGCAGCCTCCGGGGTTTCTGATATCATATCGCCGTGGTCGTCAACCGACATGAAGCTTGGAGCCAGGTTTCGGGTCGTGTGATCACGACGCGAGATGTTTCGTCTGGGGAGATCTTTGGGAGGTGCTCCATCAGAGTCGCTGAGTGAACCCGGGCGAGTTCATTTGTGTGCCTGGATATCTTCATCCAGTTTCTTCAGCCTCTCCGCTTCAAGCTTTTGCTTCTTGACGAAATCCTCCTTCTCTTTGTTCAGGTCGCGCTGAGCCTTGGCAAGTGAGTTAGCATATAATTGCAACTCAGTGATAGTGGGATCCTTCATAAGGACTCCCGACTCCAGGGCTGCCTGGACTTGAGCTTTCTCTGCCGCAGAATATCCAGCCGGTAGACCTGCAGATGCACTCGCGGCCAGAGGAGTCTGCTTTGGGGCGGCGGGATTTGTCATGAAGACTTGAGCGATGGCGCTCTCGGGCGCAAGATTGCTGCTGCTATGGCAGCCTTCCCGTTCTGAGAATTTGCCAGCGTCGCCTGGGACGGGGCTTTCTGCAAACTGGGGTGGATTGCTGTCAGAGGAGGAGGAGGTTCCAAGGAAAACCTGCTCTGTTTCGTCGGGTGAACCCGACGAGGTGAGATTATCACGACAACTCCCGTGTTCTGAGCGGTCACCAGTGTCGCTAGGGACGGGGTTGTTCGCACATGAGGATGGATCGTCTTTGAAATCAGAGCAGGTCCAAGAGGGGACTTGCTCTGCCTCCTTGAGTAGTTCCGACAAGCCTGTCAGTGGGTCTTTCTCTAAAGGAGAAAGGAGAAGCAGTTATTCCGGAGTCGAAGGAGTCGGCCACGGTAATCGAAGGATACCGGATCGGACGTGGAACTCGCCGAATATGAGATCCAAGCGGGCATCAAGCTTGTCCAGGACTTTGGGGTTGGACTGAAGGCGAGCGGCAGAAGACTCGAGGATCGTCGACTCCGCCTGAGTCGATGATGGTTCTGCTGGATCTGGAACCGCCGAGGTCGTGTTTCCAACAAACGTTCTTCCCACAGACGGTGGCAATGACGAAGATGTGACTTCGACAATATCCAAATTGATGGACTTGTATCAAGGAAAGAGGAGTGTGTGTTGGCGAACACATCGGCTAACAAGGACACAGGGGACACGATTTACCTAGGTTCAGGGCCCTCGATGAGGTAATACCACTACGTCCTGCTTGTCGGATCTGTATTGATGAGTCGATTACAATGTGGTGCCACGGAGTCTACTCCTGCTTTGTGGTATTTCCCAAGATACCGGCGATTACAATGGTGCTCCTTGAGCAGTTTCTTGAGGAAGAAGAAGAAGAAGGGGAAACGCTAGATGACTAAGTGGAGGATCACTCTCTTGGGATGGGTGGTGCTCCTATTTATGGGCCACCTATGTCACACTGACATGTGGACCAAAGGCTAACCTTATATTCTACGGGGCCCGCCGAGCACGCCCCTCGGTTCCCTCCGGATGGCACGGCAGGGGACAAAACAGATTTACTTTTCCTGGCATCAGACGACGCGCATTGTAGCCACGCACCGGCTCCCGTCATCGGTCCTTTTTCGGTGCTTTACACTGCAGCCGCCTGGCACTGCGACGTGAGCAACGACTACCTTTCTTTGACAAAGGAGACGTTGCTTTACTTTGTGCCATGTGCTCAGGATAAGACCGTTAACGCATCTCGGCATTGGCCGAGATCAGACTGCTTGTGCTTATCCTGCAACCTCATAAGACAAGATAGATGTGCCGGCATATCCTTGGTATGCCGGCCTGTTAGCAATGCGGCTTAAGGATGCCGGCGTACTTGCCTGTGTCGGCTTTGCCTTCGTTATCTCGGCTAATGTGTGTCGTCATGACCCTACCCGGGGTCATCCCTCCGACACTTGTCCCTGAAGCTGTTGCGGTCCGCGACAGTTTCCCACAACTCAAGCCACCAAAGCCTAGTAGGGTTGAGCCAAGGAAAATGCCGAGACAATCCCAAGCTTTCTTAGCCGAGATCAGGCCATTCCGACATATCTAATCGGCATGCCTATTCAGCCCTGAGCCGACATTCCTTTCTTCCTTGTGGCCGGCAGTAGAAACCCGTTTCTGCCGACATTAGTGCCACCTGTCGCTCACACTCTGTGCTCTGCTTAAATAACGGGAAGATAAGACCCGAAGTACCACTGGCGCGCCTTTTGAGGCGAGCGTGTCGTCCCATCGGACAGGAACACCGGCAGGCCATTAAGAGGGGGAATTTCGGTTCCCACGCAGACCCTTATCTTCCCGGATTCAGCGGGATTTACTGCGCCACGTCGCGCAGTAATCACGCGCGTGCGCCGTTTATGGGGTTGAATGCCACCATGATCGTGCGTGGCCTTATCGTTGGCCACGGAGATCGTGGGCGTGGAAGATCCGCGCCCCATTAGTGCGCCGTGGTTATAAATAAGAGGGGCGGGGTGAAAACCCTTCACTTTCCCCCGAAATCCTCGCTCTCCTCTGCTCACGCGCGCCCCATCATTGCCGCGAGCTCGAAGCTTCTCTACCGCCGCGCCTCCTAGCTTCCAGTAGCTGAGCTCGCCGTCGCACTTTTGCGCGCGCTTGCCTTGTTCTCCGCCACAGTTTCCTTGCTTGCTTGCATCTTGCGCCGCCATCTCCTCGCCGGCCCCTCAAACCTAGATCTTTTCTCGAGCAATAGCGCCTTCTTCCCGCGATGCTGCCGCCGTCGACCCCGCCGTCTAGCATGTCGAGGAGGAGACGGGCTCGGAGCGCGCCGGATGGGAAGGCTCCGATGTATCGTCGACGGATATTGACTGGCTCCGCCGCACCCGGCGGATCTGTGCCGACACCCGAACCTGGTGAGTGTGTCGTCTTCCTTGCTCATTTCAAACGTGGATCGCGACTTCACTAGGCAGTTCTTAGACTTCTTTGGCCTTCAGCCACACCACCTTCCGGCTAACGCCATCCTCACTCTCTCGGCTTTTGTCACTTGCTGCGAGAGTTATCTCGGCCTCTGGCCTTCTATTCACTTGTGGGTCAAGTACTTCATGTTCCGGCCCCAAGTCTTTCCCGATAAGAACAATCCCGGCGCCGCTAAGCCCATGACCCAATGCGGCGCCACCACTGTCATACCCCGCCGGGGTTCCATCTTCCCTCGCATCCAAGGTCTTGAGTCCTGCAACAAATGGCTCAAGACCTTCTTCTATGTCAAGAATTCCTCCGATACCGACAAGATCATTCTGCCGGGATTCGTAGTCGGCCCGCCGGAGGAAAAGAAGAATTGGAAGCATGACCCCAAGGACTCTCTTCCAGAGATCAACGAGGTTCATGCCGGCATCATCGAACTCAAGGAGAATGGGACGACGGCCGACGACTTGCTGGCGATATTCGTGTTCCGGCGGTTATGCCCACTCCAACGCCGGACACATAAGATGTGTTTTTATAGCGGCCAGTTCGACCCGAACCGGCTTTCAACCGTTCGGCTAGACAAACTCGAAGTCCGGCGCCGAGTTAAGGCGATCGCGAAGACGAACTTGTCCAAGCATTGGGTCTGGGGCATGATTCCGTTCAGCCGGAAGAACCGTGCGCCTCCGGTAAGTCTTTATTTGTGTATGTCTTCAATTTTCATCCGAGATGATTGTTATGCCAGCTTCCATCTGACAATGACTTATCCCGGCGCAACCTTATACTTTTGTGCGGAGGTTTACCCTTCAGCGTAATGAAGCCAGGAATTCTCCAAATAAGCGTTTTCGGGAGCGAGCGCTTGACATTCGACTAGGAAGATCCAGACTCAGAGGATCACATGCCGATCGCTTATGTCGGCCCCCTTCGCGTCGTAGGTAATCATTCCCGACATCTTCTCACAGATATCAAAATATTTAACATCAAAAATACTCATGCCTGCATCAATCTGAGAACAGCTGACTCGGATGATCCTGCCGCTGCTGAGGCGTTGGGTTCGGCTGCTGCTGCGGTGCCGGCCCGCGAGAAGAGAATCGCCGAGACTGATCTTCCGAGGACCTTGAAGCGGAAGAAAACCGCTGGTCGGCAACCAAAGCCGAAGCCCATGGTCGTTGGGTAAGATTTATAGCATTTCGATCCCTGATGTCGGTATTTTTCTTAATTGACACGAAGATAACAAACTTTCATTTCTGCAGGGAGGCTTTGACGGCTATGCAGTCTCAGACCTGCATTGCGTCTGAGATTCCGGCGGCCTCATCTCCGCGTGTAGAGCCTTCAACTCAGGCTATGGGACAGACCGAGACCGCCGCAGATCCAACATCCCCCGTCCGGGATGTCGGCCCTGGCATCGACGCTTCGAGAGTCGCACAAGCCGAGACATCTGCGACCGGGACTTCGGTGGTTGGGGCTGCTCCTTCGTCGGCAGCGCCTGGCACGCAATCACAGCCAATAGCCACAAATACTCCTCAACAGCCGGCAAACAGCCCCGAGGACCCCAAGGACCCCAAGCGACAGCAACACCACCATTGCCGCTGCCGCCGCCGCAACCGCAAGCAACTCAATTAGCGGCTACACGAGCCAAGAAGACTAGGAGCTCCGCCATCCTGGCGAGACAAGAGCCTCCGAGTTCTTCCAGCTCACCGTTTGTCCGGGGTACTCAGGGAGTTCCCCATAGGACGGCAAGCGGGCATAGCTGGTGGTCGCTTGGCCAGTATGTGATGGACTGGAACAGTGCCGACAGCTACGAGGTGAACTCCGGCACCATCCAGACAGCGTGGCAAAGCCCTCTGGTGGGGCCAGCACCTGTGGCGGCGACTCCGGAGTCTGTGTCGGCCCGGATGTTCTAGGCGAGGCTCGCCCTGTTGGAGTCCAGCCGACGTACGAAAAACTCCTTTGAAGTTTTTTACTCTATCTCCAATATGCATACTCCTAGTCCCTGAGGTTTAGGGCGAGTAAGAATTAGTCGGCTTGATGCTTATCTCAGAAAAGTCCAAACACTATGCAAGACTTAAAAACTTCAAACACTATTCCCCGATATTTATGCCGGGTTTAGAATAGTCGGCCTGAAGCTTAAAAACTTCCAACACTTATTCCCCGAGATTCAGGCCAGGTTTAGAATAGTCGGCATGAAGCTTATAGCTGTTGACCTGCCACTGCAATAGAATTAACTGTGGATCATCGTCTTGCAGAGCTGCATGAACAAGCGCACCACCACCTTTAAGGTTCTACTTGCAGCGCATCGGAAACTAGCGGTGCAGCACAAAGCTTTGGTGGCCGAATAGCAGAACAAGAGTAAGTAAATTTTCACCGACATAAAAGCTATGTCGAAACATCTATGTACTGTGAAGACTGATATGTGCTCTCGTACTGTCGCACCAGTGGCATCCGAGGTGCCACCGCTGCACGACGCATGGGTCGCATCGCTGGGTTCCCGGAAGGATCTCACCCCGCCAACGGTAAAAGGATTCGGTTTTTTCCGGTCAAACAACTCATAGTTCCGCGCTAGCAGTAGCCAAGAGTAGCAAGTGGCACTTAGCCAAAAGAAGAGTAACCGGGGACCCTTCCGCGGCAACTTGAAACCCTCAATCCTACGATAATACAAGCTCAGACAAGCAGGACGTAGGATTTTACACCTCCGGGTGGCCCGAACCTGGGTAAAAAGCATTTCCGTGTTCATTGCATTCTTACGCTTTGCATTGGCCTCGCCGGCGATCGCCGGACCGATCTCCGTAGCCCACTGCCGAACCTAAAACGGGGTGCCCGCGCATCCCCGGTGTCGGAGCCCCGTGCGACGACATCTGGCATGCCAGGTAGGGGGCGCGTGAGAAGAGCTCGCCGGTGACCGCCAGCGGCGACGACTACACCAGCATCGGCCTCATCTTCCTCAACGAGAGAGCCAGCCACCATGCCCCCCAAGCGGGCTGGTGACTCGAGTGTCGACCCACGTGCGGCCCCAACGGCGCACACGCGGTCGCACGACGTACCACGCGTGTCGCAGGAGCAGGGCGATCCTGAGCCTGCCCTAGCGCAGCCATCACAGCTGCCACCGCCGCCTCCTCGACCGTCAGCTGACAACCGGTCGAGAGGGCCGGCAGGTCCCAGCGCCGGAGCCAACCGCGCGTGCGGCTACAGTGCTGCCCGCGCCCTACAGCGGGGTGACATGCGGGCCGACGAACCGCAGCAGCGGCAGCACCCGCACGAGGAGCACGGAGCGGAGGGCAACCGTTCGGGAAACCGGCTCAACCGAGGGCGTCTGGGGATAGAGCGAAGGGCAGCCGTTCGGGAAACCGGCAGCCTCCCGTGCAAACCCCGGCGGAGGCCATCATCGCCGCACGAGTCATGGTGCATTACTAGCCGCCCCAGGGCACGCCGGCGCACGAGGCATGGAGCGCTGAGCTGGATGCGCTCCTCGCGCTCGCCGCCCAACAGCCACAGGGTGAATGCAGCTCAGCAGGCTTCGGTCGCGGGCAGAACCCGGGGCGCGGAGATGCGCCCCGTGCCTCGCGACAAGGGGAAAACCCTCCCCCGCAGGGAGGCCCGGGAGGCGGGGACCCGGAGGGGTCCTCGGACTTGTCACCCACCGTCACGCGAGGTGACGCGCGCGGCATCTTGAATGCCCGCCAGCAGGAGGATCTGCGTCAGCGCCTGGAGCGCCGGCGCCGGCGCGAGGTAGAGCGCCAACGCCCGCAGGAGCAGGAGGATGCTCCCATGGGCCCCGAGGACGGCTGCACTGCTTTCACGCGCGAGCTGCGGCGGGTGACATGGCCCCGCAAGTTCCGAGCGCCCGCGATCGGTACGTACGATGAGACCGTGAATCCCAAGGGTTTCCTCCTGACCTACACGTTGGGGATGCATGCCATCGGCGCCGATGACAAGGTCAGAGCCAACTGGTTCCCGATGGTCCTGAAAGGATCAGCGAGAACCTGGCTGCTCAACCTGCTGCTGGGTCCATCGCCACTTGGGCGGACTTGCGCGAGCAGTTTGTGAGCGCGTTCCAGGGCGGATACAAGCGTCCGGGAAAAATGGCAGAGCTACACACTGTAGTGCAGAAGCGAGAGAGACGCTGCGAAGCTTCGTCAACCGCTTCTCCAACCTCTCCTACTCCATCCCGGAGGCGGAGGCTGCCGCCATCGTCAACACCTTTGCCATCAACGTCCGCGACCCCAAGATGCGCAAGAAGCTGAGCTCGCATCGGATCCGGATGACGCAGGATCTGTACGCCTTGGCGCATAAGTGTGCCATGGCCGACGAAGAGCGCTTAGCCCCTGAGCTTGCAGCTAAAGCTGCTGCGAGCCCAGGAGAGAGCTCGCAAAAGAAGAGTTCCCGCAAGCGCAACGGGAAGCAAGTCCTCGCCGCGGAGTCAGGGGCTGCTGCGAGGCCTGCAAAGAAGGCCTCGCCCGGTGGCGGGTCTGGCGGCAAGCAGGGCGATGCGCCCTTCTGCCCCATCCACGCCAACTCCACCAACGATGCGCCGGACTGCCGCATCCTGCAGGGTATCAAGCGGCGGCGCGAACAGCGCCACGAGGAGCGCCGAGCAGCCGGTGCCTGCTTCAACTGTGGCGACATCGGGCATCTCTCCCGAGATTGCCCGAACGACCCCAGAGCGGGGCCGAAGCCTGCCGGCGGCAACGCGGGCAGGGAGGAAGCTCAGGGGGGACGCGGCCAGGCCCGTGCCGGCAGGGAGCGCCCTCCTCGGGGATGAGACAGGGCTCGCACGGAGGAGCAACGCGAGTCCGACTGCACTGGGGGCGACGAGCCGGGCTTTCAGGAGCCTTGCAGCGTCGCCTGCATCCATGGGGGAGCTTACGCTCTCTCATCCCACGCTGCGGTAAAGCGCCTCACCCGAGAGGTGTGTGCGCTGTTGCCGGACGCGGAGCCGCAGCAACCGCTGAGGTGGTCACACGTGCCGATCACCTTCAGCGCCGAAGATCACCCAGCGCGGCAGCTGGATTCAGGGGTCACACCCTTTGTGGTCTCACCGATCATCAGCAACATGACGTTGACCAAGGTGTTGGGGGACAACGGAGCGGGGCTGAACCTCCTGTCCGCCAGGTTGGTCGAGAAACTCCAGCTATCGGTGGAGCAGCTGAAGCCCACCGACCCGTTCCGAGGAGTAAACCCCGAGATCGTGCGCCCTCTGGGGCGCATCACACTGCCGGTGACCTTTGGGTCCCGGGAAGCGTTCAGGACCGAGCACATAGTGTTCGACGTGGCGCACATCCCATTGCCATACAACGGGATCCTTGGTCGGCCGGTGCTGATCAAGTTCATGGCGGCAACCCATTGCGCCTACAGCGTGATGAAGATGTCGTCCGTGTACGGAGTCCTCTCCATCAGGTGCGACCTCAAGGACGCGGCCTGGTGTGTTGGCAAGGTCGTCAGGGCCGCGTGGCAGCCGACGCCGGTGACGAGGACGTTGCCGGAGACGAAGGCTCGTCGGGCGACGGCCCGGCAACGAAAAAGGCCCACGCAGCCCCGCAAGAGCTTGCCGGGGGAAGCGCGGGTTCGAGATCGTGCCCCGGTAAGGGCCAGAAGCTCTGGGAGGAGCCCGCCAAGCTGAAGAAGCTGCCCCTCCAAGCCGAAAGCAAGGAGCGCACCGTCACCGTCGGTGCGAACCTTATTGCCGAATAGGAAAGCGCCCTCATCACTTTCCTCCGGGAGAATGCCGACGTGTTCGCTTGGGAGCCGTCGGACCTTGCCGGAGTCCCTAGGGAGGTGATTGAGCATCGACTCGCGGTGCGCCCGGACGCCCGCCCCGTCAAGCAGAACATCCGCCGGCAAGGGCAGGAGACAAAGGATTTCATCAAGCAAGAGGTGGATAAGCTCAAGGCTGCAGGGGCTATCAGGAAAGTTCTGTACCCCACTTGGTTAGCTAACCCTGTAGTAGTACCATGGCGGGAAATAAGCTTCGCATGTGTGTAAATTTTACTGATCTTAACCGTGCATGTCCCAAGGACCCTTTCCCTGTACCCCGTATCGATCAAATAGTTGATTCCACTGCTGGTTGCGACTTGCTGAGCTTTTTAGATGCTTTTTCCGGCTACCATCAAATTAAGATGGCGGTCGAAGACGAGGAGAAAACAGCGTTCATCACCCCGGTTGGCTGCTACTGCTAGATGTGCATGCCTTTCGGGTTGAAGAATGCGGGCTCAACATCCCAGCGCGCGTTGCACGAGTGTTTGGGACCCCAGCTAGGCCGCAACATGGAGGCCTACATGGACGATATCATCATCAAGTCGAAGCGCGGGGACTCGCTGATTGATGACCTGCGGGAGACGTTTGATAACCTCCGCAAGATCAAACTCAAGCTGAACCCTGAGAAGTGCACCTTTGGTGTAGACTCAGGCCAGCTTCTGGCTTTCTTGGTTTCGCACAGGGGGATACAGGCCAACCCACAGAAGATAGAAGCTATCGAGAAAATGGAGGCTCCCCGCAAGGTGAATGATGTCCAGCGCCTCAATAGCTGCGTTGCCGCGCTGGGCCGCTTCATCTCAAGGTTGGGCGAGCGCGCCTTACCTTTCTTCAAAGTGATGAAGAAGAAGGGCCCGATAGAGTGGACCCCTGAGGCCAAGGCGGCGTTCTAGGGTCTCAAGCAGTACCTGAAGTCGCCGCCGATCCTCGTCACCCCCAAGCCGGGCGAGCCGCTACTACTCTACCTAGCAACGACTGACCAGGTGGTCAGCTCAGTGCTGGTTACCAAGAGGGAGGAAGGCGTGCCGGGGACTGAGGTTGCGAGGCAGGGGGCGAAATGGCCCCCGGCAACCGCCTCGGACCCCGGGACCACCCCCGAGCCGGCATCGTCGGCACCACGCAAGCGGCTCGTGCAGCACCTGGTGTACTTCGTCAGCACGATGCTGCGCGACGCCCGTACAAGGTATCCGCAGGTGCAGAAGCTCCTCCTGGGGATTCTGCTTGCGTCCCGCAAGCTGCACCACTACTTTCAGGCGCACTGCATCACGGTGGTGTCGGGTTCTGCCTTCAGCGAACCCTCACCAACCGTGAAGCCACCGGGAGGGTGGCCGAGTGGAGAATGGAGCTGTCGGAGTTTGATCTGCACTTCACCAACTCCAAGAGCATCAAGAGTGCGGACGTCGCGGAATGGACGTCGACGGGTGTAGAGGAAGATGAGCCGGAGACTAGCTTGCCGGGCAAGCTGGACGAGGACCACAGGATCCTGTACTTCGATGGTGCGTTCAACCTCTAGGGAGCTGGCGCTAGTGTCATCATCGAGTCACCGACAGGAGATCAGCTGAGGTTTGCTATCCAACTCGATTTTCCGAACTCCACTAACAAAACGGCAGAGTACAAGGGTTTGCTCGCCGGGTTGCGGGCAGCAATCGCCCTGGACATCAAGTGCATGGTCGTTCGTGGGGACTCCCAGCTCGTGATCAACCAGGTTAACAAAGACTACGACTGCCTGCAGATGGCACCGTACGTGGAGGAAGTCCGCAAGCTAGAACGCAAGTTCAAGGGTTTGCGGTTCGAGCACGTCAAGCGGAAGGACAACTTCGCGGCTGACGAACTGTCCAAGATGGCAGCAGACCGCCGGAAGCCTCCGGCGGGGGTGTTCTGGCACAGGCAAGCTGCGCCCTCAGTCGCCCCCGAGCCGGCTACCGGGGAAGCCCCTCCAGCAACCGAAGGAAACCCCGCAACAGCATGGGTCAATGTCGCTGATGTAGCGGCATGCGTTGGCAAGGAGACCCCTCCCTGGGCGGTGGAAATCGCCCGTTACCTGAAGGGAGAGGCTCTAAAGGGAAGACGACGTCGCCGCGGAGCAAGTGGCTCGGCAAGCCAAAATGTACGCCGTGGTGGACGGGAACCTCTACCACAGGCGTGCAAACGGAGTCAAGCTCCTCTGCGTGTCCCAAGATGAAGGGCGCGCACTGTTGGAGGAGATACATCGAGGCACATGCTCCCTCCATGTGGCCTCCCGGGCGCTGGCCGGCAAGGCGTTTCGGCACGGTTTCTACAGGCCCACGGCCCTGGCCGACGCGGAGCAGATGGTGAAGACGTGTGAGGCGTGCCAGTTCCACGCGAAGAAGAGCAACTAGCAGGCACAGGCCTTGCAGCTTATCCTGTCCTCGTGGCCATTCGCTGTCTGGGGACTAGATATCGTCGGCAAGCTGCCGAGAGCGGTTGGCGGCTATGAGTACTTGCTCGTGGCCATCGACAAGTTCTCCAAGTGGGTCGAAGTGGAGCCAGTGCGAAAGGTGACCACCCAGGCGGCCGTCAAGTTCTTCAAGAGCATTGTGTGCCAGTTTGGTATGCCTAACGGCATCATTACCGACAATGGCACGCAATTCACGAGCACGGTGTTCCAGGCCTACTATGAGGGCATGGGCACCAAGGTACACTTCACGTCTGTTGCTCACCCAAGGAGTAACGGGCAGGCGTAACGAGCCAACGCGGAAGTGCTGCGGGGGCTCAAGACGAAAACCTTTGACAAGCACAAAGGCCACGGGAAACACTGAGTCGAAGAACTCCAGCCTGTGCTATGGTCAATCAGGACCACACCTAGTCGGGCAACGGGCGAAACTCCTTTCGCCCTTGTCTACGGGGAAGAAGTGGTGATGCCCCTCGAGCTCAAGCACGGATCTCCCCGAGTACGCGCGTACGGCAACTCCAGCCAACACGAGCAAAGGGTTGATGATCTGAACTTCATCGAAGAGCTTCGATGCCGGGCTGCTGTGCGAGCCGTGCGCTACCAGTAGGGACTCCGTCGTTATCACGACAGGCGAGTCCGTCCCCGGGGGCTCGAGAACGGAGACCTTGTCCTGTGCCGGATACAAGGAACGAAGGCTGGGAACAAGTTGACTCCGAAATGGGAGGGGCCCTTCCGCGTAGTGCAGGTGACCAGGCCGGGGGCTGTCCGGCTAGAAACCGAAGAAGGCTTGCCGCTGCAAAATAGCTGGAATATTGAGCACTTGCGCAAGTTCTACCCGTGAAGCGGCGGAGCCTGACCCTCAGGTGATGCCGCCGATGCATACATCTCGAACTAGTGTAGCCGGGCAGCCCCCGTGTGTAAACCACTAGTTACTCCACCGAGCCCACTCTGAGGGGTGTCGCAAAGACATGGCGGTGGTGCATCCCACCAGCGCTCGGCACCGGTGGGTGCACTGCCGCCGTGTCCTTGCCACACCTCCTCTAGCGAGCGGCTCCGGGGCGAGGGTTACCGCGGAGACACTGTGGTGGTGCATTCCATCAGCGCTCCGCGCTGAAGGGTTCACTGCGGCAGTGCCCCTGCCACATCCCTCCAGAGGGTATCTCCGCAAGGAGCGAGGGTTGCTGCGGAGACACTATGGGGGTGCATGCCATCCGCGCTCAGTGCCGATGGGTGCACTGCCATAGTGTCCCTGCTGCACCCCTCCAGAGGCGAGGGTCGTCGCGAGGACGCTGTGATGGCACCGGTTCCGGCGTTCGGCGTTCGCTCCGGCCCACCACAACGTCCCTGCCGTGTCCCTCAGGTAGACTTTCTCCAAGCAGCGAGGGCTACTGCGGGGACGCCGTGATGTCTTCGCCACCCGCGTCTGCCGGTGGTGTCGAGGATGTCACGGCGTCCCTACTGCACCCCTCGGAACAGGTTCCTCCGAAAGCAAGGGCTCTTCCAAAGGCGAGGGTTGCTGCGGAGACACGGCGGTAGCATCGTCATCGGCGCTTGTCGCCGGCGGCGATCCTGCGCGGCGTTCCTACCGCATCCCTCAAACAGGCTCTCTCAAGGGCGACGTACCAGGCGCACACCTCCGGCAAGCGTACCGAGCACGAGACCAAACGAAAAGCTAAGTGCTTGAACCTGAACGATAGACTCTTTGAGAACTAAACGTAACTGAACGCTGCCTCGCTAAGTGTGGCCCCGAAACCTGCGTGTGGCCGGGGTGTTAGAAGGACGCTTGCGGGGGGAGTGCGCTCCCCGTGCGGCTTCCGAGTCCGTCCCGGGAGGGCATGGCTTGGAGTATTTACCCCACAAGTGGAGTGGCTCGCCGCTGCTGCTTGACCCCAGGTCGGCACTGCGGGTCCGTCCCGGGTCCCTGCTCCGGTCAAGAGTGAGGTGCGCGAGTCCCCGGCAACACAAAGCACAACACACAAGGGCGAAGGGATCCACCCCATAAGGCAGCCCCGGGAACAAGGAACAAGGATTAAACAGAACTAAAGAGCTGGATTAACAAAGCAGCAAACGATTACATGAACTAATGAAACGGTAATTGTTCAAACGGCGCCAAGCACCATGCTTGCAGGAACGAAAATTCAAGAGGATAACACAAGGAAACGACAAGGACCGGCAGGAGGCCCCGGCGACTGGTTGTAGTGGCTTCCGCTGGAGGCTGCGGCAACTAGTTTCCGACGTCCTCAGCCGGGGGCTCCGGGGACGGCTCAGGGTCCGGCTTCCGCAGCATCCGCTCGACCACCTCGTCGACAAACCCACTCACCGCCTGAGTGTGGGTGGGTTCGTCCTCACAGTCCGACCAGGCATCCAGCAGCGTCTCGAAGGGGAACTCCGGGTCCCGAAGGTGTACCCTAAGAAGGATCGTTCCGGCAACCTTCCGGGCGTAGTTGGCAACCTCGTCAGCGCCAAACTTGGCGATCTAGACATCGAGCGCCGCAAACTTCCCCACCAAGTCGGAGAAGAACGGTCAGCGTGGAGACGTCCGTGCCATCCACCTCTGTGGCCTGCAGCTCAAATCGAGGCAGCCAGTCGCGCATCGCTTGGGTGATCTTGAGCAGCTTCTCGGTCTCCAGTTGCTGCTACCCGATCAGCATGTCATGGTGGAGCCGGGCATCGAGCGTGGCCTTCTTGGGCTTGCGGACGCGGCTCGCCAGCGACGCGAGCTCTGCGGCCTGGGTCGCGTTATCCTCGCCGGCCTTGGCGAGCTCCTCCCGGACAGGGGCCAGCTCGGTCTCGAGCCGGGCTGCTTTATCCTTGGCGGCGTTGAGCTGGATCTCATGCCGAGCTGCCGCGCCCATCGCGCTTTCGGTGGCCCTTATTTGCACCTCCAGCTTGACGTGCAGGCCTTGGATCTCACCGAGATAGTTGGAGATCACATTGCTCTTCTCGTCGATCCGAGCCTTGGTCGCAGCGAGCACCTCAACGTGCTCCTTCTTGGTTTCCGCCTGAGCTTCCTGGAGATCGGCGCATTGAGCCTCCAGTTGCCGGGAGAGCTCCTCTTCGGGGACGACCGGTGTGGTAGCATCCTTCAGGGCTTCCCGGGCAAGGCGCGCCTCCTCCCTGGCGAGGCGCGTCTCCTCCCGCGGCCGGGAGAGCTCCTGCCGCTCCTTCTCCACGGCCAGCCGCAGCTCGCCAAGCTGGCTCTTGGCGATCGCGTGGTGCTCCCTACCGCTGCGGTGGTCGCCGCTGCCGCTGCGGCCGGCGCAGCAGGGCTTGGCGTGGGGACTGCCTCCGGCTCCTCTGCCGTCCCCGTAGCCTCGACGTCGGAGTCAAGGTCAACCACCGTAGCGCCCGCTTCTGGTGCGGGCACGCTTGGGCCTGCAACAGCGAGAAGTATGAGAAGTGGGAAGCTAAACGAGTTGCCCGGAGGCAGACGCGGGGGCTCTGGATGATTACCTTGTAGGGCCGTTGGGCTTGCGGGGGGAGTCTCCCCTTCCTCCTCCGTCCCGGCAAGTGTCTCCGGGAGGCTTGCTGCGGGCGGAGCGTGGCCTGCGGAAAAGGAAGGTACAGTTGCAGGATTAACTGGCAAATGGAAATGCGGGCAAGGAAGCAGGAAGGAGCTGTACCTGTTGGCGGCGCCACCTCCATTGGGGCTGGGTTGCCGGCAGATGCGGTGGCGACGCCGCTGGCCCCTGTGCCGACCGGGTCGGCGCCGCTGCCGGCGTCCGCACGCGCCTTCTTGCTCGGTGCGGCAGGCGGGGAATCGTCCCTCCCCCTCTTGCCAGCGCTTGCCGACGAATCGGCCTTCGGGGGGTTGCGTCGGAGCGCGAAGCCCCGGAAGACCCCCCGAGCGGGCGGGGCCGTGGGTGCCCGTGGGGTTTCCGCGGCCCGGGGCACCACGGGAACCATCGAAGGGGCCGCCGCGGCGTCGAGGGCCACCGATGGTGTGGCGGCCGCCGCGGCTCCGGCAGCTGCTGTTGAGGTAGCCGCCGCCGGGTCGCTGGCAGTCGTTGCCGGGGTGGTCACCGCCGTGGCTCCGGCAACCGCTGCGGGGGTGGTCGCCGATGAGGTGCCGGCGGACGCCCCCAAGGCGGCTGTCATAGCGGAGCTGGTACCCGCCGCAGGGACGGATGCCGCCGCAGCCACCGTGGAGGGAGCCGCGGCCGCTGCGTGCGCCCTTGATCTGCACACGATCAGGGGTGCGTCGTCACTGTCCTCCTCTTCCTCGTCCACGGGGACGACTACCCGGGACACGGCAGGCTGGCCCGCCTCGTCGTCTGAGGACGGAAGGGAGGGCCAGCTGACTTCCGACTCGCCCCCACTCTCTTCAAGCACCTGCTTCCCGCGAGTTGTAGGCAGAGGAGGATGCGGGTTCCGAGTGGGGAGTCGTCCATCAGCCCCCACTCGTTGCAGGGCGGGAAGGAGGCGATGATGTCATTAAGCCCCGGAACGCCGGCGTGGAGGGAGATAACCCTCGGCGGGAACACCGTGGCGGGGACGTCCTTGCCGGAGATCCCCTTCACCCACACCTCGAGACATTCCCGGTCCATGCCCTCACGGTGGAGGCGTGTCCTGTCCCCGGACCCCGTGTACATCCACACGGGGCGGGAGCGCAGTTGGAGCGGCGCGACTCACCGACGAATGAAGGTGCGTGCCACGTTGATGTCGGTGAGCCCAGCTAGCCGCAAGGCCTTGATCTTCTCCACGATGGCGAGGAGATCGGCGTCGCGGTGGTACCGGTCCCGCCAGCTGTCGTTGGGTTGCGGCAGCTCGGTGGGTGGGAGGATGAACTCCTCGGGGTCTTCCTCCCGGACCCAGCACCAGTCGCCCCGCCATTCCTTCTCGATCTTCTTCTCTGACCAAACGATGAACCCGGACTTCATCCGGTCGCGAGCGCGGAACACCACCCCCGACGACATCGCATTCGCATTATCGATGCGTGTGTAGAAGTAGTGCCGAAACAGTGCCACTGACGGCATTACTTCGACGAATGCTTCACAAAGGACTGGAAGGTGGCAAGGAGGTAGAGGGACATGGGGTGGAGCTGCGCCACCCGCAACTGGTATGACTCCATGCGCGCATGGAGGAACAGGGAGAACGGCGGCACCAGTCCTGTGAGGATGAAGCGCCCGAACACCCGAAAGTCATTTTCCTGGTGGTCGGCGCCGGCGGGGAAGATCAGGTTCTCCCCGTGCTCGTTGGACCTGGAGGCAACGGCGTGTCGGATCTTGGCCAGTGCCTCGCCGCTGTAGCCGGGCCGATAGAAGGCGAGCGTCGCCCTCATCGCCCGCTTCCTCTGATCTTTGTCTGAGGCGGCCTTGGTGGCCGCCTCACTCTTGCTGGCCGCCGGTTTCTTTGGGGCCTTCCCTTCCTGGTGGTGGGGGGCGCCATGGGAGCGAGGGCGAAAGCTAGCAAGACTCTTGGGCGCAAGATGCGAAAAGTTGGAGGAAGAAGGCTGGGGGGCTGAGTGTTTACCCCTCAGCGCAGCGGTAAAGGCTTTATAACGCTCCGCCGTTCGGTAACGGCTGCTTCCGCACCCAGCGGGTGTGCTGCGATAATTACTAATCAGAGAGATAATGCGAAGAGTGGCCTTAACTTCCCTGTTTAAGGGGGAAGTTACGGTGAAAATCTCGCACCCACTACTCCGTCCGTAACGGCGGGGTCCTTGGGACGGCGAAGAGACACGGGCCCGAGATGAGTCGGGACCCACGCGTCGGTTGGGGCGTAGCCCGGCAACCGACCAGGGAAGGGTTCGCCCGGGAACAGGTGTTGCCGGCCCATGCGCGGGGGCTACTGTCGCACCAGTGGCACCCGGGGTGCCACCGCTGCACGACGCGTGGGTCGCATCGCTAGGTTCCCGGAAGGATCTCACCCCGGGCGGCAACGTGCAGGCTGCCCCAAGCTACTAGCCAGGCAGGGCTAGCGGGGCTTCGAGGAATAATCCCGCCTGGGCACCTTCCGGGAAGGCACTTGTCGGGAGGAGGCGTTCCCGGGCACAGGTTTCCGCCGCGAGGGCGGTGCTGAGCGAACAGAGCAGCAGCGCCACGTGGGCGCGCGGCAGGCGCCCGATGTGCAGGATCACCAGGACGACGAGTGAAGCGCACGGCGTATTTAATGAGCCGACAGGAGGGGCGTTATCCGTCTAGTCAGGCGAACAGTGGCTGTCCAGGGCTAGTTTTTAGGCCTTAGACCCCTAGTCGCGGGGTTGGCGCTCTTGCATGCATTCCAGCGCACCGAGGAGGAGCTGCCCAGGCTCCCTGGTCGCCACTTGTAATCCATGCACCGTGGCACCTGTGGTATCCCCTTGGCTATAAAAGGAGGAGCACCGCCAACGGTAAAAGGGTTCGGTTTTTTCCAACCAAACAACTCATAGTTCCGCACTAGCAGTAGCCAAAAGTAGCAAGTGACACTTAGCCAAAAGAAGAGTACCCGGGGACCCTTCCCCGGCAACTTGTAAACCCTCAATCCTACGATAATACGAGCTCAAACAAGCAGGACGTAAGGTTTTACACCTCCGGGTGGCCCGAACCTGGGTAAAAAGCGTTTTCGTGTTTATTGCATTCTTACGCTTTGCATTGGCCTCGCCAGCGATCGCCGGAGCGATCCCCGTAGCCCACTGCCGAACCTAAAAGGGGGTGCCCGCACATCCCCGGTGTCGGAGCCCCGTGCGACGACACGTACACAGCCGGGCACGACGCTCAAGTGCCAGAGCTCTTGAAGCGCGTCGCAGAAGTGCAGGGTATGACCTTGTCCTTAGCTCAGGTTTCATCCATTTTAATCTTGGACTCTTGTAAACAATGTCTTTCAAACAGGGGAGAAAACTCGGCTGGAGGAACAGCACCGAGACGAGGTGGCCCGGCTGAGAGCGCAACTGGAAGCGCAAGCTGAGGCACACAAGGCCGAGGTAGTTCAACTTACTTCAGCCCTCTCCACTCAAGCTGACGAGAAGATCCACTTTGAAGGCGAAGTGCAAAAATGCAAGGGTCTTCTCACCAAAACCGAAGCCCGAGTGCAAAAATGCAAGTGAAAAAGAGAAGACCGAGAGTGCACATCTACTAGGCGCGTGCAAGCGGGATCTTGGCAAGATAGACGGGATGCTAGCCAGTAAGTTGCCCTTACCCAAATCTTTTCCTTTGATCATGTGGCCGAGAGCAACCATAGGGTGCCGAGATTCATTACTTCCTCTTTGTCTTTGTCAGAATTTTTTCCACATTCTACCGAGACTGCTCAGGCCGCCGTGATCAGAGCTCACGGAAGAAGGGATCCACCCAAGACATTGCCCTCAGAATATGATGTGGAGGACTACCTCATCAGCATCTCGAGCCGCGTCAAGCCTCTGAAGTCTTTCGGAGTCAATATGCTCAATGCCGGCATTCGTGCCTTCCGAGCTCGGTGGCCGGGAGAAAAGGTGCCGAGTGGCATCCCGGACTAGCCAAGCGTCTCCTGGGGGTGGAGGACCGGCTAAGCGAGTGGCGGAAGGCGGCCGCTCGTGTCGGCGCCGACGAGGCTCTTTCGTTCGTACTTTCCAGGTACGACGGCATTAACCTCGACGTGCTGCAGTCCATGCGCGTCGGCTCTCCCTTCCTCTCGGAGCCGGAGCTAATCGCGAAGCGTCAAGAACGGGCCTACTCCTTCATCCAATATGCCGACGTGCATAAATTTGTGGAGGGTCCGATATCAGACGCGGACGAGGAGGCGGCCGAGGAAGACGAAGAGGAAGTCGACAAAGAGATCGTGGTCGAGTCGACTTCCCCCGCGACGGACGCTCCGAGTACCGGCACCAACGACCCTTCTGTTTGAACTTAGCTATGTCGGAACAAATATTAAAAGCTGTTAGATCCACGGGATGCCGGGTGCAGATGTAAACATTTTGAAGTACTTTCAGTTATGATGCACGGTACTTTTAATTTGCCTAAGCCTTTTTAATTATTGAATTCCCAACCGAGTCCTCGAGTAAAATTGTATGACCTCGGTTCTTTGTCTGCCTTGTCGGCGTTCAACGTATGAATCACGAAGTCATAGAATAGACCTTTCAAAAAATGTTAAACTCAAAAAATTCGCTTAAAAACGCTCGATATAGGAAGGAAATTCCGGGTTAGGGAAAATAACACGCATCTCGGCTCGCTCATTTGCTTGTTTCTGCAATCGTCTTTCATGTGTTCAGTAATTTCGTACTCATACTCTAGCTTGCCATGAAGCCGGGTTGCGGACAACAGCTAAGTCATAGAGGGGGTTTTCAGTACCGACACACTACTAAACCGACATAAGATTACACAATCAAGCAATGCCGACATACGAATAGATAAATGCAATACAATAGTCATATAGCATGGAAGTCCCCGAGTTCCTTTTAAGATCCCGGAGGAAAATTAATTGTCTCAAAATATTCAACATAAGGAAAAACGATACAAATACTCATCTCTTAAGTATAGAACGGACAAAGCAAAGCTACATTCCATGGCCTCTTGGTTTCCTCGCCAGACCAGTCCATCCTGTTCGCGTTGGGATCCTACGCATCTATAAGATAGTAGGAATCATTGTACAGCGCTTTGCTCACAATGAATGGTCCTTCCCATGGGGGCGACAGTTTATTCATGCCGGTTGTACGCTGCACGCGCCGGAACACAAGATCTCCTTTCCGGAATACCCGCGGGTTTACCTTCCGGTTGTGATAACGACTTAGGTGTTGTTGATAGATGGCCGATCGAGATAAAGCCAATTCCCGTGCTTCTTCGAGCAGGTCGACATCATTTTCTCGGGCCTCTTTTACCTCGGCTTCTATATACATGGTCACTCGTGGAGAGTCATGTTCAATGTCGGCTGGTAAGACAGCTTCCGCCCCGTATACGAGGAAAAATGGCATATAGCCTGTAGAGCGATTTGAAGTTGTCCTGAAACTCCATAGCACAGCTGGGAGTTCATCTAGCCAGCATCCTGAAGTACGTTCCAGTGGCTCAATTAGCCGAGGTTTTATTCCGGCTAGAACCATGTCGTTTGCTCTCTCAACTTGTCCGTTGGACTGAGGATGTGCCACGGAGGCGATATCCAGCCGGATTTTCTTTTCCGCGCAAAAGGCCCCTCTGCGAAATTTGTTCCGTTATCCGTGATGACGTTGTGCGGGTAATCGTACCTCAAGATGATGTCTTTCAAAAATGACACCGCGGTCTTGCCGTCACATTTCCGTATTGGCTTCACTTCAATCCATTTGGTGAACATGTCAATCATGACCAAGATATGCGTCATGCCTCCTCGCGCCCGTTTGAAGTGTCCCAACATATCCAAACACCAAACGGCAAATGGCCAAGTAATTGGGATTGTCTTGGGCTCCGATGCCGGCATATGAATTTTGCTGGCATACCTCTGGCAACCATTGCATTTCCTGACCATGTCTTCCGCTTCCTGTAGTGCACTCGGCCAGTAGAAACCGTGCCGGAATGCCTTGCCCACCAATGTTCTTGAGGATGCATGATGACCACATTCTCCTTGATGAATATCCCGGAGTATTTCTTGTCCTTCTGCCGGCTCAACGCATCGTTGCAAGATGTTAGTAACACTTCTCTTGTACAGTTCACCATTGATGATAGTGTATGCCTTTGCCCTTCTTTGAATTTGCCTTGCCGACACTTCCTCTTCCGGGAGACTCCCATCCTTGAGGTAGGACATTATCGGTTGTGCCCAAACCGGCACAGGACGAGTGACAAAAACTGGTTCATCTATCTCCATTGGCTCAACTGCCATTGCTTCAGCCAAGTTAGGGCGCTCAGTCCCCGGGTTACCAGAACCACTGCCACTGTCAATATCCATTGGAGTGACGCCAGCTTCTGAGCTTGGCGGAATAAATATTGACTCCGATTCGGGTGACGGCTTGATGGATGGCTTGCATAAATGTTCCAATGCCACACCAGCCGGGATGGCCTGTCGTGTTGACCCGAGCTTCGACAGAGTGTCGGCAGTCTCATTCTCCGCCCGCGGTATATGATGAAACTCGCACCCTTCGAAGTGGCCACTAATCTTCTGAACATGAAAGCGGTATAGCTCCATATTGGCATCCAATGCATCCCAATTGCCAGAGGCTTGCTAGACTACTAAGTCAGAATTGCCAAAGCATTGAATCCGGCGAACTCCAATCTCTTTTGCCATCTTCAGTCCATGAACAAGTGCCTCATACTCGGCGACATTGTTGGATGCTGCAAAATGAATTTGCAACACATATTTAAGTTGGTCGCGCTTGGGCGAAGTGAGAATTATGCCGGCACCAAGCCCACTTTTCATTTTGGAGCCGTCAAAATGCATCTTCCAGTAGCTAGTTTCAGGTGGTGCCGGTTCATATTCCATCTCGGCCCAATCCACCAGGAAATCCGCCAGCGCCTGAGACTTCACTGCATCCCGTCTGTCGTACTGCAGCATGTAGGGTTCTAACTCAATAGCCCATTTATCTATTCGGCCGCTTGCATCTTTGTTGCTCATGATTTCCGAAATGGGTGCTTCACATATGACCCGGATCTGATGTGCATCAAAATAATGCTTCAGCTTCTTTGCCGCCATATAGACGCCGTACGCCATCTTCTGCTGGTGGGGATAATTCTGTTTAGACGAGTATAACACCTCGCTCAGATAATATACCAGCCTTTGCACCGACTTGCCGTCTTCATCTCTTTCCACCACTATGACGGCGCTGACAACTCGGTTTGTTGCTGCTATATATAACAACATCGGCTCTTGCGCCATTGGCGAGGCTAATATTGGCGCCGTAGCAATCATCTTCTTCAATTCTTGGAATGCAACTTCTGCTTGCTGTGTCCACACAAATTTGTCGGTTTTCTTCATCAGCTGGTATAAGGGCATTGCCTTTTCACCCAACCAACTAACGAAATGACTTAACGATGCTAAGCATCCAATGAATTTCTGCACATCTTTGAGACATTTTGGCAGTTTCATTCTCTTTATGGCGGCGATTTTCACATGGTTCGTCTCTATACCTCGGCTCGATACCAGGAAACCGAGTAGCTTCCCTGCCGGCACACCGAATGTGCATTTGGCCGGGTTTAGCTTCATTCAGAATCTCCTCAGATTACCAAATGTTTCCCGGATATCATCCAGCAGCGTGGCACTTTCTCTGGTTTTTATGACGAGATTGACGACATATATCTGCACATTTTTGCCGAGTTGGTTGTGCAAGCATTTCTACATGCATCGTTGATAAGTAGCGCCTGCATTTCTCAAACCAAACGGCATAGTGCGATAGCAATAAGCCCCAAATGGGTTGATAAAGGATGTCTTTATTTGATCATTAGGGTTCAGCAGTATCTGGTGAAAACCAGAGTACGCGTCTACAAAAGACAGCAACTCACACCCGGCAGTGGAGTCGATCACTTGATCGATCCGAGGTAATGGAAAAGGATCTTTGGGACATGCCTTGTTCAGGCTGGTGTAGTCGATACACATGCGCCACACCTTGGCAGCAGTTGGGTCGTCTTTCTTCTTCTCGACCATGACCGGATTTGCCAGCCAGTCGGGATGCAACACCTCCATGATGAAGCCGGCAGCTAGAAGCCGGGATACCTCTTCCGATATGAATTTCCTTCTGTCCTCAGCGAAACGTCGAAGGGACTGCTTCACCGGTCTTGCGTCTGGCCTGACATGCAATGAGTGCTCAGCCAACTCCCTCGGCACACCCGGCAGGTCTTGATTTGACCATGCAAAGATGTCCCGATTCTCACAGAAAAAGCTGGTGAGCTCGCCTTCCTATTTCTCGTTTAGGCCGGCACCAATGATGACGGTGCGATCCGGGAACTCACTGTCGACCGGGATTTTCTTCGTCTCCTTGGCTGCCTGAAAAGCCACACATCCATGGGGATTGGTCCTAGCCGGCAGGCCAATCTGCGCCGACTGAGCCAATGCAACGGCTTCTTGTAGCTTCCTCTTCTCGCCCCCTATAACCAGTGACTCGGCTAGAGCAGATCCTGCTACCGCACACTCCATCAAACGCTTGTAGTTGCCGGTAATGGTTATGGTACCATTTGGTCCCGGCATCTTCATCTTCAGATAGCCAATGTGGGTAGTCACCATGAATTTGGCCAATGCCGGTCTGCCAAGCAGCGCATGGTACGGACTGCTAAGGCCCACCACTTCGAACACCAAGTTATCGGTTCGACAGTTCTCCCTGGTGCCGAATAAGACGTCAACTCGGATCTTGCCTACCGGGGCACAAGACACTCCCGGCACGATACCATGAAAGGTAGTCCGGCTAGGCTCAAGCATGTTATTAGTAATGCCAAGCTTGAGCATCGTGTCCTGGTACATGATGTTTATGTTGCTCCCATTATCAATGAGAACCCGAGTGAACTTGACATTAATGTCAGGCCCAATGAGTGTCCGGTCAACCACCAGAGCATAACCACCAGGATTCGGTATGACCTTGGGATGATCCGCCCGATTCCAGCTGAGCTCCTATTCCGACCAGTACATAAACTTCGGCACCGTCGACATAACAGCATTGACTTCCATCTCCCGCCTGCGCTGGCTCTGTTTGTCGGTCGGCTCTGTGATGAAGATCATGTAGCTCTGGTGATGCTCCTTGTACTCATTTCTTTCGGCATATTCAGGGATGCTTTGGTCTTCCACCTGATTGACAGCATTGTTCGCCGGAGGGGGTCCTTGGATCTGAGCGTTGGCGCATGTGAGCGGCGGAGGAGGGGGCAGCCGACTTGCCTCACCCTTCTCGGCCCACTGCATCCAGCTGCATTGCCGGGTTGTGTGATTTGTCGGTTTGCTGGGATTAGTCGTGTGAAAATGACAAGGCTGATCCAGCATCATCTCGAACGTGTACTTCTGCTTATCTTGCCAGGGCTTCTTTTGCTCTCCCTTCTTGGCCCACCGCTAATTTCCAATCTTCTGACGCTGGCTAGAGTCGGCATCAGGTTGATCCTGAATAGCTGCGACATGAGCTGGCCCATACCGGTAATCCGGCCTGTCGTCCCTTCTCTTGTTGCGGTGATCTTGATGATCATTCCACCGGAATGCCTTGACAGGATTATATGTCGGCTGCTCTCTTTGCGGCTCTGCCGGCATCAGCGATGGCTGAGTCGGATCACCCAACGCATACATGTCTGCGATTTTGATCATCTCGGACAGAGTGGCCGGCATTTCTCTTTGCAGCTTTTGCCACAACATGCTGCCATGCCGGCACCCTCGAGCAAACCACGCTATGGCCTGCGACTCCACTATCCCTTCATAGGAATTGCGGAGGTTGTTCCATCTTGTGAGGTAATCCCGGTCGGTCTCATTGTCCCTTTGCTTGCACATGGACAGCTGCTGCGGGCGGTTAGGCCTCTTGTAGGTGCTAGTGAAATTACTGACAAAAGCCTCTTCGAAGTTTATCCAGCAATTGATGCTGCCTTCCGGCAGGTTGTTCAGCCAGATCCTAGCTGGTCCTACCAGCATTTGGGGTACATAACGTACAGCCCATCTGTGATTGCCGCCTGCCACATGCACGGCCGTGACATAGTCTTCCAACCAATCTTCCGGCTTCATGCCCCTGGGCAGCTGGAAACCCTGGGCTGGTGTCTCTCTCATGATCCGGTGCGCGAAACAGCGGGGTCCCGGAGGGCCTTGTTCTTCCAAAAGCTCCGACAGATAGATTTTGTTGAGCCGATGTCGGGCATCCAGCGGCGACTCTTGCCTGTTCCCCAGCCGGGCTCCGAGTGGGCCAACATTGTCGCGTTCTCGCCTGAGATAGCCTTCATCTCCCATGGCCGAGTACCTGTCATCGTAACGGTCCTGCCGGCGATCTTCACCACGATACAGGGGGTTGCGCCCGACACCCTGCTGACCTGCGGCAGTATTGGGTGCCGGACCGCGAGGTTGGTGTCCACGACCAGCCGAGTGATGCTCTTGTGGGTCTCGGCGATTGTTGTCGAGACACGGACCACTTTGGCCGTCATCAACTCTCCTGACCATTTACTTCTCGACTAGGGCCGGATCATAACGCTCTAGCCGCTTGTCTCGACCTGAGTTGACACTCTTGTCTCGCTTGCCACCAGGCGAAGACGCTTGCTTGTCAACCCGGCCATCAACGCCCGCGGCCGAGTGAATGATTTGAGATGCGTCGGGCTTGCCGTGCAACCTCATGTACGCCTCATTCTGCTCGTTACCCGTGCGGAGCAACTCCTTCACACGCAGCTGCTGCAGTCGGAGCACCTCTCCCATGAGATTTGGCAACTCTTCGGCTACAGCCTCAGCGGCTCTGAGATTCTTAACAGGGGTGCTATATTTTGGTGTCAATGCTGAGGCAAAACTTGCCGACACGGCGGGTATTGCCCTGCCATCCCTGGCTATCTCGGCATTCAGGTTCTTGCCACGATTACGTACTTCCCCAACTCGGCTAGGGTTAGGCAATGCAGTGGAATTGAGACCATGAGCTTTGTTATACTCACGGAGCGAAATATCGAGCTCTTGCCGAGCGCGAGCCACGTCGATAGCTTCTTGCAGCAGTTTTTGGTGCTCCAACTCCAACTCAGCCTACGGCTGGGCCAGGTTAGCGTTTGATGCCACCGGTGCAATCAGCCGTTCGATGGCGGCCTGGAGTTGAGTTGGCTTTGCAGCGATGTTCTCCGGCTTCTCCATGGGGAACTTCGTCGTTCTGCCAGATTTGCTTGGGAGCGCGCCACTCTCTGCAGCGCCCTTGCCAGCATCGCCGTCATGAGCCGTCACCATGACCTCCACACGGTCAGCGGGGCAGTCGACATGCCGGTCGCGAACCGTGCAGACGGCGGGGGGATCTTTGGCCACGACCACCTGCTCGGGGTACCTACAAGGATTGTCATTGGCGACATAAACCTCATGCATGCCGAAGTTGATGACAAGGTCTGCGCAGGGAAGCGGCGCGTTGTTGAAGTAGCCCGCGTTTGTTGTCGATGAAGCCCAGAGAGCCGAATCTCTGGACCAAACCGGAGACCACGCACTCTCCGGTGACGAGGAAGCTTCCCGTCCGGATGAAAACTCCAGCCAGCGCCGCTGCTGGCCCCACGGTGGGTGCCAACTGTTGTGGTGGTGCCACGGCAGATGCCATAGGATGGCTTATGTTGGGGCCGATGGACGAAGAAGGAACCGGAGGAGGGAGGACGTGATTAGAACCACGCACAACATAAGAACACACACACGGTTTACCCAGGTTCGGAGCCTTTTTGTTGAGGCAAAACTCCTACTCCTGCTTTGTGGTATTTCTCGAGATACCGGCGATTACAATGGTGCTCCTTGAGCAGTTTCTTGAGGAAGAAGAAGAAGAAGGGGAAACCCTAGATGACTAAGTGGAGGATACCTCTCCTGGGAGGGGTGGTGCTCCTATTTATGGGCCGCCTATGTCACACTGACATGTGGACCAATGGCTAACCTTATCTTCTACGGGGCCCGCCGAGCACACCCCTCGGTTCCCTCCGGATGGCACGGCAGGGGACAAAACAGATTTACTTTTCCTGGTGTCAGACGACGCGCACTATAGCCACGCGCCGGCTCCCGTCATCGGTCCTTCTTCGGTGCTTTACAGTGCAGCCGCCTGGCACTACGACGTGAGCAACAACTGTTTTCCTTTGACAAAGGAGATGCTGCTTTACTTTGCGCCATGTGCTCAGGATAAGACCGTTGACGCATCTCGGCGTTAGCCGATATCAGACTGCTTGTGCTTATCCTGTAACCACATAAGACAAGATAGATGTGCCAGCATATCCTTGGTATGTCGGCCTGTTAGCAATGCGGCTTAAGGATGCCGGCCTGTGCCGGCTTTGCCTTCGTTATCTCGGCTAATGTGCGTCGTCATGACCCTACCCGGGGTCATCCCCCCGACATCTTGGCTCCCCCTCCTGGTCCTTTATATATGCAGGAACTCAGGTCTTAGATAGAGTTCAAGTCGGTTACTATGAGGAGATATACTCTAATTAACCTTCCTTGTCTTCAGTCGCAAGATTTGGCATTTAGACTCCTTGAGTCGAAGTAGGCTTCCTTATGGGGGCCCAGCTGAGCTGTACCGAGTATACTCGAGTAGAGTACGTGGTTAGTCATAACCACGTCAGCAGGGGCCTAGAGGTGACGGTGGCCATGGGGCTACGTGAAGGCAAGGATGGGAACAGGAGGATGTAGAATTGGGGAGGAAACGATTCAAGAAGAGGGCTATTTCGGGACTAATTTGAAAAAGATGCAGGTTTTTTTAGCAAAAAGACAAATCATGTTTCTCTCTAAACAGGACCACTAAGCAATCCGCATCTCAAGTTTCAGGACTAGTTTTGCTCAGTTGACAAGAAAGTGGACTAAAATGCTCACACCTCTCAAGTTGTTGGACCAGTGGTGCAATTACGTCTAAAATATGCTTAGTAATCTTTGGTGACGTCTGTACCAAGCTAAAACCTTCCTTTCAGAAACTTCAGTGCATGAAAAGTGCACCAACTCAGGCAAATGGCTCGCTCAGTCCCCGCCTATAAACAGGAAGGGTCTTCTCTTTCCCTTGTGCCACCGCCTGCCTCTGTCAGTTGTGTTCGGAGTAGTTTAAAGAAAGAAAAAAAGTTGTGTTCGGAGAGCTCGGAGCTAGATTGAGGCTACGGCAGCGGCGATTTGCATGGTGGTGGCAATGGTGGTGGCCGCGGCGACGGCTGCAATAGTGCCAGGCCCGTTGCCACAGGCAGCGTAGGCCGGTTGCCACCGGAGTGCAACATGGGGAAGCGGGTGGTCTGCAAGCCGCCATTCATCGGCAGAGCGGCGCCGTGCGAGTCGTGCTGCGCGAACCTACGGGTGCAAGAGAGGTGCCTGTGCAAATACGTGAATCGAGGATACATGAAAAGCCCCAACGCTTGGGAGACCGTCAAGGCCTGCGGCATCCCCATCCCGTGGTGCACGATGCATTAATATATCTGGTGTGCGTTTTTTTATTGTATCACTCTTTATGAGAAATTAAAAAGCATATGTATTTGACATAATTATTAATTAATCGGATTTTGATATCACCATTGCAGGAGGAGCTGCCTAGTATGATTTTGAAGTAATACTCACTCCGTCCATAATATAAGGCATCCACACATTTCGAGATCTTGATTTCACCATCAATTATACCAACAAAGTGTGAATTATGTATTATAAAAGTTATACCATTGAAAATTTCTTTCAGATATGAACCTAATGGTATAAGTTTTATAACTTATAATTCACATTTCGTTGATGTAATTGATGATCAAAGTTAGACCTCGAAATGTGTGGGCACATTATATTTTGGAACGGAGGAAGTATTTAAAAGCAGATTTGAATTTGATCCAGATTGCCAAAGTACTTCCGAGAAAAAATTATGCATATGATTTTGAAGCATCTAACCGAATTACTACTTCTGAAGATGGAATGTTTGACTTCGCCCTGTGTTAATTTCTTTTATCAACCCTGTATCATGTTTTTCAATCATATGGTCGATCGCTGATTGTGTTGCAAAATAGTGCCACTGACTGACTAACACTGTTTTTTAGTTGAAAATATTTAAACAGGGTGTTGATGTCATGTGAGTCACTTTGAAGACCAAACATAATCTTCTTGAGTCATTTACAACTTACGTTCGTCTTGCTGATGTTACATGATTAACTATTTCCATTTATTTTATTATAAAACTTGATGAACCTCATGTGGGAAGCTTGAGACTTATGTGGAACGGAGACGCAACTCAGCAATTTACAACTGAAAGCTGGTTACCATTTATGTTCGGAAATGCTTTGAGCCTTGAAGGATCCAGATTGAGTTGAATACCACCTGAGAATCTGAGAGTAACAGAAAAGGTAATTGGGAGGATGTGACTGCCAAATTTTGGAAGCTGTAAATCCAAGATCAAACCGTCACATCATTTTTTCTCTCACTTTTCTTTCTTCACAGCACAACCAAAACATCAGGAGAATTATACAACACAGCTCACACTCTAGAGGTACAACAACTGATACATACGGCACACACCAATACTGAAGAGAAAAACACAGAAATGTTATTGTGGAGGAGGTGAATCTACATGCTGTATATTGTGAAGGCCACGGCACCGTACTAACCTGGGTGCATCCCTGGCCTCTGCAAGCCCCTGGATGATGTTCCATACAACTCACCTTCCAGTTGCTCGCCTATACAAAACCCTCCGGGGGGTATTATCAATTTATCATCTAATCTTGAAGCTACACAATTTGGGTGAGCGGGCCACTCAGCAACAGCCATGATCATCTCAGGGAGTTCTTTAACGTCCGCACGGTCATCACGAGTTGCTGCCTCTCGCCTTCCACCTCCGCAAACTTCAGGCTTATCTCTGAATACCGTTCATGAAGTTCCATCAGCTCTTCCTGCATCGCCTTGTTCATCTCCTTCAGAGAGTCCAGCTCCTTTGTAGACTGGTCAGCATGAGCTCCAGCACCCCTGACAGCAAGAAAAACATTCGCAGCCGCAAGGCATGTCAGTCACGAATTGATCATGTATCACTGCAGTAAAAGTAATTACAGCAGTTCAGATGATAACCTCATGCTGTGCTCATTGCAGTCATCGTTTGCATCGTGTCTGTCGGTGCTTGGCGGTGCATAGCTGCTCCCGGTGCTGCCGGTATCGTGCTTGATGCGCTTAGAATTAGAATGCTGATTGTCCTGAAAAACATAAGATGGTGGGTCACTTTCTAGGTACCGAAGTGTATGATTACAGCATGAGCATTACTATGCAAAGGCGCCAACAGCTCAATAATAAATAATATAGTGGGGACCTATATCAAAGCTCTCCCTGTCCTCTGAGAAGAGAGTTGCACAGCATAATAGTGGATATAAGTAGCTAAAGACAGATTCTTCCCATGTGCAAAAATACGCAAATTATGGAAAATCTCCATAGACAATGGCCTCTTAAGATTATTTGCATTGTGCAGCACGCTGACTTAAATACAAAAGGGAAGCTACACCTACTGTTTCAAATGTGAGTTTTTGTGGAAACATTCTATAATTTATTTTTTTCAATTGAGTTCCTGATAGTCTTTGGAACGTCTCAGTTGTTCATGTATTTACATATGCTTTCTTTGTTATAGATATTAGAAAAGGCTAGCATGAAAAATTGATTTTAGTAGGAAAAGCATTTTACAGGAACTATTTGTTATGAATATATCTGATATTTGGGACTTACCTTCGCGTCTGAAGTCACACCATTTTCCTTAACACCTTCCCTGCTTTCAAGGGCTCTTCTCAGCTTCAGCACCTGAGAAGCAAGGTTGCTTTTCTCTGACTCCTTCGTGGACAACAAGTTTTTTACGTTGTCGTATTGGAGTTTCAGCGATCCAATATCTATTTGCAGCTTCCCTATTACCTCATCCTTCTCATTTTTGGAGTGTTTTAACGTGTGTAGCTCCTCCAAATAGGTCTGTACTTGGTCCTTGAGCAATGTAACCTCTTTATTGAGCAGAGCAATTACAGCAGTTTTGTCTTGCAAGACCATGTCCTTTTCACCATTTGCAGCTAACTCCATATCTTTCTTCTCATTCTTTTCTAAGAGATTATCTCTCTCATCTGATAGCTTGGCAATCCTGGTTTTCAGCTTATCAATTTCTTCAGATAGGGCATTTAATTTTGCCTCATCACATCGCTTCTGGTTCTGGAATTCATCGGTCTTGCTCTTGAGCTCCATCACTAGCCTTTCTGTCTCATTTGACTTGAAATCCACAAGGGTAAGTAACTGTTGAATCTTCATCCGGTGTTGTTCTTGGACTGATGCGATGTCTTCATGGGCCTTCTGTACTAACTCTTCCAACTGGCTCTTCTGTAACTGTAGTTCTGCGGCCTCTTTTCTTGCCTGCACAAGCAGTCGTTCATTCGCACTGAACGCGGAAGATACTTGCGAAGACAAGCTCTTGAATTCCTCCTGAAGTCGTTCGGCAGTAGTAGCATTGTTCCACCGTGCCTTCCTCAGAGACTCCTCAGCCTTTATGGCCCTTTTCTCTTGTTCAACCTTTGCAGCCAGCACTTCAGCTATATCAGCCTCTAATCTTTTAGATTGTGCCTGGAGTTCATTCTCCAGATTCTCAACATTGGCCTCAAGATCACTTATTATAGACAAATGTGCTGAACACTCATACTGCATCCTTAGCTGCTCCCTCAGTTGTGTTTGTTCTAACCTTGAAGAAATGTCATGGTTTTCTTGCTTCAGAATCTCATAATCAAGTGCAAGCTGCTCCATTTGCATCTCAAGATCCTCACGGTCTCTCTTGTACAACTCGATTTCATCGCTCAGTTCAACAATTTTCTCTTCTAGTTCAGAACTAGCGATGCCATCACTCTTCTTCACCAATGCATCGAGCATAAGCTCATCTTCTTTCCCTTGGTACGAGCTTGTTTCAGACATGTCTATCTTGTGTCCGGCAGTGTGCACATTTGACAGCGCATGCTCATATTGCGCCTCCTGGTGATCCTCTACTGTTTCTTCTTGCAAAATGGAAATCTCTCTGTTCTTTTGCTCCAGCACCTCATCAAGATCCTTCACGGCCAAAAGCAGCTCAGAGTTGGATTCCTGCATTTTCTGTAGCTGTAAACGCAGGTCTGCATTTAAATTCTTCTCATGGCCCAACTCTTGTTTTAACTCCTCAACCTGTGACCAGGGATCTTCCCCGTCTGACAACCGTTTACCTGATCCATTTGCATCATGGATCGTCTTCTTTGTCCCTCTGAGTCCTTCACATTCTCTTCGGAGTGCATCCCTCTCTTCCCTCAGGCTACTCATTTCCTTGGAAAGATCGTGCCCTCGCCTACTCTCTTTCACAATTTGCTTTCTGAGTGTCTGCAACTCCATGTCCGAGACATCCAATTTCCGCGTCAAAGTGCCTATCTCACCTCTTAGCTTCTCCACATCATCCTCAGCACCTCCCAACCCAGTCTCACCCGAGTTGCTCGTCGACCCATCTGTGCTAGCATCAGGAGCTGAGCTTCCCGACCAGTCACCAGAGCTCAATGGGTTCCTTGGGGTGCCATTGTTGGCAAACGGCGAGAGGATGTTGGTAGCATCCTGAACAAATGTGTTATGTATGCTTGCACTAGTTTTGGGGGTGAATCTTCCTGAGCTCCCTTCTGAACCAGAAACCGAGACAGCATCAAAGCTACTGGCATTGTGGAGGTGGCCAGCCGGCTCAACAGCCATCGGCATGTTTCTTCTAAGCGGAAACCTCATCCCTGGCGGTTTGCTTATAACCATTCCATCCTGAACAAGAAAGCTATCAATTATTATCTGATGAACATAGGGAAAGATGACATGCTGCATGCACTGTTCAGTTCTAAATTCTCTCCCTTCTCTACAGGAATGAGAAACTCAGATCTCCAACAAAAAGTGTCACACAGAAAATGTGACCCCCTAAATGATCAATCGGATAAATGTAGGATCCCTTTTTCTTTGCAAGATGCTTTGTATGCCAAAAGCTCTCTTTCTTAGCCATCAACAGAAATGAAACAAAGCAATGCAATGATGATGGATCAAAAAAGGAAAGCTCTCAAGAACGCCCCACCTAGGCCTCACTAGTTACTTACATGAACAGGGCTCATCGCATCGATGGCAGGTGACCTCGCCTTCTCGCCTTCCTCGTCCTCGCACCGGCCCAGCTGGCTCTGCAGCGTCCTCCGGGGCGAAGACTTCCCTGTGTCGCCGTTCTCACTGTACCACCAAGAGCAAGAATTACTAACCAATTACCGACAACGCCTCAATGAAAGCAAATGTATCATGCTTAAGGCTCCAACCGCAATGCTTAAGGCACCGATGCCTAAATGAATCTGGTTGAGATCAGATGACACACACACCCTTTCCAAAGAAGAAGAAAATGACATACACATGCACAAACACAGCCCCCAAAAAGCTCAAACAACCACGATGCAGCAGCAATGCCTGAATGAATCTGGTTGATATGAGATGAGGATGAGATGATCCTTGAATCTCAAACCACAATGTAGCAGAGGTGGCTAAATTAATCGCCACCCAACTCACCTCCCGTCGTCACCGTACCCACCGCCGGCACCACCACCCACCACCCGCTGGATGGTCACCTGTCACAAGAAACAGCAACAAACAGCAGGCAGCAACCATCAAAATCAGGAACCGCGAGCGCGTCGCCGTCAGTCACAGGTCACAGGAAAGAGGACGCCCGCAAGCTTTTAAAGAGAGAGGGATCGGTGGGTGCTCACGTGCAGGAGCGCGCCGGGGGCGGGGCTGCCCTTGAGCGGGAGCGTCACCGCCGACGGCTTGAACGCCTCCGCGTACTCGGCCAGGTTCGCCGTCGCCTCCCCCAGCAGCGCCGCCTTGCTCGACCCCTGCACGCACCGGACGGCATTGCCCGAGTCAAAATCGAGCAGAATCACCTCGATTGACTAGCGATTTCAGTAATGGTGCTCGGTTTCTTACGGTCTCGTAGACGAGGAATTTGTAGATCTTGTCCCCGGCGGCGGCCTTGCCGGGGTTGGGGAGCTTGGTCGCCTCGAAGATCGGGGCGGCCCACCGGCACGCGCCGCCGGCGACCTCGGCCCGCTCCGACCGCGCCGTGGGCCGGCCCACGTCCTGCGGCGTCACCACCACCATCATCGACTCCCACCCCAGCTCCGGTACCTGCACCGACAAGCACAAGCCATCTTCACGCCTCACATCGATCGAAAGCCTAGACGGAAAAAAAAATCAAATCAAACTAACTTCTCCTTCCGGAGAGCGACCTGCGTGGCGTGGAACTGCAGCTTGAACACGGCCTTGGCCTTGCCGCCGCCGCCGCGCCACCTCGCCGACTTGAACATCTCGTCGGCGCGGTTGGTGGTGCTGCTCTCGACTCTCGAAACGAATCAACCGACAGACCAACCCCCCAAAAAAGAGAGACGAAATCTTCCTCCCTTCCCTTGGGCTATCTAGTCCGTTACGGCTCGATCAACGGCGGCATTGCGATGCCGTGGCGAGCCGAGTGACGCCAAGCTCGGCATTTCGGTGCGTTGCTGGTGGTGGTTAGTTAGCGCGAGGAGCAGGAGAGCGCCACCACATGGAGGCAGAGCACGCATAGAGAGTGTGGGAGGAAGTGGGTGACACCGCAGGCAAGCAAGCAACCAAGCAGGCGAGCAACGAAGGCAGCAGGGCGCCTTTGCGCAAAAGCGCACAACCAGTGGACAGATCTAGTGAGAGAAGAGAACTCTCTCCAGCTCTGCTTGGCTTTGGCTTTGTTTCTGTTTCTCTCTCTGATTTGGGGGGTTTAGGGACTATAGAGAGAGAGAGAGTGGAGAGGGAGACGGGGGAAAGAGAAGGTCCGGGCTTCGGAGCCTATAAAATTGGCGTCAAATGATTTGGGGAAAAGGGAAATGGGGATTTTATTTTAGAGGTGTGATTGGGGGATGGCGACGGAGCGTGGTGAGCAGTGACGGGTACAGAACTGCGCGTCTCAACCGTCGGTGAAATGCTGCCATTGCGTGAGCTCCAAAACAGCAGCAGCGGCAGACTGATCGACAGTCCACTCTTGGCTGCCGCTGCGTCTGCGTGGACCTGCTGACGGCAATTCTTCTTCTTCTGTGGAGTGGATGTTTGGGTGTCAGCCGTTGGAACGTTTGGACATGCGAGCGACTTACTTGAGACCTGAGCTTCTTGGTGGTCAATTTAAGGGGTTAGTGAGTAGAGTAGTGAGCGGCGAGATGGAAGGGTGTTTTGGGGGCGTCCTTTTTCTGGAAGCAAGTCAACATCCTCACCATCGGCCACAGCGTTGGCCATGGATAATGAAAGTTGCATATTTCTGGAATTCAATTTAATGAAGGTTGTATATTTTAAGTGCACAAACAAACAATCGCAAGGGATGGTATGAATCACATATCGCCAAGCCCGCAAAGCACCAAGCTACAGAGGATCACAAGTACTGAAGGTCTTCTTCAGGTGGGTGAGCCTACGGATTTTTCTTTTTTGTCCACGGCGGCTTTTGTACGTACTACTAGCAGCGTCGTCCGACGACCGTAGCGAGCCGAGTCCACGGTATTGGGCTTCGGGACTCTCCCTCTCTCTCCCTTAGCTGGCAAGTGGGCCCCACTTCGCAACCAACGTGGTGCCTGCTGCCACGCCACCTCGCGCATCCGGAGTCGCGCCCGCCCGGCACGCCGCCATTGGCACATTGGTCGTTGGATCCAATGCTGGCTGCGATCCGATCTGGTCTGATCGCTCGGTTTCCTTCATTCCTTCCTGCGCCGGTCGGTGGACACCAACAGAAACAACAGGCGGCATCCGTGCTGTGCTATGGACCGCGTTGTTTGCCGTGTCGGCTGAACACGAGGATCCCCTCTCTGTTTCTGTTTCTCTAGCGGGCCGTATGACTTGTTCAGTGTCTTGTTTCTCCTTTCCCAATTCGGTAAACCATCCGTCGTCTGCTTTGACTTTATAGCCTTGGAAAATAACATCCATCACCATCACTATTTTTCTGGATCTGCGATACTAGGATAATAGGAGTACTGTAGTAGCACTGGAGTTCTCCTTGCAGAAGAAGATATTTTTATGCTAAAACACCCCTTCATTAGAGTAATTGACATTATCGATTGCACCGAAGAAGAGGGATTATTTTAGCAAACAAAACCACAAGAAGAAAAGACTCTCGGTGCTTCGCTGAATGGCTGGTCACTCTCTTTCACGTACGCTGGTACCAACAGAAACCAACTCTCAAGGGATTGATACCAAACCACCCATTCGGCAGTCTAATCTACGTTGGTCGGACCAGCTCGCAAAATAATTGCAAAAAGGGTAAGGGCTGGTCATGTCAGGCCGATGATTTGAACAAAATAATCCTGTACTAGCTTGTAGTCCCCTACAGATTTAGTACAGTATTACAAAAAATCCGTCACTCACAAGTGGGGGCCGCCAGTACAACTTTCGAACTGTTTTTTCTTAAGGAAACCTTAGTTGACGACGTCAACATATCGACTGCTAAGACTCGGTTCGTGGTAGCTAATAAATTATAATGTGACAAACTTATTTTATACGGAGTAATCTATTATAAATAAATAAATGAATGAATGAATGAATATAAAACGATATTTAGCTAAATACTCCATAGCTAGTGTGCAGGATTATGATAATCCACTGCAACATCAAACACAACCTAAGTTGTTCATCGGAACATGGTGGTTTTATTTTCCAAGGAAAACTTAGCAGAAAATCCATAGACCATATACATGGTATTTTCAAATGGAAAGATAGTTATCTTCATCCACTAATTAAGTTGAAAATTTTCCTAGTTAATTCAAGAAAGGACTAGTGTATCATGTGCAGGTTAGCCAGTGCACACGAGTTCGAGAGACCACAATAAAAACCGTACACCACAGATCTACTAATATGTCATAATACTCTATCCAAATCTAATGCACAACTTGAGAAATAAAAACAAAAGCACGGTTCAGCCTGTGATCTTGTGTTTTTGTTTCTTCTTCTTTTTTCTGGATTACCAGTTTGTACGGTTGTGTTTGCATACTCGATTATTTTTTAGTTTTTTCAACAACCCTCAGGGAATGTTTTGAACCTACGGTGCACCAAGTGCGAGTAGATGCATCAGATACATTCACCGATTCAATTTACTTGTCCCATAATTTGGAGAAAATCTCATACTTCCTCCGTCCAACAATGTCCAACTTTGACTAAATTTGAATGCATCTATACACTAAGTCATGTTTAGATACATTCAAATTTTGACAAACTTGAGATATCTTTTATTGGACGAAGGGAGTAGAACATTTTGCCACTCAAAGAGCTGCAAAGAAAATATATTAGAGGGTGCGTGTACGGCTCAGATTGACTAAGAAAACCTTAAGATCTTACTTTCTCGGTTGATTTTACGATTTAGTTCATTTACGTTATTCAAAAAAAATCATTTCACTAGTGCAAAAATACAGAATTTTCTTTGGTAGTAAAATAATGTGTAATAGTTTTACATGGATCTCAACTTCGGATCCAACGGTTGTCAATGCGGACTTGATTAAAAAACTCGCAAAACAGTACGTCAAATCGTATAAATATGGCTAACTAGAACACTGCATAGCAGATTACCAGTCAATGACGCCGTAGTTAACACGTGCAAGGACCATGAACTGTGAACTAACAGTGCACCGGTGTTCGCTGTTCAGTCGTAGCCTACTCCTGTACCAGTAGCAGTACTCTGCTACTACACCTTGCATGTCCGCCCGGCTGGTTGCTTAGATTTAGACCTGACGGCATCCTCATCGGTCCCGACAGCTAGCCACGATCATAGATCACCCGCTTACCTTAATTCCTCTGCCAACTCGATCGCACTACGCATGTGTTTGGAGGGGGCAGGTGAATGCAAGTATGGTCCCGCCTGTCTGCTCCGGATCTGCATTCGCCCGCAGCAGCGGTGTTACAGCTAGCATCAGATAGTTAAAGTCTGATCAACGGCAAGTGCCCGTAAATTTCCATTTCTACGGGAACCGGAAAGGCATCGGGTAAAGCAGTTTAACTGTCAGCCTCGGGAGCGCGGTGCGCTGTTTACGATGGAAAGAAGGCGTGGTTTTTTTTTTTCGCTGGTCACCGATCCATCTGCTTCTTCTGTCTACCGGTGGATGTGGATGGGATTGGGAACAAGGCACGGTGCTGTGTGAGCTGGTTGATCGATCCGGCGAGCATGCATGTGGTCAGTGAAAGGCCGGCCCCGCTGCAGATTAGGAGAAAAGGTATTTAGGTATTGCAAGTAGCCATTGCCTTTTAAAAAGAAACGTCTCAGCTAGCCAGCTTCCGTGGATGTAGACATGTTGTTAAGAGATCTCTGCTGCTAATGAAGTAGTGATGTCCTGACCGACACTGGCTTCCGTGGGTCTAAGCGCCCAACACATCTTCCATGAGTCCCAACCAAAATACATGCCCTTCTACAATTCCAATGTAGTTGACCATATTTAGCCATTAGTTTCATTCAGATTTGACCCATTAACTATAGTGTTTATTGTATTTGGGAGGATGAGAGGTATATCTATTGACAACGACAACTTGTTCACTGCCTTCTCTATTCTATTATAAGTGGAACCATCTAAGGTTTTGGCAAAACTCTCAAAGACTTGCACATACTAGCACACTAACAATTATAATGGCTAAGCATCTTAGGTAACCTAATTTATAATTTATTTATATGAACCAACGTGTGACGTACTCTCCGAGCCTTGGCACGTAGCACACTTAAGCTAGTTATATACTAAATACCTGGAGGGTGTTGTTGGCATTTTGCGAAGGACATACATTATCGGAGGGATAATAGAGATGCACAACAAAGGTTCGAGGTAGATCGTTAGGGCAAGGCAAAGTGGGTAAAAAGAACACACTATGGTAATAAAAACTTTGGTGACTCCTTAAAAGAAGACAAGTGCTATTTGGAAACAAATTAGTTATTATATTAGTATCTATAGAGATGTCACTTCGGTGGTCATTGGAGATGGTTCCTCAATCTCATTTTGGCATGACACTTGGCTTGTGAATGAACCTCTTTTCATTAGGTTTCCGGCCTTGTTCTCGCATGTTCTTCGACAGAACATCTCAGTTAAAGACTGTGTTGTCAATAATCTCTGGGTATTTTCTCACCGTTACCTTACCTCAGACAGAGCATGTTCTGAAATGCAAGATCTCCACCTCTTATTAACAAACCTTCAACTTCAGCCAGGAGTTTCGGATATTAGGATCTGGAAATTTGATAGTTCTAAAACTTTCTCAGTTAAGAACTTATATCAACTTGAAAACTTTGGGAAAAGTCTAGACCAAGCATCCATGGCAGTCTGGCAAAGTTCTGCACCAAAAATGCAAGATTTTTGCATGGCTGATGTTGAAAAAGAGGATTAAGGTTAGAACTACGCTTCAACTCCAAGGCGTGATTGATTCCGACGCTTGTCCGTATGGTTGTGGTAACTCTGAAACTGTACACCATCTTGCAATCTCATGTCCCAGAGCTGTAGCTGTCCGGCAATTATTTGGTTTTCCTATTTCTACTAACCACGAAGTCCAGGACCTTTCCTCTTCGGTTAAAAATCTTATACCTTTGGTGTGGCTGCGAGTTTGGGACAAGATGACTGTGGCAATTCTTTGGAATTTATGGTTAGCAAGAAACCGTAAAATATTTGACAATGTTCGTTTTACTATCCCCATGGTTGTCCGTCAATGTCAAGATACCCTCAAATTGTGGTTTTTACGTATGAAAAAGATCGAGAAACAGGCTGCCCAGCACTTGATAGACTCATGGCCTGATTAAAAGTGTGTGTGGTATTCTTACATGATGTAATCAAAAAGTAGTCTTTTGCATTTGTTCCTCCTCTCCCCCCGTACTTCTTGCATATCTCCCTGTAAGATGATGCCTTTCTTGGTAATGTTTATAAAATTAAGGTAGGGGACTCCCCTTCCGTTCAGTTCAAAAAAAAAAAAGATCGATAGGGCAAACACACCAAAGTGACCTAAGATCATGTTTTAAAGTTAAAATACAAATGTCCATATCAGTTATCCTTGCAAAATTGAACTATTTTATCGTGAAATATCCACAAAAACCGTGTAATTTTGGAGGAGAAAGTTCATGCAATCCATGTTCGAGCTCAAACGCTAAACTGGAAAGCTAAGAACCGGAGCATGATCTTTTTAAAAGGATGAGAAGATTGCAATTTCATGGATGGTGATGGAGTATGATTTTGCAAGCGAATGTGCGTGACGTCTTCTTTTTCCTTTTCTTTGGTGATCTTGTTGCACACAAGAGTGGCCACGCTTTCCTTGTAACTTGACGCTCTTTTGTCACGTGCTGACGTGCATCGCGACCGACAGATCACGTTGCAACTTTCTTCCTCGTGGCATCCGGCATCGCCTTCCCCTTAACAATATCTAAATAGGAGTTGGGTTGCTTGCAGAATAGTCAAGGCATCTATATCCACGATCGAGCTAGCAATCCGAACCGTGCCGCATTTTCTTTTCTTTTTTTGCCACGATCAAACTGTACGGCTACCTAGAGCTGCTAGCATATTATTGCTTGCTAATCAAACTTGCCACTGACAGGCGAGAACAGTTTGATTATCGACGTCTAATGCATTATGACTTCGAGGGAGCAGCCATGCGCAAACTAAATTGCCTTGTCTTCTTTCCAATAATGAAATATCACGAGGAGCATGCAGGCTGGATTAACAACTCTGGTCCTTTGGAACCTTAGCTAGTAGCTTTGCTATTTGTTGGGTTAAAGCTCACTCTACTATTCCACTTTTGTCTTTAGAGCCTTTCATAGCTTTATTAGTAAGTACTAGCATTATTGTCTTTCAAGGTTATGTTCAGTGCAAATGACTCGTATTTTCACGAGTAAAGTCAAAGAAGTGGGTTTTCCTTTTGGAATCTTTGGTATAGCGTATGGGGTACTCCTGCAGAGCAGGGTAGTACTAGTAGTACCGAAGCGTAGTAATTCGTGCCAGCACAACGGTCACTTTTCTAACCGGTAGCTGGTGGGTCCCATCGTTTTTTCTTTAAAATTTCTCATCTTTGTTCGTTTCATTTTCTTTTGTAAGCGTTACGCCAATCTTTTCTGTACTACGTGCATGATAAATATCCCGTGATTGTTACAGCGAAAAGGATGTTTCACCAACAAGAATTCTTCTCTTTGACAATTTCTCCGCAGTTGAGATCTGCCGTCACACAGTAGCTGGCGATGTACAAGGGCACGAGGACTGACAAATACAGTACCGATGTAGGTATGCTGAGGTGTTGGGGGTTGTTTAATTAGGACGTCCGGGGGCATGCTAGCTAGTGCTTCTTCTTTTTTGTGCTGATGCTCGCTAGTACTACTTGGCTAGCTTCTGTTGATCGATTTAATAACCATCATTGTTTTAGACAGGCAGGTCTTGCAAAGGCATGCATTTGGTGTTTGTCAGTACTAGCTTCCATTGTCTCCACCTGCAAGGCTGCGCGACAGCGCGAGTGGTTCTCGCCAGGAGTGTGGATTTGACGCGAACGCATCAGGGCAGTATGCAACTAAAAGGGTTGTCTGCACAGCTGCCTAAAGAATCAAATGCGCCCGATGTGCATTTCTTGCCCTAAATATAGTCGAAAAGAAATCCTAGCATTAATTAGGCAGATAGGTGGTGATGGTGATCCATCCCGCCCCGACCTTGCAGGAGAGACAGTATTATGGGGGGACACAATAAATCGAACCGCCGTGCATCAGACAGACACCGGGCCAGGCCGGGGTGCGTGGCGAAAGACGCATTGAAACGGTGCCCGCGTACCTGAGCGAGCTGTCAGCCAATTTATGGCCGTCTTCCAGCTCCGCAAGAGCACCGATCACTGTTCAATTGTTCATCTCCAACTCCAAGAGCATCAAACACCCAACACCCCTCGACGCAAACGGCGCACCGCAACGACAGGGGTTCTGCTTGCTAGTCCATGGCGCTACAATGCGGGTCCGGGGTGCGGCCTGGGCGTCTGGGCCGGTCGGCCCCGGCCTCAAAGATGATGGGTGGATACGATACCTCGTGTGATCATCGATCGCATCTCCGGCTGGCCACACACGCACTCACTAGTCACTGGTGCCCGGCTACATACGGCTACGGCACGTGAGACGGGGCACGCTTCGATGCTCATCGATCGAGCATGTCTCGGCCCGCGATCATTTACGTGCGCCTGCTTGCCGGCTGTCAGTGCGATCGATCGATTTTCCAAGCTCAACAAGCTAGACACTCGATCGATCGTGCCCAGGAGTGTCACATAGCTGGTCAACCCTGGATATACAATTACCCACATGCAACTTTGTGGACTAGCTAAGGGGGACGTACGTACGTACGGGATATACGCGCGCGAATCAGATCTGCTGCCCGCCGTGGAATCACCGGGACACGCAGATCAGACCAAACGTACGTGTTGTTTTCTGATCTCTCTCTTCTGCCCGGCCTGAACGGACACAACCTTCTTTTACGCGAGCCTACGGGCGCATGAATCACCTGTCTGTGAACTTTTAAATCACGCTTGCCCGGAACCTAAGCCGTGGTAGCAAGCATGCACGTATGCTATACCGACCGGCCGGGCCTGCGTTAGCCGTCTGATCTCGTGCTTTTGCATGGACGTGTAGCCTTGAAAATCACACAAAGAGAGGGAAGAAAAGATTGCAAAGCCTCTTCTGTACATACACATATCTTACTTTACACAGAGCCGTTGAGCTGTTAGCTTGTTGCTTGCCTTGAAGGTCGGATCAGAACAAGACATGGGAAACAATCAAGCTACCTATAGCTTGCTGTTGGAGTTTTGCATGATCGATCCAAACAGGCAAAGAAGGATATCGAGGCTCAGAATTTTCCAAGCTCCCAAAGAGATGTACTACCGTGGTCCGTGGAAACAATATAGACTTATTTGCCTTGTCAGAGAATGCTGGTCTGCAATTGTGCAGTGTGAAGGAGTTTCCAGCAGGCAGAATGAAATCATGTGTTCTGAATGCTTCACTTCCAGTTGGAAAGGTTCGTCATAGTCAGTGAGAAGGTTGTTGTTGGAGTACTAGCCTACTATGTTGAGCAGAAATTTTCTGCGCTGGCCAAAAGGTGAAAATGTACTGGCAATACGTGTCAATTGAAAGGATAGCTACTGACTGAAGGTAAGTACTGAAAGGAAAAAAGGCAACGCCTTACACCGTCATACGTTCATGTAAGTCTGTAGCTTTGACAGCAAGGAAATTGAAAGAGAGAGCCGTGCGTGAACGAACGAACGTAGACAAGCCCGGACAATGAATACTAGCTACGTACAGAGCAAGAGTACTTCCTCAGCAAGTTCATATAGAAGTACGGCCACAGTGGCATTGATAGAGACACAACTGACTGAAGGTTCTGCAGCGCGTACGTTTGCACGAGACTGAACTTAGAAGGGATCGCACAAAAGAAAAGAAAAGAAAAGAAAAGAAAAGGGGATGAAATTGAAGCCGTCGTAGTTACAATATCTCCAAGAAATCTCTTGAAAGTGGAAAAGTTTCTCCAAGAAAGGCGAATACGACAGCTGCGGCGTCATGAGTCATGCGTATATATAGTCCACAGGCATCAATCCAGTGATACTCCTGAGTGCGTCAGGCCGTTGGCTAGCTCCGAGGTTAGGTGCCGCGTCGCTGGCATATATGCAAGCGCGATGTCGATCTCCTGATCTGGAGCACGTCTGTAGGAGTACGTAGCATTGTACTAAACCCATTCAAGTGCCACTGGTTTCTGTGCGGCACTGCGGCGTCTGTCGGCTTCGTCGTTCGTTTCTGGGGCGCCTTTACGTAGAGTACGTCCGGGTGTGATTATACGGGAGGAAAGGAATCGAGGGATTCTAGTTGTAGTACTAGACGATTGTATTGCTCTTTTCGTGCTGGACTCTGGGTGTACTAGAGACAGTGACTGCCACGGGGTTCGTGTTGTCCATTATGCAGCATCCGATGCAGACTAACACAGTGGAACATTTCAAATATTTTCTGAAAAAAATCTTAAGTATAGTACTGTAGTTTTAATCTTATTTTCTTATTGTTTGGAGGGGATATACTTTTTTTAATCAGTCGCCCCCTTTTTTAGCAAGGAAAGATTGGAATTTCACCTCCTGTAAGCCCGTAAGAGGCCCACGCCAGCATCGCTAATTGGATCATGTCGGCCCATTTGGTATCGGGCCTAATTACCCAACGTGTTACTCACATGGTCCCATCCTATGTCGGCCCGAATGCGAACTCTGCTTCAGTTCATCTCCGCGTTGTGGTCTTTCTGACCCTAAAGAAAAAGTTCTTCTCCGCGCACATGGGCTGGATCGCGGCGAGTTTTGACTTGACAAACGAAAGACTTCGATTCCTCTGTCGCCTGAGAGGAGATGGCCGTGCCGGCGCCGGCCAAGGCGGTGCGCGCGCTCGAGGCCACTGCAGCGGCGCTGGTGCTGCTGTGGTGCGTGCACTTCCGCGGCGGCCTCGCCCTCAACTCCCCCACCAACAAGGGCCTCATCTTTAACGTAAGACCCCCCATCTCCTTCGCTGTGTGTTGATTGATCGTAGTGGATTCAGCACTCATGGTCTTTGAGGAAATGCCCCTGCACTTTCTTAGGTTAGATCTTGAATTGCCGTCGAATCCATGTCTTTTCCTGCGTACTGCAGGCTGCTTGAGCCCTGCTTAATGGCCCATGCCTGGCGGTTAATGGCGGTGCAAGCAAGAAGTACTGTGCTAGTCGTCCTCGCCTTAGCCGCTTCTTTATTTCCTTTATTTTTCCATCTGAAAATAAATCATACGCGTCTCTGTTGGAAGGAACAAGACAGGGCTAAGACATAAGAGTTCGTCAGGGTTTTCCTTGGGAGATATTTTGCTCAAGGCCATTTTGAAGCTTGATCCCATATAATTTGTACTCCTGGAGACTAGTAGATTCTAAGGGTGTATGTCGATCAGATGGGATTGAGATTTTGGAGTTCCCTGTTTCGAGCTACTGCTAAACCAAATTCCTAATGTTATACTATCAATATAGGCGATTCGTTATGCTCAAAATTCATAATGTCATAAGCTCACGGCTGTGCAGGTTCATCCTGTGCTTATGCTGATCGGACTCATCATCCTAGGGAGCGAAGGTAAGGTTCTCTTCTCTTCCTGGATGCTTCTTCCATGAGAAGGGGGTTAAAAGAATACTGACTAAGCTACCTGTAATTTGTTTGCAGCTATAATGAGCTACAAAACATTGCCATGGAATCGTGGCACAAATAAGATAGTCCATTTGGTTCTTCATGCTGTTGCACTTTTTCTGGGATCGTTCGGGGTATATGCTGCCTTCAAGTTTCACAATGAAAGTGGAATTGATAATCTTTACAGCTTGCATTCCTGGGTTGGACTTGGTGCTATCCTTTTATATGGTTTACAGGTAATCCACATTGATCATTGCCATTTGGATATTCTGAATTCTTTGAATCGTGGGATTTTTGTTTTTGAAAGGAGGTCTTTCGACCCAGCTTTATAGAGAAAGCTAACAACAAAAGCATAACAGCCCAAACACATCACATCAAAAGCAACAAAGTTTTACAGATCAGGGAAAAACCCAACGAACAACAGAACAAAAGCGGTTTAACCAATTCCTCGAGCAACCATCCCATACAGTCCATCCTGGATCTTCTTTATCATTGTCATTGTCGCTTCCTGGCGTTTAGCTGGAAGAAGAAACTTCCATTGAGCGATCTGTGTCACAGCCGTGAAAACTACCTGTGCAGGAGAAGCACAACCTTTTACGATTAAAACCATATCATTGGACAGAACAAAATTTGCTTTGCTGTAAGCCCCCAAGGACCAACATCCCCTTCCTCATCCAATTGTAATGTCGAAATTTGCATAAGAAGCTTGTGCCATTCTTGTTGCTCGTTTGGGCCAAAAGATCTCCGAAAACATAGATTAATATTCCATCTCTCAAGATCTCAGCCACCGCAGCGGAGGTTTGCTCTGAATAAAGGTACAATCTATGGAATGTACTCCGTTACATTTAAAGGGACTTCTCCTAGTCACACATCATGCCAAAACCTAACACGTTTTCCATTATGAACTGTAACTCGTGGGATTTAAAATAATGAGTTATTTGCATTTGTTTGTTGCATCTGTAAATTGAAGTAATACAACACTGGGTGTTAATCTTCCAAGGAGTCCTCCACTAGGGGAAGACCATCTTCGGCAAGTTTAGTTGCTACGATAGCTAGTTACAGTTGTGCAATGGCCATGTGAAATGAGTCATTTTGTGCCCCTTTTGAGATATTGAAGTTGCTCAGCAAATTATAAGCTGTGTGTTAGGTTGTGCTCTCTGTAGAGGATAAATGTTGTCAGGACATAATGGGAGCGAGAAACATTAGAACAGAGCTATCACGTTTCGTTTGGAATGTTAAACGGTAATACCAACTAATAGAGGACCTTAGGGAAATTGATGATAAAATTCTCTCGACAATCTCTACTAGCAAGGTTAAAACCACTGTTATTGACTTTTGGGCATCAACCATCCATGTAGATTATAAAATTCTACTCCTATCAGCCAATTTAAGTGCTACCACTCCTCTTCACTTATGAAATGTGTTGACTATGAACTTTATCAGGGGAGATGTAACTTGCTTCCAAAAAGAGAAGTTCAATTGAAGTGTCAGCAAACTGAATTTTGTGAACATACAGTATTGTGATCTTGTTCATATTCTGGTGGCTATTACTTCTTCCTCTTTTTTACAAATGTTGGTTTTGCGATCTTGTTCATATTCTGGTGGCTATTCTTTCTTCTTGTTTTTTTACAAATGATGGATATGTTTGTGGCATAATAAGATAACTGTAGGAAAATAGCCACCTTCTACTTTGTTTGGCTACTACCTTAGCTGAAACCTCAATGTTCCGATGCCATGATGTTTCAGTGGGTATCTGGCTTTGCCACCTTCTTCTTCCCGGGCGCCTCACCGACACTCCGACGCGCCGTGCTCCCATACCACGCTCGCGCCGGGCTGGTCGCCTACGTGCTGGCACTGCTCGCGGCGGAGCTGGGGTTCCTGGAGAAGATCACCTTCCTTCAGGCAGGGGCTGCGGGCGTAGGCAGGTACAGCTCGGAAGCTCTCATGGTAAACTTCACCGCCATCGTCGTCTCACTACTGGGCGCATCAGTTGTGCTGTACGTCACTGCTCCCGGGCAGCAGAACGAGCATATACTTGGGTATTCGGCAGTGCACAAGCCCTGAACCGTCTGTACTTTTACTGCATCCTTGTACGTTTCCAGTACAGGGAACAACTTCTTCTCATCTTATTTGTACTTAGTAGTTACTGCAATCTAGTGCAGATTAGAATCACAAGAATGTAAAATTTTGCCCTTCTGTTTACCAGACACCAGTAGATGCATCATATGAACAGAAGAACATGAATCCTTCTCCGACGCTTTCTGCGGAGAATTTTAACCATGAACTGAACTGTGTGCCAAGTCACACATGTACAAATGGCTCAGCTAACTAGTAGTACTACTACTAGCACAAGCAAGCAAAATCTGCCGATTCGGCAAGGCAAGTGCCAAGTGGTGATCACGAAATCTACTGATCTACCTACTCAATAAGCAGTACTCACTGGCAACACATGCAAATATGCAATGGTGGGGGACACAAGGTCTACTAGGCCGATAAATAGGCAAGGATGACATCCTCGGCCTTCGGGCTCCTCTCAGTAGCATTGGCATTGCCCAACTCCTTCTCTGCACCTTTCGCCCAGGCAGCCGTCCACCGGCTCGTCCCCGTCTTGGCCTCTTCGCTGCCGTTGTCGGCCAGCATCGCGGCCCTCCGTGCCGCTGCTCTCTTCTCGGCGCGCCGCCGGGCCACGTACTCCTCGGAGATGTACACGTCCATTGCAAGCTAGCAACACTGTCAGAAAAAAGAGAAACTTATGAGATCTCTTCAAAGAGGTGTCTTGTTTATCTGGAGAGGCTCGCGTGACCGTCCGGGGATTTATCGGGAGCCGGGAGGCGCCGAACCAGTGGGCGTGGCCATAGTTTCTGCGCTCGAAACTAGTTGCTGCATCCTGGGAGCCACGTCTAGCTGCTGGTTTTCCGGCAAAAAGGGCCAACTGAAACCGAGGAAGGCAACGCCAGAAGAGGATCAGGAGAGGATGACACGTGTTGTGCACTCCCGTGGCTCGTGACTTCGGGTCGCCGATGCCGGCAAGAAGCCAAGAACCGTCGTGCCCACTGCCCAAGCCCAACGGCTCGAAGCAGCAGAGCAAGGTGTTTCCCCGGGTTGGGCTGGAACCAGATCGGTTGGGCCTTTAGATCAGTTTGCTCGATCCAGAGCTACAAGTTCGTGACACTCAGGTATCCATTATCCTCTTAGTTCAACCAAATGAACTAAAATTTTAAAATGACACAATTTTTTGAAAAACTAGTTTATTTCTTTGAACTAAGAAGGGTCAAAGGGGTCAAAGGGTACCCTGAGGATCACCAAGTTGCACCTCTGGCTCGATCCAAGTCGTGGGCTCGCTCGGAAAGCAAACCATTTCCCATCTGAAACCATACAGCAGTTTTCAAACCGGAGTCCAAATGACTCAATCCATTAATTAAGAAGAAGAGAAGTGCACAGTTAATTAAATGGAAAACGGGGTGAAAACCGGAACAACAATGACCGACCTAGCCACCCACACTCACTCCACACGCTACTGAAAGAAAGTTGCCGTCGAGATAGTTCGTAGAAGTCATCGTCATCACGCAAAACACTCCTCTTGAGTTGGCGACTCCGACTTCCCCCGCAAAGCCCAAGAAAATGGATCATGACTCCTGCATCGGCCCGTGCCAAACAGGCGACCACCCCTGCTAGCGACCAAGAGGCGTAATTCTGATGGCGAGCTTCAAAGGGGCAATATGCAAGGCTTGCACCGAACATGATCCCCAGACCGGGCCACCCATCACCAAGTCATCGTCATAACGCATCACCCCGCTGAGATGGCGACTCCGACTTCCTGACGACGAAGCAAAACCCACACTGGAGAGCTGTTGAACACGCCGGAAGGACCGACTAACATGGCCATCGCCGCAGTCGCAAAAGACGCCAACGAACCCCGCGCAGCCCCACAACCACTGGTCCCACGGCCAGTGTAAACTCCAAAAGCGACGCCACCATCGCCCAATCCAAACACGAATATGAGGTTTCCCCCGGAGCTCAGCCAGCAAGGAGAGGAATAGAACAGACCACAGCAACGATGCCTCCAAAGAGGTAAACGACGCCCACGGGCGACGCCATCGTTGGCCCCGACCAAGGCCGGATCACAGCTTTCGCCAAGACCTGCTCCACCACCCACTCCTCACACTAGCGGCCAACCAAACCTGCAACACAGCCACACACACCCACAAAGGAGTGGCGCCAGAAGGCCAGAGCCACAGCAGGTCGCCCAACCCACAAATACCAACCCCTCGCCAAAGCTGCAACCATGGGAGGAACTGCAAAGTGAGCCACCAGGAAGATGAGGGCGCATCCGGCAAAAACTGGAGGACCCGCCGTCTGCCGCCACGCCGAAGAACACCGCTGACCACCCAGGTAGCACCACCACCGCCAGCAGCCAGGCCCCATCCCGGGGCCGATCCGGCCGGATCCTGCCCGCTCAGATGCCCAGCTGCAGGACACGCGCCATCAACCCGCCGCGACGCCGACCAAGACCCGCAGCGGCCGTCGCGCCCGAAGGAGCCCCGACCGCCGCAGCCCCGCAGGCAGCCGCGCCCCCAGCCGCCCACCGCAGACGCCCGCTTCATCCGCCCTGCGCCGACAACCATTCGACCGCTGCCCCTCGCGAGCATGCCACCAAGCCGCAGAGAAAGCCCCGCCGCCGCCGGCATCTTCCGGCGACGGCGAGGGAGAGGGGAGACCAGTGAGGGTGGGGGCAGTTGACTGTGTGGTGGTGGTGCTACTTTGGCTAGAGGCGCGGGCGCAAATCGAATAGCAGACCCTAGTGGTCACGTGAAGTGAGCAATCCTTCGTGATCCTGTACTCTCTAAGGGTACCCTTGCCAAAAAATTGGCGTGCCCTCATTTTTTGGTTGCTGTTTGGATTAACACCGATATTTTGGCTAGCCCAGCTCAGTCCATGGTTGCTAGTTCATTTTTCGCCAACGCCAGGGCAATTCTCGGGCGCAGAAATCGCTCGCCAACTATTTGGCTGCCAACTGCTCTTCTCTTCTGTCTGTTTTGTGCAGCTGCAGCGTTTTCCTTTCACATGCATTGGTAAGACGGCAAGTGAATCGATCGCCTGCATGCATGGATCCGGTGCGCCTTGCCATCCATTCCCTCTAATCTCTCTTCCTCTCCACAAATCAAAGAAAGAAAAGAAATATCACCGGTTTCTAATCTCCCATTCCCTGTTCATATTTTGATCATGAGATTTCTGTTTTCACGTACCTGTATGTGTTCTGATGGATAAAAAGGTGGGATCTTTTCGCTATAAATACGCAACCATTTATTTTGACAAATTATACATATTGTTTTAATTTAAGTTACTTGAAATTTGGCAAGGAGACTGGTTGCAAACCAAATAGAGGTCCAACCATTTTGCCAAAAAAATTGGTAGGTATCATGGCTGCAATCCAAACAACAAAAGTTTACCAATATTTTGGTCATGCCCTCACTTTGGTAGTGCCAAAATTTTGGCAGGACAGCTTGAGGCTAAAACCAAACGTACCCTAAGTACCGGTACGAGCAAGTCCATGTTTGGATAAGGGTATTTTGCTGACTGATCCGGTACCGAATCCTCTGTCTTTTCAGGCCCCTCGTCGTCAGTGTCATGGACTGGTCTGCACAACCACTTGATGAAATCTATCATGACATGCAACAACACAAGCAGAACAGATAATATCAGATATTTTCTTTGTTGTAACCAAAAAAAAACTTGATATCAAAGCCGGGCATTAGCTAGACCGAATTTCGGACCAAGTTGGCCAGCGACTACCCAACCGGAGAGGAAATATGACCCTTTTAATACTTTTTTTGAACTGGCATCCTGTCTGTCAGGCTGTCACCTTCGCGCGGCCTTTACAGGCAGAGAAGAATCAAACCACATAGTTCATCATCATCTTTTTTTGGTTGATTAGTCGGAGTAGTACCATAGTTAATGCTGATGGTTCAAATTAAGCAACCAGACGCGTGCTAGTGGAAATATATCCATGGAAGGAAGGACACACAGTTTTTCTCTCTTCGAATCTTCCTGTGCATGCTTCTTCCCAGCCAACCAACCAACCGGATCATACTAATCGACAGGCAGGCCTCTCGATTAGTTGACTGTGACAGGGGCTATCTTCTTTTTCGAAGGAAAAAAAAAACTGATCATGACAGGCTTGGCCATGTACATAGCGTAAGCCTCGCGGCCCAGCTGGTCGAACTCGCTGTCGTCCGGCCACCTAGCTCTCGCGGCCAGCAAAAATCGAAAACCATTTCTTGATCTCCAATACCTACGTCTTTCGTCCAGCCGTCCTCGCGAGGGCGACGCGCCGGAGTAAGTTTCGGCACCAAGTTGCACCTGTCGCCGGCATACGAGACGCGACACCTGTACCTCCCTTTTCTTTCTAGTTTCTGTAGCTCTTCTGTGTGTGACTCTCCTTCCACTCTGTCTCAGCCATACGCGCTGCTGCGTCGTGCACGCAAGCTCGTACTGCCGACTGCCGTAGCAGAAAGCCAGAAACCTTGGAGATCCGACCTGTCAAAGTACGAGGGCCAATGGTACGCGAACACAAAACATAAACAAGACGAGAGTAAGATATAGTTGCAATAATCAATCCGTATATGTGCAGCCAGGAGCCAGCCAGTCTCGCCCGTTGATTCTATCTTCTCGCGCTATATATCCTTTTGGCCTTGCTTTGGCCACCACGTACGTCCGGCAAGCACAAGCAACACCGTACTCTGAGTCCCTGACCTGAGCAGCTGAGCTCCTGCCACTCGGTTTCTGGTTAATTAGATGGCGGAGGAGGCGAAGAAGGAGGTGGCGCCGCCTGCGCCGGAATCGACCAAAGACATCGCCGAGGAGGAGAAGGCGGCGGTGCCGGCGCCGGAGGAGTTAGAGGCCCTCGTCGTCTCCGATGGTAAGCCTGCAGCCACCGAGGGCTCACACGAAAGAGGTACGCCGACTCATCATCTCCATCTCAATTCCCAAGTGCGAAACCAGCAAAAGCGCGCGAACCGTCTTAAATCGACGTGCTTCGTGTTTGTTCAGATGCTTTCCTCGCGAGGGTCGCCACGGAGAAGAGGATGTCGCTGATCAGGGCCTGGGAAGAGAACGAGAAGGCCAAAGCCGACAACAAGTGAGCCATCGATTCTACTAGCTCTCTTCTTATCGGTTAATATTTTCCTTTTCAGCAGCAACCAAGGAGGGATGATTGAAATTAAGTTCCCGACAATTTGGACTGGGTCTCTCTGGTTTTTTTTTTTTTTGAGCAACTATCGGGTCTATCTGATCAAAGCCGTCGTTTGTTTTCCTTTGTTTCTTCCCTTCAGGGCGGCGAAGCTGGTGGCGGACATCAGCTCGTGGGAGAAATCCAAGGCGGCGCAGCTGGAAGCCGAGCTCAGGAAGATGCAGGAGCAGCTGGAGAGGAAGAAAGCGCAGTACGCGGAGAAGCTGAAGAACAGCGTGGCCTCGGTGCACAAGGCGGCGGAGGAGAAGCGCGCGGCGGCCGAGGCGCGGCGCGGCGAGGAGATCGTCGCGGCGGAGGAGGCCGCCGCTAAGTACCGCGCCAAGGGGGAGGCACCCAAGAAGCTCTTCTTTGCATCCTGATCGATGTTTTCCCGTATGCTGCTCTGTACATGTGACAGTGGTTTGATCGTTGGTTAATTTGCATCGCTCGTGTATTTATTTCTGTGGACGTGGTGTTAGTTTGTATGATATCTGATACATTCGGGCAACACACGCGTTCCGTGATTGATTACTGTTTCTTGTTGATCTATAAAAGATGTAGTCCGGTTTATGCCAGCGTGGTAATCCTCTTCTTTTCGAATTCTAGACCAGTTTTAAAGGTTTCGGGAAGCACAAGCCGAAAACAAGACAGAATTTCCCAGAGGTCTAAATTTGGAGCCCCTTTTGTTCTCTGTGTAAAATCAACGCTAGTTTGTCTCGAGCAGTTCCTCAGGTATATCAAATGCCTGCAAAATCGGTTACATTTGTCTCTAATTACATTAAAAATCACATGACGCCGCGTGTAGCATCTCGATCCTGGACTCTTGACACACACTTTTCCCTGCTCCATCCCTCTTTTGGAGCTCTCGGCTAGGGTTTTGCCGCCGTCATCATGTCCCAGCTCCCTAGCCACTCAATCTTTGTTAGCACTCCCGTTAGGACCCTGCCATCTTTCCCCCCACACAGTTCCGTGTGCCGATAGTGCTATTTAAAACAAAGAATTAAACACGGTGATAAACGGGCAGATTTTTATGGGCAAAATCTAACTTAAAAGGAAGGACATGTACTTTGCATAGGCTTTATTAATCGGCTGGCTCCGCCATTAGTTGGCGGTGTGGATCCTCGTATCCCTCTTGAATGGCCAACCCAACCCATATGTTGGGCAGTTGGGAGAATTGAGTTTGAGTGCTTGGCGGGAAGGGTATGTCGCTTCCTTACCAAAAAGAGACAAGAGAAGGGCAAATGGTATGATGATTTATGTCACGTACATGGGAGGTTTGGAAGGAGGGTAACCACCATGTCTTTGTCTACAATGCTTTGTAGCCTTTGGAGGCGGCCCGGTCGACCTCATTTAGGAGGAGATTGATCAAGGAGTTTATAGCATTTCCGATGACCCAGGAGACACAGTCGCTGGTGCCGCCTGCTGCCTAGCACATTTTTTTCTCCGCCCCGACACTTTGACCGGCTCCTTCTATCACATGTTACCTTCTCGCTCCTCCTATTCTAGTGGCATTTTTCCCCCTTATTACTAAAAACTTTCACCAAAGACAATCACCTCTCTACACAAAAAGACAATCATGACTTCAGAGATATTTCAATTCCACGTAATCACAAAGACTACATCAGTGATGAAATCTTTGAACACGTAAAACAGAAAAACACAAACAGTGTAAAGGAACCATATGTACTTGAATCCTTTTCAATTACCTCCTTCGAGAAACTCCCGATGACGGTATGAGTGGCCTCAACACGTGATGATGGATCCAATGCAGGGATTTGCAATGACGAGCTTATAGGCGAGGAGTGAAAAGGTAACATGTGATAGAGGCCATGCGTCGGTGACAAAACTAGAGCTAATGGATGAATCTTTCAAGGTTGAAGATGAGAGAAATAATAATTAAATGAAGAGAAGAAACAAACTGTACATTTTGGATAAAGGTGAGGGACAATGCATTTATTCTTCTCTTTAGATTGGACAATGCGGGTTTAATCTCAAAAGGATCTTTAGTTTGGTCTAACTTCAATAATTGCTCAAATTTCATACGAGTATTTGTTTTCGCATGTGAACTTAACTTGATGTATGGACTATTTCATCTAATACATCACTTAGCATGTCATCTATCAAATCCATAAAAGAAAAAAAAATAGAACACTTGGCATTGTCCCTTGCTGCCACTTTGTTTCATGTTTTGCTATCGTCCCGTTGCTTTAAGTGGATAAATTTTTCTTGAGGTCGGATTTTAAGTTGACATATACTTATTTCACATGCACGTAAGTCTGCAAGTTCGTGACTACCAAAATCAAATCTGTTAAAAAAAACTATCTGTAAGTATAACTCTGTATATGGTTTGTGTCAAGCACTTCACATGAGCCATGGTAAAACAAAATAATTTCAAAAGCTGAACGACTGAAATAGAGAATAAATTCGAAACTTATGCTAGCTGGGGTGCTAAAACATTTAAAAAAGAGTAAAGTACACTCACAACCATTAAACTTGGATTGAAAACTCAATTTACTCACCGTATTATAAAAATCGTGACTTACGGTCCTTGAACTTGACAGAAATCTCATGTATGGTCACCGGTATCTTATTTGTACTTCAGACTTGACAGCTCAATGTCATGTTTTGCATTTTGATCCATAAAAAATAGCACGAGGGGCCTGGGCATGTTGGACCCACGAAATCCCCTTACCTTAGAAATACACGAGGGCTAAATTGCGAAACACGAATCTGAGGTGACAACAGGACTGCACAAAATACGACACAATAGACATTTCGTCAAATTGAATGACTATAAGTCTCGACTTCCATAATATAATGATTAAATCCAAAATACAGAAGCAGCGCAATAGATGCATCTTCGACCGCAATAGGTCTAGTTTTAGAATTTGGAAGAGAGACTTTATTGAGGATATTTCTCTTCTTTACCTTATTCCCTTATACATAACATTTTGTTAATGAAATACACTTACTGTCGGGACCCGACAGTTTTCGGTCAATTTTTTTAAAAAATACGGAACAAGTATTCTTTTGAAAAATGGAATTTCTAGCCGAAACCCCCTCAGTTTCAGCCAGTTTCAGAAAAGGAAAATATCCGCCTCCTCAAGACTCAAGACTCGAGAGCCTACAATTCGAAACCGAGAGCTCCCGGATCGGATCCCAGCTGGTCCAAAGCCCAGAAGCGAAACCCACGCCCTACGAAAGGGGCAAACCATCGGAACCCTAGATCCCCCGCGCCTCGTCGCCACCTAGCTCCAAAACCCTAGATCCCGCCATGCACCACCCCAGAGCCCGCTACCCGCCCGGCTACGACTATGGCGGCGGCGGCGGAGGCGGCGGCCGTGGCGGTGGCGGCGGCGGCGAACGAGGAGGCGGCAGTGGCGGAAATCAGAACTACTACGGCAGGAACCCGCAGCCGCAGCACCACGACTACCACCAGCCGCAGCACGCGCAGAGGAACTCGTTCTCACATCAGCAGCAACATCAGCAGCACCAGCACGCGCAGAAGAACTCGTTCTCGCAGCAACAGCATCAACAGCAGCAGCAGCAGTGGCTGCGGCGGGACCAGGCCGCGGCACAGGCCTCTGGGGAGGCTGCGGCGAGGACAGCGGCGCGGCTCGACGCCGTTGACACGAGGTACGGACCATTTTACTGACGGATTCGGCGAGTTTCTTCTCCGGACGCTGGTTATTGTAGACGGCTAGGGTTTGCGTTTTGTTGTGAGAAGGCATAGTCAATCACATAATCATGATTTCGGTCGTGCGGATGTGATTTTAGGGATTATTTATCGATTTTATGGTCAGGTCGTGTAGTTGTGAGATGCTAAGATTACAGAAGTACGATTTAATGAACTCCCTTACAGTAATCTGCTTAAGTTGTATGGCCTGAAGAGGCTTAAATGTCGCTGTTTATACGCTGTCAACTAGAAAAGTGACTATCCACTGGGTGTATGTATTGCACGAAGCCTGTCTGTTCTATTGCAATTTATTGCCTCCTTTCTGGATGCACTTAGCGTGATGTGTTTCAGTTATGTGCACTATTGCTGGTGTTCTCTGCTTCTCCGCACCATTTAAATGATTCATTTGTCAGTTTGTCATGTCATATGGGTCTGACCTGGGAATGATTTGCATCTGAGTGAATTAGTTGACTCTTAACAAGATTATCCTTTGGCGTTTCCAGCTCTCAAGATTGGAAGGCACAATTGAATATTCCAGCTCCAGACACACGTTATAGAACAGAGGTGATGCTTTCTTAATGGCATAATAACATTTGTGGATTTTTTTAGAAGTGCTGAATAGCACCAATCTGCCAACATTAGGTAGTACTAATGTTGTATTATGCATACATTTTATGTTTTATGTAGGATGTTACTGCAACCAAAGGCAATGAGTTTGAAGATTATTTTCTGAAACGTGAGCTACTCATGGGAATATATGAGAAGGGATTTGAAAGGCCATCTCCTATTCAAGAAGAAAGCATTCCAATTGCTCTAACTGGAAGTGATATTCTTGCAAGAGCAAAAAACGGCACTGGGAAGACTGCTGCATTCTGCATTCCAGCACTTGAAAAAATTGATCCAGAGAAAAATGCCATACAAGGTGAACTCGTCACTCCTGATTGGTTTAGAAGAATTCAAACAAGTCGTATTCTGTCATTGCTGATCCCAAGTACTTGTAGGGTTACCAGCACATTTGCCAATTGGTCAAAAGGAAATCCTGGTTTCTGTTATGTGTTCCAATGTGTATCTATTCCCTGTACCATCAGTGTTACAGAGCCACACAATCATTTTTATTTTGAGAAGTCACGGCAGTGCATCTGATATACGGAAATGCACACCTATAATCACAATATTTTAGTTTGTATAAATAAAATGCACATGACCTTCCATATTTTTAGTGTGTCCTTTTATGTTTATGGAATTATTGGCAGTAAAAAGTTTGCTAATGGTATATTAGATATGAAACTTTTTGTCACCTTCTTGGCTGACCACCTCCCCCCCCCTTATAGTCCTTCGTTAAGAATGATCCTCATGTGGTGCCAGTTTGTTACCCACTTCTCATTTAGCTGTTTGTTATGTTCCTGTGAAATTTTATTCTACATGCTATTTGTTAACCTTAACTGTTTTCCATGGATTTGTTCTCCAGTTGTTATATTGGTACCAACAAGAGAACTAGCTTTGCAGACTTCACAAGTGTGCAAAGAGCTCGGGAAGTACCTGAACATTGAAGTTATGGTTAGTACTGGAGGAACCAGCTTGAAGGATGACATTATGCGTTTGTACCAACCTGTTCATTTACTTGCTGGGACACCTGGCCGGATACTGGATCTCACCAGGAAGGGCATTTGCATGCTGAATGAGTGTTCAATGCTCATTATGGATGAGGTATCGTGAGAGAAACACAGATTTTAGATTCTGTTTTTGTTGATCTATGTTTACATCACATAGTCAAGTGTGTTAGTTTTCTCACACTGTTTTACCTGTAATACCATGTTATTTTATCCCATCACTTGGTTTATCTTAAATCATGGCACGCATTGAAGTTAATTTTGTTGCTTTATTGGATGATCTGGTAATTGTGATATTTTTTTTAATTGCTGAACAAGCAAGAATTAGTCAAAAGCTTATTTTTCTGAATTTGTCTTTTTCTTTTGTTAAATGCAGGCAGACAAGCTATTAGCACCCGAGTTTCAACCTTCTGTGGAGCAACTCATTAGCTTCCTTCCAGCTAGTCGGCAACTATTGCTGTTTTCTGCAACCTTTCCTGTAACTGTCAAGGATTTCAAGCAGAAATACCTGCCTAGACCTTATGTTATTAATCTTATGGATGAACTAACACTGAAAGGAATAACCCAATACTATGCTTTTGTGGAAGAAAGGCAGAAAGTTCATTGTCTGAATACACTTTTCTCAAAGGTACCAAAACTTATTTGTTGTTTTTTCTTGTCTATTGTAAGCATGTACTGAGATGTTTTCCCTTATTTTTGTTCTCTTGGCCAGCTTCAAATAAATCAGTCTATTATTTTCTGCAACTCTGTCAATAGAGTTGAGCTGCTGGCAAAGAAGATCACCGAGCTTGGGTATTCTTGCTTCTACATTCATGCTAAAATGTTGCAAGACCATCGAAACAGAGTGTTCCACGATTTTCGCAATGGTGCTTGCAGAAACCTTGTGTGCACAGGTTGCCAACCTTCTGCCTTGATGGAAATTTTTTACTGTTATAAAGCAAATACTCTACAATGCCTGTCATCTTTGAAAATTCTTGTTTTTCTCTCTTTTCTACTCCCTCTGTCCCATAATTCTTGTCGAAATATTGCATGTATCTAGATGCTTTTTAGGAATAGATACATCCATTTTTGGGCAAATTTGAGACAAGAGTTGTGGGACGGAGGGAGTATTATTTTCTCACTAGTCTTGGTTATTTGTTTTACTTCATAAGCATCCCTGATTTCTGCTATATTGTCAATTTTCTTTTTGTCATTGCTTGTGAATAATAAATGTCAGCAGTAGGCCTCCAAAGCACATACCTTGTGGAGTGTATTAGTTTTGAACACAATGAAGTGAACTTGTGATTTGTTCTTTTTCTTCCACTAACTTGTTTTTTCTTGAGAGTCAAGAGTTTAGCTACTCTTTTTTGCATGGGTAACAAGTCTACTTGATAAAAGACCATTTGACCCTCAGTTCGGTATGACTTGAGAGACTGCTTACAAATACTTTATAAGTTGTCTCAAATGCTGATTTGAGCTTGAAGGTAGTTTGAAGGGCCAGTTTGGGTAGCAGCAGTCATCACCTAGTGTATGAACATAGTTGTATAAATGACACCTACTTAAGAATAACTCGTTGCACTAATTTGTAATGACTTATAAAATTCTACTATCTTAATTGAAATCATCTAACACTTGAAACCTTTGATTGTTGATACACATGTGAACTGTACCATTATTTTCTCATTATCACACAGAAATGTTATGTCTGTTCTCTTAAGAAATTATCATGATATCGCTTTGCAGATCTTTTTACCAGAGGAATTGACATCCAAGCTGTTAATGTTGTCATTAATTTTGACTTCCCCAAGACTGCTGAAACATATTTGCATAGGGTAAGTTTTTTATTTGTGTGACGCACAATTTCCATTGCGTCAGTTAGATATTCTTGTTTATTCAATTTTGTATTATAAAGTGATCTCTTATATGTTTGTTGATGCTAATTGTTTCAATAAATATTACCCAATATATTCCTCTGTGACCTTAGTAGAGCTCTAGAAAGTTTATTCCCCTGTTTAGATTTTCTTATTGCCTTGTTCTTATTTGTTTTGGGAATCTTTGCTGTTATGTGTTATGGATGTTAGTAATTTTGACTTTGTCAATAACTGAGTTCCTCCCTTTCTGGAAAATGTCTGAGTCGTTTAACTGATACTGATTCAGCATTGTATAGTTTGTTTCTTCAACTGTGATAACATGATTCCTAGTAGCTTTGTACTATTCAAACTGATATTTTAGGCTTCCATAGTCCTGAGGAACTGATTCCTAGTAGCTTTGTATTTGCTTTGCTTTTATTCTAAAAAAGTTCCACTTTGTTAGGTTGGTCGTTCTGGAAGATTCGGACACCTTGGTTTGGCAGTGAACTTAATCACTTATGAGGACCGTTTCAACATGTAAGGATGTTTTGCTAAAGTGGCTTGTTACCTTTTCTAAGATATTTCTAAATAAAAACAGGATTTCTGTAACACTATGCCCAGATTTGTGAGTTGATAGTTTTTTTCTCATTTTGCAGGTATAGGATTGAGCAAGAACTTGGGACAGAAATAAAAACAATACCTCCACAGATTGACCTGGCGGAATACTGCCAGTGATCACTTTTAACAGAATTAGAAGCACATCTTTTATGAAAGCATCATTAGGCAACAAGTATACTAGATGTACATATGACCTCATCTGGTAAGTACAAATATTTCAATGCTTCACTCTTTTAAATTACAGTATATTGATGTTCTGGATAAGTGATGCTTCAATTTCAAAATGCAGGGTTTTATTTTGGTGCCTTGATGATGCATCTAAGCTCAATATTTCCATCAGTGGAGCAAGCGTTCTCTGCTGGCACCTGTGCTAATCCATTTAACTGTGGAGAGGCGTATTCGGATGCTTGGAGGTTCAGAACTGTGGTCAGCCCAAACATTATTTCTTGAGATTCATGTATCTGCTCAAGATACTTTTATTTCTCGTTTCACTTCTGGTTGTGTCATGTTCGGATTCTGCTGCTTGAGTTTGTATTATCATATTGCGGCTCTTTTGTCAGTTTCCTTTTATTCTGTTTGTACTAGTTGCAGTATTTCCTTGACTTGATAACTTCGGTGTTGATTAACCCCAACTATTTACTCTTTTATTCAGAATAGACTTGTTTGTCATGCCGTTGATGTTATGCATGCTTCTTTCAAGTCATTATTGCAAGCTTGGAGTACCACATGATTATGGCCTATTTGTATGAGTTTCATGTTTAGAGTATGCAAGGATTGCCACCGTTTCTTCATACTCTGCTTTCTGTCCCCCCTTCAATTATAAATGTGTACGTTATGATGTTTGCCTGAATATATACTCCCTCCGTATTTCCTCTTGCAAAGAACCCGGCGCAATGTGGATGCATTTGTCGCCTACCACGGAAAGGAATAGCGGCGTTTCGTCTGCCCGGCGGCTCGCCGAGTTAAATCCTGGCCGGGTTCGCTTCCTAGGTTACCGGCTAAACTCGACGTAGTTGAGAACAAAATCGTAATCAGATTCCCAGCCGGGCCAGCGTCAGCTCGCTGCAATGGCAAAAGTCCACGGATTGTACAAGGTACGGTTTAGGCCAAATTATACCTACGTAGAGTTGACATGCGGTAGGATCTCATGTTATTTTTGACACTCTCCTAGAGAGAGCAATGTTGTGGCTCATAGACGTGATAGTCATGCGGTAGGATTTTAGCGGATTGTTTGGCCGGAGGATTCTCCGGATTTTATTAATAGTTTATTTGTGGACGATGTAAGCTTATTTTCAAACCAAAATTGCCAAACATCTAAACAAAAACCTTTTCTTATAAACAGAAAATTAGCGTGTTGCACTTTGGCAGCAATCAAACACACCTCACAAATCAACAGAAGAAACTGTCGCTCTTTAGAGCATCCACAACATGCCAAATGCCAAATTTGCCAAATAAATCTAATTTGGCACCGTTGCTAAATTTCAGTTTTCCTGGATGCAGAGGGTGCCAAATTTTCATGCCCACAAGAAAATAAACTATCCAAATAATTCCATCATAACTCTTTACCTTCTCTTCCTCCACCTAACTGTTTTCCCTTTATCTTCCTCAACCACCCAACAAGCACGAGAGAAATCCAGAAGCCCACCACCGTCACCGCCTGCGCCCGATGCCACCACCTCCCCCACCCGCGTCTGATGGGATCTGCGCCGGCGTCTTCTTCCGCCCCGCGCTCGACGGGCGCCTGTGCCCGCCCTGCCCGTGCTCAACGGCTCCCGCGGCTACGCGTGCCTCCGCCCGGCGCGGGCCTGCGTCACCGTCTCCGGTCTCTATCTTCCTTCAGTCCTTGCCGATTCTTCGGTGTCCATTTCTCTCGGTCTTCAGCAGCAGTTCCTTGCCAAGGCGTCAGAGATGGAAGTCACTCAATTATAGATTTGTTTATTCGCTGGCCAGATTTAGCATTGGAGCAGCTACTTGTTCCGGTGCCAAAAAAATTTAATTAGGCACCAGGCTCGCAGCGTTTCGGTGCCAAATGTCAAGTACCTATTTGGCATAGACCGTGGAGGCTGTTATGGTCTCCTAAAACAAAATATGACCAGAACCCACTGACACGTCTGACCCACGAATCACTCAGCCCCACTCGTCACCGTCTCCACGGGGGTCGCACCCATTGATGCTTCTGCTCGTGTCGAGCTTAATTGCGGCCTCTGTCTTCAAGCCCACACACGAAATCAAACCACACTCCCACGCACCCACTGGCCAGGGGTGGCGCCGTGCCAGCGACACGGGTCTCGTCCCTTTCCCCGCCGTCTCCGGCGTCGCATACCCAGATCTCGTCTCCACCGTCTGTCTAGTGACCGAGGCCATCCTCATCCCCAGCTGATTCGGGATGGGAAGCAGCACGAGCACCTTCGTCATAAGGTGGATTAACTTCCTCACCATGGTCAGTGAGTCAGCAGCAGCATCCTTCCTTGCTTCCCTCCCCCCGTTTGTACTTGTTTCGGCGGTTCTTGCTTCCCAAATGGCTAGGTCTCTTTCGCTTGGTTGTCGTTTCGAGCTGGAGTTGCTGACAAGGCTCGGCTCCGAGCGACTTATTGCTGAATACCTGTTTTTGGCGTTGGGTTCCAGACTTCCAGCTTGATTTGATGTGCCATATGTTGAGTAAATTGATGGAAGTGCTTGCTTCACTGCTGGGTTGTTGGATTTGAATTGTCATCTTCTTTCTTCCCCTTTTTTGTTCGCCTCACATTTGCTCTGAGATTTTCGAGTTCTTGGATTCTTCCTCGTCCATTGGGTCTCTCTGAGACTCTGTCCAGCACATTTGCGCACTGTTGACTGTATTACCACATCCTTATCCAGTTATCCTACATTCTTGACACCTTTCTTTTCGATCTCCCAATTTCGAATTTAATGTTAAGAAATGCAGGCTCCACATAGTTTATTGCCGGGCCATCAGGAAAGAAAGACTGTCTTTCTTTTCTCGAAAGGAGACTTTCCTTTTTCAGGTCAGTGGCTCAGTGCACATTATGATGTTCTTCAATTGCTTTATGTTGAACAGGTACTTGCAATACTTGTGGTGGGTTTTGGGTTTTGGATGAGCACCCACAATGACGAATGCAGACGGTCGCTGACGATCCCTGTCATGGCCCTTGGAGGAGTAATTTTTCTCATGTATGCGTCCATCGAAATGTATTCCCTATGCTTTAATGCGGTGAATAATCATGCTCCACATTAACCCGCTTCAGTGTTGATGTCGCAGGTCGCTTGTGGGATTTGTTGGTGCTTGGAAGAACATTGCTTGCTTGCTTTGGACAGTATCCTTTTTATGGCCTTTGATGCATAAACTTGTGGCGGCATGGGTGCCACACGTCTTGCTTTCTGTCTTGTTGCCTTGACATATGGGTATCTAGTATCTAATAATGCTATTCGTGGTCCTGGTGGCAATCATGGTGTTCACAGTGCTTGCGTAAGTTCCTCTGATTTTTTTTTCTTGTAGATAATTAGCAGCACCTTTTCAGTTGGTGGCAATCATGGTGTACTTTTTGTTTGAAAATTGGCTGGAGTGTATATTGATTAGTTGATAAAATTTAATCCTAGTGTTGTTCATTGTTCAGAGGTTAATTATTGATTGACTTGATGGCTTATAGCCTTAGACTTTAGTGGTTGCAAGTTTGGTTAACTTACCTTGCTCTGTACTGTTGCAGGTTTATCATCACAAATACCGGAACTGGTCATGCTGTTCCAGGGGCCAGGTATGTGACTACAAGTAATGCTATAGAATGATTAAAGAATGCTGAATCGCCAAATTGAAGTAATATGTCACTTACTGTATCTTGTGCATTCTCCGGAAAAAAACGTACCAAAAGTTGCACTCTATGGCCACATATGAATTTACAACTTTATTGATATATATGGTGTTGGAAACAATTTACTACTGCCTGATGTCACTACATGAATTGTGCTCAAAACTTTCTTTTTAACTAAACTCATTGCATGCATATGGTTCTAAGTCGTCATTTCTCATGTTACAGATACAAAGAGTACCGTCTGCAGGATTATAGCTCTTGGTTTATCAAACAGGCATGCCCTAATTTTGTGTATGGAAATGCCATTTTCCTATTATGCAATTGATTTATATTCCCTCTCACTGGCATGACTCTATTTCCAAATTTTGACAAAATCAAGCTCAATGACACTGAAAAGTGGACTAGTCTGAGAAGTTGCCTTGTGAAGTCGGATGATTGCAATAGCTTATCAAAAAGATACAAGGTCCCTCTTTTTTCTTCACATCCTCTTTCACCTGGTGCGATGTCTTGAAGTTTCTGTTTGTGATCATTGCTTGGTGATCTCAGTTGTACTGTTCGACTTCATGCAGACTCTTAAGCAATACAGGCTTGCTGATCTGACTCCCATTGAATCCGGTTGTTGCCGCCCACCGGCAGAGTATACTCCTCTAACATCCAACGCGTACTTTTGAACCTACAATTGCTCCTCGTCAGAGTTTAACATGGTTGTCTTATTTCTCTAAACATTGTCAGGTGTGGATATCCGGCTTTGAATGCTTCCAATTTTGATTTGAGCTATCATCCTGTGAGCACGAATGTCGACTGCAAACTGTACAAAAATGATCGATCTATCAAGTGCTATGACTGCAATTCTTGCAAGTAAGATGCTCATCTTCATACGGCCTTTGAAATATCGCCTTTACAACATCAGTGCTTACGTGAAGTTTTTGCTTATAGAGCCGGCGTTGCACAATACATGAAGAAAGAGTGGCAAGTGGTTGCCATCTTCAATGTGATTTTATTTGTTATTTTGGTAAGCTCAATTTCCCTTTCAATATGAATATTATAGCCTCTTTCTGCGCCCCAAAAATTTCTCCATCTTTAACTGTTATTTTGACGGGTTTTGTTTCTGTCTAGTCATTCGTGTACTTTGTTGGGTGCTGCGCACGGCGACACGCTGGAGGCAGCGATTCTAAAGTTCCTTTCTGAGATGAATTCCTTCTGTAATCCAGTGTCACAGCAAGAGTTAGCTTTGCCATCACTTGTAATAACATTGTTCAATCAAGTTCAGTTGATGAAATGCAAGTCAAGCCTTTTTGTTCTTTGTTGAAATTGGATTCTAGATATTTACGAATACAAAAGGAGCCTCCTTTCTGAAATATACAATCGAATTCATTTAGTTTTTGACAATGCAGAGGCCAATTCTGACCTCTGTGAATAAAACTTGAAGCTGTTTGCCACTTGTAAGCAAGCTCAAAGCTTTGTCCACTCCATGTATTTCGATAACCTAGGTACGTTTTTTTTATAGAAAGACATCAGTCCATTTACCAAGTCCCCTATTACAAGTAAATTTCTTCAGTTGTCAAAATCTTAATTTGATTTGGTTGGGGTGCGCCAAGCCCAGGCAGCAGGGCAACACCTGGGCGACACATGAGGGGCCCAGCAGCAAGCTACTGTGATAGAACCCTCCCCACAAAATATAAATTTAATATCGTTGTGGGCACATGGCCCACATATCAGATATTAAACTGATAAGAGCAGATACTACACTTGATCTTAGCCAAAAGACCGAGAAAGGTATGCTTTGAACTACCGCCCTGGGTCTTGTTATATGCAGCTCCTTCGTCTCTCCTCTGGTCTGGCTGCGCGATGTGGGACTAAAGAAAGAGAGCACAGCAGCACGCCAGCACCACAGCGATTTTTTTTTAGAGGACACCACAGCGAAATATGACCGGTTAGTTGGAACAGAGTTAGTATTAGATACTCCTAGAGAGGAAGCCCAACGTTACATGGGCCGATCCCCTAGCCTGGTCCAAACGCAAAAGGAAGTCCAAGCTTTGTTAACTGAAAAAAGCTTTGCACCCCTAAAAAAACAACTAAAAGAAGCTTTGTTCTGCCATGGCTTTCAGTATGTGAAGTGATGTCTGATCACGCAAATAGATCATGAACATGGGTAAGAATGGTTTATGAGAGATGACTTGCCCAACCTCAAAAATCAACTGAGACTCAATAAGTGTTACTTTTTTGGATGTAAAAACAGGATTTGTTTTTTTTCTTTCTTTCATGTCATTTGAAAGAAGGAAAATCCAGGAAAATTTCCTGTTATCGGAAGGTTTATATTGTGACTCCACAGTAACAATTCGAATTCCAATTCACCAAATAACATTTGTTCAATCAAAGTTTATCAGTTCATGAAATGGAAGCCAAGACTTCTATTTTTTGTTGCAGTTGGATCGTAAAACATTTACAAAAACTGAAGGGCAGACTGGCAGAGGCTCGGGCAAGGAAATAGCAAGTCACTTGGGTCTATTAAAACTAGAGATGAATACCAACCAGCAAGTCGTTTAGGTCTATTAATAAACAGGTTGTCTTGCAGTCGTGGGAGAGTGCTGGGATGCAACGTTTCTGTTATGAATGAAATATGTGTTATTTCCGTTGAATTGAATGATGATCATATATATACAAGGGAAAGGGACATCAATACATGCATTGGTGTCTCAAGTTTTGGCATTTGCATCCCAGTTTTGGAAAAACTGGCACGCGAACAGTTACATAATTAATTGTCTAATTAACTAATAATTAATCCTAATTGATCATAACTAATTATTCTCTAAAACTCTCCTTTGGTCAATTTGCTCTGTTGATATGTATATTCTTGAATCATCATGGAATCTTGTAATCTTGTAATTTCCTCCAAAAACCCTGTGGGAAAAATATTGAGAAAATAATAGTAACATTGAATTATGTTTAGAAAACTCCCTTTAAAAAGTCAATGGGAAAATGAGGAGAAAATGGTATAACATATCCTGGATATTGTTTCTTAATAATTCTTATAGAATTATGTGAACAATAAATATGTCTTGTATATTATCCACAAAAATCCCGGTGGGAAAAATAGAAAATATGACATATAATCTTATGTTAATATTGTCTCATTAAAAACCTTTTATGAGAAACGAGTGAGTAAAACTCATAATAGGAAAAGAGTGCAATATGATGTTATGAACATGTTAAACTCAGGTGAATACTCCCCTTGATGCTTGCAAAATTTTAAGTCCTCGCATACCAATCTCATAGACACATTTTTGAAATGTGGAGTTGGGTAAGGACTTAGTGAACAAATCTGCGAGGTTATCACATGATTTGGTTTGTAAGATATTTATCTCCCTATTTTGTTGTAATTCATGAGGATAGAATAACTTAGGTGCAATATGTTTAGTTATATTGCTTTTTATATAACCTGTTTGTATCTGAGCAACACAAGCAGAATTATTCTCATAGATAATTGTTGGTGATTCAATCGAACCAATACCACATGATTGGGTATGTGGTTAATCATTCCGCGTAGTCATACACTTTCACAAGATGCTTCGTATAAAGCTATTATTTCAGAATGATTTGTGGATGTAGCCACTAGAGTCTATTTAGAAGACTTCCACGATATGGCTGTCCCACCATGTGGAACACAAAACCGGTCTGGGATCTGGCATTGTGGGGATCAGATAAATAGCCAGCATCAGTGTATCCGATTAATTCAGATTCTTAGTTTTCCTTTTGGAAATATAGACCTAGATCTTTAGTGCCTTGTAGGTAGTGAAAAACTTGCTTGACTCCTACCAAGGGCGTTTTGTTGAAGCTGCGCTGTGTCTAGCTAGTAAATTTACCACAAATGCAATATCCGGCTGGGTGCAATTTGCTAGGTACATTAATGCCCCAATAGCACTAAGATATGAGAACTCAGGTTCCAAAATTTTCTCTCCATCACCTTTTGGTCTGAATGGATCTTTTTCTACGTCTAGAAATCGAACTATCATAGGTGTTTTGCATGCATCGGATTTGTCCATGTTAAATTTCTCCAAGATTTTCTGGATATATGTAGCTTGGTGAACCAATATTCCCGAGGGAAGGTGCTCAAGTTGTAAATCTAAACAGAACTTGGTTTTACCCAAATCTTTCATTTCAAATTCCGTCATTAGATGATTACGAGCTTCATCTATATCCTGTTTGTTGCCAATGATGTTTAAATCATCAACACATATAGAGATAATGCAAAATCCTGTTTTGGATTTCTTGATGAATACACATGCGCAGTCATCGTTGTTAGAGTAACCCTTTTTTAATGAGAAACTCACTTAGTCGGTTGTACCACATTCTACCCGACTGTTTCAAACCGTATAAAAATTTATTCAACTTTACACCGTACATGTTGCGTCTTGCGTTAGTATTCGGAATTTGGATTCCATCGGGAACCTTCATGTAAATATCCGAATTTAATAACCCATAAAGATATGCAGTCACGACGTCCATCAACTGCATAGATAGACGATTTTGAACAGACAATGAGATTAAATATCGGAAAGTAATTCCACTCATAACCGGAGAATATGTTTCCTTGAAATCAATGCCGGGTCTCTGCGTAAACCCTTGTGCTACTAGTCTCGTTTTGTATCTCACCACCTCATTGTTTTCGTTCCTTTTCTGGACAAAAACCCATTTGAATCCCACTGGGAATACATTTGGAGGTGTAGGTATTACTTTTGTAAATACCTTCTTTTTATTGAGCAAGACTATTTCTGTTTGAATTGCATCCTTCCATTTAGGCCAGTCGGAACATTTTTCACACTCTGCTATGGTCTTTGGATCATGATCATTTTGAAGGTTGTTTGCAACCTTAGTAGAGAAATAAGTGTCGACAAACGTAGTCTTTTTATTGTATATTTCTCCAGTGTCCAAGTAATTTGTGGAAATTTCATTTACCTTTGGTGACTGTTCGCGATTTCCCGTTGCGGTTAAGTCCAGGTTTTTCGATATCCCAGCATCAGTAATTGAGTGCACTGTTGAGTTGGGTTGTGGATGTTGGTTATCCACTGGGTGTATATTACCCAATTGATCTCGATCAATCAAATGTTGACTCACATTTGTTGTTGTAGAAGGAGGTTCAGAAGGTTTATTCTTCTGTTTTCTTTGCCGCGGCTCCTTCGTTTGTTCCTTTTGTTGATTGCTGTAAGCTAGGTCCTTTTTAGTTGTCGTATCTCTCCCCCTCTTCCTTTGAACGGTAGGTACATGAGGTTGAGTAGTTTTTATAGGTACCACTCTTTCGGGTACGTTCTTTGCAGGATTATAGGATTTAGTTACACCTTTGTAATCAACAAATGCATCTGGTAAATTGTTCGCAACATGTTGCAAATTTATAATTTTCTGAACCTGTTGTTCAGTTTCTTGAGTAAGTGGATCTGAGGCGGAAATGCCTTGGACATTCCAATTGATTTCCTGGTATTCTTGTTTTTGGTACTTTAATTCTCCCCCTAATGGCAGGAAATGATCCTCATTAAAAATACAATCAGTGTACCGGGCAGTGAATAGATCCCCTGTGAGAGGTTCTAGGTACTTGATAATTGACGGTGATTTGTACCCCACATAGATCCCCAATTTTCTATGTGGTCCCATTGATGTACGTTGTGGTGGTGAGATCGGTACGCATTTAGCGCAACTGAATTTTCGGAGATAGGAAATACTTGATGGATTTCCATGTACTAGCTGGAGGGGAGAAGTAGTATGCTATGCAGTTGGTCGCAATTGAATTAAATTAGCGACATGTATAACCGCATGACCCAACAAGTTGTTGGTAAAATTACAATTTCGTAATAAAGGTCTTGCAATAAACTTAATTCTCTTAATAAAAGATTCGGCCAAACCATTTTGTGTGTGGACATATGAGACTGAGTGCTGAACTTCGATTCCTAATGCCATACAATAATCATTGAAGACGCGTGAGGGGAATTCAGCGGCATTGTCCATTCGAATTGTTTTAATTTGATGTTCTGGATAATGAGCTTTTAGTTTAATTACTTGGCTCATTATCTTCACGAATGCATGGTTACGTGTGGAAAGGAGACACACATTAGACCATCTTGTAAATGCGTCGATTAATACCATGAAATACCTAAATGGTCCAGACAATGGTTGGATCGGACCACAAATATCTCCTTGAATTCGTTCAAGGAACTGGAGTGGTTCTGCTTGTATTTTATGATAAGAAGGTCTTAAAATGAACTTGCCTTGTGCACATGCTGTGCACACAAAATCCTGAGATTTTGAGAATTTTGCTTTATTGAGATTATGACGAACAGAAATGTTAATAATTTTCCGTATCATCCCGATACCGGGGTGACCAAGACGATCATGCTAAGTATGGAATGTATTGACATTCTGAAAAATTATTTTATACGCAACATGGGCTACAGGTTTTATGTATGTATAGTACAATCCGGACGATAAAGAAGGAATTTTTTCAAGAATTTGTTTGCCATATCCATTACTTTTTGTAAAAAAAAAGGAGAAATTCCTCATTGTTGTCATCGTGGGTTTCTATATGAATCCCATTTTGACTGATATCCCTATAACTTATCAAAGTACGAGTTGAATCGGATACAATAAAGCGTACTCGATTATTACTTGTGTACCAATAGGAAGTGTGATGATGGCACATCCAGAGCCAACAATTAATGTATCGCGTCCAGCGATTGTCAAAATATCCGCTTGCGTTTTAGTAAGGGTTTGAAAATATTTTGTTTTCCTAAGTATAGTGTTTGTGGTGGCTCTGTCCACAAGGCAAAGTTCTTCGTCCATTTTGGATTGACTCCCGTAGAAAACTATATATGGAAAAATAAAGAATTTTACTATCATTCTTAATAGATATATAGAATACATACAAATTTATTTATGTATTAAATTAATAATATTATATCGTAATTTACAATACGTATGTCAAATATGTAGTTACCAAAGTGCTGATACAATAATGTAATATTACAATATAGATGACAACGGTCACTATAATTTATTTACAACAATACTTAGGAACCTAAATATAGATAATATCTATTTCGGAGGTAGGTGAACTAGTTTAGGTCTCCAAACATATCATTTGAAGTGAATTCAATGATCATGTTCTCCGTGCTCATTAGGTCCTCAGACGCTTGGATTGTCAGGTTGTAGCTTGGGTCCTCCTTGATATCATGCGAACAACCGGCTTCCTTGGAATTGTCGGATTGGAAATTGAAGTGTGATTCAAATCTTGGTCCTTGATGAGCAGGTCGCTTGCGTCATATGGATTGGAGGTACAGATCTACCAAATGACGAGGGGTACGACATTTCTTTGTAATATGCTTGTAGCACCCACATTTCTGACAAACATTAGATTTGTCATATTGTGGTTTGAAAGTGCCATTCCCCTTTTCCTGTACACGTGGCTTGTTTTTCTTGTTGCCTTTTTGCTTGCCTTTGAAGTTGTTTGGTCGATTAGATGATCCATTGAACTTGTTATTTTTCTAAAAATTAGCATGTACTTCAGGCAAAGGTGCAGCACCTACGGGACGCTGATGATGATTCCTCATTAGGAGTTCATCATGCTTTTCAGCTTGAAGTAAAACATGGATAAGATCAGAATATCTATTGAATTGGCGTGCATGATACTGTTGCTGGAGGATCCTATCGGCCGGAAGCATAGTGGATAAGGTCTTTTCAATCTTTTCCGCTTCAGAAGGTTCCTTCTCGCAAAATTGCAACTTTGAACAAATTTATGAACGGCATGGTTAAACTCTCCAATGGATTTAAAATCTTGTAGGCGTAGTTGAGTCCATTCATGTGTGGCTTCAGGCAAAATCACGACTTTCTGCTGTTCATATCTAGTTTGAAGGGCAAGCCATGGTGTGTATGGATCTTCTTCCATGAGATACTCTAATTTGAGATCAACATGGATGTGGCTCCTTATAATATATAAGGCGTTATATTTGTATAAATCTGCGATGGGCGGATGTCCCTCTTGAGGAGGTTGTATGGCCGCTGAAAGACCGCGTGACGCAATGCTCACTTTTACGTCCATTGCCCAAGTTGGATAGTTTCGACCGTCGAGGGCGAGTTCATCAAACTCTTTCCCGGTCATTTTGTCCTACATGGGGTTGAAAATCCCTGGATTTTGTCAATTACTAGTAGGTAAAGCTAAAATATTGTGGTCATTGTTGTAATTAAATTGCAAGAAAATGCATGAGATTTAATCGATGTTAAATTCATATAGTGTAGACCTCAGATAACACTTTGAAGATAATCACCAATTATTGGTGTAGATCTCTCAGCTGTACGCAAAAAATTCGCTGCTTTCAATAAGGTGTATGTTCCCACGAAACATTCAACGCCATTTAGCATTTTACCGTTATTGAAAAACTGTAGCACCTTGTCTTATTTTTTAAATTTAATATTGGAAGAGCACGTCGAAGGTACTCATTGTGTGTATTCGACACAATGTAGACCTTTCAGCACTACGCGAAATAATTCGCCGCTTTCAATAAGGTGTATGTTCCCACGGAACATTCAACGCCATTTAGCATTTTGCCGTTATTGAAAGTCTATAGTACCTTGTGTTTCGCATATATTAAATTGAGGTAGTCACATAGTGATAATTTTTGCTTATCACAAATGGAGATTTTTCTTGAATCAAGTCTAATTTGGGCATTCTTGATGCCATTTTTGGGACTTAATCGTTGAAACAAAACTCTCAAATATGCAAAAAATAAAGATCTCAATTGCAAAGGCGTAAATATCACATGTAATAGGGGATGTATATCATACAAACACATTGAACACGACAATATTTACATTGACATTTACATATGAATATGTCTTTTAATAGGAATCCAACATAAAGCCACTGGAATCTAAATAAATATAAGTGCAGCGACCTATAAGTATGAAAAATACTACTGTTAAATAGATACATGGACCAAATCACAAATAGCCGAAAACTTTGGGCTTTTCTGCAAAATGGCTTTTGCCAGTGGGGAGGGCGCGCACGCAGGAGGCATCGGGGGGTGGGCCTGGGCCTCGGCGCTGAGGGGCGCGGGCAGGGGGATAAAAAGGGGGGTGGGGCGGACGGTTAGGGTTAGGGTTTCACCCTGCCCCAATCCCGCCGCCGCCATCGCCGCCTATGAAACCGCCACCGCCATCGTCGCCTGCTGCCGTCCGCCCCCACTCGCCGGCGCGCTAAAGGAAGGGAGGCCCCCCCTCGTTGGAGGAGGAGAGGTCGAGGGCCTTCGGGTCCCAACCGCCGGCGGCCGGACCGGCAGCCGCGAACTTGCGGAGGAGGCGTCTGGCCTCCGGGTGGACGTCGTCGAGCACTTCACCGGCGTCATCGTCGGCTGTTGGAGCGAGGTCGGCGGCAGGAGGCGCGACTTCGGCGGCTGGCACGGGTGGAGTCGGGGACGGAAGAAGCGGCGTCGTGCCGTCCCTCGCCGAGCACGGCCCGAATCCATGAACGGGGCAGTACATCAGCGGCGGGGGCGGTGCGAGAGCGGCCGTGAAGTCTTCATCTTCACCGAGCATGGGCGGTGCTGGGCCCGTCAAGAGCCACTCCATGGTCGGCGAGTACACCGGCGAGGCTGGCGACACAGCATAGGCACAGCGGGCGGAGCGGCTGGGCTTGGGCCGGCGTGGCTCTGTCATGGCGGCGGACTGGCGGCCGCCACGGACATGGCGGCCACCCGAGCGGTCCAGCGGCGGCAAGGTGTCCAACGACGGCATGGGGTCCACCAGCGGCGAGCCCAGTGGCGACGGTGACGGTAAGTTTTCCGGCGACGTTCTCCTTGGCCAAAGAACTCGAGGAGAGCAATGAAAACTAGGGGCAGATCATAGATCGCCATTGTTCTCACCTTCTTCTCTTCTCTGTGATTGTAGAACTAACGTGACTGATAACGTGTTATGAATGAAATATGTGTTCTTTCCATTGAACGATGATCATATATATATATATATATATATATATATATATATATAGACACAAGGGGAAAGGCCACCTATACATGCATTGGTGTCCGAAGTTTTAGCATTTGCGTCCCAGTTTTGGAAAAATTAGGACGCGAACAGTGACATAATTAACTGCCTAATTAACTACTAATTAAATAATAATTAATTATAACTAATTATTCTCAACAGTTTCCACGGGTGCTGCACACGGAGAGTCCGTAAGGAGACCGAGTTCGACCACGAGACGTGCTTCTTCATCACGGTCCTACAGATAATACGCAAGAAAAGAATAACCAACTTTATCAGCCACAAATGCTTCTTATCCTAGCCTCCTCAGCCTCTACCTGTGGAAAAGAGGGAAACATTTGTAATAACAGTGAAGCAACACATGTTAAATGCTCGTCGGGATATAAGACCATTATACATCGTAGTCGAGGTCAATCAAATGTTCAAGTGACCACCAGTGAATGCATCGGTCCTGTTGGGGTGCTTCAAAAGAACATTTCCATTGTTTTTACAGCCATAGTGAGAATTTGTGACGGTCATTACGCATGACGGCATGAATCTGTTTCGGGCATTACAAATGTATATCTCAAGTAGTATGGATGGGCTGAATGGAAACAGGCACAACACAGAAGACAGAGTGACAGACAAACAGGCAACATAGCAAATAGTATTGCTCACCACGGCCAGAAACACATTTACAATGATATCTAACAGTAGCATATAAGTTCCATCCGGTTAGTGCAACCCACAAGTTGTAGTTCAAAATATTCCTTCCGTCTCATAATTCTTGTCAAAATATTACATATATGTAGACGTTTTTTAGAAATAAATACATTCATTTTTGGGTAAATTTGAGACAAGAATTATGAAACAGTGGTAGTACTTAATTTCAGATAAAGAATGTAGAATAAGAATACCATTATCATTAGGGTCAACCATGCATTAACATATTGTTGGCGCTCTCCTTCTTTCAAAAATGTGACTTCAGCAAAGAATAGACTGGCAATGTCATCAGCTCCTTCAGTCTTTGTAGTAAAATTCGAGTGATTGTACATACGACCCTCAAAGAAATAGTGAGTTTATATGCAAGATCCTAAAAATAGAAAGATGGAACAGATCAGCAATTGCTACATGGATCAGATAAAAAAAAACAGTGCAGCACTGGTAGGAGGATTGGTCCAGTATAGCTTGAACCTCCAGAATATTATGATCGTCGTTCAACTGGTCCAGTATAGCTTGAACCAATAAGCCCATTCGATGCCGGGTTGACTCAACTGCTTCTGACATTGTAAATCTCCTCTGGAGAAACCCCAGATTGCTCCTTGCACCTAATTTAGATAAAGAGAATTCTATATGATCAGTAGATTGCACTTTTACAAAAAATTGGGAATACAAAGCAATACCATGTGGTCTATCAATGTTGTCAGCTCGACATAGAGTTGGGATGATTAGATAGCATGGAAGGCAGTTGAATACAGATACAGCAGCTCCCAAGTTCTGCATGTAACATTGCTCATGGTAGATTGTCAAACACAAAGCAAAACCGAAGTGCTTACATGCCTAGAAGTTATCAATGCGTAATTCCTTTTGTTTTTTTAAAAGGGTATCCATCTTGCATGTTAGATCCCCAGTTCAGTATGCTCTTACCACACTGTTTTAAAACATGTACTCCCTCCGATCCATATTAATTGTCGAAATATTACATGTCTCTAGACGCTTTTTAGGCATAGATACATTTATATTTTGATAAATTTGAAACAATTAATATGGATCGGAGGGAGTAACTTGCTCTGACCCCGTTCCTTACTACCTAAGGAAAGAGAGTTGCGTGAATGTGCATGGCTAAAAGTCCACTAATTGTACAAGCTACAGTTCAGGCAAAATTGTACTCCCTCCGTCCCACATTAAGTGACTTTCTATTACATATATCTAGATGCTTTTTAGGCATAGATACATCTATATTTGGACAAATTTGAGTCACTTAATGAGACGGAGGGAGTACCTATATAGAAATTGGTGACATCTACATGTACTTTGTTGAATATCAGCTATGCATATGATTTTTGCTCTATTTCATCAACTCTCTCTCAGGTGAAAGTTACAAAATCATGATTTCTTCACTTGTTTTTTTTTAGGAATGATTTCTTCACTTTAAAACATGAACCATCAAAATTTTAACATATGTGTTTCTCAATCAACTGGACAACTTCTCTAGTCTACTTTAGGGTCACTGGTTCTTTTCCTTGTTGTACATATTCATTGTGTCCCAAAGAATGTGCCGCTATGCTTAGTATGATCAGTTGGTAAACCGTGACAAACAATATATACTGAGTAGTATAGTGTTTACAAAGGGAGTCTCATAGGCAAAAACATAGGCAGAAGAGTCTCTGATCAATGGAAGTTGCACATATGCTTCTCTAACCTGTAATCAAGTCAAGTGCAAGGCAGAGTAATTCAAAATCAGATGACAAATGAAAACTAAATATTTAGTATACATGATCTGCACTGGCAGAAAATAAAATGCATTACAGAATATCACCGGAGCTGGCGTAGTCAGCTTGCTCTTCTATCTCCACAAATGCAGATAAGAACCGCAATTGGTAAAAATCTCTTAGCAAGAACAGAAAATATCCCTTGTAAAACAGATATCAAAGTAATACCCGCATACCTTACTCATTTTCACTTTTTGTGGTTCCAATTAGTTAAACTTGAAACAAACGATGCAAAATATGTGATGTTAACTATAATATTCCCTCCGTCCAACAAAGGATGTCTTAAGTTTGTCAAAATTTGGATGTATCTAGACATGACTTAGTGTATAAATGCATTCAAATTTAGTCAAAGTTGAGACATCCTTTGTTGGACGGAGGGAGTAGTATATTCCAGACAATGGAGGACTGCTCCACCACCATAAAGTTCGACTGTTATCAATCGACAAACAATTCAACCATTTGATTACTACAATTAATTAGAAATAGATTGATCCCCAAGGGCAATCCATTCCACCTGTACTATAGATATTGGGCAACGTCCATACTGTTTTGCATGTAGCTACCTCAAATTTATTTCCGATTCTTAGCTTGTTAGATAGCTAACACATTTCATTGAGCATTTAGCAGGCAGTCTACCAACTCTATAAAGCTTGATTTTGTAGCGTTCAAATATACTCTCACATTAGAATACAATACAATAAAATTGTATAATTTCAATTTGTTTTATAATTCTCTATCTATCAAAAATCCATATATTATTATGCATATTGAGAAAACTGAAGAGCAAATTAGCTAATCAGAAAACCATCTTACAGTACTGGAGATTGACCGGCACTGGCAGACAAGACACAAAACAAAAATGTGAAAGAGATGACCTGCTGTGGAACCGGAGAAGGTAACGCATATATGTAGGCATTGATCCCTCCTAGTTGAGGGCATGCAGATCTATTTGAGCCTTTGCTGCAACAAAAACAATGCAACCGTGGGAATAATTAGCCATCAATTGGTGACGTATATGTCAGCTATCACACATTTCGTCAAACAACCTCATTGCACCCACGTACACATAGTATCGGCAATGCAATTCACACACCCGTAGAAGCTGACCTGGATAGAATGGTAGCAGATCACAAACCAACAAATGCATGTGCATCCTTCGCTTCTTGTTCTGATGTATTCACGGAGAAGTTGACGTGGAAGTGCGCGGAGGCAATGGCCTGGATTCGTGGGGCATGCCGCGTGAGTGCACAGGTGGCGCAGTACATGGACGATGGCAAGAGAAGAAGTGCAGTCATTTGGGCATTGATGTGATGGGCGGGGGATAATATAGGAAGCTGGCGGTCGCTTGCCTTCCCCGTCAGTTCATGGGATGGACAGGGGAGAATATAGGAAGCCGGCGGCCGCTCGCATTCCCCGACAGTTCACCTCCCCGACAGTTACGGCGTCATGAGGAGATGAAGAGAAGATCGTTGCTTTATTGGGCTGATAGGAAATAGACAGGCCCATATCACGGGACGGAGAACGGAACGTGATAGCGCGGGATCGAGAACGGGACGGGACTCGGGAAGCGGCCAGGCTGACGTGGGAGGGATTAGGAGATGGGATGCTAACGTGGACAGGCTAATGTGTAGCTTGCTAAATTAACTTTACTTAATGTACTTCAACTTTATAAAATTTATAGATATTAGTGGAGTGTTGACGTTGTTCTACCGTCTTGTGTAACAAAACCTACTCCTATGTTTTTTAGGAGACCTACTCTATGTTTTTTTGAGCAGGGTTTTTTTTTTTAACAAGATACGTCCACATTTAAACAAATTTAAGTCACTTAATATGCCACGGAAAGAGTAAACAAATATGAACGGGGCGAGATTAATGGCACGTCAGCATGATCCATGGGGATTGGGCTGCCATTCCAGCCGGATAGGGAATAACCAAACGAGGCCTCACGGGGAATGCACAACATGAACGTTCTCATGACAAGTTTGACAATGGGACTGCATTTATTGAGTTTGAAATCCTACAGCAGGATGAGGCATGAACTTATAAGCCCAATGGGTCTCAAAATTGAGCAACGTTTGATGAACCCGTTAATGTAAATAAATGGCGCAACAGCATAGCCGTAGGCTTCGGCACTGGGCAACAGTATCTGCTGAAATATTCCCAAGTAGAGCAGCTAAATCAAAATAGCAAAGTAGTCACTAGTCAGAACAAATATATGTGCCTGATACATTTCTTGAGGTGTTCTTCGTCCAACTCTATTTGTCGTTCACAAGGGGGCTGTAAACAGGGTACCACATCTTCCGCGCCACGTAGTCCACCGTATCCGACTAAAGCATATGAAAAAAATCAGGCACAGGTTCAGCGAGCAACTTTAGGGATGTAAGATTTTTCCACGTCATACCTCTGACATGCTCCTGAGCTCCTTCGGATCCATGTCACAACACCCCTCGGCCAGATCTTCATCAACAGCGGCACGGGCGACTGCAGCGCCGACACGTGCGGTGATGTGTCTGATACTGCAATGGGAGGGGGGGGGGGGTAGTTAGACACAATAGAACGCTTGGATCAAGACATCATGATTACGAAGTGCCATAGCATGGGTTGGATGAGGAGGTAACCTTGAAATTGAAGGAAAGAGGATTCCTTTTCGAATAGCATCATCTGTGATGTATGAAGCAAGACTGCAACAGAAATTACAAGTTAAATGCTTAGCTGAATTTTATACAGGACAAAACACAAAAACAAGGAAGAGTTCTGCAAGACACATCAACTACAAACGCTATGCATAGTAAGTTAAGAAATAATAATCACGGGCCCATTTTGTGAAAGGGAACACCTGCGGCTGAAGCCTGCAAGCTAGAAGTTTTGCACTTCCTCTCCAAGTGACATTATTAGTAATTAAAAGTGCATTTGACATTTTACATAAAATAGTACGTAAATGAGGCAACATGTAGAGAAATGCCATCAGGTAGGCCAATTGTATGATCCTATCAAATACGACTTACCACTCAGCTGCAGCATGGAGCATGCCATCTGAAATATGCCGAGCACCTGAAAGAAGGGCTCCTAGACCAATCCTGAATTTCATACAAATTTACATCAAAGGAAAGCAAAGACCAAAGAATAGTCAAGAAAGAAAGGAAGATTGTCATACCCCGGAAACAGATACATATTGTTTGCTTGATTGGCATACCCTTTTCTACCATTGCCTGGGACATCCAGATTGTAGCATTAGCATGCCTGCAAGAATTTATAGCGAACAAACACTATACGGGAGGATTAAACATGACTCACTTAAAGCAACATTGCTGAAAGGGCTTCCACTAGCAAATACTGCATTTTCTCCTACATACTTGAATACATCTTCAGGCGTACATTCAGCTGTACCAAGAAAAGGCCAATGTTAGTATTTCATTATGAAGTATTTAAAAGCAAATTATAGGGGACGGGGGGGGGGGGGGGGGGGGGTACCTTTAGTGGTTGGGTTAGACATTGCAAAAATCGCAGGGCAGGGGGAATCGGAATCTTTCATAGCTTTGAGAACCTGGAAAATACAAAGTTCCTAAGTTAAAACTCAATTGTAGACTGATATATTTGGACATAAAATCGTAACTAGGAGTATAATAATCTATGAGTAGAATTTTCCTTTCTAGCCAACTTAATATTACGAAATTATGACATGGGAAGATTTATGGAATCTAAGGAGTGCATATTTGAGGCTGTCCGTATCCATGGGGCCATTTTGAATCATGATGAAACATGCTAAATGCTAAACAGCAGATAGCAAGAAATATCATCCTTACATTTAACAAAGTTAAAAGAATTTATAAGGTTAAGTGGACCTTCTTGATGCATATGTTCTACCTCGAGGGGTTCATCACACATAGCTGGGTACAGTCAACCTCTAGAGTTATGCAAGTGTATTTGAATGTAATGTATCGAGGTTATCAGTAATGTCAACTATATTTTTATATCCGGGGATTGGGATATGGCAATCAGTCATTCACCAAACTTAAAAAGGATTATTTGTTGCTACAGAGACCCTGGTCTGAGGGTTCATAGGCTGGACTGGTAAGAATAGGGGAGAACTACAAGCATAGCTACCAGCACGCAGCAGAGTCATAAAACAAGATTACGTAATATTGGAGCCTACCTCCTCGTTAAATATCCCCCCAACTCCAGATAGTCCTAAAAGCACGTGAGGCTTTACTCTCCTGACCTGATGATGAACTGAATTAGTGCAGGTATAGAAGTTGGAAGTGTTTTCTGCTAATAAGATTGCTTCAGCTCAAGAATGAACAAAGAACATCAAAATGTAGATACCACTTCAACAAGACTAGCCCCCTCATGGAGATCTTGGACCTCTTCAGGACCAAAACCTCTGGCAAAACGAGCAGCTGCTGGATCCAGACCCTTTCTAGCTTTGGTAATTAAGCCCTGCATGTATAGCATAACAATGGCACTTAAATGTCCAAACCTGTTGCTCAGAAATCATGACTTTACCAAGCTTGCCTATATTGAGCACATGTGGCAGAAGATACCTAGTGCAAAAGCAAGAAACAAATGTATTTGCTTGCATAAAGTGAACTTACATCCTTGTCCAGAACCCAGAATTGATTGTGGCCTTCGCCCAGTTCCCCAATTTTATGGATCCCTGGCATCCTCAACATTGCATGTTTAGCCATGTTAAGCACACCTATCCCAGCACTGAATTCTGAGGTGTTAGAATGGACGAAAAATATTTGACAGGTAACAGGTTATATGAAATAGAATGCGTGTCAAACGTATCACATGCCTTCCAGCTCCTACCACAACTATCTTCTGCTTAGTAAAATCTGTGAGGGGTCGACCCTGTGCTCTAACAGCTCCAAGAAGACCAGCTAGAGCAACTCCTGCGGTCCCCTATTGAATAGGAAGAGCACACACAGAGATAACATAAAACTGAAAGAGAATAAACAGTGCTAATAAATTACAGAACAATGAGGTTGAGGAATCAAAATACCTGTACGTCATCATTGAACATGCAAAATCGGCTCCGATACCTCTGAAGAGTTTCAAAGGCCCATTTCATTTGGAAATCTTCAAACTGAAATTTTATCACTTTAGCAACGGAGGATCAACGAGTTACCAAACAGAGCATGCAAGGCACACTTACCTGCACAATTGCTTTAGGCCACCGTGCATGAATAGCTTCCATGAATTCATCCACAACAGCTAGGTATTCCTCTCCTTCCAACCTAGGTTGCCTCAATCCTAAATCTAAGAAAATACCCACTTAATAAGGTATGCAATGATGCATAATTAATGGAAAATAGGTTTCTAATTTCTTTTCTTCTAAAGAAATATGATTAGGATTTCGATTAAAAAAGTGACTCATAAGAAATATTTCAGAAGTTATGTTTAATATATCTTACGCACATAGCTTGTTCTCGAGGAGCTTTTCATTATTTGTTCCCACGTCAAGCATTATTGGGAGAACCTATAAAAAATGTTTCATTTAGAGGAAATATAAAAGGGGAAATGCCATGAAGAAAATAGTTAATGAATGTTTATCATGTTCCAAAAAGGAAGTAACAAATTACAAACCTTCTGTGGGTTGATACCAGCTGCTGCGACATAAACATCAAGTTTACCAATAGGTATACCTATGCCCTGAACTCCAAGATCACCTAAACCTAGAATGCGGCTCCCATCAGTCACAACTATCATGTCAACCTGAAATAAGCAATGAACAACCACACGAAGAAGTTCAATACAAGCAGAAGTGGATAAAATTCTAACACATTTCTATATTTTGTGAGAATATAGTATCATGCATGAAGAATATAATATGTTAAGGAATAAATATGAAAACTGGTAACAGATAACGTAAATTACTCCAGGATGCCCCTTGACGTAGGCATTAGCTGAAACGGACATGAGAACACACATAGCTCTAGAAAAACACTAATGTTGTTGTGGAGTAATGCACATAAATATAGCTGACAGAATTGGCTTGGAAGATAAATAAGCCAGTTCATTCGAAACATTGAAGTGTACCTTCTCTGCTGGCCAATTGTAAATCATTGACATCATCTCCCCCTTATCCTTTGCACTGAAGTACATCCCACGGGGGCGCCTGAAGAGACCGCTGTAATTTTCACAGACCAAGCCGACAGTGGGAGTGTATATAATCGGAGCGAAATCCTTGATGTTGTCAATTAGCACCTGCGGAAACAGACCATCAAACGGTCAAGTCACTCGGGGCAATCAATCACCCTTGCAACAGTGAGAGCTTACCCTGTAGTACAATGTCTCGTTCCGGTCGTGCAGCCTGTTCAGGATCCTCCACTTGGCCAGCGAGACGACCGATTCGGGTTCCCCCTTTGTGTTGTGCTCCAGCGAGCGGTACGAGTTTACTGCAACACAGAAAACGCATAGAAAGCTCACGACATCCGCGACGACAGATTGCGTGATCTCACGAGAGATTCGGCCCATGGGGGTTATGTTACCAATGACGCGAGAAAGCGAGGAGGGGCGAGGGACTCACTGAAGCGTTCGTACTGCTGCTCGAAGGACATGACCCGCGGCGGGAGCAGGCCCCGGAGGCCGAGGCGGTCTCGCTCCGTGAGGGGGAACGCCGTGTCCTGCGCACACACAAAAAAAAAAGGCAAAACGAAATCGAACTGAGAATCGCATCGCGTCGGAACCGAGAGCGCGCGAATCGCGAGATCGAGGAACTGGGCGGCGAGAAGGACGGGCGGGGGTCGGCACCTTGTTGTACCAGGGGTCATGGAGGATGTCGGTGCCGCGCTTGTGCACGATGCAGGGGCCGCGCACGGCGGAGCCGGCGACAGCCGGAGGGGCCGCCGACGACAGGAGCCGCCGGATCTGCGCCGATCTCCGCGCCGCCGCATGGCGCCACATGACGTACGCGAGATTGGCCGCCGCGCCTACTCTCGGGGTTGGTCGGTCGGTCGAATGGTCGAGGACGGTGTGGACGCGGTGGTGCGGGAGACCGGGCTCCTCGGACAGAGAAATAGAGGGATTTGAAGGTGGGGGGAATGCGTCGCCGCGCGGTGCAGTCACTCGCGGTGAGCGTAGGATGGCTCTGATGCGACGGCCACGGCCACGCGCGCGCGGAGCAGCGGACGCGGCTCTACTGGTGAAGGCGCTCTCGGGGGGAGGGGAGAAGGATTCAGTGAAAACATGAACCGTGGCTCACATGTCAAGTTACGTCTTTGAACCCAGCTCCCTCTCGAGATACTCGGGGCCCAACCGGCGACGCGGAGAGTGTGGGGAATTGAAAATTTTGCTTTGCGCACGTGGTGCGGATCTCTTTTGTGCTTTTGTGGTTCGTTGGGTCAACCATTTTTCTCGAGGAAAGATGAAACCCTGGATCCAATTTTTAGATTATCCTCTCTTTTGTTAGGGGAAACTATCTTTTTTTAGTAGACATCATTTTAAAGATCTCGATCAGTGGCCAACGGCGTGTTGACCGTCGGCGTGGGTGAGAAGTTTGATCGATAGACTTAGTCAACGTTTGGTGGTTGCACATCGAGTAGCGAGGCTCGGTGAAGGACTTCTTTTTCATTGTTGCTTGCTTGAGGCATTGTTTGCTGAGGTTGTCAAAACGATTCTAGCGAGAGCATGCTTTGTACATATCTTCTTTATTGTGATCTTTGTACACGAGACCTTTCGTCTTCATCGATGGCATATGCAATGACATTTGTGGTCTCGGTTGCGCATGTCCTTTCCGCTTGATCGGTAAAACAATACGTATGGTGTTATGATCTTAGTTGGACACATCTGCGGCATACTGGTGTCGCGACATGGTCTCGGTGGCGCATGATCTTTTGTCAATACATAGTATCATGGCGTGGACTGGGTAGACCAATGCATTTTGAGTGGATTAGTTGTTGTCCTTCTTGTTGTGCATCGATCATATTACTGGCATGCTATGAGCTCATGATGTGCTGTTGGCTTAGAGAGTTCTTGTCCTTTTCTTTCTTGTGTTCGTCTTGGATCTCGTATTGCTTATTATTTTACTAAAATGGATAAGGTGGGTATCACCATATATTGTTTACCTAAAAAGTACATATAAATGCATTGGACATTGATTGCCAATATCTAAAGCGTAAATTGAATGACTAGAAAACAATATTCGTGGCTTTCCAATTTCATAGAATAGCATCTACATCTTTCCAGAAATGTCGATATGTAACACAGAATATAAGATTTCGGCAGTAACGATAGCTCCAAAATAGAATAAGTAAATGACCACCATCACATTGACTATCGACAAAGCCAAAATGTGTGGTTGACTCCATATTTTCCTATACAATTTGTTTGATTCGCGAGATTTGAAATCATATGAATTTTTCTATGGGCTAGTTTGCGTCGTGGAAATTTCTATTTGTTTGTATGACAGCTATGGTTAGCACTCAATCATTAAAAAAATTTATTTATTCTCCCGTGACGCAATCAAACAACTTCTATCACATTTTTAAAAATGTTTTGAATTTCCAGCAGGATTCAACGTGGCAAGACATTTATTCTACATTTTTACTCCCTTGTTTTTGAAATATTTCGAATCAAAGATGCTCTTAAAAAGAAATTTCCACGAGATCAGATCTCATGTTGGATTGCTCCAAAATTTGGAGAAAAAAAATATATCTGTCCTATAAATATTTTTGATGCAATCCTATGACCCAAATAACATGTATCTAAATTTTTCCTTCCGAATGAAACTCCTCTTTTATCTTCAAAATTTCTATAATCGAAATAGTTGCTGGGTGGCCCTAAAGATTTTACCTGTGCTGATTCCGGGCCGGCGGATGATGGTGAGGCTGACAGGAATCAGATGCCTTATCAAAAATTGTTCGGTTCTGGCTTTTCTCAAAAGCTCCTCCCCTTTGTTAAGAACCGTTGGCGCGACGAATCGGCAAGATCCGACCCAAATCAGGGCTTCGATGCGCTTTCGGCCATTCTTTTGTGCCGTCAGACTGTCGGTTGCTTGCTCCCAACAGCATCTAAAAATGGTCAACTGGATTTCAGATTAACTCGACTTGATCTTTTCCGAGAACGAATACGCCAGCTTGGTAGATGGGACTGATTGGCCAGAATACTGAAGGCCCAATTCATTTTGAGCTCACATTGGGCTAGCAAGTCGAATCTAGCTGCAGATATGGGCTCATTATTGCGAGCATTTCGAATCCATTGACACGGCTGCCGGGCTCTAGCGTTCTCTGCCCATTTTGCGAAGGCCCATTTGCATTAGTTGCAAACCGGGCAGCCCAACACCCAATTGTTGCCTCCCGAAATCAGAGACCAAAAAATAATAAATCAGACTTGTTTCCTTCATACAGCAAAAGAGCATGGTCCAACAAAGCGCCGAGGAGGCAGAGCACATCCAATCCCACACACAAGCACGCTGGTGCATGTGTGGCGTAGCAATCCAATTTGGTGACCAATCAAAGCATGGTCCAACAGAGAGCACAGGACAGCAGAAGCATTTCATTTCGAAAAGTATGGCAATACATTGAATTGGGAGTTATTCAAACGCATACACATACTACAACTCATGCACGCCCACCCGCCCGCCCGCCGGCGATGCGTCCAACGAGCCTTTCTCCACTTCACTCCACGTCCAAATCACCACGGCTGACGGGCTGAGCAGAGCTCTCCCCCACCAGCCCACCACACGCACTTACGCACACCATCCAACAAACCACGCGACGCGACACGACGTAGTACAGTAATAAAACTATATTCAGAGCGCAGATCTGATGGCGTCGTGGACGACGTCGACGGCGGTGGCCGGGCGCAGCAGCCTGGCCATCTCCACCACGAACTTGTCCATGGCGGGTCCGGGCAGGCACATGGGCACCACGATGCCGTCCTCGCCCTTGCCGTTCTTGAACGGGATGAGGAAGCTGGCCACGCCAGGGATGGCGCCCACGCCCCCCTTGGCCGGCCCGCCGTACACGGGCCTGCCCCACCCAAAGTCCAGGTCCCCGAACCCGGCCTTGGTCACGTCCGACGCCAGGTAGGCCCGGACCACGGTGAAGTGCGGCCGCCCGCGCTGGACCATGAGGTCGGCCACGGACCGCATGTACTCCACGTCCACCTCGGACTTGGCCCGCCTCACAAGCTCCACGGCGTGGGCCAGGGGCCTCGCGCACAGCTCCCCGGCCCTCGCCACCGCCACCGGGAACGCGAACGCGTTGCCGTAGTACCCGCTCGGGATCGCGCTCTTGCCGTTCTTATTGGCGTTGCCGCGGGCGTTGACGATGCAGATCATGCGCATCTCCTCGTCGGCGTCGGGGGCCAGGGCGGACGTGCGGCATCGCCAGAGGCAGCCCGTGAGGACCTCGAAGGTGGTGGCGCGGGACCGGAGGGGAGGCGGGAGGTGGGAGCGGATGGCGGCGACCTCCCCGGCGCCGAAGAAGAGGGAGCGGTGCGCCATGTCGTCCAGCGGCACGATGGTGCCGTTGGTGTCCGGCACCTCGTCGTACTCGCGGTGCGCGTACCCGGGGCGCGGCGGGTCGCGCGCCTCCAGCAGGGAGCGCTCCCACACGGGCTTCACCGTCGGCGTTGCCATGCCACGCGCCATCTCCGCCACGGCGCCCAGGAACTGCACCAGCCCCTGCGCGTCCGCCATCGTGTGCATCAGCCGCACCCCCAGGATGAACCCGCCGCACGCCAGTCGCGTCACCTGCACGCACGCATGCACCACAGTTAATTAATTAAGCGATTATCCACGTGTATGTTGACGAAAAAAAGAGAGAGAAGAAGCTCTTAATTAATTGGCACGTACCTGGAAGAGGAGGAGAGGGGTGCCGAGGACTTGGGAGGAGCCGGGGACGTCGAAGATGAGCTCGTCGAGGCCGGGGAAGGGGGGCTGGAGGGCGTCCCCGAAATGCTCCAGCCTGACGTCGGCGTCGGCCTCGGTGAACAGGACGCCCTCGCCCGTGCAGTCGACGGCGAGCTTCCGCGCCTCGAGCTCCCGGAGCCGGCCCGCGAACGGGTAGTAGGGCACCAGCGCCCTGGACACGGCTTCACGGACCACGGCTGCGGGGTTCCTGCCAGCCATGGAGGCCTGGCGGCGGTAGAACTGGATGACGGGGATGTGGAACCGCAGCCCGTCTTGGTCGTCGATGTCCGACAGCCGCTTCAGCTCCCGCGGCGTCGGCCCCGCCGGCGCCACCAGCTCCGCCGCCTTCCTCCGCACCGTGAACCGCAACGCCTCCGTCGAGCCCGCCATGCCGCACTTAATTCCTCAGAGAGAAAGGAGGCGCTCAGTGGTGATGTCGGTGCGTGCTCGAGCTCGATTGATATAGCTAGCTAGTGTGCTGCACTGCTGCTAGAGCTGCGTTTGTGGAGAAAAGGAGTGGCGCCATGGCGCGTATATATGCGCGCCCGCGCGGGCGTGTATAGCTACAGAGCTGGCAGTGAGATCGAGATGTGCTAGCAACTGAGCAGAAATTAGGGAGCAGTTACTACCACTTGTATTCTTTTCATTTTCTTTGCTTGGTTATTAGACTACGCACGACACGACACAGTTGCAGTGTGGACGAGCGCGGGGGAGACTTGACGAAGACCGACTTTGGCGATGCGTGGGTTGGGGTCGTGATCCATGTGCGAGGGCTCTGCACCATGCTGCCTCCGGCACGTACGTACGGCCGTTCGACCGGGAACTGGATGGCTCGGATCGGGCGATGGGGAATGCAGGAAAGTTGGTTTCTGATATCAGATGGAGTAATTAAGCTCACTTCAATTGAGAGAAACAGATAAAACGGCCGGACGGGCGGGTGCAGTCCGTACCCAAACAATCTCCAGGTCTAACCATGGCAGTCGAAATAATCCTGGCCAGTTACTGGATGAAGGATTCAAATCAATTTTGATTCCAAATGATTTTGATGATAAATAGCTAGAGAACCCAATAATTATCATAGAACAATGTGTGACTCAATTTTGAATTGCAAATGATTTTGATGATAAATAGCTGGCGAGCCCAACATTGGTCATGCAATGACGTGTATCTCACTTACTCACGACTCTCTTCACCTGGTCTTGTGTTCAAATACAAAGAGAGAAGATACACTGAACGCGTGACATCTGATATATAATATCTGTAACGTAGACGTTGTAACACTGTGACAATAATACATATACTCCTATCCATATTAATTGTCTCAAATTTGCCTAAATATAAATGTATTTATGCCTACAAAACGTCTAGATACATGTAATATTTTGACAACTAATATGGATCGGAGGGAGTAACATATGTCTCCACGGAGCCGAAAATACCGTGCAACATCATGCACGGTGAAATGACCATGTTTGTCGGCTTCTCGAGAGTGTAGCATACTACTCCCTCTGTCCACTTTTACGAGACGTGATTCATTTTGCTAGTAGTCCACAAATATCAGGCATATAGTGGAGCCATCCATTCAAAAAGACATGCATCCAAAAGTGGTCCAATCAATAAAAGAGTAGCAACTTTTTCTTGGTACTAGTGAAAATACTATTCACGCCTGATATAGCCGGACGGAGGGAGTACTACGTTTGTCCTTTTTTTAGTGTGATTGATTTCATCCAAGTGCTTCATCAATTATATTTCTAGTATCTAGAAAGGATCAAAGTCGAATAAGAGATAGTGTATCCAAAACGATATGTAGAAAATACATACCAGATGTGATATATATGATGTTTTTTGTGTGTGTTTGGCTTGTTGCCAAAAGGGGCCATGCATGCCAACTTTTTTTGTCATGACCAAAAATTTGATCCCTATTTCGATGGTTGTTAATTTCTTTGGATCCCAACAATATTGTACAACTTCTTTAATTTATTGCCAAAATTGGCCAAACCCGTAGAAAACAAAAACTTGGCAAAATTTGGATGGCCAATTTTTTGGTACGATAGCCTAGTCATAGACCCAACACACTCAAAACACAACACTCGATGTCTCTTGATGTCTTTACTTTGAAGATTCAATTAACATTAAAATCAGCATAAATTGTTCGTTTAATATGGGTAATTGGCAATATTATTTCAATCAGGAAAATTCAGCATAAATGTTCATTAATCAGGACACAATGCTTCTTTTACATTATTTCTAAGCGTGCATCATGTATTCTGCGAATGTTGTGATTTTTACATGTTTTCAAACTAGAAGATATTTCTAACGAATCTGACGTAGGAAGCAAAGAGAAAGCAAATGTTTGTTTTCGGAAAGTGGCGGATCTAAGTTTTTGAGACAGGGTGGTCCAATGTATAAACTTTTATCCCAATATAAATTATAACCAGCATTCTTTTTACCTCAAATATTCTAGTAGTATTGAATTTGGGATGAGAAAAAAACCGGCATTAGAACAATTTTGCGATAATTTCAATTCGATCAATGAGCAAATCTTAATTCGATTCAATGAAAGACCAAGAAAAATGTCGCCGGCTCCGTGTAAGCTCCTACCCCGTCGCATACTCGCGGTGACGAAGCGTATGTTTGCCGTCCGCTGGCAGTCAGCGACGATGATGACGAGAAATACGATTGATGACGAGAAATACGATGCGATTTTAGCTGATCATGCTCGTCTGCTCGGCAAAAATACGATACGATGCCAACTGCTCGTGATCGATCGTCAGGCTGCTACAAGGCCCGATCTGATGTGGTGATGCGTACACTACACAACAGAAAGAAAACGAGAACTGGCCGGAAATATGGCTTATTTGCTTGGGCTGATTTTTCTTTTTTGGTGGGTTTAAGGTGCACTAGTGTATATGTATACGGGCTGTATTTCCAGGATGGTCCATAGACCACCTGGCCACACTATGGAATAATTGGTGCGGTGATGTTTTTTTTTTCCGATGGGTGTTGTGATGTTGGTACGCTGCTGGTGGGTGACTAACCGGAGTCGTTTTCCTGCGTGGATGAAGGCACGCCCATGTGAATCGTGTGGCGACCATTCTAGCAAGCTCTACTCATGATGATATGATATTTGTTTCCTTTCATTTTCAGAGCAGTGCAGAGTTGTTCACGACAAGGAGAGTTGATGGACATGCTGCCACCGGTGAATCACACTAGGATTTTGATCTCTTATCATGCCATGAAATTATTTCAGACAAATGAAATGAACAAAGAGGGTTAGCATTGGCTTGGTACGTCAAATATTGGTTGTGTACTTGAGCTTGTCGCCTTGTACCATCGGAAAATATGTATTCGCTTGGGCCAAGTGGCGTCACCCCGATTGCCGAAACGAGTATCGATATGCAACCCCCACTGCAAGAAGAGACTCTCCCAGCTGGCTCACCCGCACTATTAGACACATCCACTGATGGTAATGTTTTCCCAATCAAAAAAATCTCGGCGCAAAAAATCTTGGAGAATTTGATCCGACATTACAATTACAACAAAAATAAACTGGACCTTAACCAAATGACATCTATAATTCTACGGAGTAGATTCAGAGTTCAATTTCTTGTTTCCTTGCCGTTGAATGTATCGGTAATTTCTCGCCGTTTCAGAGCCGGTTTCCCCTGCCTGCTCCTTCTTCGTGCGCGAAGGGCAAGGACGACAGGAGCAGGACCAGCTAGGATTTAGTGGAGGAGGCAGCTGATTGCCCGCACTAATTTCCGATGTGGGTGGCCCGTGTGCGGCGTGCCCTCGACAGATCGTTGCCCGGCACCAGCGACAACATCACCGTCGCGATATTACTCCACTCTGTCAATTCGTGCCGCGCATTTTCCTTCTGAAATGGAGGTCGATTAGCGATAAACGATGTGTTTATTTGATCCAGGAATTTGCTAGCCGGCTCTCAGATGATCGATCTCTTACGGTGTTTGCGAATCCTTTGCCTGATCAGTTGTAGAGATCTCAATCAGTTATCCGGACCGAACCACTAGATGTAGAGAGGTCTAGAAGAGGCGTCAGGCCCGGATTAATTCACGCTCGAGTTGGTAGACCGGTTCTGATTATAAATCCAAGACAATCTCAGACCCTCAGTATATGCTTTTTGGTGTAGGTTGGCTCGACTGGAGTCTCGGAGGGAAGAAGAGGACAGAAAGCGAGGCGAGAGCATCTCTCGTGAAAAACACACTACACTGTGACCCGACTGGACCAGCCAGTGTGTACGCTTCCCCGTCCATCGGTCAGCTCTCGTACGTACGTCGTCGTTCATCCAAAACACGCCGTTTCATGACAACCAAGAGCAGAGGTTCCACGAGATACAAGCACAGAAATCATTTACCGAAGGCCTCCTTGTATTGCGTGGATTGTACAGCGCGTTTTTCTCGAGCTGAAAACCGCTTAAGTCAGTTATACCGGTGTGAAATTCCTTCTGAAAAAGCACAGAAGAACTTTGGTTAACTTAAAAAGGGTCGATGTCAAAGTCTTCCCGGTCTATTGGGCACTAGACATGTTTTTTGCCCCCCAGCTCGAGCCGTTCCCCAGTCTACATAAAAGGAGGTCAAGTCGTACAAACAGACTAGATACAATCCAGAGCCCTCACAATCCATGATGCCATCCAGGCAAGCTTTGAAGATTTCATAGTCTCCAGCTCGTCTTGGTTTAAGTTATTCAAGGGGCGGTTGAGACTTGAGAGTTGTAGTCGTTCCGTTGTGGCCAGTAAGATTGCTCTTATAATTTTTTCCCTCAAAAAAAGATTGCTCTTATATTCATAACGACTTAGCTAGTCAGAGTCAAACCTGTGCTTCCCTCGTTGCGAAAATGAAGGCCATTGTGCTTTCCTATTTGAAAACTTGGGTGACTTCGGTATGATGACGACTGACCAGTAATCAGCAGATATTCTCTTCCCGTTCTCGCAATTGGCAGGCCTTTTTCCATGATAACAAAGACGAAAGGAAGTGTAATCCAAGTAGTAGCACCATCTTTATGGAGCAGACAAAAGAGAGGCAAGATTTTTCTTTCTTTCTTTCTTTCTTTCTTTCTTTCTTTGTGTAAACACTACCGGTAGGATGCATGAAAGTTCAGGCAATTTACAGGTTAATTTCCTAGCATGCATGGTCACACACTCACTAGTGGAAACAGCACCACTGCACCAGACTTCACTAGAAACTGCACTGCAGCTGCAGCTAGTCCACAAGAGATGGTGAGTTTTAGATAAGCATTTTCCAAGAAGAAAACAACAGCGATAGGCTGTAAACTGGCAGGCTCTTTCCAAGCGGACGTACAGAGCCCCGTCACGCGTTGTCTGCTGCTGCATCTGGACTGAAATGACCACCCGGCAATCAGCGTTGCACTGACAACTATACTCAGTGCGTGGTCGGTATATATGTCAGTCTGCATCAGCAATCTGTTTCTGAATTGCCTAGCAAGCAGGTTTGGATGTAACTCACAAGAAGACAAGATAGTTCCCTTCAAAAACAAAAGAACAATCAGGCATTATTTTCTTTTGAAACACATTCGCTGTCATATAGGAGTATATTGATAATTGAATGAGCAAGCCAGGTGTGAGTACCCTCCTTTCACATTACACTTGGATAAATGCATGGGTGTTGCTATGGTATACCATTGTATATATGTATTCCCTCCGATTCATAAAAAATGTCGTCCACTTAATAAATTTGTACCCCCTCCGTTCCAAACAACCGACGTGAATTTGTATAAGAATCTATACAAATCCAAGTCACTTATTTTGGGACGGAGGGAATACTAACTTAGTACAAAATGGACGATACTTTTTATGGAACGGAGTGAGTACCATAGATACACTTTTTTTGATAGTATATACCATAGATATACGTATTTCTAGTTTTGTGCAAAATAAAATTATCTTAAATATATGTCAGATCAACCATGACCAGATGAAATAGATAACAATTACAGTGGTTTGTTAGCAACCTAAAACAACTTGAATGTAGTAAATGGATGAGCACTAGTTTAGATCTTTTACAAGACTTGTAAGAGTAAAGAAAGACGAGAGAAAACGAATGACATTGCTGCCATTTAGTCAACGAGTCGCCGAACATCTTGGACTTGTTTATCTTCTTCGCTTTCGACCGCGTATCTTGCAAACGGTGTCCAGCTAAAGGGTTAAAAGTCACTAGGGAAGTAAAATGCTGGGGAGCTTCGGAAGTTCGGATGCACTCAAGAGTCGAGAAGTCTATCAAGGAAAGTGATCGAGCATGCGTAAATTAGAGCAGAGACTCCGTGCGTCCAGTGCAGCAGCAACTCGCAAGGCAGACAAGATGCAATAGCACTGTAGCATGGCATGCAAGTTATGGATATATCACGTGCTGTCAGGCTGCTGTTACGGGATCGTCAAGCATCAAGGAGAAATGATGGGTAAAGGACATGGCACCTGCCATTATTAGTTCATCCCGTTTCAGGAAAGGGTCCCCATGGCTACTTGAATTAGTAAATAATATCTTTTCTCTTGGCTCTTGCGCTGCTCACGGCCGAAAAGGTTTCATGCGTATTGTTAGGGAAGAAAGATTTTTATACTCTCTCCGACCAGAATTATTTGTCGAAATATTACATGTATCTAGACGTTTTTTACACACAGATACATCCGTATTTGGGCAAATTTGAGAAAAGTAATACCGGTCGGAGGAAGTAACATTAATATTTTATTCGAAAGAAAAATGGAGGTTATCCCATCAACACAGCTTAAAGTGCCGAGGGTGACTCACTCGTAAGGCTTAAGTGCCACGGTGTGGCATGCCTGCACAATCACACAATTCAAGATTTATCTTTGACCGATCAATCTAACTTCGGCAGCATATCTAATAAAAACTCTCATTCTGTGCAACTTGCAATCTATCTTTGTGCGCCACTGGATAAAACGCACGATGATCGGATCAAAGATGAAAACCTCAGCAACCACTTACAAAACTTTTGCACATAATCCCTATTGTTGAGTTCAAGCGGTGGTGGGATTTCCATGTTTGATCGGAGCCATGCGTTTTTATCCAATGACGATACGAGAATAATTTACAAATTTGCATCGTAGTAGCAAGGAGAGAGTATCAATTTTTTTTTTCGGTGAACCTGTCCCTACCGATAACATGTCCAGTTCACAAACATTTGGGCCAGGTTGCATATAACGCGCGGCAGAACGCAAGCCACTTAAAAACACTAAACGGGCTAGGCTGCGTCGTAGGCCCAGAAAGCCCAATAAAGGAAACGTAAAGAAACAAGGCCCGTCTCTTCTGCGCAACGCGAAGCGACGATAGAACAAGGTGAGCGCTCCACATCACACGTTTAGCGAGCGAGCGATGCGCGCGAGCGGCGGCGCGCGCCCACGACCCGCACCACCACCGAAGCCGACCACCACCCGCAAGCTACTAGTACCCACCACCACTTCCTCCTCCGCCCTCGCCATGCCACCGCTTCGCCTCGCCTGCCTCCGCCGCCTCCTCCTCCCCTTCCACTCCCCTCCCCACCCAGTCGCCCCTAGCCCCGTCCGCCCCTCCATCCTTCTCTCCCGCGCTATGGCCGGCGCCACCCAGGCAGGTAAGCTCATCGAGGAACGAACCGGAACCGAGATCTTCTCTTTGGCATGCTAGGTCTCTGCTGCGTTATGGGGTTGGTGGATTGAGCGGTGGTATGCTTGTGAGGAGGGCGCAGGTGTGGCGACAGGGTCGGCGGAGTACGAGGAAGTGCTGAGGTGCCTCTCGTCGCTGATCACACAGAAGGTGCGCGCCGACACCGGCAACCGCGGAAACCAGTGGGAGCTCATGCACAAGTACTTGCAGGTGCCGTTCTGTATTGCTGCGACGGCGGCTGTTTATTGATCTGTGGTTTGCTTAGTTGGTTCTGATTGGGGTCTGCATTGTTTTGTTTTGTCAGATACTGGAGCTGGAGGAGCCCATTGCTCGGCTGAAGGTGGTCCACGTTGCAGGGACCAAAGGGAAGGTGAGTGCAGCCGGCGGTGCTGGGTTACACCGATTTTAACTGATTTTGATGCGCGTGGGGTTTCAGTACATATTTGTCTGTAACCAAGCATATCAGTTGTTATAACATAATTGACCAATGGCAGCTGCGTTGTTTGCATTTCACCCATGTTTCAACATGGAATAATGAAATGGGGACTGGCCTTTTGTTTTTGTGCTTGTGTTCTTTGACCCGAAATGGGAGTGATAGTTTACTTCAGAAACTTCCATACTTGGTGGAGCAGCCCTTGCATGAGAAATGAAAATAGCATCTGCCTTGATTATTAATGAAGTTTAGACTTTAGAATGTTTGTTCTGTTTGCTATTTGTTTCAATGGTTAGTGACAGAGTGCTGCCTAACCAATCTGTACACATTACACTTCACTAGTTCACTGTTTTGGTGCATTGTCAAAACTGTATGATATTCTTGCAAAGAAAAAAAAATGCAGTATAGTCTCTGTTGATAGCTCTGACCATTTTCTATCCTTTAGGGTTCAACATGTACATTTGCTGAATCAATCCTTCGGTCATGTGGTTTTCGCACTGGACTGTTCACCTCTCCACACTTGATGGATGTTCGTGAGCGATTTCGACTTGATGGGTACTTTTCTCTTTACTGCATTCGAAGCTTTATTTATTTCTGAACAAAAACCTTTTATTCTGTGTCTCATTAGTCAATATTGTATCTTAACTCATTATCATTAGATTTGAGGAGCTGAGGGGATTGATTTTGTTGAGTAAGCTGAACATATTTAATTTGTCCAATTTCCATTTATGCTCGTGCTAACCTGTTGTGTTATTTTCTGGCAAAATTATAGGCTGGACATTGCGGAAGAAAAGTTTGTAAGGTATTTCTGGTGGTGCTGGAACAAATTGAAGGTAAATGTCACCTGTTCTGTTTCATATGTAGCAGTTCCTGTTTCATCACACTGAAGTTAGACTGGAAGATACACTAGTAGATTTTGCATAATTTCCTATAAGCTTTATGACTTTCCTTAGTCCATTAATATATGGTGTACCTTCCAGGCGAAGACTGGTGGTGATATTCCAATGCCAGCCTACTTTAGGTTCCTTGCACTGCTAGCATTCAAGATTTTTTCAGATGAGCAGGTTAATACTTTGCAAATAGTTACTGTTTTTATAACCTTCCGCTCTTGTAATGAAATACATGAGCAGATGCCCCAACTTTCTCTTATCTTGCGGATTTCTGAGACTTTACCCATTCGAAGAATAGATACCGTGGACATTGGTTCATCTATATCAGACTAAGTTTACATTTAACGGAGAAAAGGATGTTTCTTATGCTATAGCTTTATTGATTCTAGAATGGCTGCCACCGCCTACCTCCATACTATATTTTTCATATAATATTCACTCAAATTGCTTCCAGCCCATGCTGCTGACAGATATGTCATATGAGTAGTAATTGGAACTGTGAAAGGATCAGTTATCTGGTAAGTTTATTTAGAAGCATCATCATTTGTTCGGTAGATGAACCTATAATATGCTTATCAAATTCGTGAACTGCAATTATGACGCTTTCCTAGAACCTACTCATTTTTGTGCGTGTGTTTAAGCAGGTGGATGTAGCTGTGCTCGAGGTTGGTTTGGGAGGGAAATATGATGCAACGAATGTGGTGCGTCAGTGCGTGTCATTTTTATGTAATCATCTTGTAGAATAAATAGGTGTTCAAATAAAGTTTGTGCATGACATAATCACCAACCAAAAAGGAAGTTCATACGCCAGCACAAATTGTCCTTTTTGACATAAATGTGGCCTCTTGACCCTTTTTTTTCCTTATATAATGTCATCTTGGCCATCTGATTTGAATACTAAATATTTGCATGTGGATTGTGGCTGCAAAAAGGTTGGGCTGGGATCGCAGTGCAAACTACAGCAGAGTATTAGTACTGTAGTTTCTTCATCTAGTTGACTAAGTTCACCTGTACACTATGTCGAATCTGTTTGGACTTTGGATTGTATTCTAAGAATATTTTCTGTTCCATTTTAGCCCATTGAGATCATCGCCAGCATCTTGAGTTGAATAAAGATTAAAGAGTGTAACTGGTGTGAAAATTGAAACTTTTGCAGGTAAAAGCACCTGTAGTTTGTGGAATATCTTCCCTTGGATATGATCACATGGAAATTCTTGGTTAGTCATGAAAGAGATACTTTGTCCATAGTAAGCTTGTTTCATGCTTCCAATGCTGGTTGTGGCCCATGAGCAGGAAATACGCTTGGAGAAATTGCTGGGGAGAAGGCTGGAATATTGAAGGTTCTTGCGATATGTTCTAATCTTCTTTTCAAATTATTTGTTAGGAACGGTGTACCGTGCTTCTCTGCTCACATCTCCTTGTCAACTTCTGTGACTGAATATGACTTTGTTTTATTCTGGCGTGGCTTCGTTCATCAACACAGAAAGGAGTTCCGGCCTACACAGTTCCACAACCAGAGGAGGCAATGTCTGTACTGAAGCAGAGAGCTTCTGAATTTGGTGTATGTTAAATTCCGTGCTACACATTTTTTGGTTGCCTCTCTGCCTTCCACATTCTAATTTTCAATAAACATGAGTATAATTCAGTACAGTTTTTAAAATATGAAACTTGAATTCATTAAAGGTTTCTATCCGGATAGTCCCACCTTTGGACCCACAGCAATTAGAAGATCAGCCTCTTGGACTGCATGGTGAACACCAATACATGAATGCGGGTCTTGCAGTTGCATTGGCTAATACCTGGCTTGAGAGGCAAGGACATTTAGACAGAATTCATTTGAAAGATCATGTAAGCATCTTAACTCTTCCCCCACACCCCACCCGACCAAAAAAACACTGCCATGTTTATTTCCTCAAAAGAAAATGTTAGGATTAGTTATCATGTATGCTGTAATCTGCATTACTGTGGACTGCAGGGTACCTTGCCAGATCAGTTCATCAAAGGGCTGTCAAGTGCTTGTTTGCAGGGCCGAGCACAGATTGTTCCAGATCCACATGCGAAGTCACAATATAAGGATATCAATTGCCCCTTAGTTTTCTATTTGGATGGGGCACACAGCCCAGAAAGTATGGAAATGTGTGCAAGGTGGTTTTCCCATGTTACCAAAAAGGATCAAACACAACCAGGTCCTTTAGAGCAGCCTCATAGTGGCAGCAATTCTAAGAAGGTACATTACGCCTTGCGGTGGCAGCATTTCTGCTTAAATCAATGTCTCTTAATCACATTCTATTTTGGGATGCTTCCAGATTCTCCTGTTCAATTGCATGTCTGTAAGAGATCCTCAGAGATTGCTTCCATGCCTTCTAGATACATGTGCTAAAAATGGTATGTATGCCAATCAAATTCTTTGTTGATGTATTGAAGATCTTGAATGTATCATTTCATTTTAGTTCTATTCGACATGTATGTGGAATACAAAATTCTAATAGAACAATTGTTCATTTGCATGTCATGTAGATAATTTGCCTTCTAAATTCCTCAATGTCTTGAATGGTTGAATGAACTACTGGCAAGTTCAGGAATGTGTGAAGTCCTTGGCATAATTTTCTTTGTGCTTACTTTTCATTATCAACAATATATTTGTATGGTGAGTTCGTTGCTCTTCTGTAATGACGCCCCGACTATTCTCAGGCCTCCACTTTGACCAGGCCTTATTTGTGCCAAACCAATCGCAATATAGCAAGCTTGGTTCTCAGACATCAGCACCTTCAGAGCGTGAGAAAATTGATTTGTCATGGCAGTTGTCACTCCAAACGGTGTGGGAAAAGCTGCTTCATGGCGAGGAAGGTATCCTAAAATTCATTACAGTTAGTTATCCAAACTGTGTTGTTACTTTCAACATGACCACTGGGTAGAAGATGACTGATGTGCTTGAATGGGAATGCTGCAGGTCTAAATGGTGCAAACTCTAGGGGGACTAGCTTAGTTTTTGAATCTCTTCCATTGGCAATTAAGTGGTTAAGGGAAACTTCTCAACAAAACCAATATACTTGCCAGGTGAAAGCATTTGGGTGTATGTTCAGTTATGTTATCTGAAATGTTTCATAAGAGTACTGGACTACATCATTTCATGGGACAACTGGAATGCTTCACTCATAACTAGAACCGCTCCTCTGTGCATTGTAGGATTTATTATTGCATACTTACTGACCATCATTTATGCATGTACGAAATTGTTGGTCTGTTGGGCATATATCATCGCTCTTCCATCCTATCAATCTGTTTATTTGTTTGTTCATTTTCATGTTTCTCTGGTTCTGCTATTCCAACTTATACCTGCCATCTTTATTACATGCGTGTTTTTTGTTTGCTTTAAGTTTCTTCAGTTCTGCTAAACATGAGTCAGAACATCGGTTATGTTTATTACATTTCTTCTGTTGCAGTTACTCCTTTCCAACTCGATGCTTATACATTTGTATTTGTACACTGAATCAGGTCTTGGTTACTGGCTCCCTGCATCTCATTGGTGATGTCTTAAGATTGATCAAGACCTGATTCTCCCTGCATCTCATTATTGATGTCTTAAGATTGCTCAAGAAGGAACTTTGGTTTGAACAGTACATTTTTCGAACAGTACATGATTCATATTGAAGTCTCTGCTTACTAAGGCCATACTCTGGAGTCTGGAGCCTTCGTAATTTATGATTGGCATCCACAATACAACCATTTGTCAGAAGAATGGAGGATTGAAATTTGAAAGGCCTTGTTATCCTGACGTACTCCCTCCGTCCCATATTAAGTGACCAAATTTGTCCAAATATGAATGTATCTATACCCAAAAAACGTCTAGAGACATGTAATAGAAAGTCACTTAATATGGGACGGAGGGAGTAGATGAGTGCAAACATGTTGTAATGCTTCGTTTTTGTGTTTTCGCCCTATGCAGGCATCACTGTAGCCTTTTTTTTTCAGATTTCTCTCACCCAACTTTGGAATGTACAATCAGTGAATCATATGATATGAACCATCCCATTTCCCAAGCTTGCATGGAAAAGCAATGTTTTCCCAAGTTCCATTCTTTAAAATTGTTGCAGCAAATCTTCAAATACACTTCACATTGGCATCCCTGTTGGAATATGGAGGATATACTGGCAAATCAAAACATTGGTACTTTTCCTGCACATCCATGATTATGTTAGTCTGCACTGAAGCAGGACTGACCTGACTGCACTCTTTTGCAGAATGAATTCTTGGTAGCTGGTACTGATGCTATCAAAGGTAATCCTGATGCCTGCGGACTTGTGGCCCTGAGGAAAGGGAGATTTCATGTCAGATAAGAGGTAGGTACATGATGTGAATGCTACGTGGTTACATTTCACCATGTTTTTTCCTGTTTTTCCAGTTCATTCTCTATACCACTATAGTAACCACTTACTAGTAAATTAGCTGTTTATTTAGATCATCCCAGGAGCTACTTTTTGTTGCCGTGCCTTCAGTCTTAATATAAGATTATCCTTAATACTTGTGTCTGAAAAGTACTTTGTGTTCATGGTCTAACTTCTCAGGATCAAGCATGTTGGGCACATTTTTTTTTGGGTATATCAGGAATGCATGATTGTTTATCACGGTGCGCTAAGAATAGATTGATCATCTGTCAACTTCCACCAAAAAAAAAGTTTGACCAACAGCCAACACCGCCTTTCAATTCCGCAACACTTCTTCAAATGTCTTGGACTATTGTTAGTGATCAGTTATCCTGGGCACTAAATATAGTTGAACACTTTGCGCATGAGAATAACCACAAATTAGACCCACATGCGAGGAACCAAGGAGTATAATCTCCAAAGTTAGCATTATGACGTGGCACATCTATTCACATCTCTGACCTTTTCCTCTGGCTTGGCGTTGGAGCCTCCCAACCTTCTGCCCCTCCCAAATCAGGTTCAGGCGTTGCATTTTAAAGCCTTCCGTCGCTTCTTGTGCTCACCCTCTCTTTGGCTTTCATCTGCTCCTAATTGGTTGCAGATTGAGAGTCGAAGACGAGTTATCTTGTTAGCATTAGAAGGCTTGCACCAGACTACTCTTATTCGCAACTGAGTGGCACATTTTGCTTGGTATCACCACCAAGAATATCAAGATGACATTCTCTGGTACACAGGACAAGTGCAAGGCTTGTGACAAGACCGTTCATTTCATCGATCTCCTCACCGCGGATAGCATTCCCTACCACAAGTCTTGCTTCAAATGCAGCCATTGCAAAGGCACTCTTTCGGTAATGCCCTCTTCATGACATTTGCGCTCACATGCATCAGAATTCTCACACCCGTCTGCTCTATGATCTGAATACTGTTGTGTATGAGATGACATTAAACTGTGTTATTTCTAGATGTGCAACTACTCCTCCATGGATGGAGTTCTTTACTGCAAGACTCATTTTGAGCAGCTTTTCAAGGAAACAGGGACCTTCAACAAGAACTTCCCCACTGGTAAGTTTGTCCTGCATCATTCTTCATCCTGTTAATGTTTTGCAATCGCAACAGGTATATCATCAGTGTACTTGTTTTTTTGTTCAGGTGCGAAGGCAAACGGTTACCAGGTACTACATTCTTGCCATCTTTTTAGTCCTATTGGTCTGTAGAATTTATTTAGCCGTTCTTTGGACCAGAATTTGTATGTGAAAAGATTATGAAACAAATAGACATTGTGATCCAAAAAGTGTATTTTTGCCTTATTGGTTACCCCTGCTGTTGATTCATGATTCCATAAGAGTACAATTAGCAATCTCATGCTTTCTGAATTTGTCAGACTGCAGCTCAGAAATCTGTTTTGTTATTCTCTACAGTCTAAGGTCCCAAACAAGCTATCCTCTGTGTTCTGTGGAACTCAGGACAAGTGTGCTGCCTGCAAGAAGACTGCGTACCCATTGGAGAAGGTAAAAACCTCCCTTTCTCTAACAATCGTACGATTTCAGCGTTGCTTTATCGCTCTGCCGAGAGAGCAGTGGAAGCTCATGTGTCAAGGAAATTGATTGAAATGTTCATCTCTCAAGTTTTGACAAACAAAATTCAACTAGCAATAATATGCACATTTCAGTCCTTGATGAACGTACCGAGATTTCATGATTAATCTTTGGACACTAGGCTACACATGCATTTTTCCTTTCTTTCAGGAGTTCATATTGCCCTTGTTTTCCAGTTGCAAAAGCCTGCTTCATAATTCCAATTCCTTCGCAGATGACTTTGGAGGGCGAGCCATACCACAAGACCTGCTTCAAGTGCGCTCACGGTGGCTGTCTCTTGACGACCGCCACGTACGCATCCCTCAATGGGATCCTCTACTGCCAGCACCACTTCTGGCAGCTCTTCAAGGAGACGGGCAGCTACGACAACTTGCTCAAGCCTGCCTCGGCGAAAAACCACGATGAGCAGGAGGCAACCAAGGAAGAAGAGTCACCGGAGGAGCCGGCGCCAGAAGCCGTAGAGCACCAGGAGCACTGTTAACGACCTGCACGTGGACATTGCAAGAACTTACATGTTCCCCGCTTCCTGCCCATCTCCTTTTGATCTCCCCGAGACACGTGGTGCTGGTTCTTAATTACATCTCCTCGTCTTGGCTATTGCAATCCTGGATTATGTATGTCACGACCTACGTCAAATGTCCCATGAATGAGAGCAGAATCTGCACGAGTTTGTTCTACCCTGACCCTGGTGTTCATGCTACCTACCCATAATGGTTTGGCTATTGTTCTTGTTCCTGTTCTCTTCACCAATGTCAACAGACATCCAAATTCAAACACCCGTCCCCTAAGCTGTGTCGTAGCATGCTCATGGTTCGTTCCTTTCCCGTAGAATCAGGGAGACGTATGATGAAGAAATAAAAAATGACGAAGTAACAACCCCCAAAGTCGGAGCAACGAAGATAGCCACACGTGCTGGCAAATGCGAACTCAAATTTGGTGCCGCTGGCGAATGCAAACTACTCAAAAGTATAACAACAAAACTCAAATGACATATTTTGAAGTCCGTGTCTGTGGAACTGGAATGTGTGGATGCCGTTGCTGGGAAATTATCCAAGATTAGCCTTTCATTGGAAATGCTTGATTTTTTTTCCTTTCCTTTTCTTTTCTTTTCGTTTCATAAGACATTTACCTATGTATTACTCCGTACCAAAGATCGTGACAGAAATTACACACATAAACAACACAACAAGAGTTTCTATGGAGAGATCAAGAGCCTGGTGCGAAATATAAAATGAAGACCTGTGTATAAGAAAAATCGATGAAGAAAACATGCTTTTATTTGTGAATACAGCTCCCTTCAAGAACTACAGGCTGTTTTTATTAAAAAAAACTCTTAACTACCAATTTATCTTTTATCTTGAACATGTCATCCTTTTGTTGGGAATTGGACAACAATAAAACAAACCATAATTCCCTCAACTTGTAATGAACTTTGAGGATAGCTTCAACCAGTAAGCAGCGGAATAAACACAATCACATGCACAAATGACACAAAGATTTAACGTGGAAAAACCTCTTCAACTTGAGGAATAAAAAACCACGGTTGTGGACCGACCGGTCCATGCAACTTCTACTATGAGCAAATGGGTACAAGAGTCACTCTAGAACATTTAGACATTACAACACACTCAACACATTATCAACCGTAATCACAATAATAGCCATGAGAGATAGAACCACAACAAAGCAGAGTTGACACGGCTTCTGTCCCATTCGGTATTCTGTCAACTGCTATTAAACCGCTGATCCAAACAGCACCAAATTTGGCAGACAAGTAGATCCACGAGTCCCAAACAAGCTCTTGAAATTTCAGCTCAATCAGACACCGTTTGACTACCCAAACTGTTTGTATACCAAAATTACTCTGTTCTGAAATTGCAGTCAACAAGCTGACGAAACCACTCTCAAATTTGATGCTACTCTGACCCAACACTCAAACCAGCCAACCAGGTGCCATTAGAGAAACATTGTAGGCGATTCAGGAAATCATCACCTTCAAGTTTTGTGATCGTATCGAGGAAGGCTAGAGAGACAAAGGCATAAAGGGGAATTGAGAGAGGGACGTCTTGAGGATTAGTGGATCGGATTTGTTTTAGTAAGAGTAATATTGTTATAGAGTAGTGCATGAATTAGATAAATTAGGTAGGAGTTCAGATGATGACATCGAGTGAATCCTTGATGATCCTCCGGTGATCTCAGAAATTGCCAAACCATGAAAGTAACGACTTACCTCTTTTGTGGGTGACCGTGTAGCACGGTCGAATCCACACGCAATGCGTGACCGCACAAGCCCCACCTACCCGTCCCTCACCTACCCACTCGCGGCCTCCCTATCTCCCCACTCTCTCACTTTCCCCTCCTGCACATGCACACTCTTCGCCTCCCTCTCTCCCAACTCTCACACTTTCCCCTCCTGCATCTGCCCCTCTTCATCTCGCTCTCTAGCTCCTCTCTTTCCCTCGCACTGCAGGCATACTTTCCTCGTGTCGTGTGCCGTGGCTGCCCAGTTGTTGTACCAGTGCCCCACGGGGTCCCACTGATATGGGACGCATGGGTCGCAAGTGACGAAGCCCCGCCATGTTGGCCTCCCGGGAAGGATAAGCCCGGGGAGCCCGCCCCAAAGAGACGGTTATTGGCGAAGGCAAAGCTAAGGGTTGGAACAGGAGAAGTGCCCGCTCCGGTGGTTACCCGGGAACTCTGGTCCCGGGAAGAGGAAGGCACGCTGCCCCGACAACTGGCTAGGTACACTTGCCGGGAAGGGGCTCACAGCAACCCGCGCTCGGGCATGCAGGTGGGACCCGCAGAACAGTAAAGACAGGACGAGACAGCGGATGCAGTGCATTTAATGCACTGACAGGAGTCACATCGGCAGGGCTAGTCTTGCTCAGCAAGGCTAGAGCGGCTACCCTATAGTCCATTTTATTTACCGTGTACAGTGGCTTGGGCGCTGCATGGCGCCTAGCGTGGATCAACAGTAGAGTGGTTTTTGTAGCGGTGACACGCGGATAGTTAACGTGTCACGCTGCATGCATCGGCACCTGTGGTATCCCCTTGTCTATAAAATGAGGACCATTACCACCGGTCAAAGGGCTCGAACCCTAGACGGTAACAAATAGTATTGCATCCATCGGTAGCAGAGTTCCTTAGAGGGACAAGTAACCTACCCGGGAACCCCCCCGAGCAATCTGTAAAGCACACTAATTCGTGAATACAACCAAGAGCAGGACGTAGGGTGTTACACCTCTGGGCGGACCGAACCTGGGTAAATCCGATTGTCTACACTTCGTGCCTTTCGTCTCGCCGGCATTCACCGGAGCGCTCGCCCCGCCCTCCACCGAACAACAAGGGGGTGTCCAGCATCCTCGGTGCCGAAGACCCGTGCTCCAACATCTGGCATGCCAGGTAGGGGGGGCGTGCAGAGAACTTCGGGTGACCGCCGGCGTCATCGACTTCGTCACCAACGACATCGTCTACATCAACTCGCCATGCCGCCCAAGAAGACAGATGAGCCCCGGGTCGACTTGTGCGACACGCTGGCCATGCGCACTCGATCCCATGACGCCGCGCGTGCATCGCAAGGTCAAGGGGACCAAGGGTCCCCTCCACATCAGCAACCTCAGCAGCCGCAGCAGCAGCAGCAACCGCAACTGCCACCGCCACCTCCTCGGGCGTCGATGGACAACCGTCTGAGGGGACCTGCGGCGCCTAGCGCCGGAGCTAGCTGCACAGGCGACCTCAACGTTGCACGTGCCAGCCAGCGAGTTCACTCGCGGGCTGAGGATGCGCAGCAACAGCTGCGTCACAACCACAACGCGTCGCGTTCGACGCCAGTGGGATCTCGGCCCTCTCAGCCGAGGGCACCGGGCGACCGGGCGGATGGCAGCAGGTCTGAGAACTGGCAGCCTCCCGCCCAGACTCCGGCGGAAGCCATCATCGCCGCGCTTGTCATTGTGCGCGACGAGCCACCACAAGGCACGCCGGCGCACGACGTGAGGAGTGCAGAGCTGGACGCGCTCCTCGCGCTCGCTGCCCAACAACCGCAAGGTGAGGGCGGCTCGGCCGGTTCGGGACGGGGATAGAACCTGTGACGCGGAGACGCACCCCGTTCCTCGGGACAGGGAGAGCATCCTCCACCCTCGGGAGGACAAGACGACGAGGATCCTGAGGACTACTCGGACTCGTCACCGACCGTGACGCCAGGTGACGCGCAAGGCGTCCTGAACGCCCGCCAGCAAGAAGATCTCTGCCAGCGCTTGCAGTGCCGGCACTGGCACGAAAGAGAGCGCCAGCGTCTAGAGGAGCAGGAAGACGCTCCCATGGGCGCTGATGACGGCCGTGCCGCGTTCTCCGGCAAGCTGTGTCGGGTGACATGGCCTCGCAAGTTCGGAGCGCCAACGCTCGGGACGTATGACGGGACCGTGAACCCCAAGGACTTTCTCCTGACCTACACGTTGGGCATGCATGCTATCGGTGCTGACGACAAGGTCAGGGCCAACTGGTTCCCGATGGTCCTGAAAGGATCAGTGAGGACTTGGTTGCTCAACCTGCCCGCCGGGTCCATTGCCTCCTGGGCTGACTTGCGCGAGCAGTTTGTGAACGCGTTTCAGGGCGACTACAAGCGCTCGGGAATCATGGCGGAGCTGCACACGGTGGTGCAGAAGCCGGGGGAGACGTTACGGGACTTCACCAATAGGTTCTCCAACATCTCCTACTCCATCCTAGAGGTGGAAGCGGCCGCCATCATCAACATGTACGCCATCAACATCCGCGACCCGAAGATGCATGAGAAGCTGAACACGCACTGGATCCGGACTACCAGGGATCTCTACACTCTCGCGCACAAGTGCGCTATGGCCGAGGAAGGGCACCTAGCGCCTGAGCTTGCCGCCAAAGCGGCGGCGAACCCACCTGAGGGCTTCGGGAAGAAGGCCTCCTGGAAACGTGGCGGGAAGCAAGTGCTTGCCGCGGAACCGGGGGCTCCCCAGAGGCCCACCAAGAAGGCGGCGTCGGCGGGAGCATCGGGTTGCAAGCCGGCGGCGGCCGCACGCTGCCCCATCCACACCAATGCCACCCACGACGCACAGGACTGCCACACTCTCTAGACCATCAAGGAGAAGCGCGAGCAGCGCCACGAGGAGCGCCGTGCTGTCGGAGCCTGCTAACTACGGGGATATTGGGCACCTCTCCCGAGACTGCCCGAACAACCCCCGCAACGGAGCGGGTCGGGGCGCGGCCAGCAGTGGCGACAAGGGAGAACTCACGGGGGGTCACGGTCAAGGCCGTGGCAGCAAGGACCGGCCTCCCTGGGGACGCGAAATGCCTCGTGCCGAACAGCGCAAGGACGACTGCAGCGATGACGCCGACGAGCCCGGCTTCCAGGAGCCCCGCGATGTCGCCTGCATCCACGGGGGAGCATACGCTCTCATGTCTCACGCCGCCGTGAAGCGGCTCACTCGTGAGGTGTGCGCCCTCCTCCCCAGCGTGGAGGCGCAACAGCCGTTGAGGTGGTTGCACGTGTCGATCACCTTCAACTCGGACGATCACCCGACTCGTTCCTTAGGATTAGGGGTACTACCCCTCGTGGTGTCGCTGATCTTAAATAATGTGGCGGTGACCAAGGTTCTGGTGGATAACGGGGCAAGCCTCAACCTCCTGTCCGCCAAGTTGGTGGAAAAGCTTCAGCTGCCTCTGGAGCAGATGAAGCCCACCGACCCATTCCGAGGGATCAACCCTGGAGTGGTGCAGCCTATGGGGCGAATCACGCTCCCGGTGACTTTCGGGTCCCGAGAAGCGTTTCGGACTGAGCATGTTGTCTTCGATGTGGCTCACACCCCGTTGGCGTACAACAGGATTATTGGTCGGCCGGCACTGATCAAGTTTATGGCGGCAACTCGTTGTGCCTATGGCGTGATGTAGATGCCGTCAACATACGGAGTACTCTCCATCAAGTGCGACCTGAAGGATGTTGCTTGGTGCGTGGGTGAGGTCGTAAAGACCTCCGCAGTGGCGGATTCTGGCGACTACGACGTTGTTGGGAATGAGGATCCACTTGCGGGCGAGCAGCCCGCACAGAAGAAGGCGCGAGCCCCTCCCGGGCAGGATGTCGGGGGCGGTACCAGCTCCAGCCCGCGCGTCAGCAAGGTCGTGAAGCTGAAGGAGGAGGGTGCCAAGGTCAAGAAGGTGCCCCTGCAAGCCGGCAACGAGGCACGCATCGTTTCCATCGGTGCGAGCCTCGGTGACAAATAGGAAAGCGCCCTCATCGCCTTCCTTCGAGAAAATTCTGACATGTTCGCTTGGGAGCTGTCGGACCTTCCCGGAATCCTTAGGGAGGTGATCGAGCATCGGTTGGCGGTGCGGCCAGACGCGCACCCCGTCAAGCAGAAGGTTCGCCGACAAGCACAAGAACGCAAGGATTTCATCCAGCAAGAAGTGGAGAAGCTCAAGAATGCCGGGGCAATCAGGGAAGTGTTGTGCCTACTTGGTTAGCAAATCCTGTTGTAGTCCGTAAGGCTGAAAATAAATTACGCATGTGTGTAGATTTTACTGATCTTAATCGTGCATGCCCTAAGGACCCCTTCTCTGTACCCCGTATTGATCAAATAGTAGATTTCATAGCGGGTTGTGAGTCTTTATGTTTTCTAGATGCCTTTTCCAGCTACCATCAGATCAAGATGGCAGTCGAAGATGAGGAGAAAACAACGTTTATCACCCCAGTTGGCTGCTACTGTTATACATGCATGCCTTTCGGGCTGAAGAACGCGGGCTCGACATTTCAGCGCGCTTTGTGTGAGTGTCTGGGACTCCAGCTAGGCCGTAATATCAGGGCCTACATGGACGATATCGTCATCAAGTCGCGGCGTGGGGACTCTCTCGTCGGCGACCTGCAGGAGACATTCGATAATCTCCGCAGGATCAAGCTCAAGCTTAACCCTGAGAAATGCACGTTCGGCGTGGACTCGGGGCACTTGCTGGGCTTCTTGGTATCTCACCGGGGAATCGAGGCGATCGAGAAGATGGAGTCACCCCGCAAGGTCAGAGACGTCCGGCGCCTCAACGGTTGTGTTGCGGCGCTTGGGCGTTTCATCTCAAGGTTGGGCGAGCGAGCCTTGCCTTTCTTCAAGGTAATGAAGTAGAATGGCCCAATCAACTGGACCCCCGAGGCGGAAGCGGCGTTCCAGAACTTGAAGCAGTACTTGAAGTCGCCACTGATCCTCGTCGCCCCCAAGCCAGGCGAGCCGTTGCTGCTTTACTTGGCAACGACAGATCAGGTAGTGAGCTCCGTGCTCGTTGCCGAGAGGGAAGAGCAAGTCCCGGGGGCTGAGACAGGGGGGCAGGGGGCTTCTGGCGATCCGAGAGAACCCCCGGCTACCGCCTCTGCCCCGGGAGCCGAGGGGCAGCCCACTCAGGCTGCCCCCCGCAAGCAGCTAGTGCAGCACACTGTGTACTTCGTCAGCACGGTGTTGCACGATGCCCGGGTACGGTACCTGCAGGTTCAGAAGCTTTTACTTGGGATCCTGCTCGCTTCACTGAAGCTGCGCCATTATTTCAGGCGCACAGCATCACGGTGGTGTCGGGGTTTTGCCTGTAGCAAGCCCTCATCAACCGTGAAGCCACTGGGAGGGTGGCCGAATGGAGGATGGAGCTGACGGAGTTCGGGCTGCGTTTCGCGAATACTAAGAGCATCAAGAGCGCCGCTCTCGCTGACTTTGTCGTGGAGTGGACGTCCTCTGGAATAGAAGAAGAAGAGCCAAAAGCAAGCTTCCCCGGCAAATTGGATGAAGGGTACTGGGTCATGTACTTCGACGGTGCCTTCAGTCTGCAGGGCGCCGGTGCAGGAGTGGTGATCGAGTCACCCACTGGAGATCAACTCAAATTTGTGATACAGCTCGACTTCCCCAACTCCACGAACAACACAGCAGAGTACGAGGGGCTGCTAGCCGGGCTACGCGTGGCGATCGTCCTTGACATCAAGCACCTGGTTGTTCGCGGGGATTCTCAACTCGTGATAACCCAGGTGAACAAGGACTACGACTGTCCCAGATGGCAGCGTACGTGTAAGAAATGCGAAAGCTGGAGTCCAAGTTCAAGGGACTCCGGTTTGAGCATGTGAAGCGCAAGGACAACTTTGGTGCGGATGAACTGTCCAAGTGGGTAGCGGAACGCAGCAAGGTGCCTCCTGGAGTATTCGTACAGAGGCAGTCAAAGCCCTTTGTCGATCCCAAGACGGTTGCCGGGGAAGCCCCTCCGGCAACCCGAGGAGACCCCGCAGCTGCGGGGCACCATGCCACCGAACTTGTGGCATGCTTAAGCCGGGAATCGCCACCCTGGGACACGGATATTGTTCATTACCTCAGGGACGGAACCCTCACAGAGAAAGACATTGCTGCGGAGCGAGTAGCCCGGCAAGCTAAAATGTACGCCCTGGTAGACGGGGATCTCTATCGGAGGCGTCCTAACGGAGTTATGCTCCTCTGCATGCCTTGGGAGGAAGGGCGCACGTTGCTGGAGGATATCCATTGAGGCACGTGTTCGCACCATGTGGCCTCCAGGGTGCTAGCTGCGAAAGCGTTCCGGCATGACTTCTCCTGGCCAACAGCCTTAGCCGATGCCGAACAACTAGTCAAGACCTGCGAAGCATGCCAGTTTCACGCCAAGAAGAGCAATCAGCCAGCGCAAGCCCTGCAAGTCATTCCGTCCTCGTGGCCGTTCGCGGTCTAGGGGCTGGACATCATCGGCAAGATGCCGAGAGCTGTTGGCGGTTACAAGTATCTCCTTGTAGCCATCGACAAGTTCTCAAAGTGGGTCGAGGTGGAGCCTGTGCGAGCTGTCACAGCGCAGGCGGCCATCAAGTTCTTCAAGAGCATTGTGTGTCGGTTTGGTGCGCCTAAGGGCATCATCATCGATAATGGCACACAATTCACTAGTGCGGTGTTCTGAGCTTACTGCGAGGACATGGGCAATAAAATCCACTTCGCCTCTGTCGCTCATCCAAGGAGCAACGGGCAAGTGGAGTGCGCCAACGCAGAAATACTGCGGGGGCTCAAGACGAGAACCTTTGACAAGCTCAAGGGCCACGAGAAACACTCGGTTGAAAAACTCCAGCCCGTGCTATGGTCGATTCGGACCACACCAAGTCGGGCGACGGGCCAAACACCGTTTGCCCTCGTCTCCGGGGAAGAAGCTGTGCTGCCCCTCGAGCTCAAACATGGGTCACCTCGGGTACGCGTACGGCAAGCCAACACGCACAGAGGACTGACGACCTTAGCTTCACCGAGGAGATACGATGCCGGGCTGCTGTGCGAGCTGCAGGCTACCAGCAGGGGCTCCATCATTATCATGACAGGAGAGTCCGTCCCCGAGGGCTCGAGGTTGGAGACCTCATCCTGCGCCGGATACAAGGAACGAAGGCCGTGAACAAGTTGACTCCAATCCGGGAATGCCCTTTCCGGGTAGTGTGGGTGACAAGACTGGGGGCTGTCGGCTGAAACCGAAGAAGGCTTGCTGGTGCGCAAGTTCTACCCATGACACTGCGGCAGCATGCCTCTTTAAGCTAGTGTAGCCCGGCAAGGCCCGATTGTAATCCGCTAGCACAAAGATGAATAAAGATAAGTGTTGTTTCAGTAGTATTGTGTTTTGCTGTTAATGTTTGCTTGTGTCTCCTGCTCTAGGTGCACATAATTGTCTCTTCATTCTTAGCTGTGAGCAGGGGGCTGCCGAAACCCTGAAAACCAAGCTCGTTCTTGGGACACCCCGGAACGCAGTCTAGCAGTTGTTGAGTTCGTTCACAATGCGCTACGTGCCTGCAGGGCACCATGGAATAGTAAAAATGCTCACACCCAAGTCTGAGGTCGACTCTTCTGTGCTCGAGGGCCGGGAGGCAGGAGGTTATCCAGTTTGTGTTGTTTTTTCGTGCATTTCGAAAACTTTTCTATGCACCATGGGCACTGCAAGAACCTGACATGCAGGGTAAAGATGGGGACAAAGGCACACTGTGATGCTCGTGGGGCGGTCACGGGTGCCGTCATCTTCCGGGTAAGTTGTACATGTATGGCAATTACTTCGAGGCTTGATGCAGGACTCTGAGACAGGGCCGGTGCCTCCACGCACCAACCAGTGGTTCTGCGTGTGTGGCGGCAAGGGCAGCACTCTGGCTATTTAAAGACCGGAGCAAGCACAATACCAGCAACGGGCAAGAAGGCAAGTGATGTCGCAGAAAAGCGATGGTGGTGCATCCCTCTGCGCTTATCGCTGAGGGTGTTCTCACCATCGCGGCCCTGCCACATCACTTAGAAGAGGATACCAGAGATGGTAACACAAAAGGCGAGAGGCGTAGCGAAGACACGGTGGCGGTGCATGCCTCCGCGCATGCCGCTGGAGGGTGCACTGCCACCGCGTCCTTGCCGCGGCTCTCAACAGGGTGCTCAAAATGCTGAGAGAACAGAAAGTTAAGTACTTCGTTTCGAGTCCTTAGTTCTTCCTTTAATCGCACTGGTTTGCCGAGGTAAGCTTAGTCCCCGTGTAGGCAAAGTGTAGGAAGGACGTTTGCGGGGGGAGGACGTCCCCCACACGTGGCTCATGGGTCTGCCCCGGAGGCGTGTGCGCCGGGGTAGTTAACCTGTAGGTGGAGTGGCTGGCCGCCGCTGTCTAGCCCTAGGTTGGCACTGCGGGTCCGTCCCGGGCCCCTGGTTAGGCTAAGCACGCAGTTGGCGAGTCCCCGGGTACACAAGGTTAAAACACGTGAAGGACAGAGCCCCTCCCCGGCAAGCTAGTTAGAGGCAGAGAACAAGTAAATTGACATTGAATGAAATGGAATTCAAACAAACGAGTTTGCGACAAACATTCAAAGTAACAAAGGCTAACACAAAGTAAGGCGCCTTGCGCCGCTTGCAGGAAAATAAATAAAAAAGAGGAACAAGCAGATAACTATGCAGGGGGTGCTCCAGGGGCAGCAGCGCTGGTGTCAGGTGCCTCCTCGACGCCGGAGCCTCCTCCGGCGGCTTCCTCGTCAGCAGCTTCAGCATCATCAACCTTGCTCTGCATCTGTGCCACCATCTCGTCAACCACGCCTTGCACCGCTTCCCGGTGAGTCTTGGCCTCTTCTTCGTCTGACCAGGCGTCGAAGACAATCTCGAACGGGAAATTGGGGTGGGGGGAGTGGACCCAGGTAAGAATTTGCCCTGCGACTTGCCCGGCTGCGAGGAAGACCTGCCGGTCCCCGAAGGCCGTGACGCAGTTCTGCAGGGCGTGCAGCCGGCCAACAAAGTCTACGAAGAAGGAGGTGAAGCTGTCGATGTTCGCCCCGTCAAAGGAAATTACCAGGATAGCGAACCCCTGCAGCACCTCCATCGCCGAGTCCAGCAGCTTCTTCAGCCTGGCTACCTCCCCCGACCTACGGGCCCGCAGCTCGGTTCATGCACCGCGAGCTTCCTGGGCCTGTAGCTTGTGCTCGCGGCATTCGGCCTTCAACTTGCCGATCTCGGACGCCTTCTTGGTATTTTCCTCGTCGATGAGCCGGAGCTCCTGCCGCGTCATGTCAAGCTCGCCCGAGCTGGCATCTTGGGTAGCCTTGAGCTGCTCCACAAGCTCGCGCTCCTGGGAGCGAGCCTAGTCTTGCAGCTCTTTCTCCCGGCACGCTGAAGCTTCGGTCGCCGTCTCCAGCTCTCCGACCTCGCGCCGGAGGCACTGGATCTCCAGGGAGTAGTTGGACAGCAAGTCCGTCTTCTTCCGGAGACGCCCCTGGAACGTGTCCAGAGTCGCCTGGTGCTCCTCTTCGCTCGTGGCGTGCGTGGCCTTCACCAGCTTGAGCTCTCGCTGGTGCTCCTGCTGCAGGTCCCACAGTTGCCGGAGAACCTCGGCCTCCGGAACTCCTTGCACGGCTGGCACCGCCCTAGCTTGCTGCGCCTGCTGGAGCTCCCCCCGGAGCCGCTGCAGCTCTGTGTGCTGCTCTTCCGCCTCCCGTCGTGCAGCGCCCAGTTCCGCCACCACGCGGGCATGGTGTTGCTGCGCGTCATTGAAGAAATCGACGAACATCCGTTGTTGCTTCTAGATGTTGTCGATTACTTGGTGCCCCTGTTGGAACACGCTGTGGTCGAAGGTAATCAGACCCCATGCCCACCCGGCGAGCTCCCCTGCTCCTGGGCTGAAGGTGGCTTCGGCGGAGGAGGAGGACCCTGCCGCAACCGTTTGTGACCCTGAGGCCGCATCAGGATTCGGAGACGCGTCTCCGACATGGCCGAGTCCCGCTGCTCCTTGCCCGCCCAAGGGGGCAGGCTGGGGGCTCGGGGGCTTCTCCAGGGCGCCCGCTGCTTTCCTCGGTTGGCAGAGGCTACCCAACGTCACCCGTCGTAGGTGGCGCCGCCAGCATGGCGTCACTGGCGGCAGCAGTCGCGTCCTCGTCAAGCGCTGGGGCAGGTTGTTGAAGGGCTTCGGCAGAGGCAACCTCCTCCGGAGCATCGTCGTCGGCCTCGTCGGCGAGGTCGATCACCCGCACCTCGGTGGTCACGGGCATAGCTGGGACATCCCCGGCTACTACACGAAGTACACATGCATCAGTCTGAGAAACGGCGCAGTTGAGTGAAAGTATCGCTACGAAAAACAAAGCTATACCTTGCCGTGTCTCGCCGGTGGCCTGGTGCGCGGCCCTGCCAGCCGCCTCCTCGCCAGCTGCCGGGACGCTCCCGCCGGACGTCATGGACCCTGCGGGGGACTCTGTGTCAGAAAGCAATGGAGAAAGTGAGTTAGAAAAGGAAGTACTTGATCTTGCACGCACCTGCTGTCGGGCCGGTGCCCTGCAAGTTCGTGTCGGGGACCCTTGTGTCCCCAGCGACAGCCGCCGCCGCCGCATCAGCAGCGTCCTTGTCACCACCGCTCGATGCCGGGCGGGGTTTCTTGACCGGGGCTGCCGGCGAAGTGCTGGGCTCCACCCTCTTCCTCGAAGAGCTAGAAAATGCAGAAGTAAACTAGCAGAACATGTAAAATTCGTGAAGACCGAAATGACTGAAGCAACGTCAAACTTACCCCGACGGGTTGCGCTTGAGCACTCTGTCCGCCAAGATGCTCCTCATCGGGGGGGGGGGGGGGCGCTTCGTGCGGGTGGAACTGGCGGAGCCGCTGGGGTGGCCGGGACGGCTGCTGCAGTCACCCTGCTGTCGGCGGAGGCCACAGTCGCCGCACCAACATGAGGCACCTGAGGCTGCGGGCTGGCCTCCCGTTTGCTCACCCGCTCTGCCGCGGACCGTCTCACCAGGGGGACGTCGTCTTCGTCGTCGTCCCCTTCCGGCGCAACTCCGCCAGCTTTCGGGGGAGCGTGGTCGTCGTCGTCGGAGTCTCCTCCGTCGCCCAGCGAGGAATCATCGGAGTCCGAGTCCTCCGGCCGGGCGGAGCCCCGGTCCTGGCCACCCTTCCCCGACCCGGCAGCCGGCTTCTTGCTGGTGCGAGACCTGGGTTGCAGGGGGGGGGGGTAGGGCTGCGACGAGGGGTCTTCCACGATCGCCACTCATCGCAGACTGGGAGATCCTAGGCTCCCGGGTTCGGGATCCCGGCGTGGAGCGGTTGCGCTCCAAGTGGTGGCAACCGGTAGGCTTCGTCCTGGCCGGTGATGCCCTTCACCCAGAACTATATCTTGTCTGGCGAGAGTTCTGCGCGCTGCAGCCGGATTCAGTCGCCCGGCCCGGTGTACATCCATGCTGGATGTGAGCGCCGCTACAGGGGAGCCACGCGCCTCCTGATGAAGGGGCACGCCACATCCGTGTCCGTGAGCCCAGCCTCGCGAAGCGCCTTGATCTTGGCACAGACCGGGACCAGCTCCTCGTCCTTCTGGTCGTGGAGTGTCTAGTCATCGGAGCCCTTTGGGGGCCCGAGGGGTTCCTCATGGAATTCTTGGAGCTCGTCGGTGCGCACCCAGCACCAGTCACGGCGCCACTCGTGCTCGATCTTCTTCTTCCCCAGCTGGATGAACTCCGACTTGAGCCTGTCGCGAAACCGGAACACCACACCCGAGGACAGGGGAGCCTTCGCCTTCGTCCTCGTGTAGTAGTAGTGGCGAAACAGAGCCACCGATGGCATCACCCCCACGAATAATTCACAGAGGTGTTGGAAGACAGCCAATGTGAAGAATGACGTGGGGTGAATTTGGGCCATGATGAGCCCGTACAACTCCATGAAGGCAGAAAGGAAGAAAGAGTGCGGTGGCACGAACCCGGCTAGGATGAACCTCCCAAAAATCCAAAAGTACTGCGGGTCATGTTCTGCGTCGACGGGGAGAACATGCGTCGGCCCGTACTCATTGTGCTTGGTGGCGAGCACCAAGACCAGCTTCTCCACCCCTCGCTGTTGTACCCGGGGGAGAAGAAGGCGAACTTGGCCCGCATTTCTTCATCCTTCCGTGCTCGCTCCGACAGCTCCTTCTTGCTGGCCTTCTCGCGCTTCTCTCCTTTGCTGGTGCTCCCCTTGGGTCGGTTCTGGCCCTTGGAAGACATCGGCAGGAGTGGGGAGTGGGTTTGGCTGGAGTTGGGGTGCGGAGAGCTTGGGAGGCAATGGCGGAAGCAGGAAACAGTGGGGGTGCCTGCCGCCAGCCTTGGGTATTTATCGGGGCTGGCGGACTACAACGGACACCCCCCACTATCAGCAATAAAGTGCCCTAAAGAATCGGGAATTAAGATGGGGGTGCGCGACATGGCCTTAACTCTCTGGTGATTATAGGGGATAAGGCAGAAGATCATGCACCCGACCGTTTCACTCGGGAGAGGGGAACTAGAAATGCGTCCCACAAGGCCGGGCACCGGGATAGTCCCCCGGGACCCACGCGTCGGATAGGGCGTAGCTCGGCAACCGACCAAGGATAGCACTAACAGGCTGCCGGCCCACGCCCGGGGGCTACTATTGTACTAGTGGCCCACGGGGTCCCACTGATCTGGGACGCGTGGGTCGCAAGTGACGAAGCCCCGCCAGTTTGGCCTCCCGGGAAGGATAAACCCGGGGAGCCCGCCCCAAAGAGACGGTTATTGGCAAAGGCAAAGTCAAGAGTTGGAACAGGAGAAGTGCCTGCTCCGGTGGCTACCTGGGAACTCTGGTCCGGGGAAGAGGAAGGCACGCTGCCTCGGCAACTGGCTGGGTGCACTTGCCGGGAAGGGGCTCCCAGCAACACGCGCTCGGGCATGCAGGTGGGACTCGCATAACAGTGAAGACAGGACGAGACAACGGACGCAGTGCATTTAATGCACCGACAGAAGTCACATCGGCAGCTATTCTTGCTCAGCAAGGCTAGAGCGGCTACCCTATAATCCATTTTATTTACCGTGTACAGTGGCCTGGGCGCTGCATGGCGTCCAGCGTGGATCAACAATAGAGTGGTTTTTGTGGCGGTGACACGCGGATAGCTAACGTGTCATGCTGCATGCATCGGCACCCGTGGTATCCCCTTGTCTATAAAAGCAGGACCAATGTCACCGGTCAAAGGGCTCGAACCTTAGTCAGTAACAAGTAGTATTGCATCCATCGGTAGCAGAGTTCCTTAGAGGGACAAGTAGCCTGCCCGGGAACCCCCCGGGCAATCTGTAAAGCACACTAATTCGTGAATACAACCAAGAGCAGGACGTATGGTGTTACACCTCTGGGTGGCCCGAAACTGAGTAAATCCAATTGTCTACACTTCGTGCTTTTCGTCTCGCCGGCGTTCGCCGGAGCGCTCACCCCGCTCTCCACCGAACAACAAGGGGGTGTCCAGCATCCCCGGTGTCGGAGACCCGTGCTCCGACACTAGTTCTCGTGTTGCCATCCTCCTCCCCCGTGTTAGATCCTGTGCCACCACGCCTTTCCATGGCTTGGATCTGGCCCAAAGAATTCTCCTATGTCCGGATCTGGCAGAAGCGCTGTCGTGCGCCCCCGCGTCCTCCCGCGCCGCCGGGCCTTTCATGGCCTAGATTTGGACCCAGGCGTTCTCCTACAGCCGGATCAGGCAGCAGCACTATCATGCGCCGTCACATCCTCCCGCGTGGCCAGGGCTTTTCATGGCTTGGATCTCGCCCCAGGCGTCCCCCTACGGTCTGATCCGGCAAAATTGTCATCATGCGCCCTCGTGTCCTCCACCGCGCGACCACGCTGGATCCCCAGTTGTCGAGCCTTTCCATGGATTGGATCTGGCCCCTGGCATCCTACTGCGGTCGTATCCGGCAGAAGCACCGTCGTGTGCCGTCGCGTCCTCCTACGCCCGTATCCCGCTGAATCGTCATCATGTGCCAGCGCGTCCTACCCCACGCCACCACGTTGGTTCCCACGCAGCTAGGCCTTTCCATGGCCTGGATCTAGCACCATGCATCCTCCCTACGACTGGATTCGGCGGAACCACCATCGCACACCACCATTGGACCTCATCTTAGTGCCGCCACCGAAGTTCATCTCGACGTAGATCCAATTAGTTTTTTTCAGCAAATTAAGGCTTAGAACTAAAGTCCAAACATTAAAACTTGAAAAATTAAAATCTTCAAATCAAAGAGTAAAAAATAAAAGTGGATAAAAATCAAAAGTCAAGAAACTGAAATTAAAGTAAGCCAAGAAAAGAAAAAAACTTTCGATAGCCATGTCGGAATTCGTCGGCCAACTCTTGTCCCGACGGTCTTTATCTCATTATTCAATCCTCTTTACCCTAAAAAGAGAGAGTAAAAGCGAGAACTGCGCGTAGCACATGTAGCAAGGCTCGCGGTGGAGCAGCCTGCCCGCATGAGTTCAAGTCCCACTACTACAAAACAGTGTATATGTGACGAGTCATCAGTGACAGGCTTCATCAGTAACGGGCTTACCACGCCCGTCACTGATGACACACCATCAGTGACGGGCGCGTGCTCACCCGTCACTAATGACCCCTCATCAGTGACGGACCAGCCACACCCGCCACTGATGACCACTCATCAGTGACGGGCGTCACACACCCGTCACTATTGACTCCTCATCACTCACGGGCACGCAGGCCCCGTCACTGATGACCACTCATCAGTGACGGGCGTCACACACCCGTCACTGATGACTCCTCATCACTCATGGGCACGCAGGGCCCGTCACTGATGACCACTCATCAGTAACGGACGCGGGAGGCCCGTCACTAATGACTCAATGTGAAAAATATCAAAATTCACACTAACACACATTAGTGGCGGTCTTTTCATCTAGGCGCACCATTGATGACTCATGGAGATCTTTGGAGATTGAAATAATCATAACTAATTCATAAAAAATCAGAAAAATGTGATTCTTTTTGCTAAAGTCTTATTTTTTCTTGCTTAACATTATGGAACAATAATATCATATGTTAGCATTTAGAAAATGAACTATGTAGTACAAGCTTGTCATTTTCCACACTTGAGTTTATGGTTTTATGCCAAATGAGAGAAGTTTTGTCCATTTCTATGCCATTATTCATGATAATGTATCTATTTTTTGCACAAGTGCATATCTTGTTATGACAAACTATATTGCCAAAGAAGTTTACAAGTTTTTGGGTTATAAAAGTGATTTTTCATTTTCCAAATGCAAAAATGGAGTATTTTGTGAAGCAAGTACAATTGATATGCTTCAAAATGAAAGTAGCTAATATTTCACACAAAGTAGACCATATGTATATACTTATAAATCAGTTTGGGGATATTAAATACTTATATCTCATACTGAAAATGAAAAAGAAACAAAATTTTATACCCATCACGCGGGTCTTTCTGCCCTGACCGCCACTGATGGAAAGAAAGCACAATTTGTGTGCTGCGTTCTGATTGGCTGAGGCAGTGAAGGCATGGATCGCTGACGTGGCACGTCCGCATCCACTCCTTCCATTCTCTCTCTCTATTTCTCACGCACGCACCAATCTTCCCATCTCCTCTGGCTCTCCCGTTAGGGATGGCACCCGCAGGGTATGGGTACGGGTTGAGCCTTCCCATACCCTTACCCGTCCTTTTTGAGCTTGCCCGTTACCCATACCCATACCTGGCAACGGGTACAACTTTTCCCCATACCCGTCACCCATCAGGATAGAAGGGTACCTGCGGGTAAAAATACCCTTAATAAAATTTGATCAACAAGAACATGTTCCTTAGAAACGGCATCATATTTCTCAAAACCACAACAATTTTGTCATCAATAATACTATATTAACACGTTATAAATAACAACAACACATAAAAAGATAATACTATATTGTTTAAAACTGTAAATGGGAACACATCGCACATGTATGAGTTTATTATATGGGTAAACGGGTAAAAGGATATGAGTTACGCATTCCCATACTCGTACCCACTCTACCTGGTGGGTATGAAGTAGTTCGCATTTACGTACCAACGGATTAAAATTCTGTCCCAAACCCATGTCCTAACGGGGATTTACCCGGTGGATACGCGGGTAATGGTACCCATTGCCATCCCAGACTCCCGTCCTCCCTCTTCCTCTTTCCTCTCCCCGTCTCCTCTCTTCTCCCCCGATCTACCTCTTCTTTCCTCTCCTCCGCTTGCAGGATGGGCAGAGGCTGCCGTCGCCAAGATGGAGGCGCCTCCATCTCCAGACCTGCGCCCCGCCCGACTCCCAGCCCCGGCCACCCGCGACCCCGGCCGTCGCAGCCCTCCGCCCCATCCGCCCCCCGCGACCCCGGCCGCCACAGCCCCCTCCCCCCCATCCAACGGTGACGAGGACTGCGCGGAGGAGCCGGGCGCAGCCCTCCTTGCCGCCGCCGCCCCCGACCCCAGCCGCTGCATCCCCGCCGCCGGTGAGTCTCTTCCTCTCTCTCCCCCTCCCTCTCTCCCTCTCTCCGATTTCTGTCTCTCACTCACCCTCTGATTATTCTCTAGCTCTTCCCGCAGACATGGAGAGGAGGAGGAGCCGGCCGCCGCCCTGCAGGTTCCCTATCTCCCTCTCGGTTTCCCTCTCTTTCTTCTCTCACTCTTGCAGGACGTCGGTGTTGAGGAGCAGTTGCCGACGAGGCGGCGCGGCCGATGTAGCAGGAGGAGCTCCGCGACTACCGAGGAGGCACGGCCGCTGTAGCAGGTGCGGGCTCCAGGGGCACCAAGCAGTCGCCGCTGCTGCCGAGGAGGGCCCTCCTCCGTCCATCTCTAGCCGCCGCGCCACCTGCGTGTGCGGTGAGGTCGACAGAATTGGGGCTGGCCTGGGGCAGCTGGCCTAGTTTTTTTTTATTTTCTCAAATTCCCTATCAATGTCGGGCATGAGGCGCCACATCAGTAACGGGTGGCCTACCCGTCACTGACGAGCACCTCATTACTAGCAGAAATGTTGTGGCGGACGTCCTGACCGTCAGTGATGTCATTTTTTGCCCGTTGCTGATGAGGTGTTTTGTAGTAGTGTCCCGTATAACTCATATTCGCATGTCTCACCCGGGTTTGTGATACCCTTGTATTCTGGCCTCACTTGCTTGCTACTTAGTGGTAATGCAACGTGTTCGTTGCCGACAGAGTCAGTGGCGGCTTTGAAAATCTAGTGTACGGGTAATAGGTATAGATTCTAGTTGTAACTTACGCACTAGGGGTAGTGTGGCGTGTGTGAGTGCGTGAATTCAGATACTACAATTGTACCGTAATCGAGGGCCTTATAGGAGAGAGAGTAAAAGCTACCCTTCTCTTTAGCATCTCTTACAGTGAAATGAGACCATCACGGAGGCAAATGCAAAGATACAAGTAGCTTGTAGCTACCCGGGGAGATTGTGGAGCATATGCAACGAAATTGATTCTGTAAGGAGTGACCGGAACGGCTAGGTGCAGTGACTTCATTGTAACCGCAGTTGTAATCTCTGATCTTGTCAATAAATAAAACACTCTCTCCCCCCAAAATATAATCACATATAGTAGGCCAGGACGTAAAATAATCTGCTAGACGTATTAAATAGTCATGCATCTTTTCCAACGAATAAACCCACGGGACAATCGAAATGCAAAATCTATGCGAAACAGCCCGTGCAAGCGCGTAGCAGCGTGAAAAGCCTCGGTGACGTGTGAAATAGCTGGTTTGACTCGCCTGCCCTGCACATACTTTTCCTGCGGCGTCTGACGGCAAGGTTTTCCGTCGCAGCCTTACATTGACAGCGGTACGAGGTTCTCAAACGCATCACGCAAAAGCAGATTGTTATCTGGCAGAGAAAGAAGCGAGCGAAAACAGCTTACCTTTTTGTCACCATCACCTGGCACTGGCACTGGCAGGCAGATCTAGGAAGGAAAGAAGGACCTCCTCGGGAAAGCAAGGCAGGCTGCAGAGAGTGAGAGATTGACGGCGACACGCTGCTGACGTCGTCGTGCGAGGTGTTCACTGCAGCAGGGTAAGAAAAGGAGGGAATGCTGCCTTCTGTCGGTCTCCTCGCGTGGGAGGAGAAAAAGAAGGGCCAGGAAAAGCTCTCTGCCACTTGCATTGCGTCCACCGGTGTTCCTCTTCTTCTCACTTTCTTCCTTTTTCCTCCTCCTGCGCCGTCCATCTTCTCTGACGAATCTAACGGTCCCTGGGAAGCTGAGACTATCTACTGTCAGCAGCTAGATTGTTCGAGAATTACAGAAAAATCCGACGTACGCTTTAACCGGATCCAGCCAATGCATCATTGGAATGTAATTAACTTCGTCATAAATGATTCCTATAAAAAAGATTACATGCAAACCAAGAAAGAAATTGTATACTTAACGTCACCAATAGGCCACGCGCACGCTCCCCATCCCCTCCCTCGCCCCCGTTCTCTTCGCCCCTGCCGAGGAGGGTCGGGAGAGCGACCCATGCCCGACAGGGCGACATCCCCCGATTCCCGACCCCGACCAGGCCTCCGCCGCCCGTGCCCACCCGCCGCCGCCGCCGTCGGAGCGCGATCTCGATCTCCTCCTCCGGAGTAGCCGCGGCCGGGGCTGCGCTCTTGTCGCCCCGCGTTCTCCTCCTGGAGATCCACCCGGGTAATACCTCGCTCTCGCTTCCTTACTCTCTGTGTTTCCTATTCTTGATCGATTTCGAGTCCTCCCCTGTTCCTCTCCGCGGGAATCGAGCGGAATCCGTGCGCCGTGTTCGGGTTTTCGTGTTGCTCGATTAGCCGCGAATTCCCTGTTTTTGTGTGCTCCGTAATTCGTGTTGATATGGTTTGGTTCTTCGGCTGACCGTTGCGTACCTGCGTTCGCGTCGGTGTGGTGGTGACGGATTGTTCCGGGGAGCCTGTGGACTTTGTGCGGTTAGGAGAGAATGGTTAGAGATTCATGTGTTTAAGTCTGTCGGTTCGGGTGTCGGTTTTGTGCTCGTAGGATTCGATGTATCGCCGGAGAGGAAAGTTCAGCTAATGCTCTCCTTTCTGCTCGCTCGTGCTGTAGGAATTCCCTTTGCGCGTTCTTTGGATCCATTCGCTGCTGGCTCGTCGAGGGGTGTGTGCGATCGTTGTCAGAGAAGCTTAGCATTTGTGTCACGCTACGAGTTCAGTAGATTACTGGCGATAGATCCGACCTTTCTTTTAAATAATTCTCGTACTTCTTTTCTGCTGTGTGGACGAAATGGAGTTTTAGTTTAGTGCATTTCTTGTCTATTCCGTTGCGGCTACCTTTCTTCAGTAGGCAATTCCTCAACTGTTGCATGTAACCCTACATTTGCGTTATCAGATTTCTCGTTTCATTTCAGTTCTTGAGACATCAACTGAATATCATTTTTTATGAATGAAGGCTGAGTTAACAGAAAAGTTAAATTTCTTGTTTGGACAGATGGTTGTTTACTTTTGTACATTAGTACCACACTTCCTATTTCTCTGTTTAACTGAAAAGCTGAATTCTCTTGTTAATGTTTCTTGTTTAACAGAAAAGCTGAATTCTCTTGTTAATGTTTCTTTGTTTCATTTATATATAGGATTGGTAAGTAAACCCATACATGTCTTCTTATAATTTATATATACTTTGAATGCGTATTCAAGACTGCTAGGTTTAACATTTTTTATGGGTTGGAACCCAGTTGGAATTTGCTATGTTTCATATTTATTGGCTAGTATTAAGAATAATGGATAGCCAAATGCCTTTAATGGTTCATATAGTGTGAAACTCTGTTACTTCCTAAGGTCATGAATCCACTGAGATTCAAGGAGAATGTGGAATTACTGTACTTCATACTCTGTACTAGTTATGTTCAACTTACACAATCTGTTTTCTCAATCCTACTTTAATGGAAAACTATGTTGGATACCATCCCTTGGATAGATCTCCCTAGTTTCTATGCACACCTATGGTACGTTTTCCTGTATCAAGTGGAGCACACAGTATTGTGGAAATAATACAGAACATAGGAAGCCACCATTATCGCTGTTAACCAAAAACTAACAACATTTCTACAGCATCTAAGTAAAAAAAAAACTAGGCTTTCTGTAGAAAGATTGATGGATAAAACACTGCTAGATCTCAGGCAGCATTGTGTCACCCTATTATGGACGGTAGTGAAAGAATGTTAATCACCTCATTCCTGCGAGTAAGACAATTGCTTCTGACGTTACCTGGGGATCCACTTGGTTTGTCAGAAAAGCATTCAGAGTTTCATTGCAGTTAATTGTTTGATTGGGATTGGTTTAACCTTGTGTTTTACTTTTGGAATTCAGCCCATGTAATATAATGTGGTCCAATTACTTAAGATGTTACCTACCACATTATTTTGGATGTAAGAGGATCCTGATTGTTTTTTTTTGTTGCGCAAAGAAGATCCTGATATTTGATCTTTCTTGTTATTGTATTGATCTTACAAGTTTTAATTTATGATAATTGAACCAATTTCCTGTTGGTTTTCTGAAATGTTTGTCTCATTGTATCATGAGTGTACTCAATTACTCATTCATATGTGTTGCATAGACACTCATGGTTGGGCACATGTACTTTTATTACTGCCATGTAAATGACAAATGTCCAATCACATAGTTGGTTTTCCACTTATTGATGTGTTTTTGTTGATTTGCAGGATTTGATAATAACTGGAGAGAACAATATGATGGGAAAAAGATGGGAGGACATGGATACTGATGTCCTCGTGAAGATATTTAAGGAGCTAAACTTGGTTGAGCTGTCACCAGTATCTCAAGTTTGTCGCTTATGGCGTATGGCCTGTGCAGATCCACTTATATGGGGCACTCTTGACTTTGGGCTACTAAAATCCAACTTCATCCAAACAAGAGCATCCCCATACATTTGGGTCGATGAGAGGTCTGACAAGAGACTTGCAAAAATATTGCGGTTGGCTGTTGCAATTAGCCTTGGAAATGTTAATTGTATGATATTCCATTACAATTTGTACATGAAAGATGAACACCTGCAGTACATCTCACAAAGGTAACTACTCTTTGCTGGCCTTTTTGTTGTATGAACATTTTGTCTCTGTATTCCCACATATGTGTGTATGACATGTAGCTCCTATATTAAATTTCATAACCTGATTTTCATCCTGTTAGTTGACTTACAAGTGCTTTGTGTAGCTGTGGGTTTGACGAGCGGTCTAGTTGCATCAACATTAGACTTTAAAGTTGTGATGGGATTAAATATAAGTTGTGATTGGATTAGATATTATTGTATTTAATCATTGTGTCATGCACTGTCAGTATTACAGACTAGTGTGTCTGTTTATAGGTTATTGCCATTCAATCTATTAGAGGTCCAGTGAATGTTTTCTGAGAACTGCTTTAAGTTGATCATTACTCTTGACACTTAAATTCTATGATCTGTCATTTTGAATTGAGGAATGTTAACAGTAAATGGTTATCTACTTTTCTGTCATTAACAGGTTTCCTCACATAAAAAGATTGGTTATGCCAGCATGGAACCGCATTACAAAAATGGGAATATGCCTAGCCATTCAAAGGTGGGAAAGGCTGGAGTCCTTAACTATGCCTACAATTGGCCATCCTCCCTATATCATGGAGGAGTTATCCAGGAGATGCAAGAACTTTAAAGAACTCAAGGTCATGGGTTCATTTGATCACACATTTGCTTTAGCAGTATCCACCTACCTTCCAAAGCTGAAAGTCTTGAGCCTTCGTTGCTCAAAAGTGAGAATGGATGCCCTGCAATGTGTACTGACGTCAATGGAACATCTTGAGGTTCTGAATATTTCCCACTGCCTTCTGTTTGAGATCGCGGCAAATGGGCGGAGGCAAGTGATTCATGAGCTAGATGACAAAACTCTTGAGAGTGCTTCCCGGCTTCGGGAGTTTCACCACTGCCAGAGTAGACAATGCGTTGCGTGCCAGCGGATGCTGCAAGATGACGGCATCTTGCGGTGGTATAGGTATGAGGACTGGTTTTGGCGGCGGGACGAGGTGAGCTCGCTTGATCTGAAAGATTATGGGAGGTTGTTTGGTGCACAGTGTGAGATGTTGACCTCCGTGGATTAGATGCTAATCAGGGAATAAAACCAATCTCCTAAGGTTGTTGGCCAGCCAGTCAATCATAAATCGCAGGAAGCACAGAGAAGCTGTAACCTTAGAGAAATAATGATACCAATAACGCGCATGCAGCATGGTGGTGTGCGTAGCTTATGTTGTAAATGGATGATGAATAGGCTGTCTCTTTGAAGGTTTTGCATCTCTATGGTGTCCAGATTGTGTAACTCAGAACCATATGCTTTCAAGTGATGTTTGCATTGGACTTGGGACTGATCGTATTGCTTTTATGCTCGGGCCAGATGATAGGAGTTCTATGGATGTGTAATTTTCCTGTGAAATTTCTGTGAAAGTTGATGTGCTCCAAGGCTCCAAGCTGGTCCTAAATTCTTTTGGCCTTCAATTTTTTATTTTGCTGTTTGAACTAAATTCGTGTTTTCAGCTAGCATGGCTTGAACTTTCTGCCAGCAGCTGGCGGCCAGTTTGTATATGACCTTGAAAAACCAAGGCCGTTCATTTGGACAGGTTGAGTGTGGCTTTATTTTACCCAAAAGAAACTAGAGTCCCCCCCACTCGACCCTTCCGATCCGACGGCCACCCACGCAACTCCCGACCTCCAACTGTGCCCGCCTGCGCCAGTGACCCAGCATGTTCCATGTCCCAGATATCCCATCGGACCACGACGCTACCGTCCCCGGCTCAATTCGTGACTTTTAGCATCCTCTCACAACCTGAATCATTCTCGTCACCATCGATCACACGAGTGGTCCAACATGAGCTGGTCACCATCAATCACACGAGTGGTCCAACATGAGCTGATCGAGTTGGTACCCTAGCATGTGTTAATATTAAATTAGCATGTGATCAATTAGGATTAAGTATTAGTAGCAAATAAAGCAGTTAATTAGCAACTGCCCATAACTGAAAATGGTTGTTTCCTGACCGAGTGCCTGTACTCAATTTTTGGGACGTATGTGAATGTACAGACTTCTCTTCTCTTTGTATAAATATAGCATCAATCAATGAAATCAAACACACAATCATTCATTCACAACACGTTATCAGTCACGTTCTTCTCTCCAACACAAAGAGCGAGAACAACAGATAAGAAAAGAAATGTGAAAAACAATGGCGATCTATGATCTGCCCCTAGTTTTCGTTGCTCTCCTCGAGTTCTTTGGCCAAGGAGCACGTCGCCGGGGAACTTACCGTGACCGCCGCCGCTAGTCTCGTCACCGGTGGACCCCTCGCCAACGCTCGACACGCACGGGTGGACGCCGTGCCTGCCACGGCCGCCGGTCCGCCGCCATGGAGACCCGCGCCGGTCCAAGCACGGACGCACCGACGGTCCCTGCGCCGCCGGCCTTGCCGGAGTACTCGCCGTCCATGGACTGGATATTGACCAGTTCGGCGCCGCTTATGCTTGGTGAAGAAGACGACTTCGTGGCCGCCCTCGCTCCGCCCCCGCCGTCGTTGTACTGCGCCTGACGAGGGACGGCACGGCGCCGCCGCTCCCGTCGCCGACTCCGCTCCACCACCGGCCGCCGACCCCGCGCCTCCGGCCGCCGACTCCGCTCCACCACCGGCCGACGACGGCGAGGTCCTCGACGACTTCACCCGGAGGCGTGGTGCCTCATCCGCAAGTTTGCGGCCGCCACGGCCGCACACCGTGCCGGTCCGGCCGCCGACGGGTGGAACCCGACGACCCTCGGCCTCTCCTCCTCCAACGACGGGGGCCATCCTCCCTCTAAGCACCGGCGTGTGGTGGTGGGGAAGCCGCAGGCGGCGGCAACGATGAAATTTGGGGCAGCGGCGGCGGGATTTGGGGCAGGGGAAACCCTAACCCTAACCGCCCGCCCCCACCCCCCTTTATACTCCTCTGCCAATGCCCCCTGCCCGACCTGGGGCGACCGAAAGGCCACGAGGCCCAAGCCCAGGACCCCGATACCCTTGCGCGCGCCCCCCTCCACTGGAAGATGGCCGTTTTGCAGAAAAGCCCGAAGTTATCGGCTATTTGTGATTTGGTCCAATTACCTATTTAATACTACCTCCGTCCAACAATAGGGGGCGTATTAGCTTTCTTTTGACTAATGCTTGACCACAAATTACTCTATCAATATATAATTATATGACATAGACTCGTATCCATCATACTCCTACTCAAGGATATTTATTTATGGTTATGATTTTGATCACATTAGTCACATATTCATGAAGTAATTTGTGGTCCAAGGCTTGGTCAACCGAACCCTAATATGCCTCGTACCGTTGGACGGAGGGAGTAGTAGTAGTATTTATATTTATAGGTCCTTGAACTTATATTTATTTAGATTTCAGTAACTTACTGTTGGATTCCTGTTCAAAGACATATTCCTATGTAAATGTCTATGTAAATATTGTCGTGTTCATCTGCACATCTCACTCTGAGAAGGAAAATGCACTGGCCGCTCACTTCCACGCGACCATTTGTTCTCATGCCGATGCCAGCGCTGCTTTTGATTGGGACGTCCTGAATCTTTCCAAGCTGCTGCCAGGTGATCTTGACTCCAGGTTCGGCATTGCCGATCTGGACGCCCGCGGTGGCTGCCATTCCCGCTGATAAAGCTGCCGGTCCGGACGGTTTCTCGGGAAAGTTCTTCAAAACCTTTTGGCATCTCATTAGGCTGGATTTCTAGCGTGCGGTTCATCGTTTCTTAATTGGAAATTTTGCTGGCCGGAGCGTTTAACTTCTGCCTCGATCGTCCTGCTACCCAAGAAGCAAGATGCTGCTGCTATTAAGGATTATAGGCCGATCAGTTTAATTCATTGCTTTGCCAAGCTTGTTGCCAAGATGCTTGCCTCCAGAATTGCGCCGGCTATGCCGCTGCTCATCGGCCAAGGTCAAAGTGCGTTCATTTCGGGCAGGTGTCTGCACGATAATTTTGTTTTTGTCCAGAACATGGCGCGTCGCTATCACCGCTCCAAGACCCCTATGCTGCTGATCAAGTTGGACTTTACCAAGGTGTTTGATTCAGTTTCTTGGCCGTATCTGCTCGGTGCTTTGGAGGCCAGAGGTTTTGATCCTTGTTGGAGATCGTGGCTCGCTGCTATTTGGAGCTCTTCCACTTCTAGCATCCTGTGCAATGGTTTGATGGGCCCGAAACTGCACCACCGCAAGGGGCTCCGGCAAGGCGACTCCTTGTCACCGTTCCTCTTCAACTTGGCTGTCGAACCGCTGCACAAACTGCTATCGCTTGCCTCCTCGCATGGACTCATTTCGCAGCTCCCAGGTAGGGTTCCCAGGATTCGCGTCTCTATGTATGCAGATGATGTCGTTCTCTTTATGCTGCCTGTGAAGGATGATCTGCTGTGCCTGGCCGAGCTCCTGCGTGTCTTTGGGGATATCTCTGGGCTGAGAGTTAATGTGGCCAAAAGCTCTGTCCTGCCGATCCGCTGCAATGGCATTGATCTCTCTCCGGTTTTCTGTCCGGTTTTCCCGCCTTCTGTCCGGTTTTCCCGCGCCTATCACTGAGTTTCCGACTACATATCTTGGCCTACCGCTCTCTCTCAACAAGCCTCGCAAGGTGCTTTTCCAGCCTCTGTTGGACAAGATCGCTTCCAGGCTGGCGGGTTACAAAGCTAAAATGCTCAGTAAAGGAGGACGAATCATTGTTCTGCGCTCGGTTCTTTCTTCCATCCCGGTGTTCCACTTGACTGCTCCGGACCTCCCTGTGTGGGTGACCAAGAAGATTGACAACATGAGAAGAGGCTGGCTTTGGAAGGGAGAGGATTCTTGCAATGGTGCCAGCTGCTTGGTGCGTTGGGATGTTGTCTGCAGGCCAAAGATTTTCGGCGGCCTCAGAATTCTCGATATTCAAAAATTCAGCGCCGCTCTCAAGCTGCGATGGGCTTGGTTGTATTGGGCCTCTGCGGAGCAGCCTTGGGCCGGCTTGGAATTACCTCTGTCCGAGCCCGACATGGAAGCTGACCACCTCAGGTGCTTACTCTGCCAGATCCGCCTATTTTGCCCAATTTCAAGGTCTTGTGCGTGGGCCTTTTGCTGAGCTTTTTTGGAATAGTTGGGCATCGGAGAAGTGCAAATTTTTTGCTTGGCAACTTGTGCAGCAGCGGGTCCCTACCACCGATCTTCTTACCAGGAAAGGAATCCGCAACTATAAATGGTGTCCTTTCTATCTGCACGCCATGGAGAGCGCGATGCACGTTTTTCTTAGCTATTGTTTCGCCGGGCAGGTTTGGAGGTTGATCTCTATCTGGTCCGGGATCTCTATTTTTGACCCGTTCTCCTGGAGCACGGCCGACTCGATCGAGAGTTGGTGGACAGACAGAATTGTCGCCGCAAATCAAACCTTGAGCAAGTTCGTTTCCCGCGGGGCTAACTCTTTTTTCTTGCTGTCTCTTTGGTCGATTTGGAAGGAGCGCAACAACAGAATTTTCAAGGCCAAAAGCAGCCCGGCTGCTGGAGTTGTGATGGTGATTAGGAGCGAGGCGGCTCTTTGGCGTTGACAGGAAGGGGATTGGTGCCTTGCTTTCTGGATCGGACGATGTTCCGTGACTTGTACCTTTCTTCTTTTCTTGTTTTTCCTTTCTCTGTTTTTGTTGTTTTGTGTTTCTTAATGACTCTGTTCTTCTCCCGTGGTCGATGTTCGGCCAACCTCCTTTGATATATAAAGAGCACGCCGTGTTTTTTCGTAAAAAAAAAGTGTTTGTATAATATACATCCCCTATTACATGTGATATTTATACATTTGCAATCGAGATTCTTATTTCTTACAAATTTGAGAGTTTTATTTCATTGATTAAGTCCCAAATGGCATCAAAATGCCCAAATTAGACTTGATTTAAGAAAAATGTCCATTCGTGATAAGCAAAAATTATCTCTACGTGACCACCTCAATTTAATATATGTGAAACACAAGGTACTATAGACTTTCAATAACGGTAAAATGCTAAATGGCGTTGAATGTTCCGTGGGAACATACACCTTATTGAAAGCAACGATTTTTTTTTCACGTAGTGCTGAGAGGTCTACATTGTGTTGAATGTACACAATGACTACCTTCAATGTGCTCTTTCAATATTAAATTAAAAAATAACAGAAGGTGCTACAAACTTTCAATAACGGTAAAATGCTAAATGTCGTTAAATGTTCCGTGGGAACATACACCTTATTGAAAGCAACGAATTTTTTGCGTAGAGCTGAGAAATCTGCACCAATAATTGGTGATTATTTTCATTGTGTTATTTGAGGTCTGCACTATATGAATTTAACCTCGTTTAAATCTCATAGATTTTTGCAATTTAATTACAACAATAACCACAACGATTTGGCTTTACCTACTAGTAATTATCAAAATCCATGGTTTTTCAACCCCATGTAGGACAAAATGACCAGAAAGAGTTTGATGAACTCGCCCTCAACGGTTGAAATTATCCAACTTGGGCAATGGACGTAAAAGTGAGCCTTGAGTCACGCGGTCTTTTAGCGGCCATACAACCTTCTCAAGAGGGACAACCTCCTATCACAGATCTATACAAATATAATGCCTTATACATTATAAGGAACCACATCCATATTGATCTCAAATTAGAGTATCTTATGGAAGAAGACTCATAAACATTATGGCTTGCCCTTCAAACTAGATATGAACAATAGAAGGGCATGATTTTGCCTGAAGCCACACATGAATGGACTCAACTACGCCTATAAGATTTTAAATCCATTGGAGAGTTCAGTCATGCCGTTGTTAAAATTTGTTCAAAGTTGCAATTTTGCGAAAAGGAACCTTCTGAAGTAGAAAAGATTGAAAAAACCTTATCCACTATGCTTCCGGCCGATAGGATCCTCCAGCAACAGTATCGTGCACGCCAATTCAATAGATATTCTGATCTTATCCATATTTTACTTCAAGCCGAAAAGCATGATGAACTTCTAATGAGAAATCATCATCAGCGTCCCGTAGGTGCTGCACCTTTGCCTGAAGTACATGCCAATTTTCAGAAAAATAACAAGTTTAATGGGTTATCTCAACGACCAACAAATTTCAAAGGCAAGCAAAAGGGCAACAAGAAATTCAGGCCACATGTATCGGAAAAGGGGAAAGGTACTTTCAAGCCACAATATGATAAATCTAATGTCTGTCAGAAATGTGGGTGCTACAAGCATATCACAGAGAAGTGCCGTACCCCTCGTCATTTGGTAGATCTGTACCTCCAATCCGTAGGACACAAGCGACCTGCTCATCAAGGACCAAGATTTGAATCACAATTCAATCTCCAATCCGACAATTTCAAGGAAGCCGGTTGTTCGCATGATATCAAGGAGGAACCAAGTAACAACTCGACAATCCAAGAGTCTGAGGACCTAATGAGCATGGAGAACATGATCATTGAATTCACTTCAAATGACATGTTTGGAGACCTAAGCTAGTTTACCTATCTCCGAAATAGACATTATCTATATTTACCTCCTAAATATTGTTGTAAATAATTTATAGTGACTATAGTCATCTATATTGTAATATTATACTATTGTATCAGCACTTTGGTACCTAAATATTTGACATATGTATTGTAAATTACGATATTGTATCATCACATTAATACTTAAATAAATTTGTATGTATTATATATATCTATTAAGAATTATATTAAAATTCTTCCTTTTTTCATATATAGTTTTCTACGAGAGTCAATCCAAAATGGACGAAGAATTTTGCCTTGTGGACAGCGCCACCACGAACACTATACTTAGGGAAACAAAATATTTCCAAACCCTCACTAAAACGCAAGGGAATAATTTGACAATCGCTGGACGCGATACATTAATTGTTGCCTCTGGACGGGCCATCATAACTCTTCCTTTGGGTACACCAGTAACGATCAAGGACTTATTTATTGTATCCCGATCAACTCGTACTTTAATAAGTTATAGAGATATCCATCGAAATGAGATTCATATAGAAACCCACGATGACAACCATGAGGAATTTCTCCTTTTTACAAAAAGTAACGGATATGGCAAACAAATTCTTGAAAAAATTCCTTATTTATCGTCTGGATTGTACTACACATACATAAAACCTGTACCCCATGTTGCATATAAAATGTTTCAGAATGTCAATACATTCCAAACTTGGCATGATCGCCTTGGTCATCCCGGGGTCGGGATGATACAGAAAATTATTAACAATTCTGTTGGTCATAATCTCAATAACGCAAAATTCCCTCAACCTTCGGATTTTGTGTGCACAGCATGTGCGCAAGGCAAGCTCATTTTAAGACCTTCTCATATTAAAATACAAGCGGAACCACTCCAATTCCTTGAACGAATTCAAGGAGATATTTGTGGTCCTATCCAACCATTGTCTGGACCATTTAGATATTTCATGGTTTTAATTGACGCATCTACAAGATGGTCCAATGTGTGTCTCCTTTCCACACGTAACCATGCATTCACAAAAATAACGAGCCATGTAATTAAATTAAAAGCCCATTACCCGGAGCATCAAATTAAAACAATTCGGATGAACAATGCAGCTGAATTCTGCTCACGCGCCTTCAACGATTATTGCATGGCCTTAGGAATTGAAGTTCAGCACTCAGTTCCATATGTCCACACACAAAATGGTTTGGCCGAATCTTTAATTAAGAGAATTAAGTTTATTGCAAGACCTTTATTACAGAATTGTAATTTACCAACAACTTGTTGGGGTCATGCAGTTATACATGTCGCTGATTTAATTCAATTGCGGCCAACTGCATACCATAACTCTTCTCCACTTCAACTAGTATGTGGAAATCCACCAAGTATTTCCCATCTGCAAAAATTCGGTTGCGCTACATACGTACCGATCTCACCACCACAATGTACATCAATGTGACCACATAAAAAATTGGGGATCTATGTGGGGGTGCAAATCACCGTCAATTATCAAGTACCTAGAAGCTCTCACGGGAGATCTATTTACTGCCCCGTACGCTGATTGTACTTTCAATGAGGATCATTTCTCGGCATTAGGGGGAGAATTAAAGTACCCAAAAAAGGAATGCCAGGAAATAGATTGGAATGTCCAAGGCATTTCCGCCTCAGATCCACATACTCAAGAAACTGAACAACAGGTTCAGAAAATTATAAATTTGCAACATATTGCAAACAATTTGAAAGGGCATTTCAATCCCTAAGTGTTTTGGTGTTAATGACAACATGACTCGTGGACTAACCGTGTGCTCGAGTGTTTCAGATGTGAGATCAAATGGCACAAGACAGTTCGTTGCCCTCAAAAAGGAAAAAAGCGTAAAAGGATTTACGGCTTTTTATTTATATTGAGTCGTAGGAAATCCGTACTATCAAGAGCCAGTCCACATGGGAAAGGTTTGGGTGGATCAACTTCACGTACACAAATCTACTATATTTGCACCCACATAAAGCCGTTTCCTTAGTGGGAGAGAGACCACCTCATAATCTTAGCCTAAGGGTTTAGTGCCTAAATGTCTCCAGGGCAGCAGTACCGGGGCCGGTAGTTCCGCCCCCGTACCGGAACCGCACCTAAACTCTACTGTCTTCTAGCGGTAGTGGGGCGGTCCCGGAGCGGTAGGCGGTAGTACCTCTCTGCTACCTCTCTACCACCCGGCTGCGCGAATTACTCATAACGGTCAGTTTTTGAGGTGCCCTTTAAATAGGAGTCGTCCCCTACCTCGGGACTTCTCCTCCACCAAGCTATTCCTCTCTCCCCTAAATACAAGAGCTTCAAATTTCTAGATCTCCCTCTCTAGTGCTTCCCCACTCTTGATTCTTTGAGGATTGGAGGAGAAGATCTTGATCTAGGGTTTCACCAAATTGAAAAGTTGATTCCCCTTGTTTCCTTTCTGGATTTTGTTACTTTTGGGATTTTGGGATCCCTAGCCGGAAGGTGTCTTTTCAAGGCCTCCAATTTTGTGAGGATGTGCTTGAGGATTCGGGAAGGAGGCTCCAATTAAGTTGTGGAGTTGTGCCCTTCTCCTTGTTTGTAAGGGTTCGGCGTTCGCCCTTAAGGAAGCCACTAGTGGAACTCACCTCACCTTTGTGGTGTGGTGAGAGCTCATCCCACCTTTCTGGTGTGGTGAGTTGGAGGATAGAGTGAGCCTTTGTGGCGCCTCTACCTTTGTGGTAGAGAACTCCTCCAAACGGAGACGTACACCGACCCCAATAGGTGGAACTCCGGTGAAATCTTCGTCTCCCCGTGTGGTATCATTTTTGCCCCTTACTTACTCGCAAACTTAATTGTTTATCTTCTGCTTCGGCTATCAAGTAAGTTTCAATTGATTATCTATTGCTTGTGCTCGTGCTTCGGCTATTGCATGATACTAGGGGTGTTCATCATTTAGACGTTTTAGTGAACCCATGTATTGAGGCTTGTATCCCATAAAAGTGAAAAGAAAAGGTAAAATTTGTTAGTCGCCTATTCACCCCCCCTCTAGTCGACCATACCGATCTTTCAATTGGTATCAGAGCCTCGTCTCTTAAATAGGGCTTGACCGTCTTAAGAGTATGGCCGACGTGAGTGAGGTGGTTGGAAACAAAGCTACTATGGGCACCAAAGTGAGTATGGACGTGTTGATTAAACTTTTGAGATATCTTAATCCATCCATACTCATTGAGGTTAAATCCGTAGTGGCCAAGAGCCTAAAAGCCAATGCTCCCACTACATCTTATACCAACCCCGAGTTGCCCAAATCCTCACCCGTCGAGGAAATGGAGAAACCGGGTGTGGATGCCAAAGCAATAAAAGCTAAGGCTAATGCTAGTGATGTGAGAGCAAACCATTCCCAAGGAATAGGGGGTTTGGGGTCATATTGTGAGGTTTCCTCATCTCAACATTATATGCCTCATGTTATCCCTCAAGGCCCTCCACCAAATCTAAATGCATCTAACTTTTCTAATTGGTTATTTTGTATGAGATCTTATATTTGTAGAACTTCAATTGAATTATGGAGAATCATTGAGGATGGGTACAAGACACATGATCAAGGACACTTTACTTCAAGAGAGTATATTGATTTTCTACTCAATGCAAGTGCATTGCATATTATTGAAAAGTCTCTTCAAGTGGAGAATCTTCCTCATATCCATTCGTGCATCACCGCCAAAGAAGCTTGGAATTATCTTGTCACAAACCTTGCTTTGAAGGCCAAGGTGTCACATCCAGAAGAAGAGGAAGAAGAGAGAGAGGAAGAGGAGAGTTGTCCCGAAGCAATACAATAGTTTATAATGAACACATGGCTCTAGCTTCAAGAACATCTTGGGACAACAAGAAGAACTTCAAGCCAAGTAATTCAAAGTATATTACAAGATTAAAGCCACAAAGTATGTCGGTGGATCAAGAAAAATACTTGATGGGAGATGTTGAAGAAGGGCAAGATGACGAGGTAGTGGGAGTGGCCCTTGTTGCCATTTCCACCTCCTCCTCACCTTCAATCTCCCTATTCGACTCCCCCAATGAAAACAAGAGCTTCACCAACAAGTGCCTCATGGCCAAAGGTAACATCGTAACTTTTTCCAATAAAATAATCATGCAACCAAGTGTATCTTTGATGAATTGTGTGGAAAAACAAGATGTGGCCAAGGTTGAGGTAAATGGCTTTGATAAGTTCATGGCTAGCATAAAGGGAGAGACCAAGAGGTATTTTGAAGTCCTCTTGGGACAATTAGGTTAAGCCAATGCCCTTCTTGAAGAGAAAGAAGAGTCATCATTGAGAATGAAGGTTTTGAACGTGAAGTCGCGAATGAGATCGCGGAGCTCTCTCAAGCTTTGAAAGAAGAGCAAGCAAACAGGGAAGCTACTGAGGAATCTCTTACTTTAGAACTTTCTAAGGTTAAAAGTTCTTATAAACATGCTATGTCGCTTGCGGATGAATATTTGGCTAATATTGCAAATATTGAGGATGGCCGTGCTAGACTCCTAGGGGAATTTGAGCAACTTGAAAAAGACCACAAATCCTTGAAGAGTGAGCTTAAGACACTCAAAGAGTCTCGTGATCATCTTCAATGTTCTCTTGTGGAAGAAATGGGTTCTAATAGTCCTCCTAGTGTTAATGTTGCTTCAACTAACCCTTGTTGTGAGCATGTATATCTTGTGGAGGAGAACATTAGGTTGAAGGCCCAAATTGAAAAGGGTCTAGCCACTTGCATCCAAGGGGAGAAGAACTTAAATGACCTTTTGAGCAATCAAAAGGAATCTATTGGAAAGGAAGGGCTTGGGTATGTGCCTAAGTCCAAATGCAACAACAACAAGAAGAAGACCAAGCCTACTCCCCAAACTAACGTTTCTTTTGTGAAGGAAAGAAAGTTGGCTAAGGAGAAGGCTAAAAACAAGAAGAGTGGCAAGGCCACTTATGATAATAGTGCCGGTGATTTTAATCCCTCATATGTTCTTTGTCATGCTAATGATGGGCATGTTTATGACAAGTTTGTTTGTTCTCCTTATGAATATGTTGAATGGTCTATTTGGGTTCCTAACACCCTTGTTGCTAACAAAAGGGGATCCGTTGAAAAATGGGTTCCCAAGACCAAGACTTGATCTTGTAGGTGTTTGCTTCCGGTGGTGTGTCATGGATAATTAGTAGCGGTGCTACAAATCATATGACCGGAAGCATGCAAGGATTTGGTTGTTGAGTTTAAACCTTACTCATCTAGCTACAACCAAGTTATATTTGGGGACTCTTCGAATTAAAAGGTATTGAGTCTTGGCAAGGTGATAACATCTTTGGATCCTCCATTGAGAATGATATCCTTGTTGAGACTCCTTCATTCAATTTACTTTCCATTTGTCAATGAGCACTTATCAGCTTTTCATCTTTATTTGGTTTACACCATGTGATCCTTTTATGAAGTAAGACTCTTAAAGTAGCCTATGTTGGATATGTGGAAAATGGTTTTATGTGGTAGATTTCTCTAGGAAACCCTATTAAACCAAAACATGTCCAATGGCTAAATTTGATATGGGATGGCTTTGTCATTGTCATTTAACCTATGTCAATATGAGATCTTTTTAAAGTTTTCTAAAAGGGGAACATGTGCTTGAACTAACCAATGTGAATTTTGCCAAAGATTGTGCTTGTAGTGTGCTTGCATTGAAGGTAAATTACATGAGAAGAGAGGCATCCTGACAAGAACTTTATCACTTCCAAGAGGCCCTTGGAGCTCCTTCACTTGGATCTCTTCGGTCCTCCAACTAATGGTAGTCTTGGTATGAAATATTGTTTGGTTCTTATTGATGACTATTATAGGTACACATGGGTATATTCTTGAAGTCAAGAGTGAGACCCAACAAACTTTCATTGACTTTTCCAATGAAGCCCAACGCCAATATGATTCAAAAATTTTGGCTATTAGAAGCAACAATGGCACCGAGTTCAAGAACTACACCTTGAATGAATTTTTGAGTATTGAGGTATCAAATGTCAATATTCCGCTGGATATACCCCTCAACAAAATGGTGTAGTGGAGAGAAAGAATATGACTTGTATGGATGCGGCAAGGACATTGTTGGAGGAGTTTAACTCTCCACTCAACTTTTGGGCCAAAGCAATTAACACCGCATGCCATGTAACCAATCATCTCTATCTCCACAAGCTCTTAAACAAGACTCCTTATAAAATTCTAGCAGGACACAAGGTCAATCTTAAGTACTTTCGGGTATTCGGTTATAAGTGTTTCGTTCTCAAGAAAAGTGTTCGTTTAGCTAAATTTGTACATAAAACTTATGAGGGCATATTTGTTTGGTTTTGCTTCTAACCCCCATGCTTATAGAGTGAACAACAAATCCATTGGAATTGTTGAAGAATCTTGTAGCATGGAGTTTGATGAGAATAATGGCTCCCATGTGGGGCAAGTTGATCTTTGGATTGTAGATGTTGAAATTCCTCCCCAAGCCATACGAAGAATGGGCATAAGTCAAATCATGCCCATTGAGGAACCCCGTGTGGAAGAAGGAAAAGAACAATGCTCTATTCAAGTGCAGCTCTCACCTACATAAGATCCACAAGCAAACCAAGAACATGCACAAGTCCCTCATGTTGGTGGCCAAGTTGATCAAGGGCAAGACCAAACGCAAGAAGATGGTGATTCATCACCAAATGATGCCCAAGATCAAGATCCTCAAGATGATCAAGATTCCATTGAGCCTCAAGATACATCTCAGGAAGCTCTTGATCGTCGTGCTATGGGGATCGCCTCACGTCTTCAACAACAAGAACACACCTTGTACAAGGTCCTAGGAAGTGTGAGAAAAGGGGTAACAATTTATATACAATTAGCTAACTTTTGTGAACATCATGCTTTTGTCTATTGTGTTATGCCTCAAAAGGTACATGAAGCACTTGAAGATCCGGATTGGCTTAATGCCATGGATGAAGAATTGAACAACTAAAAGCGCAACTAGTGTGGTCATTGGTTGAGAAGTCAAATGTTAATTGCAAGAATGTCATGTGGACCAAATGGATATTTAAGAACAAGCAAGATGTCCTTGGGCAAGTGACAAGGAACAAGGCAAGATTGGTGGCTCAAGATTTCTCCCAAGTCGAGGGTATTGAACGGTGAAACTTTCGCTCCCGTTGCTCGCCCTGAATCTATTCATATCTTGCTTGCATATGCATCACATCATAATATTACTTTGCATATGCATCATATTAAAAGTGCATTTCTCTATAGTCCACTAAATGATTTGGTGTATGTCAAAGTACTACCGGTATTTGAGAATTCTAAATTTCCTAACCACATCAATAAACTTGATAAGGCGCTCTATTGACATATGAAAGCTCCACATGCGTGGTATGAGCACCTTTGAGAGTTGTTAGTGGATTGTGGGTTTGAAATTGGGCTAATTGATTCCACTCTTTCTACTAATAGATTTGGTGGTGAATTGTTTATATGCCAACTATATGTTGATGACATTATATATATTTGATTATTCTAACAATGCTTTGAGTGATGATTTTCTAAGCTAATGACCGATAAGTTTGAGATGTCTATGATGAGTGAATTGGAGTTCTTCCTTGGATTCAAATCAAACAATTGAGAGGACGGATTTTCATTAATCAAGCTAAATATACTCAAGACATGCTCAAGAGATTCAAGATGGATGATGCCTAGTGTGCAAGGACTCCAATGCCAAAATCAAGTTCTCTTGTTCTCGATCCCAATGGTAATATGTGGATCAAAAGGTATATTGTTTTATGATTGGATCTTTAATCTACCTTTGTGCATCTAGATCGGATATTATGTTGAGTGTGGGTGTTTGTGCAAGATGTCAATACGCACCAAGAGATTGTCACTTATTTAGTGGCGGTCAAAAGAATCTTTTGATACTTGGTTCATACCTCAAACTTTGGATAATGATATCCTAAAGGTTCAAGTTCAATTTTATTGTATATTCGGATTTGGATTGCGCGGGAGACAAAATGGATATGAAGTCCACATCCGGGGCTTGCCAATTTATTGGTAGGTCTTTGGTGTGTTGACTTCTAGGAAGCAAAATTGTGTGTCTCTATCTACCATAGAAGCCGAGTACGTCGCAGCCGCAAGTTGTTGTGCACAATTGTTATGGATGAGGCAAACCTTATTGGACTTTGGAATCACTTGTGAAAGTGTGCCTCTTTTGTGTGACAATGAGAGTACTATCAAGATTATCCATTACCCTATGCAACATAGCAAGATTAAGCATATTGAGATTCGTCGTCATATTCATTTGAGTGCACGTGGAACGTGGTGATATATATTGAGCTCTCATTTGTAGCCACCGGCAAGCAACTAGCGGATATTTTCATGAAGCTACTTGATGAAGCAAGTTTATGTGAATTGAGGTGTGAGCTAAATATCATAAGATTCAAGTAATGTGGTATGATGAACTTGCACACCTACCCACGGTTGACATTTATCTTGTTTTGGTGTAGGCATGAATGTAGGGGGAGCATAGCTCTATTCATGGGCAAATGCTACTTCTACTATGCATAATTTGTTTTATTTACTTTGTGCTTAATTGTGAGTTTTGATTCTTAAGCCCAAGATTTTATCTTCGAAGTGTCAAGATCATATTTGCTCAAACATGGTGGCTAAGGCCACCACCTCCTCATCTGAGGAGTTGGTTCTTATTTGGAATTCATTGCATATCTAGACAATATGTCATTGTATGATTATCTATGAAAAAACACTCATGATTGGTTTTAATTTGCTACTTGCAAATTGAGTGTGTATTGCCATATTATATACTTTGTGTGCATCTTATCCTAAGTTTTTAATCTTACCTTGAAACCATCTATTCTCAAAGCACAAGTTCCACGTTTTGAAACTTGTAGGTTCCGCCATTCCAAGGCGGTACTACCGCTCCTCCCAGGGCGGTACTACCGGACGATGGTACAACCACCCTTCACAGGGCGGTACAACCACCGACAGTGGATTTCTAAAGAATGAATGGGCTGGGGCTGGTCGAGTGGGAGTTTTCTTCCTTCTCCATCGGTGCCCCCAACCATATGATCCCTCCACTCCCTTCTGTGGCGAACTCCCCAAGCTAATGCTTGGATCCACCGGTTATCCGTTCCTCCCAAACATCTATTCCACGGGAACCGTTTCCCTTCATCTCCTCTATTATGAAGACGGGTAATTTTCTCATTTTCTCTAGGGTTGATGCCCTAGGTGTTTTTGTGAGCAATGTGCCATGTCTATTGGTAGAATCTAGTCTTGGAGTAGCTTTGTTTCCGGGAGTTTGTGTGCTTATCTATTCCCTCGTATCTATAGATCTTTCACAGGTGCTAGCTCAAGCAAAGCTATGGAAAGAAAGTGACCATGAAAAGAGAGATCTTTAGAAATAAAGAAGCATGCCGAGTCAAGATTTAGTTTTGAAGGTGACTTCGGTCATTGTGATGATATTGTTCTTGAGATGCCACATAGATCCCCAAGCAAGAATGAGAGTGTGTTTGGCAAGATAGAAAGGAAGATGAAGAAAGTGTTTTGTTTCCAGCAAGAATGCAAAGATCATCCATTTCAATGAAAAGAAGATGTTGAGAGCAATAAATATGGATGATGCTGGTGGAAGCAAATCAAATTTGTCACCCTTGAAGAATGGAAATCAATTCATGGAGTTTGAGATGAAGATGAAGTTTTCCACGTCAACCTCCAACCCAATATGAAGAAGATGACCCCCAAGACAAAGAAGAAGATGAAGCCTCCGTAGCCTCCGGTTGATCTCCTTTTAGGGACGTTCTTTCCTTTTTGGTGTCTTGATGCCAAAGGGGGAGATGTTTCGATAAGTCTAGGAGAGATTAGCGAAAAGTTGTGAGGTTTAGATTGCTAGACTTGCAGGGATTTGCAAGGGTTTTTAAGTCACAAGTTTGGTTCTTTATACATTTCATTTGATGGTGCTTGTGAACTTTATTTGTGTGTGGTTTGATTGATACATTTATTTATGCCATTTGTGTCATTGCTTTGAACTAATGGTGACCTTTTTAGGTCCTTATGCTTTGATACATTTTGTGTAAGACATGTTCTTTATATGCTTGATATGTAATAGCTTGTCGTGTGCTTAATGTTCACTTTGTGATGTGCTTTGTGCCTATTATGACTTGCTATATATCATATGTGCTTTATATCTATCTCATGTCTTACTAATCTTGTGTGGAGATGTTGTCCATTTTTTGCCCTTATATATCATACAAGATCTCATTCCAAAAGGTATGATTTCAATTGTTGGATTTATCTAACCCATTATGCTTCATGGAAGCATTGTTCTATATATTGTTGGATAAGTCCATGTAGAGTTCATTCACTTTTGTTATGCCTCTTGAAGGTATGCTCTATATCTTGTATGAATGATCCCTTACATATCTTTGTGAAGCTCTCATTGAAATATCCTTAATCCTTTGCAATTGAGTTGTTGGTTTATAAAATCTAGGTGGAGCATTGATCCTAGAGTATGTGCACTTCGCAATCCAAAAGCAAATTGAAAGGGTGCATATATCTAGGGGGAGCTCGTCTATATTTTATATCCCTTTGTCTTAAACTTTATTGTTATATCTTATTGCAAATCGTTGTGTTGTCATCAAACACCAAAAAGGGGGAGATCCCTAAGTGTTTTGGTGTTAATGACAACATGACTCGTGGACTAACCGTGTGCTCGAGTGTTTCAGATGTGAGATCAAATGGCACAAGACGGTTCGTTGTCCTCAAAAAGGAAAGAAGCGTAGAAGGATTTACGACTTTTTATTTATATTGAGTCGTAGGAAATTCGTACTATTAAGAGGGAGTCCACATGGGAAAGGTTTGGGTGAATCAACTTCACGTACACAAATCTACTTACTATATTTGCACCTACATAAAGCTGTTTCCTTAGTGGGAGAGAGACCACCTCATAATCTTAGCCTCAGGGTTTAGTGCCTAAATGTCTCCAGGGCGGCAGTGCGGCAGTGCGGCCCTATCCAGGCCGGTAGTACAGGGGCTGGTAGTTCCGCCCCCGTACCGGAATCAGATCTAAACGCTACTGTCTTCTAGCGGTAGTGGGGCGGTATCGGAGCGGCACTACCGCTGGCAGTAGTACCTCTCTGCTACCTCTCTACCACCCGACTGCCCGAATTACTCATAACGGTCAGTTTTTGAGGCGCCCTTTAAATAGGAGTCGTCCCCTACCTTGGGACTTCTCCTCCACCAAGCTATTTCTCTCTCCCCTAAATACAAGAGCTTCAAATTCCTAAACCTCCCTCCCTGGTGCTTCCCCACTCTTGATTCTTTGAGGATTGGAGGAGAAAATCTTGATCTAGGGTTTCACCAAATTGAAAAGTTGATTCCCCTTATTTCCTTTGTGGATTTTGTTACTCTTGGGATTTTGGGATCCCTAGCCTCTAACTTTGCGGTAGAGCACTCCTCCAAACGGAGACGTACACCGACCCCAATAAGTGAAACTCCGGTGAAATCTTCGTCTCCCCGTGTGGTATCATTCTTGCCCCTTTACTTACTCGCAAAGCTTAATTGTTTATCTTGTGCTTCGGCTATCAAGCAAGTTTCAATTGATTATCTATTGCTTGTGCTCGTGCTTTGGCTATTGCATGATACTAGCGGTGTTCATCATTTAGACATTTTAGTGAACCCATGTATTGATGCTTGTATCCCATAAAAGTGAAAAGAAAAAGTAAAATTTGTTAGTCGCCTATTCAACCCCCCCCCCTCTAGTCGACCATACCGATCTTTCACAATTTACCACACGCATTTGTTGATTACAAAGGTGTAACTAAATCCTATAATCCTGCAAAGAACGTGTCCGAAAGAGTAGAGGTACCTATAAAAATACTCACCTCCTGTACCTACTGTTCAAAGGAAGAGGGGGAGAAGCACGACAACTAAAAAGGACCTAGCTTCCAGCAAGCAACAAAAGGAACAACCAAAGAAAACCTTCTGAACCTCCTTCTACAACAACAACTTTGAGTCAACTTATGATTGACCGAGATCAATTGGGTAATATACACCTGGTGGATAACCAACATCCACAACCCAGCTCAATAATGGGCTTTCGTCCAGAAAACAAATGAAAACAATGAGGTGGTGAGATACAAAGCGAGACTAGTAGCACAAGGGTTCACACAGAGACCCGGCATTGATTTCAAATGAAATATATTCTCTAGTTATGAGTGGAATCACTTTCCGATATTTAATCTCATTATCTGTTCAAAATCATCTATCTATGCAGTTGATGGATGTCGTGACCGCATATCTTTATGGGTCATAAGATTCGGACATATACATGAAGGTTCCCGATGGAATCCAAATTCCAAATACTAACGCAAGACGCAACATGTATTGTGTAAAGTTGAATAAATCTTTATACGGTTTAAAACAATCGGGGAGAATGTGGTACAACCGACTAAGTGAGTTTCTCATTAAAAAGGGTTACGCTAACAATGATGACTGCCCATGCGTATTCATAAAGAAATCCAAAACAGGATTTTGTATTATCTCTGTATGTGTTGATGATCTAAACATCATTGGCAACAAACAGGATATAGATGAAGCTCGTAATCATCTAATGACGGAATTTGAAATGAAAGATTTGGGTAAAACCAAGTTTTGCTTAGGTTTACAACTTGAGCACCTTCCGCCGGGAATATTGGTTCACCAAGCTACATATATCTAGAAAATCTTGAGAAATTTAACATGGACAAATCCTATCCATGCAAAACCCCTATGGTAGTTTGATCTCTAGACGTAGAGAAAGATCCATTCAAACCAAAAGGAGATGGAGAGGAAATTTTGGGACCTGAGTTCCCATATCTTAGTGCTATTGGGACATTAATGTACCTTACAAATTGTACCCGGCCGGATATTGCATTTGCGGTAAATTTACTAGCAAAACACAGTGCAATTCCAACAAAACGCCATTGGATGGGAGTCAAGCAAGTTTTTCGCTACCTACAAGGCACTAAAGATTTAGGTTTATATTTCTTTTCCAAAAAGAAAACCAAGACTCTGAACTAATCGGTTACACTGATGTTGGCTATTTATCTGATCCCCACAATGCCAGATCCTAGACCGGTTTCGTGTTCCTACACGGTGGGATAGCCATATCATGGAAGTCTTCTAAGCAGACACTAGTGGTTACATCCACAAACCATTCTGAAATAATAGCTTTATACGAAGCATCTCGTGAAAGTGTATTGCAAGGACTCGAATGATTAACCACATACAACAATCATGTGGTATTGGTTCGATTGAATCACCAAAAATTATCTATGAGGATAATTCTGCTTGTGTTAAACAGATGCAAACAGGTTATATAAAAAGCAGTATGACTAAACATATTGCACCTAAACTATTTTATCCTCATGAACTACAACAAAGTGGGGAAATAAACGTCTTGCAAACCAAATCATGTGATAACCTCGCAGATTTGTTCACTAAGTCCTTACCCAACTCCACATTTCAAAAATGTGTCCATGGGATTTAACCTGTATGCGACAACTTAAAATTTTGCAAACATCAGGGGAGTATTCACCTGAATTTAACCTGTTCATGACATCATATTGCACTCTTTTCTATTATGAGTTTTTACTCACTAATTTCTCATAAAAAGGTTTTAATGAGATATCAACATAAGATTATATGTCATATTTTCTATTTTCTCCACCGAGTTTTTTAAAGATAATATACAAGGCATATTTATTGTTCACATAATTCAATATGAATTATCAAGAAACAATAACCAATATATGTTCTACCATTTTCTCCTTATTTTTCCCATTGGGTTTTTAAAAAGAGTTTTCGCAACATATCAACATTAGTATTACTTTCCTTAATATTTTTCCCACAGGGTTTTTGGAGGAAATTACAAGATTCCATGATGTTACAAATATATACATATCAACGGAGCAAATTGATCAAGGAGGAGTGTTAAGATTAAATTAGCATGTGATCAATTAGGATATTAAGTATTAGTTAATTAGCAAATAAAGCAGTTAATTAGCAACTGCCCATAACTGAAAAATCTCTCGGTTGTTTCCCGAGCGGGTGCCTGTACCCAATTTTTGGGACGTTTGTGAATGTACAGACGCCTCTTTCCTTTGTATAAATATAGCATCAATCAATGGAATCAAACACACAATCATTCATTCTCGTTCATTCACAACAACATGCTCATTTGTCAGTCTCACTATGCTTATAAAAATTGTGGTCATGTTCTCCTCATCTTGAAGTGGAGCATTTCTAAAGCACATCTCTGCAAAAATAAAAAACAGAGAGAAAGAAAATCTCAGAACCACGTCAGTTTGACATTCCATAGATTTTGTAAAAATGACAAGTAATGGAAATGAGATGAAAACGAGAATATCTTTATCTCATTTTCCCACCACTTGTCACTGGCCGCAGCGGTATGGGTGTTGGGATCTCTTCCTAACCTAGGTGCATGTTGGCTCAACAATGATTTCCATTTTTTTTGCAGGTAATGATTTCCATATATTGTAGTCATCTCTTTTTAGTGACTCTCACCTTTCTTTGAATTGTTTGCGGCCATAGTTTCTCTTCGCACACTTGTTGAACTTGCATATCAAATTGGCATACCCAACAGCATTCAAACATCCTATTGCAGGTTAGTAGCTTGCACTTCTTTGGCACACGTGCTAAGGAAAACTCTGTGAGCTACAACAAACAGTTCCGGTTTTATTAACCTGATTCCTATTCGTTTATCAGTAAAGGAAGGAATTATTATCTATTTTCACATGTAACTTTGCCATGTTTCGGTTTTACATCTATGATATACACATGACATGGAGATCAAAATGGGTAATTCCTTGCTGCCCAATATGCCCACAAAAAAATTTACTCTCTATAATTTACACATCACGCAAAACAGTACACAAACAACGGCTATTTTAACCATAACTTCACCATTCCAAATCTCATTCCACACCATGCAAATCAATAGACACACATGTCCCAATTTTCTCCAAATATCCATCATTTCAGAGAATGCAACCAACAAAAAAATCCACTACATTTGCAACACCTTGTTGCGGATCGACGTGGTTGTTAGCCGAAGCTCTCTCAGTGTCACTTTATCTCTCTCACTCATTCTCACATGAATCGGATAGACAAAGGGAGACAAAGACGTTTGCGCCGTGTAATCGTTCCCGGCTTTTCTCGTTTCTTCCTTTTATTCTCTTATCACTGTTACATGCAATATGGGCCGACTAATGCGCTTGCCATCCCACGATCGCAACTCGCACCATCCTGTCCTGGCAAAGGACTCGAACGTGGCCAAACAACCTGGCTAGACACGGCGAATGAGGCTCACCTTAGCAAACTTTGCATGCCCCACACAGGCCGTGAGATCTTGCGCTTATTCTAAACAGTGGTCAAGTGGGGGAGGTAGCAATGGCCAACGGGCTCCTAGATGACGAAGAGCTCCTGGTAGGATAGTGGGGGAGGCTGCAGCGGCGGATCCGGTGCGGTGGGAAGCAGGACAGAGTGGTGAGGACTGGACTGTCAGGCCAACGGGGGATGGAGCGGCGACAACCAGAGAGGAGATGGGGGGAGGAGGCGGCGACTGGCGTTGGGAGCCCAACCCTAGCGGGAGCTGGTGCAGTAGAGGTACGGGCAAGATTTGGTTTTGTTTGGAGGGTTTGGGTGTGGTGGCATCTTGATTGTAATTTTGGTTTGGTGGCAATCTTATTTGTAATACGGGAAGCTGCAACTGGAAAAAAAGGGCCCGAAGAAGTTTTCCCTACTTTTCCGCTGGTGGCTTCCTGGGACCTAGAAGTTGTTCAAAAGCTGAGGAGGCCTTAACCAATTTTATAATGTTGCACATGCTTAGCTGGTTTTATGGAGTGTCTTGTTTCATCTGTTTTTGGATCGGTATCCAGATGAAATCTAAAATTTATGTGTAATGATGTATTATGATTAATAGAGTACCATATTTTCTAAAAAAAAAGTGTTAGTTCGCCTCTTCATCTCCTGCCTTACACCTTCGCCCCTATGCTTTTTTCTCTTGACAAAAGTGTCATAAAGAAATAAGGTTGCAACGCTCAGAAGCATGGAACCACACAAAGACAACAACAAAGACATATGTCTTGATGATTAACACAAAATTTCTCTAAAAAATGATAATTAAAAATTGATTCTCGAAATCCTTGCACCAAGCCAAACTGTCGCCTCGACACCAATCTTCCCCACCGCCAAAGCATTGTCGAAGAACGGAAGAGGGCGGTTGACAGTCCTATCTCTAGATCCCCATAAAAAAAAGACAGCCCTATCTCTAGAGAAACACCATCTCAGAAACCGTTGTTTTTCGAGCTAGTGAGCTAGACCGTGACCAAGGCTTAGTGACACATCGGCCAAGGATCTTCCCCATACCCCCCATATCCCGGCGCCACCATCTTCATACACCGAGCCGAAGAAGAAGAACGTCGCTGTTAATGACAAATCCCTCTTTGAGATATCAAAATTTTCTACAAATGCTGCTACAGCCACCACAAGTGAAAACAAGAAGCACCCGCCATCACGTGCAAAATTCATTGGAATTGGAGACCAGATAAAAGACCAAACCACCTACTCTCTCCGTCCAAAAATATATTTATTTTTAGGTTTTGTCCCAACAACGACGATTGGAACCTCGCTGAGATGGGGAAGAAGGCAAATTATTCTTTTTTGTAGAAACACAGTACAGAAGCAGACGCTCACAAGCACGCACGCACACTCACACCTATGAAGGCACACACGCACACGCTACCCGTATGAGCACCTACGAGAGACCGGTTTGCCACATCATCTTGAGATTGACTAAGTCACCACATGCGTCTCGTAGTTGACGGGTACGTCACTTCCAATGAAAGCACAACGCCGGTTAGGTTCTGAAATAAATTCAGAGAAATGTGAGAACCCATATCAAGTCGAAGACTTAAACCTGAGATATTTCACCGTAAGAAACCAAACGAGGTGCACTAGGTTGGCGAAGGCAAATTATTCTGTTGGCGTTCATTTGCACTCGTAAGAACTTCTTTTTCTCGGAGGACTTGTAAGAACTGATAGCATGGTGATGATCGAAACATGTGCAGCAAGCAGCATGCATGTACCGGGGCCCGGGGGACGGCGGTTCGTCGTACGGACGGAAGGTCCTTCTCGAGAACTCCGCCAGCCGCCACCGTCCCTTACGGGTAGACCCCACAAGTGTTGACCAGACATGCAAAATTACAACCCCACCCACCCTCCCCATCCGCACGTTTCGCAGCCCTTTATAATCCCGGAGATATTTTCCCACCTCCGTCTCCGCTCGGGATCCAAGTCCGCTAAAAGACCAGACTGCCCCCGAAGCCCAAACCCCCTCCTCGTCGGCTGCGATGGCGGTGGCGGAGCTCTGGGAGACGCTGAAGCAGGCGATCGCGGCGTACACGGGGCTATCCCCGGCGGCCTTTTTCACGGCCGTGGCGGTGGCCGCCGCGCTGTACCACGTCGTGTCGGGGATCTTCGCGGCGCCGCCGCCTCCCAGGCAGCGGCCGCGCGAGGAGCCCGAGGCGGAGCCGCTCCCACCTCCCGTGCAGCTGGGAGAGGTTGATGAGGAGGAGCTCCGGCAGTACGACGGGTCCGACCCCAAGAAGCCCCTCCTCATGGCCATCAAGGGCCAGATCTATGACGTCACACAGAGCAGGTATCTCCCATCTTTCGATTTTAGGATGTGATTGTCCGGTTTTGTGTAGTCAACAGATTGTCCTTTTGGATGCTGATGAGATACAGCCGGCGATTCGTTTACTGTGATTTGTGTGAATTCTTGAGCGAGTATCATATTTTGGGGGCTCACCAAGTCACCGTCGAGCATGGTCAAAGAATTATATTTTGCAGTATTTGTTTGCTACCATAGTTTGATTACTCGGTGTATTAATATCGTACAATGCTATCTGGTCCATGCGCTCCAAATTATTAAAGAGTGCACTGTGGACAAATTGTGGGAAGAATGGGGATAACCGGTAATAAATCATCAGTTACTGAATCTTGAAATAACGACAAAAAAATCAGTTGCGAAGCATTATAAATCTAGATAAGTGACAAAATCAATCAGGAAACAACAAATTGGCGAGGCATGTTCTTCCGCGAAGGTCGTGAGCAATTTAGGTTCAGGCTTTTTGGTTCACCTTGCTCTTTGTCTCTCATTGCTGACTGTCTGCGTGTGCGGTTGGCAGAACTGGTAAGCCAGAAATGGGCAGGGATTTAGGTGAGGACTAGTGTTGAGCTCAATTTTTGGTGTGTGGCGGGTTTGGGGTAGGACTGCTAGCAGCGTCAATAGCTGTGGTGGGTGGGGTGGTGCTGTGGGGAGGAAGATAATGCATGCCAAGAAGACAATTTAGTGCGGTGCAGTGGTGCTCCCCGTGTACTATGCTTCATCAAGTTTTGTTGCACCCCTTTAATTCTTTGGGTTGTAAGCCTCTAATACTACTAAATTGTTAGCCAGGGCAGGGATTGTGGACATGGTATACAGTGATTATTTGTATGGTAGGTTTTTACTATTACGTATTACCTTTTTCTTCACAATTGTAATGATTTTTGTAAGCCTCTAATACTACTAAGAAAAGGAGAGCGCTACTTTGGTGAAAGAAGTGGTAGGATGTTTTGGGGAATAATTGAATATCAAAGTTCATATTCATAACCAGGAAATGGAAACCTCCATTTGGGATCGGATGCTTATCTTAGCTATCTACTAATATCTAGTATTTGTCTTTGACAAACTGTGTCCTTGGGCTCACATAAATTTGTGTGGATGGTTTTGAATTTATTGGTTCATTCAGTAAGTTTGCACTTGAAAATGTTCCAGAATCGGGATGCAATTATCCTTTGGAGGTCGGATAAAAGAATATATGCATGCTAGAAGGAAATAGGGTCGTAGAAGATCGTTGTCCTGATGCGTGTACACTAGAGAGTAGTTCTGATTCTGTGGAAGGTGAAAACGAAGCAAGGCCCCTTATTCTTTAGATGGTAGGTACTCTACACCTAAAAGAACTGGAAGGATGTTTGTTGGTCTCCGCATTTTTTATATATTATTTTTATGGTTAGGTTCAATAATGCAATAAGATATGTGGCTTCTCTTCTTTATCGTTTGGTATGAAGATGTAGTTGTGGGTGGAGCACACATACCTTGTGGAGGGAGAATAACATAAGAGATCTTGGATTTATCATATGCAAGCTTTAATAGCATCTTCTCATGGATGCTAAATGGGAGCCATCATGGTGGGCCCCATTATGGCAGCTGTGGGTTGAACAGTAGCCAGTGGTCACTATGGCTGATGCACAGTAAGAGATGCTATGCCTTGTGCTTTGTGTGATTTTGGAAGCTCATCTTGTAAACGAATTTATGTACTTACTTGTAATACATGCTCAACGGGTTGTGCTAGAAATAGCTAGAGGGGAGAGATCACAGTGGGATCCACCTTAACACAAACTTTAGAGTTGAGGCAGTTGGAGGGAGATGTCCTAACTTGCAATATGCCTGTCTCCTTTGTGCTTTTCGGTGCTAATTCTCCCCTCGGTTGTGGTCCGGGTCCCTCCATTCGTCAAAACTTGCCTTCTTAGAAAAGAGATGTTAATACCAAGGAGGGGTGGTGGGGGTCGTTTTGTCCCAGTTTTGCCCCTAATTATTCCCATGATCAACTCACTGTTAACGCGCTCACTTTGCCACGTCCAGACGCGTCGGACAACCGTGGCCAGTATTTCCGTTGCTGGATGACCAAGGGTAGCAAAGATTGGGTACACATTTCATTTTCCTATTGACCAAGCTGTTGCTGGGGCAATTTGGGAATGAACCTCTGCAGAAAAGGCTGGACACCCTCTTTTTGGGGATTTTCTGAAGCGCCCAGTTTTGAGGAACTGAGGGATCATTAGGAATATGTTAACCAAGCTTCCATAAATTTCTGATTCTGGGTCCGTATTTCTAATTTCACTTTCAATGTCTATGCAGAATGTTCTATGGACCTGGTGGACCTTACGCACTTTTCGCTGGCAAAGATGCCAGCAGAGCTCTAGCCAAGATGTCTTTTGAGCCCCAGGACTTGACTGGTAACATCGCTGGCCTTGGGCCATTTGAGCTTGACGCGCTGCAAGACTGGGAATACAAGTTCATGAGCAAGTACGTGAAGGTCGGCACAATCAAGAAAGTTCCCGTGGAAGATGGCAACACAAGCTCATCCCCCGAAACAAACGAAACTGCAAATGCGGAGGAGGCGAAAGAGAAGGAAGCCGAGACAGCCGTAGAAGCCGAGCCAGCTGTAGCAGCCAAGGAAAGCTAAAAGGGTCAGTCGCGCCAATAAATATGTGTTATTCGGTATGTGTAATTTGTACCAGCACATTGGACATGCGGGTGGCGCTGGTGTGCTGTTATAATTTTTAGTCGTTGCTGGAGCTGGATATTACCAGGGTAGTAGGGTGTTCCTACCCTTTGCTAAGGCGTCTGTTGATACTTATGGATGAATAATATAGCTGCTCTCTAAATTACTCTGGGCTGTGGTTGGCACTTCCTTGAAAATTACCGTATATATTGCCGTTGGATCCATTTTACTCGATATACCAGCCTCCTCTCATCCGTAATACGGATTTACGGAACTGGATCTATATATCACATTGTCGTTTCTTTCGGTGTCATGAGGTAGCCTTTGGTCTTACGTCCAGTAGACAACTGAGGATATAATTTTTTCGGGCCTATTTGTTTCAAAGAACTTTTTTGGAGAATTCTAGTCCTCTGAAATTTTTCCTATGTTAATCGTGTGATTCAAAGGATTGCAATATATATTTTTTTTCCCTTGGGATTCATTTGCTTTGGATTTCATTGAAAAATTTACATCTACTCCAACCTTTTGGAAAAAAGGAAAGATATGTTTCCCTATGCATGCTACATCATTTGAGTCATGTCGTATTCAAGATGGCATGCCATTTTAATTTAACCTGCATTTTTGTCTGCTCTTTTTTTTTTTGACAAGGTTTCCAACTTCATTAACTCAACAAGTCAGAAACATTACAAGCCTTTATAACCTCAGGCCGAACCTCAGGGGGAACATCACTAATCATAATACCGGCCGACGAGATCAGCCGGCTGTATCTAGCAAGGCAGTGGGCACCCTCGACTTGGTGTCGTGCGACCTTGCTAAAGCTACAGAAGCGTGGCGACCTCAGGCACAGCTTAATCTCTTCAATCACGTCGAACCAGCAGGATTTGTCGGCCTTCTCTGCATGAACTGCCTGGACAATAGCAACACAATCTGTTTCAATGCAAACGGGGCCTATGAGGTCAGTCCCAATCGCTTTAATTCCTTCCCGACAGGCGATGGCTTCGGCCTCCTCTGCGCATCTAACGTTGCGAAGCAGGCCCCAGGCGGATAACCGAATTGCACCTTTGTCATCAAGAGCAATCGCGCCCCAGGAACCGGAACCCCTCTCTTCGACAAAACTGGCGTCAATCTGGAGCTGAACCATACCTTGATTCGGGGGCTTCCAGGTAACGACCTTCTGATCTAGCATCCGCGGTTTCACAACTTCATGCTCGGCCACCGGCTCTTTGCCACGGTCCATATGACTGTTAAAAACCCCATCTCCTTCCTGGATAAGAGTCAGGAGGGAATTCCTGTAGGCTTCGATCGTTTTTTCGCCTTTTCCAATGATTACATCATTGCGCCATTCCCAGGCTCTCCACCACAGCAGGAAGAGCTTTCTCCTAGCATCCTCCGGAATCTGTCCAATGAGGATAAGAACCCAATCGATCCCCTTCTTTAGCAGTTTCTCTTCCGGGGGCAGATCCCAGAGTGTTCTCATAACATCCCGCAGGGCCTTCGCTTTTGTACACATTATAACCGCATGGTGTCCATCTTCCTCATCCATGCCACAGATAGAGCAGGTAGGTAACTCCTTTTTAAACCGGTAACTACGACTTCTTTGCACAGCAAGAGACTCCGAAGCCAATCTCCAGGCGAACACTTTCACTTTTGGAGGCACGTTTGTTTTCCAAATGAGAGACCAGAGATTACGGTCCCCCAAGGGGCTGGTGTTTGTCCCAGTAGGGTCTTTGTTCCAGGTTCTCTCCAAGGCCAGTTTGTAGGCGCTTCGGACAGTGAATCTCCCAGATTTTTCAGGGAGCCACGCTAGGAAGTCTTCTCCTTCATAGCTTGGGATTCGGATTTTAAGGATCTCGTCGGCATCAATTGGGTGCATAACAGACCTGACAAGGGGTTCGTCCCAGGTTTTCGAATCTTGTCTAATTAAACTGGACACCCTTCTCAATCTGGAGGAGCCTCGGATTAGCGGCACTTTATTATTTTCTCTCGGGATCCAGTTGTCTCTCCAAATCCGCACTTTTTGTCTGGAATTAATCCTCCATACCATGCCTTTTTTAAGAAGATCAAGGCCGTAAGTAATACTTTGCCAGCAAGGCGACGCATTCTGCATGAAGCTCGTGTCAGACAGTTCCCCATGAGGGAAATACTTCGACTTCATTACGCAAGCACAAAGGCTATCTGGTTTGTCCACAAGTCTCCACACCTGCCGAGCCAGCAGCGCTTGGTTGAACAACCTCAGATCCCGGAATCCAATCCCCCCCCCCCCCCCCCCCCCGCACTCAGTCCGGATCATTTTCTCCCAAGCCAACCAATGCACCTTTCTCTCATCCCCCCACCAGAAGCTTCTCGATCTCTGCATTAAGCTTTCACAGAGGCCTGCTGAGAATTGGAACATACTCATAGCGTAGATGGGTATAGCCTGTATAACGGATTTCACCAGAACCTTCTTACCAGCCGCAGAAAGATACCTTTCTGTCCAGTCATTCAGCCTTTTATCCACTTGATCAAGGATGGATTGGAACTTCCCATTGTTCATTCTTCCTTCCGGGATCGGTAGGCCAAGGTAAGTTTCATCAAAGGCGGCTGTGGTGACATTGAGAACTATAGCCACTCAGTCATGGTTTGTGTTCGAACAATTCCTGCCCATCATAAGAGAACATTTGTCCGGGCTTAACATCTGTCCAGTCCCCCTCTCATATCGAGAGAGGACATTCTTGATACGTATGGCTTGTTGTTCCTCACCCTTAAAGAAAAGCATGCAGTCATCAACGAACATGAGGTTGGTAATACCAGGCACATTCCTGCAGACTTTAAGCTCCTGGATTGCTCCACTGCTGCACTCCTTGTTAAGCAGTGTTGAAAGGCCCTTCGTAACAAAAAGGAAGAGGAAAGGCGAAAGTGAGTCCCCCTGCCGAAGACCCCTCCCCGGGGTGAACTGCTGCAATAGTTCACCATTGAATCTAACCGAGTACCGCACAGACGTGACGCAGCTCATGATCCACATGATCCATCTTTCAGCGAAACCTTTTTTCCGGAGCGCTTCTTCAAGGAACCCCCAATCCACCCAGTCATAGGCCTTTGCAAGGTCTAGTTTATAAGCACAAAACTTCCCAGCAGACCCTTTGTTCAAAGCATGGATGCATTCAAAGGCGATAATAGCGTTGTCAGTTATCATTCTGCCCGGTACGAAAGCACTCTGCGTTTCGCCAATGATCCCTTCCAGCAGAGGTCTAAGTTTATTAACCAGGCATTTGGCAACGATTTTATAGATCATGTTGCACAAGCTAATCGGTCTGAAATCTTTAATATTTTCCGGGCGGCTTTTCTTGGGAATCAGGACAATGGTCGTGTCGTTGACCCCCTCAGGCATTTGTCCTGTGTCAAAGAAGGTGATGATTGCCTTCACGATATCATCTCTACATGTATCCCAGTGCCTCTGGAAGAAACGGGCCAAGAACCCACCTGGGCCGGGGGCCTTTAGGGGCCCAATCTGGAACAAGGCATCCCCCACCTCCTCCTTGGTGAATGGTCTACAGAGCATCTCATTCATCTCGTCCGTCACCGCACCAGCAAGCTCGTTCGTGATAATCTCATGTCTGACCGTGTCATCTTTCTTGAACAGATCCATAAAAAAAATTTGGACAATGCCTTGCATCTCTCTACTATCCTCAGTCAGCGCGCTAGAAATATTTTGAAGTCTGACCACCTTATTTTTCTTCGCACGCCAGGGTGGCCTTCGTGTGGAAGAAAGCAGTGTTGCGGTTCCCCGCCTTCACCCAGTCGATTCTTGAACGTTGCCTCCAGCCAATTTCTTCCTTATCAAGGAGGTTGTCAATATCAGATCGGAGTTTTTTGCAGGTAGCGCTACCTCCTCTATTGTTGCGTTCTTCTTCTCTTGCTAACAACTTTCTCTTCTTCCTAAGCTGCTTCGGAATCGATCCAATTGTTCTCCTACTCCAGTCAGCCAGAGAGCCCATAACACCATTTAAAACGGTGCCCTTGTGTCTTGTGTTTGGTGGCAAGGAACGGTTGCTTCAGGCTTCTAGAACCGGTGCTGTTTACACATTTATTTTTTTAACATAAATCAGCTCCAAATAGACTAATAGAGGTGATAACTTAAAAGATTCTACCAGTGATAAACAAATTACGAAGAATATTTAGACGACACTAATTAGGGTTAACAAGGATGGTTAGTCTAACCAGCTCATAGTTGCTTCAGGCTTCTACCGGTGCTGTTCAGTAGTTGCTTTCGCCGGATCATCGATGGCCGCTTGCTCTGCTCTTACTGCTGCCACTCTCCCCTCCGCCGCCGCAGCACCGGCCGGCCAACGGCGTCCGACAGTGTCTGTGCGCCATCCCGGCGGCCGCCGCCAGCGCCTCTCCGGCGTCTTGCGGTGTAGCGCCGGGCCGAGCGGCGTCGGGGTCTCGGGAAAGCGTGAGCTCTCTGTAACCTGTCGCAAGGATCCGATCCTTCTCTGGGATTCCCTTGGAAATTTGATGTGTTTTCCCCGATTTTGGGCGGGTGGTGCAGTAGCGGAGCTGTGGCGGGCGACGAGGGGTGCGCCTCCGGGGATCGTGCTCGCCGCCGTGGCGGCCGCGGCGGTGGTCTACAAAGTTGCTTCCGGCCTCCTCGCCCCGCCGCCTCCGCCGCCACTAAGACGGCGGGAGGTGGCTGAAGAGGCGCAGCCACCAGCTCCGGAGCCGGTGGAGGTGGGGGAGATCACGGCGGATGAGCTGCAGCAGTACGATGGGTCCGATCCCGAGAAACCGCTTCTCATGGCCATCAAGGGGCAAATCTACGACGTCTCCCAGAGCAGGTCGCTTTCCTTAAGCCCTGTCTCCTGTAACCTCCATTTTCGACTCTGCACTCTGCTCTGGGGCCACTAAATCGCTCAGATTCTGGCCGTGGCAAACTGTCAACTAATGGTATCACTTATTCATACAATTTATCACATGAAATTCTCTAGAAAATGCTCTCTGAAGTGAAAACATTCTTCTTAGTCCCAAAGAGTTAATAGCCAAAACCTGAAAGCAAATAAATAATTCTTCTATGGTACTACTAACATAGGACTAAAATGTTTGTCTTGTATTCTGGATTCCTGAATTCAGTACCACAATGAAATACTAATGGCAGGGTTCTGTCTATGGTGTGATGAAGAATTGTAGGCAATGCTCGAATGAAAGGAGTAACGGGCATACATAGTTGAGGACATCTCTTTGTTCTGGAGACTGGATTGGATTAATGTGTTACTCCCTCCGTCTCATATTAAGTGACTTTCTATTACATGTATCTAGACGCTTTGTAGACATAGATACATTCATGTTTGGACAGATTTGAATCACTTAATATGGGACGGAGGGAGTACAAGATATTAGACTACTTGTTAACGAAATTTCTAATGAACATGCTGCAAATACACTACTGATTTCTGATGCGTTACATAGAACTTGTTTGCTGTTGGTATATTTTTAAGTTGATTTGGGTTCAATTGTTCAATGCTAGTCCACATAGTATGTTTAGAGGTTGTTGGATTAAGCTCAATTATTGGTCACTATTCCATATACTCCCTCCGTCCCATATTAAGTGACGAAATATTACATGTATCTAGACAATTTTTGGGTATAGATACATCCATATTTGGGCAAATTTGGGTCACTTAATATAGGACGGAGGAAGTATATGTTATCTCATTCTCTTGTCCTTACCAGTAAACTCATATCATGGTGTTGATACTATCATTTGAATTGAGGCTTGGGATAACAGTGATATGCTGAAGAAGTGAAATCGCATGGCAGCAAGATTATAATTTTCTATTTATAGAATGTGAACCTTGCCGGTTTGTTCTTATATACTGTATCTTTCAGAAAATTCCCTCTAGTTCAAATCACATGGGTTTTATCTTCTGGTTACAGTGATGTATATCCAAACTCCCAAGACATTGTATTAATCTTCTCTCAGTGCAAAGTTTTCACAGTGAACCACATTTCTAATTAACCATACGTACCACATTGTGTCTGGTATTATCTACATCACTTTTCCCTATTGCTGATTGATTTTCTGTTATGTAGAATGTTCTATGGGCCTGGTGGGCCATATGCATTGTTTGCTGGTAAAGATGCCAGTAGAGCATTAGCGAAGATGTCCTTTGAACCTCAAGATCTGACAGGTGATATTTCTGGCCTTGGTTCATTTGAGCTCAGTGCCTTGCAAGACTGGGAGTACAAGTTCGCTAGCAAGTATGCGAAGGTAGGAAGCATCAAAATCAAAAGTACAGCACCCGTGGAAGAGGGTGATTTCAGCACTTCTGCTGAAATACAGGAGGAAGTTGCTGCCGTGAAGCTGAATGGAGAGAAAGCACCATGAGACAGATATAAATTGATTGTGAAGTCTGGCGAGAAAGAAACAGGGATACCTCCTAGCTGATGCTACATGCATCTGGACTGTTTTTCTTCGAAATGCTGTTCAACTTTGTGTGACTAGATAAGAAGTGTAAATGTGCAATCGACTATAGAATATTGAGTTGTTGAGTTTAAAGAGGATGCTGCCCCATGCTACATTCCACGAGATAATGCTGTCGATTTCCCTTTGTCAAGAACATGTTGCCATGTTTTTTTTAGAGGGACAGGGGGCGGGAAAACCCCCAATTCCATTTACGGAAACCAACAGTAGGAAGTATCAGGTCTCTTACAAGTATCGAAAACTGACAGACTGCAACAGGAAACAGAAAGCAATGCCACCGGCGGGTTTAGTAGAGAAACTACATAACAGGCTACTGCGTGTAATCCTCCACCACTTTCTGCACCTTGGCTCGCAGGCGCTCTTGCGCCAGAAGATCAGCACCACTGGGAACTGGCAGCTTCACCCGGGCATCGGAAGACAAAGACAACAGAGAACAACAACCTGCCAATCCATCTGCTAGGTCAGGAGCCCCAGGAGCCAACAGTGGAGTCAGTCCAGCAAGTATGGTGTTGTCAACAGAGCAGAAACCTGCAAGCAAAAGTGATCGATTGAATCAACATATGATCTTTGAAAAGTAGACGGCATTTCTTGACTGATTTCAAGATCAGCCACAAGACCTGCTTGATATCAGATCAAGGATGGTGATTAAAGATCATATTATTATGAAATTTGCATAAACTCCATAAGACCGCAGCATAAATAGAGTTTACAGCAGTTAACTTTTTAGAGGCTATCCAACAGCTGGAAACAGACAGCATGTTGGCTTCTATGTCTTTGTGAAGGAAAGTTGAAACATATTTCCAAATTTGTTTGGCCACAACACAATCAAATAGAAGATGTTGTATAGTCTCTAGAGTCTAGATCAGTACTAGTACAGAAAACACGTCCTCAGTTTTATTAAGGTTCCTCCTTTTCAGGTTATCTCTGGTTATGATGTTGTTATACTAAGAAACAAGGCAGAGGAAAACCTGTACTCTAGGTAGCTCCAGGACAGACCAAACAGCTGGAATGAAGATTGGCAACAGACCTCTGAAGTTAATAATGTTGTAAAAACTGAGCTGGTAGAGTAGGTGCCAGAAGCAGTATACTTCCAGATTAAAGTATCTGGTTCGTCTAGGAAACATGTTTCCATGTTATTGGATACTCTGATAGTCGATACTCAATAATAGCATAACTGCCTTACTGAAGAGCAGCGGCCCTTACGAAGATACTTCGGTATTTGGGCCAACTTTCATTATTTTCTCTGCATTGTTCTGCAGTGCTGTGCTGTGTTCGCCATGTGATCACTTGGATAACCAGTACCAGTAGTTCATAAATATTTTGAGTTTTAGTAATGTGCAAACTCAATGCCAGGTCGATCTGATTTGAAAAAGAACCCGAGAATATGGAAAGTTAAAACAAGCAGCACCAAACAAGATGGTTGAAATTTCAGCAGCACAAGTAGAGCCATGCAGATGTATAGGTGTTCCCTCAAAATAAAATAAAAATGCAGATGCATAGGTGCTTACTCTTTTGTTTCTCGTTGCATTATCTATTTATCCTTCACATCTGGTTTATACAGGGTAGATGCTATAGCAGAAGTAAGAGCAATGTTAAGCACATTATCTGCTTACCAAATTGACATCAAAGCTAGCAGCTCTATGATTATACACGTTCTGTTATACTACCTAGGAATGAAGCTTAGAAGCTCAGTTTTTTTTTGTTTGCCGAAAAGAAGCTGAGATATTTTATGCATCTCAACGAGCTTCAAGAATGAGAGATACTTCGCTGATTGCTCAATGAATGAGCAATCAGGATTTGTGTTCTTTTATGCAAACTGTCAAGGTCAGCACGTCAGGTAGACAGCCCATGGCCAACTCATAAATCATGTGTGAACCTAAAAAAGCCTTTTGTTTATCTCAGGGCTCATGTCACTAACGATTTAACAGAAAGAATTCTTACTCTGCTGTGCAGTTTATGTGTACATAACTCCGTACTTGGTCTGCACTGCTGCAACCAGAGAACCGGAAGCTGGCTACTACAGCCTGCAAACAAATGAAACGAACAGTCAGCATTCAGGGAAGTGTTCTTCCTCACTTCCTGCATGTATGGCATTCTAATTCTCCACCATTCTAGAAGGTTTCTCTTTACGTTAAAAAAAAACAAGGTTTCTCTTTGTTTTATGTATGGTTGTCGTCTTTTTTAATTCTTTGTTGTGCTTGTATGCATCTTATTATATAGATGCCAGATTTTTAAATACGTGCATTCTATTCGGTAAATACGACAATGAGTATCCATAATATGTCCATTATCGAAAGAAAGAAAATGTCACGCACGATTTCACCGAGTCCACTGCGTTCATCACCACCATGTGAATGCCAAGGTTGTTCGGTTGCATAGGAAGTTGATGCCGGTTTGTCATTGCTTTTTTCTCATTGACTTGTCTGGGGCATGACAACTGACAAGAGCATATTCGTTTTGGGTACAGTTTATGATAATTCCAAGTGGTATCCATGTTGTCCTTGAAACCACATGGATTGTATGGTAATTTACATGGAATAGCAAATTTTCAGGAATTTTGAAACTTTTGTTGTTTGCTGTTTCAAGTACAAAAACTACTCATACCTCGTTTGGCATCCATCATTTTGACCTAGAAATCTGAAATTCATTTTGAATTTTAGAAACCAACTTTTTTGATTGGCATGGAATTGGCCACATGAATTCATTCTCAAATTCCATGGAATCACATTATTAACTAACCCCAATTCCTCTCTAAAAGCCATCATTTCTCTGGAATTGTCTCTCACTCTACAAATCCATGTGGTAGTCAAAATGATTTTTGAGTCTGGAATTCAAATGCAACCAAATAAAATCTTATCAGAAATTGGATTTCGTTTCATTTCTACCAAATGAAATGAAAGGATGGATGCCAAATGAACTGTCAGTGTAATAGAAGTCTGTACCAGCCAAAGAACATTGTAAGAAGCTTTGCCATTCAATGTGAAAAGCTAGTAAGCTTATGAAAGTGGAATATAAGAAAGAGCACTATAGGAATGGTCAAAGATAAGTCTTATCCTCTGAAAAATGCATCTTGACGGGTAGGGATATTTACGTGGCATGCATGCTCTTTTTTTTTTCTAAAGACATGTGGCATGATCTCTTGACCTATTAGTTAGTTTTGACAAATTGACCGTGGCCTAACAATTTTTGTGCGTTGCGTAACAAACTTGCAGAAACACAGCTGTATACGCACAAAGTTGTGAAAAGTCAAATCCCAAAAGGCAAATGAGTGGAAGGATTTAACTTATTTTGTTTCTTCTAAGGAAAATTGTATAGCATGAATATCACATGAAATAGTTCGATTCTTGTAAGGAAAATTTCACCTTGCCAACTAGGGTCTCACTGTTTCGCGTTGCATATACTTAATTCATCGGTTTCTCATTGCATCATCTATTTATCTTTCACATCTAGTTTATACAGAGTACATGCTATACAATTTGTTTAACAAAAATCTGGGTAGTGCTAAGCACATCATGTGCTTATACCTAACTGCATTGAAGTAGGCAGCTCTACGATATACTACATATTTGATATACTACATATTTGATACATACTCGGAATGAAATTTAGAAGCTCAGCAGATATTAGTTTTGTTGTTGCAGGAAAGAATGTTCAGATATTTTATACATTTCAGTAAGCTTCAAGAATGCATTGCTAATTTTTGTTGTTAATTACCTCGATAAGTTTTCTGTTATGTTGTTTGTCAAACTGAGGGAGAGACAGCGTTGGCCAACCTATATGAACCTAAAGAAGCCTGTTAGTTTTGACAAATTAAGTGTGGCGTAACAAACGTGCAGAATAACAGGTGTGTGCCCACGAATTAGTATGTGAAAAGTCAAATGATAATGACATGTGCGGGAAGGATTCAACTGCTCCATCCGTCCAACAAAGGATGCCACAAGTTTTACTAAATTTGAATGCATATATACATTAAGTCATGTCTAGATACATCCAAATTTTGACAAACTTGAGACATCTTTTGTTTGACAGAGGGAGTACATTTTCTTCTAGTTCTTCAGAGGCTCTGTTTTGCAGTGTAAAAGTTCAAATGAATACGGAAATGTTTGGCAAGACAACGAACCGTGGCTCCTACCATCTTATTCTTCTTACAAATGTGTACCCTTAAATACGGCCGAATCGCTGAAATACCCCAAGTTTCAAGTGGAAAACAGGACAAAATGGAAAAACGACTCGATTGACATCAGACTAAACTAACGCATTTTGTCCATTTCGGACCAACTTGACCGTGCAAGGTCAAATGCGTCACCCCGGTGGAGTTGCACTTACACGTGGCGAGCTTACGACCCAGAAGGCCCTCGCGCGCTTTCTGTTCTCACCTCAACATTGCCACCAAAATAGTTGGATTCTTACATATGTAATTCAGAACATCTTTGCCTTTGCAGCTAATATGGTCCCATCGTATCGCGGGCAAGGGCAAGCGTGACCGTGCAATGAGATTTCGCATGGGACAGGAATCCCTACCTGAACCAGTCGCAGCAGTGAGTGAGAAGCCGTGATTGGAACGAGGCGCCGGATATGCCGCATGGGGATCGTGCCGGAGGAGTGCAGCAGGACAAACAGGGGAGTGTGGCCAGCACGTCGACACGCTTCGCCATCAGCCGCGGATGCGCGCGTGAGGCGGCCATGCGAACCCGTGTTTGCTCACACAGACAGGAGCAATCTGCAGATCAAAGCAGCGATAAGGGGAGCGGATAGAACGCGGCCCCGGCAGCCAATCACAGCCCAGAGGCCAGCACACGCCCCCCCCGCCCCCAATCTCATCACAACCCCCCGCGGGCATTAGAAAATTCCCCGACTCGCCGATCCCGCGACGAGACCAGCCGGCTGGCCCAACCCAGACCCACTCTCCGTCCCACTGCCCGTTGGGCCCTACACGCCACCACCTCCCTTAACCTCCGCTCCAAGCTCCCAGACTCCATCCTCTTCCTCCTCCTCTTTCCATTCTTCCTCCTCCCCCGGAACCAATCCTACTTTCATACTCGCGGGGAGAGAGGGAGAGTTGGAGGAGCGTATAAGGATTTCTCAGCTCTCTCTCTCTCGTCTCTCTGCGGTTTATCTACCTTATCTTCGCGGGCCGGGCTGTGTGGAGGACGGGAGGGAAGGACGTCGCCGTTGCAGCGCTGCTTCTGTTGGTCTTGATGATGGCGGGAGCGACGTCAGCCACGGCCGCGGCGGGCGCATTCGCCGCGGGCGCCAAGGCGCGGGGTTCCGCTGCCGCCGCCGCCGCCGCCGCCTGCCCGAGGGTCGTTGCCGCCGGCGGGCGGAGGCGGTCCGGCGTCGTGCGCTGCGACGCCGGCGTGGAGGCCCAGGCGCAGGCGGCGGCCAAGGCGGCCAGCATCGCCGCGCTCGAGCAGTTCAAGATCTCCGCCGACCGTGAGTGCTATGCCCCCTTTGCGCATCCCTTTAGCCCCTTCCTCCTCGAATTCCCCGCCGTTGATGCGATTCCTCTAGGCCTGGGAAATATAAGATTTTGTGCTGGTTTAGCTGGGGGATGCGCGAATTGAAGGATCTCTGCGGTGTTGTCTGGTTGCACGCGTGGAGTTGGTATTAGTTTTAGTATAGGGTTGTTTGATTACTGGGTACTTGAAGGAAAGAAAAACCAAAGTGAACTGCATTGGTGTTTAACAGTTTTGCTCGGGTTGTGTGAGCACATGTTGGACTTTTGCAGGTTATTGACCGATCATTTACTGATTTGGGTTCACAGCATATCTGTTCAGCTCACTGATAAGTTTGAGAGGTAGGAGCACCGGGCAGTTTGTGAGCTAGGAGACTAGGTGGCCAGGTCTCGTGGCGCTAGAGCGGAATCAGTTTACGGCATAAGAGATAAAAAAAATTAGAATAAGGAGCACTGCCAATGGTTCATGCAAGAGGTTCAAGTCTTCCTCACCAAAATAAAAGCAGGAAATTAAAACGAGGAACAGGCCTCCAACCTGAACCAGCAACAGAAATACAGATTTCTACAGTTTTAACACCACACCACAGCTTAGCTATTGGTAATCCCATACTGACACAGATTCCAGCCATGTTTCGCGTGGAGAACTTCTGAAGCAACCAACTGATGAAAACCTTGATTAGTTTTCTTTCGCACAGACTCGTCGAAAAGTTGGCAAGTTGCCGTGGTAACTGATCTTGGAGCCATTTGCTTCACAGAATAGAGGACCATTTGCGCTACGAATGTTCGTCGGTGATTAATAAACAGTTGTTTGTCTTATTTCAAGTGTTATTAGTATTGCAGCCTCCACAAAGGGCCTACCTGAATAAACTGGGTTCTTTCTTGCTCTGTTCTGTAACTTGAGTCTCTCACTACCGAATCCCAAAAATTACAATTATTACTCATAATGTGTAATTATGCTCTGCTTATAATTACAGCTAAATCCAGAAATGTTTATTGCAGTCAAATTTAGTTCCGTTCTCCCAATAGACTAATTTATGTCTTGTTGCAGTATTTTACAACGTTTCTTTTGTGCCACTACCAGGTTACATGAAGGAAAGGAGTAGCATAGCTGTAATAGGCCTCAGTGTACACACAGCACCAGTGGAAATGCGTGAAAAACTTGCTGTTGCAGAGGAACTATGGCCCCTTGCTATTTCAGAACTCACCAGTCTGAATCATATTGAAGAGGCTGCTGTTCTTAGTACCTGCAATAGAATGGAAATTTATGTGGTGGCTTTGTCGTGGAACCGTGGTATTAGAGAAGTAGTAGACTGGATGTCAAAGGTAAGATTATCTGATCAAATCTGTGTTTGCTATGCCCATAGTCTTTTGCCCAGCCTTTCCCTTTTTGGTTGCTGAAGAACATAGTTTGGCAAAGAAGCTCTAAAGCCCCGTATTGTTTTGTTTTTTGCAGAAAAGTGGAATCCCTGCTTCCGAGCTCAGGGAGCATCTCTTCATGTTGCGTGACAGTGATGCTACTCGCCATCTGTTTGAGGTATCATCTGGGCTTGACTCACTAGTTCTTGGAGAAGGACAGATCCTTGCTCAAGTTAAACAAGTTGTCAGGAATGGGCAAAACAGTGGAGGCTTGGGTAAGAACATTGATAGGATGTTCAAGGATGCAATCACAGCTGGAAAGCGTGTCCGCTGTGAGACAAACATATCAGCTGGTGCTGTGTCTGTGAGTTCAGCTGCGGTTGAGTTGGCCCTTATGAAGCTTCCAAAGTCTGAATGCTTGTCAGCTAGGATGCTTTTGATTGGTGCTGGCAAAATGGGCAAATTAGTGGTCAAACATTTGATTGCCAAAGGATGCAAGAAGGTTGTTGTGGTGAACCGCTCAGTGGAAAGGGTGGATGCCATTCGTGAAGAGATGAAAGACATCGAGATCGTGTACAGGCCTCTCACGGAGATGTATGAAGCAGCTGCTGACGCTGATGTTGTATTCACGAGCACCGCGTCTGAAGCCCTTTTGTTCACAAAGGAGCATGCAGAGGCCCTCCCTCCTATTTCTCTTGCTATGGGTGGTGTTCGGCTTTTTGTCGACATATCTGTCCCCAGAAATGTGGGAGCCTGTGTGTCTGATGTGGACCATGCACGAGTATACAATGTTGATGACTTGAAAGAGGTGGTGGAAGCCAACAAGGAAGACCGGCTCAGGAAAGCAATGGAGGCCCAAACAATCATTACCCAAGAACTGAAACGGTTCGAGGCATGGAGGGACTCGCTGGAGACCGTTCCGACCATCAAAAAGCTGAGGTCCTATGCTGACAGGATCAGGGCATCCGAGCTGGAGAAGTGCTTGCAGAAGATCGGAGAAGACAACCTCAACAAGAAGATGAGAAGATCCATCGAGGAGCTCAGCACCGGCATAGTTAACAAACTCCTTCACGGCCCGTTGCAGCACCTGAGATGTGATGGCAGCGACAGCCGCACCCTGGACGAGACGCTTGAAAACATGCATGCCCTCAACAGAATGTTCAGTCTTGACACCGAGAAGGCGGTCCTTGAGCAGAAGATCAAGGCGAAGGTAGAGAAGACCCAAAGCTGAGGACCAGGAGCCAAATCTAAGCTTGTATATCCACGTATATTACTCCCAGAATGTCGCCACGTTCTAATCCAAATCTTTTTTGATCCTCCACTTACCCCTGAGTTCGCCAATTGTGTCGTGAAATTAGCGCCATGGCAGCCCCCAAATCTGTTGAGAAGATAGCAAAAGAAATATATTTGCTCCGAACCTGCCTTTGTACATTATTTGTTGTGTTTACAGCCCGATTTTTAAGCTGTACTATATAATACGCTATTGGACGAAATAAACAGTAATTGGATGCCTGTGTTGTCTGGAGTATCCAAGTTTGCAGTGATTAGTACCATTGTGATAGCTTCTGTATTGAAATAGTTGAGTATCAGCACTTCTGAAGTATTTCTTTCTCGAGACCAACGATCTTTTCCATTTGCTAGTACTTGTTACTCGTGATCAAGACATGGTTAACTAGGCAGTAATAATGTTTTGGTTTTTCTTGGAACTTGGCAAAGTTCTATGCGTCTCTTCTTCTTTGCCTCGCGTCACCGTCTGGTACCCTCACTGTCCCGCCAAGAAAACGGAAACAGGGCGGCGGCTGATCACATAAATGCTGTTGTGGTGTGAAGCCTTTGACACACGTGAACCAGGACGGGGATTCCGTCCTTCTCGCCTCGCCGGTCACGTCACGAGCGATTCAGGGAGGAAGACGAGGGTTCAGTTAGTCGGCCGTCCGGCCTTTACATTGCTGCCGAGTTAGGTAGGGATGGGAATTGGGGACGAGTCTGACCTCTTTGGATTGAACAGATTACATAGATTTTTTTTTTTGGAGGATTTCAATCTATACAAAACTTTACTTCTATAGGCATGGTGTTTCCCACGGCAACCGCTCATCATTGGTGTGCACTTATTTGTATACCACGATCATACAGTTAGAGTTTTTACATGAATTGTTGAACAAGAACCCAGCTCATTGTAGGAGGTCTGGTCAGTCTGACACGCTACCGTTAATCAGAAGTCCAAGTCGGTGCCATTTACATCTCAGATGACACCTGGACTAAAAAGAGTTCCTAGAATGTAAGAAAGGTAGCTGTCGACTCACAATCTCACTATAAAATAGGACACATCTGTGTTCAAACTTTCCACTGGTCCAGTTCTCCAGCTCCCTCCCCCTTTCCTCTGCCCAACCTTCTTCTTTACAACTTTCCTAAGCTGCACACTCTGCACGCACCATGGCGAGCTCGCAACAAGGGACCAGGATGACGCTCCTACTCGTCGCCCTTCTTCTGCTATCTAACATGGCGAGCGTCAGCCACGGCCGGAGAATCCCAGAGCTCGATGCAGCCATGAAGACCCTCGAGCCGCCACCGGCCAAGGGCTACTCCTCCGAGCAGACATCTTCATCGTCGTCGACCGCAACGCAGCATCCGGCTGATGATTATCCGCGGATGCACAGCGTGTCCAAGAGGCTGGTGCCTCAGGGCCCGAATCCACTGCACAACTGAGCTAGCTGCTCCATCTCTTGAGTTCTGCAATGCAAAGAAGAGAATTAGGGACTCAGTTCTGTTTGCAGCCACACCGAGTAACTTTTTTTTACTTCATCCAGTTCATCGAGTGAGATGGAAATAGAACAATTAGGAGTAGAAGTATTGTATGTACTCATGTATGTAAGTTTGGAAGTTTTACACGGTATTGGGATGCGGTCGCCTGGTGTGTGCATGATGAAAACTTGCGGAAACATATGCAGATGCATTTATTAGAGATACTCATGGTGCATGCGAGTCAAAATCTTCAGCATACAGTTCAGTACAGGTGTGCTCTTGTCCATTTGGAGTCTAGAATAAGATGAGACTTGTGATGTGTCTGTGATAAGAACAGTGTAGTAATAATTGATGAGTTAGGCAGTACAGTCCAAGGTACCTGAACTTCAAAACTGTTGAAACCCAAAGGCAACACGTTTAATTATTTCGTTGTTCATACATCATCCAAATGCATAACATTGTTTAGTACAGTAGGTGGTAGCAGATTGATTAAAGAAACAAGATGCACAAGAAAGATAGTTTTTCGGCCGCCTGTAGTCAACCCCAGAATTTTTTTCCCATGTCATCCGAACATGGAACAATATGACCACAGGTGTCTTAAGAATCACACACGTTTATGACTTTCAGAATCACAAGCTCCATCAAAATGTAAAGTGTAAATAACAATACATGAGGTTTAGGCAAGCTATACTTCAAGTAGACTGGTAAACAGAATTAACTGAGAAACCTTGTAAGAGGTAAACATCAAAGCTCAAACATTTCTTGCTGAAAATATAATTACATTATCGTTAATTAGAGTTGTGAACAACTCAGCTTTTGCAACCATTTCTCCACAAGTAAAGAGGTCAGGTGATGGAAGTCTGAAACCTTTATTAAGAGCACACATCTGACATCCCTTAAGTAATGCTGCTCATAAAACACTGAAAATGGTTACGTAACTGGGGACAAAAAGGAAAAATTAGGATCTCCAAGTACTGGACGTTCAATCCACATTCAGATTCCAATTGATCACAACAGCCGTCCAAACCCACAATTATAAGCCCCCGGAATGAAGTCACATCAAATAAGAATGATTTTCAACTACACAAAACGCAGCATGCATTTAGTCATTGGATAAATCTCATGTTTAGAATAAGAATAAGGACCTGAGAAGGGATTCGTTACGGAACAAAACCTCCAAAATCTTCTAGCTTAGGATGCCAATATGCTAGCTGCGTCCTACTTCCCTTGTTGGTATTTCAGTACATGGCTGGCCGCTCGCAGATATACTGGCAGTACTGTAGCTCTTCCATTAGCGCGAAATTTCCAGAATCATATACAGCTCGTTTGGCACCCTTGATTTGGGTCTAGAATTCATGAATTCATTTTGAATTCCAGAAACGAACTTGTTTGGTTGCCACAGAATTGGTCACAGGAATTTAATCTCAAATTTCATGAAATTGCACTATAACTAACTACAATTTCTTTCCAAAAGCAATCATTTATTTGGACTTGTCTTTTACTTTCCAAATCCATGTGGTGGACAAACATGATTTTTTAACAAGGAATTCAAATTCAAAACCAAATGAAATCCTATAAAAAATTGGATTTCATTTCATTTCAACCAAATGAAATGAAACGATGGTTACCAAATGGGTTGTAACTGTAAATTCCTGAAAATATACTAAAAAGGTTGAGTGGGGCGAGGGGCCGCTCCACCCTTCAGGAAACAGGGGGCGTTGCTGCTCGGCATGCCTGCTACAAGCGGCCCCCTCTGGGGATGCAGGCCAGCGCTACCTGGCTCGGCGAGACTACAACCAAAACCGCCGCGTATTTGAACGACCTGCCTCTCCTCAAGTAATTAGGCGATGTTGTACTAAAAATTAACTAGCGTGGTGACCCGCGCATATTGCCCGGCTAGACTTGTATAATGATTTATATTCTTTGTGTATCTTCATTTTTATTTTTCTAATTGCTTTATGAATGTTCTGAATGATTAGATTGGTTTAAATTGAGTAAATTTCATAAATCACACATTTTGTTGCTACCGTATCATATAACCACACTTGACACTAATTTTGTTGTAGAACCACAACTCTTTAGACCATTTTTCTCAAGTAACCCAAATTTGTTATTTTAATGGGTTTGACCACATTTCTGACATGTGTGGCCCACATGTCATATGCCACATAAAAGTCAAGATCATAAGAAGTTGGGGTAAGGTAGGGGAGAAAAGGAGAGGCGGGTCTGACGCTGACCTTGTATGTGACATGTGGGTGTGGTTTTGTGAAATTTACTTGTTTAAATTCACATCACATTACATATAGATTAGGTAGTCATTACATGTTTTTGCAAAAGAGTTGTATTTTATTAACATTGTCCACATTACAAAAGTGTTGAGGTTGTACATGTAACATATGTATTTTTGCTTCATTTAAATTTGTGTGGAGATAATTTAAAAGGTTTTCTTTTAGACATCAATTATAGATGTATAGTTTTGTTAATCCTTTACTGTTATTTGGTATAGATGATATATGCAATAACCATTTCATTTTATCCAGCCCGATTTGTATTTGTTAGTCCCTTCCCATCGCATGTACAACTTTTCTAAATTTCTTTTAGCCGCAACACACGACACAAAATCTCCCTCATTCTGTCGTGTTGCTTCCAACAGCCGGTCGAGAGAGTTTGTTTGGTTGCGGCCGTTTTCGTAGAATAAATTGGTGCCTATGGTAGATCATCTTCCAGCTGGTGTTTCGTGCGAGTGTCTTGCTACCGGTCAACCACTATTTGCGTAGTCATGGATTTGCGAGGTCCATCACGGATGTATGTAAGCAGGGACGGAGCCATCATATAGTCATTGGTGTCAAACGACACCAATGCTATTTTGCTAATCCCCTCTGAAAATAGAGAAAACCCTTAAAAATATGTAATGACACCTGTAAATTTTGAAGAATGACCCCAACGCTATATTTTCCTGGCTTCGCCCATAAAAGCCGAAGGTGCTTGGTAAGCATGTCTGTTCATCCTATAAGAGCATCTATCATGTGATCCATGTTGTTTCTTTTTCTTTTTGAAAATCGATCCCCTTTCGTCTATCGATTTCCTTTTTGCCTTACCTCCTCTGTTCAATATCAAGTGTGAAAGTTGTTGTGCATTAAATTCCCGCAACGTGTCAAGAAGCTAATTTGGATTAAATTCCGGCATGTTGCTCGTATGTATTTAAGTTTTGGGTCATGGTGTGTCTTTGAACAACTCTACCGGGTTTTGATGGCAATGACTTGCCAAGATTACCTCGTTGGTTGTTGTGGCCTGCGTGTGCTGCTGGGCTGCCTATTCCATAGTACCGATGACCAGGACCTTCGATGGCTATGACCGAGGTGCTCGATCACTTGGGGGCCTATGGTATTAATGGACAGAAAAGGAAAAAAATCGATAATCACGGCTCGCATGGAGGAAAATAGAAAAAAGACAAACCGCCCTGCCGTCGTGTCTGCCTCGGTTCCACTCCGTCGCTTGATTGTTGTGTCTGTTTGTTCGACTTCGATTGCTGCGCAACCTGCTTCTGTTCGATCTGGCAGCGCTCCGTTAAATGGCCTGCTTATCTGCTTGCTGCCAGCTTCGTCCTGATGGCCTGCTTGCTGCGGTGCTTCCTGCTCCGCCTGCCACGGTCTGCCGATGCCCTGAGTGCTGGTTACTGCCAAGTGTTTGCCGGCCGTCCGTCCTTCTGCCCTCCATAGTGCGCCGCTGCTGCACTGCGCTTGCGTTCCGCGTCGGCGTGTCCCGCTGCGCGGCTTGCGCGGGCAGGGCACCTGGGTCCTGCCGATCAGCCGATGACTCCTGGCTTGCCTACGTATGGCTTTGGTTGGGTTGTATTTCGGATTGTTTATTTTGTCGTTTCTTTTTTTCAAGAATGCCACCCAGCGGGTGCATCATCGATTAAAGAAGAAGAGGCAGAAGGCTAGTACAACGCCGAAACGGGAATACAACGCCACCAAGTGGCAAAAAGAGAAAAGCAACTACGTGCTAGCTATCCAACCACTCGCCATCAAGGACGGACACGACACCCTACCCCTAAATATACCTGCGTGCGCCCACCAGCCAAGCTCCTCCTGGAGGCGATGCACCACAAGCTGTAGAGACGGCGACGCTCCATTGAAGACCACATCATTCCGATGGTTCCAAATGGTCCAAAGGACAAGTATGATCCCCGTCCGGAAGTCCCTCCGGGCCTGCGGCGGAAAGGGAAGAGAACACCACCATTCCCGCAGAGTAGCATCCACGCTCGAAGACCACTCCGTGTGTCCCCAAGCCGTCCACAAGCGCGCCCAAACCTGCCGCGCAAAGACACACCCCAAGAGCAGATGGGAGATGGTTTCCCTCTCCTGATCACATAGGGGGCACTTATCAGGATGAGGAAGTCCACGCCTCGCAAGCCGATCTGCTGTCCAGCACCTGTTCCGGACTGCGAGCCAGGCGAAGAAACGACACCTCTCCGGGCCCCGCGAACCCCAGATCTCAGCCGCCATCGGATCAACCATGCGGCCAACGAAGAGGTTCGCGTAGGCAGTCTTCGCCGAGTAGCCTCCACCACGAGACCAATTCCAGAGAAGAGAGTCGTCCCTCCCCTCCTCTAGTTGGACCCCACGAAGCCAGTCCCAGAGAGTGAAGAACTCCCGAAGGGAGGCTTCCCCCATGTCGGTCCCACATCACCAGTCCACGCCCCATGCAGGGCCTCACGCACAGTGCGTGTGTGCAAGAACCTGGGCCGAACATGGCTCACAAGAATCGGGAACTCATCCCGAAGACGGACACCATGAAGCCAACGATCGGTCCAGAAGAGAGTCCTCCGGCCATCGCCCACCATAGAGGAACTGGCCACCTCAAAGATAGCATCAACCTCTTGGGGCGTCTCAACCATAAACCCGACCCACGGTTTGGAGTCGTCCACTCTCTCAAGCCACCTCCAACGGACCCTCAAGGCCTCGTTGAGCATGCGAAGATTAGGGATTCCGTCCACCGAAAGGCTTCGGCGAACACACCACATCCCAAGCCACCATACAATGCCCCCCTTTAGCGTCCTTCTGTCCACGCCAAAGGAAGCCACGACAGATTTTCTCCACCCCTTTTATGGTCTTATCCGGGAGGTCGAGGGACATCATCGAGTAAACCGGCAACGCAGTCAGGGTGGACTTGACCAGCACCAGCCTTCCTCCCTTGGAGAGGAGAGGGGCCTTCCACGAAGCCAGGCGACCATCCACCTTGTCCACCAACGAACTCAACTGGCCCGCCGTCTGCTTTCTCAGGCCTAAAGGAAGCCCCAAGTAAGCGCACGAAAATCCCCGGACCTCACACTGCAGCAGATCGCCAACCAGCTGGCTCTAGACATCAGAGCAGTGGATGAGATGGGCGGAACTCTTGGCGAGGTTAGTGCGAAGTCCCGAGGCGGCACCAAAATCCGATAGGATCGTCGAGCACCCCACCACTTCCTTCCACGTAGGACGCAGAAAAGTGACCACGTCGTCGGCGAAGATAGAAGTGCGATGGTCCAAGCCACGAGTCACCAACCTCGAGAGCAAACCCATCTCGATAGCCTTCTCAATCATGCAATGGAGGACATCCATCACAAGGATAAAGAGCATCGAGGACAAAGGGTCACCCTGGCGAAGACCCCTCCTGTGAGCAATGGAGTCACCCGGAATGCCATTCAGGAGGACTCGCGTCATGGCCGTGGAGAGGAGGCCACAAATCCACGCTGAATCTCGGCCCAAAACCACGCCGCATCACCGTCTCCAGAAGGAAGGCACAATCCACTGTGTCAAAAGCTTTAGTGATGTCCAGCTTGAGAAGAACAGCCTCAGTCCTAGCCCGATGAAGCCGCCTAGCCATGCTCTGGACCAACATGAAATTATCATGGAGACATCGGCCTTTGACAAAAGCACTCTGATGCGGGCCCACCAACCGGGGCAGTGTCGGTGCCACCCTAGTCGCCAGCACCTTAGCCACAAGCTTGGCGGCACTGTGGATAAGGCTAACCGGCCGAAAATCCCGGACCTCCATCGCGTCCGGTTTCTTGGGCAACAAGGTGATAAAGGCCGTGTTAATGGCACCCATACCACGCACGTCACGCCGCGCCAAGGCCTCAAAGACCGCCAGCACATCTCGCTTTATGATATCCCAGCAAGCCACATAGAATCTTCCAGTGAATCCATTCGGCCCAGGAGCTTTGTCAAGTTCTTGGGCCTTCACCACAGCCCAAATCTCCCCCTCCGAGAAGTCCCTCTCCAGGGCTGCCAGATCGCAGCCCGGCACCTCAAGGAAGTCCAGATCGAGTGAGCACTCCCGATCAGGTGCCGAGCCCAGCAGGCCGGAGAAGAAGTCATCCACCGCGGAGGCCTTCTCATCATGTTCCGCCACCATGACCGCGTCCACACAGAGATGGGTGATGAAATTCTTCCTTCTCCGATGACTCGCATAGAGATGGAAAATTTTGGTACACACATCCCCCTCCCACAACCACAATGCCCGAGACCTCTGCCGTACAATGGTACGCTCTAGTGACGCAAGACCAAGCAGCTTCCGCTTGAGGGTTCTTCGAAGACCCTTTTGTCGCACCAGTGGCTCCCGGGGTACCACCGTTGCGCGACGCGTGGGCCCCGTCTCTGAGTTCCTGGGAGGATTCCGTCCCAGGAAGCAGCCACGAGCTGCCCGGCAAGCTACTAGCCCGGAAGGGCTAGTAGGGCTTCGGGGAATATCCCCACCTGGACACCTCCCGGGAAGCCGCTTCCCGGGAGGGGGGTTCCCAGGTGTGTTTGGCCTGGGCGCTTCCCGGGGTGCGACTTGCCGGGAGGGGGAGTTCCCGGGCGCAGGCATCCGCCACAAGGGTGGGGCCCAGCGGACAGAGCAACAGCGCCACGCGGGCGCGTGGCGGGCGCCGGGTGCGCAGTCTCACCAGGGCGAGGAGTGAGGCGCACGGCACATTAAATGAGCCGACAGGAGGGGTGTTACCCATCCAAATCAGGTGAACAATGGCTATCCAGTCCTACCTTTAGGGTTTTAGACCCCTAGCAGCTAAGGTGGCGTCCATGCATGCCACTAGCTCACCGAGGGGGAGTGGCATGTCTCCCTGGTCGACACTTATAGTGCATGCACCGCGGCACCTGTGGTATCCCCTTCAGTATAAAAGGAGGACCCCCGCCGACGGTCAAAGGTGGGATGGTTGAACGGTTCCACACTTGTTCTACAGTTGGCGTCGAACTCACAGTTAGCCATTAGGAGTAGCCTAAAACAGCAAAGAGCACTCAGCCAAAAAGAGAGAACGCCCGGGGAACCTCCCCCCGGCAACGTGTAAACACCTTATTTATAATCAATATCAGTTCAGACAGGCAGGACGTAGGGTTTTACACCTCCGGGTGGCCCGAACCTGGGTAAAAACGTGTGTGCATGTGTACTTAGCTTGCATGCATCTGGGGTACGTTACTTTGCAGGTTACGAAGGCCATCGGCCATGCCGGCGATTGCCCGAGCGATCCCCGACGCCCCTGCCGAACCTAAAAGGGGAGGTGACCGCACGCCCCCGGTGTCGGAGCCTCGTGCGACGACATCTGACGCGCCAGGTAGGGGGCGCGAGAGGAGAGCTCGCCGGTGACCGCCGGCAGCAACGTTTGCATCGGCGTCGGCCTCGTCTTCTTTGTCGACGGGACTGGCCACCATGGCCCCCAAGCGGGCTGGTGACCCTCGGATAGACTTGCGTGAGGCCCCAGCGGCACACACACGGTCGCATGATGTGCGACCCGCATCGGGGGCTCAGGAGGATCCAGAGCCCTCGCGAGTGCAGCCATCACAGCTGCCTCCCCCACCTCCTCGGCTGTCTGCAGACAATCGGCTGAGAGGACCGGCGGCCCTCAGTGCCGGGGCCAGCCGCGCGAGCGGGCATGGTGCCGCCCGCGCCGGCCAGCGTGTCGAGTCGCGGGCCGAGGATACGCAGTGACAACGGCACCACGAGCATACCGCGTCACGAGCGACGCCCGGGGGCTCACACCCTGCGCACCCGGAGGCGTCCGGGGCTAGAGCGGACAGCAGCCGCTCGGGAAATCGGCTTCCTCCCGCACGAACCCCGGCGGAAGCCATCATCGCCGCGCGCGTCATGGTGCGGTATGAACCGTAGCAAGGCACGCCGGCGCATGAGATGTGGGGCGAAGAGTTGGACGCGCTCCTCGCTCTGGCCGCCCAGCAGCCGCAAGGCGAGGGCGTCCCGGTAGGCTCCGGCCACGGGCAGAACCCAGAGCGCGGAGACACGCCCCGCGCCTCGCGACAGGGGGAGAACCCTCCTCCACAGGGAGGCCAGGGAAACGGGGGCCCGGAGGGGTCCTCGGGCTCGTCACCCACCGTCACACAGGGTGACGCGCGCGGCATTTTGAATGCCCGCTAGCAAGAGGATCTACGCCAGCGCTTAGAGCGCCGGTGCCGGTGCGAGGTGGAGCGCCAACGCCCGCAGGAGCAGGAAGACGCTCCCACGGGCCTCGAGGACGGCTGCACCGCTTTCACGCGCGAGCTGCGGCGGATGACATGGCCCCATAAGTTCCGAGCGCCAGCGCTCGGGACGTATTACGGGACCGTGAATCCCAAGGATTTCCTCCTGACCTACACGTTGGGGATGCACACCATCGGCGCCGACGACAAGGTCAGAGCCAACTGGTTCCCAATGGTCCTGAAGGGATCAGCGAGAACCTGGCTGCTCAACCTGCCCGCCGGGTCCATCGCCACTTGGGCGGACCTGCGCGAGCAGTTTGTGAGCGTGTTCCAGGGCGGCTACAAGCGCCCGGGAACCATGGCGGAATAGGACACCATCGTGCAGAAGCCGGGAGAGACGTTGCGGAGTTTCATCAACCGCTTCTCCAATCTCTCCTAGTCTATCCCGGAGGCGGAGGCGGCTGCCATCGTCAACACCTTCGCCATCAACGTCCGCGATCCCAAGATGCGCGAGAAGCTGAGCACGCATCGGATCCGGACGACGCAGGACCTATACGCCTTGGCGCACAAGTGCGCCATGGCCGAGGAAGGGCGCCTGGCGCCCGAGCTGGCGGCCAAGGCTGCCGCGAGCCCAGGTGAGGGTTCGAAGAAGAAGGGTTCCCGCAAGCGCAGTGGGAAGTAGGTTCTCGCTGCGGACTCCGGGGCTCCTGCCGCGAGGCCTGCGAAGAAGGCCTCGCCGGGTGGCGGGTCTGGCGGCAAGCAGGGTGACGCACCCCGCTGCCCCATCCACAATAACTCCACCCATGACACGCAGGACTGCCGCATCCTGCAGGGGATCAAACAGCGCCATGAGGAGCGCCGCGCTGTTGGCGCCTGCTTCAACTGCGGCGACATCAGGCATCTCTACCGAGATTGACCGAACGACCTCAGAGCGGGGCCGAGGCCTGCTGGCGGGGGCGCCGGTAGGGAGGAACCCCAAGGAGAACACGGCCAGCCTCGTGCGGGACGGGAGCGCCCTCCCCGGGGACGCGACAGGGCTCGCGCAGAGGAGCAGCGTGAGTCCGACTGCACTGGTGGTGACGAGTCGGGCTTCCAGGAGCCTCGCGGCGTCGCTTGCATCCATGGGGGAGGCTATGCTCTCCCATCCCACACCGCGGTTAAGCGCCTCACCCGCGGCGCGCTGTTGCCGGACGCGGAGTCGCAGCAGCCGCTGAGGTGGTCGCATGTGCCGATCACCTTCAGCACTGACGATCACCCAACGCGGCAGCTGGGTTCAGGGGTAATACCCTTCGTCGTCTCACCGATCATTAGCAATATGACGGTGACCAAGGTACTAGTGGACAACGGAGCGGGGCTTAACCTCCTGTCCGCCCGGCTGGTGGAGAAACTCCAGTTGCCGGTGGAGCAGCTGAAGCCCACCGACCCGTTCCGGGGGGTGAACCCCGGGATCGTCGGGCGCATCACGTTGCCGGTCACCTTTGGGTCCCGGGAAGCGTTCAGGACCGAACACATTTTCGACGTGGCACACACCCCGTTGCCCTACAACGGGATCCTTGGTCAGCCAGCGCTGATCAAGTTCATGGCGGCTACGCATTGCGCTTTTGGCGTGATGAAGATGCCGTTCGTATATGGAGTTCTCTCTATCAGGTGCGACCTCAAGGATGCGGCTTGGTGCGTTGGTGAGGTCGTCAGGGCCGCCGCCGCAGCTGACGCTGGCGATGAAGGCGCTGTCGGAGACGACAGCTCGCCGGGCGATGCCCCGGCAACGAAGAAGGCCCGCGCCGCCCCGCAAGAGCTTGCCGGGGGAAGCGCAGGCTCGAGCTCGCGCCCCGGCAAGGGGCAGAAGCTCCGGGAGGGGCCGCCAAGGTGAAGAAGCTGCCCCTCCAAGCCGGCAACAAGGAACGCACCGTCACCGTCGGTGCGAACCTTACTGCCGAATAGGAAAACGCCCTCATCACTTTCCTCCGAGATAACGCTGACGTGTTCGCCTGGGAACCGTCGGACCTTCCCGGAGTCCCCAGGGAGGTGATTGAGCATCGGCTCGCGGTGCGCCCGGACGCGCGCCCCGTCAAGCAGAAGATCCGGCGGCAAGCACAAGCGTAAAGAGTTCATCAAGCAGAAGGTGGACAGGTTCAAGGCTGCTGGGGCTATCAGGGAAGTTCTGTACCCCACTTGGTTGGCTAACCCTGTAGTAGTAGCTAAAGCAGGGAACAAGTTTCGCATGTGCGTAGATTTTACTGATCTCAATCATGCATGCCTCAAGGATCCCTTCCCTGTACCCCGCATCGACCAATAGTTGATTCTACTGCTGGTTGTGACTTGCTGAGTTTTTTGAATGTTTTTTCCGGCTACCATCAAATTAAGATGGCGGTCGAAGATGAGGAAAAAACAGCGTTCATTATTCCGGTTGGCTGCTATTGTTATACATGCATGCCGTTCGGGTTGAAGAACGCGGGCTCCACATTTCAGCGCGCGCTGCGCGAATGTTTGGGGCCCCAGCTAGGCCGCAACGCAGAGGCCTACATGGACAACATCATCATCAAATCGAAGCATGGGGACTCGCTGATTGATGACCTGCGGAAGACGTTCGATAACTTCCGCAGGATCAAGCTCAAGCTAAACCCCGAGAAGTGCACCTTTGGTGTGAACTCCGGTCAGTTTCTGAGTTTCTTGGTTTCGCACGGGGGGATACAAGCCAATCCGAGCAAGATAGAAGCCATCGAGAAGATGGAGGCTCCCCGCAAGGTGAAAGATGTCCAGCGCCTCAACGGCTGCGTTGCCGCATTGGGACGCTTCATCTCAAGGCTGGGCGAACGCGCCCTGCCTTTCTTCGAGCTGAAGAAGAAGAAGGGTCCGGTTGACTGGACTCCCGAGGCCGAGGCGGCGCTCCGGGAACTCAAGCAGTACCTGAGGTCGCCGCTCGTCGCCCCCAAGCTGGGCGAGCCGCTGCTACTTTACCTAGCAGCGACTGACCAGGGGGTCAGCTCAGTGCTGGTTGCAGAGAGGGAGGAAGATGTCCCGGGGACTGAGGCGGCGGGGCTGGGGGCTGAGCGGCCCCCAGCAACCGCCTCGGACCCGGGGACCACCCCCGAGCCGGCAGCTTCAGCACCGCCTAAGCGATTAGTGCAGCACCCGGTGTACTTCGTCAGCATGGTGCTGCGCGACGCATGAACAAGGTACACGCAAGTACAGAAGCTCCTCTTGGGGATACTCCTTGTGTCCCGCCGACGGTCAAAGGTGGGATGGTTGAACGGTTCCACACTTGTTCTACAGTTGGCGTCGAACTCACAGTTAGCCATTAGGAGTAGCCTAAAACAGCAAAGGGCACTTAGCCAAAAAGAGAGAACGCCTGGGGAACCTCCCCCCGGCAACGTGTAAACACCTTATTTATAATCAATATCAGTTCAGACAGACAGGACGTAGGGTTTTACACCTCCGGGTGGCCCGAACCTGGGTAAAAACGTGTGTGCATGTGCCCTTAGCTTGCATGCATCTGGGGTACGTTCCTTTGCAGGTTACAAAGGCCATCGGCCACGCCGGCGATCGCCGGAGCGATCCCCGACGCCCCTGCCGAACCTAAAAGGGGACGTGACCGCATGCCCCCGGTGTCGGAGTCCCGTGCGACGACACCTCTCCTCCGGCGAAAGTAGCCTCGAGTCTATCGCCACATCAAGACGGAGTATCACCTCCGTCGCCACGAGAATTTGGAGTCAGATGTTCCCAATGAACCGGTCAGTCCACCTCCGAAGCTTCCGTGCCGTGCGCCTAAGCTTGGAGTCCAAATGCTTGAACGGGTTGAGAATGAACTCCCCCATGTCCCAACCCTCCTTAACCACATCAAGAAAACCTTCCGCCTTGGGCCAAAAGTTCTCAAAATGGAATCGTCTCCCCCGCACGAGCCGAGCCTCCAAAGTCACCAAAAGAGGGCAGTGATCGGAAGTCGCCGTGCTCAAGGCCGCCATGAAGGCATTTGGGAAGGTGTTCTCCCAGTCCACAGAAGAGAAGGCCCGATCAAGCTTCTCAAGAGTCGCAACCTCACGCTCGTTCGACCACGTAAAGCGGCGTCCATTGAGATAGAGCTCCTTCAAGTCAAGATCTCGAATAGCCCGCCAGAATTTACCCATCATCCTCCTATTCAAGTTCTCATTGCTTTTCTCCCCCGGATCCACAATAAGGTTGAAATCACCCGCTAACCACGGCCCCGCAATGAGATCCCGAATGTCACATAGCTCTTGAAGAAAGAGCAGCTTGTTAGCATCGTCCTGCCGGCCATAGACGATCGTAACCCACCACGGCGTGCTAGGGCCAGTCGAAACACTCGCAGTAACCGCACATGTCGTGACATGCGGATTGGCAAGCCGAACGACCGAGCTCTTCCACGCCAGAACAACACCACCACGTGTCCCGACCGCCGGTAGATGAAAAAAGGAGTCGAAATCGGCCCCCAAGCACTCCTCAAGCAAGTACCGCGAAACCACACTCAATTTAGTTTCCTGAAATCCAACGATACAAGCTCCCGAAGAAGCAACCACCTGACGAACCACAATGCGTTTGGCCCTAGAATTCAAGCCACGCACATTCCACACTAACAAACTAACATTCACATCCATTTACAAGCTCACCGAACCACCGCACCCAAGATAACCAACAGCTATCCGGACACCTCCACCTCAATCCCCTCCTCGAGCGGAAGAGCCACATTCTCCCACCCAAAGAGTGAGAGAATCGTCGTCATGTGCTCTGCAGAGAGAGGACGCTCGAACAGCTTGATGTAGGCCTGCAGGGCCTCGTCGCCAATGCGATCACCCTCTCTCGCCACGCCCATCCGGTGCATGAGCGCGCGCTGCTGCCTAGGGGCGCCTCTCGGAGTGGCCTTCCTCCCAGGAATGCGCTTGCTGCGCCGCGGGGAGTGATGTTGCACCACCTTCCTCCTCAGCCTTCGCTGCCACACCCGCGCGCTGAAGGCCTCGACCTCCAGGACCACAGCCACCACAAGGTCCTCCACCGGAGTGGAGGAAGAGCCAGCCGAAGGCAACGCCTCCGCGGACTCCACCACCGGTGAAGCCTCACCCGACAGGCTCACCGTGAACATGCTCAGCATCGACTGCTCCACCGTAGCCGCCGCCGACGGCGGCGGCGATGGGAATGCCACCGCCTGGAAGTCCACCGGCGATAGGTCGAGGGAGGGCGCAGGAGCCGAGGAGCGGCTAGAAGGTGACAAGGAGGTCGCCTCCAGCCGCATGGGATCCCAATCATCGGTGGCGGTGAGCGAGGGAACACACCAATCGAGGGTAGGATCCGGCGATAGCACCCTACAGGGGCGCATTGGCCTGAACTCCGCCACCGCCGCCGAAAGGCCCACACGCCACCCGTCAGCCCCGCCGCCCGTGGCCCGACGCCTGAAACCACCCGAGTGATCGCCAAGATCATCCTCATCCACGTGGCCACGAGAACAGCTGAAGAAGTTCTGCCTCGTTCCCTGCGCAGGTCGACGATCCCCGTAGCCCCTCCCAGGGCCACCATTGCGGCCTCTGTCCCCGTCATCGGACGGCCAGTCATCCGAGGAAGGGCGATCTGTCGAAGCTGTAGTGTCCTCCACCCGTAGGAGATGGACAATCACCCTGTACTCTAGGAGACTGACCTCCGACTGGACCATCATCTCAGGCGGCACCAACAGATCATCGTCCTCCTCGTCCTAGAGCGCCGGAGCCTCGGGAATCTGAAGCCGCATTTCCCTCGGGATGAGACTGGGATCCGAGGTCCAAGTGTAAACCTGGAAGCGACCAAGATCAGTCCTGCTCTCAGTGTCAGGACACACCCTCTCGACAGCACATGCCGGCCCAAGCAGAGTCGCCGCCGTGCCGGAGTTCCACGCGTGAGGCGGCACGCCTTCGATCTCCAAGTGTGTACGGAAGAAGGCTGTACGACCCACCGCCTTCCGGAACCTATTCCAAGCCGAGAATCTCAGGGAAAACCTGCGCCCGTTGATCGACCCGGCGGTCAGAACGGCGTCGCGCGCCCCTCGAGAGTTGAAGACCACCAGAAAATCGTCCGGCCAGAATCTGTGAGTTGTGAAGCTCCCTTCAAACTCCGGGAAGCGAGCCGCAATCACCCGACCCACAACCGCGAGCGCCAAGTGAGGTCTCGTGCCAGTGACCGAGACCACCGTACTCCACTGAAGAGCGACCTCCGCCGCATCCACCTCCGCCGAACGCGGGATGATGCAGAGCTGCACGCGAGGACGGAGGGAAGCCGCCCCCAACGGCATTGCCTCCACGGCCTCCACCAGAGCCAGCTGCACCGTCACGGAAGGAGGCGGCACCGCCACAGGCACATCGGCAAGAGGCGGAGGAGGCAGCACCCTCAGCCCCAGGCGGGCCAGCAGAGCAGGACCCGGCTTGGGGTGAGCCGCCGCAGCTGGCCCAGCACCAGCCCCCGTCACTGCCCGCGAAGCCGGAGCCGCGCGGCGAGCCGGAGCGCAAGGAGCCGAGACGCCCTAGGAACCCGCAGCCGCCGTTCGCGCAACGCCCTAGGCTCCCGCAGCCGCCGCCCGTAGAGCGCCATCACCACGGGGGCCCAAACGGGTGGCCACCAGCACCTGCCCCACCGCCGTCGGAGAAGAACCCCACGAAGGCCTGCGCCTTGAACGGCACAGCCTCGCCACGTGGCCCTCGCCGCCACAACGGAGGCACCTCGTCGAATTAGGGCAAAGGGCCGCAACATGGTCATTGCCCAAGCAATTGAAGCAGCGGCCCGCCAGGTCGGCCAACTCCGGCCGGACCACCATCGCAAGGAGAGGCGCGAGGTTGCGGCGGCGCTTGCGAGGCCGAGGCGCGCGCATCCACCCCTCCCCATCAGCCTCAGGGTGGCCGACCACAGCCGCCGACTCCGCCGGAATCACCACCGAGGCCAACCGTCGAGCACCTTGCGCGTGTGAAGGAGATGGGGGCGCCTCCTCCAGCGAATCCACCGGAGGGCTCCCGTTGCGCAGCACCTCGCAGTAGGAGCGCATGGACCCCATGCTGTCGGAGTCCGGCGACGACTCCCTCCAACGCCTCTCCATGGTGGAGGGCCGGGGGACCCAGCTGATGTGCCATGGCTAGTCCCGCGAGCGGGGGAGGAAGACCACAGAGAGAGGGAGAAAACTAGGCAGCCGTGAGGGGTGGCCGCCGGAGCCGGAGCAGCCGTCGGCGAGAGGTGGACGCCGACGCCGGAGTGGCGGCGGCGGTGGCCGGAAACCTAATCGACCCCCGAGTCGCCTTTTTCACGAGAGAGAGAGAGAGAGAGAGAGAGAGAGAGAGAGCGTTTTTTTTCAATTAGTCAGTCCTAGCTACGATCAGGTTGATTGGCTTCTAACAAATCTGAGCCGCACGATAACCTTTGTAAAATCTTGACCGTAAAATTTCTACTACATTAATTAGATATTAGAATAGATATTAGATATTAGATGGAGCGCTGTTACTTACAGATCAGATCGGAATGGACGAGCGAGCCACGCTTTGAAGACGCCCTTCACCGCGGTCCGCTCTCCGCCTCCGCCGCCTTCAGGGGTCCGCCCGCGCGCCTTCACTCGGGGCCGACGACCACGCCACCCGTGCTTGCATCTCCGGCTCGGCGCGCGGCTCGACGCCACACCGGGGGGCCTTCGTCGCTCCATCAGCCAATGAGACCATCACCGATGCTGCGCCGTCCAGTGTTGCCGACTTGTCGTGATGCCGTCGCTGAGCACGAAGAAGAGAAGAGCACGGCGGGGGTTTCCATTGATTTTCCTTTTCTTTTTCGTTGACAACTTTGTGTGAATTGCTAACCACGTTTGCCGCGTGGTGATTTTCTTTTTCTGTTTTTTTGAACTGATTTTCTTTTTCTTTTGACGATGAAGGGAGGGAATTCTTTTTCTTGACAGGAACTGGTTCTGAGCGTAACGGGCCACGCACAAGCCCATGATCAGCCGTTCAAGTTGTTTTCCCTTTTCTGACACGAGCAGCCCAAGAAAATTAACGTTCGGTACGGGCTGATTTTTTTTATTTTATTTTTTTGACTGCGTATGCCTCTATGCAAACACTTGGTTGCAAAAAAAAACAAAATTCTAAGGGATTTTTTCTCATTTTCTTTTTTCGGTGAATCACCGATTCTATTTATGGATCAGCAATAAGCATCCAATAGATGAACTGCATGCAGATATTTGACATACTACGAGTACAAGCGATGGAGTTTCTTTCGTACTCCCTCCGGTCCATATTACTTGTCTCAAATTTGTCCAAATATGAATGTATCTATATTTAAAAAAGTCTAGATACATGTAATATTTCGACAAGTAATTCCGACTGGAGAGAGTAGTATATGTATCAAAGTAGTACAACAAGTTTTAGGATTTGACATGGTAAAACCTGAATATCAAAAGAAGTAAAAAAAATACAAATAGGATATTACAACGTTTATATCAGTTAATGCCTAATGTTTCCCTGCTCACCAAACTGTGCAGTATTTATTCTTATCGGGTTTTTGGCAGGGCAGACCATATGAAAATCTGGTTAGTTAACAACAAAGGATCAGACGTCTCTTCAGCAGTCGGTACACTTACAGATGATTTAGGAGAGCATAGAGAATATTACTAGTTCAATTTGTTCTTCTCCCATAAGTAATGGTGATGAAAAATGAGTGTCTGATAAGTATACACGTAATTGATCTGGTTATTGCGGAAGTTAGTTTTGACAACTTACCTACGACCTGACAGGGTGGTTATAGAATGAGTAGGATCGCCACCTAAATTGCAAGCCTAATCTCTCGCGCTCCACACCCTACCCGGCCCAAAACCAATTCAATCTACTGTTGTTGCTTCCGGCTTCTCAATCCCGACGATTATGTGCATAACTGCTTCTGCAGAAGCACCACTCCTGTATGTTAGACGCGGCTCGACATGTTAAAGAGAAAATTATCAAACTGCTGGAAGCAAATGATCAGACACAATGTAAATAGGAGCAAATGATCGCAGTACCAACAAAGCAAGGGCTAAAAGTGTCAAATTCCCCACAGATAACACGATCCTATCTCCCTACCCTCGCCACGCGCGCCGCAAACTAGTACTCCACGGTCCCACCGGCCACCGCGCGGCAGGCACCGTATTGACATGGCCTCGCCTTGCCTCGCCATGCCGGGCGCGCCGCGGGCGGGCTCTGCTCTCCGCCCACTGCAGCAGCAGCAGACGAGGTGGGGGTGCCGCGTGACGTGCTCGGCTGACGCTCTGGGGGCCAGGGCCAAGGCGGCGGGAGGGTTCGCGCGCGGCTTGCTCGCTGCCAGGGCCGTCGCGCCCGCGCCCGCGCCCGTCCGTGCGATCGCCGCCGGCCAGGTTCGTGGTTTCTTTCCCCGTCACCATGCGCGGGCATCGAACCCAGCTTATCGAGGCCAGTGTATTATTTCGTCTGCCTTTGCCTAATTCACACGGAAATTTATGGAATTGGAACCCGACGATCGTTAGCACACATAGACTCTGACGTCGCATTTTTTGCGAGGATTTGGTAGCAGGCGAGGGGAAATCGCTTAATTTCGGATGGGATTTTACTCCTTTTGTCTTATGTTACCCCTCATGACCTTAACTTTTGCCTGAATTCATTAGCAGGAAAATGTATTTCCCGCATCTAAACAACCAAACTTAGCCATTAGCAAACTTTGCTTCAGTTTATAAACACTAGAAAAAAATCCTGCTTCCCTGGATCACAGGAATCCAAAAACACATGCATGTTGAATACCACAGGAATCGAAAACGCAAGAATAGGATGTTTGGATGCTACTTAATTTGGACTAAAAGAGCAGAGAGATAGAGAGAAGATATATTGGGATTTCAAAGGAAACCAAAAGGTTCGTGCTTGGGTTTCTCAAAAATTGGAGGGAAAATGTCATCCTATGATTTTTCTTTATGTATATAAGGTTTTAGTTCGCTTGCTAAATTATTTCGCGGTGGCATCCTCCAGCTGCAACAGCGGTCGCGCCATCACGTACAAAAGAATAGAGTCATATCTAAACCTATATGTTATATAATGAAAAAATTTAATGCAAAATTAGGGATTAACATTGATTTCGCGGCAACTGTCATAGAGTCGCGCCGAGGCTTCTGTGCCGCTATTCATTTGCATATTTCTCTTTTTTGTTTCTTCCAAATGCAATTGAGTTATGGCTTGAAATTTTGCACGGTCGTAAAACATCATGCCTCTAATATACTTTATTTTTTTAAGTTTTTTTGCGACTATTTTTGTAAGAGATTTTTAGAACTTATAAACATGTTTTTTTATGAAATTTGCAAAGGAAGTGTGGTTTTCACCTAATATTTTGGCCTAAAATGGAGTAATAGTCAAAGATAGCATTGACCAAGCTATTCAAACTGATAGCCCATATTTGTAGTCGCATGTGGCATGTCCGTTCCCTACTTCACTCCCATGCATACTCCCAGTTTCCAAGCATCATAGCGTTCCAATCCATGTCCGCACACCACATATACATGCCATTAATTCCCTCTGATCCTAATCCACCAAACACCCAACGAAACATAAAGCTAAAGTAATCTCAGCCTTCCTACACAAATCTAGCAGGAGATTACGGCCGGAGGAGACGACTTGAAGCTGCTCGGCGCATGCCAAGCCCATTCGTCACCAGAGTGAAGCTTGCCCTCGCCTTCAAGGGCCTGAGCTTCGAGGATGTCGAGGAGGACCTCCGCAGCAAGAGCGAGCTCCTCCTCGTGTCCAACCCTGTGCACAAGAAGGTGCCCGTGCTCATCCACAACGGCAAGCCTATCTGCGAGTCACTCGTCATTTTGGAGTACATCGACGAGGCGTTCTCCGGCACCGGCCCCTCCCTCCTCCCGGCTGATCCCCACCACCGCGCCGTCGCCCGCTTCTGGGCCGCCTACATTCACGAGCAGGTTTAACAAATTTCTCTTTCCTCTTCCCGTTTCGAGCATTTTAGAAGCTAAGTTCGGCGTGGTGCAGGTCGTGGCTCAGTTCGTGCAGTCGATTAGGGGCAAGACGGAGGAGGACAAAGCCGAGGGGATTAAGCAGACGTTCGCGGCGATGGAGACTCTGGAGGGAGCCCTGAGGGACTGCTCCAAAGGGGAGGGATTATTCTTCGGCGGCGGCAGCGTGGGGCTCGTCGACGTCTTGCTGGGGAGCCTTCTCTCCTGGCTTAAGGCCGCGGAGGTGATATCCGGTACCAAGTACTTTGACCCCGTCAAGACCCCGCTCCTGGCCGCGTGGATGGAGCGCTTCAGCGAGCTTGCCAAGGCAGCTTTGCCGGAGGTCGAAAGGGTGCTCGAGTTCTCCAACATGCTGGCAATGGCTGCCGCGGCAGCTGCAGCTGCAGCTTCGGAGAACTAGTAAACTAAGTCGGCACGGAGACACGAGTCACGTTCGATTAAAAAAAAAAGCATTCGTTTGGACCGCGACACTTATTTTGGATCGGAGCGAGTAGTTTTTTTTTAAATAGATAAATATCTATTGCGTTATTAGAACAGAATGATAACAAGTCAGCACGTTCGTTCACATAAATCATCTCCTCTTGATTATGTTGAAGGAACAAGCACCCATACAGAAGGTACATATAGATAAAAGACAGTTGCTAGATCACCTTTACTTTTTTTTATTGTCTTTTAATCTTTATTGCGTTCCAGGAAGGGCCAACGTGTGTTATGGCCAGTATTCGAAATATGCTAGGCCACCAGCTCCGAAAAAGCGCATACCAACACCGGAGGACGGCAACATCTAATTTGCAAAGGTTGCTCCGATAAAACTGAAATGCCACCAAAGGAAACATAGTGGGTAAGCTTACAGCATGGCAACAGGACATCTCAGGAAATATGGAAGCACATCACAATCATATATTGGGAGTGTATGCTGTAGTACCTTAAGCACTTGAACTTACTCCAACTTGGTATCTCGTAAAGGCAAATATGTGAGATTTTTTCTGAACTAATGTTTCGACGTAAGAGATTGGCAACAGAAATACATAATAGTAGAAAGTTATTGTAAAGTTAACAATGTACTGATTTTTCCCACGGATAAAAGGTACCGATTTGATGATATTAGAGAACGAAAAAAAATCTGAAAGCCAGCAACGATGGAATGGCTCGATGAAGTTTGATGACCAAACCACAAATGTGAGATTATGAGAGAAACCACGCTTGTACCATTGAGAAACCTGCATAATGCCGTCGGTGAATTATGACTGCACATTACAAATGGTGACCAAACCAAATCCTCCCCCATTTGAAACCGTTTGTGCCTTCGCAAGTTGCGAGGAAGGAGGTAATTTGAGCTACATCAAACAATTTTCCAGAAGCATAGATGCCTACAAGATTCATACTATTCTCACATGTCAAATTGATCAAGCAAACTTAAATAAAGTTTGTCACTTTATTATTACTCAGCACAAAGTTATTTGTTCCAGCCTTCTCCAACTGCCATTTATCCTCCCTTATCTACTACTCTAATTCAACAATCTTATCCTTTCGCTAGTTTTACATTCGAGGAGACCACAAATCAGAGAAACAAAATTAAGAAATGCAATCAACAAAACAGAGAAGGGGCATACTTCTGGACTTGTATGAACTGTCCTTTCTCTACATCCAGACAGCTAGATTCAGTTTCTATGTACATGCAACAGAGCAATTGAGCACATTTGGTTCTTTCATGCCGTAGGTATGTTAATTTGAACTTTTGTACTCCCTCCGTCCAACAAAGGATGTTCCAATTTGACAAATTTGAATGCATCTATACATTAAGTCATGTCTAGATACATCCAAATTTTGACAAATTTGAGACATCTTTTGTTGAAGGAGGAAGTATCAAATAAAGCATGCATGACAATTAATAACCTGCTCTTGGAGAAGACATTGTTGCAATTTCACAAATAGAGCCAAAAATCATGGATGCATTTAATTCTGTGCTATGCGAGCCAATGTTGGATTTTGAGACTGGTTTTCTCTTTGTTCAGATTATGCACCAATGTTGCATACATTAGTAAATAACAACCCCACCTTCATCTTTTATTGCTGAACAGTAATGATTTGGCATCCTTGTGCAAGCACCCGATCACATCTCCAGACTCCAAACACTAGAAAGAGTTGCAGGGGATAGACGGTGGAGCTGACAAGGTGGTGTCGCCGGTCGCACAGCCAATAGATGCTGCAGCTGCAAGGAGTGACGAATGCAGGGCTACAAATAGTGATAAAACCTCATTCCCTATCCTTAATGTTATGCATTTGGTGTTTCCCTCACCAGATGCTTGAGATCTGGAAGTCGAGTTAGTCTTGGAAAATTAAACAATTTCGAGAATAACAATCTAACGAGTAATTCCAGAATATAAATCATGATGACAGTAACAACTAGCACATGCATCTCGAATATACTAGAAGTATTCAACGGCACAATCAACAGCAACGTGAACTCGCAAATCATCATTAAACAATAGATCGGATCACAGATTACGTATTGTTGCGGTGTAGAGGAAGCCGGTGTTGTTGTGTTCGCTTGACGAAGTTGCTGACGAAGAAGGCGGCGACGAATCACGCACCTGCCGGCTCGAGGAGGTAGATGACCCGTGGTTGCAGGGAAGCGAGCAGTCACGCGGACCGCTTTCGAAAAACCTTATTCGGCCTCTCCTGTACAGCATCACAAAGACGAAAGGTTCCAGAGACCTGCTCTCCCGTTCATTGGTGCACGCTGACACTCGGGATGGAGTAGACTACGATGACAGCGCAAAATTAAAGTGAGAGACATGCAAAACCCTAAATCGGTTTGATATGGTGCAAATCGAGGGATGGGGCGGCTCAATTATAGTCACGCAGGTACAACTCGAAATCGATTCATGAAACGAGGCGGCGCGCGTGTCGCGTCGCGTCGGGACGAGGCGAGCGGAGGAGGAACGCGACGAGCGAAGGAGGAGGAGGAGGAGGAGGAGGAGCACGCGTGGGTATTTCCCCTTGCGCACCTTGCTACTAGGTGAATATCAACATTCCTTATATATTGATCTCACTCACTCTGAACTAGTAAGGTCCAAATTCTAACAGTTAGTTGTAGGTATACGTTGGTTACTTTACGAGCCTTTGCACATATGATTTATTTATAAAGCCAACAACATATTTGTGAATAAATGTAAATGAAGCCGAGAGCATGTCATGGAGCACATGAATAATGGCTTGACATGTTAAATCCAGTGCAACACGTACAAATATAGTATCCCTGTTCTCCGATCCATATTAGTTGTCTCAAACTTGTCCAAATATAGATGTATCTATGTTTAAGAAGCGTCTACATACATATAATATTTTGACAAATAATATGTATTAGAGGGAGTAGGAATAATTACTTTTATCCGTAGCAACTGCAACGGCATGGATATTTAGGCTCAGTTTGACATTGTTGAATTGTGATGAGCTGCACTTGTTTTATAATCTGCTATGGAAAAATACACATGGAAATAGGAAAAAGTTGGTTAGTCAAACACGAAAATGATAAAAAAAAATGAAAAACGGGATTACGACAAATCCAGCGAAATAACAAACTATTTATAGCTGGTCAAACGTTAATTTACAGAGCGAACAGAAAACGATCGATCAAGTCGAATGTAAAAGAGGAGGAGACAAAAAAGAAGACCCTTAATCCACTCCATCCAAAATTAGGCTTGCACGGTCGGTCAAAGCATGACACGTGCGCACTCACTCAAACTCCATTCACCGGCTCACGTGGGTCCCGTGGTCGTCATGCGGACGAGAGCCGAAACCGGAAGAAGAGGGATAAGCCGCCGATGGGCGATGGATAACACGATCCTATCTCCCTCCCCTCCCCTTCTTCCCCTCGCCGCGCGCGCCGCACACGTACCCGTACACAGCCACTCCCCTCCCCTCTCCTCTCCCAACCGGCGCAGCGAGGCACCGCATTGACATGGTCTCGTCCTGCCTCGCCTCGCCGGGCGCGCCACGGGCTGGCTCTGCTCTCCGCCCACTGCAGCAGCAGCAGACGAGGTGGGGGTGCCGCGTAACGTGCTCGGCTGACGCTGGGCGGACCGGGACCAAGGCGGCGGGAGGGTTCGCGTGCGGCTTGCTCGCTGCCTGGGCCGTCGCGTCCACGCCCTCCACGGCGATCGCCGCCGGCCAGGTTAGTGGTTTTTCCTCCGTCGCGCCCATGCGCGGGCATCGCGCGATTCTGATCGCATTGTCGAGCGTATCGAGGCCGGTGTATTATTTCGTCTGCCTTTGCTTAATTTAGAAAGAAATTGAAATTTATGGAATTGGAATCCCACGATCGTTAGCGCACCTAGAGACTGACATCGCATTTTTGCGAGGATTTGGTGGCAGCCTGGCAGGTCAGGGGAAATCGCTTAATTTCGGATGGGATTTAAATCCTTGTCATATGTTACCCCTTATGAAGTTAGTTAGGATGGATCTCGATTGGCCTTAACTTTTGCTTGAATTCTTTAGCACGAAATGTACTTCCCGCACCGACAACCAAATTTAGCCATTAGCAAACTTTGCTTCCTCCCTAAATGTGTATAAACTAGGAAATCCCTGCAGTTAAGTGGTTCTCTGGAATCCAAAAGAACAGGAATAGGAAAAATATAAGATTGAAATGCCTACAAGTTGAATACCACATGAAGAAAAAACGCAAGAATTAATTGAAAGAGATGTTTGGATGCTACACAGGAATTTTAAGATCAGGGGTACTTAATTTGGATTAAAAGAGGAGAGATATAGGGAGGGACATATTGGAATTGTCAAAGGAAATTTTCCATGAGGTTAGACCTCACGCTCTGATTTCTCAAAAAGTTGAAAGAAAAAAAAATCCTATCTTATGATTCTTTTTTATACAATCCTATGATCCAATGGCCACATATAGGATTTTTTTTCTTCTCCTTAGGATTAGAATCCTCTATTTTCTCTCTAAAATTCCTATGATCCAAAGAGGGCCTAAACTTGTCGAGAGAAAACTAAGAAATTATCATTCAACAAAATCATATAATTTCAAGTACTTCACGGCTTCACGCACTAGCACTAGTGCATCACCTCTACGTTACTAGTAGTCTGCAGTCTGGTTGTGTTAGAGTTGCGATGCTGCTGTGGTGGGACGAGGTTCGGGGATTTTCAGGACTTGCGTGAGAAGTTCTTCTTACAGAAAAAGCCCGGGGGCTGTCAGCTCCCCGCGGTTCCTGTTTTTTTACTAGTCTGCAGTCTTGTGACCCAATGCACCATGCCACCATACACCGTACGTGTAACAATTGTTTCTACCTTCCTGGGCTCTTAATATAATAGTCAAAGATAGCATTGACCAAGCTATTCAAACTGATAGGCCCATATATCTTGTCACATGTCCGTTCACTACTTCACTCCTAGCCTTCTTCTCCAAGTTGGGCACATCCATCTTGCATGCTTGCTCCCAGTTTCTAAGCATCATTGGTGACACATCGATTGATTCGTGCCAACCCATGTCGATACACCATACATACATGCCATTAATTCCCTCTGATCCTGATCCACCAAGCACCCAACGAAACACAAGCTAAAGTAGTCTCAGCCTTTGTACACAAATCTAGCAGGAGATAATGGCCGGAGGAGACGACTTGAAGCTGCTCGGCGCATGGGCAAGTCCATTCGTCACCAGAGTGAAGATTGCCCTCGCCTTGAAGGGCCTGAGCTTCGAGTATGTCGAGGAGGACCTCCGCAACAAGAGCGAGCTCCTCCTCGCATCCAACCCGGTGCAAAAGAAGGTGCCCGTGCTCATCCACAACGGCAAGCCTATCTGTGAATCACACATCATCTTGCAGTACATCGACGAGGCGTTCTCCGGCACCGGCCCCTCCCTCCTCCCCACCGAACCCCACGACCGTGCAGTCGCCCGCTTTTGGGCCACCTACATTGACGACAAGGTTTCACAATTTGTTTCTTTCTTTTTCCCGATCCGAGCATTTAGAAACTGAATACGGTGGTCACTGAAGTTGTGTGCGCGTGTGCAACTCGTGGTTCCGTGGGTGCAGTCGATGAGGGGCAAGACGGAGGAGGAAAAAACCGAGGGAATTAAGAAGACGCTCGGGGCTGTGGAGACGCTGGAGGGAGCCCTGAGGGACTGCTCCAAAGGAGAGGGATTATTCTTCGGCGGCGACAGCATGGGGCTCATCGACGTCTCGCTCGGGAGCCTGCTGTCGTGGCTCAAGGCGACCGAAGTGATGTCTGGTGCTAAAATCTTTGACCCCATCAAGACCCCGCTCCTGGCCGCTTGGATTGAGCGCTTCAGTGAGTTTGATGTGGCCAAGGCAGCCTTGCCGGATGTCGATAGGTTGGTCGAGTTTTCCAAGAAGATGAAACAGGCTGCTGCGGCCGCTGCTGCTGCAGCTTCGGAGAACTAGTAAACTAAGCCAGTGTATTTTTTCGTCTGTCCTACTTAATTGAAATGGAAATTTATGGAATTGGAATCCAATGATCGTTAGCGCCCATAGACTCGGACGTCGCATTTTGCGAGGATTTGGTGGCAAGTGAGGGGAAGTCGCTTAATTTCGGATTGGATTTTATTCCATGTCATATGTTACCCCTTATGAAGTTAGGTAGGATGAATCTCAATTGACCTTAACTTCTGCTCGAATTCATTAGCAGGAAATTTAGCCATTAGCAAATATTTGCTTCCTAAATATATAAAAATAAAAATGCTGAGTTTTATTGTTAATCTGGAACAACTGTTGGAGATGACCTGGATTTTGGTTGGTAGATTGGTTTCAGAATTCTGATATACTTTGATGATGAATTAGCACTGATTTGTAAAATGAAAATGGTGATATCAATTAAGCTTAAAGAGTCAATGTTAAATTTCTATAGGAATATGATGTGAATGGGACTACAGCAATTTCATTGATACTTCATTCTCTATAGGGCAAGACCCCCAATCAATGTAAAGCTAGAATTATGTTATTGATTATATATACTACCTCCGATCCAAAATAAGTGTCGCAGTTTTGAACTAGGATCAAACTAGGCTTAGTTCAAAACTAAGACACTTATTTTGTAGCGAGCAACCCTGGATATGCAATATATCTAATTCAGGGTTGCGTATGCATCTAGAAACACCATCCGTTGTAGGCATCATTATCTTGTTGTACCCAATAATCAGATCAACTGATTAAAGCGTGCCAGTTATCACTATAAACGTACGCTATTTCTTCTAGTGTTTGATTTTTGCGAAACCGCATTTCATCTAGGAATCACTGCCATTTCTTAGTGAAGGACAATGTGCTCATCATTTTACATACTACAAGTATAATCTGAATATGTAAGTTGGCACTTATACTATTATTCCTGGAAACTGCATTCCGGCGTCCGACCTTATCTTCCTTTTCTCCATATTTTTAAACTTTTGTGAGATAGTTTCTCGGAAAAAACATTTCTGAGATAACATTATTCCCTATTTGCTTTGGTTGTTAGAGGTTGCCTCCACTATCAACAGATCCAAACAGATGCGAGGTTGCATTCGTTGGGAACACGATTGGTCAGGCAAATGGAGTGTATGACAAGGTGCTTGATCTCCGGTTCTGTGATTACACCAATGAGAAAAATAATCTGAAAGGCAAGACTCTATCTGCCGCCTTGATGTCGGACGCAAAGTTTGATGGTGCTGACTTGACAGAAGTTGTCATGTCCAAAGCCTATGCTGTTGGTGCAAGTTTCAAAGGTAACCGAACTATACACCTTATTCAGATCTTTACCACACTTCATTGTTGCACTGCTTCTAAATACTACCCTTTCAGATGTACCATTACATTGATCATGGCTACCTTGTTGTGTATAAGCAGATAAAGAGCCTCACAGATAAAATAATTTTGTTATTCGTCACACTGCATTGCTGCAATTGCTTGATGCTTCTGAATGCTGACCGTTTCAGTTCAGATATACCATCGCGCTGATCATGCTGCAGTATGAACATAATGACAAACACTTCCCTTTCAAATGCTTTTAGGCACAGATTTCACGAATGCAGTGATAGACCGTGCCAATTTCGGGAAGGCCGACCTGGAAGGTGCAATCTTCAAGAACACCGTGTTGTCAGGATCAACCTTTGACGATGCTAACATGAAGGACGTCGTGTTCGAGGACACAATCATCGGCTACATTGACCTTCAGAAGCTATGCAGAAACATGAGCATCAACGAGGATGCAAGATTAGATCTGGGTTGCAGGTGATTCAGCAGAGTTCCCAATTCCCCACCACATCTTAGCCGTTTATGTCAGCATCAGCATCATTACGGATAACAATAACGGAGTCGGATCTGTCTATAGAGCACCAGGATAACAACATCTGCCCTTTCCCCCCTTTCAGTGTGTATGTACAACTCTCTGTATGCCGTAAATATATACAACAATATATACCACAATTGCTCTTTATTAATTTGTGCCAGTATACACAAATGGGAGAACCTTATGCTTCCCAGATTTTTCTTACAGAGATATTGTTCACAGTTTAGCAACAGCATGCCATCACCGGCGATGCATGCTTGCTTGCTTTATTCCAATCCACACAGGCAGTACTGACCTAATGTACTATGTGCGCTTGCTTGACAACATTATTTGCCCCTCCTCCTGACCGGACCGGGTAATTAAGGTTGGCAGCTCCTGCCATGCAGTGCAGGCACGCGCACCCTAGTATAAACTGGCCCCTACAAGGGCCGATGCCGATGCTACTTATGGAGACGGTGCGCAATATATACCTATATGCACCATCTAAAATGGCCGGCCGGGGCCATCGCCGGGGCACGTACATGCCCTGCCGACGAGGTCGGTCTTGGTCTTTGGTTCGAGAAGCGGCCCTGTGTTTGTTGAGTTTGTTTTTTTCATTCGGGGTCGTTGCTGCCGGAGCCGGAGGAGTCGATGACGCAGGTCTCGACGCCGCCGGTCATCCAGAGGAACCAGGCGTAGCTGCTCCGGTGGTGGGTGCTGTCCGGCTCCTCGTCGATGGCGCTGGTGAACATGTCCTCCGCGCCTGCGAGGTCGCCCCGGGCCTGCCACAGGAACACGGCGTACCTCCGCATCGCCTCGCCGTCCGGCGGCTCGATGGCCACCGCCCGCTTGAAGTAGTCCTCCGCCCTGCAGTTGATCGCCGCCGAGGTCGATCAAGAATTCGAGACGATAGTTAAGGACACGCATCGACTTTTGACTTGTGCATGCGAATCATGCAAGGTTTAAGATCATGGCAATGTATCCGCGTACGTAAATACCTGTCGTGATCTTTGTCGAACTCGTAGAGGAGCTGGGCGTAGTTGGAGAGGATGAGGGAGTTGGCTTCGGCGGTGGCGATGATCCGCTCGTAAGCCGCCTTCCGGCGCTCGGCGTGGGCAGCGTCGATGGCTTCCTGCTCGTCCATGCCGGCCAGCGGGAGCATGTCGTCGTCGTCGCCGCCGTGCTGGATGCCGATCCTCGCCCACAGCTCCTTCTCCACGTCCAGCCCCACCAGCTGCGGTGCGTCATCATCGACGTCATCCTCCTCCGCGTCTCGCTCCTCTTCGTGAGGTTCCTCTGTCTTGCGGGCCTCGGCTTCAGCCTCCTTGGACGCCCTGATCCGCTCCATCTCCATCTCGACGGCCGTGCCGAGGCAGGACGCGACGAGGCCGAGCAGCCCGACGGCGAGATCGGGCGACTCGACGAAGTGCACCTTGCGGAAGACCCACGCCACGGCGTCCCCGGCGCCGGACGCGCCCCCTGCCGCCGCCGCACCCTGCACCGCCTCCACGGCCGCCGCCAGGGCCGCCACCGCGCACCCGGCCGCGCTCCCCGCCGCCCGCGGCACCCCCGCCTGCTGCTGCTGCTGCTTCCTCCTGGCCTGGATCGCGCGCAGCGACGCCGGTACCGCGGCCATCGACGGCTCCTCCATGCCACCGCCGCCCGCCGCGGCCGCGGAGACGCAGAGCCGGGGCTGCTTCCTCCTCCGCTCCCCGCCGAACGGCGCGAACGCCAGCGAAGACGACCCTGGGCAGATCTTGGGCACGGCAACCATGCTAGCAGGCGTCATCCTCGATCTTAGATAGATAGATAGATAGGGAACCGAACGAACTACTCTCTGTCGATCCCCAACCAATTAACACGACCGGCGTTCGTTACACTCTGGAATGGATCCGATCCAAGAAGGGAACCTCGCTCCCACGGAAGGCGGTGGCGAGACGGAGAGAGCGGCAATGGCGGGTCATATATAGCCGCGGCGCGCGCCCTCGGCCGTTGCCACGCCCACGCTGGGAAGGCCAAAGCCGGGGTGCGTGGCCCGCACGCCTCGGGGCGGCGGTGTCCGGTTCTCCATGCGTGCCTTGCACCACGGTTAATTTCGTCCGACAAGCAGCTGGCTCCAATGCTCCATCGTCCGTTCGCGCGGGGCTCTCGGCGTCTTGCGCCTTGGCGTCCAACCTGGAAGGCAGGCGCTGCTCCTTTCCTTTGGCAATGCGTGCGGGGCGGGGGGAGTGAGCTAGCTAGCTAGCGGCCGGAGACAAGAGCGAGGCCCCCCGCGCGCACGCCGTTTCGGGAAGCTAGGTGACAAGAGCGCCTGTGTGTTTGAGTTGTGTTCTTTTCCGGCCATGTGTAACTTTTTTGCTTTGCGTGAGTGACTGACTATAGCTGATTGTCTGGTGTGTCTTGTGCTTAACTGCCAATCTGTTATCTGTGGCAGAAGGCATGTGCAGGAACGGGGAGAAATGGCCACGAACTTACCGGCGAACAAAGTATACTTACTCAACATCGTTCCGTGTATTTACATGCATGACGCGGAAGCGTTAACTTGCACCGTTTCACGATCGAGTGGGTGATTGATATGGAGGTTTTCGCTCCTTTAGACTCGCGGAACGAACTCCGCCTCCCTTATTCTTTCCGAGTCGTATGAACCTTCGTCTCTTTCTCCCTTGAAGCTTCCACGGCTGGTTTGTTGACTGCACCCGTTCAGGGAAAAACATGTCAGCAATATCAGAGCTTCTCCCTGAAAAATATCACGCTTTTGCTGAACCTTTTTGCAGATATTTTAGATAGATATTTTGGACCAAGCTAGGTTCATCGGGGCACCAACCCTCGAGAGTGCGTGTGCGTGCTCTGTTATGCATGCAGTTTGGCTGCATTTAGTATCACACTTGTGCTTCCAGGAGTTATGTGCTGCAACAGTGAATTGCCAATATTGTAATATTTCGAGAATGACTAAAGGAAGTGCAAGAATTATGGAACCGAGGGAGTACCAAGCATTGAAATCTCCGATTACAGATGATCCCTCCATGCCCATTCAGGAACCCCACAATGAATTTTTATTGCCACAAAGCATTCTGGAAATACTTCAGCTAAAGATAGAATCCAATCTTCCCAATCTATTGAACGCAATGGAATCAGAAGTTACAGCACTACTATAAAACCGATCGACAAGTTACAACACTACCATAATGTTAGATAGCTGGTCCTTGAAGCCGATTCACAATCTCCTCTGCTCTGGCCTGTATCTCTTTTATATATTCAACAAGTACACGTTGCTGATAAGAACCTCCTTCCTGTAAAACAGAGGGAGAATTGCACAAGGGAATGCTCAGGACAAGGCACTGACAAGTTAAGATAGTTGCTGTCTATAGAACGCGGAAGGTTATGGATCTTACTGTGCGAATTAAGATTCTCTCAATTCTCTTCTTCGTAACAGTGTAAAGTTCTTCAGGCGAAACATCCCCCTTTCCAACTGTAAGTCCGTCAAGCAGCAGTTTGTTCCAGTCATTTTCAGGAGCTGCGTGATACAAACTCAATATATCAAAGCAGATTACTAGTGCACACAAAATAATCAATCTCTTTGGGTGAAATGCATATCCTACCCTGTATTATCGATTCAAGAAACTTTTCAGGCACTACAACCTCTCCCCCTGAGAAAGTTAACAGACACTAAAAAATCAACTAAAGATGTAGTTATTTCTCAACATCTGCAGCTGGATAACCTAATTGAATTATCACGAACAAAAAAAATACCTTTATAAGCATAACTGCGCTTTTGGAGAAAGTTGCAAGCATATAGTTGCAATACCTTTTGCAGCATGGCTTGAAGCCCTGGCTTATCACCATCTTCTTTAGCCTAAAAACAAGTATGAACAATATCACGAAACTAATCTAGCCATCTAGGGTTATAATCAGATATGACAACTCAAACCTAGCAAGCAATAAATAACACTTACTTGCCTCAACTGAGCATTAACTTCTGACAGAAAACTCTCATCTAGCTGTCCTTCTTTTTCTCTATTTGATATTTCCTGGGAATACCCAGAAGAGATTTGAAAATCACATCAGAATATGGAGCACAAAATCAACATTCCTGGATGAAATAATAGTGTGCCTTAAGCCCTTAAGAGCTAAATCTTTGAGGCCCAAAAAATCTGTTTCATGGAAGTAACAGTAGAGGCTTGTGTACAGCATAATTAAAAAATTAAATTATATAAGCAGTAGAGGCGTTTATATCTTTCACTGCCTATCACATTTCACAATTAGAATGTGGAGGTCAACTAGTGCATATGACTCCTGAAAAGAAGTCTCAACTTCAGGAGTTACTGCAAGAAAATGAAGAAATGCATGTAATGGGCAGCGTTGACCATTGACTCAAGGTGCACAAAACTGCAACTTCAAATGCATAATGATACTAAATTTCACATGAGCAGAGCAGAATGCATACATAGATGTGACTATGTGAGACTACTCTGGTGGGTGTACTTGATAGAGTTCTTTCAAAAAATACTATTTAGTCTAGGCACAGTTCTGATAAGCAACTATTGGAATGTATCCCCAAAGTCGACCAAAATCATAAGCAGGCGCAAATGCACTATACAACTAGACATGTGCTTACCATCTCCATCAATTTTAGGGCCTCTGGGTCTCTTGGTGGCCACATCACATCTTCTCCTTCTTGCATAACAGGACTAATAATTGCCTTCAGAACATCAGTTGACTGCTCAATCTTCTCCTGAAAAATAAAAATAAAATTAGCAGCATGAAAGGCACACGTGGTAACCACAATGAAAGTACCAAGTTTTAGGACTTCACATCAAGTTGTGGTTGTAGACAGCAGTACTAAAACGAGGGGTTATGCATGATAGGACATGGGTCTTACGTCAGTCTTGTGGACGACACGGTCAACTATGTTCATGATATTTTCAGCCAATTCTTCGTAATCTTTCTGAAAAACAAGAGGCAGCAAACCGAAAGTCAGAATAATGGTGATAAAAGTAAGCAATATCCACAATTAGCAAGAAGGAATTCGAATGTGAAACCATGCTTTATCATCATCCGATTTGCATAGATCAATCCTAGCAGCCAGCCGAACCCAGAAACCCTCGCTGAATGCCAGAATATTTTCAACCACTATTACATCAAGCTGTTTGCATGTAAGAAGGGTACATTAGTTACTTAATGAGGTATATTATACGTCAAAAATAACTTTAAAGAAGGCAACGTTTTGTCTATTGATTCAACAAGTAATAACCACCTAGAATATTTCCAATGATGCGTCAACATTTCAAAATCTAGCCACAAATTTAGGCACACTTCGAACGCTCTCATATGCATCAGGAATAGCCTAAAAAGAAACTAGAGGAAAATCTAATAGCTCACAAGCGTCTTGTATAGTTTAAGTAGCTAATGAAATGTCACCAACCAATACTCAGCTTGGTTCTACACATTTTGAAATAAGCATGGTGAAGAAGCTCGAAGCAAGGTTAATTAGATACTGACCAAATTTTTACATATCAAGTGAAATTGATGAATGAGAATGAAGCGAATTTAACACTGAAGTGTAGAACAAAAATGTAGCTTGTTCTGACAAGAAAGATATACATCATGCAAGCTTACCTCCCTTGGATTTGCGTCCCTTAGCATATCAATCAGCCTATCCACTTCAATGGTCTTCTTGAAGGATTCTTCAGGACCTTTGATGGCTGCGCATAACAAAGCGCTCCTGTTTTAATGAAATCATAAGTTCTTAACGAACAATGCAATTTGACTGTCACAAATATTCCCATAAATAAACTAAAGAGTTTGAAAGAAAACGCACATAATGACTCTGCCATGTATGTGGTAATATCAAAGCTTACTACTACTAAACATAAGATGAAAATACTAATATACAAGTATACAACAATCAGAACTCAGAAGTTTGCATCACTAGCATAAATACTATGCCTGACGTGTTTAGTGCTGTACTCTGCATCTACTGAACCTCCCTAACTCACATTCAGTGCTGATTTTCAGATAAACATAAACAGTGCTATTACCACTACAAATCGAATCAATGTCCCCAACTCATGTCTGATATATCTCCCCAATCCCATGAAAATATCGGCTAATCAGATAAATGAAACTGCAGAAAGAACCATGTATTTTCCTAATTAGAAACCCAATACAGAGAAATGCCGTTGCTACAAGCCGAGAAGCATCCAGTAGTTCCGCAAGAAAAAAAAAAGAGAAGCATCCAGTAGACAAACAAATAAAACTAAAGAGGAGAGAGCGCAAGCGCACAGCACGAACCGCCTCCGCCGATGCGCATGGAAAGCTCTCCGATGGGAATGCACAGGGATCCCCCAACACCACCGACGCAGCGAACCCTAGCCAGGAGAGAGAGTCGATTAAAGGAAGGTGGCGGACGGTCAGAGAAGCGTCGAGTTCGCTGGGGGAGCGGAAGAAAAGAGGAGCGGGATGAAAAAGGCGCCAACCGCAAGCCGAGGCGGGGATGGAGGCGACGGCAGCGGGCGGAGCGGCGTGGAGGCGGTGGCCGTCGCCATCTCCGGGTGACCGGGCGGCCGGTGGCGGGAGAGGAAGAGGGCAGCAAAGGGTGCGCGCGCCGAGTCCTCTCCACAAATCCCAAATCCCAATCCTGACAAGTAGGGTGGGCGTTCGCTGGATTAAGATTTTCGATTTTTCCAAAAGCCAAAAAATATGTACTCCGCGGTACTCCGTGCCATGAGCAACTCTAGCAGTTACCAAACTCAGTCGATTCAAACTTGGCGGAATTCGGAATCCTAACTTTTGACAAACATACATAGACATCTCTCATCCGAGTTCATGCAGTTCATACAAAATAAAGTTCATATAGTTCATACAGGTGAGGTCTTCTTGGTACTCCGCCTCCCTCCTGGCTGCCTCCACCGCCGCCGACTAATCTGACTCGAGCCGCACTGTTGGAGATATGCTCTAGAGGCAATCATGTGATGATGTTATTTCTTATGTATTCATGAGTTATTGTTATTGTTCTTGAACATCATCACTAGTATGTATCAATAAATACGTGATTTGTTTGTGAGACTATGTATTCTATGATATTGTTCTAATGTTCCCTGTTCATTGAGGTTATGCGGACACATAACCTATACTAACAATGTGAATCAGTATGATGACTATGTTCCACAAGTCATAGGGCAAGGTGTTGCCGACAGATAGCATGGACTCGACAATGAGATTGTTGAGTCGGACAAACCCGCACTGAGACACAACGAGATGATTATCATTTGTTAATCTCAAGTACGATATATATACCAGTCCTAGACCTGAGGTCGTCGCATGAGCTTGGGATGTGAATCGGCCTACTTAGGAGTTGCCAAACGCTACTCCGTAACTGGGTGGTTATAAAAGCAGCTTTCGAGTTTGCTGAGAAGCATGCTGCGAGTCATGGTTGATCAAGATGGGATTTGCCCCTCCTATTCGGAGAGATATCTCTGGGCCCTCTCGAGTGATCAGATTCCAAAAGCATGGCCATGCGACTTGAGTTAAGTGTTAACCCGTTCGGGAATCTGTACCACAGGAACGAGAAGAGAGTCGAGCTATCCACAAGGATGACAAGCACTCGCCTTGAGCTCGACACACATATCGTGAGGCAAAAGAAATGTTGCATATGACACATTGTATGGTTCATCAATATACCTTGTGGTCACTCGGGGTTGGCACGTGCTGCTAGGCTCCACTACCAACTATCGACTTAAGTCAGTGCCAGTGGACGAGTAAGGTGTTACTTGGGCCCGCAGTCCGAGCTCGTAATCGTGTCCGACTGACCGCGAACCTGAAGGTCACATGCTTAAGGGGTGGGGATCGAGTTGGATCGGATCCAACTCGTATCGGGCTTAGACTCCTAACGGGCCTCAAGTGTTGAGCCCACTAGGCACGTCTATATAAGTGGAGGAGACCAACCCGGCTAGGGTTACACCAGTCCAGATGCGAGTTATACTCGGCCGTCACACCTCCACGCCCAAAACCTTGTGATCGGATCTAGCAGTCCACCGCACGGAGTTCCTCCCTGTACGTGTGGATACCTCGGAGGCGCTGCACCTGTGGCGCTTGGACGAACTGCTCGTGGGATCGGCGAGGAGGAGCAGGTCGAATGACTACTCGGCATCGACACGCATCATCGACTCTACTTCCGCTATGGGTCTGCGCGTCTAGTGGTGATCTCGTGATCCATTATCTACAGCATTGATCCAGGCGGAATCGGTAGAATTTTTATTTTGTGCTAGCGTAGCCTACCACGTTCCCCAACAGTGGTATCAGAGCCGATGATGTCTATTTTGGATTCAGATTACGTGCATAAGTGTTATGCGGTTAGTAGTAGATGTGATCTATTGCTATCTTGGTGGTCGATCTAAGTGTTAGATCGGTTTTGTACTCAATCGATTGATCGATTATACTCGGGGATCATGGATATTCGATTCTAATCGTGATGCTGATGGTCGTGACACAACATACTCCTACCGGTCGGATTTCTGCCATCGGAGTATACAGTGAAACGTAAATCCGGACGCAATGATGTTGAAGGTCGTGACACAACATACTCCTACCGGTCGGATTTTCGCCGTCGGAGTAGACAGTGAAACGTAAATCCGGATACGATTCATGAGATCAATGCGATTGATCAAATCGGAATAGAGATCCATGAAGGAAATTTCGGATTGGATCTGAAAAATTTCTAACGGGCGCTGCCCCTTCGATCCCCGCCCTCTATCCGGCTAGCGGGACCGTCGTGCTATGTATTCGTAGCGCCTTAGTTGTCGTTGCGAGTTCACAACAATTCGGTAGAATGGATTTCTACGCTTAACTTATTTTTGCAGGATTGTTGTGAATAGTATGGCTCATATGTATGTGATGCATGTGTGTAATATTTGCATGACCTGCGTGTCATGAGTTTGTCAGCCAGGCTAGAGCCAAGGTTTTGTCTTTATAATTGTATGACGACCTGCGTGTCGACATGTGATGTCATTCTCCATGTAAATTCTTTACTAGATACTAGGTGTAGTAGTTTAGTATGAATTGGAGGACGTGAGCACCATGGCGGCTTGATGAACAGGTTCATGGAGATGGAGATCACCATGAAGAACAGAGCCATACTATTTCACATGTTAATTTGATTATCTGTGATGGTTATTGCTTTGTTTACTCCTACAAGACAAGTACATTTGGTGATGGGCTCATGAAATTGGGGTATCGCCATTTTTCCTTGTCGTTGGTGATGTTCGTGTCAGACACTTACATGCGAAGCTTTGGTTAACTTGACGGGGCTATCAAAATGGTTTTGGGCCTCGGGGTAAAAGGAGTCGGAGTCGGGGCAAGTGTTGGCTACCGACTAACAAGAGTCGTATAGCGATACGATTGGCAAGAGTTGCCTGCCGAGTGATTCAATCGGCTAGCAGTGATGCTAAAGCTCACTAGACGATTGGTTGATCTTGAATCTTGAATCACTAATGATCAATGGAGGAATGTTGATTTTAGTGGGAGTATATTTTTATTAAAGTGTTTAATATGAATTACTTTTCATGAATACTTGTCTTAGTGTTTTTGCATTTTCTGTTGTAGATCAATGGCACCACCTCAATTGTCCAGTTTTGTTTTGAGATCTGTTCTTCAGAAAGATAAACTAAATGGAACTAACTTCACCAACTGGTATCGGAACCTGAGAATCGTTCTCAGGCACGATAAGAAAGAACATGTCATAGACAACCCACTTCTAGCTGCGCCGGCTGATAATGCCACCGCTACTGTTAGAAATGTCTATCAGCGCTCATGTGATGAGTCGACTGAAATCAGCTGTCTGATGCTTGCCTATATGGAACCCGAATTGCAGCAGCAATTTGAGAATGTTGAGGCTTTCGATATGATCGAGACTCTCAAGGGCATGTTTCAGACTCGGGCTAGGACTGAAAGATTTAATGTCTGGAGGTCCTTCCTGGAAAGTAGGCTGAACGAGGGCGACCCATTGAGCTCGCATGTAATCAAGATGGTTTGTTACACGAAAAGCTTGGAGAAGCTGGGCTTTCCACTGAGCCAAGAGTTGGCCACGGATACAATTCTGGCATCTCTTCCGCCGAGCTATGCGCAGTTCGTTTCGAACTACCATATGCATGGCATGGAAAAGAAAGTCACTGAATTGCATGGGATGCTTAAAACATCAGAGGAGGATATAAAAAAGAATACCAAGCAAGTGTTGCTGGTGCAGGGAAAGACTAAGTTCAAGAAGAATTCTTGGGCTAAAATGAAGGCAAAGAAGGGAAAGGCTAAGGATGTGATCCCGACCCCTGCCCCTGCTGTGCCTAAGGCTGGACCGAACTTAGAGACCGTGTGCTATTTCTGCAAAGGCACCGGTCATTGGAAGAGGAACTGCAGCAAGTACCAGGCCCAAGTGGCAAAGAAGGGTGGAAGTGTGACTTCTACTTCAGGTACGGTTGTTGTATGTGTTATAGACATTTATCTTGCTGATGCACCTAACAACTCTTGGGTATTGGATACCGGATCGGTTGTTCACATTTGCAACTCGATGCAGGGGTTGGTAAGGACTAGGAGCGTCGCAAGTGGAGAGGTTAACATAAGGGTTGGCAATAAAGCAAGAGTTGCAGCATTGGCCGCCGGCACTATGCAACTTCATTTATCTTCTGGATTTGTTATGGAATTAAATAATTGTTATTATGTTCCTGCTTTAAGTCGAAACATTATATCTGTCTCAAAGTTGTTGAGTCATGGTTATGAATTCAATATCAAGGGCAATGGTTGTTCTTTTTATTTGAAGGATATGTTTTACGGCTTTGCACCTATTACGAACGGGTTATTCATCCTTAATCTTGAAGGAGAATCTGTCTATAACATTAATGTCAAGAGGCGCAAGCCTAACGATCTGAATCAAACTTATTTTTGGCATTGTCGTTTGGGTCACATAAGTGACAAACGCATGAAGAAGCTCCATGGAGATGGACTTTTAACTTCTTTTGATTATGAATCATTCGAGACATGCGAGTCTTGTCTACTAGGCAAGATGACCAAGTCGCCTTTCGCAAAGAGTTGCGAGAGGGCGACCGACTTGTTGGAACTCATACATACTGATGTGTGTGGACCAATGAGCACGCCAGCTAGAGGAGGTTATCAATACTTCATAACATTCACTGATGACTTGAGTAGATATGGATATGTCTACTTAATGAAACATAAGTCGGAAACCTTTGAAATGTTCAAGGAGTTCCAGAATGAAGTAGAGAACCAACGTGGCAAGAAAATAAAACTTTTACGATCCGATCGTGGAGGTGAATACTTGAGCCACGAGTTCGACGAACATCTGAAGAGTTGTGGAATTGTTCCACAGCTCACACCGCCAGGTACACCACAGCGAAACGGTGTATCGGAACGGCGGAACCGGACCTTGTTGGACATGGTTCGGTCGATGATGAGTCAGTCAGATCTTCCCTTGTCATTTTGGGGTTATGCTCTAGAAACCGCAGCGTTCACACTAAACAGAGTACCATCAAAGTCCGTAGATAAGACACCATATGAGATATGGACTGGAAAGCATCCCAGTTTGACTTTTCTAAAGATTTGGGGTTGTGATGCATTTGTCAAACGACTTCAGTCGGACAAGCTCACTCCCAAATCGGACAAGTGCATATTAATGGGATATCCAAGGGAAACCTTAGGATATTACTTCTACAACCGGGCAGAGGGCAAAGTGTTTGTCGCTCGAAACGGTGTCTTCCTTGAGAAAGAATTTCTCAGTCGGGAGGCAAGTGGGAGGTCAGTGCAACTCGAAGAAGTTCGAGATGAGCCAGTAGGGGATAACTCGACAGGTGATGTCCGAGTGACTGAGCCAGTCGTCGTACCCACGGACAATATAGCCCCAAATCCACGAAGGTCGGAAAGACTGCGTAATGCACGCAATGTATTGTTGTTAGACAATGACGAGCCGACTACTTATGCAGAAGCGATGGTGGGTCCAGAGTCCGAGTTATGGCTTGAGGCCATGAGATCCGAATTAAAGTCCATGGATGAAAACCGAGTTTGGAACTTGGTAGATCCGCCAGAGGGTGTAAAAACCATCGAGTGCAAATGGATATTTAAAAGGAAAACTGATATGGATGGAAATGTTCAAATCCATAAAGCTCGACTTGTCGCAAAGGGTTTTCGACAAGTTCAAGGAGTTGACTACGACGAGACTTTCTCGCCTATAGCGATGATTAAATCAGTTCGGATCATTCTAGCTATTGCTGCATATTTCGATTACGAGATATGGCAAATGGATGTCAAAACGGCTTTCCTTAACGGAAATTTAACCGAGGACATGTATATGATACAGCCCGAGGGTTTTGTCGATCCAAAGAATGCTGGAAAAATATGCAAACTTCAGAAATCCATCGATGGATTGAAGCAAGCATCACGGAGCTGGAACATTCGTTTTGATGAAGTAGTCAAAGGGTTTGGCTTCATCAAAAATGAAGAAGAACCTTGTGTATACAAGAAGTTTAGTGCAAACTCAGTCGTATTTCTAATCTTATATGTGGATGGCATATTATTGATTGGAAATGACATTTCGATGCTAGAAGCCGCCAAGGACTCATTGAAGAAAAGTTTTTCAATGAAGGACTTGGGAGAAGCGGCTTATATTTTGGGAATCAGGATCTATAGAGATAGATCAAGGAGGCTTATTGGTTTAAGCCAGAGTACATATGTTGACAAAGTGTTGAAAAGATTCAACATGGATAAGGCAAAAAAAGGGTTCTTGCCCATGTTGCATGGTATAAGTCTAAGCAAGACTCAGAGTCCTTCGACTTCTGATGAGCAAAGTCGGATGAGTACGATTCCGTATGCTTCGGCGGTCGGATCCATCATGTACACCATGTTATGTACTCGGCCGGATGTTTCCTATGCTCTAAGTGTTACGAGCAAGTATCAAGCTGACCCCGGTGAGAGTCACTGGACAGCGGTGAAGAATATCCTTAAGTACTTGAGAAGGACTAAGGATATGTTTTTGGTTTACGGTGGTGAGGATGAGCTCGTTGTAAAGGGTTACACCGATGCTAGTTTCCAAACCGACAAGGACCATTATCGATCACAATCTGGATACGTATTCGTCTTGAACGGAGGCGCGGTGAGCTAGAAGAGCTCTAAGCAAGAAACGGTGGCTGACTCTACAACAGAAGTTGAGTATATCGCGGCTTCGGAAGCCGCGAAAGAAGGCGTTTGGATCAGAAAGTTTGTTTCTGAGCTTGGAGTAGTTCAGGGCGCGTCCAATCCCATGGACCTCTACTGTGACAACAGTGGTGCTATCGCACAAGCCAAAGAACCATGACATCACCAAAAATCCAAACACATACTCAGGCGTTACCATCTCATATGGGAATTCGTGGAGAGAGGTGACGTTAAGATATGCAAGGTACACACGGATCTCAATGTTGCCGATCCGTTGACAAAGCCTCTCCCGCAGCCAAAGCATGAGGCGCACACACGAGCCATGGGTATGCAATACTTGGATGATTGACTCTAGTGCAAGTGGGAGACTGTTGGAGATATGCCCTAGAGGCAATCATGTGATGATGTTATTTTCTATGTCTTCATGAGTTATTGTTATTGTCCTTGAACATCATCACTGATATGTATCAATAAATACGTGATTTGTTTGTGAGACTATGTATTCTATGATGTTGTTCTAATGGTCCCTGGTCATTGAGGTTATGCGGACACATAACCTATACTAGCAATGTGAATCAGTATGATGACTATGTTTCACAAGTCATAGGGCAAGGTGTTGCCGACAGATAGCATGGACTCGACAGTGAGATTGTTGAGTCGAACAGACCCGCACTGAGACACAACGAGATGATTGTCATTTGTTAGTCTCAAGTACGATGTATATACCAGTCCTAGACCTGAGGTCATCGCATGAGCTTGGGATGTGAATCGGCCTACTTAGGGGTTGCCAAACGCTACTCCGTAACTGGGTGGTTATAAAGGCAGCTTTCGGGTTTGCTGAGAAGCATACTGGGAGTCATGGTTGATCAAGATGGGATTTGCCCCTCCTATTCGGAGAGATATCTCGGGGCCCTCTCGAGTGATCAGATTCGAAAAGTATGGCCATGCGACTTGAGTTAAGTGTTAACCCGTTCAGGAATCTGCACGAGAAGAGACTCAAGCTATCCATAAGGATGACAAGCACTCGCCTTGAGCTCGACACACATATCATGAGGCAAAAGGAATGTTGCATATGACACATTGTATGATTCGTCAATATACCTTGTGGTCACTCGGGGTTGGCACGTGCTGCTAGGCTCCGCTACCAACTATCGACTTGAGTCCGTGCCAGTGGACGAGTAAGGTGTTACTCGGGCCCGCACTCCGAGCTCGTAATCGTGTCCGACTGACCGCGAACCTGAAGGGTCACACGCTTAGGGGGTGGGAGACTGAGTTGGATCGGATCCAACTTGTATCGGGCTTAGACTCCTAACGGGCCTCAAGTGTTGAGCCCATTAGGGACGTCTATATAAGTGGAGGAGACCAACCCGGCTAGGGTTACACCAGTCCAGATGCGAGTTATACTCGGCCGTCACACCTCCACGCCCAAAACCTTGTGATCGGATCTAGCAGTCCACCGCACGGAGTTCCTCCCTATACGTGTGGATACCTCGGAGGCGCTGCACCTGCGGCGCTTGGACGAACTGCTCGTGAGATCGGCGAGGAGGAGCAGGCCGAACGATTACTCGACATCGACACGCATCATCGACTCTACTTCCACTACGGGTCTGCGCGTCTAGTGGTGATCTCGTGATCCATTATCTACAGCATTGATCCGGCGGAATCGGTAGAATTTTGATTTTGTGCTAGCGTAGCCTACCGCGTACCCCAACACGCACCACCCCATACGCGTCCGTCTCGTCGTACGGCTCTAGGACGGCCGCCACCACCTCCGGGACGGCCGCTAGGATCAGGCTGCGGGAAGCGGAGGCGGAGCTCTCTGCCTCCTCCTCCCGAGCGCGCCGGCCGCGTGGGCCGGCCCAAGTGCCCACCGCCAGTGCCGCTTCGCCCGCCAGGTACCGCTGGTACCGGTGTTCGGAATCAGCGCTCAGGTGGCGGTGCCTCTCCCACTTGCAGGCGTTGCGCCACCAAGCCCCGATGGACCGGCGGCGCGCCGCCTCTTCCTCTGCCCCTCCAGCTCTGCCGTCGCTAGGGTTAGCCCTGCCCCACGAGGAACAGGTGCCGCAACCGGAGAGCACCATTTTTCAGTTGGGAAATAGTCCGGCGACCGGAGAACGAACTCGCCGGAGATGGATCCGAACTCGCCCTCCCAAGCGCTACATATAGGGGGTAGAATTTGGGCTGATTCGGGAACCCGAATTAGGTTTTCGGTTCTTGGGCCATTTTCGGTATCTGGTCTGGCCCATTTTCTGCCCAAAACCGAAAACCGAGTTTGGATCGGCCGTTTTCGGTAACTGTTAGAGTTGCTCTAACACCTCACGGAGTCACGGTGAGGTCCGGTCCTCAACCCACCCAGATCCTAAATTGTTGGCAAGAACCAATGCTGCTCAAGGATTGGATTCTTATGCGAATCCACGTCACTTATTTCAAGACAGAGGGAGCAGATGAAAATAATCTTCTGCATAAATCGATGCACACATGCCTTATATTATTGTAGTGGTCAGCCATTCGTATATATCAGTACAACTCAAGCAAAAAAATAGACTAAGCTGGGCGGCGGTCCTTGGTCCCAAATGGAAGGTGACGAAAGAATGTCCACTATGTGACAAAATCACGCAATAAAAGGTGTCTGCAATGTGTGTTAGCGGAGGCAAAATCCAATGGCGTTCATGTGCAAGTTGAAATACCAGTGGAGAATAAAACGCTCAAGATGGCCAAGGGTAATCTAAGAAATGGCGGTCCATAAGAAGGGGAAGAAACAATAAGACCTAATCCTTGAAGGTTCGAACCTAGGTAAACCTAGGTCGAACCTGACATCTCTTGATGAGTTTCAAAAATTATTAACCCACCAACAAAAGATCCGAGATGTGTGCTTGAGAAAAGGCTAAGAGCATCTCTAGCAGATCCCGCAAAAGGCCGAACCGAAACCGCTATTCAGTTTTTAGGCCAAAAAACAGCCCGAATAGGTACCCCAAATCGGGCCGGCTTGGAAAGCGCGTTTATGTTTAGACCAAAGGGTCTGCGAACAACGGCATATAGGCGCCCGAAGGGTTGTTTTCGGTTCCAACTCCTCACATTCCGCCGCCCCTCTCCGCCGCCAAAACCCTCCCCCGTCGCCAAATCCGTCTCTCCTCCCCATTTCTGAGACAAATTCCCGCCACCCAAACCCCCATCTTTCACAATGGTGCATTCCGGCATCTCCTCCCGGTCGACACCTCGCGGCCACGGACTCATCCTCTCCCCACGCCGAAACCCTAGCGGCGGGCGCAGCCGCGACCGCGGCCGCGGCCGCAGGGGTGTTGAAGACGACGAGGCAGCCCGGCAGCGGAGCATCAGCGCATGGCAGCACGGTGCAAAAAAGTGGGAGAAGCACCGCCACCTCAACGCCGACTCCGAGCAGAGGTACTAGGCGTACATCCGGGAAGAAGCCGCGTTGGCGGCGGGGCAGGTGGATTTACACAGTCGCGACCGCTGGGGTCGCGTTGCCGTCGCACGCACGCCGGGCCGGCTGGGAGGAGCCCTGGTCCTCCAGTGCGGCCGTACACCGCCGCTTCTCGTTGCCGGAGAGGAGTAGGGGCAGCAGCTGCTGCCGGAGCAGGAGAGGAGATGGCAGCAGCAATCGCTGCGAGCCTCGTCACCGAAGCCGAGGAGAAGGCCCACCGCGAGAAGGAGGATGCCAAAGACCCCGAGCCCCAACTTCGCCATCTCTGGATCCAAGAAGGAGGTTTCAGATGATTAGTAGGCTGCGAGTAGAAGGGTGCCGCCGGAGTATAAAACTGAGTCGGCGGCAACGACAGGGAGCACATTTTGTTTTTGTTAATTGCTCCTCCGCTAACTATCATGTACTCCCTCCGTTCCTAAATACTTGTCGCTGTGTTAGTGTAAGTTTGCACTAAAACAACGACAAGTATTTAGGAACGGAGGGAGTAGTATATTTTGTGTAGTTGATGATGAACTTCTAGTATGAGATGTGTGAATGGTAGTAGATGATGAAGTCAATGTGCGAATCTCTTTTTCGATTTTTTCTGTTCCGAATTCGGTATATGTTCTGTGCGACGCAATTCGTAACTGCAAAACTGGATTTTAACCGAACTCGTGCTATTCGGTTCGCAGTTTTTGGGATCTGCTAATTAAAGTTGTTCAAATGCCAGTTTGACCCATACAAGTCGTAATTTGTTGGTGGTGAAGTGGTCGGTGTCTGTTGTTCAGTGTCAGTGTCATTTGCCGCCTTGACACGTCCATGCTGTAACTAGTTGCTGTCTATGTTTCAGTGCATAATATGTAGTTACTCTACTACCTAGACACAGTGTATAGCAGCAGCATCTTTCAAGATATGAACACAGACAAGAAATGATTAAGGACTAATCTCTGCTTTTGTAAAACGCTATATATATGTGGATGATAATTAAAGCAAACAGTCGCAGTGGTTGCTCGCGTCCCTGTTTGAACATGTGCCAAGGCGTCCCTGTAGCAGCATATATACTCGATTTATCATCAATAAAGGTTACAGTACAGTTTTTCACATTCTAAGACGATTTCCCCTCAACGCTGCTATGCAGCAAACTAGGAAAGAACAATTAATGGTGCCCAGTCAATAGCAACAGCCAACAGAGCTCGCAGGCACGCAAGATTCCTGAGAGCTTCCCCTCTCAGACTCACACACTGCCCCGATGGTGTACCCAAACACTGCATGCATGCATGGCCCGTTGGCCGGGCATGCATTCAATCCAGCCATCACTCTTCCTACCTAAGTTTGCTTTTATAGTCTTCACTTGGTGATCGATCTGCCATAATGTGCCCTTTCTAAGTGCGCTAGCTTAATTGGCTGTCGCAGCTACTAGCTCGCAAGTTACTCCTCCATACAGCACAACACCGCTTGCTGCCACGCTAGCTCTAGCTGAATTGCCCATGCATGCGACGATGTCTGAGGTAGAAGAGATAGTCTCGACGGCCGGAGGAGGAGGCTCGTCGTCACCGGCGCCGGTATGGTGGTTCGCGCTCCTCCTGGCCCTGGGTCTCCGCACCGCCGTGGCCAGCGCGGCGACCTTCATCTCGTGGCTCTACCGCACGCGTTTCCGGCCCGGGCGCGACCTGGGCGCGCGCTACGGCTCCTGGGCCGTGATCACAGGCGCCACGGACGGCATCGGGCGGGCCCTGGCCCTGGAGCTGGCCCGAGAGGGGCTCCACCTGGTGCTCGTGGGCCGGAGCCCCGCCAAGCTGGCCCGCGTCGGCGACGAGGCCCGCCGGGATACCTCCATCAAGGTGAAGACGGTCGTGTTCGACCTGGCCGGGGACGGGGCCGAGATGGGCCGGGGCGCGGCGAGCGTGGCGGAGGCCGTGGACGGGCTGGACGTGGGCCTGCTGGTGAACAACGCGGGCGCCACGTACCCCTGCGCGGCCTTCTTCCACGAGGTGGAGACGGAGACGTGGGAACGCGTGGTCAAGGTGAACGTGGAGGCCGCCACCCGGATCTCCCGCGCCGTCGTGCCCGGGATGGTCGCCAGGCGGAGGGGCGCCGTCGTTAATGTCGGATCCGGCTCGGCGCTCGTCGTGCCGGCTTTCCCGCTCTACGCCGTCTACGCCGCCAGCAAAGCGTAAGTCACGGCGCGTACTACTGATCTCTGCATGCATAAATGCTTGATTGCGGTAGCCATCATCAAATTAGTGCCCGTATGTACGCACGCACGGATTTATTTTTTAAAATATTTACAGAGTCCACATGCAGCCAGAACGGCGCCGCAGCCTGGGAGGCCTCAGGCCAGGGAGATACAACAGAGACACTGCGGTGTTGCTGTTCTATTCTCATATTCTGAACAACCCATCATACGGAGTAGTGAATAATTTCGTCACACGATTTCTTTTCCCTCCTATTCTGATCAACCCAGATCTGTTCTGCGGATCTGCTACTCCGTATTTCTTTTTTTTCGAAAACCCGGCAGGCGGAGCTGCCGTTTTCATCGAAGGAAGAAGCAGTTCGTACTCGTACAGGCGCTCGAGTAGAGCAAATACAGACAAACAAAAGAAAGAGAGAAAAGGAAGCAAAAGAAAACAGCTAAAGACTAGCCTAGCCGGACTTCTCGTCACACGAATAATCGTTACGTAGATTTGCAATAACCAATTATGTGCAACTTTGCTTTTTCTAGTACCGGTTTAATTTGCCCATCTCGGATTTTCTGTCTTTCTGCTGATTTCGATGTATGGGTCTTGAACAAACTTTATTTATCTCGTCTCCTAGTTTTGCTCAGTTAGCATTTGATCGCGTTTACATATAGTCCATGCTCTAGAGCTCCCTCGTATCATCTCACTCTGTGATCTCTCTGTACGTATAGTGTTGTTTATTTAGTTCTCGACCGATCCGATCGCCTGGTGGCGTCTCCGCCGTGTTTACGCTATGTATTATTACGAGACGTACGTACAAAAAGATGCCTACCTACGTGCAAACTACAGTATTTTATATGGGGTGTCTATTTCTTAGTCGATTTAGAAATAGTTATTTTTCAGTCAACAGATTAAGATTTTCTCATTATTTGTATTTACATGAATTTTACACGAATCTCAACGATCGGAATCGGATCACGGTTGTTGCATCGACTTAGAAATAGTCATTTCTCAATCTCCTTAGAAATAACAAAACCTCCGTTGGATCGATGTATAGAAAACGATAAGCAAATTTTGTTGTTTCTTATCTCCAGTTGATACGTATATCTTGATTCTTAACTTAATTTTTTTATCTTCATAAATCTAGCTATTGTGGTCTTACAAATTCTAAATCTAAAGCTTTCGTACTTCATAGATGATTACGCAATAACTAGGTTTAGGTCATCCTCCGATTTAAACATGTACTCTCTCCGATTTCTAATACGTGTCTTGAATTTAATAGTACAAAATACAAAGTTAACTTTATACTAGATCCAAGACACTTGTTATAGATCGATCGGAGTGAGTAACTACAAAAGAGATAGAAAGATCTTAATCAAACATTTATCAACTGAAAAATAGTCATTTAAAAATCGACGCAACTGGCACTCTCTAAATTCTAGCCTTATATACCAACGGGCACTCTATTTCCTTGAACTTTTTTACATTTTTGTTTTGGGGCCACCTATTACTTCTCCTTTATTTGCGGGGAGGGGCCACCTATTTCTTCATTCATTTACGATCTACGGACAATCTTTATTAGCTAGGGACAGGGTTAGAATGGCTTTGCAAGAACCATGCTGTCCAGCAGAGAGGAGAACACTAGAACCAGGCATCCTTTTTACAGCATAAAATCGAGTAAAAGCTGCTTGGACAGTACTGCATCCATTATTCCTGCACACTTATGTTTGGTGTAACTGCCCTCTGTCCAAACCAGATGGCATATTAATGCTCACTTAATATGGCCTTGGATGGAATCACGGAAAGGCAGGAGTAGATGCTTCTCTTCCAATAAATGGTGTGCCTCCTGATCATTACTGAATACAGCAACGGGATGGGATGGCTCGTTAGCAACAAATCATATATACAGCAGAAAGCATATGTGAAACATACTCCAATTTTGTCATGTCAGTTATGCATTCAGGTGTATACGCTGACATGCATGAAAACGGCTAAAATTGTGCGAAACCGTGGAAATGCTTACCAGTATTTATGATCTCCAAACGTGAACCCTTTGTTTAGGTACATCGACCAGTTGTCTCGAAGCCTGAGCGTTGAGTACAAACACTACGGAGTGGACGTCCAATGCCAGGTACGGAGTACGTGTTTTTGGTCTTGAGACCACTTCGTTTTCGGCTCTGAGATTAGTAATCACGTTACTGGTGGGGTGCAGATCCCTCTGTACGTGGCGACGAAGATGTCCCCCGTGAAGGGCGAGTCGCCGTTCATCCCGTCGCCGGAGGAGTACGCGAGAGCCGCCGTCCGCTGCGTGGGCTACGGGCCCCGGTGCGTGCCCTACTGGCGCCACTCGGTCCAGTGGTTCCTGGCGTCGCTGCTGCCGGACTCGGCCCTCAACCTGTGGCGCCTCCGGGTCGGCATCCGGAACAGAAACCAGATGATGAAAGGAGCCCAGAGCTAATTAAGCTTCGCCGGGAGAAACAAGGGATGATGAGCTCGGTTGAAGCCTTGAAGGCTAATCCTTTAGGTGTGTTCCGAAGGAAATGGGATTATGGGAATGATGTGTTGTGATCTGTTTGTCCTTTTTCTTTTTTCCCGGGAGTGGATGGCACATGGCAGTGATGGGCTTATGTTTACGAAATCTCTTTACGGAAAGGCCTATTTGTGTATACCAATGGGCCGTAAATCAATTGGCAGAGAACACATGGTTTGTATAAAACTTGTTCTTTTAGAATGATTTTCTGTCTGTTTTCAGAATTCTTGGCCTGCTTACTGAGAGAATGGAAAACATCTGTCTGCCCCCTCGTCTGAGACCGGTCACAACTCAGAATGTCAGCTCCGCGGAGAATTTGTAGTCCATCCGATTCATAATAAGTGTGTTTGATTTAGTACAACTTTAGCAAGATAGGAGGGAGTACATGTTAATTATGGCCTAGTTCATTTCTTATTCGGTTTTGCTAGTGTTCAGTCGTCTTGAGAAATAGTAACAATTTCTGTCAACAAGATGCTGTTGATCGTCGCATGGAGATTCGTGCTGATATTTTTAGGAAATTGGATTGTGTTGTTGTGTGGAGCACTACTGGGCTAGTTTGGTGAGCCCTTTTCAGTTTTCGGCCTAATTAGTGATCATTTTTTTATTTGGTTAGATTCTGGGGCCTGGTTTCATTTTGGTATGTGGGCTTTCTCATTTGTTTGTACTGTGGACTTGGTGTAGTTTTTTTCTTTTCATCGAAGCAAACAAAGCCAGCAAGGCCCTCTCAAAAAAGAAAAGAACCCAGCAAAAATATAAAGAATTAACGACGAATGCATGCTTCTAATGAAATAAATTGCACTTGTATTACTATTAAAGGTGAACAATATATATATATATATATATATATATATATATATATATATATACATACATATATATATATATACATATATATATATATACACACACGCGCGCGCGCGAAACATACACAACAACAATGTGCAAGCACTTGTCCACATTCATTTGTAATTGTAAAAATCCATCTACACTTGTACATTGTTGCAATCCTTTTTAGTCGTATTGAGTTTCTTTTCGGTTGTGTTGTATAATGATTTTGCTTGTAACCTATTTTAGCATTTGTGTTTCACAATTAATACTACTCCCTCCGGCCGGCCGGAATCACTTGTCGAAATATTACATGTATCTAGACACTTTTTACACATAGATATATCCGTATTTGGATAATTTGAGACAAGTAATACCGGTCGGAGGGAGGAGTAGAGTTGCACGTTAGTCGAGAACAAATATGCAACAAGATATTTTTTTTTATTTCTGATTTTATAAAACGTTATTCCTCATTTAAAGTTGCACTTACACCAATAGGATCCATAGTCGGACCCTTTCTTATTTGCTTATATTAACTACAGTTCTACAATTGCTAGTTTCTTCAGTTCTTGCTTATATAAATAACCATGTATGAGTTCGTAGATCACTGTTTTCTTGGCTGCCCAATAGATACTACCCACTACTCCAATATTGTGCAACTGCAGAAACCAACAGGACACCTTGCTGTTTTCGTGGCTGCAGATGTACCTGAAAGTCAGTCAAGTGTCGACTTAAGCTGAATTGAACCGAACACCGACCTGAAGAGTGCGCTCATCCTGTTTGTCTGAAAAAACACCTCGCTCTCTTTTTTTCCATGATGAACAATGAATTTTCTGTTACACTCACTCAGGGGAGGGAGACAGTGGTGTACGTTTAGCATTGGAGCGCTCGGGCTTGTTCTTCTTTTTTTGCAGGATGAATGCTCCGTCTTTGGACAGCTCGAGCGGACGAGCAGTTACACAGCGGCGCACCGGCCGAATATTCAAAGCAGGAACGCTGACGTCCCTGACACTCTTTGCACCGTCGCACGACTGGCTGGCTGGCAGCTCCACCGGAACCGGGGCGGAGATGCCATGTCCCATAAGTAAGCAGCTCCACGTACCTGGCTTCCAGAAGTTTGCAAATTTGGCTTCATGCATCTCCCCTTCCTAAGGGCACTAATCTAGTACAATTTGTGTCTTTATAATATGAAACGTGGTGGTGGTTCACAAATCACAAGTCGTCATGGATCGTTGTTGTGTTGTGCGATGAGGATATACACGGGGTGACGCGGATCCATGGAGAATTGCAGATCGAGTTGGTGCCAGCTGCGTCGGCGTCGTCCGTGGGTCATTCAACTCCAGACTAATAAACCCCCACACGAACACACTCTTTTCGTATCTTTGGCCAAGACGAGACGCTTCCATGACTCCAGTCTCCATCGGCGTCGCGCGTGCCACCGGGCGCGCCGGGTTGAACCAAAACGCCGGGTCGCGGCGGCAGGCAAGGAACGGGGCGCCCGGGTGGGGTGAAAGTGAAACTGAGAACTGGAAAAACAGTAGAACACGGCGCGGGGCACGGCGTTCTACCGCGAGAGCAAGAGCGGCACCGGCCCTGGTCTCCCGGTCCACCCCCTGCCGCGTGCGCGCGCCGAAGGGGAAAATGCCGCTTTCCTCGCGGGTGCGCTCCGTGACCCTCCGTCGTACTGCAAGGCGCTCTCGTTTTCTTTTCTTCTCTCCACGGTGCGTGCAACTCGTGGTTACACACACAAGCAGTTCAAACATGCTCCCTCCGTTCCAAAACGTAACTCACATAGATTTTTCTCATTTGTTTCACAACACACCTCGTTTTTTTCTTGGTACCCGCACCCGCCAATAACTACTCACATTCATTTACTACTAATCCAATATGAGTGGTCATCTATATGAGTTGTCTTTTGGAACGAGAAAGTAGCGCCGTGCGGGTTAGAATTTGCCGTGCCAGCCACCACCAGTTCCTGCCAGCCGAGTTAACCATGCACGCACGGCGGTGCGTGCTCGTGCTGTTGATTTGCAGGCCGAGGAGTGCCGTGCCGGACTGCCAGCCACTAGTTAACAACGGCTAGCAATGGACGGTCACGAGGGAAAGTATCAAACCCCACCAACCTTCTTGGGCATCTTATGACGAGATCTCTATTATGACATAGTCCAAACGTACAGACAGCCAGAAAGGACGAATTGGCGGAAAGATAGCTTTAATAATGTGAGTGCTGACGGCTCTGGTGGCCTCCCGCGGCGGACCCGTTGAAGATGCCTTTCGGATGCTGTTGAAACTGCTCCCTCCGTCTGGTTGATTCAAATTTGTCTAAATATAGAGTATATATTCTAAAAACGTCTACATACATGTAATAAAAAATCATTTTATAAAGGATGGAGTACTCTCTTTATTTGAATCAGACAAGATAATACTGAGAAAATCCTTCTCTTCACCACATAAGAAAATACCTAGTGAGAAACGTACATGCCAACATGCATGCGGAATATTGGAATGCCAGTATAGTTGGACAAAAATTGCTGAGTTCCGAATCATTTTTTTGAAAGAAGATTGTTTACAGCCGATATGTACAACATGATGCCCTCTCTTCCCCGAGTCAAATGCAGCAACAGGAACGCTCCAATTTCGAGTTTAGAACTGAATCTGACTTTGAATGAGTATGCTTTGCATCCGCATTTCAGAACGGTACATGAAGCATCCACATAAAATGGGCATAAAAAATTGGAAAGAACGGATCAATGGCAATGGCAGTGGCTCTCCTGCGAGAATTCACAGGGGCTCCGAGGCTGCAAGGCCGGTAGGCCACAGGCTCGCCGGAGCTCACTGTACCGGCGGAAATCAAAATCCCGAGCCTGCATCAGGCGCTTCTGCTTCACTGCGAAACGGCTCTGGAAAAAGCCCTCAAATGATGGCTCCCTCTTGGTCCGGAGGAAGAAGGCGTAGCCAGCCATGAAGTATGTCGACGTCACGAAGAAGCAGATGGGCTCCATGACATCCCAGGAGAGCTCCCAGAATGTAAGCCTCATGAAGCCGGCCGTTTGGAGTGCCAGAGCAGCCAGCCCACCCCACAGCTCCCGCCGTACCTGGAGCGTTGCAACGCGATCAATGTCCACCTTCTGGGCCTCCATGGCCTTGAGCTCTTCCCTTGCCAGGTCATTCTCGGCAACAGTTTGCGCTCGCGGTATGGGTATGACCTTCTCAATTGCTTTTACAACCTGCAATCGTCAAGAAAAAGAACAAAAACATTTCGAAAATTTACTTGGCTGCTCTTCTTTTCAAGGGAGATCCATCAAAGAAAGAGCAATGCTGATAAAGCAAAACATTCAACAGCAATTGTAGATGATTGGATTTTCAAAACAAATGCAAAATGCTTTTGAGCTTTCAAAAGAAACTTGGATGCTTTGTGTTCAGACATGGATTCAGATATATTCACAAAAGGAAAATGTTTGTCTTGGAAAAATTAACGGTGCTAACTGTTTAGTTAGGTCAGTATTGGGCATAAGTATATCCACCGCGGCCTCAACATACTGTTAAGCCTTACGTGACATGGTCACCAGGCTGTAGTGCTAAAAAGATGCAGCAACAAGACTAAATCCTACTATAAAGAATCCAAAGCTATTTTTGCCACGGCCAGCCACCACTACTTGCAGGGGACAGCTTGCCAAGTTATCTAACTGACCACAATTGGGCCAAGCAAAAACAAAGAATTAATAATACTACTCATCTTGCCTATGAGTGCTATGACCTAATCTGAACCAGATGGCATGCAATGGTGTTCCCTAAACTTTGTTTAGGTCAGCCCGATATATTTTCTGGGGGAAGGTCACCCAGAACATAAGAAAAGTAGACTAGTCATGACTTGTTAGCCCTCTTAAGTCTCCTATTATTCAAATTGGGTAGGGATGAAGCTTGTGTATTCAGCATGAAGAAAGAACAGAATTTTTTTAGTCACAAGAGCTCACTTCTCATCTTGAGTATACAAATAGTAGTAACAAGATGAACTCTACACGGATGCAGTTAAGATGCAAGTGAAAGATAGAATTATGAATAACCTTCAGGTAAGCATTCTCGCAAGTAAATTGATTATACACCAATCAAACGAACAAGTGACAAGGACACCACATGATGGGTCATAACTTTTTTATAAGAAACATGATGGGCCATGTGTCACGATTGCCAGAAAGGGCTGGTACTGGAAGAATTATCGAGCAAATTGGCACTAGCAGTACAACATATTTCGGTATGTGACTAACTAAATTTACTGGGATGTATGACAAGTTCAAAGTGTGACATCAATCCTCCACTACCACTGGCAGATGATGGGGTATATGATGACACTTTCGATTCGAATCTTCTGCTATGCATATCAAACAGAACATTCATATGATCATTGTTCTCCCCTGCCATCTAACTGTAGATCAGACAACAGCATGTGGGATAGTACTTAACTAATGTATCTCTAATTATACAGTAGATTGAAAATTAAGTGAAATACTTCCCTATGAACATGAACATCTACAGAATTACCAGAGTAAATATTAAAGTTTGAAGCACTTGTTGAAATAATATGGATCGTGGCCACACACAAAAAAATGGAGCTCTGATCCTCTAGAGGCTGCCTAGACGACAGCTAGTCTATATAAAGAAGAATGATATGCAAGTTTCCTTCGAAAATTTTGGGTGCCCAAGGGGCTTCTAAAGTCTCCTCATGTTCATTCATCGGAGATTTCATTTAGCAAGATTATTATTTTGTTTCTTTCCCCCTCAGAATTAGGTCGAGGGGCTAAAGTTTTAGATAGTTTTTTCCTTCTTGTTTTGAGAGAAGAAAAGAAACTCCCATCTCCCTTGGAACGGGGGGTAAAATCCCAAACTTTGGGGGGATGTCAACTGTTCTATTGTTTTAGAACACCGCCGTTTCTTTCGTTCTTTTCCTGTTGGGAGAAACATGGAAAACACGCGAAAAATCGCATCAGATCTCTGGCCTTGTGAAATCTCTACCCGGTCACCCGGATTAAAATGAAACAGTACAAGAGAGCAGAAAAGAGGGAACCAACGTTGTCTTTCTCTGTAAAACATGCTAACTGCAAAGCAAAACTAGACCAAAAAGGTTGGGGAAACAGACGGATCAAGCAACATTTAGCTCATCGATTCGAAATGAGGGGACAGGAAGAGGAGGAGGGGGTCGTACCATCTCGGGCCTGAGGTAGACGGTCTTGCCGAGCACGATGACAGATCCGGACTCGTCGAGCGCTCGCGCGACGGAGGGGCCCGCGTCCGCCCCCGCGGCGTCGCAGCAGAGGCGCAGGAACTCGGCGTACGGCACGGTGCCCTCTCGGGACGCCCGCACCCGCGCGCGCGCCGCCTCCATCTGCGTGGCCCGCAGCACCTTCCTCGCCTCCTCTACCGTGAGGCTCGCCACAGGCCCCTCTGCCCTAGCGCTTGCCGGAGGGGCGGGCGCGGCGGCCGGCGGCACGAGCCCGTCGAGGTTGATGCGCGGGAACGAGACGCCGAGGTGGTCGCGGATCCGGTCGGCCAGGGGCGGCATGAACCCTCCCACGTCCGGCGGCACGGCGGGGCGGAACCCGGGGCGCTCCTGCAGGAAGCGGCGCATCCCGTAGGACTGCGGCGCCGCCGCGAACCGCTGCGCGACGGCCCTCCTCAGCGCGGCCGCCATTGCTGCTCGCTCGCTCGGGAACAGGTTCTCTGTATCTCTCGCTGCTGCTCCGAACCCGAGGGAGGGAGGAGAGGGGGTAATGAATCGATCAGGGGAGTAATTAATTGGGTCCGGGCGGTTGATTTGTGGTGGAAGGGAAGCGCGTGGGAGGCTATTTATATCGCGGCGCTTGCGTGCCGGGCTTTGTTGAGCCAGGCCCAGGCTGCGGCTCGCCCACGCCAGCAGTGATAACGACACGCGACCCGGCCAGCCGCCTGCCTGCCTACGCGTTCCGGCCGGCCCTGCTTCGTAACGAGCCGGAGAATCCCCGCACCGCACGGATCAAAACACCGCAATATTTGGAGGAGTTCCCGTCGCTGGTAATACTGTCTCTTTGAATTCCACACGAACAAGTTTTCGGTCGAAACTCCACAAAAAAAAGGTAGTTTCTCTAGTTTTATTGTAGTTTCTCTAGTTTTATTTTAAAGTTATAAATGTCGGAAACTGGATACTTTATCGTATTTTCAGAACGAGACCCTTCTGGAAGACTTCCTGAGAGCACAGAAGGCACAGTGACTGTGAGTGAGCCTCCGACGAAAACTATTAACCATTTCAATAACCATTATCATTATCTCACAAAATATATAGCTGTTTCCTCACATTTCATATGCCCATGGCGTGGTACATTCTACAGAGGCCAGAACACAAAACGTGTACATTGCTCCCTTTTAGTACAGTCTTCCATTTTCCTTTCGACGGCAACGTGTTGTTTGGCACCGAACCGTTTGTTTGGCGAGTCGGTTGTGTCGTTTCTAATTTTCGCAGCTCCAAAACCGCGCCTTTTGATTTGCACGTTCCCCTTGCTAGCTCGTTTGGCATAAGAACAGCATGTCTGTAGAATAACCGTTTTTTAAATTTGCTCGCTATTAATCGTGCTCGGCCAGTGAGGAGTCATCGGTGTTAACAGATGAGTTTGGATATGTGCAGATCCTAAATACCTTGTGTAATCTGTTGTTGTAAACAGTTTCGGTATATTTGTTGTAGCCGGCTGTTAGTAGATAGACTCAGGTAGTTAGGGTTGTTTTTCGTATCTTACCCGATTGTAATCTCTCCTATAAATACACTACGCGACCCTGGTGAAAGGTTCAACGCTTTCCATATCGTCTCTGTTACTTTACATGGTATCAGAGCCTCTCCTCGAAACACATCTCATCTTTCGCCATTAGCCACCGACGCAATGTCGAGCTCTGCATCCTCGTCCTCTCCCACGGGATCCAATCCCCTCGGCACTGTCCAAGAGAAGCTCACGAGGAACAACTACCTGCCGTGAAAGGCGCAGGTCCTTCCGGCTATTCGCGGTGCGCATCTGATGGGGTACATCAACGGCAAGGTGAAGGAGCCACCGACCGAGTTGACAAGCATCGACGACAACGACGAGAAGGTGTCCAACCCGGCGGACGTCGCATGGGTGACACAAGATCAACAGATCCTAGGTTATCTCCTGAACTCTCTGTCGAAAGAGATTCTTATGCAGGTAATCAACATGGAAACCTCGCGCGAGGTCTGGGAGGCCATCGAGCAGATGTTCTCCTCCAGCACGTTGGCCAAGGTCGTCAACACCCGCATCGCCTTGGCCACTACGCGCAAGGGGAATATGACCGTCATCGAGTACTTTGCTAAGATCAAGTCCTTTGGTGATGAGATGGCTTCCGTCGGCAAGCCGCTCGGGGAGGACGACCTGGTGTCCTACGTCCTCGCCGGCCTCGACTTCGACTACAACTCCCTGGTGTCGGCTATCTGCACGCGTGTGGAGCCGATCAAGATGGCGGAGCTCTACTCACTGCTGATGGGCTTCGAGTCACGCCTCAACCTGCTGCGGGCCCAAGCTGGAGGGCCAGTTGTCGTGGTGGTGTCACGGCAGATGCCATAGGATGGCTTAACTTGGGGCCGATGGACAATGGTGGATCCGAAGGAGAGAGGACGTGAAGAAGAACACGCACAAAACACACAAGAACACCTAGATCTACCCAGGTTCGGAGCCCTCTTGTAGAGGTAAGACTTCTACTCCTGCCTTGTTGTATTAGCGGGGATAGAGAAGCTTTACAATGGTGCTCCTTGAGCTGTATTCTTGGGGAAGAAGAAGAAGAAGGAGAAAAAAACCCTAGGATGCTCTCGTCTCTTTCCCACAGAGGGGTAAGATTCTATTTATAGGCCGCACATGGTACACTGCCATGTGGGCCGAGTCTAACGTCACCTTCCTTGGGCTCCATCGGGCACGCGGCTTGGTTCCCTCCAGGCAGCACCGCAAGGGACAAAGCAACTTTACTTTTTCTGTCATCCGGCAACGGGTACAGTTATCCTCTGTCGGCTTCCGTCATAGATTCCCTTTCGGTGCTTCTTTTGCGTGGTCGCCTGGCACCGGCGTACAGGCGCTGACCGCTTTTCCTATAGTGATGATGGCCCCGCTTTACACCTCACCGCATGGCCAGGATAAGACCGTTGAGGGATCTCGGCTACTGCCAAGACCCACGTGTTCATCATTGTCCTGCAAACTCATAAAGCAAGTTAGCTGCACCGGCATACACCGGGTATGCTGGCTTAGTGTTAGCCGCACTCCGCGATGCCGGCGTACTTGTCTATGCCGGCTTTGCCTTCGTTATCTCGGCTAGAGTAGTGCCGTTATGACCCTACCCGGGTTCATCCCCCGACACTAGTCCCCGAAACTGTTGTGGTCCAGCATAGAAAAATATCGGGCTGCAACAATTTCCCATAAACAGACCATCAGCGCTTAGCCGAATCCAGCCAAGAAGGATGCCGAGATTTCCTCAGGTTTTCCTAGCTGAGATAAATTTGATCCGGGACTCCGGGTTGTCATGCTTATCCTGCTTGCAGCCGAGATTCTTTCCTCTTCATGACCGACAATTTAAGGCACACTTCTGCCGACATAATCGCCACCAACGGGAGGATAAGGCTTGAGTTACTGCCATCACGCTTTCTGAGGCGAGCGTGCCGCCGCGTCGGGCAATAAAGCCAATAGAGCCTTTAAAGATTGGGCTTCGGTTTCCACGCGCGCACACATTCTTCGGATCTCGCGGGATTCTCGGCGGCACGCCGCGCAGCAACCGAGCATGCGCCTTGATGGACATAACTGCCCAAATCGGAGACAATCTTCCCGTTAGCCACTAAGGGGATTGCACGGGAAACGCGCACCCCATTATTGCGGCTCGGGTATAAAAGGAGGAGGAGGCGTGGGCGGAAAACCCTTTGCACACCTCGCTCTCCTCGCCTCTTCGTGTTCCTTGCCCCTTCGTGCTCTTTGCGCACCTCGCTCCCCTCTGCTTCTCGCGTTCCTCACTGCCGCCTGCTCTGAGCTACTCCACCGCCGCTATCTCTCGCCTCCGAGCTTGCAGGCCGCGCCGCTTCGCCCGTAGCTGCTTCGGCCTTCTCTTCATCCGCCCGCTCGAGCCCTCCGCAGCCACCATCCTCACCGAAACCCTAGATCTACTTTCCCCAAATGGCCTCTTCTTCCCGTGCTCCGGCCGTCGACCTTGCTGCTCAGACGGAGGAGAAGACCAGCACCGAGCGGGCTGCCTGGGATGGCTCCGAGGTTACCTGAGCGGACATTGAGTGGCTCCGCCGCTCCCGGCGAGTCCCGGAGGAGGTCCACTGTTGGGTTCCCGGCGAAGAAATTGTCCCGACTCCGGAAGACGGTGAGTTCGTCGTCTTCCTCTCTCATTTCGAACGCGGCTTCGCACTCCCCGCTAGCGATTTCTTTCGAACCTTCCTTGATTTCTTCGGCCTCCGCACCATCTCTCGGCAAATGCCATTCTCACCCTCTCAGCATTCGCTACCTGCTGTGAGGGTTATCTTGGCCTTTGGCCCTCCATTGACCTGTGGTCTCGGTACTTCATGTTCCGGCCACAGGTTCTTCCTGACAAAGAGAATCCCGGCGCTCCGAAGGGGATGACCCAGTGCAGGGCCGCCACCATCGTCCCTCGCCGCAACTCGGATTTTCCGAGAGTTCAAGGTCTTGAGTCATGCAAAAAATGGCACAAGACCTACTTTTACGTGAAGAATGCCACCTCCTCCAACTACATCAATCTTCCGGGATTCGAAGTCGGGCCCCCGGAAGAGAAGAGGAATTGGTCCTTCGACTCGAAGGACTCCTTCCTAGAGGCTGTCGAGATCCACGCCCGGCTCCTCGAGCTTAAGAAAAGAGGGATGTCGGCCGACAACCTCCTGGCCAGCTTCGTGTACCGGCGCTTGTGCCCGCTGCAGTGCCGGATTCACAAGATGTGCTACTACGGCGGTCAGTTCGACCCGAACAGGGTGTCGACCGTCACGCTCTCCCATGCGGAGGTTCGGCGCCGGGTCAAGGCAATCGCCAAGACCAACATGTCGGAAAAGTGGGCATGGGGTATGCCGGCTTATGCCCGGGACCGCCGCGCTCCTCCGGTAAGTCTTAACCCGCAGTTACTTCCTGTTTTCATCCGGCATAGAGCTATGCCGGCATTAGTTCGATATGCATCTACTTCGGCTTGACTCGACCCTCTCGTGCAGGAGTTCGCTATTCAGTGCAAGGAGGACGGGGTTTCCCCCGACAAACGCTTCGCGGCCCCGCGCAAGTCCGCCGACGCTGAAGATCCAGACTCAGAGGACTTCATGCCCATCCCGCATGCTGGAATTTGCCGCGTCGAATGTAAGAACCTCCGGCATCCTTCTATGATTTCTTGGCATTTGTCAGTGAGGTGACTTTGTTCATTCTTTCCCAGATGCAACAGACTCAGGCGAGCCCGCTGCGGATGTGCCAACTCGGGAGAACCGCGCCGTGATAAAGAAAAGGCACGCCTCCGAGACAGAGCTTCCGCAGAATGTAAAGCGGCAAAAGGGCTGCGGCTCGCGGCCCTAAGCCCAAGCCCCTGGTCATCGGGTAAGGCCTTGTTCTGCTTCAACTGCCTAAGCCGGCACTCTTCCTTTGTTGTTGAGCCCATAAATAGTTAAATTTTACTTCTGCAGGGAGGCATTGGAGGCCACCCAGTCTCAGACGTGCATCGCGTCTAAGATTTCGGCGGGTTGTCCTTCCCGTGTCGAGGGCTCTGACCCGGCCGTGGGCGGGACAGAGACCGCCGCAGATCCGACATCCCCGGCCCGGGATGTCGGTCCAGGTGCCGACGCCACCGTCGTCAATCAGTCTGAGACCCCCGCCGCCAGAGTCTTGGCAAGCGCGGCTGCCACCGAGGCAGCCCCTTCCTCGGCCGCAGCCGAGACCACAATGGAACCACCGACCTCCGAGACGCCTCAGGAGCCTGCGACGGGTCCCCAAGACCCCCAAGCTCCGCAGCCGACCCCGACTCCTCCGCCATCTTCGCCGCAGCCGAAGGAGGACGCCCAAGCTGCCGCTGCCCGAGCTGCAAAGGCTAAAGGCCCTGCTGCCGCAGCCAGGTCGACGGTTCTAGGATCTACTGCCGGCAGCAGGAGATCCTACCCCGGACATCCAGCGCACAAAGCGGGGGGTCGCTGGGCCAGTCCTTTATGGACTGGAACAGCGCGCATCACTACGAAGTTACCTCCAGCAGCGTGCAGTCAGCGCGACAAAGTCCCTTGGTGGGGCCACCACCGGCAGCGACTCCAGAGTCGGTGGCAGCTCGGATGTACCAAGTGTTAGGTTCGTTGCATAGGAAACAAAAAATTTCCTACGAGAAGTGCGGAAGAAAACCCAAGAATATATATACTAGATGTATGTAACGAGAGGGATCATGAACACCATACCCTCGTAGACCGCTAAGCGTTACGATCACGAGATCGTTGTTGGTGTAGTGGAACTTTCAATGAGATCAATCTCAGTGCCGAACGGACAGCACCTCCTTGGTATCCACACGTTCAGCTTCACGTTGTCTCCTCCTTCCTCGATCCAGCAAGCGAGAGGGAGAGGTAGACGAGATCCCGGCAGCACGACGGCGTGGTGACTATGGTGAATATTCTCACAGGCAGGGCTACGCCGTGCGCGTGAGAAGAGGAGGAGAGGAGGGCTCAGGGGAGAGAGATCCAACTGAAAGCTTGGGGTGTCTCTCTCCCTTGCCCCCCCTTCTATTTATATAGGGGTAGAGGAGGCGTGGCCGGCCAGGACTATCCCGTGGCCAGGACTCTCATGCGGCCAGGACTCTCCCGCGGCCAGGACTCTCCTCCTGGCCGCATGGGCCCTGTGGGCTAGCCCCTCGGCCCATAAAGGCCAGGGTGCTCCCTCACAGGCCCATTTAGCCCAGGGATAGGTGGGCCTCAAGGTGGAACCCTCCGGAACCTTCTAGAAGCTTCCCGGTCAAAACCGGGAAATATTCCAAACTTTCCAGAACCCTGAAAACAACTTTCCATATATAAATCTTTATCTCCGGAACATTCCGGAGCTCCTCGTTGCGTCTAGGATCCCATCCAAGACTCCGAATCATAATTCGATATCATCATCATTTATCTCATATAACCCAAGCAACATGAAACGTTAAGTGTGTGACCCTACGGGTTCGAGAACATGTGGACATGATCAAATATCAATAACCAATAGCGGGACCTGGATGTCCATAATAGTTCCCACATATTCCACGAAGATCTCATCGGTTGAACCACTATGTCGAGGATTCAATTAATCCAGTATCCAATTCTCTTTGTCTCGCGATATATTACTTGCCCGAGATTTGATCGTCGGTATCGCCATACCTAGTTTAATCTCGTTACCGGCAAGTTCTCTTTACTCGTTCTGTAATATAATACCCCTGCAACTAAACACATTAGTCGCATGCTTGCAAGCTCATTAGGATGTTATATTACCGAGAGGGCCCAGAGATATCTCTCCGTCACAAAGAGTGACAAATCCCAGTCTTGATCCATACAACCCAACAAGCACCTTCTGGGATACCTGAAAAACACCTTTATGATCACCCAGTTACGAGATGACGGTTGATGCCCACAAAGTATTCTTCCGGTACTAGGGAGTGGCATGATCTCATGGTCTAAAGAAATAATACTTGACATAATAAAACATAAGCAACTTAAACTTAAGTGACACGATCAAAAGCTATGTTTAGGTTTGGGTCTGTCCATCACATCATTCTCCTAATGATATGATCTCGTTATTAAATGACAACACATGTCTATGGTTAGGAAACCTTAACCATCTTTAATCAACGAGCTAATCTAGTAGAGGCGTATTAGGGACACGGTATTTGTTTATTTATCCACACATGTATTTGAGTTTCCAATCAATACAATTATAGCATGGTCAATAAACATTTATCAAGAACAATGAAATATGATAATAACAAATTTATTATTGCCTCTAGGGCATATTTCCAACACCAAGCCCGAGTGACCTTGTACGAGACAAGCCGAGCTACCGAGGTACGCCGAAATTCTTTAAGAAACTTTAACTCTGAATTTCCATATAATAACCATACTGCTAGTCCCCGAGGTTTAGGGCAAGTAAGAGTTAGTCGGCCTGAAGTTTAGAAACTTCAAACACTTATCCCCCGAGATTCAGGTCGAGTTTAGAATAGTCGGCTTGAAGCTCAGAAGCTTCAAACACTTATTCCCCGAGATTCAGGTCGAGTTTAGAATAGTCGGCCTGAAGCTTAGAAGCTTCAAACGCTTATTCCCCAAGATTCAGGTCATGTTTAGAATAGTCGGCCTGAAGCTTAGAAGTTTCAAACACTTATTCCCCGTCAACTGCCTGTTGTAGTGAACTCACGTGTGAATCTCCATCTTATAGCTCTGCATGAACAAGCGCACCGCAACCTTTAAGGGGCTGCTGGGCAAGTACAAAAAGCTGGTGGCGTCGCACAAGGCCCTGCAGGCCGAGCGTGAGAGCCAGAGTAAGCACTTTCTGCCAAGATAGGATCTCTGTCCGGGTATGTGTAGCTGACCCAAACTGACATTTGTTTTTGTTCACAGCCGGAGATAACGCCCAAGTAGTGGAGCTGCTGAAGCGCATCTCCGAGGTGCAAGGTAACGCCCCATCTTCGACCCGAGCTCCGTTTATACTACATGTCGGCTTCTGTAACACTCGTCTGATTGAACAAACGAGAAAACTCGGCTGGCCGAGCAGCACCGGGAAGAAATTTCCTGGCTGCAGGCGCAGGTCGCCGCGCAGGCCGAGACGCACAAGACCGAGGTGAACCGACGCACCTCGGCCCCCTCTTCCCAGGCCGATGAAAAAATCCGCCTGGAAGATGAGGTGAAGAAGGGCAAGGCTCTCGCTGCCGAGCTCGAGACTCGTGTGACAGCCGCCGAGTTGGAAGATGCTGAGAAGGCCGGCCTGCTCAAGGTCCTCGAGCGAGAGATCGTGAAAATCGATACCATGCTGACGAGTAAGCTAAACCTCTTCACTCTGTTACTCATTTAAATGATAGTGGTAACATGCCGAGACTGACTGGTTTTCCTCTGCCTCTGCCAGAATTCTTTCCTTCATCCGTCGAGCACGCTCAGGCGAGCGTGGCGAAACTTCGTAAGAAGAGGGACCCGGCGGCGACAGCAGGGGCATCATACGAGTAGGACTTGGAGGACTACCTGGTTAGCATTGCGAGCCGGGTTAAACCTCTCAAGTCCTTCGTCATGGATATGCTGGATGCCGCCCTCCGGCTCTTCAAAGCGTTGTGGCCCGGCGAAGAGGTGCCAGAGGAGATCCCGGTCCTGGCAAGGCGGCTGCATGAGGGCCCATCCCGACTGAACGAGTGGCGGGAGTCTGCCGGACGCGTCAGAGCCGACGAGGCTTTGTCGTTCGTACTCTCTTGGTACGACGGCATTAGCCTCGACGTGTTGCAGACTATGCGTGCCGGCTCCCCCCATCTCTCGGATCCGGACCTGGTGGCCAAGCGCAAGGAGCGGGCCTACTCCTTCATACAATATGCCGACGTGCATAAATTTGTAGAAGGCCCGATCTCTGATGCCGACGCCGAGATGACAGACGGGGATGAAGAGGCGGAAGACGAGGAAACCGCCGTGGAGTCCGCCTCCACTGTGCCGAGTTCCGGTGACAACGAGCCCCCTATATCTCCGTAGTTTGCTTGAAACACTTGAGAATAGTTAGATCCCCGGAATGCCGGGTGCAGATGTAATTGACATACTATTGTGTGCTAAGTAAGTTTCTTATTTTTAATTAAGCCTGTTGATCATCAAATTCCCGACCGAGTCCCCGAGTGCATTTTTTTCACTAGTGAAATTTTACAACCTCGGTTCTTTTGTTTGCCTTGCTGGCGTTCAACGTATGAATTGCAAAGTCGTAAACCACTCTTTCGAAAAAGGTAACTCGAAGAGTTCGCTCGGCGATAACCGAGTTAAAAGGAAATGCCGGATTAAGATAACATGTATCTCAGATCGCCTCTTTGCTTGTTTTCGTAGTCATCTTTCGTGTGCTCGGTTATCTTACGCCCATCTCTAGCTTGCCATGAAGCCGGGTTGTGGACAGCAACGAAGTCATAGAGGGGTTTTATCAATACCGATACAGTACTAGACCGACATAAGATTACGCAATTAAGCAATGCCGACATAGAAAAGAAAATTGTAACAGAGCATTTAAATGACACAGAAGTCCCCGAGTTTCTTTTAAGAACCCGGCAGATAATTTCATTGTCTTAATTGTAACATTCAACATAAGGAAAAAAGATACAAATACTCAGCTTTCAAGTATAGAACGGACGGAGCAACGCTACATTCCATGGCCTCTTGGTCTCCTCTCCCGACCGATCCATCTTGTTCGCCTTCGGATCTTGTGCATCTATAAGATAGTAAGAATCATTGTGGAGTGCTTTGCTCACAATGAAGGGTCCTTCCCATGGAGGTGATAACTTGTGCATGCCGGCTGTGCGTTGCACAAGTCGGAGGAGAAGATCTCCTTCCCGGAAAACTCGCGGGTTGACCTTTCGGCTGTGATAACGCCTTAGGTGCTGTTGGTAGATGGCCGACCGAGATAGAGCCAATTCCCGTGCTTCTTCGAGCAGGTCGACATCATTTTCTCGGGCCTCTTTCACCTCGACCTCCGTATGCATGGTTACCCGTGGAGAGCCATGTTCAATGTCGGCTGGTAGGACAGCTTCCACCCCGTATACGAGGAAAAATGGCATGTAGCCCGTAGAGCGATTGGGAGTCGTCCTGAGACTCCATAGCACAGCCGGGAGTTCATCTATCCAGCATCCTGGAGTGCGCTCCAATGGTTCAATTAGCCGGGGTTTTATGCCGGCCAAAACCATGCCGTTTGCCCTTTCAACCTACCCATTGGACTAAGGATGTGCCACGGAAGCAACATCCAGCCGAATTTTCTTTTCAGCACAGAATCGCGTGAAAGGTCCCTCCGCGAAGTTCGTTCCATTATCCGTGATGATACTCTTTCCACCACAATGACGGCACTGACAACTCGGTTGGTTGCCGCAATGTATAACAACATCGGCTCCTTTTTCATTGGAGAGGCCAATATTGGTGCCGTAGCAATCATTTTCTTCAGCTCCTGGAAAGCTAGGTCTGCCTGTGGTGTCCACACAAATTTGTCGGTTTTCTTCATCAGCTGGTATAAGGGCATAGCCTTTTCACCAAGCCGACTCACGAAACGACTTAGTGACGCTAGGCATCCCGTAAATTTCTGCACATCTTTGAGGCACTTTGGTAGTTTCATTATTTCTATAGCAGCGATTTTCACGTGGTTTGTTTCTATTCCTCCGCTTGATACCAGGAAACCGAGCAATTTCGTGCCGGCACACCGAATGTGTGCACTTGGCTGAGTTCAGTTTCATTCGGAATCTCCGCAAATTTGCGAATGTCTCCTGAATGTCATCCAGGAGCGTGGCGCTCTGTTTGGTTTTTATGACGACATCGTCGACATATACCTGTACATTTTTGCCGAGTTGATCATGTAAACACTTCTGCATGCACCTTTGATAAGTAGCTCCTGCATTTCTCAAACCAAACGGCATAGTGGGATAGCAATAAGCACCGAACGAGGTGATAAATGATGTCTTTATTTGATCATTAGGGTTCAGTGGTATCTGATGAAAACCAGAATACACATCCACAAAAGACAACAACTCACACCCGGCAGTGGAATCAATCACTTGATCGATCTGAGGTAACGGAAATGGGTCTTTGGGACATGCCTTGTTCAGGCTGGTGTAGTCGATACGCATGCGCCATACCTTGGCAGCAGTTGGGTCGTCTTTTTTCTTCTCGACCATGACCGGGTTTGCCAGCCAGTCTGGATGCAATACCTCCATGATAAAGTCGGCAGCTAGAAGCCGAGATACCTCTTCCGATATGACTTTCCTTCTGTCATCAGCGAAGCGTCGAAGGGGCTGCTTCACCGGTCTTGCGTCTGGTCTGACATGTAATGAGTGCTCAGCTAACTCTCTCAGTACACCCGGCAGGTCTTGAGTTGACCATGCAAAGATATCCCGATTCTCACGGAGGAAACTGCTGAGCTCGCCTTCCTATTTCTCCCCTAAGCCGGCACCAATGATGACGGTGCGGTTCGGGAATTCACTGTCAACCTGTACCTTCTTTGTCTCTCTGGCTGCCTGAAAAGCTACGCTTCCATGAGGATTGGTCATTGCCGGCAGACCGACTTGTGCCGCCTGTGCCATTGCCACAGCTTCCTGCAATTTCTTTTTCTCGCCAGCGATGACCAGCGACTCGTCCAAAGCAGACCCGGCCGCCGCGCATTCCATTGAGCGTTTGTAGTTGCCCGTGATGGTTATGGTACCATTCGGTCCCGGCATCTTCATCTTTAGATAACCAATGTGAGTATTAGCCATGAACTTGGCGAGTGCCGGCCTATCCAACAGTGCATGGTACGGGCTTCTAAGGTCCACCACCTCGAACACTAGGTTCTCGGTCCGACAGTTCTCCCTCGTGCCGAATAAGACATCCACTCGGATCTTGCCTACCGGGGCACAAGACACTCCCGGCACGATACCATGAAAGGTAGTCCGGCTGGGCTCAAGCATGTTATCTGTAATGCCGAGCTTAAGCATCGTGTCCCGATATAGGATATTGATGATGCTCCCATTGTCAATGAGAACCCGAGTGAACTTGATGTTAATGTCGGGCCCAATGAGCGTCGGATCGATCACCAGGGCATATCCACCAGGGTTGGGCATCACCTTGGGATGGTCTGCCCGGTTTCAGTTGACCTCCTGCTCCGACCAATACATGAACTTCGGAACCGCCGGCATAACAGCATTGACTTCCATTTCTCGCCTGCGCTGAGTTTGCTTGTGAGTGGGCTCCGTGATGAAAATCATGTAGCTCCGGTGAGGCTCCTTGTACTCGTTTCTCCCGGCATACCCTGGGATTTCTTGTCCTTCCACCTGGTTGACTGCATTATTTGCCTGAGGGGGTCCTTGGACCTGTGCGTTTGCGCCTGTGAGGGGTGGAGGTGGGGGTAAATGGCTTGCCTCACCTTTCTCGGCCCGCTGCATCCAGCTGCACTGTCGGGTTGTGTGATTTGCCGGCTTGTTTGGGTTAGTCGTGTGAAAATGACAAGGCTGATCCAACATTACTTCGAAAGTATACTTCGGCTTATCTTGCCAGGGTTTCTTCTGTTTTCCCTTCTTGGCCCACTGCTGATTTCCCGTCTTCTGACGCTGACTAAAGCCAGCATCGGGCTGATCCTGGACTGCGGCAACATGGGCTGGCCCATACCGATAATCCGGCCTATCATCCCTTATCTTGTTGCGATGATCTTGATGATCGTTCCTTCGGAACGCCCCAGCAGGATTGTACACCGGCTGCTCCCTTTGCGGTTCAGCCGGCATCAGCGATAGCTGAGTCGGATCGCCAAGCGCGTACATGTCGGCTATCCTGATCATTTCAGATAGAGTGGCAAGCATCTCTCTTTGCAGCTTCTGCCACAGCATGCTGCCGTGCCGACATCCCTGGGCAAACCATGCTATGGCCTGCAATTCCACTATTCCCTCAAAGGAGTTGCGGAGATTGTTCCACCTGGTCAGGTAATCCCGGTCAGTTTCGTTGTCTCTTTGCTTGCACATGGACAACTGCTGAGGACGATTCAGCCTCTTGTAAGTGCTGGTGAAGTTGCTGACAAAGGTTTCCTCAAAGTCAATCCAGCAGTTAATGCTGCTCTCGGGCAAGTTGTTCAGCCATATTCTTGCCGGTTCTACAAGCATCTGGGGTACGTAACGCACCGCTCATCTGCGATTGCCACCTGCCACGCTTACCGCCGTGACATAATCTTCCGACCAATCTTCCGGCTTAGTACTGTCGTCATACGTTCTCGTGCCCCTGGGCAGCTGGAAACCCGGGGTTGGTCTTTCCCTCATGATTCAGTTTGCAAAGCAACACGGTCCCGGAGGGCCTTGCTCTTCCAGAAGTTCGGACAGATATATCCGATCAAGTCGGTGCCGAGCGTCCAGAGGTGATACCTGCCTGTTGCTGACTCTGCCTCCGAGCGGGCCAAGGTTCTCGCGTTCTCGCTTGATATAACCCTCGTCAGTCAAGGCCGAGTATCTGTCATCGTGACGATCATATCGGCGATCTTCATCTCGGTACAGTGGGTTGCGCCTGACACCCTACTGTCTTGCAGCAGTATTGGGTGCCATCTCGGTACAGTGATCGAACGAGTAACGCTCCTGCTGATTTTGGCGATTACCGCCGGGACGCAGACCGCTTTGGCTATCATCAATCCTCCTGACTATTTGACTCTCAGCCAAGGCTGGATCACAACGTTCAAATTGTTTATCCCGGCCTGAGTTGACACTCTTGTCCCGTTTGCCACCAGGCGAGGATGCTTGTTTGTCAACCCGGCCATCGGCGTCTGCTGCCGAGTGAATGACCTGCGATGCACCGGCTTTGCCGTGCATTCTCATGTATGCCTCGTTCTGCTCGTTTGCCGTTTGGAGCAGCTCTTTCACGCGCAATTGCTGCTGCCGAAGTGCTTCTCCCGTGAGATTCGGCAACTCCCCAGCCGCAGCCTCGGCAGCCCGGAGGTTTTTGACAGGGGTATTGTATTTCGGCTTTAGTGCCGAGGCAAAACTTGTCGACACAACTGGCACAACTCTGCCATCTCTTGTCATCTCGGCATTCAAGTTCTTGCCACGGTTACGCACCTCCCCGACTCTGCTAGGGTTAGTAAACGCAGTAGAACTAAGACCATGAGCTTTGTTATACTCACGAAGCGAGATCTCGAGCTGCTGCCGGGCGTTGGCGACGTCGACTGCTTCCTTTAGCAGCTTTTGCCTTTCCACCTCCAAATCTGCCTGTAGCTGAGCCGGGTTAACGTTCGACGCTACCAGCGTGGTCAGCTGCTCGATGGAGGCCTGGATCTGAGTCGGTTTCGGCAGCAGGGCCGATGCGCTGGCTTGAGCAACGACGTTCTCCGGCTTCTCCAAGGGAAGTTTTGCCATTCTGCCGGACTTGGTGGGGACCGCGCCACTTCCTGCGGCGTCCCTTCCCGTATCAGCACCGTGAGTGGTCACCAAAACCTCCACACGGTCAGCGGAGCAGTCGGCGTGCCGGCCGCAAACCGTGCAGATGGCGGGTGGATCTTCGGCCATCACCACCTGCTCCGGGTACCTGCAAGGGCGGTCAGTAGCCAGATAAACCTCGTGCATGCCGAAGTTGATGAAACGGCCAGCGCAGGGAAGCGGCGCGCCGTTGAAGCAGCCCGCGTTGTTGTCGATGAATCCCAGAGAGCCGAATCTCTGGACCAAACCGGAGACCACACGCTCTCCGGTGACGAGGAAGCTTCCCGTCCGGATGAAAACTCCAGCCAGCGCCGCTGCTGGCCCCACGGTGGGCGCCAACTGTCGTGGTGGTGTCATGACAGATGCCATAGGATGGCTTAACTTGGAGCCGATGGACGATGGTGGATCTGGAGGAGGGAGGACGTGAAGAAGAACACGCACAAAACACACAAGAACACCCAGATCTACCCAGGTTCGGAGCCCTCTTGTAGAGGTAAGACTCCTACTCCTGCCTTGTTGTATTAGTTGGGATAGAAAAGCTCTACAATGGTGCTCCTTGAGCTGTATTCTTGGGGAAGAAGAAGAAGAAGAAGGGGAAAAAACCCTAGGATGCTCTCGTCTCTTTCCCACAGAGGGGTAAGGTTCTATTTATAGGCCGCACATGGTACACTGCCATGTGAGCCGAGTCTATCGTCACCTTCCTTGGGCTCCACCGGGCACGCGGCTTGGTTCCCTCCAGGCAGCACCGCAGAGGACAAAGCAACTTTACCTTTTCTGTCAGCTGGCAACGGGTACAGCTATCCTCTGCCGGCTTCCGTCATAGATTCCCTTTCGGTGCTTCTTTTGCGTGGTCGCCTGGCACCGGCGTACAAGCACTGACCGCTTTTCCTGGAGTGATGATGGCCCCGCTTTACACCGCACCGCACCGCTTTTCCTGGAGTGATCCTGTTAATCCTGCTAACAATCTTGGAGTTGCAGGAAGTTCTGGTTGTGATTTCATGCAGGCAGAAGAGACTAACGGCACGGAATTTCACCCAGATTCACCTGCACAATCATCAGGAACAACAGGCGCCGATCCCGAGGAAGATCCTGCCTCACCTGGTTCCCCTGTTGTGGCCTCGTCCGGGACAGGATCAACCTTGTCCACCGTGTCGAATTCTCCCACCTCCGCCAGCACGGGATCCTCTGCACCGGCCTCTCCACCTCCTGCACAATCTTTGCCAAATCGTCGTGTCACAAGGCTGTAGAATGGGATTGTGAAATCGAAACTGGTCACTGATGGTACAGTCAGGTATGATGGTAGTAAATTTGTTGGTTCTGTTATCTCTGAGGAGCCACAAAGTGTGGAAGCTGCGCTTAGTGATAAAAATTGGAAATCTGCTATGGATGATGAGTTTTCTGCACTCACGAAAAACAAAACCTGGCACCTAGTACCACCTGAGAAAGGGAAGAACCTCATTGACTGTAAATGGGTTTACAAGATTAAAAGGAAAGCAGATGGAACAATAGATAGATACAAAGCAAGACTTGTAGCAAAAAGGCTTTAAACAGAGGTATCGGATCGATTATGAGGATACGGTTAGCCCTGTAGTTAAGGCAGCTACTATTAGACTTGTGTTGTCTGCTGCAGTGTCAAAAGGTTGGTGCCTTCGTCAACTTGATGTGAAGAATGCGTTTCTCCATGGCGTTCTCGAGGAGGAGGTTTATATGAGACAACCACCTGGGTATGAGCTAAAGTCTAAATACAACTATGTGTGCAGATTAGACAAAGCTCTCTATGGTCTTAAACAAGCACCTAGGGCTTGGTATTTGAGGCTGAGTCAGAAGTTGCAGAGTCTTGGCTTTAGTCATAAGGCAGACACTTCACTTTTCTTCTATGTTAAAGGTGAAGTCATGATTTTTATGTTAGTATCAGGCCCGTCGATGGGCATGAGCAGGATGCACGACCGCTCAGGGCCACCAAAATTGTGGGCCCCCCAAGTCTGGCATGTAGTCATGCTATTAATCGAGAAAAAAAACAAATGCCTTTGCTAATCACGCATGGGAAGGCCATCGGGCCACTCTTGACAGCCTCTGCACGGGAAATCGATGACTCTCCATCGCCTCGCTTGACTCGCCTACCGCCTGCCTCCACGGCTCCTCGCCTCCTCCCGATCAGGCCCTGCTGGCCTGCTCCCTGCTGGCTGCACGCGCTGCACGCACGCTTGAAGCCTGTGGCTTGCACCCGATCGACGATCCGCGCAATTGGCAATCCTGCATCCATATAATCCCTGATTTTGCAGGCCTGGGCGCCTAGGCTCTCGTCTGAGTCGACTCGTCGATTTCTTTGTGCCGTCGGCCGTCGCCATAATCACCGATTCCTCGGCTTGCTGCAGCTGCGCTGATCTGCTAAACTCCCAGGATTTATTGCTTTGGTCTTAATTTCAGGCTCAGACTGACCTTCTCTTCTATACTATCATTACGTTTCTGCTATATTTTTAGATTTTGTGTGAAATAAGGCATATTATAATCGTGAAGTTATATAAGTAAACGCAAATATGATTTAATTATACGAAGTTGTCCCAATGTTAGAACAAAGTCAGTTTCGTTCCAGGGCCCCCAATTCCTAGAGATGGCCCTGGTTAGTATATGTCGACGACATAATAGTTGCAAGTTCCTCTCAGGAAGCAACTGTGGCTCTGCTCAAAGATCTTGAGAAGGAGTTCGCTCTTAAGGATCTTGGGGACCTTCACTATTTCCTTGGAATTGAGGTTAAGAAGGTGAAGGATGGTTTGAAGTTGACTCAAGAGAAATATGCTATCGATATTCTTAAGAGGGTGAATATGCACAGCTGCAAACCTTCAAGTACTCCTCTGTCAACTTCAGAAAAATTGTCCAGAGAAGGAGGAGAACTACTGAGTCAGGACGATGCTACAAAGTATAGAAGTATAGTAGGTGCTCTTCAATACCTTACATTGACCAGGCCTGATATTTTCTTTTCTGTTAATAAGGTATGTCAGTTTTTGCACTCTCCTACGACTCAGCATTGGACAGCAGTAAAACGGATCCTGAGATATCTCAGAGGTTCTCTTGGTGTTGGACTGAAAATTGCAAGAAGTAGTTCAACCTTGGTCAGCGCTTTCTCGGATGCTGACTGGGCCGGTTGTCCAGATGACAGAATGTCAACCGGTGGATTTGTTGTATTCTTTGGCTCCAATCTCATAGCATGGAGTGCTCGGAAACAAGCGACTGTCTCAAGGTCTAGTACAGAGGCAGAATACAAGGCATTGGCAAACGCTACGGCATAATTGATATGGGTGCAAACACTTTTGAGTGAACTTGGTATCTCACACTCGCATACTGCCAGATTGTGGTGTGACAACATTGGAGCAACTTACTTCTCTGCAAATCCGGTGTTTCATGCTCGTACAAAACATATAGAAGTTGACTATCACTTTGTTCAAGAGAGGGTTGCACAAAGGATGCTTGATATTCGTTTTATACCTACAGGTGACCAGCTTGCCGATGGTCTTATGAAGGCCTTGTCAACTCGGCAGCTTGAAAATTTCAGGCACAATCTCAATTTGGTGAAGTTGTGATTGAGGGGGAGTGTTAACAGATGAGTTTGGATACGTGCAGATCCTAGCTACCTTGTGTAATCGGTTGTTGTAAACAGTTTTGGTATATTTGTTGTAGCTGGCTGTTAGTAGATAGACTCAGGTAGTTAGGGTTGTTTTTCGTATCTTACCCGATTGTAATCTCTCCTATAAATACACTACGCGGCCCTGGTGAAGGGTTCAACGCTTCCCAGATCGTCTCTGTTACTTTACAATCGGCAGTTCGGCTTAACACCTCATGTACCAGTGTACTCTCTCCACGTGATAATTTCCGAAAGAAAATAAGAATTAGTGTGCTCCATTCACGGCCAGGTTTGTTTTCAAGAGATTTTATTAGTTCAGACAAACTCTGTTGAACAGAGCATACGTATGTATATTGGGTCCTACAGAGTTTTCATATGTGTATGTGCGTCCAGACGATTCAGATAAGCATGGATTGGATCACCAACGCGATATGAAGTGTAAGGAGAATAATTGCAATAAAGTTTGCTTTCCTTTTTGGCGAGACAAAGTCACCAAAAAGAGTAGTCTTAGCCACGCGTGTTGCAGCTGCCTACATAACGAAAAAGAAAAGGAAAACAATTATTTTTGAGAGATCGAAAACAAAATACTATTAGAAAAACTTGATCTCTTCTTCGCGGGGATTTTATTTTGATCTTAGCGTTGACAGCTACGAACCTCAAATTTCCAGCTCGTACACGAATGAAGACCTCTGAATACCATAAGACCACGGATTGAGTTGCGTCTTTTACGAGACAGAAGAATAGTCTGGGATGTATTCTCCGTCACCGAGATAAACATGAATCAAAACCTCAAAATAATGCATCAATATGCCAAACTAAGCTACTCCCTCCGTCACATATTAAGTGACTTTTTATTACATGTATCTAAATATTTTTTAGGCATAGATAATATGGGACGGAGGGAGTAGGACACAAGTTGCATGCAATTGCATGAAGCCATCTTAATTTTCTATTCCGAGTGCATGGCCAGAACGTTCGCATCGATTCCAGGCATATGCCATTAACACATTTACCGGCGTACGTAAGAAAGATTGAACGGAGTCGGAGAAAAGTAAACTTAATTAGCTCGATCTCATAAGTCTCATGAGCTCATTTATGCGATATCGATCTGAAGAATATTTAGTTGCAGTGCTGGCAGGAAAAGATAGACACATGATCTCCCGCGTATGCAATGTATAGGATTAACAAGACACGGAATGCACGAATAGATTTTCATACATATATATTACTTTCTTTGATGCTAAATTTTTAACTTAAATTTGCACAAATACGAATGTATCTATTTTTTAAAAACATCTAAATACATATAATATTTCGACGTCAATTTAGAATCGGAACGGAGTATCACCTTCTAGAAGGATCGAGAGAGCTTGCAAGCCACAGCTAGTGCCGGCGTTATCTACGGTTGCTACAGAATCATGTTCCAGGAATATCAAGAGGAACAAAAATAAGTTGTTCAATAGTTAGAGCTCGGATGTACTAGTATACACTGACACTGCCCGATGTCATGTCTTGCTCGGTTTTATGGTGAAAAGCTGTTCCTTTTCACTTTGGCAATACTAGCTGAGAACCGAGCATGTGAAATCCTGGCGTCCTGAACATGGCAGAGCAGAGCAGATATGCCCATCCACGGCGAGACACATCTGATCCTTTCCCCTAAATTTGCGCACACAAAACAAGTGGCCCAAACGGCGAAGAATCAAGGCTCGGTCACTAGTCGCGTCGCGTCATATGATCGATAAAAAAGAAAGGCTTCAAACATCGCGTGATATGATCGACCTGCAAGCTCTTTTTTGTATACAAGAAAATAATGCGGAGTAATTCCCAAGCTGAAACCTGACCGCAAGTCGCAAGATCTACGGCGTCTTCACTCTTCACGCCGCTCGTGCGCGAGGCGAGAGCGACAGAACCAACTTGGCCAGCTCGTGGACCGGACTGGCCGGATAGCAACTGCACCGGGTAGCGACGGCCCCGCGCGGACGGTCGATCTCGCTCGCTTTGCGGTCACCGACGCCGCACAGGTGTGGCGCGCTCCTCCAATTCCGGAACGTGCGTGCGTGGGCCGCTTTAATTTGTAGCAGCAGGAGTACTACTCCGAGAGCTGAAAACGTCGAGATCTGACGAGCGGGACCGTCTGACGGTGGCGGCGTACATGTCCAATATTGGTTGTGAGAAAAGTTTTGAGGGGAGGGGACAGTTTGCGACCTTTTCATGCAGGAGCAAAAAAATCTCAAGGCATTGGTTTGAAACAATCGTACGAGTATGATCGAGTGGAAGACTAGCTCTTCCTTTGATTTCGATGCAGCCGGCTGCAAGATTTCGGTCAAACAAATAAGGACACATACGACCCAGTGTTAGTTCTTTTTTTCTTTTGGACAACACTGCACATACGACACTTCAACCTACTCCTACGCAGTATTATTCATATCCGATGGTCAGTTCGGCGGGCTCTCTTGATCTTGCATGTCCCATCAACGGCTGCTATTCAAACGTACTATGGATCGTATATATAGCAGCCTTCTTCTCTTTCTGTTTAAGATTTACGAGCTTCCCTCCGGTGATAGCTAGTCGCGCGACGTCACGTTGATCTCAGAGTTGTCCACAGGAACGACGGTGGAAGCCCGCTAATTGCATCGTCACGCCGTTCCGCAGCGCACGCGAACCAGTCAACCGCGCGCCAGAGTCGAGATCGATGACCCAACTCGTAGACCGACCGGGCAAGCGGGCGGAGCGCTCCCTCTGAACCTCTCCCAGTAGCAGCCGCACCCAGGCGCGCGGTCCGCTACACCGCGGCTTCGTAGTTCGCGCGCTCGAGAGGGAGAGGGACGGGCATGGCACAGCGTGAGCCCCAGAAGGCCAGAAGACACCAGAACCTGAACGTCAAGGTTCTCTTTGCTTCGCGAGCGAAAACGTGCACTTGGTTGTTCCTTTCTCGCCGCTGGAGCGGGAGCGCGACGGGTGTACGCATCTCGGACGTGTCGCGCTCGCCCAAAGATATTGGACGGTTCGTCACGCGCCAAAGCTTTCGCAGGAAAAATTCAGCGAGATACGGAATCAAGGCTCGGATGTGTCTTGCCGGGAAAAAAAAATAACTTACGGATGTCTTCGATCGGGCCGGCGTGATGGGTGTGTCCAGACGCATCGAATTTGGCGTCCTAATCAACCTGTTCGCTCCGTTACATAATTCTTGTCGAATATTACATGTATTTAGATTTTTTTTAAAATAGTTATATTTTTTTTGACAAATGCAAGACAAAAATTATGCAACGATACAGGCGCTACTCGTACGTGTGGCCTGCCAAGTTTCGCGACGGCGCTCGCGTACGTGCGTGCGGCGCGCCAAGTTTCACGTCCCACAAGTTACGTCGTCTTTCCTCGTATATCTCCACATGCTGCAGGAGGATCAAGTACAGTTCCAGTAAAACACGCCAAGGAAAGAAAAGGAGAAAGACCTCTCACGTCAGGAATCGTCTGGTAGCCTCCAGCGAGAGAATTGTGGAACCTTCTGTCCTTAAACTTTTACCAAAGTTTCGTCCTAAACGCATGATTTTTCGGCATAATGACCCTTCTATTTTTTTTCCAGAGTTTCGTTCTAACTTTACTTTCTTTTTGTAATGAACATTTTTTTCTAACTTTACCAAAATTTCATCCAAGATGTTTTGAATTCTGGAAGTTTCCAAACCGTTTATCATCCTCTTTTGCTAGTTTATGTTGAAAAAGAAATCCACATGACGGGACTCGTCCAACTCTGGCTTGAACAACTGAAAACTCAAATCCAACCAACTGAAAAGATAATAATCACTTACGCGTGTGTGTGTGAGAAAAACAATAAGGTGACGTGTTTTAATAGGATTAACGTTTTTCTTAATCATTTACCGGTTCACCGCATTAAGATTGATTCTTTACCAATTCATCATAGTGTTTCTCTTTATTTCTATTCGGACCTTTTTTCTAAGGTAGTAATCACGAACTCACTGTCAGATGTATCATATTTCCATGCAAATATCTTATTTTTATTATTTTTCTTTTTTAATGTAAACTGTTACTCCATTCTTTCCAAAGTGCAGGGCTTATAACTTTTGTTTATGGTCAAATTTTCTAAACTTTAACTGACCATATAACAAAAAAAAATCAACATCTACGGTGCCAAATAAATATCGTTAGATACATTATGAAATAATCATACAATTTTGGTTTGACATTATATATGTCTGATACTTTTTCGTACTAGTAGAAGCTTGGTTAAACTTTTAAAAAATTGACCATCAACAGCAATTATATTCGGAACGGAGAGAGAGTATAATTTGGTCCAGAAAGATTGATGGCGGAGATTTTCTGCCACGAAATGGATGGAACGAACGATCATTTGACTCCTGGTGGTGATGGGCATGCAGGTCGCCAGGTCGGTGTACGTGCACCTCACGCGATTTGTCAATCCCTCGTGACCGTCGGCCAGCTTTGCATTGTCAACCCACAGACGGAAGAAGCGCACAGGTAGTATAGGCTCTGGGTAATCCTTTTTTCCGCATTTTCGTGGAGCGTGACACAGGGGTCGCGTGCTCGTCCATTGATCGCCCGGAGACATTGTAGTGTCGATCCTCCAACGAGACATCGGCTTTGCTTATTTTCCTTGCGAAGGTTAGTAGCACCACTAGTAAAGTGAAGTGGAATCAATTAGGTCAGCTCTGCGCAGATGGCGGATTCGATCTATTACCGCATCCGTAAAATCCGTTGCTTTGATGCTGTGACGGCCGAGAAGAGCACAAGCAGATAGCAGCCAAACATAGATCATACTCCATGCATTGAATTGCATTGTTGTCGCACGTTAATTCGTGACGAACAGAGGATGTACGTAGTCCGTAGAACATGTAGTCATGTACACATGCATTGAACGCAGATTGTTTCAATAGTACGCACATGTGTATGTACGAAGAAACTCTATTGCCCGCAAATGAGATTAATTTGTGTTACTCACTCCGATCCGTATTAATTGTTTCAGATCCGTATTAATTGTTTCAAATTTGCTCAAATATGAATGTATCTTGTCCAAAATATATTTAGATATATGTAATATTTCGACAAATGATCGGAGGGAGTACCTTTTCTTTAGCGGAAGATTTGTGTTACCTTTTGATTTACATGAGTTTATTCAGGGTTAAAGAACGATGCACAATACAGGCGCGAGTTTGGCGTCGCACGTAAAATCACGTACGGCCGGCTGAGAGTCGGGCTGACCAAGATCGGCGTGACACCTCACATTTTCTCGTTCTGGAACAAGCTTAACATCGTTTTTCTTCTTCTCGCGTACCTGAACTTAAACCACCATCTACTCAAACGCAAGACGAACGTGGCCAAGTTCCTTCTCGGCAAAATCTTTCACGAGAGCTCCTAAAAGAAAGCTTTCAGAGGGATGGTTCTCAAAAAGGAAAACTTTCGCAGCAGAGAACGCCTAGATCACCTGCACACCGCCAGAGATATTAGGAAAAATCACGTGCTCATGCCAGGATGGGAATTTTTTTGGAAGGTGGTGCCAGAAGTCTGAAGATGTGCATCTTAGCATGTATTGGGAAGATATACAAACTTTCGTTTGGATGATGAACTTGATTTACTTTTGCGAGGAAGTGTACATGGTTGTTGATGATTGCAGATGCCGGTGTGTGGCAACTGGCAACTTGGCAAAACTCCCGTCATATTAACCGCACAAGAGACAGACACGCAACAATAATACTCTCATGTATGGTTAGACAAAGAAAAGGTGGAAAAATGTGGCTTCTAGGAAGAACACCATCCGACATGTTAGTTGGACTCTGCCGTCATGCATGTACAGGAGAATCAACGGCAAAAAAATTCCTGTACGTGCAGCATTTATAGTAGTATCTAAAATAGACTAATACAGTATGCTCTTTGATAGGAATATTCCTTGTAAGATCTGTGCATCATTGTTGCTTCCTAGGGGAATATTCCTTGTCCCATGGATATGCTACAGCATATACAAAATTACTCCGTAATTATGGAATTTTCAAACGTCATTGGTTCTCTTTGTAGTACTTCTTTACTGCCATCTACCACCACATTTTACACCGAGAGCTATCTTTGGCTTAATTAGCACTTTTTTTTCTCTCTAATTGGCACTCTTGCTTGAAAAATGGATCACCTGACGTACGGCAGCTGCTGCCGTGACAGTGACTGTCATGTACCAAAAGAGAGAAACAATATTGTTTCTGCCTTGCAGCGTATAATCAGCATGGTCCTGTTAGAGCATCTCTAGCCGCGCCACTTAAAGGCCTTCTAAATGGGTTTGGGGGCGCCGGAGCTTAAAATCCGACCCAGCCACTCTTCTCAATTTGTTTTTTCATCCGGCGTCCTAGGCCGAACCCAACCCACAGGGGGGCGAGCGGGGGCGCCGGCTGGGGCGCAAAACCACGCGGGCCAGCACTGTCAGCGGCACAACCCCAAAAACGCACCCTGTTTGCCCCGATTTACCCCAAATCGCCGCCGGAACCACTCCTCTCACCGGCGACTTCCACCCCCGAACCTGCCGCCGCATAGATCTTACCTTGCCGCCGCAGTTCCAGTTCCGCCGTCCACCGCCGGCCAGTTCCAGCACCGCCTCGGTGCCCACCCAACGGCCACCTCCTCGCTTCTTGCCGTCAAGGTGTTCGGCGATTTGCCAAGGCCATGGATTCGGACGACGAAGAGATGCTCGCCGCGCTTTTTGACGAGGAAGTCGCCGCTGCCGATGATGCTGCCTCCGGCGGCGAACAGGAGCATCAACTCATCGTCTCGTCGCTTCTCGCCCTCATCGCCGAAGATGCAGAGCCGCCGGAAGGGGAGGATCGAGGAAGGGCCACCGCAAGAGCAAGGCGAGGCAAAGGATGGAAGGCTACTGCATGTTGTATGCCGACTACTTCGCCGATGATCCATTGCACAACGATGTGATCTTTCGGCGCCGATTCAGAATGTCTCGGAAGCTTTTTTTGAAGATCGCCGAGTACCTCCGGGACTATGACGATTACTTCAAATTGAAGAGGGACGCCGTCGGCACACTCGGTTTCACATCAATTCAGAAATGCACGGTATCCCTCCGATTGCTTGCTTATGGAATTCCTGCCGATGCACAGGACGACTACCTCCGCATGGCCGAGTCCACGGTCATCGATTGGATGAACAGGTTCTGTAGGGCAATTGTGGCGGTGTTTGGAGAGCAGTACTTGAGGACACCCACCGCAGAAGACACAGCTCGGATCATGGCACAGAATGCAGAAAGAGGATTCCCAGGTATGCTTGGCAGCATCGACTGTATGCATTGGTCATGGAAGAACTATCCATTTGCACACCAGGGCATGCATAAAAGCCACAAAGGATCATGTAGTGTGGTGCTTGAGGCGGTGGCCGATTAGGATTTGTGGATTTGGCATGCCTTCTTCGGTATGGCACGATCGCACAATGGCATCAATGTGCTGCAATGCTCGAATGTGTTTGCCAAGCTTGTTGAAGGCACTGCTCCTCCAGTGAACTATGAGATCAATGGCCGTGTACAATAAGGGATACTACCTGGCAGATGGCATCTATCCAAGATGGTCGACCTTTGTGAAGACAATCTCAAACGCACCCGCAGGAGGAGCAAGATCTTGGTTTGCCATGCAACAAGAAGCATGCAGAAAAGATGTCGAGCGGGCATTTGGTGTGTTGCGGGCTCGATTTGCCATCGTCCGATACCCTGCTCTCACTTGGTCGAAAGATCAGATGTGGGAGGTCATGACTGCCTGTGTGATCATGCACGACATGATCATCGAGAGTGAGCGGGAATGTCCAGTGTTTGACACTGAACCGTATGAACGGATGGGTTCTCTAGCCAATGTCAATCACCAGGTGCCGGCCGCCTTTGCTGCTTTCCTCGGCCGGCGGCAAGAAATTCGAGACGCCGGTACTCATCAGCAGCTTCAAGATGATCTGGTCGAGCATTTGTGGAGGCTCCAAGGAAACGTTTAGTTTTTCTTATTTATTTGATTGAATTTGATTAAATTTGTTTGAAATGTGATTCAAAACTTATCAAATAAATGTGCTTGTTTCAATTTGCAATATTTGTAAAATTTGCTTTGGGGAGGCGTTTGGGGGCGCCGGCTGGGAAACGGCTTGACCTTAAAAACAAAACCCGCCGACGCCCCCCCCATACGGCCTAAAAAAGTGGCAGGCCGGACGCCAAATTGGGAGCGCGGCTGGAGATGCTCTTACCACTTCTTTATCGAAATCAGGGCGAAAGCATGGACTCGTGAAACTCCGGTGTCGCATCAGTGCGCACTGCGTAGTTCAATCGTTGTTGCTAAATGCACATCAGTGCATCTGTGCATGTATTTCGTGCTTTAATTTCGGAAAATATATCGTTATTTGCGGGTAGATCGGCAAATAGTTCAAGGCCTAGAGATTTAGGTAGTGTTTGGTTGAAATCATGAACTGGAATGTAATGGAATGGTTTCAAAAGTTGAGATGATTCATGTGTTTGGTTCTTAGAACACAGAGAAGTGAAATGGAACCATATGGTTCCTCAAAAAGGAATATTCCCTCAATATGCCTAACCATCTCATTCCTCAAAAATGTAGGAATGAGTTGGTTCTAAGTAGAACCAATGATCTAAGTGTTTGGTTCTTAGGATATAGAAAAGTAGAACCGTTCCATTACATTCCATTCCTATAAGAATAGAACCGTTCCGTTTCATTCCACCTCGCTCAGAACAAACACTACTTAGCCTTCGGACTTCGGAGTGAAAACTAAAAACACGGAGGCGGCAATGTTTTGAGCGGCGTGGTCCGGATCTCATAATTTTGGCGCCATCACGGACAGCTTGGCATTGTAGGCAGGCAGCAGCCATGATCGATGGGGAGACGGATCCTCTTTACTTAACGTGAAGCTTGTTCATACCAGATTCTTGAGAGATCCTGCTATTGCTTATGCCAAACCTAAACGCGTCTCCCATCGAAAAATGACAAACATATCTTTCAAATAATGTACTAAGTACTCATATATTGATATATAATAGGTAACTAGTTGAGTGTCCGGGCGTTGCAACGGAGAAATAAACATGCTGTCACTTAATAAGACAAATGACAAACATGAAAAGACTAATGTTTAGTCATTATTTATCAGATAACAAGTCATTACTCTATATTAATGATTTAATAATAAACTCATCAGCATACAAAAGCTCCTTGACACTGATTCTCTTGGACAGTATATCTACAGCCTAAAAATTGACTGAACATGAGAATGAGCAGAAATTGATCAATATTTTTTACATATTGGAAACATTGTCATGGATCCTATTCAGACAAATTCACTTGCATAAGTAAATCATCTCAAATGAATCAATTTGTCAAAATGCCATTCTTGCATAGTCGGACCTCTTTCTAACTTTCCTAGATGTCGTCGACATTAGAAACCGATTGGTGAAAGCCTGAAACCTCCTCATAATAGGACAAGACAGAACAAATGGAATAACTTGAAGTCTGAAGGAAACATTTAAAAACTGATGTCGCAACATGACAAACATCATCATCTATTAATAGTGCAAGAAGTTTCTAAAAGGTGATTTGATATCAAGCTTAGAAGAGATTATTCTGTTGTCTTGTAGCTTCTAGAAACTATCATATTAAGTGACTCAAATTTGTCCCAATATGGATGTATCTATAGCTAAAAAGAGTTTTGATACATGTAATATTTCGGCACTTAATATGGGACTAAGCGAGTATGTTAATTTATATAAACCTTGGGACATATCACTGAGAAGAATTACTACGGAGGTCGCTTGCTTAGCACATACATTTATATGATTCATTTGAAACATCATAAAGTGAAATATATACCGGTACCAAACAAGCAAATGGTGTGAAGTAAATGAATGCCTGCACACTAATTCAGCCAATAGAATTGTAGAGCGAAAAACTCACGGGGTTAGCAGAGAAATTAGCGAGGAGACGTGATTCAGAATGCTTTCCCCAGATGCTTGCACACTAATTGAGCCAATAGAATTGTAGAGCGAAAAACTCACGGGATTAGCTTGGATCTCACGCCAACAGGGGTGAAAGAAGTCCAATATCTCGTTCAGGGTCATCTATTGACAGATAAGAAATGAATTTGTCGTTCAACCTATCCTCTAAGGCAAATGAACGAACAGTTGGTGGGTAGGCAAACCACCATTTGCATCCAGTTGAGCGGCGACGCCAGACCAATTAAGGATGCGGCGTTGGACCAAGGATGCGCCCCACGGATGGCGGCGAACTGAGCAGGCACGCTGCTGCGGCGGATTCAGTCTCAGGTTTGGGGATCAGGGTTGTAGGGAGAGATAGGGGCGAGCACCTTTGCGTTCTGGGCGGAGGAGCTTCAGTGCTGGCGGCGGTGACGGAGAAGCGGCGGCTTTCGACGACATCTCACGGTGGGCGAGTTGGCTGTGGGATCCCGGCGGACCACGCGCTGGATGACAGGGGCGGCGTCAACGAGTTGGTTGGCGGGGTCGCTGGCGCGGAGCCCCGGGCAGAAACGGGGGTCGGGGGCACGTGGGAGGTGGCAGGGGAGGCGCTGTGGTGCGATGGCGAGCACCACGGCGACTGGCGCCGTTAGAACGGCGGGGACGAGGGCCCGGAGGCCGGGGATCGAGGTGGGAAGGGATGGCGCGGCGGCGGCGTGGACCGGCACATGGAGGGACGGGGCGCGGGAGGGATGGTGACGGAGAGGAAGGGACCGAGAGGAGAGGCTGGTGGGCGGCGGCGGCGGCGCGTGGGGCAGGGAGCAGCGGCGGCATGCGGGCAGCGGGCTGGGCGAGATGCGAGAGAAAGAAAAAACGATTCGGGAGTTCAGACGGCAGCCCACGGATGTAATTTCTGTAATTTGGGGCGACGTACGAGCTTACCACGGACGAGCCTATTACGGACGCAACTGCAAATTAAGAAATAGTAAAGATTAGTGTATTTCGAGAAAAAAAAAGACCACTAGTTCATCGTTGTGCGACATGTTAATAAGCTGCACTTGCAAAAATTATACAGCAGTATACACATATGCCATGTTAAAATTAAAAGACAATATCGTGCGTGTTTAAGATGCAGAACTCATTCAGCACCACATGGTGTTCATGGACTGAAGGTGGCTGATGAGTCGCTGACTGGACAAGGCCCATTATCCGTAAAGATCAAATCAACAGCAAAAACATCACATGGTTTCCAAGAAACCGTAGAGAGAAACAGGGAATACGTATCTGTTGCTTGAAGAAAAGAACAAAGAATTTGGCCGTCACATGCCTCCACCATGGCAGCTCAGGCACTCCGTTGGTAAGATACAATCAAAATCAGACTGAACATCAGTAAAAAGGACCACGGCGTCACCGCGGCACGAGAAGGTAATTCTTTGATCAGCGTAATCTTACATGATCCCATTTACATGAATCAAACTGAGTTTTCAAATGCCAACTGTACATCATATGCCACTGTCAACTTTGATGAGCTAGTATCAACACGAATTCAGAAATATTTCCAGCCACTCAAATTGTTCTTTCCAAGCTTACCTAGTCTTCCAGAAGTGATCCGAATCATGATTCCACCCGACTGGTTTGGCTGGACAATGGTGTTGGCTAGATCAAGCGTTCGATGCCAGGCCTTGCAGCCATATCAGGCCCAACTTGCAGACCAATCCAGCCTTTGCTTAGGCCCCAGTCTGGGGTTCTGCCCTCTCTACCATATTCAAGAATATCATCTGTCGAGATGGAAAAAAACACAGCAGTGTATTTTTACGAGAAGAATCAAAGGTTACCGTGCAATGTACTACGGCAAGATGCCTTTCATGAGATCTGCATACATCTCTTCAGAATCATATCTGTAGCTGGTGTGGCAGGACCATGGTGTTGGCTAGATCAAGCGTTCAATGCCAGGCCTAACTTGCACGCCATATCAGGCACAACGTGCAGACTAATCCAGCATTTGCTTAGGCCTCAGTCGGGGTTTCTGCCCTCCCTACCATATTCAAGCATATCATCTGTCGAGATGAAAAAAAAACACCAGTGTATTTTCATGGGGTCTGAGCAAAAGGGTTTTCGGGTCTGTCTATACAGCAGGCGCCTGTTTTTAGATACCAAAACAGGCGCCTGATTTCTGACCAAAAAGCAGTCACCTAATTTCTGAAAGAAAAACAGGCGCCTGAAAATTCAAATAAAACCAGTCATCTGCTCGTTTAAAAGAAACAAGACACATAAAGAAACATGTTCTAAGAAAAACATGCACCTAATGGTTTAAAAGCCAGCCTCATAATACCAGAATCATGCATTCACCTATGGTAAGGGGAAACACACTACACTGACTGAGTGACAAATTCAAACATCATCTAGATAAAACTCAGAATCAAAAAGTAATGAACAAAATTACTGGCTGCAATTCCAGTATTAAACAACTGCAATTGCATTTCATACAATGCTTGATTGCGAGTAGTAAAGTACATGCAATTTAAGTTAAATAAATGACACCAACAAACAGATCACAGCAAGGCAAAACAGAAAATGAGTACCTGTTCATTGCCGATTCAAGGAAAACTCTACCTTCCCTCATCAAACTGTCCATGCAACATAAGTAGATCAATCTAAGCAACAGAAACATCAGTCACAATCGACAAAATGAAGCAACAAACATATTGGGCTGCAATTCCAGTATTAAACAACTGCAATTGCATTTGATACAATGCTCGATTGCAAGAAGTCAAAGACATGCAAATTCAGTTAAAATATGACACCAACAAAGAGATCACAGCAAGGCAAAGAGAAAATGAGTACATGTTCATTGATGATTTGAGGAAAACTCTACCTTCCCTCGTCAAACTGTCCATACAACATAAGTAGATCCATCTAAGAAAAAGAAACAGAAGTCACAATCGACAAAAATGAAGGAACAAACATACTGGGCTGCAATGCCAGTTTTAAACATCTGCGATTGCATTTGATAACATGCTCAATTGCAAGTATTAAAGTACATGCAGGTTTCTGTCAAGATATGGCACCAACAAAGGAATGGCAACAAGGAAAAAATAGAAATTTTGTACCTTTTCAGTAAAAAACGTGCAATACAGCAAGGAAATCGGTCTTAAGCAAATAAGATAATTGCACTAACTCCAAGCTGGAATTGCAGCTGCGAAGACATGCAATTTCAGTAAAAAAAAAAAACTCCCTCCGAACCTAAATTATTGTCGTGGTTGTAGTACAAATTTAAACTAAAACCACGACAACAATTTAGGAGGTAGTAGATTGCGAGCAATTTCAATATAAATGCAATGCAATTGCACTTTGTAAGGACTACAATCAGCAAAGCTATGGGAGCAAAACCAACCCCTGAAATTAGATTGGATGCAATTTCAAAAATAGAAAAACTGCAATCAGCAAGGATACACGTGCAGAAAACCATAAAAATAGAACCGCAATCGGCAAAACTTCAGGTGCAAAAAATTGCATTCAAGATATTAAGAGAGTCATGAACGGTTTTGAGAATGAGAAAGGCTGGAGCTGCAATCAGTAGTGCAAAACAGAAAAGAAACAAATTTGCATTAAAAGGGCAGTGCAAAACTTAGTACAAAAAATGGGTCCTACTAGTTTGTTTCACATAAATTTGTGAAATCCTTTCAAGTCAATTGAAGAGGGAATGATAAACAGAAGGGGAGCTGAGAAAAAACAAAAACGTAAGTGGATAGAACACAAATGAGGGCCCAGAACACTATTTTGCACCAAACATCTTGCAGTGAAGTCCAAATATTGGTGAAAAACACCTATAAACCCAAAAATGAAACTGCAATTGCAGCTGGCAACAATTGGAATTGCAAAAAGTTAACAGTATTGCAATTAAATTAGAAGGGTGATGCAATTGTGCAAGGCATTGAGTAATTGCAATTAAATTAGAAGGGTGGTGCCGTGCGTGCTGGTGTCGGACGCCATGAGCGTCTTGCAGAGAATCACTGCTTACTGGTCTCACCGTCCACGCCGCTGCTCCCATCCCTCGTCCCTCCGCCTCATTGCGTCCTACAAGCGAGTGCATCAGAAACAAAATCAGGCCAAAATCTTCTTTTTTCTGCAACAACGTCTAGCAGAAACCAAATCGAAACAAAACCAAATGACTCAAAAAGATCTGAAAATTAGAAAAATAGTGTGTGTGTGTGTGTGAATAACCTTACAGCAAACCAAAAGCTACAAATCTTAGGCAGAGCTTGTCCCCTTTAGGCAGCATAAATCCCCTCCAAAAGCTTCTCTCGCCTTTTGACTGTACACAGAAAAACCCAATTTCAATCACTAAAATTAGCTAACTGAAACCGAACACCACTTAATAACACACAAGTGACATAACTGATGTCCCTAGACAGACTGAAATGATAAGCCCAGATTTCATACAAAGAGAAATTAGAATTACCACAAATCATAAAAGACCTTAATTGACATGTATGCAAAAGTTTCAGTTAAAGAGGTTGCAGTGCCTTCCTTGTAAAACTGATAGACACAAGTAATTACGATTTTATGTTTGTATTTTCGCTTCATCTTTTTCCTCTTTGAACATGGAGAATATCCCCTCTAAATGCAGACAAAATACATTGATGGATAACCATAATCGCCTAAAAAATATATATACAACAAGTGGAAGAGTCTTCAAGCTGATAAACAGAGAGCTTCTCAAAAATAGACTTCTCGGCATTACCCTAGTGCAACCTAGCCTAACTTCTATCAAATTAAGTGAAGAAAGAACAGTGGGCAAAAATCACTGAAAATTCCCACCAAAAAATCAAAGGCGTGTGGAGTATAATAGTTGAGAGGACCATCTCACATCAACGACTAAAGACAAAGAGCAGTAAATCAAAGGCATGTGTAGCAATGACTAGTTAGCAAGTCACTTAAGGTAAATCCTTTGTCTATCAGTGTATGTTTCCTAATCAGCACAGGTATACTACCCAACATCAATGAGAAAAAAAGGGAAGCACAAATGAACACGCACTGACACTTAATAGTATATATGAATGAGCAATCAGAAGGTCCCAGTGTCACCAATTAGCCGATTGCGCTACAAAAATGTGGTTGCATGTGTGTTGTTCCCTGTAAAGAGCAAAAACATTGAACTAGTACAAAGAAGCTAGTCTTCTTTCTAGGTAATATGTTCAAATTAACACATGCTAAAACGATATGCTACTTTGTGTTTTGCTACAACACCTTCTAGTCTATCAAAATTCAGAAATCAAAACTCACAGTACCAATTTATGGTTCTGTTAGAGCAAAATTTTCAAGGGATGAAACAAGCAATGATAGCCCCATAAATGACATAACCCTCATGATAATGCAAATAGAAAAATAATTCTGCAAATATGCCTTGCTCTCAAGGTAGAACAACAAAAAAGTCACATGTACAAACACAACTAATGTCTCTTCCAGGTAAAGTTCAATCTGACGCTAGTGTACATGAAAAGCAAAATTCACTGCCAACGGCCACCCCCTATGAAATGTGTGGCACAGATAAACCACTACTTATGTAGATTAAAGTAAAATTCACTCTCAAGTCAGGTCAATTGCATCTTCCACAGACGGCCAAAAGCACCACAAATACATGTTACAGCACAAGTAAGAGCACACAAAAAAATCCCCATTACGAGTCGTGGACGGAATCACATCAGAGAGAGGCTGGGCGCACGGACGACAGTTGAACTGGCAGGAGAGAAGGAGGAGGGGGGGCGGAGCTGGAGATGGAGGACATAGGGGCGGAGATTGGGGGGCAGGCGCATGGACATCGGCCGGAGGTAGGAGATGAGGAGGACGATGGCCAGGAATACTTACCTCCTGCTCTTCCAGCCCCCTCCAATGGTGCTCACCGGGCGGGGACAGAAGCAGCCTCCGCCGCCGACGAGCACGCCACCCCTTCCTATTCCTCGACGCGCCTCCGCTGTGCCCTTCCCCCTCCCGGCGAACCTCCACATCCGCGTCTCCTCTCTCCTGCGACGGGAGTGCGCCGCCTCTCATTTCCCCTTTCCTTTTGTTTTCTCGAGCTCTGAGTGGTCAACGGGTGGGCAGAAGGAAGAAGCGGTCAAGCGGTTGGAGTACCCAGCGAGAAATTGAACCCATCGGACGGCTGACGCGTCGACTGTTTTTCAGGAACAAACCAGGCGCTTGTGCGTGAGCAAAAGGGTTTTCATGAGAAGAACCAAAGGTTACCTTGCAATGTACAACAGCAAGATGCCTTTCATGAGATCTGCACACATCTCTTCAGAATCATATCTGTAGTTCGTTGTACAAGGCATTAATTAGGCTATCAGCTTCTGTCAGACATGTTCCAATCGGAACTTTGAATGCAAAACAAGGGGGAAAGGAGAGGAGCAGTTAGGGTTTAAGTGTAAGAATTTGATGAAGAAATCAAGAAAATTAAGCAGACGGACATCTTCAGAAAAATGGTTCCAATTCATGATGTGAGAGATGGAGTCAAGGAGATTGGCTTAAAAGAATTATTTGTGAGACTACTGGAATAACTGGACCTACATTACATAATATCTTATCTTATCCTAACAAAAGTACAAATCTCCATAAATTTCAATGAGCATATGCCAAGGGTATATTTGATATCCCCACTGCCCTATGAGGCTGTCGCATAGAAGATAGTGAATTTTTTTTTGCGGGGAAGAAGATAGTGAATTGCAGCGTCTTGATAAGCATTAAGCAGTGGAGTAAAGTCAATTAACAAGTGGACGGGTTAGCAACTATCTGCCAAAGGAAATAAGCAGCGCATATCTACTTGCACAGTCTAGCGAGGATCCTATCTGTCTCTTGGTCAGCCTCAAAACCATCTTCATTCATGCGATCAAGCAAGTCTGACACTGGCATTCCTGCATGAACATATGTCTTCAGTAAACTATGGTAAACATCCCTCGTCAATGGAACCAAACTCCGTAGCAGGCTTGCCATCTCCTCTGCTGCTTCGACATTCTTTTGCTCCATGAAATGGTCCAGACTCATTAGCACATTTGTCAGGTCAGGTTCCCATCCGGAAGTTGCGGAAGCAAGAGCCTTCCTTGTCAGATCCACTGCTTTTAACACTTGGCCATCCTTAAAAAATCCAGCAGCCAACTTATACCAAGTATTAGCATAAGGCATCCTCCCTTTGGTGATGGCTTCATCCACGAGAGCTTCTGCCTTCTCCATAAGACCTTCTGCGCAGTAACCATTTAGCAGTAAGTTTATTAACCGGAAATCATGGTGAACAAACCTGCTTTCCCACTCTCGAAAGGCTTTCTCAGCTTCATCAGTGTCATTCATCTTAAGCAGCGCACTTATCCTGCACATGTACATCGAGTTGCATGTCGGTACTTTGGACTTGTAGACATCCCAAATCCGGTCCACCTCACTCCGCATTCCTGAATCAGCACACATGGAGAGCAAGAATCCATATGCAACCCTACCATTCTTCGGATCAATCCGCTTTTCTGATTCCTGAAGAGCCTGCAACGCCTTTCCTTGCAGCCCAGCTTTCATGAAAGCGCTGGCTACAATGGCATATGAATGCCAACCCACAAGGTTCTCACGCGGCTTGGCCTTCTCAAGAACTTCCTCAATCCCCTCCAAATCTCCAGAAGCTTTATATACGGTCAGCAGAATATCGATAGTGAACAAATCAGGCTTGATGCCACTCTCTTCCATTGCCCGGTACATGGTGCGCACCTTCTCAACCTGCCCGGTCTCCCAATAAAGCTTCATCATCACATTGTAAGGGTAGGAACTCATCATCCCCATCTCCTGCATCTCCCCGAAGAACTTCTCAGCCTCCTCTACAAACTTTGCCTCCGCGTAGCATTTCAATAGGGATCCGTAGCACTGCGATTTCTTAATCTCTTTGGACAGCCCCCCGAAGTACTCCACCGCGCTCTTGAGACCGTGCACCTTGCTGATCAGCTCTAGCCGGTACGCGACGTCGCCCGGCTTCAGAGGGAAATAGCGGCGGTCGGTCATCCACATGGACATCTGCGAAGAGCACAGAGAATCAGCAGGTGAGTTGCGCGCAGAAACAGATTTCAATTCGGCGCTGGGGGCTGATAAGGTGATCGTTTGCCAGGGACCTCGAGCGCATGGGAGAAGCGGCGGAGTCGGATGAGCTTCTTGATGATAGCCTGGAGCTCGTGCTTCTCGACGGGGCGGTCCTCGGCGAACGCCCATTGCTCCAGAACGGGGGTCAGCTGCAGGCGCGGGATCGCGACTGCTGCGACGCGGTGGTACAGGGAGTCGGCGAGCGGGCTCTGGGGTGGATGGGAGGGAGGCGAGGAAGCCTCGGCGGCCGAGGAGAGGCGGCGGAGCAAGCTGCGGCGGGGAGGGAGGAGGCGCTGCATTGTGGTGCGGGCGCTCCGGTTTGGCCAGAGGAGTGCGAGGGTTTGGGGGAGAAATAGGCGTGGGCTGAAATGAAATGGGCTTTGCGGTGAGCGAAAGAAGGAGGTAATAAAGAAAAAAAGAAAAAACAGAGAAGGAGCCAGCAAGATCGAATCGGTACTCGTTCCAGCAGCAACAGCGCCACTTAAAAATTACAGAAGATCCGGGCGATCACGGCGTCGCCGTGACTTAGTCTACTCCCGTCGATCCCGGCGGTGAGTCCATCTCCTCCCACTGATCCCAGCGGTGATTTTTTCTTGCCGTCGTTTTGATATGATTGAGATTATCCATTTAAGGTTTTTTTGCTGGTGTGTTTCCACCGTCAAGCTTTTCCTACCGATCAAGATCGGTTCCAACTCCCGTCAAGGTTCTTCTGCACTCGATTTAGGCGGACGTCAATCTCCTGCTCTGGTCACCGCGAGTTCTCCGTTTCCTCGCTGTCTGGGAGCAATGAATATTTTAAGCTGGAACTATCTCAGGATTGGCAATGACGTGACAGTTCGCGAGCTCCGTACTTTGGTGCGACGTTTTGCCCCCTCTATTTTGTGTCTTCAGGAGACTCAGGTCGCGAACACGAGGGCCCAGAATTTATCTTTCACTTTAGATTTTCAGAATTGTTTTGCAGTTAGTAGTAGTGGTAGGAGTGGAGGCTTGGCTATGTACTGAAATAATGATCTCTCCATGAATTTAATTCACTACTCGCAGTATCATATTGATATGATTGTCAAGGCAGGAACTGAAGAGCCTTGGCGCCTGACTTGCATATATGGAGAAGCTAATGTTCGAGAAAGGAACAAGACGTGGGAGCTCCTTCGCTTCTTGCGAAGTGAATCTGCCCTTTCATGGACATGCATCGGGGACTTTAATGAAGTACTACTACAAGATGAGCACTTTGGTGTGGGGGAAAGAGACTCAGCATAGATGGCTGGTTTTCGAGAGGCGGTCGATGCCTGCGGACTATGCAATCTGGGCTTTAACGGTAATAACTGGACGTTTGAGAAAAGGGTGCGTGGAGGCACATATACGCGTGTCCGACTGGACAGGGCACTGGCGTCTACCTCATGGTGGTCTAGATTCCCGTTTGCGGCAATGTTTCACCTAACTGCGGCACAATCTGACCATTGCCCGATTCTTCTAAAGATGACTGAACCAACTCAGGGAAGTCGTGTTCGGATCGAGTGTTGCTTCCGGTATGAGAAGATGTGGGAGACGCATGAAGGTTTTGGGGATTTCATAAAGCACAAGTGGAAGGATAAATTGTCTGGCAAGACGATGGACGAGCTGCATGCAAAATTAAAAGAACTGGCGGCCGATCTCTCTACTTGGAATGATGAGGTTTTCGGTCAAGTCCGCAAGAAAACTCGCGAGCTCCTTGCTGAACTAGAACATTTGTGAGCTCTTCCTGGAAGGGTCGGGCCTTCAAAGGCTGAAGTAAGAATTGTTGAGAATTTGACGGTCTGGAATCAGAGAGAGGAGATAATGTGGCGGCAACGGTCACGGATCCAGTGGTTCGCTCGGTTTTTCCATCAACGAGCCAGTGGCCGACGCAAGAAAAATAGAATCGAGCGCTTGTTGTTGCCGGACGAATCTGTCTCGCGGGACTTTCAGGTTATGGCCGGACATGTAGATGAGTTCTATAAAAACTTATATTCGTCGGAGGGTGTTTTTGGCATGGAGGCTGTTCCTGATACGGTACCGAGGAAGGTGACGGCTCTTATGAATGAACGCCTCGACATGCCATATTCAGCAGAGGAGGTTAAACACGCGCTTTTCCAGATGTTTCCGACCAAAGCGCCGGGGCCGGATGGGTTCCTGACGCATTTTTTTCAACGACATTGGGATCTTTGTGGGCTGGAGGTTACGGCGGCCGTGCTGAATATTCTTAATGGAAGGGAGGATCCAGCTGATATGAATCATACTTTAATTGTTCTCATCCCGAAGATAGCAGGTGCTACCTCTCTTTCCAAATTTCGTCCAATCAGTTTATGTAATGTCGTTTTGAAAATTGTTTCCAAGGTCCAAGCAAATCGCCTGAAGGAAATTCTTCCAGAGATTATTTCAAAAGAGCAGTCGGCCTTTGTACCAGGTCGTTTGATCACAGATAATATTGTGACTGCATATGAGTGCCTCCACTTTATGAAGAAAAAGAGTCCAAGGAACTCCCAATTTTGTGCTCTCAAGTTAGATATGATGAAAGCTTATGATCGAGTTGAGTGGCCATATTTACAAGCTATTATGTTGAAACTTGGGTTCAGCGAGCATTGGGTCTCTTCTATTATGAAGGTGGTATGTTCAGTCACATTTTCCGTGCTTTTCAATGGAGAGAGGACTGGGATGTTTCGGCCTAGCAGGGGAATCCGTCAAGGTGATCCAATCTCACCATATTTGTTTTTACTAGCAGCTGAAGGTCTGTCTTGCCTTTTAAGGAGCAGGGGGAATTCACAAAATTTGTCGGGCATCGTCGTGGCGCCCACCGCACCCCCGGTCAATCATCTCTTATTTGCAGGCGACGGCTTGCTTTTTGCAAAAGCAAATGTGGAGGGTGCAGCAGACATTAATGATGTGATGCATCTGTACTGTCAGGCGTCGGGACAACGAGTTAATCTCGATAAAAGCTCTATTCATTTTAGTAAGGGCTGCCCTGAAGTTATTCGGACTGATATGAAAAAAATACTTCAGGTAACAAATGAATCTCTCAATGCAAAATATTTGGGGATGCCGACCGATGTTGGTAATTCAAAGAACGGTGCATTCAAGTATTTGAAGGACCGGGTTTGGGGAAAAGTTAAGGGATGGATGGAAGAAACACTTTCTGCTGGTGGTAAAGAGGTGTTGATTAATATGTTGCACAAGCTGTCCCTACGTACTCTATGGCATGTTTCAAGCTCCCTAGGGGAATGTGCCTAAAGATTAACTCGATGATTCGAAGCTTCTGGTGGGGGAGCAAGAATGGAAAGCGCAAAACACATTGGGTTTCTTGGGACACGATGACCATGCCAAAATATATGGGCGGCCTTCGATTCAGGGATATTGAATTATTTAATCTTGCATTGTTGGCGAGACAGGCGTGGCGCCTGCTGACATCCCAGACAACGCTAAGTGCAAGAATTTTAAAAGCAGTTTACTTCCCTGATCATGGTTTGATGAGAGCTGAACTTGGACCTCGCCCATCTCAGATTTGGAGAGCTATTGTTGAAGGTCGTGACGTACTGAAACTAGGCTTGATCAGGAGAATTGGAGACGGGAAATCTACTTCAATTTGGCATGAAAATTGGATTCCGAGAGATGAGCGCAGATCCTTATATACTTCTTCGTCTAATGAGCCGCTTGAACGAGTGTCTAAGTTGATTAATGCAACAGAAGGCTCCTGGGATGTTCAGAAGCTCCAGAATAATTTTCTTTCGATGGATGTTGAGGCCATTCGTAATATTCCAATAAGCACAGTTAGCTATGGAGACTATTGGGCTTGGCATTTTGAAAAAAACGGGATGTTCTGCTATAAGATGATTATGAGCACTAAGAAGACTAGAGAAGATTGGCTAGACAAGAAGCCAGCATCCAGCTCTAACAAATTGGAGCAGGCCTGGAAGCGTCTCTGGAAGGTGAAGGTGCCCTCGAAAGTGCGTGTTTTTGCATGGCATCTAGCGCAAAATTCGCTGCCAACTCGTGATGTTCTTAATCACCGACATATGGCCGATTCTTCTCTGTGTTCGATCTGCCATACTATGATCGACTCGTGGCGGCACTCCCTGGTCGAGTGCACCATGGCGCGATGTGTTTGGGCTTTGGCAGATGAGCAATTGACAGAACACCTCTGTGCTTCGGTGTGCCCTAATGCGAAGGAGTGGTTGTTTCACCTGATGGAGACTGTGTCGCAAGCTGAGTTCATCCAAATTCTACTTACTTTGTGGGCGATATGGTCAGCGCGCCGAAAAGCTATACATGAATCAATCTTTCAGAGTCCAGTAACCATTTATGGGTTTGTTGTTAAACTGATGGCAAAGCTTGAGGTTTGTCAGGTTGCTTCACCGACGCGGCCGCGGCTGACTGCGGCTACTGCACCGCGGTGGATTCCTCCCCCGCCAGGCTTTCTCAAGTTTAATACTGATGGTGGCGTTTGCAAAGCTCAATGCAAAGGGGCGTCAGCTGTTGTCTGCAGAGATGAGAAAGGAAGGTACCAAGGATCGTCGGCTTGAGTTTTTGAAGCAATCACAGATCCTGCCACCCTCGAGGCGCATGCTATATGTGAAGCTCTATCTCTGGCCAAGGATATTCATGCACAAAAGTTTTATATCGCATTTGATGCATCTGTGATGATCAAGGAGATTATTGAAGGTAGCAGATGCTCCTATAATGCCATTCTTCAGGAGATTGGAGTCCGGAGTCGAGAATTTGAAGATGTTCTTTTTGTTCATGAAGGGCGTGCCTCTAACATAGATGCCCATAGTCTAGTTAAGAGTGTGTTATCGCTCCAGCATGGTCGATTTATGTGGCTATCTAAGCCTTGGAACGAATCAATTGTACCTATTTCGATTGATTAATAAAGACCGTGTTTTCGCTCCAAAAAAAAGAAAAAATAGTGATACAACACAAGCAAATTTACAACGCAACAATGGAGTAAGTGTTATAAAATAACTAGTTGTAATGTAAGGGAATATAGAATGGAGAGAGTGAGAGATCAAATTGGAAATTCTTATTCACTTTTCCAATACATAAGCTCTCATATATGTAGCCATATATGAGAGATGGAGTTACAAGCATCGATGCTAGGAGAGTTACACCATTAAAGTAGGAGGTTGTAACTTTGATGGTATAGGAGTTATGGACATCCACATTATTATTTTATAACACTTCCCCCTGGATGTCCATTAACAGGTGAATTGCATGGCTCGTTAAAAACCTTGCCAAGAAAAAACCTGTGAGAAAACACCATGGTCAAGGAAAAAAGAGTACACACATATTCATTCCCCCTGATGGCAACATCACTTGATGTCTTTTTGCGGTCGCAATCCAACACCATGTGCCAATTTCTTGAATACTGAAGTAGGGAGTGCCTTTGTGAACAAGTCTGCTAGATTCTCACTTGAACGAATTTGCTGCACTGTTATAATACCATCCTTCTGGAGACCGTGAGTGAAGAAAAACTTTGGCAAAATATGCTTCACTCTGTCTCTTTTGATATATCCGTCTTTTAGTTGGGTTATACAAGCCATATTATCCTCGTGTATGACTGTAGGCGCCTCCTTTTCCAAAAGTAAGTTACACTCTTTACGAATATGATGTGACATACTTCTCAACCACACACATTCTCGGCTAGCTTCATGGATTACTAAGATCTCTGCATGGTTAGATGATGTTGCAGCTATAGTTTGCTTCATTGAACGCCATGAGATTGATGTGCCTCCACAAAAAAAGACATATCCAGTTTGGGATCGACCATTATGTGGATCAGATAGATATCCTGCATCTGCAAAACCAACTATTCCTTCTTTGACCGTGTTAGAAAAATATAAACCCATGTCCTTTGTACCTTGAAGATAACGTAGTAGATGCTTCACACCATTCCAATGTCGCCTTGGAAGACACGAGCTATATCTTGCTAACAAATTAACGGACAAGAGCTATGTAACATACCGGTTTTCGGAGTTCCAAAATATATTTCCTAAAAATGACTACTTAAAAATTTCGTTGAATTAAACAAAATAAAGTAAAATCTTTCTCACAATCTTCAGTTTCAAATGGAATTAACATGAACAAGAATTTCAATTTGATTTATACTTGCTCGTTTGCTTGGTTTATATTTAATTCGGATTCCGCATTGGGCATTCAGGTGAGTTTCAGCATCTAGCACCCATGACAGGTAATTCTTGCCCGAAATATCCAGAGCCGTGAAATCAATCTTGGCAAGATTCGACATAGTAAACTACAAAATATATAGATTGCAAAATTCAAACAATCACGCAATAACAAAATATAGAAACAAATACAAAAGATAATGTCTTACCACAAAAATAACATTACGATCAACGTAAAGTTTCTTACCTAATTCTTGATAGCTTTTAGAGACAGTCGTGCTGATAAAGTGTTATAAAATAACTAGTTGTAATGTAAGAGAATATAGAATGGAGAGAGTGAGAGATCAAATTGGAAATTCTTATTCACTTTCCAATATATAAGCTCTCATATATATAGTCATATATGAGAGATGGAGTTACAAGCATTGATGCTAGGAGAGTTACACCATTAAAGTAGGAGGTTGCAACTTTGATGGTATAGGGGTTATGGACATCCACATTAATATTTCATAACAGTAAGAGCTATTTACTTCTTTAATCAATTTTCAGCCATGCTAAAAAATGTAAAAGTTCATTACTCCTAAAGTGTATATATATGAGATAACCTAAAGTGTATGGCTCTGCTAGATATTGTCGTAGTACCATGTTATTTTGAACTTTTCCATAATCTATTGTAAAATGGAGCTCCATTGAAAAATTGGATTTTTACCAAAGGGGATTTGGTTGATCTACTAATTTGAGTTTGTGTTTTTAGCTCGAGTTAATATTTAATACTCTTACGTTTCTTAAAAATTGACACGATCGCGTCAATTTTTATGAAACGGAGGGAGTAGATGGAATATTCTTTTGTGCTTGCTCTAATATCCGTTGCTCTCGGCCGTTCCTAAATTTAGGATTTCTGTATTTGTTATCCTCGCAAAACAAATCATATCTTTTAGGCTTTTTAGCTCGAATTTAATCGGTTGTATGCCGCTTCACCTAGTCTCACATTTTTTAAGCTCGAGCTATTCTTTATGTGATCCATCATTTAAGTTCGCATACACTATAAGATTATGAGATAAACACAACTTTTTATATTAAAATAATGCAAAGCCGGCCTCGTTGAGCCAAAAGAAGAAAAAAAACAGCGAAATCTCATTAAACCCGAGTCTCCAAAGGAAAACCTTGCCACACCACACTATGGTCTCCTCGTCCCTCTTCGCCGCCGGGCGCCGCCTGCTCCGCCTCGGCATCGGCAGGCTCCCCCGCGGCCACGCCCATTCCCACGAACCCACCCCTCGTGTCCTCCATCTGCGCGCCGCGTCCTCTTCGCGCAGTAACAGTGCTGAGAGTAGGCCGGCGCGGCCGCCGAGCCTGCAGTCCACACTGTGGCCGCTGGGCCACCCGAGCACGCTCCTGGTGCCGGAGATCGAGCGGTGGGCGGACAAGCCAGGTAACCGCCTCCGCCCCGTCGAGCTCGAGCGCATCGTCAAGGAGCTCCGCAAGCGCCGCCGCCACCGCCAGGCCCTGGAGGTACTTCCCTCCCCGTGCCCTCCTGACTCCTCGTTGGCTGTTCGACAAAATGCCGTAGTAACTTCCCCTGGCTCTAGGCGTCCCTTTTATCTCCTGAAGCTAATAAAATACGAGAGAGTTGCTGCGATTAATAGGGCATTCTCCTGTGAGACACACAGTTAGAACGTTTTTGCAATGGTAATTTGTTTCTTGTTGTTGCCAAGCTGTGCAATCACGTGGAATACTTGTCATTGTGAACAGGAGGGAAAAGACTGCAGTGTAGATAAGCATTTTGTGTTATTGCGTAATGTTAAGGATGCGTGCAGTTAGATGATCTGAGTGCTTAACAGTAGCACACGTGCATTAGGAAGGGAGATGGCGTGTTTAATTTCTTTAGTTTAACTTTTGTGACAGATTTCTTGGAAAGTTTAGCGAGAAATGAGGAGGTCAACCTACTCTGGAGTTAAAACATGAAATTACTCCTGTGCTGATCAACCTGCATCTGCATTCGTGGTACAAATTTAGAATTATGCACAAACTATGGCGCCACTGGTTTGCAAACATGTAAACCATTGAATTAAATGAAAAATATTATGTCCTGTAGTTTGTCACCAGTAATTATATGGAATCGTATCTACTCTTGAAACGCTCCATCTTTTGCTTTCCAAACCCTCTTTGGTTCATAGGAAAACCATATGAATAGGGAATTTTCCTTTGTACCGCACTAGTCATTTGTTCGATTGAAATGATTTGAGTAAAGGAAAAACACAGGAAATTTTCCTTTTATCTCAGTTTCAAAGGCAGAGAGTTTCTACAATCCACTTGGGTCTCAATTTTTAATTCCTTTGCACGAAGACGATACAATTGATTTTGTTGGCATAATAATATTTCAACTTTACTTTTGTTTGTGGTTTGCCTCTAGTTAGACATGTTTATTAGAATTTCTTTATTTTTTTCTATTCATGTGAATCTAACACTGAAGTCTACAATTTTCCTGTGATTTTCAGTTCTCTGTTTTGCACATGCATTTCTATTATATTCCTGTATTTTTCCTTTTCCCATGTTCAAAAAATCATGCGAATCAAAGCGGCCCTTACTTTGCTCAGGTCTCCGAGTGGATGAGTGCTAAGGGGCTTGTCAAATTCTTACCAAAGGATCATGCTGTTCACCTGGATTTGATTGGTCAAGTTCATGGAGTCGGAGCAGCAGAGGCCTACTTCAATAAACTGGCTGATAAAGATAAGACAGAGAAACCCTATGGTGCACTTCTGAACTGCTACACGCGAGAACTCCTGGTCGATAAATCATTGGCTCATTTTCAGAAGATGAAAGAACTGGGATTTGTGTTTAGCAGTCTCCCCTACAACAACCTCATGGGCCTCTATACAAACCTAGGACAGCATGAGAAGGTCCCTTCAGTGATAGCAGAGATGAAAAGCAACGGTATCGTGCCTGACAACTTCAGCTACAGAATATGCATAAACTCTTATGGTGCACGGGCAGATTTTTTTGGGATGGAGAACACCTTGGAAGAGATGGAGTGTGAGCCTCAAATTGTTGTTGACTGGAACACCTATGCTGTCCTGGCGAACAACTACATTAAGGGCAACCTGAGGGACAAGGCAATATCTGCCTTACAGAAAGCAGAAGCAAAAATTGACATAAAAGATTCTGATACCTATAACCACTTGATGTCCCTCTATGGCCAACTGGGGGACAAGTCAGAGGTGAAGAGGCTGTGGGCGCTCCAGATGTCAAACTGCAAGCGGCATATCAATAAGGACTACACTACAATGCTTGCAATGCTTTTGAAGCTTGATGAAATTGAAGAAGCTGAAGCCTTGTTGAAAGAGTGGGAGTCGAGCGAAAACGCGTTTGATTTCCATGTCCCAAATGTCTTGCTCACTGGATACCGCCAGAAGGACTTGCTGGACAAGGCTGAGGCACTGCTCGATGACTTCTTGAAGAAGGGAAAGATGCCTACTTCAACAAGCTGGGCCATCGTAGCAATTGGTTATGCGGAGAAAGGTGATGTTGCGAAAGCCTATGAGCTAACAAAGAACGCCCTTTGCGTTTACGCGCCGAATAGTGGTTGGATTCCGAGACCTGCTATGATAGAGATGATACTCAAATATCTTGGCGACGAGTGCAATCTCAAGGATGTTGAAACCTTCGTTCATCTCCTGCAAGCTGCTGTTCCTATGAACTCAGATATGACCGACGCCTTGGCAAGGGCTCGTATGAGAGAAGAAAAGAAGGTCGAAGATACAGGGAAAGAATCTCTCGGTTCATCAAAGGCATCAGGATAATGTTGCTCGAACTCATCATTATTAGTGAATGGAGCTTTAGCGCCAAGTTGTGGTAATTGTACTGTGCTATCTTAGTTAGCTGCCGGAATTTTGTTAACTAGATTAAGATTACCTGCATCTAGAAAATGCTATAAACCAACTGTCTCGCACAGAAACAGGAAGGAAATTTCTTGATTGTAGTCATCACTCAGATTTGCATCGTTACAAAATAGCCTGCTAACGAGACGGATGTATTGAACCAAGCGGCATTGCAAGCATTGTAGTGTAGTCCTTATTGATATGGACTATATACCTCAAGAGTGGTGTTTTCAGCATCTGTCCTATGTACCTTAGTCCTAAGAGATCGAGAACAATGACATTAGTTTAGTGCAGGCACCCGAGAACGCTCCATAAACTAACTTTGGCACACATCTATTAACTGTGAAAAAACTAATACTCACTCCTTCCGATAAAGAATGTCTCAATTTTGACTAAATTTGAATTACATCCAAATTTTGACAAACTTGAGAGATCTTTTGTTGGACAGGGTACTAGCATTTTGTTTTGACAGCATGAAATAAATATAGCTGCTCCCTCCATCACGGCTTTGAACTAAAGCTAGTTCAAAATTGTGACAACCTTTATGGGGAACAGAGGGATCCCGTAGTACATTTCTTCTCCAACATTCAGCCCGAGCCAAGGCAGTAAAAACGAAGTTGTAATATAGACCAACTACTCAACAAGTCCCTTAAGTTATTTCTTCTGCAGCTGTCACAGTTCAAGCAGCGTAGCACTGGGATATTCCAAGTTTAAAACATGGATCTACAAATACATCGGCGTAAAATGCCACTGAATAGAGCAATTTGATATATAGGACAGATGCTGAAAACACCAAACACCATAGGACGGACTGCGATAAGACGCGAGGATACTCATTACTCCAAAAGCGTGGACTTCAGCTCTCCGCTCTTCTCCATCTCCAAAACAATATCACAGCCACCCATCAGTTCTGATTTGTAGTAGAGTTGTGGAAAGGTTGGCCAGTTCGAGTATGTCTTCAGACCTTGTCTGACTTCTTCATCAGATAAAATGTCAAAAGACCCAAAGCTGACCCCAGCTCCTTTCAATGCATTCACAACTTTTGAACTGAAGCCACAACGTGGAGCATCTGGGTTGCCCTTCATGAACAGCATCACCGGGGATGAGGAAATCAGGGCCTTTAGTCGGTCCTCTAAGCTCTCTTTCGGAATAACGCCTTTCTCAGAGAGAACCTTCTTCAACTCCCCACTCTTATGCATCTCCATCACTATGTCTGAACCACCAACCAGTTCACCCTTTATGTACACTTGAGGGTAACTAGGCCAGTTTGATAGAACCTTTAGGCCCTGCCTAACCTCATCATCAGAAAGAATGTCAAAACTTGAGAAAGGAATCTTCTCTTGCTTAAGAATATGTACGACCTTCCCACTGAACCCACACTTGGGCTCCTCCGGTGAACCTTTGATAAATACCATCACCGGGTTAGAATTGGTGAGGCTCTCCAAACGAACTTTCTGAGCTTCCGTAAGCCCAACTGGTTCAGGACTCTTTTCAGTTGCAGACTCGGATATCACTGGCTCCTCATTTCTGCTTCCTTGTGGTCGAAGAGGAATGTTGTGCTCCTTTAAAACATCCTTCAGTTCGCCACTTTCATGCATAGCAATAACAATATCACATCCACCAAGCAGCTCACCTTTGCAGTACAGCTGAGGAAAAGTTGGCCAGTTAGAGAACTTCTTCATCCCTTCACGTACTTCATTATCTGTAAGGATGTCAAAGCTTCCAAATTCGACACCTTCCTGCTTCAAAATGTCAACCACTCTTCGGCTGAAACCACACCTTGGTTCTTCAGGATTTCCCTTCATGAATAAGATGACAGGATAGGAATTGACAAGCTGCTCCAATCGCTTATTCAGCATATCTGCCTGTGTGCTTTCAGCAGCAGAAGATCCATTCTGCCGTGCCATTTCTTGGACCTTTTCAAGTACAGCAGGCCCAGCAGCCACCCCCAGGCTAGCAGGTGCAGCAGACTCGGCAACATTGGCAGGCCCAGCAAATTTTGCAACCTTGTTGGCCAGGCTGGCTGGATTTGCACCCTCCAGAGTATCAACAGTTTTGCCTTCCTGAAAACAGATGACACATCACAGATGAAAACCTCTTATCAAGAAAGCAACAGAGGAAACTTCCAAAGCATTCAACAAAAAAGACTTGGCATTGAGTTGAAAATCCAGAAACTAAGCAAACATGACCTTTCACAGCCTAACCCCACATATTTACATAGCAAACATCCCATGAGCATCTTAAGATTGTCAGCAAGGAATTTCACAGGAACACCAAAATCTCAAGTTTAAGCAATGACTAACTAGCCTGTCAAGAAAGACACTATACATGTCTGACATCATAGGTGCCATCAAAATATCAGAGGCATTATGTTGGTTATAATTGTAGAAAACATTCCACAGTCCATACAGCATCCCCAAAACATGAATTTGGAAATGTTAAGTGTCTGCATGCTATATCTCAGAGCACACTTACCAGAAGATGTAAGAGCATTTATGCATAGACTAAATTAAACTATACATCCGCATAGAATATTTAGTGCAGACAGGCTAGAGTAAATTCAGTGAAGTGTGCACCTAAATCTGTTATTGCACAGTATACGGGGGCATGGGGCATGGGGCATGGTAGAACATAATCAATGTGATTGCTTGTAGAATGGTTCGTTCTTAAAAGTTTGAGAGTTGATCCTAACAACTAATGCATCCCTGTCATGACGGCAGAGCATCTTTTTTTCCTTTTGCTTTAATAAAAGGACAAGAGAACTCATGCGATTCAACTTCAATAACAAAGACAGGCACCATGATCCTATAAGCAGTCATTGTGCAAAGAATTATAAACAATGTGAAAAGGATTTATAGAATGAATCGCATTACAACACAGTTGTCAAAAGTAAATACCTTGCAGAAAACAAAATATGGAACTGCTGTAATGCCATATGCCTCTGAAATTTCCGGTTGTTCTTCAGCTTCAACCTGATAGGAGTTAGCGACATAACATGAGTAAACAAGAAAAGGCTTTACATATCAATATTTGAAAATGTGTGTTGTTGGCAGTCCTTGGCAGTCCCAACAAGGATGAAGCATAATCACTTGACTAAAGAACACCAAAGTAACAACTTAGGCACAATAATCACAGGGGAGAAATATTTTACTGCACCAGTATTTACCCAATGCTCAGTCTGAACAAATAATAGTGTGGACCTAGTACATCGCATACCAGTAGCAAATACTTCCTCCTTTTGACAGGGGTTAGTGTATTTGGTTTCGTTAAGAAAAGTTTTTGAGCAACAATTACTCCATTGATATGTAATTTATATGATATTAAACTGCAATTATCAGGAAGCACTTTTGAAGACGAATCTATTGATATAAATTTCATGTCTTCAAAACGATATATTAAAGAAGCAATTATTGGTCAAAGCCTTGTCTTAAAGAAACCAAATATGCCAACCTTTGTGAAAAGGAGGGAGTTTTATTTACATAGGATTCGACAATGGGTAATGCTTGACCTACTGCAAGGAGGTGGGTTTCAAGCATAATTTTGTTGTATTTAGCTGCTATCTCACACTCTTAACTGAGCCATAAACAAACTCCAAGATCAAAGGGTTTCGAGCACATGTGGGTTGCATTGAGTTGTTGTTATATTATGCTCTTAACGGAGTCCATGGCTAATGCGGCGAGCAAAATGCTGCCAGCACAAGTGCATACGCATCACATGTTTTTCTACAACACATGTTAACTCAACACTCAGCAGACAGTATTCGGAGAATCTCACCTCAACTAAATAAGCATCACAGCAGAATTACTAATCAAGCACATGAGAAATAAACGGGAATAGTAGCAGTTATCATCGCGGGAATTCCGAGACGCTAGCCACGAAGCTGAACCCTAGACCACCCCTGACAAATCACGACCAATCAGAAAATCCCTAGTCTACCGCGACACGGCGAGAGGAGTAACAGGACAGCAAGGCGGAGAGGAAGGCGGGGAGGGGTAATAGCAAGTAGCGCGCACCCGGAGGAAGAGCGCGTGGGGAAAGTCGACGGCGAGGTGGGCGAAGACCTCGTCCATCTGCTTGGAGGCCTCGCACCAGGCTGCCCAGAAGTGCACCGCGGCGGCCCGCGCGCCGCCCACCGCCGCGTCCAACTCCGCCTTCGACCCAACCTCCCTCACCGCGCCGCCCGCCATCGCCACGTCTCCGCCTCAGTCACTCTCTCAAAACAACCGACGGCGAGAAGGAGAGATTCGAGGAGAGAGGCGGCGACTCGTGGAGACGCGAGGGGGTTGCGGCTTGGGGTTTTCTTCTCCCCTGCGGTGAGGTGCGACAGCGACGGAAGATTCCAGAAGGGCCCGGCGCGTGGGCTGCAGTTGATTTGGGCCTGCTGGGAATGGGTTAAGAGCCCAAGAGGTAAAGAATTTGGTCCGACGAGTTGCCACTCCTCCGGCCCGGCAAAAAGCAGGGTTGCTGCGGCGGTGGTGGGGTCCAGCCGCCGTCCAGGAGACCCACCCTGTTCCCGGCCAACGAGTCTATAAATTCAGAGGATCTCCGCGGCTTGCGAGTGTCAAGAAACCCTAGCAGCCTTTCGCCTGAATCCCACGCCGCCTTCTCAGGTCTGGTATACGAGTGCTAGGCTCGTCCTCTCCTCCTCTTTTTTCGTGGTTTTGATGTGAGTTTTGTTCATTTCTTTTGAGATGTGTTAGTTTGATGGTTCGGATCGATGATGCTCTTGAAGAAATACTGCGTTATCTTCCTGATCAATGCGAGGCCGCTGCGATCAGCATCGGCTTCCCTGATGACACCATTATCTCGCTGAGATCCAAAATTGCAGCAAATTTCTCTTTTTTTAAAACGAATTGCAGCAAATTTATCTCGTTTGCACATGTTTCTCTGAACTTCACATTTTTGGGAGAAAAGTATCCGTGGACCTGGATACATTTTTGGGAGAAAAGTGTCCGGTGGACCGTGGTGTATCTGAAAATATGCTTGTGACACGCACGATAGGATTACTTTGCGAAATAGATCATGCGTGCGTGAGTCTGACCAGCTATTCTCATCGTTCATGAGACTCCATGTATGTAAACCATGTCGGTGTTTACAGAGTTGGCAATTGGTATATGAACACAGAAAGTACAGCATTCCAAGCAGACCCTCAATTTGTTTTTCGGTTGTTCTTTATCGCTGGCAAACTAGTCTCGTACGAACAAAATCATTCCTAAGAAACGCCAGCTCGGTTCTAAAGAACAACAGACACGCACAACAAAAAGATGAAACTGAGGTCGCTGAAAATGTGGTTCGACAATAAAATCAACAGCGTTAGCAGCACATTCTGGTTACTACAATCCAGTCTTAACACAGTTTTGAACAAGTAAAATACGTGTCAGCCTTTTTTACAGCTGTTCTAGTAAATTTACAACGGCTCCGGGAGAATCCCTCTAATTTCCTGCAGTTGCGAGGCAACGTGAGTACCATGCCTTTATCCTTCGGCTGCATAGAACGGAAGCGACTTTAGTGGCATCACCTGCTCCTGCAACAAATTTGTGACAGTGAGTTCAGATTTGCATTGTATCGTCCAAGTAGGAACATAGTGCGATGATCACCTCAGAGTTCTCCAGATGTTCTGAAGGGAAATGAAGTCCAGTTGAACAGTTCTCGAGCACCTCAGGGCTCTTCATCCATGCCTTGTGTGCTTCAATGGCTTTAAGCTTGTAGCGAAACATCTGCCAGATCGAGCTGAATTTTGTGAGCACACAATTTACTCACACAAAGCTGAGCTAAAGCAAGTTATATGGAAGAAAATATAGGTGACTGAAAGTGTTCTGCTCCAAACCTCGGACAAGGAAATAGTCGGCTTTTCGAGTTCATCTCCCTTGACGTGGATACCTGTACCCTGGCATTCTGGGCAAAAGATGGATGTTATTCTGCTCTTTGGTGCTGTTTTTGCCTTCCTTCCTCGCTTGCTCTTCCCCTTCTTTAGAATTTGGTCAGCTAGCACCTCATATTGGCACAAAATAGTCCAGTGCAATAGGCATGAAGTGTGGAATAGATGAAAAGCCTACAAATATCATGTTTAGCCAATTCATCAAGTAGAAGGCTTCGAATTTGAAAGAGGGAATTATCTTTCTATATTTGTGAAAAACAAAGATTTAATCATTGGTAAAAGCACTGTCTTGTTGGATTTTGGAATTTATGACTAATATAAGGATGGATGTATCTCTACTTACAAAAGAAAAATACTAAATGAGCCAACTTCTAACGGTATTCTGTTTGTGCTTGTCTCTGTAAAAATGCAAGTATAACTTGTTGCCTTGAGGAAATATTAACAAACAGAAAGATGAAAGAACGTTTGAAAATACTAACCCCACTCAAGTTTCTACTGCTGCAAGCTAGGTTTCCTGTACTGCAGTTCAGCAAGGTAGCTACATCCTTTCCAGGAAGCATTGACCGCCCACAAATATCACAAACTTTCTCGGCAGCAAGTCTCTTCTGCTTTCTCAGCTCTCTCCTCATAGACTTGCTGGATAAGGATCTGCCTTGAAGATTGCGTGAGGTACCTGTTGGGGAACCGGTCACAATAGCTTGACTGATGCCTTCAGTCTGACCATTCGACTCTTCTGAAGATGCCTCTTGATCAGAAAATGACTTCTTCCTTCTCTTTCCACGATGTCCTGCGTCATCTATTACAAAGAAAGATCCAGCAGAGATGGGAAGGTCCTGAGCATCAGAAGGCCACTTCCTGCCCAACTCATATGCATAAGAGAAGTTGACTATGGCAAAACCAGATTGTTCATAGATGTTACACCCCTCAGAGTCATGGGAGGCTTCTTGTCCTACCCAAGCACACCACATCTTGCTAACCTTCTTACAACTTTCGGTAGCTTCAGATATCCTGTATGCAATGTTTCCGTAACCCAGGAAATGCACAGGCAAGTTCAGAACAGCATCCTTTATCAATACACCAGGAATAACAAGAGGACGATCGACTCCATTGTGGTTTGACAATGCAAGATATTCAGATACAGCAGCAGTTCTACCATTGGCATGTTGATTTGCACAAACTAGTGTGCCTTCCGCACCATTATGGGAGCTTGAACCATCTCTCAACCTTGAGGTAACCTCGGTGTCATTCCTGGCAAACTCAGAATGGGAAACCAGAGCCAGCTCTCTGGTGTTATGAGAGCTTGAGTCCAGCAAGAGAGGGCTATTCTCTCGTGAATTGTTGAAGAAGAGTACACCATCATTGAACGGCCATGGCATGGGCCCAAACAGTGTGACCTTGGCCTCAGCATACCGGCGTGAGTGCAGATTCCCCTTAAGATGGTCGAACAGCACATTGTCACTGAAGCATTCGGTGAGGCAGATGGTGCAGAAGAAGATGACACGCTTGCCAACACGACGGAGCTCCACGTAGGTGTGCCCATTCTGCCGCACCTCCCTAAGCGTGGCCTTCGCAGCAATCTCACGGACATCCACATGACCATTCCGTTGCAGCACCAATTCCTTCCCCACCATGGTCAAATTCCCTGGAGTTACCAACAGCACCGACTCCCTTCTTCTCCGTTCCTCTGGCTTACAAATCCCCCAAATTAACCTCAAGACCAAGACAAACTCCTCCCTCTTTGCAATTTCTGTAGAATCACCACCAAAACTCACCCCCGATTGAGATCTCTGTTTCCTCTTCCTCCCAAGTGCGATTGCAAGTTTAACAAATAGCGACCGTAAATACAACACAAATAAAACCTAGCACAGACGGTCGTATTCGTATGTTTCCAGCCATGGGAAAGGAAGCAAGCACGAGGAACCTGTCCAGCAGCGCGAACTCGCAGGTTGCGTCAACCCTAGACATCAAATCGAACACGGAAGGCAGCAAACCCTAGACTGCACGCCCACCGAATTGGCGCAGGGGAGGGATGGCGAGAGACCTAGCAGAGGACGACGGGTCGAGGCTGCTGGAGTTGCTGTTGCTGCTGCGGCGGCGGAGAAGGAGGAGGTTGGTGTCGGTTGCGGATGGTGCTCGGCAAGGAGGAAGAGGAGCGGAGGAGGAAGCAGACGGACGATGGCGCCGAGGGCGACGAGGCCATACGATCCCAACGCTGCGGCCAGGGGGGAGGTCGGCGGCGCTCGGCAGTCGGCGGCTTGGAATTCCCCTAGTTTTTTCGATTTTTGTTTGGACGGGGAGTTTGGAGGGTGGGGAGGAAGGTGCGAGACAAACGGGAAAAGTGAGCGCGTTTCTGGATGGATGGATTGGACGGAGGAAGACGAAGGCCCGGTGAAACAAAGCTGTCTTCCGTTTTTCCACTTCCCCTCGAGAGTAAAATACGGTGCTTAGATTCTTAATTTAATCACTGCATTTTGGAATCCGATACTTGGTCACTAAACTCGACGAAATGTCCCACCCGCGGTCACCCTCCCGTATTTCTAATGTATTTGTACAATCTCACTGCCACGTCAGCGCTGCATTTTGCGATTTAGCCCTAGAAAAAATTCCGAAGGACCTTGGACGTGGATAGGCGGGATTTTTCGATCCCTCTGCACGCGTACATGTGCCAAATTTCCAGGTATCACTCTGCACGCGTACACGCGGCCATGAGGATAGACCGAGGCACACGGAGATAAAATGAAGGGCCTCGGCGGGCTCCTTTAACTTTGACAAGCAATGTTAGAACGCAGGAGGTGACTTTTCTTCAGCGAATGGATCAGTTGATCGACTCCTCTCAATGCTTGCTCATCTTCACACTCAAATAAAGGAAAAAAAGAACAAAATTTCGTTCAGCAGGGCATTGGAGTTTGCATTGCCTCTTCAAAATGCAGTCACAGATAACTGTAACTGGTGTGCCATGCCAGACGCATTTGTGTTTGACATTGGGGCAGAGCGAGATCGGAAGCAGAGGAGTGGCGTCGCCTGGGAATGGAGCCACGAAGGGGAGCCGAGCCACCTGACAGGGACGCGGCGAGGGAAGGCCGCGCCAGCGCCGAAGCAGGGCCAAACCGCCTAGGAGGGGCGCGCCGCCCGGAATAATTATTATCTCTACCCGGCCTGGTCTCTGCCGACGGCCAGTACTTCACTGATCACTCGCTAATGGCTCATAGGCTTGTTTTCTTCAGGCCCTGCTCTACCCAACACATGCTCTTTCCAGTCTCACATATTCACGAACACCTTAAGGACATAAGAACACCTGGGAGGGGGGCTGGTAGACGGAGCGGGGAAGGAAAGCCACTGTGCCGGCGGGAAGGAACGACGAACCTACACCAACAGAGGCTGCAAACGCAAAAAGACGGGTGATGGAGGAGGAGCTGTAGGCGGCAGCCATGGAACCAGGCAGCAGCAACAGGACGTGCAGCTCCCTCTCCCAAACAGCCATGGTTCGTGGCCCTCGTCCACTTAAAACACATTTCCACATAACCTCTTCACTTATTGCATGCTTGGTAAAGCTTGATTCTCACGTTTGAAACTTTGAATTACATCACACATTTTATATCTGATGGCACCGAATGAAGATTTTCACAAACTGCAGCTTTCCACGTGTATCCTCTACTCCCTCCGTTTTTCAATTAATTGACGCCGGTCATTTGCAAAAAAAAACATATTAATTTACGAAATCAACTTGCAGTACATTTTTTAACAGAATGTGGACACAGAACGTGGACTGCACGTTGATTTTGAAAAACTACAGTTTTTCTTAAAAAAAAATTCATAAAACGTGAACTGCAGTGATTTCGAGAAATAAGACGCCGATTAACCGGGATCTAAGGATCGAAGGGAGTACCATACTACTTTGTGGCGTGCACGCGATCGAATATGCTTCTAGGAATCTAGGCTCCTCTACGCCGATGCGAATTCATGATGATTATTCGACGCGCTCTAGACGTGCAACCAAAACAACACCGACAGGCGACAGCGCACCTAACCGCAAACGAAAATGAAATGAAATAAATAAGAGCGGTGCTGCCGCACGTGTCGTTGGGTAGCAATAACCACACCCACCGCGGTCTGCTCGCCCAGGCCAACATTACGAGGCGAATCGATCAAACAAATTTCTTTTTTTCTCGAGGGGGGGAATAATTTCTCTCTTGCAACCACAAGATGCAGGAGCATATGCTTTAATGCTTATTAGCTGGAGTAGTCTGTGCGATGGGTACATTCTCTTCATAAAGCAGCTGATGATGTAAACGCGTGACGGCAAAACAAAACTTGAAAGCGATGCAAAAATTCAAGATCACCAACACCTCATTCCTTTGGTTTCAGTTTACCCCAAGATTTTACCTACCGGGGACGTTTTGGTAGGGCCACTTCCTGGTTTATTTTATTTCCAGAGGTGCCACAACCAGTAGTGAACTTCGAAGTCTCATAGGCGTAGCTGGTCTCCTTCTCAAACCACAAGGTGAATCTTATAAGCAATAAAAAAACAAATATGTCCAACACCAATACATGGTCACATGTAGTTCTGATGAAGCGAGCTGGGTAAACATCAAACATAAAACTGAACTTACTATGGCCAGCGTCAAACTTCTCACATCATTTAACTAGGCACATGTCTCACCAGGATTGCCACGGTGGAAATCATTTGTTACTGTTGAAATATAACATGCGCAAGCCAACAGTTTATTGGGGCTCTGAGCAAGTAAAACTGTGGGTCGGGTATGCATGCCGAGCTGTGTCAAACAAGAGTAACAGAAGAAACAGAGGGCTTGCGGAAAAGACACATGCCCTCAGGACTGTTTACGCTGTCTCCACATCAGGCACATCATCGTTGACAATGTCTTCTGGCCTGGCCTCCTGCTCCACGAATTCGTACCCATTTTCCTCCTCAGAAGCATCCTCCTCCACGCTTCTGCCAAAGATGAATGGTCTCTTACCCATCGTCGTGAAAGGCATAAGACCCAGCGCACGCGAGGTTTTTATCTCTCTCGCAACCTTGCGCTGAGCTTTCGCACTTATCTTAGTCTGAGAAGCGGATCAATAAGTTAGAAACCATGGCCAATCAAATGCACCAGCACAGAGTCATGAATACAATTGTGAAACCGACCATCGGGGAAACAGGTAGGTATACCAAAATAACACTGCACTGAGTTAAAAATGAAGATGATACTCTGTATGTAGCACCTTAATCATAGAGTTGGGTTACTCAGCATCATCAACTAACAAGAACATTCAAAACGAAGCAACTTCTCCATGTTGTGAGTGAGAGTAGCATTTAGAACATTGCAAACTGGACATGAGGATGAGGTCATGTGTTGAAGGGTAGTTGCTATGTGAACTCTTGACACCCTTTATTCAAGAAATGTCATTCAGCTCTGAATAAGTGAATATGCATTATTGGCAACCATCTAAGAAACCATGAGCCCAATTTATATTATATTCAGGAATGTGTTCACCCCCAAAAAAATTGTGATCTTATATAAAAGCCGGGAAAAATATCTTGTTACCTGACTCCTCTTGATGATAATGCCAGCTTCTGTAAGAAAGTTGGAGAGGAATCTAACATTCTGCAAGGAATTCCATGTGGTCAGAGACTGCAACCGAAAGATAATTGTAATGGAGCATGATATTGGAATGCATCAAGCAAATCAGAGTTGTGGTCTCTCAGTAAATTGTTATATATCCATGCATGGATGTGTCTAACTATGGATGGCTATTAAAAAAATTTGATTACAAACCACCAAAAGATAAGATGTTTAGCCCACTTAAGCAAACTGGCACACTTTTGTGGCAAAATATCCGGTGAAAACCACCTCTACGGTGCAAACTGTGAAAACTCCATCGAAAAAGGTTCAAAAAATTCTCGAAAAAATTACATGTGTTAGAAAAGTGATGTTTTATATATGTGCAAAATTTCAAGTCCAAACTCAATGGCGTTTGGTAGCAGCGGAAAAAACAATTTCTGCATGAATAGTGATCTTTCAATGTCTGACACTATTCATCGTAAATTTCTCTTTTTAATTCCTTCCAAATGATTTTGACTTTGAACTTGAAATTTTGCAGGTTTGTAGAAAATCACACTCCCAACATATGATATTGTTGTAGAATTTTTTTGAAACTTTTAAACATGGTTTTTATGAAGTTTGCACGGTTTGCACCGAATGAAGGTTTTCACCAGATACGCCGCCTTCCACGATGCCATTGTTCAAACTTTAGCGAACATTGTCTCGCTTACAATTTTACACACTTTGGTCATCTTTGGCTTCAAGCCTCAATGCCATTGTTCGTTAAAGTTTGCCACATGCCACTTTCCCTGAGATCCCTCAGCCTGAGATCAAATTTCCTCTTCTCAAACTGTCTGACAGGGATTGAACTTCTAACTATTTTTGTATTAATTTCTGCCTGTCAATGTCAGTGCAGGAGTGTTTATAACTTTTTCATGGGGTACATTTGGATGGTCCCGATTGCAAAGCACATGACGTAAGGCCTGCCGATCCATTGTCTCTGTTCTTGAAGAAGCTTTTAGCCAGATGTATTTTGGGATTGGGAGATTGATGAGGGAATAAGCCTGACGATCCAAGCTATACGCAACATAGAGTGAACAAGCACATTAATTTGTTTGGCAGAAACAAGTTCACTGTTGAGCATGGGAAGATTGGTGGTATGGTTATGGGCACTGCAGTTTTCCTTTTTCTGATTGGGTTCCTAGCTAGCAGAAATCGCCAAATGGTCTTGGTCTTGACATTTTTCTACTTTCTTTATGATGATTGGTGCTATGATTATATTAGTTTTCATCTAGTTAAGTAACGCAAGACAGGTCTATGTGGTATAACATATGTGGTTTCTGGAAACAAAAACAAGGAAAAGAGTAACAGAAATGGATGGAGTGGTATGTTCTAGTGTTATTAAAGTATCCAGTTTATTTCAGCGGCATAATAACTAAAGTGTTCATCTTCCAGTGGTATGTAACTATTTTTTTCCTGAGTTGCAGCATAATTTTATATATCAAACGATTGTTTAGAACTTTAGGTTTTCAAAATGTTCATGCACGTTGTAGATGTTCAAATCTTATTACATGCCTACATAAGATCACCACAATTTCTAGCTTTGATACATATTGTGCTTTGACATTTGCATCCAAATGCTGTCTTAAAAGAATGTCATGCAATAACCCCAATCAATAAGATAACAAGAAACATGTCAGCTCAGTATAATGAAGAAGTTAATATTACTAAATTTCTTCTTTTTTGTGAAGAAAAATTACTAAATTTCAATAGATAGAGGACACATCAATAGAAAATGTCATGCAATAACCCCAAGGTATTTGGGCAAATCAGAACAGGCAAAATACTATAATCATCTAGATACTACCATTGTCATTGCATTCTCTATCCCTGAACTTCATATATATATTGGTTAAAAGCTCCAGAATTTACAAGCTACAAATTACTGCAAATTCTACAATTCAGTTTAAAACAAACACTATTGCTAGTTTACATCGGTTATCGAGCAGATTTACTTACCCTAAAATCGGCTTTTCTTAAAACCTCCTTTGTCGATGTTTCAAACTGAGGTCTAGGAGGATTCCTTGGGGCTGCTGGCCTCGTAAGGTCAAGATCCTGTATGCAAGAGAGTTGAATAAAATCTGGTGTTCGAAGAGTCATTACAGTACATAACAGTCCTTGATAATAATTAAAAAAATGTAATTTAGTTTACAAAGCTAATGCTAGAACACCATCTTCTGGTGGTTTTCAATTGCTAAGGCAAATGGAGGGACAGGAATCAATTTCATTTTGTTTTGACAAACATCTATCCACAAAAGAAAATCCAAACAGAGTTCACATATTCAGCCATATTTACTGAATGTTTATATAGGATGAAATACACCTAAAGACCGCAAGAGATTTGTGATATCTTGAATGCATGAACCAATAAAGTGATGAACTGTCAATCTGGGTGATCACTTTTCTGTGTTGTTCCGTTATCCTTGGATAGTGGAACCCTCATCAATGATCATATGAAAAATCAAAATAAAGTGATGAACTGATTTCCCTCTTACCCGGACATTGTAAGTTGAGCCTCGCCTGCAATCCACATCGGGCCTGAAATCGTAGTCCTCATCGTCAACCTCCTCCGTCATCTGAAAGGTGCGGGCTGCGTCATCCAATTTCTCGTTCATGCCATCGTTCAAGGAATCGAAACCATCCATGAACCCAGAACTACTCCTGCCTCCAAACCCAAAGTTACCCCTGTCACTGTTCTGACCAAAGCTGCCCATCCCAGGTCTTCTAAAGGAGTTCCCAACCCCATCGAGCTTCCGGAAGAATGGGCTATCATTTGATCCTGTCTGCTCTCCAAACAGCCGTTCTTCAAATTGGCTCGCGCTCTCAACCTCGCCCTCCACTGCGAAGCAAATCGGCAGGTAAAAAAGCAGCATGGCTGAAATATTCAGACGTCCGTCCCCAAGGGCGGAGGACCCGGTAGGGCAAGGTAGGAAGACCGCCCTACCTTGATTTTTTGCCTCAGTTACGAATTGGCGAATATTAAGGAGATGAAACGGGGAGCGAAAGGGCGGGATCTGTTCGTGGGGTGACGGGAGCGAGAGAAACGAGGGGAGATAGATACCTGCGGTGGAGGCGCTCGCACGAGGAGTAAGACGAGAGACGGAACCAGGGGGCTGGGGCGCTGCTCGGCAGCGGGATGCGAAGGGAGGGGTGGCGGCGCTCGCTCGAAGACGAAGACAAGCGACGCGGTTCATGTTTCCAAGTCTGTCTGACCTCGTCCGAACTCCGAAGGGCACATTTCGAATTCCACCTCACACTTGTTCTCCCCGCCCCCACTCCAAATCGTCCACGCAGCCACTGTTCTCTCGCGGGCATTTTCTTCTCCTCTCTAGTGCCGCTAGTACCGCCGCTGCCAACAACCACAAGTCAACGTTGTTCCTTTTTCTCATGAACCTCACATCTCTCTTGCTCTATGCTAGTGTGGCTGCTGCCAACAACCGCCGTCGTCGATAGTCACCTCTCCCAGCATGTCCCTCCCTCTCAGCGTGTGGGGTGCCAGCAAGTAGAGGAGCAGGTAGCGGCAAAGACCGTCTGAGGTGTCGGAGTCTTCCCTGATCCCCTTAGGCCTGACCCCTCCCCGTTCCCCTGACCTGGTGACCAGGGTGTCAAATATCTATGGGTGTGTCCATATCTCAAATACCTGATTTTTAAAGCAACATGTTTTCTTGATAGTCGATAGTATCAGAGACACTCCCTTCTATTTTCTTATGAATCTTAAAGAACAATGTAGATCCAACGCTGAACAATCAACTTATCCCTAACTAAAGTCATGTGATTTAGATATAGCAAACCCGAATATCTCTTTTTTAGTATGTAAGTATGTAGATGTTTCTGGAAAAAAATATAACTATATATTTAGTCTTATAAAGAACTAATTTGATAATTCATCTCCATGTCTTTTATCATTCCGTGAAACATTGGATTATTAGAAAGATATATGTAGCATCAACATTATTACACATTTGACAATCTATAGTTATATGCAATGTGATATTGTACTTACATGAGTTCGGATAATACAAATATTGAATGTAAAATTAGTTCAAATATCAAAGCGGATCCCAAAAAATAAAGAAAATCCACCCATACAAATATTGAATGTAAAATACAGAACATTACAAGAATTATTAAAATATACAAACTAAACACATTAGAATACATTTTTGCAATCATAAAATAAACAATTAATGTTATATGTCTTATATACGAATTCGCCCTACCTCGGTGTATTTTTGTGCTTCGCCCATGTCCGTCCCCCTAAATATCACGCGGATCATCGTTGCATTTACAAAATGGTGGGTTATAGCACGCAACACCTAGACAACAGGTTTGCGCTAAACCTAGATTTCTCCTACCATTCGATTCGTTTTGGTGTTGTGACGGAATAGAGAAGGGCGGGTATTCAACTTCCGGACACTGCATGCGTGTTTTGGAAATAGTGGATGGAACTGGATTGGAAGGAGGGGTCGGGGGTGCTCAATGGACTGGAAGGAGTGACGGAACGAGCAGGCAGAGGCGGCGGAGGGTGGTCGGTGTGAAGGGAGGATGCGCCCGAGCGTGCAGCGTCGCGGAAGAGATCTTCTCAGCGCCGAGCTCGCCATCTCGCTCGGTGGCTCGGCGGCGGCGGCGCAACCCAGCACTACAGGGAAGCAAAGGTTGGGGATTAAGGGTTTGGGTTCGGAGGTCTCTTTGGGTTTTCCTTAGCGTTTCTGAGTCCGGACCCCGATAGATGCTTCTTTGTGTGTTCTGTGTCTTCCTAATGCTTTAGCGGTTAGCTGAGGCTGGTCACAGTGCATAGTAACATTATGTGTATGTTACTGGTATATATTACCCTGTCAACAGTGGGACTAGCATAATTTGCATTAACATATAAACTTTATTAATTGTCTTATAGACTCATCATATATTGAAAAGTGTGATGTGATGGTAACATATAGTTACCACCTCCCACTCTTTCTTCATTAATTATCATGCCATGTCATCAAAATGTCTAACTGTCATTTATGTTAGTATCTAAGTTACTTGCACTATGAGTAGTCTGATGGTTTCTTCCGAAATACTACTCGGTAATAAATTCACATATTGTAGGGAAATGGCAAAGAAAAAAATTGAAAATATAGTGGTTTTAATATTTATTAAAAGGATAATAACTATTACACAGTTAGGATAATAACTATTACACGGTTTACACCGTGATTCAAATTAATTGTCGCAATATTTTTGTTCATCGGAGGGGTGTATATAGATTGTTGTCGTAGTGCACCTAACTAATTCTTTTAGTCATGACCAATTTTTTTTTTGTGTTTGTTTGGATGGTTGTCAACTTTTTGGCATTGTTAATGCTGCTTTGCCAACACAAGTTTTTTTTATAGAGTTGGCCAACTCATGGTTAAACAAAACCTTAACCAAATTTTTGGCGGGGCAATTGTGGTCTCAAACCAAACACCTCATGAGTTCTCACGTAATACTCGCTCCTACTACAAACATCCGAGTGAGTTCCTCCACCACACAAGCTCTCCTTTGCCATTGGGTTGACCCCTCGTTGTAGAAAGATGTTTGTGGTATGGGAGGCCAGTCAACAATCCAAGCAATCCCCTTCGGTAAAATGTTGAGATTGACAACATAACGAAGGACCGGTAAATTTCGTAGTGTAGTAAGGCCATTCGAAAGGAGTGAGATGATGGTAAAAATATTTTTCTTTGAGAGGGTGATGGTATTTACATGATAAAGAATGTCTTTGCCACCCTTAGTAGCTGGCCATAACAGCGACTACTACGATGACGCACACGAACTGTGCAACTCAAAAAGCAAGTCCAACGGGCATGAACTGAAGTTCAGAAAGAATGTGAAGAAAAGCGAAGGAAGGCTAAAGTACGTGAATATTATCAAACTTGCATAAATAGCGCAAAGTTTATCCTATCATCTCGCTAAATGTGCTAGACAAACCACCTGACGCGCCGGCAACGGTGCTCCTGTAATGTATAAAGAAACAATTTGAATAACTCAAATATATTCTATAAAGTCAACTGACAGAAAAATGAGTTCACACGTAAACTTACGACATCTCTATCCTTGATGGAGCTGCATGGGGGCGCCGCTCCCCCTCTCCCTTGCCAGCATAGATTTTTTTTTTAGCTTTGGTATAATCATTGGGGGCCTACCGGAATATTTTTTCGTAGCTCTGCCACTATCTCCTATGGTGATTCAGCGAAAAGTATGTGACGTCATAGATGACGCTTCACCAATAACGTGTAGACATCCAAAATAATAAAGGAGAGGCTGCAGAGACACAGCAAAGAAGTTGCTCCAACAAGAGAGCCGTCCCAACAACGAAAACATTGTATGGTAAATAGAATTGGTTACAGAATAGAAAAAGATGTTAACCTGGAAATAGATATATTAGTGAAGCCACTGCTGCATAACAGCGATTGCTACGATGGCGCACACGAACTGTGCAACTCGAAAAGATAGTCCAATGCATGGAACGTCGTCCATCCTGACCCCCTGTGGCGGTTGTTGCGCCGAAGCGCAAGAATTGAAGTTCGGGAAAATGTGAAGAAAAGCGCAAGAAGACTAAACTACGAATATTATCGATCTCGCGTAACTAGCGCATGATTTATCCCATAAATCTTTATTTGCATGCTAAGCATTCCAGACGAACTAGCTAACGCACTGGCTGCGGTGGAAAGCATTGCTCTTGTGATCTATAGAGAAACAATTCGAATAACTCAACTAGATCCTAGAGAGTCAACAAACAAAGAAAAGAGTTGACATGTAAATTTACGGCTTTTTCTATCCCCGCGGACCTACATGTAGGGTCAGGGGGACAATGCCCCTCCTCCCCCCCCCCACCCAACCCACACACGCACCCTCAACTCAGAATTTTTTTTACTTAACATTTGTTTTCTTTGTTCCGCCACTGTGTCTTATGATAATTACTGTGATGTCGTAGACGACGCCTCACCGACAGCGCGTAAACATCCAAAATAATCATGGAGAGGCTCCAGAGACACAATATAGTGGTTGCTGCAACAAGAAAGTTGTCCAAACAACGAAATCACATTAGTTACGGTAATGAGAATTGAATAGAATATGGTGTCGTGATTACAAAATAAAAAATATGTTGACCTGAAAGCAGGATATCAGTGGCCATAACAATAACTGTATGATGAAGCACACGAACCATGCAACTCAAAAAGCATAGTTCAACGAGTGTGCTTCCATGGAACGTTGTCCATCCTGACCCCCTATAACTGTTCCTGTTCCTCTGCACCTCTATCGCATATAAGGCCATGTGGATATTTTTCGGGCTTTTTCTTTATAAAAAACATGGCAGCACAGATACATGGAATCATGACAGAAGAAATAGCATTCTACAAAAACAAATTGCATATGCAATCACAATATCCATTTGTTTCTAAGGACTGATAACTCATACAAGTTTAAAGTAAATTAGCAGAATGCTCATGCGCTGCAACGAACAACAAAATAAAATGATACACTCGAAGACATATGCATCAAACTATTTCTTCTTCCCTTTGGTCTTCTTTGACAATCACCAAATATCACATTTAAAAAGGTTTATTGAAACAAATCTTTATTTTTTATGATTATATTAGATTTTCAGCCTATTTACATCCTGATTACCTGAACTGTGTGGCGATATTGTCCAGATCTTTTCATTCAAACACACAAATTAAATGTTATGCTTTACTGATGTGTCTCTATGTCCACCCATAAACAATAGTGTTAGGCATTTACATCAACCATGATGTACTCAGAAAATGCACGCAGGGAGAAGGTAATCCAGCCGTTTCCCAATATAAGCCTAATCCAGCATTGGACACTAAGGGTGTGTTCGGGAATCCTCCAACTTCTAGCTTCTCCAAAATCCGCAATGGAGCAACACCGAACAGCCAAGCTCCGCGAGCTAGATCCGTGAAACTGGCCCTTTTTTTGTACAAAACGCGGAGCGACGATTTTGAGGATTCTCATAACAGCAAAACGCGGAGCAGGCAAAAATTACAGCCATCCAGCCACCGCTAAGTGGAAAATGGTTTGTTCCTCTTCTTTCTTCTCCCGATTCCTTCTCCCTTATCCCGATGCCTTGGTCGCTAGGACAGCCTCCCTCACCGCTACCTCCATCTCCTCTGGCAGTTTCCCCAGCCACCGACGTTGCCTTAAAGCACATCACCATAGATCTAGCCACCGGCCTCTGGGCGCACCTTACCTCCCCACGGACCTCTCTGCCCGAGACGACAAGCTCACCCTCGTGATCTACCTCCACGGCAGTGGCCTTGTGGCTGGCTTGGCTGCGTCGACGGATCGGCCACGGACGCGCCGGTGTATGCGTTCCTCAGCCGTTGCTGCGGCCAAGCGCGTGTCCTCGTGGGTTCGTCGAGTACCTTCTCGCGACACCTGAGGAACCCCGTCTCCGCCTGCTATATATAGTGGTACGATGACGCGTCGGCTGCGCTCCGGTGGGCCGCCTCGTCGAGCGCCACTGCCAATCCGTGGATCCGGGAACTTGCCCACTCGATCGAGAGAGCACAGCAGCACTGAGGTGGTCAACCAGAGAAATTGGGGACGGGAGGAATCGTTTGAGGAGGATTGGGAAGACAACCCAAAAAAAATAAAAAGGGAATGGGCTTCCGGCCCAGGGAAAACGAGCTTTCGTCCCAATTGAACCGTGGAGTAACGCCGAACATGCTCTGCTCCGCCAAAGACGCTGGAGTGGCCCCTAGAAGCTGGATCGAAGGAGTTAGAGGAAGCTAGATAACTTCCGAACACACCCTAAGACAGTTTGTGCCCGCTTTTAGCAATTAGTTCCTCTGGGAAATTGGGTACCAGGCATTGGAGCACTTGCCTACCCTTGTTTTCTGACTTCTCGCACACGACCTTCACAATCCAGCCGTCGATGCCATCCACTTCAGTAATGAAATGCTCAAATTTTATAAGCCAACCATGCAATATAAATATGGTTTCCATCTACTCCCTCCGTTCAATAATTCTTGTCTCAAATTTGACCAAAAATGGATGTATCTGTGCCAAATCAACAAGTGATGCACTTCTAAAACGAAGAACGACCGCCACCGATTTGTAAGAGTAAAAATATATTATACACATGTTCGAAGGTTGCTAACCAAAATTACTAGCCAAACATTTGATACAATTTATAACCATTTCAGTGAATTATTACGAAGCTTCCGCTTTACTAAAGGGAAACGATCTTTGTAGACCGACTGATTCCTGGGAAACGTCGCCTCCTGCGCGACCGTCCGATTAGATCGCCGTGTGATCCCTCTGTGTCGTGCTGCAGAGGCTCACGGGCTGTCCCGCACGAGCCCGCATGTGCGCCTGCTGCTGCAACTCTAAGTGTATTTCCTGCATGTCAGATGTGTACGCATCATTCACATCATCGAGCTAGAAATAGCATCTAGACTAAGGAAAATGTTGCCGAGATTATTTAATCTGGCTCAGATGACTCTAACGAGATGGATGTAACGCAGCATGTATTTTGCTAAGTGTGCATAGCTAAAAATATTGCAAGGTTCTGATACTTTTTTAGAGACAAATGTGGCATTTCTCGCAACCTTGGTCTGTCGCAACATAAAAAATCTCGTATGAAGCATTGCAGCATCCAAAACTTATCGCAAAATTTGTCTCTTGCAACATAAAAATCTGATATAAAGCATTTTGTCGCAACATTGTTCTCTCGCAACAAAATATCTCGTAAAGGACTTCCAACATCTAAAACTTATAGCAACATAAAAAATCTGACATGTAGTACTTCATCACAACATTGGTCTCGCAACATAAAAGATCTCATATAGAGCATTTCGTTTGTTCTCTCACAACAACAAAAATCCCGTATGAAGCATTTGCAACATCTAAAAACTGATCGAAACAATTGTTCCTCGCAACATAAAAAGTCTCACATGTAGTATTTCGTCGCAACATTAGTCTCGTAACAATTATTTTCGTATGAAGCATTTGCAACATCAAAACAAATGCTGCATATCCAGAATCGTTGCAACATGATGTGTTTTTGAACGTAGCAAAACAAATGCATGCTTGTAGCATCTAGAAACATATATGGTTTGCAACATCGAAAAAAAATCATGCGACAGGCACGGAGACGTCGTCAAGAACGGGCGACGGCTCCAAGAGAGAAAGGATGGACTTGGTGGCATGCTGAATTAGGAAGACGAGCGGCGGGGACATGAGGGCAGCCGGAGGCGTTGCGTCGAGGCAACTGCAGCGGCGGCACGGCGCGCCTACGCAGCAGAGGACGGGGCGGTGGCGGCAAAGCAGCGACGTGGCGCCAGGCCGTGTGTTGGAGTCGCGACAGCTGGCAGACATTGGATCTGGCGAGGTTGCATGCACACACGGCTGCTGCATGCGCGGCTGATGCGAGCACAGGGAGCTGCGAACGCGCCGGATGAAGCGTAGGGGCTGCTGCGGAGACCCTCGGACGGTTATAGGCGTGGGGCCGTCACAAGCAAAGCTAATGCATGCGTGGGGCCGCTACAGGCGTGCTACTGTGCCAAAGTCCGCGGTGATTATCTAAACCAATCGTGTGCATTCGCTCGCTGGAATCGCACGGCTGCCGACCCGGCCGATCCCCCACGCGAATCCACCGGCCAACACCTAGCGTGCTCCTTCGTACAATGTGGCTGATTTAGGCGTCTATAAGAGATAATTTTGTTGAGGTCGAGGAAAGAGATTGAGGAAAGAGAATAGATTGTCTATAGTTATACGGACAATCTAATAGACAATTTATAGACATATTATGTACTCCTGATAGAAAAGAGAATAGATTGTCTGTAGTTCTACGGACAATCTAATAGACAACCTATAGACATATTATGTACTCCCTTTGATCATAAATTTTTGACTCAAATTTATCCAAATATAAATGTATTTATTTTTAAAAATGTCTGGATATATGTAATATTTCGACAACAATTTATGATCAGAGGTAGTACCATTTTGTATATACTATCTGTAAATCACATGCTATGGGTGTCTGTACCTACAAGCGCTGATAATCGCACAAAAGAGCGGGGGCGAACCGCTAAATTAAGCTCGGACAACACCCACCCGTTTCCTCCGTCACGAATCATGGCGGCGGCGGAGGCGGCGGCGACGACTACGATCCTGGAGCTGGATCCTTCGCACGAGCGTGCCGGCCGCGTCATCGATGACATCGTGCGGCTGGAGAAGAGGATATTCCCCAAGCACGAGTCCCTGGCGCGCTCCTTCCGCGAGGAGCTCAAGCGCCGCAACTCCGGCCTGCTCTACTCGACGTCCGGCGGCGAGGAGGAGGAGGTCGCCGGGTACGCCATGTACACATGCGCCACCTCCCTCTGCGCCTCCATCACCAAGCTCGCCGGTGAGACGCGCGCTGCCCCCTCGAAACTTTTACCCGGAGGCCGGAGCCGCAAAGCTTATGGTGTGAACTCTTCGCTTGTAGTGAAGGAAGGCTGCCGGAGGCGGGGGATCGGCGAGGCGCTGTTGGAGGCCGCCGTCGAGAGGTGCCGGAGGCGGCGGATCCAGCGCGTGTCCCTCCACGTGGACCCGGCGAGGACGGCCGCCGTGGCGCTGTACCGGAAGGCCGGCTTCCAGGTCGAAACCACCGTCGTGGGCTACTACTCGCCGGAGAGGGATGCTTACCGTATGTACATGGATCTCCTCTAGGGTTCATCTTCAGGATCTCTGGGACTGCCAATTTTGCTGTTATCTAGTTCGAATTGATTTCTCTGAATTTACGTGGGAGTTGAACGGTTATCTGAAATTTCTGTGCTCGAAAGGGCGGCAATAACTGGTAGAGAATGTGGATGGATGTATTGAAGATTTCAGATATTGCCAAAATGCAAATTAATATTGTTGCAGAAGGGACAACTCAGTTATACAAGTTGCTGTAATCACAGTTTCTCAGCAAGAGAGTTACAATATTTAATGCAACTTCTTGAGCGTATTTAGTGCCTCTTTAACGGTTCTGAGTACGTAATCAGTAACGTAATTTTGCGGCACAAAACACTTTGATGCAGAAATGACAAGAATTGGCTGCTCTATTAACTGTCTCAAATTTGCCCAAAAACTGTCTCAAATTTGCCCAAATATTGATGTATCTATGCTTAAAAATCATCTGGCTTGGATTGGAGGGAGTATTTTACTAGGAAGCAAAGTACCAGCAATATCAGTGCCCACACATCTGGAAGCAGCTTATATACAACAAGAAAAAGAAAAAGAATGCGAGGAAGAGCAAACAAACAGCACCGCCTCCATTTGGGGCAAGCTAAAGATCTATATTGACATAGCCATGTCAGATATATACAAACTGGCTGGATTTGCTTAGCTTAAGCATGCAGGCAGACACTAAATAAGTTCTAAAACACAAAAGAGAGGTTCTCGACTACAAATGCGACAGTTCTGAGGCACTTCAAAGAGCTTGGCTACGAGCATGTAAATAGAGACCTTGCGGCATAGCTTAATACGAACTGGGCACTTGGTCGAGGGTCTTGAGAAGGGGACGGCTGCCAATCATTTTATGTGGGAATCATAAACACTGAAGATGACATCAGGCACAATCAGAGGCAGCTTATTTATGTACATGAACAGCCTTCTGAGGTTCTCTCTTGATACTGTCTCCATGTCAACCACGTCTCGTTCCTCAACATAGATCCACAAGTCACCAGAGTTGGTCTTCTTCAAGTTGTCACGGCAAAATGGACAGGACTGCGATCTTGAGTTCCTGCAGCAACCGACATTTTGTGTTAAAAGCATGGTTTTGAAACAACAAAATATAGATGTCAGCTATGAGAACGATCCAAGTTATGCTACCAGAAAAGGTGTGAATGGGCTGCAAGAAGACAGGCAGATCACAAACATTGTAGGAACATCTAGTGGAATGTTAAAAGAACTGTTACACATAAACAAATAAATAGCTGCCATCCACTGCTAACACATGAAACTAGGTTGTTTTGTGGATCCCACATCGTGTTTTACTATCGAATGATTAACTGAAGTAAGCGAAAGCATGGAACAATCCATACTATCATATCCTGGAAATGATAAACTACACATGAGCAGAGTATCCAGATTACATGGGGGTTTGAGTATTACTGCACGAGAAACTAGGCCAATAGTCAATGCTCAAAAAATGCGAGAGCCTGGTTCTTCAGCAATAAGAATATAGTTCAGAACATTTCTAAGTTGCTAGTCCTGCATTTTTAGACTATCTGCAATGAATCAGACAGCCACTGTGTCATTTCACGAATGATGATACCAGTGGTAACAGGGATAAATAAAAAAGATATTGCTCTGCATCATCCACACAGTACTATGCATGTTCTGTTTAGCTACTGGACATCCATACTGATGCTTTATAAGGCTATAAGCATAGAAACTGGAAGCAACTACCTGAAAATAAGGCATAAGCTTATGTACATGTCGATATATCATCAACAGCTCGATGTTTGTCAGGCGTAAGCTTCTATGATCCTCAAGAGACATCCATGCTACAGAAGATTAATAGGGAATGCAGCATACATAACACGAGACACTAAATTCAGGCGTGAACTTATCACCAACATCAACATTATCAATGGCACCACGTTTGCCAGGGCGCATAAGAAGGTTACACGGCACTAAAATGCTGTCACACGAAATACATGGGCAGAAACTGAAAGTTTGTGCATACCAGTCCTGGTAGCATCTTAGGCACATAGCATGCGTGCAGTTGGGCAACACGACTTTGCTGTTCATCTCCATGCAGATCCCACATTCCTCTTCCCTCTCAGCATCAATATCAGATAAGCTGCTTGATTCATCGTCCTCTCTCCTCCTGTACCTCTCCATGCACACGGCCTTCTGCTTTTTGTCCTCCATATCAGTAATCCCTCTTTGCAGTTGCAGCAAAGAAGGAAATACCACAGCTGCTCGTGCCAACAGTATAACAGTTCCAATCAGTTAAAACAGTACAAACAGTAGATAAGAAGCATTATTGGACACTCAGCTAAAGTAACAAGGAACTCATCACATACCATAGAACTCCTTGATGCTGGCTTTCCTCTCATGAGTCGACATTGTTGTCGTGCCATCGACATAGACCTGCACAATGAGCTACAATCTCAGCAAAAAACACAAGCAACAAACCAACAGCCAGGATGCAGCTAAACACAACGGAACCTTGTAAATGAGGATCCTCAGCAGACCGAGAGCCCCAGCAAGGCTGCAGTCCGTCCACTGCACCAGGAAGAGGAATATATGCGCGGCGGGACTATACGATAGCCGCATCTGCAGGCACGCGCCATCATACTCCCGGGGAAACTCAGATGCCCTGCTCGTCAAGCACACATAAACAAATAAGCAAGCATCTAGCGTCATTCACAGCACATATCACTTGCAGTCAGAAATCCCACCCCGCCCCCCTGAGCCCCTCCCCCTAAATCACACTACCTTTTCCTCTCTTTTTCCTTAAGGGGCTAGTATAACATACTCCGTAGAACGCAGAAACACATGGGGGGAGCGCAGATTGTTTTAACATATGATGCCATGGCGAACACATGCGATCTCCTCCTCTTCCTGAATCTACGACCACTAGCTAGACCGCTCGTGCGCTCACGGTCCGGATAAGGATAATAATGCATCGAACAACCGGGCCAACCACCGCCCGCGCCGAATCCCACCTGACGAACGGGAAGCGCCGATGCGCAGTTCGCGCATGGATCGGCCGATCGATCGCCCAGTCCACATTGCACAGCCGCGGGGCGGCAGCTAGAGCCGTCCCACGAACCGCTTCCTCCCACCGACAAGGACGCCATGCGAGTAAAATTGGGGGTGATGAAATTGGAGTGCGGAAATGAAAATCGGGTGCTTACAGGGTGTTGGCGTGCTGGATGTCAGCTTCGAGCACCTTGAGGGAGTCCCTGTACGCCTTCCGCATCCTCCTCCGCCGACCCCGCCCTTCTCATCCAACCCCCGGGAAAACACCACGCCGCTACCGACCGGCCACTCCTTGATTGCGCCCTTGAGGAGGCTGATGCTACGCGGCAGGAGGGATTCTCCGCGATTGCATTCGGGATTCTTCAGGAGGCGGTGGGGGTGGGCCGTGGGCGTGGGAGATGGAGGAAGACGATGAGGAGTGGGTCTTTGAAGAAGGTTGGGGAAGGGGAAGGAGGCGAGTGTGCGTTCGTGCCGGATGCGCGGACTCGGGAGGGGGGTAGCCCGGCCGGCGCCACGTGTGCCGCGACGAGAGGGGACGCGTCGGGAAGCGTGGGAGCCGCCCCGGTGGTGCGGTGTCCTGGTTTTCTGTCTTTCGATGTATAGGAATAGGATCTCTTGCCCGCTGTACAGAGAACCGACGACAGTGCTGGTGGGAACAACGTGAGGTGCCGCTGCTCAGGGTCGGCGTGGCGTTGGTGAGTCCTGATCATCAGATTAACACTCCGATTGCGATCCCGATAAAAAAAAACTCCGACTGCGATTTATAGAAAAATATTACTTACCGGTATTACTTGTCTCAAATTTATCCAAATACGGATGCATCTATGCGTAAAAAACGTTTATATACATGTAATATTTTGACAAGGAATTCCGGCCGGAGGGAGTAGCTCAGTTTCATAATTCTTGTCGAAATATTACATGTATTTATATGTTTTTTAGAAATAGATACATTCATATTTGGACAAATTTGACACAAGAATTATGATACTTGGTGGACTGTGGATTTTTTTCATAAGCTTTTTTAAAATAATTGCAATCCTTATGAATTTATTCTTCTATAAAAATCTTTCAGGCCCTAGGAATGTGATTGACAAGTTCCAATGGGATGTTTATGCTTCCATTTCAAAATAAATATATCATAAAATTTCGAAATTCTAATGCTTTGGAAAATTTTCGTGTTTCTTTTGTCTGAACCATCCAAAGACATCGCCTTGGAAAACCTTATGCTTTCACATACTAGTTCCTGCAATTTTTTCTATTCTAATGCATGCACTCTCTTTTGGTCTCTTTTCTTTTCTACTCTCTCTGTCCCATATTAAGTGATTTTCTATTAATATATCTAGATGTTTTTTAGACATAGATACATCCAAATTTGAATCACTTAATATGGGACGGAGGGAGTACAAGTTTCTCAGCATAACATCACACGGTAGGCACAAAGGACAACATATGAACTTTAACAAATAACAAATGAGAGCAATGTTTCAATAATCTCTTATTCAAATGGTCAGTGTGCAAGAGTATAACCCAAAAACGGGTCTAGCAATTTCTCCCTTTGGCGGGAGCCGGTGGACCTAGAGTAATTTACAAGGACGGCCGTGGACTCTTCCTGCGCAAGATATTAATGATTAATACAATTTTAGTGACGCAGCTGGTGAGTCTCTAGAAAGGTCCCGTGACTTGTCGTGTCTGTCTTTAAGCTGGTCTATCTTCGTGGCCTTGCCTGCCCCCCCGTTTGAACTGAAAAAGGAAATGGAAATGTGCCTTTTGTCTTATCACCTTATCTCGCTTCACTTCGTTTTCAAACATCCCATGGACATGGACTGACTATACACGTTCGGCAGACAAACATCGCATCGAGAAAGCGTCCGATTCTTCATGGTGATTTGCTAAACAAAACCACACCTACCCCTTGCAGTTCACAAGATGATAATAACATTCTGGGCACGTGTTTGGTCGGATTTTTAGAACTTGGACTAGCGTTTTCTAAAAAGTTGGATCGGATACTTGTGTGCTAAATGTGTGTTTTGTGCACAACCATACTTCCATAGTACGTTCTCTGTCTAACAATCGGCCTAACTATATTGTGCATTTTACGTGCATTACCAAAATTGATATCGTTGCGCCTAAGCTAAATGAAAAGGGTAATATTTGTAATTTCTTGTGGTCAGAGTCATTTTTCAAAGACCATCAAAATATTGAAAAGAGTAATACATCTGAAACCATCACTTTTGGGATTTGGTTAGTCGAAACCACCACTTTGACTTTGCCAGAAATCACCACTTTTAGGTAATCTGTTGCATGCAGCCAAAATTATCGCATCTGCCAGTCTAAACACATGCTCCCTCCGTCCCATATTAAGTGACTCAAATTTGTCCAAATATGAATGTATATATGTCTAAAAAACGTCTAGATACATGTAATAGAATGTCACTCAATATGGGACGGAGGGGGTATCTGACACCACGGTCCACCAGTCAAGTTATTCCACCGTGAAATAAAATCAAAAAGTGGTCGCTCCCGCTAACCAAATTACCAAAAGTAGACAATTTACTGTCAATCTTTTGTGAACTAGAGGGAGCATTTGTCTACTGCCTGGTAGAACGGTGGAAGTAATCAACAAAACAAGATACCAAATTGTGTTCAGTTTGTTGGCACACTTTGAATGGTTAAAAACATAGTACAACAGTCATTTGCCTACGGATTTTGCAACACGGTCTACCAAATGGCAATCGATAATTGTCTAAAAAAACCACGTAAACCGAGTTGGTGGAGGTGTGAATGCATGACTCCTTACACAAATATATATCGATGCATGTACATCAATGTAAATGTATGATGGTTATGTGCAGGCACTTCTATCTTCTTGTAAAAAAGAAGAATAATCCCCGATGCTTTACCCTTTTTTCTGTTGGAAATACTGGACATACAACTTTGTATTCTCTTCGTACGTGTTGCATGGCCTATGTTGTCATGTAAACCGTACACACCTAGAAACGCGTCTGACGAGGGAATGACCCTTCGGGTCCCCAACCTTTGTATCCCTGATACAGCCCAACAGGAGGTCCACACGAAGGCCCATCAAGTATACACAGGTCGAGTCCCGTGAAATGCGGTTCAAGCTAAGGAATGTAATCTAATCATACCAGAGTGTACTGCTCTGATTTTAACCATCCCGATTATCACGCCCGAGACCTACCCATCTGTATATAAGGCTAGGAGGGGAGATCGGGAAGGGCCATCCTCTACACACACGCCATATCCCATCTGTGCACCATAGCCTCAGAGCTTCCCTGTAACCTTGATCAATACAAAAACACCAAAGCAGGACGTAGGGGTGTTACCTCCTTGAGGGCTCCGAACCTGGGTAATCTTTGTGTCCCCCTAGGTCCTTGTTAGTCGACGAGGTTGCTGGTGCACCCCGTGCTCTCCTTAGTCGAAAATCCTCGAGTTTGGGTATTGCCGAGGTAGTCCCTCGACAGCATCACTTCGTAGCACGTGAGATTTTTTTATCAATAACTTTTTATCTCACCCTTACTTACGAAGCCTTTTTTATATAGGATTTATGTACCAAGCCTTGTGGACACGCACATCTCTTGCACCTTGTATCGCAAATTAAGGCTAGGCTTTCAACAAACCACTCCACAAATAGTGGTGACTATCCATTCATGTTTTTGGTCCTATGAAAATTTGTAACTATGGACCACTATGGATGATGTGGCTCGCCGGTCTCTGCCATGTTGAAAGAGATGGGGGTGCCGGTGCCCGTAGACCTCTAGCTCCATGCCGGCGCGGCATGGATGAGAGAGAGTGAGGGGTTGGGATGGAAGAGAAATGAGATGGACAAGACTAGAAGATAGATGATGGATACATAACTAACATTTGGGCCATGGATGACAGTGAGCTGTGAGAGACAATTGTAATCTCGGTCAGGAAGGATCACCCTTTTTCCAGTGTGCCAAACGAATTCAAGGTCAAAATTGACATGGATCAGCAGACGAGGGTGCTTACTTCAGGGATTAGAAGGTGGGAGTTGATTTTAGACTGTCAAAATGGCAGTGCAAAAGAAAGAAAGTGCATGGCACCTTTTTTTTTTAAGTGTAGTATAAAAATGCAGGTTTGCCAAGATTGGTGGAACAGTATCGAAAAACCATTCTCCTGGAGTAGTAATGTAATTGTGCCTATTCTGTGGTAGATTACCATAAGTTGTTGATGAGAATCACCCAAAATGGCTTGTTTTTTCTTCCAGGAAATTCTCTGTGCAGGATTCGTGGACTGTACAGTCTCCATTGTCTTGTGGTGCTGGTGGAATACCATGTCTTGTCTCCTTTTTCTTCATCCAGATAAAACTTCTATTGCAAATTTCAGAGCATCTCCACACTTATGGCAACCTATGATGCACCTAAAATTTCCCAACTTTTGCCCAAATTTTGAACTTGTCAAATGCAAGAGAGTAACAGAGCTTAGAGAGATAACTTCACCATAAGATACAAGATCAGCAGATAAATTATTTTTGACAGCTTAAACATTTAAACAACCTCACACCATATGTACCTACCCTGTCCTGGTTCACCAAATCTAACACCTGCTGCCATTTTTAATTAGTTATATATTTATTTATTTTTACCTCTATAGTCTCATCCCTTTCTTTTCTCTTTTTTGGCAACAAGGAATAGTTGGTTTTAACATAAGACAAGCCAATAAAACAAGAATGGATGGAGATATTACGGCGTAGTAAAATAGAAAAAAATAACTATCCATCACACGTTAGGTACTTATCAGTACAAGCCTGGTAGTATTTATACAAGTTAAGTCCATATACTCTCATTCGAATTCCTGAGTCCCTCCTGGAGACAAGAACAAACTCTGTCCAATGAGAGGGGGCATGAAGAAAGGGAAATGGTCCAAGGAAGAGGATAATCTGATCAAAAACCACATCGAGAAGTATGGTATTGGCCGTAGCTGGCAGGGATTATCGAATACTTTAGGTTTGATGTTCTTTCCATCATCTATCACCATGCAGACATATCTATTTGAGCTCTTGATATTGTTCATAAATCAATGAACTCCCATTCGTTTTATTTGTCTCTAAAATAAATGAACAATAACTCTGGTCATTAAAATTTAATATTATTCGTTTGGCTTGCAAATGATCGATGTTGTTCTCATTGCTGTTGTTAGCATATTACATAGAAGTATACAGGCATGCGGCACTGTTTTTTACTGCAAAGTCAAGACATGTGCAGTTACTTAACTTTCAGAGGTCTGTCCAAATTTTTATGACCTCAGTAGTTTATCTTAGCCATAGCAGTTGTATAACTAGTACTGTACTATAAATGTTTGATCAATTTTGAATTTCGAACTACAAATGTTTCTGTCAGGAGTTAAGACTGACACAGTCCTTAGAAATGTTCCGTGGCCGATTCCTTCAGAAAAGAACAATAGTTTCATACAGAAAAACAGTTTCCTCGGCATGGTCATGGCAGTTGGCAAATCATCACTACTTTCCTCGTGTCTGAAGCTTTCTTGGTGCATCGCAGGGCTTCAGCGCTGCGGCCGGAGTTGCCGTTCACGGTGGCTGAACTACCTTCGTCCGGGGCTGAAGCACGGCAACTTCACGGCGGCCGAGGAGAGGATCATCTGCGAGATGTACAGCAAGAGGGGAAGCTGGTGAGTGAGCCTGACATTAACCTTCCAGTGCTACTGTTCAGAAGTTAAATGAAACCAGAGCTAAACATCGAATGCTTTTTTGATGAATCAGATCAAATGTGCATCTGTTAATCAGTTGTTGTTGTTTTTTTGCGGGTATAATCAGTTGTTGTATTGATATTCTGTTCAGATCAAATTGGCTCAAACTACATCTTCTAGAAACGAAAATGCATACAAAATTTGCTTGCTTCAGTTTTGTTGGGTTCACTGACATGCTCTTATTGGCATTCGATCAAACAGCTGGTCTATCATCGCCGCCGTGCTCCCCGGGAGGACGGACCTCGCCATCAAGAACTACTGGAACAGCACGCTCAAGAAGAGGTTCCCCCGCGCGGCCAGGAGCCGCCGCCGCACCAGCAGTGATTCCTCCGACGACACCGGCCCAGACCTCACGCTGGTCGTCTACAACGACGACGAGAGCACCAGCACCACCACGGCGCCGGACCTCGCGCTGATCGTGTACAACGAGGAAGAGGAGAGCGCCGCAGAGCCGGAGCTCCCGCTGGTCGTGTACAACGAGGAGGAGGAGAGCGCCGCAGCGCCGGAGCTCCCGCTGGTCCTGTACAACGAGGAGGAGAGCGCCACGGCAGGATCCTCGTCAAGCCATTCCAGCGGCGTGGACAAGCCCGTGGCCGTCCTGTCCGGCTCGCAGCTGCAAGCGGGACTGCAACCGCCGCCGCCAATTTGCGCGCCGGTGCAAGCGGGAGCGCAACCGTCGCCGCCGCCGGTCACCCTTGTGAAGGAAGAGCTGATCAGCGCGCCGGTGAGGACGTCGCCTGTTGATTATCATCAAACAGGTGAAGAGATGGACGTCGGCTGGGCTCTCATGTCCCCGATGCCCCTGTCGTACATGGACCCGGATCTCGCTCGCATCATTGGCATCGATCTGCCTCCAATTGCTGGTTTCGAGGATATCGGTAGCTTCCTCTCGTTCTTCAATTAATTAACCACTGAATTTAGACGTAGCAAGAATCTCGAATCGTTCTTGGTTCAGAGTTAAGCTGCTTCAGGAGTAGCTGTGATGTAGGTTAGAGTTAACAATACCTCTGCTGTTAGGATTTGAATACTGGTGAAGCTTGTGTACTGGTGACTGACTTTGTTATTCTGAATATTGAAGACCATATATTGATTTAATTTCTGCCCATTGTACAATTATTGTCGCGCAATTATCTTCAGCCATATTCATCCTTATTTTTGTGGAATCAGGTTCATCTTTTCTGACAAAGCATTCCAAGGATCAGGGATTTTATGCGGTGCCACTTGTTTTTGTTCCACTATAAAATGTTTTTTATGTCGAATTTGAGTCATAGGTCTAACTGCAAATATTCTGGAAAAAAAAATACACCGGTTTCCTGTAGGAACCAAACTATATCCAACTTTGAATTCAGAAAGTAGGTTGCACATACCCAATAGTGGTTATCCTTGCACCCTTAACAAACAAACGAAAGAACAGACGATGACAAAAAAATAACTAGAAACTGCACATGAACTTGATTGTGGCAAAAATAACTATTAACTACACATGAACACGATGATGGCAAAAAATAGCTAGAAACTACACATGAGCTCATGTGGCAACCGGGTCAAATGTGGTCAAAACTCCCGTTTTTTTAACCATGGTGCATATCTCACATCAGGTTGAGGTGCTAGAGTATCTGACTTCCTTCTTCTTGGGGTATGGAGTAACAATTTTTGGAGCATCGACGTGCATCCGCAGAGAGCTGAACTCCAGAGCCAAGATGGGCCTAGATAACAAGACCAGAACACTTTGCTTCTGAGCATCCGATTCGGCTAGTGCATCCGATCCTGTGTTGCTGATCTCGCCATCAGAGCACTTTTGTGGTTCTGCAGTTCTTGGACTCCAGATCTTAGCAGCACTTACAGGGCGCACCCTGCACAAGAAAAGACCTGGTTAGAAAGGCAAATGCACTAGCATGCGCATGAAGATGAAATATTTAATACAAAAAAAAATAGAAGAACAATGTGCATATGAGGAGATATTTAGAGTTTAGGTATGCAACCACCTGCACTCTACTTTGCAGGAATACTTGAGAAGATCAGGATGGTCCTCTGTCTGGCCGCTGAAATTCACAACACAAGAGAGCAGCGTATGTTAAGACTTTGAGACATTGAAACAACCGAGTGTATATTTTGAGAAGCATCTTTATGATTTCTCAAAATAAAACTACAGATGATTGCTTAAGCATCTAACTTCGCTTTTGCTTGCACGGATGTTGGGATTTTAGCAGCTTTATTTTGCGGAAATATGGAGGATCTCCACTTTAGATGAACCTAACCTGAAGCTTGGGAGTGACATTCTGATCGCCGGACCCATCCATTTGTTGTGTTTGTGTGATCCTGTTGCCATTTCCTCATGATTAGTAAGTGAAATAAGGCAGTGAATAAGAAAAATTAAGTTCGAGAAACTCCATTTCCTCATGATTAGTAAGTGAAATAAGGCAGTGGATGTCCTCAGGCATTTGAAGATAAATACTACTTTCAGTGAATTGGAGTATGAATTAGCGTAACTAAAACAGTTTTTAGTTTTTGCTCCAATGGGGATATACCAAACTCCATATATAATTAAGTTCCCCCTAAGTTCGAATGTAAGTTGAGAAGTCAAGCAAGTTAAAAGGATAAGGCCTGTAACTAGAATTGTATACTATACCTTCCATTTGTTTTCGACAAAGTAACTAGAACTTTCAGATTTCAAATTATTGCAGTAAAATAGACCATACAAATCGATGCATTTAGCATATAAAAAGACTGGAATTACCGATAATTGGCATACTGATGTTGCACAAATGCCTTGTAGATGAGCCTGTGGTCTCCGAGATCTCGATCCCACGGCAATTCTCTTGGTTGGAGAAGGTTGAACCCATTCCAAGCAAGTTCAGGAAGCTGTTTGGCTTTACCAACGGTTTATTTCTGATCGCAGAAGCTTCAGTCTATCCTCCCATATGAGCAAAGTTCATATTACAAATATCATAAACATTTGTGAAACCAAACCATGAGAAGTGCTCCGAGTACCTTTGAGAATGTAGCAACATGGCTCGGAAGCCCAACTTCCTACAATAATGAGAGCGATTTGCCGATTAATAAACTCAGTAAAAGCAATGAGGATTGCCCCCAACCGTATACAGAATCAGAGAAGGATTCTAGCATCACCTTGCGTCCGTGCCGGCAAGCCTCGGCGCTGTTTACTAGCACCCTGGCAGCCCACCTGTTAAGAGGTTCAGAGACCAAAAACCAGAGCAGTGCACAACCATAAATAAAAACTTATGATTAATGAACTGAAGAGGAGACAGCATCACAAATTGAGCAAGTTGCCTTATGCATCATCCTGGGCACGGGTCATCGGAATGGATTCCAGGTAATCAACCCGGTTGTCCACGCGCACGCGACCGTTGATTTAACAAAGGAGAGTGGCGGTCAAGTACAATGAACTGATCAAGTAGGCGTTTGTTTACCGGTCAAGTACAAAGGTTTCAGTTATCTTTTTTCTCTTTTCTAGTGCAAGTTGCTCCTATTGATTGACTCTACAGTTGTGTTCCCATCCCCTAACCCCAAGGAAGGAAGCAGGCACAGGGAAAGGCGATCGACAAGTGGAGTACTAAATAATGACAAAAGAAGCTACTACTAGTAGTACTCCACTAGTTAACAAGAAGAGATAGCGGCAACTCACGCGCAAGATGTCGGCGGGTTCCACACAATGCCGGCGATCACCACGAGCTGCGGCGAAAACAACGAGATGGCGAAGTCGTCAGCAAACAATTGGGGGAGACGGAAGGAAGGTAAGGATTGAGGGAGAAGGAAGGAGACGGCCGCCGGCGCGGCGGGTGATTATGAATTGGGAATTACCTCGTCGAAGCGGCCGGCGGGGCTGTCGTGGTAGCGCGCGAGGAACATGCCGCCGAGCGTGTAGCCGAAGGCCTCCACCAGGCGCAGCTCCCTGGGCACGAACGCCCGCGCCGTCGCCGCCTTCACCAAATGCAGCTGGTACAATGCGCTGCAAGACAAACACCAATCGCCTCATCCTCCCCCTTCCATCGGCAAGGAATTAAAACAAGAAAAATGGAGGAGAGGAGAGGCCTTGCCTGCCCTTGAACACCCAGGGAGGGCCGTGCCGGTACCCCGCGGCAGGCCTGTCCTCCTCGGCCGCCATGGACTGACTACTTCAGTGGCCGGCTGCGCCGGAAGAAGCACTGGTGGAGAGTGGGTTAGGCGCTTCCCTGAACAAGTGGGGAAGAGGAGCCAGGGCCAGGAGGGGGGATCAAGGCAAGGCAGCTTGGGTTTAAATTCTTGCTGTCGAGCTCAACTGAATGTGAGGAGGGAAGGAAGCTGTTGCTGCTGCTGATGTAGTTTCAGTGACTGATGCCGGGGGGTGGTGACGCTGCAGGTGCAAGGTTCGTGTTTGTGGGGATCTCGAGCTCGAGCCTTATCCAGTGTACAGACGGCACGAGCCTAGAGGCTGGGGGGTCACGTGACATCATCAGCTCCCCTTCCACCATGGTGCTGCTGGTGGTGGGGTGGAGATCTGTGAGGGGCCCTGCCCCATCAAACCTGACTGATACCGGACTCCGGAGACCGGAAGGTGTGTGTGGCTGGCAGGCAGTGGCAGCTGGTTTGCTTGCTGCTGCCCTGCTGCTGTTTCTGTGGTTGGAGCCACACTGACTGCGAGAGTGACATGGGGTAAAACTAAAAGGGAAAGGGACAGTCCAAGTTTCGAACACACACACTGCGTCGTATGCGCAGGTGCAAGTCACCGGCTGAGCTTAAGCCAGGAGGGGATGCATCAACCACTCACAACCATTTACATCCATCCAGGAGACCAATAAAATCTGAGAATACGGAGGAACATGCTCGCTTTCTTTCGGGAGTTCCTGGGATTCACTTGTGCAGTGACCTCATTGATGAAGAGAATACATGATACTAGGAACGCAAGCTGGTCAGCAAATTGTCAGTCAAATCGGATGAAACTAACATGCTGTACACAGTAAGTGAAGGGAAACAACAATTATTGGGGGGCCATCTCCCTTATAGAAAATTAATACAATGGAATGACTTAATTGTAGCATAAACAACGCTAGTGCTGTCTCGGCATTTTATCAAACACATGCACACATTTGATTGCAGAAATATGAGTAGCATGTTTTGATCTGGTTTAGTCAAACTGACTATCAATCACCTGGAACTTAATCGAGCCACCACCACATCCAAGTTCCAACCTCCACGGTTGAAAGGACAAGGGCCGCAACTGCAACAAGGATATGAGCTGTGGCGTAGCCAGCTTTTCAAGTCAGGGTGGTCTAATGAATAATTATTTTTTCGCGACGATATAACATGCCAACGTACTACTATAGAATTTAACAAAAGTACATATAATTTACAGTTATGATGAAATATGCATAAAGAAAACGATGCACACCTTATTTGTCCGGATACCGCCTTCTCATGACCATGAAAGTCTTGATTATATCATCTTCATTCACTTTGGAAAAAGCATTGCGTTCAATATATGTGTCCAGGCAGTCATCCAAAAGACTATCACCCATCTTATTTCTCAACTTGCTTTTGACTAAACTCATTGAAGAAAATGCTCTTTCAACACTTGCCGTCGCCACCGGAAGCAATAATACCAATTTGAGAAGCAAATACACCAAATAATAAACTATGTGCCTCCTCCTTGTTTGAACAAGCTTACGGCGGCAGCGGTGGCAGTTCTGGAGTTTGCTCTCGCACCACATTGTCTACCTGTGCCGAGGAAGGAGCTGAAAAAGGTGGAGCAATCTTTTTCTTCGCTGCATGTCTCAAAAAAAAGAGACACAATGTCTCCTCCTGCCCTCTTCATTTTTGCAACAATTCTACAATCCAAATACTCAATTTATCAAGTACCCCTTTGATCCTAAATTGTTGACTCAAATTTGTCTAAATATGAATGTATATATTCTCATAAAGCGTCTAGATACATAATGTTTCGACAACAATCTAAGATCGGAGGGAGTATCTATTGAAGCAAGTCAATAATTAATCAGTACAAACATTGGAATTGGAATCTACGTACTCCCTCCGTCCAACAAAAGATGTTTCAAGTTTGTCAAAATTTGAATGTATCTAAACATAACTTAGTATATAGATGCATTCAAATTTAGTTAAAGTGGAGACATCTTTTGTTGGATGGAGGGAGTACGAAGTATCTGATAAACCTTGTCCGTCAAACCCTCTTTTTCCTTCTGATCCGGAGCTTGAAGTCAGGCCGCCGCTCGTCGGCCGGCCGGCCGCCGCGTGTCTACAATGCCGATCTCCGATTCTCCTTTTGTTGCTAGCTAGGGCTTCTTGACTTGGAGTTTCAGACGGGAATTTGCGAATTGAGAGAGCCACGGTTCGGGTGGAAACTGGAAAGGTGCACGCGGCACGGCGGAACGGGCGATTTTTTTATTTTTTTGAGAAAGGCGGAACGGGCGAGTTGATCGATCATCTCTTACTCTGATCTACTCCGTGTCAATTAGCTATATGGGCCAGCTATTGTTTTAGCCCATCGGATCACATAGTGAATTGGCTTTGATTTTTTTTATTTTGAACTGATATGGCAGTAGTATATTGGGCTGGGCTAAAATCCCAGGGTGGTCCCCTGTGGCTTCGCCACTGGATATGAGGAGAAGGTCGCCAACCCAACTCACCGTGGAGGAGCAGGAGGGCTCGCGTGCGTGGGTTCTTCGGAGTCGCTGGCACGTCCGGACTGAGCTTCGAGCGTCGCTGTCGCTTTGCCAATTCGAGCCTGGAGCTGCTCACCGCTGGATGTCAAGCGCGACTCTGAGACTGCACCTTCGAGAACGCCACACGAGCACAGGAAGATGCAGATTGCACGTAAATCAAAACTCGCGGACTCCACCTTTTTCACATTCACATTTTACATTTTTTTTTACTTCTTCCAATTTCGTAAAACACCCCATCCATAATTCTTATTGTTTCAGTACAAATTTAAACTAAAACAACGACAAGAATTATGGAACGGAGAAAGTATCTTTTTCTCCCTGAAATATAGCTTATTGCTCATTGGTTCTTACACCCGGCCAATAACTGTTCACTCACTTAATCTTAAAACACTACGAATGGTCAAGCACATCGATGAGATGTTTCTCGGTCAAAGTGCAAAAATCTATATGAGTTATTTTAAGAAAACGGATGAAATGAGAGTTCATCTCCTCAAGGTAAAAGAAGAGTTGGATCTGCGATGAACAATTAGACATCTAAAAAACTTGGAAATTTCCTCACCTATTTGCATATAAGGCACCAATAGAATGAAAACATGTACTTTTACAATGGAAATCATCAAATCCAAACAGGGACTTCATGTTCTGCATCAGCTGCCTGCCTAAGAAATGAAAGAAAAAGACCCCAGCAGCATCTTGTGATGCTCAACAGAAATGGAAAAATGTTGTCTCATGCGTGTCAATCTCTGTTGAAATCAGTCGTGACATTACGAGAAGCTGCAACAAAATGCATGAACTGACGTTCTAAAGGCCGCAAAAGACCTTAGAAAAACATTCAATGCCACCCTTTCTTATTTGTATTGTACTCCCTCCATTTCATAAAGGTTGGCGTATTTTGTTTTGTTAGGACAAAGCTTGACCGATGAAAACTTCATTGATATGTGTTTTTCATATATGAAATTTATATCGATAGATTCGTCTTTAAAAGTTCTTTCTAATGATCATGGTTTCGTATCATATAACTTACATATTGATAGAATATTTCTTGGTCAGAGGTTTGTCTTAACGAAACAAAATACGCCAACGTTTGTGAAAAGGAGGGAGTACATAGTTATTCGATGCCGAGCAAGACGCTACAGAAGCATAGAACAAATAGATTTCTGACGCACTAGACAAAACTCTTCACCGTTTCAACATTGCTAGAAGAACCCTTGATGTAGCGGCCATCAGAGGTACGTCGATTTTTCAGTGCGTTCCAGCATACTGTGCGATATGTCTGGGTCTGTTGGCACGCCTCTTGGTAAGCCTTACGATAACGTTGTCTTTGTCATAGCAGGCGCGGGCCTGCCCCTCCATCGGCCGGAGCGCGTCGAAATAGTCATTGCAGTCCTTGCATGTGCGAACGAGCACGTTGTATAGGACGCACCACTTGTGCGGCTCCATCTCAGGCAGCCGGTGCTTTCCGTGGTGGAGCGGGCCGATGGATACCACCTGCGGATAATAGGCATGCTCGTTGCCGTCACCGAGGTACTCGGGCACACGATACACGGACTGGCGCGCCCATGGGCACGCACGCTCCTCCGCACGCGCCTGCACCAGCTTCTCGCGGATGGTGATCACCCACTTTGGGTCAAGCGGCTTCAGGCTGTGCGCCGGGACCTCGACGGGTGCCTGTTCCTGGAGTTTCAACAATGCAAAAGTGTTACTCTGATGGAGTTTCAACAATGTATCTCTGATACGCATGCAGTAGTCACAAGTGCAAAGCATGCAGGTGAGATTTAGCACTGCACACCCAGTCTTCTCCATCAGAGACCGCCTCTCCCGTCATAAATGTTCTGAAACTGTGGAACATCATTTGTGCTTCAGTAACACACAATTATAGCAGATCGAGAGTAAAGGCCACATGAGTGCCAGCTAGAATTATGCTGTGCGTGCTGCTCGCTGGTAACTATAGTCCAACAGTTAGCCGTTTCTTACAGTTACAGCAGCAGCAACAACAACAACAAAAAGCGAGGCGTTTTCAGTTCAGGCTTTGAAGTGGTGAGATATACTACGAGGTGTCACTCTGCAGCACCTTCAATGTCATTAGTTTCAGTTCAGAATTTGAAGTACTCCTATGGCCTTTACAGTTGGTGGTGAACGTGCTGAAGAGTAGTTTTCGTTGAGCAGTTGCTTTGTTTATTTCCTATGCATAATCTCTGAGACGCAGTGGTCACAAGTACTACAAAGCATGCAGCTGAGATTTAGCACTGCACATACATTCTTCCCCTGTTCCCCATCAGAGACTGTGTCTCCTGTGTCATAATGTTCTGAAACATCATGTGTGCTTCACTAACACAACTACTCCTTATATCAGATCGAGAGTCAGGGGATATCCTCCTTTTTGAAAAGAAAAAAAGACAGATATACGAGGTGTCACTCTGCAGCACCTTCACTGTCATCAGTTCCAGTTCAGGCTTTGAAGTAGTATTCTTTATCGAGGCAAATGTCACCCATGATGTCACTCCTGCTCCAGCTCTGCTTGTTCGTCAGCCGCTTGTTTTCCCTGGTAGAACCAGAAAAAACAAATGCACAATATAATTAATGGATGACTAATTTCTCAGCCATCCTTAAGTTGACGCACAGTATATGCCACAGCATCAACGCAGCACAATGCTGCTTTATTACGGAAGCACATGAGCAAGTCTTATAATGTTCTCAGCACCAAGCAAACACAGACAGTTTCAGCAAGTTGAATATGTCTCAACAAAGAACAAAAACAAAGCAGTTCAATCACATTCCACGGGAAACGAACGAAGCAACCGCGATTCAGGAAAACCTCTCCCGGAATTCAGGTCCACTGCAAAACTCCACCAGGTTCTTCGCTGCCTTACTGCAGCTGCTCACGGAACACCCGGAGAACGTCGGCGAAGGTGACGATGCCGGCGAGACGGCAATCGTCATCCTCGTCGAGAACCCAGAGGTAGCTCACGCGGTGAGCGAGCGCCTGGACCATGACGGCCACCAGCGAGCTCGCGGGGCTGCACACTACGGGCTCCTCGGTCGACCGGCGCCCGAAGCTCCCCGACGACGGGCGCCTAAGGTGCGCCCTGCCGGTGTCCTCGTCAGAGGAAGACGAGGATGAGAAGGAGAACGAAGTCATCGTCTCGTCCTCCATCAGCTCAAGCATGGCGTCCAGGCCCTTGGCCTTGAGCCCGGCCTTGATGGACCGCAGGATGTGCTCCGGCGGTGAGCCGAAGTAGTCGATGTACGCCATGAGGTCCGCCGCCGAGAGCGTGGCAATGGCGGCTGCCGCCGTCTCGTCACAGGCGGCGAGGTGCGCGGTGGAAATCTCGCCGACGAGGTGGCCGTCGGCGCTGACCACGGCGACGGCCGTCTCGGCGGCGATGGAGGCGCGGATGAGGGGCACGGCGGAGAGGGCCGCCTCGTCGGGGCGCACCGAGAGGTAGTCGGCGCTGACGAGGCCGAGGGAGGAGACGGAGCGGGCGGCGACATGGTAGAAGAGGGAGATGGAGTTGAGGAAGTAGCGGACCAGGTCCTCCTGCGTCAGCCAGCAGAAGTCGCCGGCAACGCCGGCGGCCACGCCGCCGAGCTGCTTCTTGCGGCCGCCGCCAGAGCGGAGCGGGACGGCGAGCACCTGCGCGCCGTTCAGAACCGCATCAAGCGCCTCCAGAACACTGCAGAAAAAATGTCACATATGTGTCAGCGAAATCGAACAAAAAATACTCATGTCGGTAAATAAAGAAAGAACAAGATTCAGATTCAAACATCTCTAACGGAGAAAAAAGCTGGCCCAAGACCATTCCACACAAAGATCCTAAAAAAAGATCCTGCTATTGTTCCAAGATTCGACCAAAAGGCGCGATTTCTGAACCACATGTACCAACAACAAAAAAATCTCCCTGCAAAGAAGTCTCGCAAGGAGACATGGGTGGATGTCGCAATCTGCTCCAGTACGACGCGGATCGGCGCCACAAGATTGCTCCCGGTGAGTCGGCCGATTTGACCCGAAGAAGACGCGGCCTTTTTGTCCTAACGAGATGCGAGCCAGGAGCCACTCGTTCGAATCGCCTCGCATATCCCAATTCGAAACCAAATTCTCCACGCAATTTCGATTGGAATCATCAGATCATACATGACCTTATCTTCCTCCTGAAACAAACTTACTTTTTTACTACTGTACAATTAATACAAGCGTGAAAACATTTTTTTTATAAGTTATCGGTTTGGGATCTTGACTGGAATCGCGTTTTTTTGTAACTCGCCGAGTTCCCCACCGAACAAGGCTCCAATCTTGGACAGGTCACGGCGCGTCGTTTCCTCAAGAGACTACGTAATACTGGAGCAGCAATAATAAAGCGGGGAGGGGGTCGGAATTACCTGGAGCGGGGATCTACGCGGCGCACCTCGCCTTCGCCGTCCTTGGGCAGGAGGGCGGAGACGGGCTTGGCGAGCGCGGCGGCGGGGCGGGCGAGGGCGTCGGGGGAGGCGCAGAGGAGGCAGAGCACGTCGGCGAGGCCAGCGCGTCCCACGACGGCGCCCCGCGGGCCGGTGACGGCGGCGCAGACGGCGGCGGCGGCACGGGGGCCCTTCCGGACGGCGGCGGCGAGGTCTCCGGCGGCCGCGGAGAGCGGGAGCGACCTCCTCACGGCCGGCTTGCCGATGCAGAGGTCCGACACGTCATTGGCCAGGAGGCTCACTGCCATGCACTCGCGGGCGAACCCTGGACAGGTTCCGATGCCGAAACCCTGGAACGGGGAAAAGGGGAATTCGCGACGAGCGAGAGAGAGAGAGACCAGGAGGAGGCTGTTTTCCTGGGAAGAGTTCGAGAGGGGGACGAGGAGAGGGGATCTGTTTTCTAGCTACGGCTGGAGACACGGGAGGGCGTATATATAGACTCTGGCGAAAGCGGGACGCGTCGTTACGCGGATTAGGGCCGACATGACTCCATGACGTGTGGGACCAGGATTCATACGGGCCCATGAGGAAATGAGATGGGTGATAAGTGCGAGTTGTTGTGTGACTGTGCCCGTGGTTTATACGGTGGTTCTGAACTCTGAAGCATGGATCGGCTTCGGTTTGGAATCAAGTTTGAGCCGAGAACTTGCCAGCCGGCCGGGCGAGGGATACTACTAGGAGTACTATGAAATGAAACGGTCCCTGTTCTTCACCTTATTGCGCAGAATTTAAAAAAATACAGTACTCCGTATGAAAGTTATTGGCCTATTTTACACCAACTACACAGGGTACGTCATGTACCAATGTACATCACGATACATCACGACTTCTGGTCTACTGTGCCTTTAACCTACCTTTAAACCCTCCTGTTCCATTCAGGAGGATACAACGAGGGGTTTAAAAATGCATATGTTCCGTACTTCTTTTCAAAGACCAGGTCAAAGGCGCAACATGTTCTCGCAAACAAAAATGTTTCTCGAAAATACCGTCATTTTTACCATAATTAAAGGGTTTTCATGTAAAACCAAAATTATTAAGCGCGGTCTGGGTTTGATCCTGGCTTGTTTTTCTATATGTATGTTTGATTAGACCCGACCGAGATTCCACGGAGGAGCGACCCCCCGTTTCAAATCCAATAGGACGAAAAAATATTATCCCCACTTGTGGGTCTTCCCAAATCCGTGCCAGTGCAACAGAAAAAATGTGATCCTTATATCGTGATCTCGAGGCGATGGCTATGGCAGTGGCGTAATGGGCTGAAAGGGACGCCAACAGCAATGGTGTGTCAATGACGGCATCTCCGGCGGCCCTACCCCGTGGCCCTCCCCTCCTACTTCTCAAAGACAAACTTTATGACCATAAATTTCATCTTGTCCCCTCACTCCCATGTCCATCTCCAAGCATGGGCAGAGGCAGAAAAAAAATATAGCATGCGTCAAAAAGGGAAAATACAATTATTAGGGAGGGCAAAAACCAAAACAAATAACCAACCTGTAGTACACAGAAGTAGGGACCTAGGGGTAACCCCCACCCCACACCCCCGGCCACTATCTCCAGGTATATCACCTCATGTGTCCCCTCCCCCTCCGCCATTGCCTCCAGGTATATCACGTCACGTCTCCCATCACAGGCGGCACCTCTAGAAGATCGCCACCCAACATATGTCGTCGTTTATCTAGACTTGTTATCAATGGAGCCGACCCATCCTACTACCTTCCATCTGGATCCAGCAGCAATGAACTCCTCAATGATGACTCAAAATTGGCAGCTAATCTTTAGGTTTAAATTAAATTTGATGTTGAGTTTACCTACGGACGAGTCTTCGTGTAGCAAATTTCAACACTAATAAAACCAACTCATTCGCCTTGACATGAACACGATAGCATAAGAAAAAAAAAAGGAAATGGTTCAACAAAGTGATTGCTTTTTGCTCTGTATATCTCTTAACATCTCTGGCTACCATGCATACATCTAGCTACAGCCACACATGCATTATTTTGTCATCAGAACCTTACTCCTGATATTACCACTTGAAGCAGGTCCACTACAATAACACGAATTATATGATTATATTAGTGATGCCTCCAAGTTTGGTAGTCCCTATTGTATAGTTGTATTACCAGAATTTGACACCCTGGCATGATTCAAAGCAACGGATCATCATCGCAAAACAAATCAGCAGCAGCAGATAATTCATTTCTGGACACAGGAAAAACTGCAGCTGGTTGTACTATGGTTTTGGAATCTTGGTCAACTATGTCGGGCAGCCGTCAGAGCAACAGAGCGTCGACGAGACCAGAACGGAGCTTTTTGACTATACTAACATGCGCCTCACGTGCTACAGCAGCCGATCCGATCGGTCCTTGTTTTTTTTATGGTGCCGATCGGTCCTTGTTGCCCGGCCCGTGTTCCTAATTACTGACATGTGCTTGTTTTCCAGCTTGACAGTGAGTCATCGGCACACTAGCTTACCCTTTTAATCTTTCGGATCACCTTTTAATCATTCCTGCGGTGTGCGTAATTCCTTCTGTCGCAAGTCTGTTCTGGTCCAAGCATGATGGCGATCCCCGGCCATGTCCATGTTTGGTTGTCTGGTGTGTGTGCGTGTGTATTCTTTTCCCACTACAAGATAAGCACCTGCAACAGTGTTAGCGAGCACTACTACAGTACATAGGACATACCATCAGTTGCCGTACTAAATTAGACGTACTCCAAAATCGACGAGTACTAGCAAGGTAATGGTTCTCTTCTTGTTCTTGCTTTTTATACCCGTTAGTTTTTTAACCTCTCTGATCCTCCCCTTTTCTCCATCCCCAATTGTGACTGTCAGCTAGCGCAGATGTTTTATTTTCTCATTTTGTAGTCGACAGCCATGCATAAAGGCCGCTTCCATCGACGTTTGCATAGGTGGTTGTACCAGAAACCTATTTCCAAATTCCAACTAGTACAGGCAGAGAGAGTTAGACCGGGGATCGATACGATTACAATCTAATAAACTCGTTCTGTATACGGACAAAAATAGTGACGCGAGAGCTGAGGAGCAGATGAAAGTGAAAGGAAAAACGCAGATTCTCACAAAACCCCCAACGTTGGAATTATTGATATTTTCCGTTGAAGTACCAATGCAAATTTTCCTTCAATTTTCCTGATTCTTTAGCCAACTTTTTGTTGTCAAAGCTGCTTTTGCCGGACAAGATATACAAATGATGGATAACAAAAGATACGACACCTATACGTTGAGAGACAATACTTAAACCTGAAGAATAATCGAAAGCAGCTGAAGATGCCATTTTCCCTTTTAAGAGATAGAGGTGCTTTTCTTTCCTACGAGTTGTGCTCCTTCTGCTCTTAAGTTGAATCAATTCATGCAGCAGCGCGTAGACGCATTCTGAAAGAGTTTCTGCCGTCAGTTCGCTCGATTCGACCGTGCATGATCCAGAGTGGAGCACATTGGCAACGGTACTATCACGTGAACAATTTTCGCGATTCTTTATTCAGGCATAGCCGGCGGCACGGCTGCGGTCTCCCGAACAGCAGGACGCGCTTCAGAAAAAAAGGGTTTTAAACGGCAAACGTCTACGTTACAGATAGAAAAGTATTTCCCGTCAATGCAGGTTCGATGCATTGCAGCCGTTGATTAGAGTGTCGTACAATAATCGGACCCAAAAAGGGTCGTACGTCAAGTACATTCGTTCCCGTCTTGGCCAGTCAGTCCGGCTTGAGCTGTCAAGCCAAGCCGTACCCAGGCGATCAGCTCGATGGAGCCGGGGCCAGAGGCGGCTGCTGCTGCTGGTGCGGGGGGCGGGCCGCGTGGGACGACGTGGATAAAGGGGACCACCACGTGGCTGCCTCCAGCTCTCACTGTGCGCGTGGGCCTGGTCAGGCCTTCCCGTGCCACGGTCTTTGGTCCACAATGGTCTGGATCCTCTGCGGCCACACGGATCTGCCAGCGAACGTGTAGCCGCTAAGTACCTTTTGTTTTGACACGTAAGTACTTTCCTGCCGTGAGTTCCAGAGCTTTCGAGAGGCCTCTGTAAAGTTTGTTTGCAGCTCTGGCGTTTCCAAGCACATCCACCATTCCGGTTTTCTTTTCTTGCGGCAACATTAATTCATGCCGTATTTCGGTATTTGAAATTGCGAACTACTCCGTATATATTTCGAGATGACATGCATGAATGCCTCTGCTTCTAATTTCGCAAAAGGCCGAGGCAGCAGTCCACCATGAGTAGTAGGTAGGTTGCATCGACAGTCGACATGCATGCATAATTGCACATACTCGATCGTGTTTTAGTATTATTTCCTTCTTCTCGTCGAGGGTCACCGTAAACAATAACGACCTTTTGCGTGATCACATTCCAACGCAAGACAATGTACAGCTCCTCGGTGAGGGAAAGGCCACTTAAATAGGGAGGAATTAACGAGTACGTACACAACAATCTCTTTTCGTTCATGGTTTAATTATGCATGTCCCATGAGCTGAGAGGTGAGACTCGATCATGTTCCAATCCACATCCACATGATCTTTTGCCAGCTAAGCTAGGCCAGCGATCGAGCAGCAGCTACTAACTCCTAATCAATCGGATAGCTAGCCAGCGTTGTCGTCTGTCGATCGCATGATTAATCTTGTTGAGCGGTGCACGTACGACAAGAATCATTTTATAGCTAGCGACTGATGTGGAGCATGTTTGGTCATCTGCAGGAGGAATTCGAAACGACCGAGAGGCGGCCGACACGGCCACGTACGGTACGGTATACAGGCATGCATCGAAGCCCCGGCCCAGCCAGTCCCCGCTCCGCCAGTGATATGGATTTTGTATAAATTCTTATTCAAATTCAGTCACTTGTTTCAGGACGGAGACAGTAGATTTCAGGAAGTGTTTGGTTTCAGCGCCGTACGTGCATTAAACGCACGGTCGGTTCAGTTCAGCCGTCTCGCTGTCTGTCTACTCTTGAAAGGGCCGTCGCGCCCGCGCTGGTCCAGCCTTCAGGTACGTGCATGTACCAGTCGGGGTACTGTGCTAGTACGTACCAGCTTCTATTCTGCGCACTCAACGGACATAAAGATTTCGGCCTGCCTTCCCCTCAAAAAAGATTTCGGCCTTCCCACCCGTGAGGCGTCAGCTGGATATTTCCAGAAATTCAAAAGGCGTACTCAGTCTCCGGGGATTTTGCAAAAATAGTCATACAGAACTTTCAGATAAACTACGGAGCAGTATAAAGATGTCGACCGAACCGGACGGCTGGTGTTTCCTAGAGTCATTTTCGCTACACGTACGGGCGGTGATTTCTTTAACTTTGTACTACTACGGTCCTACGTACGGAGTACTAGCGTAATTGCGTGAAATTTGCTGACCCAGACTGGGTTTGGAACACGGCACTTGCTTAGACTGAGTCCTACTGCCAGTACGTATAAAGTGTTGTTGTCGTTCGTCACCGCGTGGTTCACGAGAAAACACTCGTTCGTTAATTAATTCCGGCTGGGATCATTTCCCCCCTCCCCCATATCGGCCTCTTCTTTAGATTTTACCCCGTTTCCCACTACTGTTTCTACGGCGAATGAATCTCAAACTTGTCTATCTAGTCTCAACGTTTCCCCACGTTAACTTGATGATTTCTCCATCAAATCGATTATAGTCTATTCTTTGGAGTCCTTGGATCAGTGCTTCTTCATTTTTGTCTTTGTTTGGTGTCGGTGTCATCAGTGATACTACATCTGTCTTCTTTCTTTTAGGGGATGTATCCAGCGAAAACAATCTTGATGGATGAAAAGTCCGTGAAGACCATCATAAAATATTTCAAAAATTCTCAAGCTTTTTGCATAAGTTAGAGAAGTATGTTTTGTCTATGCGTAAAATTTTAAATTCAAATTCAATTTCATTTAGCGGTAGTAAAAAAAAATCAAATCAGCATTAATAGTGGTTGTTCACCGTTTGACGCTATTTACTTGTATATTTATCTTTGTCGGGATGCTAATGAGAAGTCGTCTATTTTTAGTTAGAGATAAGTCGACGTGAGGCGGTTCGGTCGTCAGAGTTGTAGCGTGGTTGCTGACAGCTGTTTGATGTATGTTCTTTTTTCTTTTTTTTGTTATGTAAATTTTTTTTCTCCCTTAGTGAAAGCAGCCTGCTCTTCGTAAAAACAGCCAATGTGATTCACCATTGGATCTTAATCCAACAACATCACGTAGGAGAGGAGGGAATGGAGATGACAGTCAGATCTTAATCCAACGGCTCTGATGCGTCAATTGAGATTTAAGTTTTTTTCTTAAAAATCAGCGACTGGTAATTCAACGGCTCTGATGCGTCAATTGAGATTTAAGTTTTTTTCTTAAAAATCAGCGACTGGGAATCCAACGGCTCTGATGCGTCAATTGAGATTTAAGTTTTTTCCTTAAATCAGCGACTGGGATATAGTCATACCCTACATTTTTTTAATCCTTTCAAACGTATTTGATTTCTAACTTAAAATTTTGCATCTTTATAGAACATCAAATCCTAACATATGGTGTGTGTTTTTAAGAACTACTCCCTCTGATTCTAAATTCTTGACACAAATTTATTCAAATATGAATGTATCTATTCTTAAAAAGCGTCTAGATAAATGTAATAGTTCGACAACAATTTAGGATCAGAGGGAGTATTTGAAAATTCTTAACATCGTTTTAACGAATTTTGCATAGTTTGCACCGTAAGTGTAGATTTCAACCGACATTTTCTCTTGTTTTTTCACTGCCGTTAAATATTGAAATTGTTTTCTTGAACTTAAATTTTTACATACACACATATTTATACGTATAAAACATTGGTTCACTATCAACACATGAAGTTTTCACCGGGTACAAGTCCAGTTCTTTTTTAGGCGTACGGGGCTAAGTACCGGCCGGATACGTTGTAACAGTAGCATGCCAATGAGTACTCGTTTGGCGGCATGGGTTAATTGTCTCGACCGGCTCACGTGGTGGTCTCCCCCCTGTCATCCAGGCCTCGCCTCCCAGGTCCAGCACTGCATCTGCCTGCCTGTTCACGTGCCTCGTACGTGGGCGACGATAAACTAACGTAGATAGGCCCGGGCCACGTACGAGAAATGCAAGCGCCTATCAGATACGTGGACTCCGGAGCGCACGGCACGTACGTATCAGTTGCATGCATGCAATTGCGCTGCAGCATACAGACCCATCAAGTTTTAAGCGGCGAGATCGAGATCGATCAGCGCGTGAGCTCGCAGGTGATCATCTTTTGGTTCCTTGCTGCGTCTGTGTGCCCGTGGAAGAAGACGATAAGAGATGAGACGGAGGGTCTCTGGATGATAGCTAGCTCGCGCATGGATGCTCCTTGTCCTTTATACGGAGCTGAGCTCGGTAGCCGACGAAGAGAGGCGCAGAGAAAGACTAGTCGTGCATGGTTGTGTGCAGCATGGAGCAGCTAGCTGTGGTAGTCGTACGTGGTCCTCGTGGGCAGGCGTGCATTGATCCCATCGGCTGGGTAACATGGGATTTAGTACGTCTGTCTCGGCATCACGCTATGGCGTACGGGCGGATTATCTCTATATTTAAACCAGCTAGCTAGCTTGTTTACCACTTTACTAGGGTACACTATATAGTCAAACTAGATTGACAGCGAAGCATTGTGCAGTCCAGCTACTTACGTTACGTACGTCTGGCAGCTGTGATCGATCGAGTTTGTTGTACGACGAGGTCAGAGTACTCGACCGAGCGTGTCGTACACGCACGCTGCTGCTTTATTTCAGGTGTGTCCGTTTCTAAATGGTCTGAATTTTAAGCAAAATGTTTTAAATTTAAGTTGACAATCAAGCCATTAAATTAAGATTAAAATTCGAAGGTCATCCTTATTTTTCCCTCTTTTCACGTGACATCGTCAGATTAATATCTGACGGCTTAATCTCTAACTAACAGATGACTTCAAAACTGCAAAACTGTATTTTATATTTTATTTTCGGCCTGCACGCACTCTGCAAAAGCTAATTTTGTCGAAGAAAATTTTGCAGCAGTGTTCAATTTCGGAATATATATTCACTGGTACTGCAATTCGGACATGCACGCATCGGGGGACTTTCTGGTTTAATTAGCCACCACCAGAGTGACACGTCTTGCTTGCTTCTCCCACCCATTTCTGATCGATGACATCCTTTTATTACTCCGTAATTTATTTTTTCCTTATCTCGGGCTGCTTCGTCCCCGTCTGGCCGTAATCCTAACCTGAGAAAAATAATGATTAAATGTCACGAAAATAACCGGTGGGATTCAGTTGACCGGATTCTAATTCATTCTCCGTTTTACAGTAGTCAGTTTATTTGCTTATGTAAAACATTTTACTGTAATTCACAAGACCGACAAACATACACCTATTTCAACTGCCACATTCCTTCCACACAGAGTCTTTTAGCTAGCAAAGCAAAGGAAGGAGCCGTTTAGCAGCAAGTCGAATTTGTTGAACAGCAGAAGAAGGCCACAACATACCAACAAATAAAAAGCTCAAAAGCCCATCTCTAGTTGTGCTTTCCTAGTTCCCGACTGCTCTGCTCCTGTAAAAAGAAAAGACTGTTTTTTTTTTGAGTGGAAAAAAAAAGACTGCTCTGCTACTCTTCCGTCGCCGAGCAACGAAAGTCCAAGCCTGTATTTTGCGGCCTATCCGTCCCAAGTTGCGTGTGGGGCGAAGTGGCGGGCAACGTATCAGGCTGGCTTCCTATATTGGGCCGCTGCTCCCCTGCTTCTCAAAAAAAAAGTGCCCCCCTCCATGGGAAACCACACTTCTTTCCTTTTTTTATTTTAAAAAAACACATTCTTTTTTTAGTTTAGCCTCCAGGCGCATCCATTCACATCGTGCGCTATGTTCAGGCACACCATAAAAACCAATAAGAATACAATGCGACCTTCTGTACATTTTTTTTGTGGAAGGACCTTATGTACATGCATGCACATGGTTGGTCATGAGATATTTACTTGTCAGTTGTACAAACTTGTATACTCCTTTCGTCCAACAAAAAATGTCTCAACTTTGATCAAATTTAAACGCATTTATACACTAAGTCATGTCTAGATACATTCAAAATTTGACAAATTTGAGACATATTTTGTTGAACGGAGAAAGTACGTTTATTTCTAACTAGGTTTTTACGGCACGTAATCGGCATCTCCCCGTAAATATGATAATTTTAAAAAAAATGTTCTTGAAGTCCCATGCTACCCTGGTGATCCATTAGTATTACCAGTGCATCAACAGCACAGAGCACACTACTCTGCTGTATTTACTGCAACATTTGCTGAAACTTCAAAAGCTTCAGGCGGGTCCAGCTAAAGCACCACACGGTCCACACGCGGCGCGTGCCAGCTCAGGGCCTCAGGCTCACCCCAAAATTCGAAATTCCACCGAAACCGCAAGATGGCCCCGCTCTTCCAACGGTCGGACGAATCTGGCCGTCCAATCGCACCCGGCTCGCGAATCTCACCGTCGGAATTCGAACCCCGTCCGAGGGGTAGAACCGTCCAGAACGCCAGAGCCTCCTTCCTCCTAGCTTTATATTTCCGCCGCCCCCCAAATCCCACCGACCGAATCCCCCAACGCCGGCCGCATTCGAAAAAGCTTCCTCGTCCAAAAACCCCAAACCCGGCCCATCTGCTCTTGGCGAGAGAGGTTGCGGCTCGGACGAGATGGCGGCGAGCAACATCGGGATGATGGACGGCGCCTACTTCGTAGGGCGCAACGAGATCCTCGCCTGGATCAACACCACGCTGCAGCTCGGCATCGCCAAGGTCGAGGAGGTACGTCACGGGCTTTCCCTTTCCTTGCGGCGCCGATCCATTGGGGTTTCTCCTCTGCCTCTGCGGGGGGTCCTGGTTTTTCTGGATCTGAGTGTTAGTTTCGGTTCGTCTGCGTTTTCGTGGTTGCTGAGATGGCGCGGTTGGGGTTCTTCTTCGTGTGCAGGCGGCGTCGGGCGCGGTGGCGTGCCAGCTGATGGATGCAGCGCACCCAGGGGCGGTGCCCATGCACAAGGTCAACTTCGACGCCAAGAACGAGTACGACATGATTCAGAATTACAAGGTCCTGCAGGATGTGTTCAACAAACTCAAGATCACCAAGGTGCGCTCGGTTCCCACCCACTCTCTCCTACTCCCCCCGCTGCACCGGTGAAATTGTGTCTTGTCTTTGTGTATCATGGCGGTGCCCAATTAGTCCTTGGAAGAAGCTGATTTAGATTTTGTGGTCTGCACGCAGTAGCATGTAATTTCTGAATGAAATGATTCTAGATCCAGTGTTATATCTGCTACATGGAGTAGGCGCAAGGTTTGAAACACTTTTGGTTACACAAGCTGTGGTGGATTTCTATAACTGTCTGGTTTTGGAACTTAGAATCAGCTGGGAAATTATCTGGATTGTGGAAATGAAAGCTTGAGCAATAGACTTCATTGGCTGGGCAAAGTGCACATTGAAATTATTACTAGTTCCTATGTTTTTTTTTTCGAATAGGAGGGTTAACCCCCGGCCTCAATTAGTTCCGAAGTATGGAGAAAGAAGTTTCCCTTGTGCATTAGATGTAGTAATCTAAAGGAAACGTGAACAGCCTTAAGTAAATGGTATTTGTTGTTATCTGGAAATTGCCTTTTGTCATCAGAATGTGTGAAAACTGAAATTCAATCTGTTTTGAACTTGGCAGGACATGAGAGGTCTAGATTATAGAATGAATGTCAGCCTTATTGAGCATATTTGTGTTTAGTTTATTAGTTGTTGTTGTTAAGGGACTAATAGTGCAAATGAACACTATCTTATTGTCATTGTTGCAGCACATCGAAGTCAATAAGCTCATCAAAGGAAGACCCCTAGACAACCTGGAGTTCATGCAATGGATGAAAAGATACTGTGATTCTGTTAATGGAGGATCCATGAGCAGGTAGTCAGTCAATTGTACTAGCATCTATAGCCAAGTTAATTGCGAACATTGCTCAATTGCTTTTACCAATTGTGCTGTGCTCGTCATTGCTTTCGATATCTGCTTAAAATCCTCTGAATACTGATGTTACTTGTTCTGTTATGAATGGATGCACAAGCTATAACGCCTCTGAGAGAAGAGAAAGCAGCAAAGGTGGAAAGGAGACCAACAGAAGGACGTCAGTGACTTCTCAAGCTCCTGCCAAGTCTGCACCCGCCACCCACAAAGGTCAGACGTCCCACGGCGCTAAAAGGGCCAATGTGCATGCAGGGAATGCCCCACAGCGCAATGCAAAGCCAGCACTTTCTAACTCTGCAGGGCCAGTTTATGATGCACAGGTGAGAACAACTTCGTATGAATGCTCAGGACATACACAACTTTCTTTCAGCTTGCAGAATTATGAACTAATTGTATTGTGACAATGTTTCTTTACAGATGACTGAACTGAAGCTCCTTGTCGATAGTGCTGAGAAAGAAAGAGATTTCTATTTCTCCAAGCTCCGGGATGTTGAGATCTTGTGCCAAAGTCCTGAAGTTGAGCACTTGCCAGTAAGTAACTGAAAAGCCTGACCATTCGCCTCTTTTTATGTGTGATTCAGGGCAATGTAGACGATGAAATATTTATGCTTTGTGCAGATCGTCAAGGCTATCCAGAAGATACTTTACGCATCAGAGGACGACCCCTCGACTGTGGCAGAAGCTCATGCGGAAATGTTGGCACAGCAGAACCAGCAGCAGCAGCAGCCGATGCTGAGCCCCATCCTGGAGGCATCCGAGGTCCCAAGCTCCACTTCCAGGGAGGCGTCCGAGGAGATCTCGAGGCAGGAGGCGGCGCACAAGAGGAAGAGCGTCTCAGACCTGGAGGAGTTTGAGATGGGGTCGAGCTCCAGGCTGAGGCTCTCAGACGTCTCAGACGTGCAGCTGTGCGGATCCCCATTGATGAGCTTCACCTGAAACTCCTGGCTGAGGCTATCAGACGTCTAGGAGTGCAGCTCTGCAGATCCTCATCGATGGGCTTCACCTGAAAGGAGGAACGATTGGGTTTTTGGATGTTGCAAGGTGGTCATTGCTGGTTATGACTTGTGGGTTTTTTTGGATGTGGGATTGCTACTTGTGTTGGCTTGGAACGTTGCTTTTGTGGTTTCATCTGTTGTATGGTGGGGTAATCTGCGTGCTCTTGTGCAACTGGATGTGGTGGTGCCTTTGACTCTGATATGTCACAACATTTGTGGCCTTGTGCAACATATTATTATGGAAGTGATCTATGATTCTTCTGCAAGATTGTGCTCTTTCTTGGTTTTTTTGAACATTCACACAACAGTGTGCGGTATCATTTTTTTTGTCAGTTTGTGTGTCTTTTCTTTACTGTTTGTGGCGTGTATCAAATGTTGTCAATTTTCTCTATGAATGAGAATTTTCTCTATGTCGACTAGCAACAATGTCGTGGGCAGTGTGATGGAGCAAAATGATGTTCATCATCAGGAATATGCACTGACGATTGATACACTCACGACTATATATTTATATATAAAAAAGATGTGTTCAATTATAACATGATGCAATTGTACAATAAAGAACATGGGGAGGGCCATAAATTGGTCTAATCTAGCACGTTGAATGAGTCTCCTGATGGGGATGATGTACTCTATTCCGCATCAACAAAAATCTGCAAGGTGGGAAACACGTAAACAAGCATGGAAAAGCTTTCAGCAGGCATAAGTTCAAGCGGTGGATGCATGCTAAAATGCAATTGTCAGCAGATAAAGATTAAAGTTGCTAACACTTTACCTCTATGTCTGGCAAAGGTTCGTAGTACTTCCTTTCCTGCACGGCATACATTGTAATGCCAGAGATTTTTTGCACACCTAATTGGGTAGCTACCATGCTCTGCACAAGGTTATCCCAGAGATAATCACCACACTTTGTTCAAATTCACATAAGGCATTGTATTTGACAGAAAAATATTAATTCTAAAATTGGATCACAATCTTGAATCTTACCAATAGACTCTGATTAGACTGCATTATGCAGAACAGAAAAAAAAACTACCGACTTTGATGATCGAAACAAGTTTTCAATTCAAGCATGTTCGAATTAGATGCAAGCTAAAAAATCAGGTAAGAATACAATCCATGCTGACTCTATTCTGCCGTAATTTAACAAGTACGTCGTTTCCATTCCTAATTCTTACATTACATCATGCAAAATGCATTCTTACAATGACAATATTAAGGAAAATAGATAAATATTTACAGAAGCATAGTTTATTTTGTCATTCATATGCAGCTCCGGATTTCATGAACCACAACAAGTATACAAGTAATTCATCAATACTACTCCCTCCGTCCAACAAAAGATGTCTCAAGTTTGTCAAAAAGGGCATACACTTTATTTCTGGAACAACAAGATATATGCATATCATAAGTTATGTGTCTGTAGTCTCACCAGGTCAAAGTTGATGGACTCAAAAGCCTCCACTAGTGGCAAAACCTGTGCACAATACAGTGAGAATTCTAAAAAAATGAGCATTATATTCAAGAGGTTAGTTGCAGTCTGTCAGGTAGTTTACTCCAACATAGAAAATTCCATGTTTGACCATATATTTAAAACTCGAGAAGTAACAAGGTTAAAAAAATTGAGTGATGCCTAGGAGGATCACTTTAATTAAGATAGAGCTTAGCCAGTGAGCTCTGATCTGTAACAAGTTAAAAAACTCGAGAAGTAACAAAAAAAATTTAAAAAAAATTGAGTGACCCCTGGGTGACTTCTCAAAGTAACAATGTTAATGATGTAAAGTAGCTACTACCAAAGTGCTTAAATCAGAAACTACTAGTAGCATGATGCAAATTATTGTTGACCTAAAACCTACCCACTAATATGAACTTCACTTAGCCAGAAAGGTATACCGTTATCCTGGAAGCGAATACAAAGATAAATCCTCTACCTAACTTCCTGTTCTTTTTCCAAAAAAGAACCATATGGTCTGACACATGTCTACACAACACATAAGCCTACTAAAACCACATGATCACTAGTTACGTAGATGTAAAAATTAAATGGAATATCAGTCACAAATTTTCACAGGAGAACTGTTTAAGCAGCTGTCAAAACACCCCAACCAAAAATGTTCTAATGAAAAGCTCAGACCAGAGCTGTGAGCTATCTCTCTGCACCTCACCTATCCATGTAGCACCTAAATATAAAAATACATCTGAGTGCAGTGACTAACCAACTTCTGTAATCCATTGACCAGAACAGCTTTCTGTTCACCAGATATATTTGAAGCTAGAAATACTTCAAAAGGGCCAACCGTTTTCCCTGTTTGGTTTGTAACGCATAGATTGACCTGAAGACATGAATGCACATTAAACAACAATGGTAATTTCCAAAGGCATTGTCGATATAATTAATATTAATGCACAGATGCAAGTCATGAAAATGTGAAGAGAAAGAAGAAACAAGACTCATTCAAGCATCCAGATCATACTGTCCATAAAATCTGTAGTAATTATCCCAATTCGGGAAATATGAACTGTCAGATACAGTCACTAGGTAAGATCAACAGAAGCTTGCTTACATGGTCAACAGCTCAAGCAAAAGTTCCATACGTAGCAAAAGTTCCCAAGCTACAGATTTTACCAAGGGAAGGCTTGAGACAGGTGAAAGTGCTCATCCAAGCAGATAAGAATGAGACCAAATCATGAGGTTGGAAAGACATAGAACTAGACAGTATGTTCAAGGATATAGTGAGGCAGATGTGTTGTTCAGGGTGGAAGGTAAGCTCAGACCAATCATGAAGAATGCTATCACACCTCACTGCAATGACACATGCCAACTAGGAAAGAATAACATCTCATCTGGGAATACTTGACAAAGTAGATTCAGAGTGGCCCATTTATGGGAATGCAAGTGGAGAACCCAAGTGGAATATATTAAAAAATTAAATAAAATGAAAGATAGAGGAACTATATGGAGGATCCAAATCCAGACATGACAGAAAGATTGCAACACCAACCCAACTTCATACCCACAAGCCAGAAGCAGGAAAGCTAATTCTTTAATTTCATTATTTCAGAAAAAATAGATAAATTCAGGAATTATTAACCTCCATGTATACTCCTGTGAAGAAAGAATGTTTATTATTAAACTTCATAGAACTCTATAATCTAAAGTTTTGCCTTCCCGCAGCAATTTTCAAAGGAAAATCCATCATGCATGAACTAACTGTTTTAGCTGGCTATTTGGGCCACACTAGTTTAGGCTGCACAATTTTGTATGAAATGTTAACCAAGAAATCACCTACCATAAATGGTCTTTCTAGAAATATGACAGGTGGAACTTTCACAGCACGAAGATCAACATCTTTGCTTGGAGTGGGCTGCCAAAAAACCAAGAGTTGTAAGAAACAAAGCAATGGGTTAAATTAGAGGACAGTAAAGTCATTAATTACACCCTCCTATCCATAATAAGTGTCGGGGTTTTAGTACAAAGTTAGTACAACTTTGTACTAGATCCCCGACACTATCGGAGGGAGTATCATTTACAGTTTTAATGCAAAACTGACTCAACATCATTTTAGTTAACAGGTTTAAAGGTCATCACGTAACAAAGATAGTCAAAGATAGTCAAAACAGGAGGCCAGGAAGTATACTGACAGTGCTATTAATGTTCTGAGTTTGCAACCGGCCTGGTTCACCAAGATTTGTCCGCCATGTAATTTGAAATTTACCAAGTACACTGCTTCCCTCAGCCTTGATTTGACTAGACTCGTCGGAGGATGGTCTGAGTTGATATAAGTAATTGTATATACCTCCTCCAGCTCTAATGAGAATTGGTTGTTTGCAGAGATCCCTGTATAAAAATAGGAAAACTCAGATTAGCCATTCATTTATTGATGTGACAGAATCAACATGCTGATAAGGACACATCATGTTCTGTTTACTAAATAGAGATCATTTTCAATGTTCAAATTACCGTATTGTGGACTTCACTACCGAGGGATGTTCATCGGCTTCCAATATTGTAGCGCTCCACTGTTCGGCAGGTTCAAAATCAACTTGATCCATGTAAAGATTAGACTTTGTATGATTCTCTATGCAGGCTTCCAGATATGTAGTATCCTGTCGACATGGATCAACTATATAGAGTTCAAGATTGCCATGGTGAATTAATGAATGGACAACCAAATACACAACAAACAGAATATACACATTTCAAAGGGAATAACGCCGATCAACTGCAGATAATAGGTTGTCTAAACAGATTAAGGATTATGAGATGTCTCCATTTTTAAAGAAATTCAAGTTCGCGATAAGAATGCGTCAGAACAAAAAGCAGTTTATATGTGATTCTCCATTTTTTGCGGGTAGTTTATATGTGATTCTCGGCAGGATGGGCTGGCAAGAAAGGGCAAAGAAAAAGGACTGCGACTACAAAAAGGAAAGTTCGAGTGTGATTATTACAAACATACAATCTAAGCACAGAGAACAAGATTAAATATGAAAATTAATAATCTAAATCAAATGTATAGACAACATATCCACTTACGAGTTACGATTCCTAAAGAAGGCACCTACACTTAATGAAAGGACTTGCAGTTAACATTTACAGATTCGAAGTAGGAGATAACCTACCTTGATGGTTCGAACCTGAAAAAGAAAGGTGAACGCACATTATTTATTCAGTCTACTTTTATAATCTTAATTTGCTTGGAACTTTGTTCTAGAAAATCGTGAGAATTGCAGAACTTAAGTACCTTTGTTCGAACAGACAATGGGTTTGAAACAGTGAACTTGAAGAACTGAGGAAGATATTTACGCTCAGCATCGCCGTCATTATATAAAGCAGTACAGACAAGCCTGGATTCAATCAGCATGCAACCAACTAAACAGTCAGGACTGCTATCACCAAAGCAAACTATAAGTTAAATCAAGAGGAAAAGGAGCATACGTATGTGCACCCAGTTCTTTGACATCATGCTCCACGATAAAATCATATCTGCCCCCTGATCTAATCGATTCAACAGGAGATTTTGATGTATCTAGAAGAAGTATCCTCTGTCTCTCAGTTTGTATTTCCGCCTATGTAAGTAAAGTGCAGTCAAACTTTACATGACAGAATAAGACAAAACTGTATGAGCGAGCTAAGGCCACAATTCATACGACTTCAAGGGAAATCCTTAGGTACCACGGATTTTAACTCAGACGAACCTGCCTTAACCATAGTTCCATGCTGGTACGATATTTCAACACACACAAAAAACCGTATCAACCTAGCAGGTTAACTAAATGTACCAGCATTTTGCACCAACCAAAAACTGGACCTAAATGATGCAATTCAAATCACTTTCTCGTGAGAGCAAGAGAGTATGCAGTGTATCAATACCTTGATGATGACTTCTCTGGCCTCCAAGCCGGAGCTGTTGTTGATGCTGATGTAGCTGCAGAATGTCTCCCCCAAATAGATCGCCCTAGCCAGACACACAGATACAAGTGTTAACAGAAGCGCTCACCCTGCACAGAACACTCTAGTAGGGATGCAAACGGAATCCAGCGTATGTCCCGCTTACAGACCAACCTCAAAATCTTGAGTCAAATTTTGAGCAAATATTTTGAACTAGCAGGTCTCTATTGGCCTGGAAGTGGGACTTAAGCAGGATCCCACTAAATCCCTACATTCTAGAAGGAAATAGAAAAGCGAACCCGAAAGCCTGGGGGAGGACGAGGAGTCCGGGGAGTGCGAGGGCGTCGGCGGGGTCGCGGAGGAGGAAGCGGTCCCGGAAGGTGAAGTCCCCTGGGACGGCGGTGGTGGAGACGGCGGAGTCGGGCGGGTGGAGGAGGCCGTGGAGTAGTTCGGCGGCGGCGGAGGGGTCAGGGGAGGTGAGGGCGTCCTCCGGGAGGAAGACGTCCCGGGGGTCGAAGCGGAGGAGCGCGGCCGGGTCGGGCCGCAGCGAGGGGCGGGATAGCCGCATCACGCGGAACGCCAGGGAGTGGTTCTGCTGCGTCGCCGGGGACGGCGCCGGCGCGCCGGTGTAGGGCGACGACATCGCCGGCGATGTGCAGAGAGATCTGGGCGGGTGTGATCTCGTTTCTCGGTCGCGGGCCCGCGGCACTCGATAGACCTTGTTAAGCTAGGAACATTTTTGGGAAGAGAAATACCAGTGGAGTACAAAATCCAATTGCTTCAAGAGCTGACTTCATCTGTTCGGAGTGCAATAACTTGAAACCAGTTCCATCTGTTTTTTTTTTTGCCGGCCAGAATAAAATGCTCCATTTGAATTTCAGGGCGTACAATGCAATTTTATCTACACGAATCATACCAGGATCACATCAGCAATAGGAAGAAAGGAATCCTAATTCCATTCTAAAGTAGACAGATATGTCACAAAAATACAGTACTCCATACTCAATCTGTTCCAAATTATAAAGTGTTCGACCTCTTTGTCATAAGGACCAACTTATTTTATATAAAAGAAAACTACTCCCTCCGACCGAAATTACTTGTCAAAATATTACATGTATCTAGACGTTTTTTACACATAGATACATCCGTATTTGGGCAAATTTGAGACAAGTAATACCGATCAGAGGGAGTGCCAACAATTTTCGTACGAAGTAGTAAACTTGTACTCCCTCCAATCCTAACTTATCTCAAATTTGCCCAAATATAGATGTATCTACTCTTAGAAGACGTCTAGATACATGTAATATTTCGGCAACAATTTAATATCGGAGAGAGTACAATATTGTAGATATTAGTACACTTTTCTATAACCATGATCAAAATTTAAAAAGTTTGACTTGAGACAAAGCTAAAACATCTTATAATTTGAAACCAAGGGATTACATGATGCTACCAAAATGGTGATTATAATTAAGTTTCAAAAAAAACTGGTGATCGTAATTAGCTTTCGTGTCATTTAACAACATTCGTGGCTCTGGTCGGAATTCAGGAATTTTGTGGAAATTTCACAAAAATTTACTGCAGAAACAGATGAATTCTCATAGGGATCAGGGGAAATCTTCACTAGCAATTTGGTTACATCCAGCAGTATGCAAAACGGATCACAGCTTCCTTCCAACATGACGACATATTTATACACATAACAAACGCACAGAACGAACATTCCAATCTTACAGTTAGTTGTTCAAGCTTACTCTACCATATTTTACACAGCGGTTAGAGGTAAAGTGCGTATATCTGCTTTCGCCCTTTGATCTCTGTAGACTGCAGGTGAACCACGGCATTCAGCGACTAGGGCCTGAGACCCGTATTTAATGTCAGGTACAAAATTTTCTAACACGGGATGCTGGTTCCGATTTGGCCAGGAAAGCTAGCGCAGGAAAAGTATCTGCCATAGCGTCACCAAGGGTACAGCACTCATACAACTTTCACCCATGACCCACCGCACATTGGACAAGCATGGGTCCACCGGCTGATCCACCATGACTCGCGTTCGTTTGCAGGGTTCGGAACACCAGGCTGTGCAAATGCACAAGTTTGTCGCAAACACCGGATACACTGCAAGAGAGGTCATATCCAGACATTAGGCATATGATACACTGATGGCACCTTGACAAAGAACCCTGGAACAATACTTGAATAGTAGAACATGAATTGACACTTGGCATACTCACCTTATACCATTCACCATCAAGGCCTGTTTTCCATACTGCTGTGATAACATCTCGTCTGGACCCCATCACTCCTAGATAAGCTCCAAGACCTACAGATGTTTTCAAACCAAATGCTGCGTCTCTTTCAGACAATCGGCGCTTTTTTGGCCAGAGACTTTGAATCCCTTCGTTGCTGTCACCATCCTCTTCCATGTTGGATAGATGAGGGTTGATACAAGCACCGATTTTTAGTTGCGGCATATTATCCAATGGACCAAGATCATCTGGTTCTGACCAGGGCCCTCCAAACATGTTGCGCCTATGCCATTCTTCAGAGGGAGGCTGCAATTCTAATTCTCGAAGTAGAAGACCGGCAGCATCAGCTCCTCGCGGACGCGGCATATTCTGCAACAACTACAGAATCAAATAGATGCATACATATACATATAGCACAATACACAACATCACCGCATAACATATCATTGAAAATGACATGCCTGACTACCATAAATAACACCTCTAAAATGTTACAACAAGAGTAGACAGATTGTAGATTTATAGAACCATCCACCGTGCAGCCCCCACCCTACCCCACCCCTCAGCCACGTTTCACATGGTTTTAATTACTCCCTCCTTCCCAATTTAAGTGTCGTTTTAGGTTTTATATTTTTTTTCCCAAATTAAGTGTCATCTTAGTGCTGTGTGGAAATGCTCCTCGATTCTCCAAGCGCACTAATTCCTCCTGCGAAATAATTGCTGGCCAAAATAAGCTGCATGCAGCGCTGGGTGTGCATGCAAGATGTGTTGATTCGTTGCATGCAGCTTAATTAAGGGGAGCGTGTGTGGAAAACGAGAAGGCACACAGCAGGCAGCTACCGGGGGTGGAGCTGTTCTGTACGTAATTAATTCTACTTTCCAAGGCTTTAACTGGTTCCTTGGTATTAGAGTTTTTGCTAAAACGTCATTTAAATTGGGATGGAGTATCTTTGGCACTTTTTTACTGAGCTGGTGTATACAAGTACTGAAATCACTCAAGCCACTCAAAAAACACGCGAGATATTTAGGGTCTCAATCCATTGTTAAGTTGGATAAGTAGATCAGAACTTGCAAAATATTAGAATATCTGTTTCTCCAGGATAAATTAACCATCATTATGCAAACACTGGACACTCAGATACATCAATTTCTTACAACAGATGGAAGCTTTGATGAGAAATTTGTGCAGTACCTGCATATGGGGACCAAGAGATGCTTCCACTACCTCAGGGAGCACAGTGTAAGTGCCATCGATGAAGTGCAACCTTATAATAATGTTGCTGGAACCAACCTGAGAAACAGGCAATGGATGCTGCAAACCTGATGTCCGTCGACAAAGGTCAACCAATATGAGGAAAAGGACCTTCACCTGCAACAACAAAACAAATTATGTAGCTATTAGATGCGCCACACAACTAGGTATTTCCCTGTCGCAAGTAACTGGCAAAACTTAAAAATCATGTCAGGCAGACCATCGGTAAAGATTTACACTAGGTAAAGTATCCAATCAAATCATTGTCCTTACTAGCATTAGCGGCTCTGAACAAGTTAGCTACTTAACATTCAGATTTAACAAGCATATATAAGCTCTTAAATAAATGTGTTGGTGAAAAAACAACAAAAGATAGATATCGAATATGTAATTCCAATAAATGTGATTTCTAGTTCGTTCATATATTATAGTCACTGATATGTAAAATGCTTAATGAACAAGGAAAATTCAGTGCTTCTCTTAAAACAATCTGTGTTACAGTGGTTTAATGAATAAATCTAAGGGTTATCAAAAGAAATTCGTACTAATACAAGATTACAATTTACAAGTGACACTAAAAAACAAGCGATGCAGTCTGAAGATGACAGTCATCTATTGTCTTATCTTATACTTCCTCAGTCCCATATTAAGTGACGAAATATTACATGTATCTAGACGCTTTTTGGGTATAGATACAATCCATATTTGGGCAAATTTGAGTCACTTAATATGGGACGGAGGGAGTATTATATAATCCATATTCATTCTCATTGAATGCAACAAGTGTCACAAAAAGAAGTGATGCAATCCAAGGATGGCAGACCGCCGCCACCAATTGAGTCTTCTATAGGAGCAAAGAGATAATTTGTTTGTTACCTCATCCGATGTATAACCTTGGCCAGCATTGCCAGAACCAATTCTAACAGATTTGCCCATTGGATTTTCTTCAAGACCCTTTGCTCCAAGAACCAACTGTCCACGCGTAGCTGGACCATCTTCCACTTTGGCAGCCCCTAGGCCAGATCTTACTGCAGAAGCAGCAGAACTAGTATCCTCCATCTTACCATTCATAAAGTGTTGTACTTTCTGCATGGCAGAATCAGGGTTTTTTTGTGCATTTGCGAGTAACCTTGGTGATTGCCTTCTCCGGAAAAGCAAACAAAATAGTAACAGCTGACATAGTCTATGAAGGAAATGGCAGTCACCAATAAGTCTAACAGCAGGTGTCCCAGGAAATGTCCCTGTGTTGATGCTGATTGGCATAAATGATGACCTTCCACTAACTGGATTTGGCGCTGCATTTGCAGAAACGTCAGCACTGTTGCTAATCTTAGCTATGGCACCTTGGACCCACTCCTGCATTTGTGAGCTCCCTGTTGAAGATGCTACTCCACCCTGAGTACCTGTAAGTTGTGGGAGATGGAGTATTACATGCTAAGCAGCAACGCTAAATGGGAAATATACTAGCAACAAAGGTTTGGAGGTGTTTCTGTTTTGCAAAAGCTACAAAATTGTTTAAGTTTTCGTAAGATAGCAGGGTTAAGATTAACCTTGATTATTTGACGGTGATGGAGAACTGTTGGTCGGACTAGTAACCATACTCCTAGAACTGCCTGAACCTGAAGATGCTCCTACAGCATGACTGGCTAAAGTCCGGCAGAAGCTTGCATAACGTCGCAAGCGTGTGATGAAGTGTGATGCTAAATCTAGAACAGCGTCAACATAACCCTGCATTTCAGTGCCAAAAGATAAGTCCATCCACACAATAACAACATGAAAGCTTCCACATATGCAGCTTATGCTGAATGTAAGACAATTTAGTCGGGACAGTTGATGGATTGTCACTTAACTTAGCAAAGTAATGTGTATGATGAAATAAATTTAACTTTACATACTACTTCTGTCCAAGAACAGTAGGCATATTAGCTTTTTTGACCGAGCGTTTAACCACTAATTACTTCATTAATATATGACTAATGTGATCAAAATCATAACTATAAGAAAGTACTTTTCAATACGAATACAATGACAACAATTTTGTGTCCTGTAAATTATATACGAATGGAGTAATTTCTGGTTACAGGCTTAGTAAGGAAAGCTGATATGCCTAATATTGCTGGACGGAGGTAGTACAAGTTTAACTAAAAGTTTCCAAAGAAACAATCCTCCGCTAATACCAAATCCATAATAAAAACAAAAGGCAATTAATGTACAAAGTTGAATACTTGAATTTAAGCTTCAATGATAATGAACCGGAAAACACAGGAAGTAAAGTAGACCTGGATGCTTGGAAGTAGAGCTGGGTCTACCGTCATTTTGTCAGGCTCTATGTTAGACAGCATATCACTAGAAGCTTGCCAGGGTTCAGGTAGCAGAGTCGATGGATTTATCAGGGCAGACTCTATTCCCTTGCCTAGCATATCAAGAAGCAATCTTGCTTGCATGTCCAACACAAGTGCTCTGACATCTTGAGCATTAGTTCCTTCCAACAACCGACACTTTATCCTATCGAGGTTCTGCATTAAGTAAATCAACCAATCATAAGTACCAAAGAAGAGGAATCCATATGCCAAGAAACCAGTTTTGTAGTGCCACTAAACATGACAACTGGTACTATAAAAGAAGCAAGTAAAGAAAAATTAAAAAAAGACAAAGAAGCTTCATCAAATTGAACCAAGCATTACTCTATCGCATTCCTCATACAACTAACTGGTAGAATATGCTTGCACATGCTGGTGTGTGTACGCATATGCATCTCCATTGTAATTGAAAGGGGAAAACTGGTAGAACCATCAAGGTATCAATGAATACACTACCTCTAGAATTAATGATACAATGTGACAGATATTATATTATATAGTAAACAAGCAGACTATATATCATGAATAAAAGGCCATGATAAAAATTATGGACAGTAAACCACAACAACACCACTTACAGGACAGTGCTGCTGCCTCTGTTGCATAGTTGGCAGACAATGGAAGTCCGTATCCAGCAAAGCTATCACGCTGTTAAGTGAAACTGAAATAAAGAGCAAGGTTATTTCCTTGTTTGAAAAGTACAAATTTTGCATGCATTGCCAATTATGGGAAGAAGTACTCCCTCCGTCCCGAAATAAGTGACGTGGATTTGTATAGATTCTTATACAAATTCACGTCACTTACTTCGGGTCGGAGGGAGTAGTACAATATATTAAAACAGAGACAATTTATTTGCTCAGTATATTTGCATGGCACAGTAGGATAATTTTTTTGGCATGGGTAAGGAAACTAGACAAGGAACATAAGGCAAAAGCACAGCTAAGATAAGGTGGATGCACAGTGCACAGAACCAAGATGTTCCTCGCAAGCCATTTGTCCCATTTCAGATGAGAATAGGGTATTCTGCATATGACAAAACATGAATTTCCTCCCACTATAGCCCGCTCATATAAAAATCCATGTAATCAAGTAATTCAATCACTATCCCTTGACTTCTCCAAATCAGAAACAACTTTTTTCAGGCCTAAGCATCCAGAAATGAATTTGATTGAGCCCCCATAAAATAAAAGAGACTTGCAGTCTCGTACATGCCAGTTGTCGAAATTGTGAAGTGCAGCAGAGGATCAAATTCCCTTCGAATTGTAAGGACACTCAAACAAATTGAATTGCACAAACTATAAACATATGCATCCCTTTTCTGCAAAAAACAACCTTTGTTACTTACCAATACCATCTTCAGCAGCACTCTGTGTGCAACCAACAGCATCCCACCAATCCACACCAGCCATTAAACTCCACCAAAATCTGCCAAAAATGCAATTGTGAGATAAAGTAAATCATGTCAACCAGCTTGTATTAACTTGGTGGCATACCTATCTGCTATTGCCCGTTCCCATACAGCTGAGCTGACCTTCGTCTGAACATTAAGAATTGCAGGAGGAAGCACACGTATTATCTTCAGTATGGTTCGATCTTTGAATGTGTCGTGCCATACTGATGCAAGGCAACAACTGCTGGAGGAGAAGGCTGGTGGAGCAATTGATGAGCCAACATTGACATGATAGCTGTCAACCTGATCAAAATTTGGACCTGAGAAAATGTGCACTCCACCACGCAGGAAGGCAACAGCAACCTCACCACCATGAGCACTATAAACTACTTGGGCCAGTTGTCTAACATCATTCGGAAGATCGTAAGGGTCAAAACTAAGTCTATTTGCCCTGTCAACACTGCACTCAGAAGAGCTCCGCTCATCTGAAGTTGTTGGCATTGGAACATATGTTTGAGGATTTTTAAGGTCCTCTGTTGGTGGAATGCTTTTGTTAACTCTAGTGGACCAAACAGTTTGCATAGGAGGCTGCCCACCAAAGCTAGATGGGCTTCCAAATATTGGGTGAAGAACAACAGGTTCAAGCGAAGATTCCCAGCATTGGACTCTCCATCCAGTAATGGAAGGTCCTTCGTCGGGATCATAAGGAGACATATACTGCCCTGCAAGTAATAATTTAAAAGATTGTCATTAATATTTTAGAAAAAAAAAGATTGTCATTAGAGGGAAAAAATGCTAGCTAAGAGCAATCAATTCTGCTAATAATAATTGAGATAGCATCATAGAAACAGCTGGTACTGAAGAAAAAAGACACTAATAAGAATTTATAGGGATCAAGAGTTTTTACGGCCATGGCAAATGTCACATAGGCAAGGCATCAACAAACAGCTAGAAGGAAATATTCTGTTTAAAAGCCTATCAGGCTGTCACATGTGTAAGTAATAATAACATCATTCTTTTCTTATTCTGGAGATACAGAACATTAGAACTAGATGATCTATTTATTTTTTTCGAGGGGGAAACAGTGGGAGAGGCAAATACTGCGTTAATAGAACTAGATTCTTGGAGATGCACAAAGGAGAAACATGATAATAAGGACATGGAGCCTTTTAGAAAGCACAGGAATAGCACGTAATGAGGTTCGCCATGTAACAGAACAAATTAGAACAGACATTGTAAATTGTATGCCTGCATATACTGATTTATTTACCAAGTTGAGCTATATACACACCTTCAACTATTACAACTGTAATTACTCCTCCTCCCCGAGTGGGATCAAAAGCAACTGAAGTGACCCCAGATCCCCATGTTGTAGTAGTGGCTGACTGGGCAGCAGCTTCAGGACTGACGTAAGCTGAAAAGTTGGAAACCGGACAACAATGGATCGATGCAGCATCAGTAATCTCATTGTCTATCTGTTTTCTTGTTTGTGCACCCTCAGAAACAAGGTAATCTTGCAAAGAGAAGAGATAAGATGCTAATGGAGCAAAACCAGCCCAGGAAGGGGGATTCAAAGATGGAGGAAGAGGACTTGTTGCATTTATCTTTGCAGTTGTCTGAATGCCATTGCCAAGACCTGGCATCACTTCCCAAACCACTACTGTAGATGGATTAACAAGGGGAACACCAGCAACATGCAGAGCTCCAGACTTTGTAATAATCGCATCAGCAGCCATTATACCGCTGGGCCCTGCTCCAAGCAGCCCTTTGCTAGTAGAAAACCATCTAGGTTGGGCTGAGTTTTGAGAAGGCCACTGTGACCAATGAAGCTGAACAGACCCAGACGAAAATACAGAACAAACACATAGAATATTTGGCCATCCTGCTGCAGTAAACAAGGTTATGTCAGAGTAGCATAAACAGCAAATTGTATGTTCAGAAATACATTCATCCCACAAACCTGAACTCTGAGGGTGTTGTGTAAGGAATTTTTCCTCGAAGGTTTTTAAGTTTGAAGAACTACTGGAGTTTGCAGGAAGCCATCTATACTGTAACAAATAAAGAAAATCCTGACTCAAACATACACTGTGGTGTAACATCAGCAAGCAGGACCTTAACCAAATACTGTAGTTAATTTGATACTGAGTGACTACAAGTACAATCTCAGAGCAGTTTTTTACAATTGTAGTATCCTTATCAAACAATATAATCAAGAAATACGTGGGTTTGTATGGTATAAAATAAATGGATGGTTATATGAAGAGGTATAGAATTCTACAGGTGCACCAGAAGATCAGGTCCGTGAACAGCATGAGTAGATAAATTTTGGTTCGATATAAGTCCAACACTACATTATCAGGCAAGAAGAATATATGTATACACTTAACAACATACCGGAGAAATTCCAGACAACCACTTAGTAACCACAGAAAGATCTTGACGCCATTCATGTTCACACTGCCAGGAACTGGAATCACGTACAAGATTAACAGGACCCTTCACCATATAAGGAAGCAATTGTCAGATTATTAAAACAGCATCAAACACATGAACTTCAAATAAGGAAAGATATACAGAAAATCCTGAGTATACAACCGAAAATTTGAATTAAACCCCAATTATTAGGTGGTGTGGACTTTGATCAAGGGAATTGCATACCTTAGTTGGCTGTGTCCATATAGTAATCCTCCCATGAAAATTTGCCACTAGAAGTGAACGAGGGCATGACGGAGGAGACCATTCAATGAACTGAACAAAATCACGCGGAGAATCTGTCCAATTGACAGTGTAATTACAGTAAAGAAAAATAATGGGAGACATAAAACTGCTGTGAAGAAAACTGAGTTTTAAAGTCCCCCATTGTCCAGTTGCAGAGAAACTGCCCAAGTAACAATGTGTGGATTGTACAAACGCACAGGATGGATGACCGATGATGCAGGAATAGTTAGTAACAAATAAATAGATGCATACCTGCTCTCACATTGAAAACAGAACATTCTGTCGGTCTCTCTGGATTGAGTATGTGTATAGGAATCCAGAATGGTGGACTTGAATTAGAGCTGAAAATAATACACAATGCCTTATTTTGCAGCAAAGAAATTTTCCCAAAACGGCAACTAAAAATTATGTGAACGGTTACATAAATCATGAAGTTCTGCACCCAAAATTATCCTTTTGCTTGAAAGTATATTTTTTGTGCGAGAACAAGCGAGGGAGGAAGTAAAAATTCAGAGAATAGATGGATGAATATCTGACCTCGGAATGCGGGCACAAGTTTCCGATGCACATGCAATTGCATTCAGCTTCCCACACCAAGCAACCGCACTGCATTGAAAAAGACCACCAAAATAGGAAAAGATGCAATTTAATAGTTTCCGATCAACCACTGGGCAAGGCACATTACTCCTGCCAGATTTAGCATGTACTCCCTCCGTCCCATATTAAGTGACTCAAATTTGTCCAAATATGGATGTATCTATGTCTAAAAAGCGTCTAGATACATGTAACGGAAAGTCACTTAATATGAGACGGAGGGAGTACTAATATAACAACAAGAAAAATGAGCGCGGGACTTGAAGTTCTCTTCAAAGAGGGGCTTCAAGTTTGTCACGAACTGATAGGTCAATCCACATTTTTAGATAAACCTAAAGGTCACAAAGTATTGCGGTCTCCTGAAAGCATCAAGGGGAGAGATTATAGACACAAGCCACCCATGGTTCTTAGAACTGGGAAGAACCCCGTAGAATTGCGAATCTCAGGCATACAGACCTGCAGAAGATATTACCGCACACGGAACTAAATATGGACTTATTTAGCTAGAAATCCAACAAGAAAGGGACACTCTGCAGAAGATTTGCATATTTAACCAATCAATTCCACTCCCACCCTAGTCTGGAAGATAATTGGTATCAGCCCCTGGCACAGACTAGTACCAGCAATATCAGAATCAGGAGTACTATAAGGTCCAGTAAGAACTCCACAACATCTGCTTATGGATCATTCAGATACAGATTAGAAATTTTAAGAAATGGGTTTCATCACTTGAACCAAATTTTATCTGGCTTAAAAGAGTGACAAGGTGGGTCTCAGGAAACTTGCCAGCTGTAAGTCCGTGATCCGTGTTTAAGCTTTGTTTTCACAACCAGAACATAACACTTTAGTTCACGCACTACTTATTGTCTCTGCAATGAGCACACCAGGGTGCGTGTGCTCATTGATTTCCGAAGGAACGGTTTTCAAATTTTGAAGAAAAAAAAAAAGAGCGAGTGAGGCGATGCAAGCGGGCGCACCTGAAGTTGCGGCACAGCTCAGGCACGCGCATCTTGTGGCGGAGGCTGGCGGGGGTCTGCTTGAGGCGGATCCGGAAGACGGTCGCGGGCGTCGACGCCTGCTGCGCTCGTCCCGCCACTCCACCGGCACCGACCTCGACATCCCCAGCTCCACCTCCTGCCCCTGCGCCGCCATCAACCTCCATCGCCTCGCCTCCTCCTCCTCCTCCTCCTACGGCAGCATCCACCGCCTCGGTGCCGGCGCCAGCCACAGCATCCGCCCCCGCTCCGGCACCGCCTGCTCCTCCTCCTCCCGCAGCGGCCCCGTCCTGGTTCTCCTTGGGCGGTGGCGAGGCGGCGGCCCCGTTGGCGCTGCTGGGGGGAGTGGGGTTTGGGGGCGGAGTGGGGGTGGGGGTGGGGACGGGGTTAGGGTTTGGGGCGGGGGACGAGGAGGTCATAAGGACGGAGAGGGATGGGACGGGGGAAAGGGGAGGAAAAAAGGGGGGGCGCTCAGGTCATTCGACGCGACCGGCCGTCGCTGTCGTTGGGCGAGGGAGGGGGCAGCCCAGGCCGGGTGGCGAGAGGAAGTTCGCTCGCTGTTGCGCCGGCGTCGCTTTCGGGTTTGGTGGAAGTGGAAGAGGAGGCGGAGGTGGAAGGGGAGATGCCAGATGACTTCAGGGAGGAGCGGGACGGCGCTGCGGGTCAGGTCTCCACGGAAAACACAATCGCCTTTTGGGCCTCCACTGGCCACTGCAATGGCGTGCTATAAACATGGTCACTCGATCGTCGCTTGTTGAATCTGGGATCATTTTTTTGGGGGGGAACGCTGGGATCATTTTTTACTTCCTGTGATACTAAATTTTGACTAAGTTTACCCAGGATGAATCTAATTTTTTTTAAACGTTTAAATACATGTAATATTTCGACAACAATTAAGAATTGGAGAGAGTATCTTTTACGAAGACGGCAGCGCCGCTTCAGAAGAAGAATGTACAAAATCACAAATTGAAATACAATTTAAGGAAAGGCTAACTAAAAAGTTACTAGACGAGAGAAATAATACAATCTACGATGAACGATAGGTGTCAACCGACGGATCCCACGCGTCGTTCGGCCTCCTTCTACGCTCGACCCGTGGCCTTTCATGGGGGAAATCAAGCCAGCCAGCGCATGTGGGTCCCACACTTTTTGTTTTGTCTTCCTCCTCTCCGTCGGTTGAAAACTATCTCTCCTCTCCTTCTCAGTGTTTCCCTTCATGGCCCCACGCGGCCACGCCATGGAAGAAACCTCAACAGTGCTCAGAGCGGCGGCGGGGGGTGATGCGACCTGCAGCGGGCGGTGCCGCAACCTATGGCGGGCGAACAGTGGTGATGGAACAGGAAGGCGTTTCTGTGAAGGGCAGTCAGCGCGGCCAAGGCGATGCTGGAATGGGAGCCGGTGCTGTGACAGGCGATTGGCAGCGGCGCGACCTACAGTTGCTGGTGCTCCGATGGGACGATTGGAGGTGCTGCGATGCAACCCATGACCAGGGCAGATGCGGCGGACCTGTTGGAACGGGATGGCGCGGACGATGCGGCAATAGAGGCCGGCGGTGCCACATCAACGTTGTTGCGATGAGACAGGCAAGGTGTTTCGAGGGAGACGAGAGGTTGCTGGAGACTCATGGATTCAGGTTCAGTTTTTGCGAGGATAACGTTGTTCGAATTAAGCAACTCCAGCGGTGGAGCGTGCATGCATCGGACGGCTGTCTAGGCGGCCTTCGGTGCGTTTTATTGCCCGACCGACGCCTAGCACGGCCCAAAGTTAATACTCCCTTGGTTTAGAACGAATACGAGAAGTTATTACGGTACTCATACTTGCACGCTAACTAGTATACTACCTCTGTTCTCTATTAATTGAAGTTTTAGAAAGCTGCTTTAGTCATCTTGCGCGGTAGAATAAGATGTTGTTGGTGGATTTGTGCCTTTATAACGAAACACATATACAAAAAGTAAGCTCGTTTATGGTTTTTAGCTTAGGTGCAGTGGGTTTATAGTGATACAGATATCAAACATATAGATATCCTATGTAGCTTGGAAATGATGCTGGACAATTTAACCCACCTTGAACGCACATAGCATTGTGCCACCTCACCCTTTCCCGCACAACTAGAGTGTGATGCATATTGAATCTCCCTAACCTCGTCGGACTACCTGGTTCTCCTAACTTTGATAAGATCAAGAGAGATGTCGAGATGGAGTCAAAGTTAGAGAGTGTCAATAGAGTTTAAGTGGTTAATTGAGTCTCCCATGGTTTATCAAGGCTATATACCAAGCCGATTCGACTTTTCCATAGATGCATTTACTGACTCGATCTCTGCCATGACCTTTTTAAGAATTCTAATGGGACTTTCGATGAATAACTATATCACAGTATAAGCATATTGTATGTATCGTATGATTAGTCTTAGTTGGCCTACCGCTACACATGCCCTAAGCGGGGGCGGGGGGGGGGGAGTGCATAGTTGGAGACGCCCTAGTTTTCGCCGACCTAGTTGGAGACACCCTGGTTTCCGAAAACTTATGGGTATTGGGTTATTTGGAAAGGACTAGCAAAGGTTCTGCCCGCACATGATCATGTTGCCAGCCTGACGCGTACTTCGAGACAAACATGCAATCACCACATTGCGCATATATGGTGCTAGGGTCCTCCAGAAGGAAGGGCAATCAAAGGATAAAAATAGCCGACGACAAACACATAACCTAACTCATTGGGTTCCCTCGACTCGTAGGGTACTGCCCATTGTAAACAATGTTGTACCTCGCGATCCCCATATTACACAAGCAAAGTGGAAGTAGGGCTATTACTCATTCCTCGGGGCCCAAATATGGGTAAATCTTTATGTTAAATCCATCATTACCCGAGCTTATCCGCATATCAATACAAACGTACAATGAATGTATCCTTATGACGCTATGATATTCATCCCTCGACATAAATGATTCATATTTGCATGTAGCAGGTTCTTATTGCATCTCCCTCTATCAATCGAAGAAAGCCACATGACATAGCAATTTAGAGTAGCGAGGTGGCGGGAAAAAGTAGGGGACAAAAGTGTAGAGGGGGAAGACATAAGCCATGTCTATCAGTGGAGAAGAGCAAGACATATCTTTTATATCTAAGCAGGAGTCTCCCACTAGATGATTTTCCTAGCTCCTCCTACTTCCACGTCACCCTTTATTATACCGTGTTGTTCCCACGGGATGAGTTTCTCTAGCGGATCTCATGACACGTTCCAGGCTTCGCTAGTAATGAGAAAAGAGAGAGACACAACAGCACAAGACAGTCGCTAAAGAGAAAGTTTGTAAGAGAAAGATATTAGCGTCACGAGGCGAGTCTCTAGACCATATATAGTATCGCGCTAGAGAAATATAACTGTTGGTTGATCGATACATCTAAACACGTATATTTGTTCTACGTATCGCGCTAGTGAAATATAACTGTTGATTGATCGATACATCTAAACACGTATATTTGTTCTACATTAACATAACCCACCCATTCTATTTCTTTCCAAGTGCAACACACTTCTTATTTACTTTAGGCTAAATATCTGATTTTATTAACTCACAAAAGGTTGCCTACAATCAACCTTTATGACTGTCTAAGGCCAGGCCTGAGCTACCCAATATGATGGTTATGTTTGGTTTGGTGCAAATTTTTTAGCCAACTCTATTCTAGTTCAGTTTTTTTGTGAAAGTTGGAAAATCATGGACTATCAAAATCACAACTAATTATTTGGTTAGCAAAAAACGAGTGCGTGCTGACATGGAAAGAGCCTTCAACAAAGTTTTTTGTTTTTGAGCGGAGAGCCTTCAACAGATCAGGCTGATCGATTTCAGCCCACTTGAGCAAAGTAGCCAGAGGCCCAATTTAAATCCCTGATCCGCCCGCGGTCCGATCAGGCACCGCCATTCGCCACAACCGACTTTGGAGACTTACCGAAACAAAAGAGGCCCGAGAACACCGCCCACGGCAGTCGGCAGCTAATCTTCCCCACGACCCAAATCCATCTGCTCCGCGGAGACCACCTCTGCCTCTCCCACCGCCGCCGCCTCCTCCTCCCGGCGCACCCATCCCAGGCTCCCCGCTCCTCTCCTCCCTCCCGGCCGCCCCGTCCTCCTCCCCTCTCTCGGCGGTATGTCGGGCCCCGCCGGGACCCCGACCCCGGCCCCGCTGCCACCCCCTCCCCCGGCCGCGGCGGCGCCCCCCCGCCCCGTGCGCTACGACTTCCTCAACTCCAAGCCGCCCCCGAACTACGTCGCGGGTCTCGGCCGTGGCGCCACCGGCTTCACGACCCGTTCCGATATCGGGCCGGCCCGGGCGGCCCCGGACCTCCCGGATCGCTCCGCCGCCGCGGCTGCTACTCCCGCCGTCGGCCGTGGTCGCGGGAAGCCTCCCGGCGACGACGAGGGTGGCGATGAAGGCGGCGACGAGGAGAAGGGGTACGACGAGAACCAGAAGTTCGATGAGTTCGAGGGCAACGACGCCGGCCTCTTCTCCAACGCCGACTACGACGACGACGACCGTGAGGCTGATGCCGTCTGGGAGAGCATCGACCAGAGGATGGACTTGCGCCGCAAGGACAGGCGCGAGGCCCGGCTCAAGCAGGAGATCGAGAAGTACCGTGCCTCCAACCCTAAGATCACCGAACAGTTTGCTGATCTGAAGAGGAAGCTGGCAGATGTGTCTGTGCAGGAGTGGGAAAGCATTCCTGAAATTGGCGACTACTCAGCGCGCAACAAGAAGAAGCGATTTGAGAGCTTTGTACCAGTGCCTGATACTCTGCTCGAGAAGGCCCGGCAGGAGCAGGAGCATGTCACAGCGCTGGACCCCAAGAGCCGTGCCGCCGGTGGCACAGAGACGCCATGGGCACAGACACCGGTTACTGACCTGACTGCTGTGGGTGAGGGCCGCGGTACTGTGCTTTCGCTTAAGTTGGACAGATTGTCGGATTCAGTGTCTGGGCTTACTGTTGTTGATCCAAAGGGATACCTTACAGATCTGAAAAGCATGAAAATTACTAGCGATGCTGAGATTTCTGACATTAAGAAGGCAAGACTGCTACTCCGCTCTGTGACGCAGACGAACCCAAAGCATCCTCCAGGTTGGATTGCTGCTGCTAGGCTTGAAGAGGTTGCCGGTAAGCTCCAGTCTGCTCGGCAGCTCATTCAACGTGGCTGTGAAGAGTGCCCCAAGAATGAGGATGTTTGGTTTGAGGCATGCCGGTTGGCTAGCCCAGATGAATCAAAGGCAGTAATTGCCAGGGGTGTGAAGGCAATTCCCAATTCTGTGAAGCTATGGCTGCAGGCTGCAAAACTAGAGACCAGTGATTTAAATAAGAGCAGGGTCTTAAGGAAGGGGCTGGAGCACATTCCTGATTCAGTGAGGCTGTGGAAGGCTGTTGTGGAGCTGGCGAACGAGGAGGATGCAAGAATGTTGCTTCACAGGGCTGTGGAGTGCTGCCCACTTCATGTCGAGCTGTGGCTTGCCCTAGCAAGGCTTGAGACGTATGACCAGGCAAAGAAGGTGCTTAACAAGGCGAGAGAGAAGCTCAACAAGGAACCTGCCATTTGGATTACGGCTGCAAAGCTGGAGGAGGCTAATGGGAACACACAATCTGTAAGCAAGGTGATTGACAGAGGTATACGATCTTTGCAGAGAGAAGGATTGGATATCGACAGGGAGGCATGGCTAAAGGAAGCTGAAGCTGCAGAGCGTGCTGGGTCTGTGCTGACTTGCCAGGCTATTGTGAAGAGCACTATTGGAGTTGGGGTTGACGACGAGGACCGGAAGCGAACATGGGTTGCTGATGCCGAGGAATGCAAGAAACGTGGTTCAATTGAGACGGCTCGGGCCATCTATTCACATGCTCTCAGTGTTTTCCTTACCAAGAAGAGTATATGGCTGAAAGCGGCACAACTTGAGAAGAGCCACGGGACAAGAGAGACTCTTGAAGCCATTCTCAGAAAGGCTGTCACCTACAAGCCACAAGCTGAAGTGTTATGGCTTATGGGTGCAAAGGAGAAATGGCTGGCCGGTGATGTCCCTGCAGCCCGGGCCATTCTTCAGGAAGCTTATGCTGCTATCCCTAATTCAGAAGAGATCTGGTTAGCTGCATTCAAGTTGGAGTTTGAGAACAATGAACCGGAGAGAGCAAGAATGCTTTTGGCTAAGGCCAGGGAAAGAGGAGGTACTGAGAGGGTTTGGATGAAATCAGCAATTGTTGAAAGGGAATTAGGGAACGTGAATGAGGAAAGGAGGTTGTTGGAGGAAGGCCTGAAGTTATTCCCCTCGTTCTTCAAATTGTGGCTAATGCTTGGACAAATGGAAAACCGGATTGGCCATGGAGCGAGGGCAAAGGAGGTTTATGAGAATGGACTCAAGCACTGCCCTAGCTCCATCCCTCTTTGGCTCTCTTTAGCTAGCCTAGAGGAGGTGATAAATGGCTTGAGCAAGTCACGCGCTTTTCTCACCATGGCAAGGAAAAAGAATCCAGGTAGACCTGAACTATGGCTTGCAGCAATTCGAGCTGAATTGAGGCATGGGAATAAGAAGGAAGCCGATGCTCTGCTGGCCAAGGCATTACAAGAGTGTCCAACAAGTGGTATTCTGTGGGCTGCAGCTATTGAGATGGTGCCACGTCCTCAACGTAAATCAAAGAGCTCAGATGCTCTAAAGCGATGTGATCATGATCCTCATGTGATTGCAGCCGTAGCCAAACTTTTCTGGCATGACAGGAAGGTTGATAAAGCCAGGACTTGGTTGGACAAAGCTGTTACTCTTGCTCCTGATATCGGGGATTTCTGGGCATTCCTCTATAAATTTGAACTTCAGCATGGAAATGCTGATACACAAAAAGAAGTTCTAAAAAAATGCATTGCAGCTGAACCAAAACATGGCGAGAGATGGCAATCAGTAAGCAAGGCTGTTGAGAACTCACATCAGCCAGTTGATGCCATTCTGAGGAAAGTTGTTCTGGCTCTTGGCGCAGAAGAAAATCCGAATGCTGCAGAAACCTAGTCTGTATTGTTTGAGATGAGACCTCTTGTTTGTCTTGGTAAGTTATCTGGTGCAGTTCTGTAGTCGTTCTAATCAAAGAAGTTTGCTCCATACGTTCTCCTAATGTTTTGAAGCTTCTGGCGCCACATGTTGAACTATTTTTCATTGTGTCATTCTATTCCTGAGCTAGAAATTCTACTTTCGACAAATTGTTTTTGAGCATTTTTTTATGGTTTGAGTTGCAAGGAGTTTGTTTGAGAAAAAGCATTACTATTATTCTTTTGTTGGCATCATTAGACAAGTGATGGCGACACTGATGACTTCCCGATTAAAATAGGACTGCACCAGGGGTCAGCTTTGAGCCCTTGTCTTTTTGATTTGGTGATGGATGAGGTCACAAGGGATATACAAGGAGATATTCCATGGTGTATGCTCTTTGCGGATGATGTGGTGCTAGTCGATGATAGTCGGACGGGGGTCAATAGAAAGTTAGAGCTTTGGAGACAAACCTTGGAATCCAAAGGTTTTAGACTTAGTAGAACTAAAACCGAGTACATGAAGTGCGGTTTCAGTACTACTACGCCCGAGGAGGAGGAGGAGGAGGTTAGCCTTGATGGGCAGGTAGTGCCTCAGAAGGACACCTTTCGATATTTGGGGTCGATGCTGCAAAAAGATGGAGACATCGATGAAGATGTGAACCATCGAATCAAAGCCGGATGGATGAAGTGGCGCCAAGCTTCTGGCATTCTTTGTGACAAAAGAGTGCCACAAAAGCTAAAAGGCAAGTTCTATAGGACGGCGATTCGACCCGCAATATTGTATGGCGCTGAGTGTTGGCCGACTAAAAGGCGACATGTTCAACAGTTAGGTGTGGCGGAGATGCGCATGTTGAGGTGGATGTGTGGCCACACAAGGAGGGACCACGTCCGGAATGATGATATTCGAGACAGAGTTGGGGTAGCACCGATTGCAGAGAAGCTTGTTCAGCATCGTTTAAGATGGTTTGGGCATATCCAGCGCAGGCCTCTAGATGCTCCAGTGCATAGCGGACGGCTAAAGCGTGCTGGAAATGTCAAGAGAGGTCGGGGTAGACCAAACTTGACATGGGAGGAGTCCGTAAAGAGAGATCTGAAGGGCTGGAATATCACCAAAGAACTAGCCATGAACAGGACTGCATGGAAGCTTGCTATCCATGTGACAGAACCATGAGTTGGTTGCGAGTTTTTATGGGTTTCACCTCTAGCCTACCCCAACTTGTTTGGGACTAAAGGCTTTGTTGTTGTTGTTGTTGTTGTTGTTGTTGTATTAGGAAACTTCATTGTACCTCAACTTTGCTAAATTTTAGTTTAGGTACTCTACTAGTCAAATTAAGCTCTCAAAAAAAGGAAAAGAAAACTTTATTTCAAGCTGTGTATTGAACAACCAGCATGGTCCAGAGGTCCCATAGTTTTATGAGTTATAATTTATAATTGCATCCTCTCATGCTCTGTTTGACCTAAGGCTGGTTAAATGATTTGAAAAAAATACGGTATCAAGTTTAGCCATCCGGTATGTCTCACTTGAAGAAGAGCAATTTTATTTTACTTCTTTTGGCTGGTTATCGTACCTGAACATAAGTGTAGGACTTGGTGGATTGGCTTATTAGTAATCAAAGGTAAAATTCTGTTGCTCCTAATGATTCTCATTACTACAATTGCCAGAACCATAGAGCTGCTCCCAACCAGTTTATATGGAACTGCATTCCAACCACACTAATGGTTAGATTGCTAATTACCCAAGAACAACATTTCCAATTTGTGAACATATGTTTTCTCCACCGGAAATCAAGATATCCAGACTGTTAATTAGTCTTGAGAGAAGCAGGTTGATAAAAGAGAAGTTCAGTTACGTGAGCATCAGTTTCTTCCCACATAGTATGATTTTGTGGTTAAACATTTCATGGATATGTTTTTGACTGCCCTGTTGATATCCGTCTTGCCTGTCCTGTCTGACATCCTTACCTAACCAAGGAATTCTTTCCACTTTTCCCTTCGTCTCAGGTCTAAATCTTCCGCGTGCTGACAATGGAATAGCTAGACAAAGAAGCACAGTTAGTCGGTAATTTTGTGGTGGATGGACTCCAAGTGAAGGCTTTTGTAGAATACTGGGCTCTCCAATCTAGTCGTGATGTGTTTCCATGAGGCTGGTGGCCGAAGAAAGCTTCTCTGTAATGGGACTGCTCTGAAGTCAAGCTTTCATTGATCGTCTGTGCCATTTGTTTACCAGTGCTTCTACCAAGCAGAACCTGAACATTGTGCAATTGCTAGTGATGCTTGTGTTCTACCATTGCCATTAATGTCCGAAGAAGCTATGTATTTATTCTTTGATCTACCATAAAACATTAGCTCAATGTGAGTCAAGCTTCATTGATCGTCTGTGCCATTGTCTACCAGAACTTCTACTAACCTGAACATCGTGCAATTGTTAGCGATGCTTGTGTGCTACCATTGCCATTCATGTCCGAAGAAGCTATGTATTTATTCTTTGATCTACCATAAAACATTAGCTCAATGTAAGTTAAGCATTCATTGATCGTCTGTGCCATTGTCTACCAGAGCTTCTACCAAGCAGAACCTGAACATTGTGCAATTGTTAGTGATGCTTGTGTGCTGCCATTGCCATTCGTGTCCGAAGAAGCAATGTCTTAGTGGCGGGTTCTCCAAGAAGCTGGGGTAAGGCAGCTTGTCAGAGAAGCCGGTTCAGGAAGTCGAAAAGAACTGGTCCTTTATTCTTTGATCTACTCACTCCGTTCCATATTTTTTGTTGAAATATTAAATATATCTAGACCCTTTTTAGGAATAGATACCTCCATTTTGGACAAATTTGAGACAAGAATTATGAACGGAGCGAGTACCATAAAACATTAGCTGAATGTACTTGGCTAGTTGCTATTTCTTCTGTTTCATAATTCTTGTCTCAAATTTGCTCAAAACTTGATGTATCTATTTGTAAAAAATGTTTAGATACAGTAATATTTCGACAAGAATTATTGAACGGAGAAAGTACTACTGTATCCCTTCAGCTGATATTTTGTTCCGCGTTTTGTACTCCGAACGATACTCTCCTATCCTATATCAAGTGACTCAAATTTATCTCTGGTACGGTTCTGGCCTCCGGCAACCTCTTTGTGAGCATTGTAGAAGAAAAATACATTTTGCATGCTCAAGACAAGCTCTTTCTTCCACCGTGATCAGGAAGTACCTTTCTGCTGCTCCTGTTGCTTGCATGATGGTTTGAGCTGTCGAGGACCCGGTTGATTCTGTCTGCTGCAGCAGCAAGCATGAGGAATTTATTTGTTCTGGTAATTCAATGATGTTGGATGATAGTCTGCCACTAAATCTCATTCAAGCGACCAGTCGATCATTTCTCCTGAGCAGAGATGCAAATTTTTTGTTCTGGTTCGCAATTAGGTGGTCTGGGTAGTATAATTCCAAGATTGATTTATATATGTAAAGAATGACAGAGGGTGACTGGTTTCACTGTTTCAAACAAGGAGATCTTGTATTGTTGTTTGCTACTACCTTCGTTTCATAATTCTTGTCAAAATATTACATGTATCTAGACGATTTTAGAAATAGATAAATCCATGTTTGGACAAATTTGAGACAAAAATTATGGAACGGAGGGAGTACATCCGATATTGATTTTTGTGTTGTTCAACAGGTGAAAACCATGTAAAACGCACACGCAAAAGATTTATCGACGATTCATTTACTTCACATGGTGCATGATACAATTATTGTGAGTGGTTAAGAAATATTAACAACTCATCCTGTTCACTCCCTTGTACAGGCCATCTTATGAAGTTCATGCCCCATAAGTTTTATTTTTCCTCGGATGAGATGAAGCAAATTGCGGTTTCCAGCAATACGCGGTTTCCAAGGATCACAGCCTCACACTCCGAGTGGAGAAATATTAGGCTTTTATTCCCCTTATTAAAGATATTAGACTTTAGATTGCTGATAAAACTAGCGGTACAAACCAGATACAACATAAACATACTCCATTGATAATGCAAAGCAATACCAGCCATCACACACCCTTCATTGATAGTGCAGATCATAACATTGCAGAATGTGAATACAGGCAAAGCAGAGAACATCTGTCAGGCCACAGGATGGTCCCTGAGGAAGCCAAGGAGGAGCTCATTGACCATGTCCGGGAACTGCTCCTGAACAAAATGGCTTCCTTCAGGCACGTATGTGATCTTCAGGTCAGGTGCGAACTTCTCCATGACACCATCTTTCAGGACGGCCTCGACCCCGGGGAACTTGAAGACATAGTCTTTCTCCCCCATGACGACGAACACTGGGACTTGGAACTTTGGATCTTCGACCGGTTGTGTCTTATGGAGAGACCTATCAAACGTTGCAGCATACATCGAGTTTTGGTCAACACATTGATCAACAAACCTAACAGTAGTAACTATCAAGTTGCCACAATGTCACGCAACTTGATAACCAAGTTATGTTTACCTGTATGGCATCTGCAGTGGATATCCAAAACCGGATTTCTCGTAGAGGGATGCGTAGACATCAAGATCCTTCTCGGTGAACCACTCTGGAAGGGGAGTCGATAAGTCTGCAAGATCCATGATCTCTTGATCTTCGTTTGCTATCGGGATCTCGCTTCTCGAAAACAGGATGTAGATTGTCTGCACGACTCTCTTGACATCGTACCTGCCAAAGTCAGCCTCTGCTCTTCCTGGTTCCTACAAAAGTAATTTTTCTGTGTCATATCATAGGCAGAGTCTCAATTCATTTGTGCCATGGACATTTTCAGGTCAGGGAATAGTAACCCGCCAACGGAGAATGTAGAAGCCTTCTGGCAAGGTGGTGAATGGGGATCCACCGTGAAGGTAAGGGATGCCCAAACACATGACACCACTTGTGCGGCTGGGGTGACGAAGAGCAAAGTCATACGCAGGCATCGCTCCAAAATCCTTCGCAATGAGGAATGCCTAGTGAAGCAAAAAATTGAGGTTATCAGGAGAAGCCAACAATTGTAACAATCTTTTAATCTAGCCTATCAAACTTGATTTTCCCGTGGTTAAGTCTCAACACCACCTTAAATATCAATTCAACAGAACTGGCTTGGCAACAACATTTCTTTCAGACTGAACACACACGAATAATCAAGCCGCCAAGACATCCACCTGTTATTTCCCCATGTACCGTAGGAATCCGTCATGTCTGTGTGAATTTTTTGAGGTAGGGAACCTGTCATTGGTATTGCACCAACTTGCACCAAGCTTAATACAATTCCCTTCAGAAACATTCCATACGCAGAAGCCAAAATTATCCATTTTTCTTCAAATTATCAAAGTTTAACGAATCTAAATCAAACCCTTAACACCTGTTCGGATCGCCGAACTGAGTACAAAACTTACATATCAAAATCAGAGTAAATTCCGGCGGTTTGGTTGCACACCGAATCGGAATCAGAATTGCAACCCAATTCCAAGTGCATTGGGGCACAACTAAAATGAGCTTGTCCTTAATTCAGAGGGGTGGAAGTCTGAATTGGGTGGAACTGAACTTGTCAGCTATTTTCATATGCGTATATGTAATATCTTTACATCTTATAAAGATCTAACTTAGTGATCTTCCGTTCACCCTATTGAGATCATACCCTTATATTGGTAGGAAATGAATGTAATTGCATCAATTCAATACGGTAGATATGCGTATCATGATCTTTTATTACAATTGATTAGGTTGATATATTTTATTTTAAGATAGTTGTTATACATCACAAATTTAGAAACATAAGGACAAAAGCGTACTTAAGTACTACGTAACATAATTCCTTTGCAACACATGCATTAAGCTAGTGTATATTGTACTCCCTCCGTCCTATATATTAAGTGACTCAAATTTGTCTAAAAATGGACTTATCTATATGCTAAAATACATATAGATACATGTAATATTTCGGCACTTAATATGGGACCGAGGGAGTATAAATTTAGGAGTACCCCAAAACAAATTTAGGAGTACTTCATTGTTTGAACCGAGGAGATCACAGGATACCTGATACCCGCACTGATTTCATCATTTCAAGGGACCTACTCTTACCAAAAATGTCCTCCCCAACCAAGAACAGACCCGGTGATCCGGATACACCCAAAATTTAGAGCTCCAGGCTTACCTTGTGGACTGCGAGCGCATCCAGGAGGGCTAGGAGATCCTCCACCAGGTCGTCGCGCGACGCCGTCTCCTTCTCCGGCGGCTGGTCGGAGAGACCGTACCCGCGCCAGTCCAGCGCGACGGCGCGGTACCCGGCGGCGGCCACGGCCTGCATCTGGTGGCGCCACGAGTACCATATCTCGGGGAACCCGTGAAGGAAAATCACCGTCCCGAGCTCACCTGCAACGTGACGCCGCCGTTGTCAGCCTGCGAGTCCTCGGCTTGCCCTGCGGCCGTGCTTGAGGAAGGGAGGGTGGGGGCGGGGCTGACCTGTGCCTGATTGGGCGACGTGGAGATTAAGGCCTCTGACGGCGATGCGGCTGTGCTCAATCCGCTGCTCCGCCGTCGCCATGGTTCCCTCCCTCCCGCCACTTATTGGGAGTTTGGTGGTCGTGAATTGTGACAAGGCAGCTGACAGCAGTGGGAGATGCTTAGCAAGAAGAACACTGTAGAGGCATCCCAAAATTTGTCTATACTGTGTCAGATTATCTTTAGTATAAATAGGATAAATTAATTACTTACCCACAAAATCTAATCAATCTTTCTAATTTTAAAATTAGATCATAACTAATACTCTCTTCAATCCATATTAATTGTCTCAAATTTGCCCAAATATGAATTTACCTGAAAAACGTTTAGAGTAATATTTCGACAACTAATATGGATCGGAGGAGTAAAAATACTTCATTCATCCCATATCAAGTGCCGAAATATTACATGTATCTAGACATGTTTTATTATATAGATACATCCATATTTAAACAAATTTGTGTCACTTAATACGAGAAATGAGGGAGTACAATAATGCATATATTTATGGTGAGCTCCCGGTTTCTAAAAATTAGACCCACTAATCTAGTGTAATACTCCCCCCGTTCCATATTAAATAAAATATTACATGTATCTTGACGTATTTTAGCGTATAGATACGTTCATATTCAGACAAATTTAAGTCACTTAATATAGCACGGAGGAGTATCTAATCTTCTTGATTCCAAACTTAGAGCCTCAAATGTAAGAAAGACTCCCTCTTTTTTGCAAAGCTTGGCGCACTATGTTTTGTTAAAACAAACTTTTATCAAAATTATTCTATTAATACGTAATTTTTAATACCTGAAATTTATAATTAAAAAATCGTTTTCAAAAGTTCTTGCCAACAATTGCTATCATATAAATCACATATAATACAATGTTATTGATCAAAGTTTTGTCTTAACAAAACCAATAGGCCATACTTTGTAAAAACAAAGAAGTATTATTTTTGAAGGCAAACTGTAAGAGTTCGTTCGACAAAATAGTCCGAGATCAGAATCACGAGGGCTTTTGTTTTGACCTTACCATTTGTCACTTGTACTCAGCTCAGCCTCGAGCTGCTAATTTTCTTTGTGACCATCGGCTGTTGATTAGCGATGCCAGCATTCTCCCGAGATTGACCTGTCAGGATAGAGGAAGACCCCGAAATGTTTGGAAGATACTTCCAGGACTATATCCTCCACGTGAAATATTTGGCCATGACATGAGGACCAATCGAGAACTGCGGACATGCGTCACATTTTCTACAGGTATTAGGGTTCGATCCGAACAACTTCACTGAGAAAGCACCGATGCAGCTTGATGTTCTTTATAGCTAGTTTTACGTCGTTTGATATCTGCCTATCACAATATATTTCTCCCTCCGACTCATAATTCTTGTCATCGTTTTAATTCAAATTTGCATTAAAACCACCAATAATATCAGTTTGCAACGAGATTGTCGTCGTTTTAATTCAAATTTGTACTAAAACCACCAATAATATCAGTTTGCAACGAGATTGTGAGCACTTCTTACATCAAGTTAAAACAACCATTGTTTATATCAGAATTTATGTGCCAACAGCAAGAAGAATGTACGGACTATTTTCAACTTGCAAGAGAAAATTTCTTATGTTTTATTTCAAGAATTATTTGAAACTGACAACCTAGTAGAAGTCAGGACTTGACAATTTCAGAGACCAAACACAAGATATAGTAAGCTATTTGGTATACAAAGGGCGCATTTAAAGATTCTACTAATCTTTCTGGTGCTCTCACATGTATGAGTTGACTCCTGCAGTTATCAATTATTTGAAAATGACAACATTTTAAGCAGATATGCAGTAGAAAACAGCAGCAAGAACCGTTTGGTGGATATCTGCATCCAAGCATATATATACTCTTTTGGACCCTCATGATGATTTTGTAACATACTATGGATATGCTTCTCCAAATCAACAGAGAACAAAACACACACTGGTTGTATCCAACATAAAGATGAGTATTATTACCAGAACCTCCTCATACAAATATTTCACAAAGGTCCAAGTTTGCACGGCCTGGGACACTGAACTCTACAAGAGGTACATATTCCAGCAGAGATAAAAACATAAGTACATAACACAGATTCTTTGATTGATGGGTCATGAGGCCTCAAAGGATGCATAGGGAGATACTGTCTCTCAAAGTTCGTAGGCTGGAAACCTCGATTCATATGGGTTCACCATGTCCAGAAGGAAGTATGCCATCCCAGCCTTCCCTTCAAACAATGAAAATGGGTGATCACCCCCATGCATGGCCTCCTCAGCGATCAATCGATCAGCATCCTCGAGCAGAAAGCAAGCAAAAGCCTTAGCACGGTAGAGGTACTCAACATTGCCTGTTAGCCTGTAAAGTGAAAGGAATACATAGGCATTCCCACTTACACCATGGCATATTCCAACTCGCTTGAGAAGACCACGGTTCCAGACAACTTCACCAGCCTCTGCAGCTGACTGCTTGAAGTGATCGTCATGAAAGACCTGAAATACAAAACATTAGCTTATCATTGTGACCAAAGGGATATCCAAAAGTTAATACTCCCTCTGATCCATAATAAGTGTCTCAGATTTAGTATAAATTTGTACTAAGTTAGTACAAAATCCGAGACACTTACTATGGATCGGAGGGGTACTAAATAGACTAACTATTGCTCGGTAACTCATCAGTTATAACTCATGCTCAGGCCTGAAGAACACCTGCCTATGTGGACATACATGCACACATATATGGATACTGGAAGATGCTAGAGAGTAACTCTGAAAATACCTGATACGCTTTACAGAGTGTAAGAGCAACACCAGGGGCACCATGACACCAATGCACCAAGCGATCAGATCCACTGCCTTCACTTGAGGGATAGTTTCCACTAGGATAGCGTTTACTGATCATGTACCGCAGAGTATTCTTCACATCATCCTGCTCATCCAGTTTCAATTCAGTGTGCATGAGGACATGCATGATTCCAGTAAGTCCATGAGCAGCACCCCAGTACTTCTTTCCGTGCCACTCGTACATCAGTGGGCAGCTCCCCTTGTCCTTGTTTGACAGCTTCCTTCCCTCCTTAATGATGTCCTTTGCCACAGAACTCTACATGGTTTCACATAATTTGAGAAGATGTACCTTTCACATAGCTATACATAAACAAATAGGGTAAAGAGATGAGTCCACTTTACCCACCTGAACTTGTACTAGGGTTCACATTTCAACTAACCTTGATTTGGTTCAAGTTACCCACCTAAACTATAAAAGCCGTTCAAAATGCCCAACTCCTTGTCAATTGACCGTTTTGTACATTTTTTACTCCAGTTTTTGTCCTAAGCACCACGGCCATGTCAGATTCTCTCTCTCCTCTCAGCGACATCATCCGTTTTCTCTCGCCTCACAACTTAAACTAAAACAGCAGAATTCCCTTGAACCGTATGTCTGTTTAATATGAAATTTTACCAAACTGTTTAATATGTCTAATTTACTGTTTTTTTTCAAAATATTCCATGCTGTTTGAATTTTGAACCCAAAATTTGAACTTGAATTCAAAACAGCACAGGAAAATTCAAACTGCACAGAATTTTTTGAAAAGTTTCAGTAAATCAAGTATAATTCAGTGACCAACTTGGTAAAATTTCAGCTCAAATTAACATAAGGTTCGAGAGAAATCTGTTGCTTTACTTTCAGCCGTGAGCAGAGAGAAAAGAGACGATAGGAAAGAAAAATCTGACATGGCACTGCCGAATAGGACGAAACCAGAGTCAAACATGTTTAAATATGTCAATTGACAAGGAGGGGAACCCAGAGTTTACTGAGGTAATTTAAACCAAATCATAGTTCGGGGTTGCAATTAGGGGGATAAAGTGGACTTATCTCTAATGTGAAAGAGAGGAACGGCGTCAACATACGATGTGTTCAGCAGGAATTGTCTTCTCACTGAGATGCTCATTTAGAAATAAACAAGCCCACAAATATCCTGCCCTTCCATACAGTAACTCATTTGGAACTTTGTCTGTGACAGTTATCTACAAAATGACAAATGTAAGAGAATTCTGCTTACAACATTAGGAATACCAATCACACCATCAGTTGTTCACCTCATCAAACGAGCTCAGATAGTGGGTCACCATCAACTGATCATTGCAATGCTTCGCGATCACTGCTCCGAGAGCACAGACGCCGGCTCTTCCACAAATGAAAGTCAAGAACCTGCGCCTTCCACCCCGGCGATCATTGATTCATTTCGTAACAACGGCCAGAACAATCTAGCCAAAAGAACTACGAAAAGGAACCGCCATCTTACGGTAGGCCATTTGACGCGAGGTCGCACGCTTGGACAATCTCGCCGGCGAGGGTGAGATCGCGGCGGTCGCCGTTGACCTGGAAGGACTTGAATAGCAGGAGCGCCGTCCCGAGCGCGCCCGTGTAGAGCGTGTAGTCCGTAACATGGCCCCCCGCCTTGGTCCACGTCTCCTCCACGACCTGCAGGCATGGAGCGCGGCGCAACCCACAATCAGTCGAGCACCTCGCGTGCGTGACTGCGTGCGCCACGAAACCAAACTAAGAGCGCAAGCCAAGATCGGACATGCATACCTTGTCTTTGAGCCGGAGGGCGGCGCGGAGCAGCCGGTCGGAGAGCTTGGGGTAGGGGAGGGAGAGCAGGCCGAGGAGGCCGGCGGCGGGAGGGTCGCCGTCTGCGTCGGTGGCCTCGGCGACGAAGTCGGGGAGCTCGTTGGGGAAGAAGCGGTCGTCCATGGCGTGCGCGAGTCGCCGCTTCTTGGAGGAGGTGGTGGAGGAGGTGGGCTCGCCGTGCGGGGGTTCTCTGGCGTGGAGGCTTCCCACCTCGTCGCCACCACCATGTCCCATATTGTTTCTGCTGGGTTTTTCGGCGTCGCTGGCACCTCCGGAGTGAGCGTCAAGCGACACGTCGAGTGTTCGCTGTCGCTTTGCCATCGAGCCCTCGAGCTGCTCACCGCCTGGATGTCAAGCGCGACTCTGATTAACGGCATCTCAAACAATTCACCTCCGAGCATGCCACACGAGCATAGGAAGAAACAGGTTGCACGTAAATCAAAACTCGTGGATTCCACCTTTTTCACGTTCTTTTTTCGACTCTTTCTATTTCATAAAATACTTATTTTTTAACCGCACACACTCATTTAATCTTAAACAAGCACTACAAATCAGATATTTCTCGATCAAATGCACAGATCTATATCATAGGAAATTTTAGGGTTCGTCCTCCCTCTCGACTTTGTAATTAACTCTGTTAAATTGTTTTTTCGTCTTAATTAATGAAAAGCAGTGCTGCTGTTTTTTCGTCAAAAAAAATATGTAAGAAATTTCAGCCACTCCAACCTGTTGGTAGAAATCTTTTGGTGCAAAACTTTGGGGTAAACGAAATCCTACATGATTCAAGTGGATAGGACATAGCAAATCCTTCATTTTCGTATTTCTGTATTAGTACACAGGGTCAGGGTCAGGGGATTAACTGCAGCTGAAATAGAAAACACATCAGGCCTATTTCGATTATGCCTAGCCCGGAGGGGATCAATAGGGATTGATGAGATTGCAATTCAATTTCCCCAACCGAGCAAGCCTCAGAGGTCCTCACGATGGAGTTAATAAACAACAGGAGAAACGGAAAAGACAAGCATGTAACACTTGCTATAAATAACACAAGGCACCTCGTCGATGGGGGTCAAGTAGCTTCTGGTCACGCCGTCAGGGGGCACTTTGCAAAGTCTATGCCCGTGAGTCCTTTTGATGTTGGTCTCCAGCCTAGTTTATCAACGGGAGGATATCGGTGTACTAGATTGGAGTCATTCAGGGCGTGTTGTGTTTGGTATCCCTCACGGGCCAGGTGAACTGCAAAAATTGATTCATTTGGTTTCCTGCATGGTCTTGGCCTGCACCGGCTGCAAAAGGAGGCCTTGAGCCTTCACGCAAGAAACTTCCAGACCGAAGTTTTTCTCGTGCAACGGCGTGTCTCTTTCTGTCGTTTCTTCTCCTGCAGCAGCACGTCAGCCCAACCAAACACGCCATCAGTCATTGGAGCATGCGAGGTGGAGGAGGAGGCTGACATAGCGTTAGCCCTTTTCTTCAGACCATCAAAGCGTGACGATTGGTTTACTGCATAGCTTCTGAAACGGGTCCAGGAGCTGAGCTGCCGGGAGTTTGGTCCAAGAAATCAGTGTAGCTACCGTACAGTTTACAACTTTAAATAAGTTTTATTAGATTCGTCATGATACATATTTTATATTTTTTAAATTTAATTGATATTGTATGTGTTAGTATTTATTATAAAATTTAATTTTCTAACTTGAGACAAAGACAAAGCTAAACATCTTATATCACGAGCACAATCAGGTGGGCTAGACCAGAGGAAATTATATGTTGGACAAAGGAAAATACTTATATACGTCCTGAAAATACATTCGGTAACATGAACTTATAGTGAAAGTAACTTAGCTAGTAACATGAATGCCAACTAGACATTTTGATAACATGACATGGTAATAAATGAAAAAAAAATGGTAACTACTCTCTCTTATCCTAAATTTTTGACTTAAATTTGTCAAATATGGATTTATTATTCTTAAAAAGCGTATAGATATATGTAATATTTCGACAACAATTTAAGATCGGAGGGAGTAAATATGTTACTTCCTCCCATCCATATTAATTATCGAAATATTACATGTATCTAAATGCAGTTTTAGATATAGATACATCCATATTTGGACAAATTTAAAACAATTAATATGGATCGGAGGGAGTACCACTTTTTTACCAGATATGTTACCGTAACATCACACGCAATCCAAAACAGAGTCACAACATAATAAATAGCACAATAGCATAATGAATTGCTGATCCCAAGGAGATTAATGACCACGATACCAGGCGACCAGTCTCTTGAGGGCTGAAGAACATTTTCGAGTTTCACACCAATTACTATCTCGATTTGCAATAGGAGGGCAACTGATTATTTATACACTCAACAAATACATCTCTGAATGATCATGGTTCATAAGCCTAATCAACAAGTTAATGTACAACAAAGCGACCAAGACAAAACCTTGGTTAAGCTAGAAAAAAAAATGTAAGCGATCCTGTATGGAAAACTGGAGTCCTCATCATGTGCTAAAACGTCCACATATTCAAGAATTGGTGCATAACCTGCAAATAGTTGCAAACAAAAATCTACGATTAATTCTAAATTCGTTGATAGCTTTCAGAGGCCACCTCAGGAAGAACGAACACAAAAGATGACTAGTACCTTAAGTCTCCGGTTTGTTATGCCTAAACTTTGTACTCATGAACACGAATCCACTTTGTAGATGACCATTTGTCACCTTTTATTACTGGACACCCCCCTAAAATAATTGCAGATGGACAGAAGAGTCAGTGCACTGTAGCATTTTTTTTGATGCAGGACAATGTGTCATTGCATAAACTATTAGAATCTCACCGTGAAGGCTTGTGGGATCCAGGGTTCCATCAGGCCTCATGCTCCAGAAAAGCAATGCATCTCCCATCTTTGGTTTGACAGATATACCCCTCTTTGCACATTCAGACAGCTCATTATAAAATGGTATTGAGCTGCTATTCACTTTAGCAGAAGGAAACACGGTCTCACCACCCTCTTCAACATCCGAACTAATTCAGTTGGCACAAAAGAAAAGAATGTCAATTGAATCCCCTTTGTTGCACATATATAAAAGAACCTATACCGCAATACATACAGGTACATAAGAAGAGTTGCTATACGCTGGCCTCCGTTTTTGGTGTTGAAATCATCATGGAAGTAATCAAAGTGAGGTTCATACTTCTGTCCAACTTCATAGTGGAGAACTTGAAGGCCCTCTCCATTCTCTGCACAAGTTATGAGATAAAAATAAAGCAAAATAGAATCACATTTTAAGCAAACTTTCAATGGGATATACGAAGTAGCTGTGGAACACAATAACTAGTGCTTCCAAGCTTGAACCTTAAACCTTCAAGAACTCAAGTGGGGTAAGTGGTTTGCATCCATCATTTATATGCGCTTTAAAATTTAGTGCAACTCCTAAGGAATAAAGCATTGAATTTGACAATTCCTATTCACATTCAGCAAGGACTGGCCATGTGATTTGGCTGCAACGGACTAGTTTTTTTTTCCTGTTTCATTAAACTGGAGTGAAGATCCCTCATGTACATCCTTATCTTTAGACATGTACAGCATGTTCCTTTTCATTCAAATGTACAACATTTCAACGTACCCAAATTTCAAGGATGTACTAGAGTGCAAAATTTAGTACTTAGATCATTTTATATCATTTTGGGAAGAGTATGACATGTACTTTCTAGTTAAATATGAGAAGTTTGACTTTGGCATGTATGAGCACGTAAAGGTGGCTGTCTCAACTCTCAAGTACAGATGCAATTTTTCTGAACAATTTGGCTACAGTATGAACGCGTCGAATTTTTGGTGTAGTTACACAATTTTCAAATACTCCCTCCGTCCAACAAAAGATGTCTCAAGTTTATCAAAATTTGGATGTATCTAGACATGACTTAGTGCATAAATTCATTCAAATTTGGTCAAAGTTGACACATCCTTTGTTGGACGGAGGGAATATTAGTTTTTACCACTCAACATGCTATATCAAAGATCGAAATTAATGGCGAAGACCTTATTGGGAAAATGCCCGCCACAGAACCATTTTATGGTGCCTTATGCTAGCAGTAAAAAAAAACCTAGTAGTACCTAGCATCCAAGTATCTTAAATTAAGAACGAGATAGTGTGACAGCTAATAACTGTTCACATCAATGTGATGTGTAACACCGTTTATCAAATCAGGGTCTCAGACATTTGGAATGAGCGGCGTAAACTTGCACATACTGCTAACAGAAGGCAAACAGTGCAATCATCAATGATATGCTTGCTGCCAATTCATATAAACTTGATAATTGTCCCTGAACATAACTGTCACAATACCAGGTTACGGAAATGCAGTATTATACTCTGTAACATACTAATAATTTGAGTAGTTTGTAGCTTCAGTATTCAAAATAAGTCCCAGTTAAATGCACTTTTGGTGAGTCATGAAAACGCAGCACTACGTGATAATCAAAACTTTGTAGTTATACCACAACGACAGACTACTGTATCATGTCAGGCCTAGAACCGAAGTTTACAAAATTAAATTTCAGTTTAGTTTAAATTTGAGCTAAATAGAACGATTTTTTAACTGATTTTTCAGGCGCGGGTCCAATTTGTTTATGTTGAATTAAAGCTGAGTTCTCGATATGAACAATACAATGTGCTCGATGTATAATTGAAACCTTAAATTCAGCAGTAAAATGTGTTCCTTAGCATAGTAGGAAAAAATTATAATAGGTAAACACTTCAACTTACAGTTATCTATGATAAGTATTTCATACCTGCAGGTATGAAGGTGAAATCTGATATTCTTTTCTCAATGGTACGGATTACTTTGTCCTGGCCTCTTCTAAGAAACGTTCCTGAACTTGTTCTTACCCTGAATACATTTCATTAAGTGTAAGCATGCATCACAGTTGCGGTGACAATTCCTAAAGAAAGAAGAGTTTTGCAATGTCCAAACCTGCTATCTTTACTACCTCCAGTTGCCGAATCAACCACTGTCGACTTCTTCATGTGAGGCTTTGCCAATGAAATCAAATACTCACATTCTTCCTTGGACTGAAAACAACGGTAAAGTCGGTCATACCCTGATCACTATGTGAAACAAACTAAATTGGAAAAAAAATAGTTCCAGTAATACCAGCCAGGTATAAATACACTCCTGATATTTCTTAATCACCTACTATGCCATCTCATAAAAAGTAAACACCTTTCAAAGACATTTTGCATACTACTAATAGAATTTCAATTTTCTAGTTGTACAAAGTGTTGATATTTTATCATCCACCTGCAATAATGCATTGCTTCTCCCAAACCTATGTGCCTCAAGACCTGAGTTTGAGCTCCTGACTTGTCAATCAAGCAGCATCAAAGCTCAAACTATGTGACGGTTCCTAAATGCATAGTGTCCGGTGTGGTGCTCAACTGCTTACACTTTTCAACACATGTAGAGCATAATCAGAGCCATGTCGAGATGTACGGCATATACAATAGACCAGAGTAAAAATTGGCAATGGCGGCGCTGACATCTAGAACTGAGTCCTTAAATCCACAATTTTGGCATCTAATTTGCAGCATAACTAATTTCATCCGGCATTCTTGCGACCGACGTACAAAAATTTCAGGTTTACTTGGTGCAATCTAATCTGGTACGGATGGGCCAATGTTAGCACCAAACTCTTAACTAGGAATTCAAGAATCGCCTACAATCCCAGCTACACGTCGAGATCTCCTTAACCATGAAGCAAAACTGCATACTAGAACCAACAGAACACCTAAAGGTGCAGACCACGTTCCCCCGAAACCTAAAACAGAATGAGGCAAGATACTCACGAGGAAGTTGTGGTATAGGAACGCCCGTGGCTCCCACGACAGCACCTCCGTCCACGGCTCCCCCTTCTCCCCGCGCATCTCCAGCCTCCTGCACAGCAAAACGAAAAAAGCGTCAATCTCAGGAAGGACGGCGCGTATATGAGGGGAGGGAACACGGCAGATCGTGAGGCAGCGAACGGAACGCACGACTCGGAGGCGGATCTGCGGAAGCGCGGGCGGTGGAGCGAGAGCGCGGCGCCGCGGCCGTCCGCGCCGTCGGAGCCGGCGGGGAGCGAGAGCGCGCCCAGCGCCAGGAGGAGCAGCAGCGCAGCCAGCGCCAGCAGCAGCGCGGCCAGGATCGCCTTGGACGGCTTCCCTGCCCGCCTCCCTCCTCCCGCGCCGCCGCCCCCAAGCAGCGGCCTCCCGCCCCTCCCCGCCGCCCTGCTCGCCATCCCCGCGGCGGCACCACCCGCTCTGGCTTCGGGTCTCGCCTCACCGGCACCGGCACCGCCGGGTTTAGCTCTCCCTCCCTCTCTCTCTCTCTCTCTCCCTGACCTGAGTCGTCGGTCTTTGTTTGGGCTCGACGAGAAGCTGCTGCCGCGTCTGGTAGGCTCGACGAGTAACGTACTCCGTATTACCGAAAACCGCTGCTGCGCTCGTAGGCCTTGTAGGTGACGTGTCAAGCAGGGGAGTCGGTCGGACCCGCATAGCCGAGCCCATCGTTTTCTTATTTTTGGAGAATCGCGTGGCCGAGTCAATCTGGGCCCGTACCCTTCGCGGACGCAAGACTGACCGACGAGGCCCAAATGCGCCACCGAGCGTGATACTGACCGACGAGGCTCGACGAGGTACTACGACAGCGACAGCGACAAGTCCTCGGACTCTTGTACTCCGTACTCAGTAGTAGGAACGAACTAAGCCTGGATTTTGATTCCCCTCCGATCACCAAAATTCCCTCACTGCGAAGTTTGCATCTAATTTTTCTCGATTGATAAGTAGAGGTGTTTCTTTGGCAATTCCAAAAAAAATGTCTCTAGACAGCTTTAGGTCCATAAATTTTATTTTACTTTCGAAAAATAGGATGAAATCCCGGTCTCTGCATCAAAATGATGCACACAGCCACATTTTATTGATTTATTAGCAAGTTTGATAAAAAAAAAATACATCGATCAAGCAAGGCAAAACCACCAAACTATGCTCCATATATTTGGTAGAGCTGATCATTCATAACTTTAATTTTTCATTGATCTACAGCTGTGTTTACTTCTGAAATACAATAAGATAAGATTAGTAAGCATCTCATAAATACTCTCAGCTTTAGCTCCATGAGAAATAGAACTATTGATGCCAGCCCTACCAAATCTGTGGGAGAACTACACATACGATAAATAATGTACGACGTACACATACGATTAAAAAATGTACGACAGTTCATGCGTACCGTTGATGGCATGTGTTGTGGTCTTGATGAAATTGTACGCAAATCGTGCACCTTTCGTCGTACGCGAAGTCTTTCCAAATTGGTGATGGAGCTATCCTAAACACACGTTAAATGTCATATCAGAAAAATAAATAGCATAGAGAATTAGACAAACATTATAAAAACATAAATAAATCTAGAAATGCCTATTTCAATTCAATGAATTGTATTGCTCAAATAATGACATCAACGATAAATTATATCCCTACATATTGCATCTAGTAGCATCTTTAAGTGCACAGCAATGGGAAAGAATTCCCTCGAGAGGTTGTAAATGCAACCAACACAAATAAATTGCAATTGTTTCTGCAACTACCGCTATTCACATATGCATACTAATAAATATGGAGTATCTGCCTTTTTAATTTTAATGCCAGAGTGAACATAAGAGATACTTCCTCCGTCCAACAAAAAATGTCTCAAGTTTGTCAAAATTTGGATGTATCTGAACATGATTTACTGTATAGATGCATTTAAATTTGATCAAAATCGAGACATTTTTTGTTGGACGGAGGTAGTAATAGAATTTAAACAGCAGCTCAAAGGCTTGAAACTTTGTCTTTGGAAAAATATATTCAATTCCCAGGGACGTGGTTTGTAGTGGGCCATGGAGAACATGCAACTGCAGAGCAGTGTGAGATAACTTTTGTTAGTCGTAAAACTAAGAGATAAGTTTATATCACGTCCCTTAACTAACCATGCAGTCCCTAAAAAACTAACTATGCAGTTTAAATCATCCCTCTGAACTTTAATACCGTTTAGAACACAACACTTAATTATTCATGTTGTTTAAATTATCCTCACCCTCCTGGCAAAAGATGATTTTCGCATACGTGTCAGATTTTGACCGAGCGAACTAACATTATTTTGGTCCAAAAATTTCTGAACAAATGGAGAAAATCATGTTCTCAACCTTCTACTAAAATTTTAGCTTAATTTGGCAAATGATCAGCATAAAAATGGCATATTTTGTTTGAGCCTCAAAATTTGAATTCAAAAATAAAAGTTCCTTAAAATTTTTGAAAAAATATAAAAAATATTGTCATTAGCCTACCATTAAAATTTCAACACATGTCGACTAAGAAATGAAGAAAAAATGTGGCTGTCATGTCTAAATATATTTAAATTTTGACAAAACTTGAGACATTATTGTTGAACGGAGGAAATAAATGAGTTCCTCTTTGGTTACACTAATCTCTGAGAGGGGATGTGAGAGAGCAATAGAAGTCCAAAGACCGAGGTATGGGCAGTCCACGGGCTGGTCCGTGGTACAGTCGGTAGCTCCCCTCCACTACGACCTTAACCCTTAAGCAAGCAAGCAACTAAGTAAGCCAGCCGCCCCTCTCCTTTACCTAACCCAAAAAGCTTTCGCGCGCGCGTCTATATAGCGAACGCGAACACGAGCACTGAGACGCCTCCATTCCTGGCAACATTCATCTTCGTTTCCCAGCTCGATCGATCTAGCTGCACAGGAGGAGAGCAGAGGCAAATTAACAGGCCCAAAGTCCGACATGCACAGAGCTTCACCGCGGAACTCCTCTTCTTCTTCTTCCACGTCGTCGGCATCTTCTTCGCCACGCAGCATCAAGCGCGCCCGTCTCGCCGCCGACAGAACCAGCAGACTACTGCTGCCCTGGCCAGCCAACCACCATGGCGTCGCCCTTTCTGGCCGGCTCTTCTTCCTCTTCCGCTTCGTCGCCCCTCTCTTACATGATCCCTAGTTCATCCCTGGCGCTGGCGGCGCAAGGGCAAGGGCAAGGCTTCCTCTCCTGCGGTGTTTTGGCACAGCAAGGTCCACAGGGAGACGCTGTGGGCGTGGGGGCGCCGAGGCAGGGCGGCACTGGCAGGCACGCGGGGCTGCCGCGGCCGCCGCCGCGGGATTGCCCGCGGTGCAGGTCGGGCAACACTAAGTTCTGCTACTACAACAACTACAGCCGCAAGCAGCCGCGGTACCTCTGCAGGGCGTGCCGCCGCCACTGGACCGAGGGCGGCACGCTCCGCGACGTGCCCGTCGGCGGCGGCCGCAAGAGCAGGCGCAACAACGGCGCCGGATCACGCAAGGCCGCCGCCACGAAGGCCTCGGCCTCTCCCTCCACCGCAGACGCAGCCGCGGCTGCTGGCGTCGACGGGTCGTTGGTCGTCCCGGCCGACGTGCTGAGGCAGATGCTGTTCTTCCAGCCGGCAGGCTTCGAGGGCGGGTACGGCATTGATATGGGCGCGTGGCAGCAGCAGCAAATGGCTGCTGCTGCGCCGAACGCGACGAAGGCGCCGCAGGGGGTCGGCGGCGAAGTTGGCGCGGGCGTCGAAGGGACGTCGGCGTCGGCGGCGGATGGTGTCAACTGTGGCGCTGGCATGCAGTTCTGGAGCGGGGGCTGGCAGCAGATGCAAGATGACATGCCCGGCTTCGACGGGACTTTCTAATTGAGTACTACGCGCTTGAGCTCCCAGCCGACCGCGGCGGGACGCCGTAGCTTGGGTGAAATTGCACTTTGTATTGTGGTCTTGCCCAGACATTGAAAAGTTTCTGGGTTTACTACGGGCGAGCAGAGCGTGTATGATGGTGTTAGCATTTATGTGTGTAATGCGTATGTACTACAGTGGAGTACTGAATAGTAGTACTATTACATACGGTGTTATCACAGATTCTTGTGTTGTGCGTTTTGAGCAAACTAGCACGATATCCGTGCATTGCTATGAACTAAAAAGATGGTTACACTGGAGTACATAACTAAAGAGAATGCTGTACTATCACTGATTTGTCAAATTGATTTGTGTCAAATCAATAAGTGATGGATCTTAAAGTGTGAAAGACCACCCTAACCAATTGAATTTCTATAGGAGTATAATTCAGTGCAACGAGTTCCTTGAGCAAAAAGATGGAGGACCTTAATTAGCGAGCCATTGTTTCGAGGAGCAACTGAACACATATGAAAACATTACAGCCAAGTTTGTCAAAACTGTTTCAGTAGTACAATGGTGAATGAATGGTTCCTTCCAAATGCATTGCATAGTTTGTTTGGGCAGCCTCCACGGCGCACCACTCTTCAGCTATACCGGCTCATGTCGATGGCAGCCTCCGGCCGTTGGTAGCTCACCCGCGCCTTGGAGAAGCAGCGGTAGTAGGTCCCGGTGAGCACGCAGGTGACCAGGGCGAAGGCCGCACCAGCCCCGAACGTGCCCCGCCTCACCGTCTCGCAGTCCGGCGGGTCCTCAAATATCACCGTGCGGTAGCCGGTGTGGTAGGCGGACTGCACCAGCCCGGCCAGCAGGCACGCCTCCGCGATGATAAATGTCAGCCTGGGTAGAAAAAAGGGAAAAAGTTCAGTATCCATTCTCTTGCCCTGCATGAATTGCAAGGTTTTTCGTGTGGGGTGTTTTAAGGACAATATCGATTGAAAAATAGCATCAATAGATAACATAGTATTCCTCCGTTCCATAATTCTTGTCGAAATCTTACATGTATCTAGACACTTTTTAAGAATAGATACATCCATTTTTTAGCAAATTTGAGACAAGAATTATGAAACGGAGGGAGTATCTTACTTGTTCTAATTAAAGCAAGCAAACATTGATATAGGATAAACAAGTGTGTAGTTTTCAGCTCATGAAGGTGAATCTATGATTTACTTCTAGGAATTTCATTCAAGCAGTTACAAGAAAGTAGTTAAATTACTATCGAGGATCAGAATAATCACCAAGAAAAAGAGACATAAGGTAGAGGGCTAGAGGCAGCTTGTTTTGCAATGGGCAGGAAAGCATACAACATTTGTTCTTCGATTGTATCATGGCAAAGATTTCAGCTCTGACTTTTTTGGTGTTGACATTGGCCAGGAATTTGAACCTATGACATGGTTGATCAGAATAACAAAATTATGAACGTGATTTGTGCTGCAGCGTGCTGGTGCGTGTAGAACTAAATGATGTTCTGTTTGAAGGAATAGCCTGGTAAAATTCCAAGATGCTGTGGTGGAGGATCAGTGGGACACTGCCAAGATGGTGTATCATCTTTAAGTACTGGCTGCCGCCTCTTTTCGACCGTTGCATTGGTTGCCTTGAGAAAGACACACGAATTGTTGAAGATAGCCTGGAGATGGCCGAGAAGGAAGTAGTTGAGGGCTGAATGCAGCTTGGATGAATGTCGTGTGGAAGTCATGGTTGGATCCGCACTACGCCGCTCCCTGTGAGGTGTATTGATACTGTTGTTTTTGTTACAGCAATGCCCTTTCGATCTAAATAAAATAATCCTAATAAGAGAAGTCCAAAACATAACTGATCATATTAAAAAAACAAATGGGAACAAGAAGTATTCTTGAGTGTGTCCTTAAGTCATCTGACATCACCTCAGTGATTCTTGTCAGCTCTAGTCAGTCAGTAACCCAAACCTCTTGATCACTTTGCTTGTTACAAATGACTTAATGATTGATTTAAGTTCATATGGACTGGCGTCGACTGTGACCAATTCAAGACAACCACATCTGATGACAAAAGGTAGGGGTACAAAATGAAGACCATTTCCAACTATAAATATATAGACATATTGCTAAACTAGTGCTGCAATGCATTTCATCAAGAGAGAGCTCAGATCCCTCTTTAGATCTGCTGAAGGCTACATCATGGTAGATTTTTTATATAATTATATGCCCCCCCCCCCTCGCAACGCCATGGGCGATGAGTAGGATAAATAAGTTGAATCTAGCATTTAGTAAGGTCAACAAGATTTCAAAGCACCCCAAATATTCTTTCAAATCACTAAACCATGTTCACAATATGTCATTTCAAAACCTTATAAGATCATCAAAATTTGATATGATAAAACGGTGCACCACCTCAGAATCTGTAAAGCATTCCTGGTCTCCGTAAAACCGTTGGTGTAGCTGACCAGTCATTCACAAGAACAGCCACCTGCTGACGAGCAACTTTGACAAATTCCACAGTTCGTTACATGTGAAAAGCACAGTGCACAAACCCCGAACTATAAATCCGATTCATTTTAGGCTTGCCCCCCCCCCCTCGTGTCAAATTTTTCTTGTGGTTGGCTTGCCAAGACCGCTGCTGGACGGCTGAGCGAAGGGCACACCACGGGCTGCCGCACGCCCCTAGATGTTTGCTGTGTGACCAGTCCTTGGAGACCATGAACCACCTCCTGGTCGACTGCCCTTTCTCGCGCTCCACCTGGCATGAGATCCTCTCTTGGATCTGATCCACCTGCGCACCCCCCCCCCCCCCGACCGTCGGCGTCCCTTTTGCAGCTTGGTGGCAGGAAGCGATCCAATCCTCTCCTTCATCGGCTCGGAAAGGCTCTACGTCGCTGGTTTTGCTCACGGCTTGGTCGATCTGGAAACACCGCAACATTGCGGTCTTCGACAACTCTCCCCCCAACATCGCCTCCCTCCTCTGCGGGATCAAGGCGGAGGCTCGACAGTGGTCTAGGGCGGGAGCAGTGGGTCTGAGGGCGCTTTGGCCTCCGAATCCTAGCTAGGCGTGTTGTGTTCTAATCGGATGTGGTCCTTCGCGACCTTGTAAATAACTTTTTCTTATCTAGCTATGCATCGAGACACAAGGCTTTTGCGTTTTCTCGAAAAAAGAAAAGCACAGTGCACACAAATGTGCTTCTTGAGCAGCAACACGCTGGTAAACCGCTTCTACGATTCACCTAAAAAGAATGGTTCTACAATGTCCGGAAGGAACCTTTCTCTTTGCTGAGAAAGGCCCCAGAGACTGCTCTGCATGCCTGGAGCACCTGTACTAGACTAGAAAGAACATCCGTTCAGACATGAATCGCATTAGCATCACGAGAATTTCGTGTTCCCCTGTCAAATCAAAGTGAGATGTTTCGGCAAGAACATGGAAGGAGGTAGTGGGTGGAGTCGTTGATCTGACACACTTTCCTACGCTCTGACTTTTCGCTTCCACTAATTAGAAGCAATAGCGATTTCCTTCTTAAAAAAAGTCCCTGTATCCCATAAACATCCCGAAAATCGTAAAAAAAATATTGCAGCAGCTCGGTATCCATTCTGTCCCGACTTGCGGGACCCACCCGTCAGCCTCGCGTGGAGGTCAAGGCGGCGCGGCGGGCTCTGCTGGGGAAGGAGAGATGTGGGGATCGGATTTGGGAACGAACCAGGAGGAGAGGAAGAGCATGAGGGCGCAGCCGCGGGTGCCGCTGGGGCGGAGGGCGGCGCCGCAGCAGAAGCAGCGGCTGGCGGCGGCGGTCACGGCCTGGCCCACGAGCAGCAGGACCAGCGCGGCGCCGCCCAGCCACGTGGCCGCGTCCGGCCGGTAGACGCAGTAGGTCCACTCGTTCCGCGCGTCCGTCTCCAGGCTCGCCTGCCACAGAGTTCACCGCAGTAGCATCAGCAAAAAGCAAAGCCCAGCTCGGTGAGAGAGAGAGAGGGAAGGAGGGGGGGGGGGGGGGTAGGGGGAGGGTTTGCGCGCAGATCGGGACGAACCGAGGGGCGGCTCTGCTCGGCGGCGATGGCGAGGGCGAAGGCAAGGACGTCGGCGAGGAGGATGGCGGCCAGCACCGCGTTGGAGCCGGCCATGGCAGGAGGACTGGCTGGCGCCACGAGCTGACCGATTATTTGGTCCGGAATTTCAGATTAGCGCGTGTGATGTGTTGTCTTGTCGCGTCGCAGGCAGGTTTTTGGCTTCGGAGCAAAAGGGAGAGTGGATCCAGCCCTTCGGCTTAAGCATAAAAGAGGTGGCGAACTAGCGAATCGGTAGTCAGTCGCTCGTGGTTAGTTTGAGGCATTGCCCGCAGATTTCGTTTCTCGCAGCTATAACAATGCTCGCTCTCTTCCAAACGTCTTATAAATGGAATGTATAGAGAATGCTTACATGGTACTACTGCCATACTTCAGTAAAACAGGAGGAAAAAAAAACTAGACATGCAATGGAAATTTACAAAATGAAAACATAATTTTTCTTACGAAAAAGAAATACTCCCTCATGTGGCCATACTTAAGTAAAAAACTAGACATGCAATGGATATTTTTCTTGCATGGTAATCCCCCGTTTCATAATTCTTGTCGAAATATTATATGTATTTAGACATTTTTTAGGAACTAGCTAAGTGCCCGTGCGTTGCAACGGAAAGATAAAAACAACAATAATGTATACATGATTAGAGATTTGCGGACAACAATAATGTATACATGATTAGAGATTTGCGGCCGATGAATACAAAGAGAATCGTTTTCAACAAAAAAAATTATGCATCAATAGCGAGAAATAAAACATTCGTTCATTTGTGCACTTTTCTAGGTACATTTTGCATTTGTTCCGGGCATCTTTCAGTTTCCTACAGTGGAAGGCTGAAAAGATGAACTCATCAAGTCTTGATAGCATAAAACTAATTTTCCTACCTCTAAAACATGTGGCTCAACTGTACATCCCCTTCAGTCAAGAGCTTCCTACCATGACCAATATAATGAACCACTAACTTGATAGCATGCAAAAAAAGATCGCTGCTGTGTACAAGGATATTGTACAGATAAAAGAGATAAATTACCCTGGAGTATTTGATTTTGATCAAAATATGAAGATTGTTCTATTGAGTAACAAAGAAGTGAATGAATTTTTCAGTGACAATAACTCATATACTTTTCTGCGGCCATCAAGTAGATATTGTGGCTCCAATTTGTTCACTAAAAATGGCCTGGCATTCGTGCAAAATAAAATCGGCGTTACAGAATGCAAGTTAACCGAAGAACATGAACAAACTAACCTCGAGAATTTACCTGAGACCTGTGCCCACTTCAGAAAAAAAAAAAAGCTTCTACTACTGACAAGGCAAGGTAGTACTTGTGTAGTTCTATTTTGGTAAATTAGTGGCAAAAGTATTCCTTTGACTACACGAATAACTGAAAGTACCACTTTCTCAGAACTTTCTTTTGAACAACTCATTTGTTGAAGGTTGTAATGGACTGGTAATCTGGTACCTACAGTAATATAACCACTCTTGTGTATTTTAAATGACAATATCTACATACATATAGAAACTTTAATAAGACTTCAGAAACCACAACATTGGAGAAGATTGAAGAAGGACCAGCATAACTTTAAACATAAGCTCATCATTTAATGTAGAGATATGTAAACAGTATAGGAAAATGCCAAACAGTTTCAGTATATGCTTTATTCTTTTGTTCCTGACGATATATATTCAAACCAGCAAAAATATTTGCATGAACAACATTATAATAGGACACAGTTTTTAGACAAGTTATCATTTGGAACAAAAGTTAGTCAGGTAAAATATAAAGATGTGCCCCTACTGTAGCAAGCAAAAGAAATTCCCCACCATACCTACGAAAACCGGAAGAACATAAGGCAATCAAACTGACAATAAAATGTATGCCCACAAATGAAACGACTACTTATTACTTCAGATGATCACTGTCATATTTTACTATTTTGCATTACATACACAAGAATACAAGCGAATAATACTACACATTTATCAAAGTACTGTTCTCATGTACTTCGTAATTGCATGGCTAAATGTATATATGGTCTAAGCATGTCACATGTAACTGAACAATCATTTCACATGTTTACAATGAGAGAAATGATGATCTCCATGATTAAACCAGACGTATATGATAACAATGACACACCTACAGCAATTCATATGAAAAAGAACTCTTGAAACTGATTATAACCTATACTGCTACTCACTATGATAAGCTCCCATGTCCAACCTGAAGGATATGAAGGATACTGATCCATGTAGGCCATGCTTGTTTTTTTTTGCGAGGAATGTAGGCCATGCTTGTTGCCAACCTCCTCACAATAGCCAATAATCCTGCGCAGCTCTTACCACTAAATATATTGTAGCCCTTCTCTATGTATAGAGGTTATCCATGGCACAAACAGGATCACGCTCAACTGCAGGAATATGAACATGGAAATAATCATATAACATCTGAAAAAACTGACTACTGAAAACCGATAGGCTAGCATGTACCCTCTTCATATATCCTAGGGAACATCTGAAAATTCTAAAGTACCTTCTGTAGCTTCTCCCTATGCCTTCCTGCACTGAAAACGGAAATAGTGTGCTTTGAACAAACAGTCATCTGAAGAATCAGTTGGATCCGAGGCAAGTTTTCAAAGTAAACATGGAATCAAGAAATCCAGATCAGGTCAGCCACAATTAAGTTCATTCTCCCTCAATTCAATGGCTCAAAATAAAAGCCACAATCTTTGTGTGCATACATACATTGATTAGAATAGTTTGTTATCAGGTTAGCACGGCCATTACAAAAGATATAAATCTTCGTCAAGGTGCAAAGCATTGGCATAGCATCTTAAGCACATTAGTACATAACTACCTACCTCCAAGTTCATGGATTCAGTTTAAGGACCCCATAATTAATTAATATACACATGGCAATAACCTTGATACCACCACAACAGCACAATTGCGAGGAGGTCAGAATCAGCAGCTTACCTGACGAGATGCTAATCCTGATCCTCGACAAGCTAGACGCACGCACAACAACAACCACCACCATCCTTCCCAAGCGATGGCTGGATCTTCCTCGGCGATCGCACACGCGACCTCTCCGTCCATGAACTCCTTCCTCCACGCTACCACATGCTGAAACAGACCGGAGCTCAAGGCATGGTACTTAGCAGAGAAGAACTCACAGCACCTAACTGATTTCTCGGTCGTTTGTACAAACTACAAAGAGAGAGTTAAGAGGGTGATAGGGGGCAAGCACCTTCGCTTCATGGGAAGAGTGATGGAGATGGAGGCCAAGGTTCGGCGGCGGAGGAGCAGCGGCGCCGGCGGGGCAGGCGAAGGGCTTCAGCGGCGCCAGGAGAATAGCGAGGAGAAGATGGGGCGGCGCCGATCTGGAGGGCTGCGGTTCGCCGGGAGGAGGCGGCGACGGGGAAAGGAGGCGGCGCTGGGGGCGGAGTGGTAGGAGAGGGACAGGCGACGGCGGCAAATCGGGACAACGTCGGAGAGAGGAAGCCAGCAAGTGGCGGCGGCGCAAGAGAAGGAGGGTCGGGGGAGAGGGAGGCGTTTCTTTTCCTGTCTACGGGTGTTTTTTCGTTCGAGAGATCTTGTGGCATCAGCGTAATATAGGTAAAACGACGGACGGTCGGACGGACCAGCGAAGCACGTACCAAACTAAGCGGCACAGATAATCATTTTTGGCAAATTTGAGACAAAAATTATGTAAGAGAGAGAGTACTGCCGTACAAACTTGTACTTACTCCATCACATATTTAAGTGACTCAAATTTGCCCAAATATGAATGTATCTATGTTTAAGAAGCGTATACATACATGTAATAGAAAGTCACTTAATATGCAACGGAGTGAGTACTAAATCAGAGACATGATTCCGGCTGAGGGAGTAGACATTTTTGAACGTTTCCTACAAAAACACATGTAGGGGCGGCATGCCGGTTTTATGATAGGTAATGTAACATATTTGGTTTAAAGTCCCTGTGTGCTTTGCGTCTCAAAGATCTACAAATCTTTCCTAAGTTATTACTTCCTCCGATTCATAAAATGTGTCACACATTTCGTACTAAGTTACTACAAATTTCTTATTAATTGTGCAACACCTTTTTTTTTATCATAGTAAAAACTCTCACACGGTATCCAAGTTAGAAGGGACGGATTAATTAGAAAAGTATGGTCCTCTTACTATTAAACCAAAATTGGAATAATCAGCAAAATAACTCAAGATGAGTAGGAGAGATGTTTGCATATTTCCTTTAGTACTCCCTCCGTCCAACAAATGATGTTTCAACTTTGACAAAATTTGAATGCATTTATACACTAAGTCGTCTAGATATATCCAAATTTTGACAAACTTAGACATTTTTTATTGGACGGAGAAATCTTGATTATTGCTAGAGCAAAACACTCGTATACATTTGTGCTACTCCCTCCGATCTAAAATTTGAACTAAAATAAACACAATAATTTAGGATTGAAGAGAGTAGTAGATATATATAAATATCCAACTCCCCAGATCTGGGTAAATCCCCCAGTTCCATGTGAGCACATGTTCATCAGTTGTGACGCGACTACGCGAGTCGATCCATCACTGGAATCTGACAGTCGAGCTGATTGGTAGTGGCATTGCTCAATAAAATTTCGGTGTTCAGTATAGTTTTAAACAACCGAAACTTTACCACGCCGCAAATTATAAATCCAAGCTCAATACGCAGCCTTAGAAAGAAAAAAGACAAGTCATGACGTCAATGTATCCAATTCAAAATCTGACGTGAACAGTATTTACTGATACGTTATAATAATACCAGAATTTCTTTTCTTATATAGACCATACATAGCACAAAAATCTCTAAACAAAAACCAAAACTGTGACAAGATGTAATTTTTCATCTAAAGCAAAATATGGAAAAGTCCTGATTCGCCACATGGCTACATTTAGCATGCCCCAACCTTCCATGCTCCTACTGCCAAGTAACCAATTACCACCCCATAAATCAGTTACACCTTCCAGTTTTAGGATTCATTGCTGGGGATGGGATTCTGTCCTGTTGCTGAGCCGAAGATCCAGCTTTACATTCATGGCCGCCAATTCTGCGGCCAAATACCTGAAAACGTACGGCATTGCAACTGTCTCCATTCCTTTGTTTGTTTGGCAGGCCTGGCACGCCAGGTTCTTTGGAGGTTTCACAGTTTGGACCCCAAGCATGTTGCGCTTGGATTTCATTTGCGTCTCGGATTTTATTACCGTCGCTGTCAAGAGACTTCCACAGAGGGAGCACACATCCGCAATGTGGTAGTCCGAGCAGGAATGGAGCCTGTCATGTAGGAGATAGGAAGCCCCATGAGCAAGGAGCGCATCACGCTCCATCTCACCAAACCGAATCCCTCCGCCATGTTTTCTTCCTCCTATTGGTTGTCTTGTTACTTGATCTATGCGGCCCGTGGTGCGAACCTACACAAATACAACACATCAGTGAGAATCCACACGTGATGCCCAACACTCTTTCAAGTAAACTTGTCAGGTACATTTGGTCCTTTCTTTTTTTCCATTCTCCCAGTCTAATCAAGTCGGGTCCAACAGCCTTGAGTTTTCAATCAAACATCCAACAGAATTTTTAACTTAGCTAACAACATTCAACCAAACAACTCTTCAAAAATTCAAACAGGATAAACTGAATAGTGTAGACCGGTTCACTCAAAAGCTTGAGCTAACGGGGAAAGGAGAGCAATTCACTTTATACTTCAACACCCCCCCACACCTGTGGTTCCTTCAAGCCTAAATGTGGACCGAAAGTGTGCAGCAAATTTTTATATTTAATTTGCATCAACCAGATCTTGAGATCAAGACCTCTTGGTTCTGATACCATGTGAACTGCATGCACCAGAGTGAGTTCACCCATCAGCTTCCAAATGGTATTAGAGCCAAGAGGTCTAGAGTTGAAGACCCAACTAGCGCAATGTAAATAAAACAAATGCAGCCACTTTAGTGTTGATGTATAAAGTGAATTGCCCTCCTTTCCCTAACAGCTAGAGCTTTTGGGTGCACGGGTAGGTGCATCAACTCAATACATAAAGCATAAAAGATGCACTGTAATATCAATGATGAGATTCATATGTTATATCCAGAATAAACTGTTGCCCCACCTGAAATTTGTCCGAGACCATATGACGAAGACGTTGGTAATAAACAGGTCCAATAAAAATCTCACAGGTAAGCTCGGTGCCAAACAGGCCACTGTACAGGACCTCTACTCCATGATAATTAAACCCATAGGATGCAAGCATGGGACCCATTTCATCCACAATGGATTTCGGTTTCCAAGGATTTCCGTCGCCCTCTTTGACTGAGCTTGCAAAAGGTGTTGCATCAACGAAATTTCCATGTAGACTTCCAGCCTGTGGGGACAAACATCAGCCTAGTAAAGGTGTGAAGACACAATCCTACTCTAGTGATTCAAAAAGATCAAAAGAACCCAACGTGTTAATCATGGTACACAGTTATTTCTTAGACAAAGACTAACAACAGTATCAAATATGTACTTCTCTTTACTATCTCTAATAACAACAATTTTATAGGATCTCATTTTTTTGTTGCAACAAAACATTGTTTGGGAATATTTCAACCTTTGAGAATGATGGAATTTTAGCAGCAAAACATCTCGCTGATTAGAAACCATCCAACACTAAGAATTATATCATGTTGTTTTTGCATTGGTGCAATTTTGATTTTGTGGGTGCAGAATCATTATTCAAAATAGTATTTTTAGGGAACTCAGAGATAAAAAAAAAACAAAGCTGAAGTTGTCCCATATTATAAGATAGAATGTATGCCCACCAGGAATAAGTAATGAGTCAACACAACAAGCACCAGACATGCCAAGGACTGCAACATGATAATGACAGGGCACACCAACATATCGAACACGATCGTATGGTTTCATGGATATCAAAAGGAGACAAAAATGTTAGTGTTAACGTTTTATGGCATCAGTTCTACTTGATTTCTGCAATTCTTTTCCCGTGAAATAACTTAGATGTTATTTCTTTCAGCATGTAGTAAGATATGGGCTTCCCTCAATCTATTAAAGCAAAGCAAATATTTGTACCTTCGCTGCTATAGACTCTAAAAGCATTGCTATGGTCATTCTTGAAGGAAACGCGTGAGGGTTAATGATAAGATCTGGCCTCATGCCAGTATTTGCAGAGAAAGGCATATCAATGTCAGGCCACAACTGTGAACAAACTCCCTTTTGCCCATGTCTGCTGCTGAATTTGTCGCCAATTATAGGATTTCTCTTGCGGCGCAGACGGATATTTACCTGATAAAAACATAAAGCAGCGAAAAGCATGCAAGTTAAGCAAATTTGAACACATTGTCCAAAACTATAATCATACAAGCATATGAGAAATTAATTGTACAAAATGCTACTATAGACCATTGGGTTACATGACATAGGTGTTGTTATTTGAAGAAATGAAGAGTTTTTTTCCTCGTGACGTTAAAGCATACACAAAATGCTACTACCTCCGTCCCATCATTCTGGTCGTTGTTTTAGTGCAAATCTGAACTAAAACAACGACAAGAATTATGGGATGGAGGGAGTACTACCCTACTTCCTACATGTGTTTGAGAAATTCATTGGTTCATAAGATGCTACTGAAGATGCTTCATCTTTTTGCTAACCAAACGGGCATCTCTGAATGACTGCTCTAATAGTTTTAAACACGGATTTGTTTTTACTTGAGGTGGAGGTGCCCTTACCTTCTGCAGGGAACCTTTTGAGTTTGTCCCGTTGACAGCAACATAGTCAATAGCTGCTGGTTCCGTGCCCTTTAGTCTGGTTGGCCTTATTGCACCAGTGAGTGTGTTATATGTACTGTAATATTGCTCATTTGGAACTATTGTCTGTTCATACACATACATCTTTGAGTAAGGGCAATACCATAAGAAAGAAGAAACTAAACAACTTCTCTCTCCACATAGGAACGAGTTAATTTAGAATAAATAGATCAATACCTCTCCAACCCGAGGAAGGCCATCTGAATCAATTACACTGCTAGAGTCTCTCGAAAGACTACTCTTGGCAAATATTTCTGCAACACTTCCTCTCCTTGTTGTTGACAAGTCAATGCACTCGGTCTGCAGGAAGAGTTCAACAGGAAACAGGCTTCAGATATCACGGAAGTCAAGGCTAGTACTTTCACCAAATTAGTTGGTACAAGCAAGAGTTATTCTAAAATGTGGATTTCTTGCTGGAGGTTATTTTGAATATGCAATTGAAATGGCATTCCTTACAAAAGAATTCCAACACAGCCCATATCTAAATATAAACATATAAATATGCAATACTGTATAAAACAAATCACATGTGCCATTTCAAGTTCTTGATATTTTCAAGATGAAAATTAGAAGATGCACTAAGAGTACTTTATTGTAGCAATGAAATAATACAGATGATTAAACACATCTTTTTTCATACAGCACACCCTGCAAATGGACCTTCTTAGTTCTTGGTACATCATGAAGGGAGCTACTTTTTTACTATGTTTTATAAAATCACAATGAAGATTTAATTAACTTTTAACAGCTCGGCCAGAAAGAAAAATATCCTAAGCAATCACCCTTGTAGTGAACTCATGCAATTGTTTTTGCTCTTGGCATCAAATCAACAAGTCAACAATAGATATTATTTTTTCAACAAAAATTTCCCAGCTTACAATATATATATATATATGTATGTATGTATATATATATAGAAAATCATGTTCATCTTTCCATTATATGTTAACAGTCACAATAAGGAGATTAATCTGATATTAAATTTTATGACTGGACCATAAAGGGCAATCACAGTGCATATGTTGCACGGGGAGAACTCTTTGACCAATCGCAGCAAAAGCAAAATGCAGTGAACATACATTATGAAAGGGAAGTTGCAGAAAATTAGAAGGCTGCCTAGCGTGCTTCAGATTTTGCCTAAGAACTTTGTGCATAATAATATGCCAAAGAAACAGCTCTAAGACAAACAGCCTGAATCATTAAGTTGTTGCAGATGATGAATCGGTTCACAGGTCACTGATAAAGAAAAGGCATAGTTACCTGGTAGATATCTCCACGGAACATCCCACGATCAACAGCTGATTTATTCAAAATCATGGCATCCTCCATGTCATAACTAGATTACAAGAACAATCTATCATTCCAGCAAAATAAAATCGAAATAATCATACTGCGATAGCATAAGAAAAGGCATACCCTGTGTACGATAGCACCGCAACAATAGCATTAGTTCCTGATGGAAATTCATCCATATGATATTTTTTATATGTAGCAGTTCGAACAATTGGTGACTGAGGGGTCTACAAAGCAACAAAGACAGCATGTAAGGTGATGATTGTTTTCCAAACTTGGTATGAAGAAAAATCTCTGAGTTTGGCAGCTAGCCAATAAATCCTGTTGTACCAAATGAGTCAGACAGGTGAAAGAGTATTGCTAGGGCTGGGAGTGAAGGCTGTATGTCTAATTTCAGCAAAAATAATAAGTTCCAAATTTCCTTTTTTAGCCGCCTTCATGGCATATCTTCCAAAGTAAGAAATGAGCCTTCTAGTTGTCCATGAAAAAAAATTAACAACCCAACTTGCCCAGGTGCAACCAGGTTTCAATATTGCCAGTAACTAACAGCGGATAGGTGGAAATCAGGACAAGACTTGATTTATTGGAAAAAGTCTAATTTACAACCTCCAACTCTTGCTGAAGTTTACTGCCACTTTCTCAGATGGTTTAAGTTGACTCGGATGCCATGTGGCGGACAGCTGGCCCAACTTATCCATTCCAGCAGACTGCCACACAGCATCTTTGCCACATTAGCAGCTCCCACCCTCCGTGGATTTTTTTTCCTTCTTTTATTTGAACACAAAAGGACACTTGAGGAGCTCCAGGTTGTGTCTTTTCAGCTTCAGCCTGAATCTCAGAAAGTGACAGCAAATCTGACAGAATTTTACTTTACCTATTTTTACAAACTATTTCGTGATATCAGAAGGAAAGTTAGAAGGTTTTCAGATGGCACTGGTTCATCAGATTTTACTGGGGCCAGGATGAGATACAGCTGCACCAATACATTACAAAATATTCCATCCTGTACTGTAGTATTAGCCAGCTCAGAAGCACCGGAAATATGGGGATACGGATACGGCGACACAGGATACGGCATTTCCCAAAAACAGCCATATGGGGATACAGAAGACTCTGCTGAGCAGAGTATATAAGACACAGCATGTTCTTCGGACGGAGGCACAGGGGTTTATGGAATCTGGGTGCAACCGTTTGGAGACGGTAGCACGGGAGTTATTCAGCCAGTTTGGATGGCACGCTGGTCTTAGGCTGGAAGGATATTGATGTTTTCCTTTCATCCTTTTTTCATGATCTTTTGTAACTCTGAGACATGTACTTTGAATACTTTTAATAATTGATGGCTGTGTGCATCGATCGATGCAGAGGCCGGGGATGTCCTCCTTTTCGGAAAAAAAACACAGCATGTTCTAAAGATTAAATGATATTTTTAGATGACAAATGAGAGTGCTGCACATATGTTGCCTCCATTGATGAGTGACTGTATGCTTTGAGCAGTCTGACAGGTACTAAAAGCCCATGTAACCCTCCACTTAAAGCCCTATAAGGGCCAACTTCAGAAAATCCTAGACTAAAGTCAGCTCCAACCTCCAGCCGCTAGGGCCAACTTCAGAAAACCCTAGACTAAAGTCAGCTCCAGCCTCCAGCCGCTCGAGCTGCATGCTCCGCCTCCAGTCGCCCAAGCTGCAGAACAGGAGACAAGATGACAGCAGCAGCAACCGCGCCGCCACTGAATCTTCTTGCTCTTGGGCAGCTGCAGTCCCCGTCTTCCTCACCTGCTGTCACGATCCCCAGCTTCATCCCCACCCTGATCTTCTCCCTCTCGGTAGGCGCCGCCCCCATGTTCCTCCTGCCAGGATCATCTTCCCCACTGGTGTATGCCTTCCCCATCTTCCTCCCTGAACATATCCCATCCACACCTTCCAGTATCCCTATTTCTTTTGGTTTTATTTTTATTTTTAGATCGTAAAAAAGGGAATACTCAGGGATACATGTATCCCATCGTGTCCTCGCGTATCCCCGTATCGTTGACATAGTGCACAGGGACACAGTGGTTGTTGCCGTATCAGTGCTACGTAGGTATCCAGTCAAATCCTAGCTCCACCTAGTGATATCTGTTAAGTGTCTGCAACAGATTCTCAGAAACCTGGCTAAAATAGCACAACCATAAAGATGTATGCTCTTATGTGGTTCAAACTTTTGGTTCCTTGAGAAGCAAGCAAGGATGACTAAGCAAATATACTACATATGTAACAAATAAAACTTATGAATGATAACTGGTTAGTTTTTTAAAACAAAAATGCGCAACACAAACCTGTAGATGGAATGCCTTAACATCTGTACGAAATTTTAAAGCTTGGCCACAAAAACCCATGGTTTGCTTTGCCATCTACAAAAAGGTAAGCAGGAGGATTAGTCGGTCTAAAAGAAAAGAGAAGTGCCCTTCATTACGCATGATCAATCGACATTGTAGAAGCAGACTATTGACCTGGCATTGGTACATGTTCCGAGGACTTTGGTTGTGCTCAGACCAAGGAGTCAGATTTGCAACTACACTGAGCATGGCTGTAGGGTGAATTTCTTCATGTGTTGCAGGAAACGATTCTTTTCTCCCACCATCCCCACCATCAGGACATCGTATCTCCATAAATGCCTAATGTATAGTGAAAAATCAGTTCCTGTAATATAATATTAGTGGAAAGTACACTAATACAAGGACAAAGGAGGTAGATCAAAGGAGACCTGTTCAAATGCTCCAATAAGCTCAATATGTGGCTCTCCATCAGGTAGACTAACAAGATTTTTTACTGGTCGAACAAATCTTGCAGGACTTGTAAAAAAATAGAGACCAGGATAGGCGCCACCGATACTCAAGGGGACATAGCCCACTTCTAAGTCCTCCGGAGTCTAGTGCAGAATTTCACAATTGCCCACTGAGTTAGTACTTCATGAGAAAATTTATAGTATGCAGAGGAAAAGTAAGAAATTACAAAAACGTAAGAGAACAGACCGCTGGGTGTGCCAGTAGCTTTAATCTTCGAATATAGTTAACTAATTCCTCAATCTTAGCAGAACCAATAGAACCAACAATGCATCCATCCAAATGGACATGTAGGACTTCCGGGGGACCAGTATGCTCCATCTTTGGTGACAATGGGATCATCCCACCACGAACCAATTCGGCTAAAAGTCTGTCCTTTATTTTCTCAAAATCCTTCATTGCACCTTCTGAATGGTAGAAGGATGAAATACCTGGAAGCACTCACGATTAACTAATGGTGAAAAGAATAACACACCAGAAATATTAGCAGTGCTCTCCGTAAAAAGATGAGCACGCACATACATCATGTTGGCAAAGACGTCAGAGAAGCAAGAAACATCACATTCGAGAGGGTGTGGTGTTTGGGAGTAGGGAAATGATGTGCAACGGAAAATTCAATCTAAAAGAAAGGTAACATCCAAATATCTTACGGCATGCGGAAGTCATATGATTCAGTAAACCACAAGGCTCCCCATCAGGTGTATGAACTGGGCACAGGAAACCCCAGGACCTACATAGAAATTTTCAGTACAAGCAATGCTGAATGCAGGGAAAACAATAATAAAGTGCCAATGCAAGCATCACATACTCCGGAAGCAACTTCCTAACAGTTGTCGTGCGCATTTTAGCAAAAGCAGAACCCCTATGGACAGAACGGAAATGTGAGATATAACGATGAAAGTTGAGTCGTTCAGCTTGAATGGACATCCCTTCTCTCTGAAAATTTAACAATAGAAATGCATATTATTTCTAAAAATATTGTGGAAGAAAAGCTTAGATACTGACAACACCAGAACCAAACAGGAAAAGATAATTGTCAGCATTCAGTTTTAACTTCTAACTGAAAGATAGATATATATTTTTTGAAAGTGGACTGGAAAATTGATTATAAGGGAACCAATTGCGCCAATAAAATTCCAGGGAAATGATGCCATAAAATCTTAAAATTGTGAAGTACAAATCAAGTGGGCACCATAAGAGACATACCTGTGGCAGATCCAACATTGATTGTGAATTAGCTCTGCCAATCTTTATCAAACTCTCAATAGCTCTGCCAACAGATGTTGAATGCTTACAAAGAAATTTCCTAATCTCCTGTGCTGCACAAATCAACACATGTGATTGAATGTACATGTAAAAAATGCCGTGTACTGAAAAACTAACTAATTCAGAGTTAACAGAATCCAGCAGGCACATCTCATCCTAAAAACATTTGACTGCTTTATTGAGTTAGTTTTTGGTATGCTCAGTACAATCATGCTACTTCATTATTTGGTGTCCGATTTGTCCGGCATGTGATATTATAAATAGATCAGAATAACCAAAAGCATACTATACCACTCATCTCCTTTCAATTATCAGATTCAAATCCAAGGTATATCACCGTGTCCGACCACAGTCCTAACAATAATTTATAAGCAGGAGGGCATCAGATGAGGGCCCTTCTCCCATTTGTAATGCATGCATTTGTGATTTAAATCGCAGTCTTCTCCCCAGTAAAAGCTGCTCTAGTACACTCGCATCCCGAATCCCCAACCTTCTATGAACAAAGACCATCACCACAGACGTACATGATAAAGTTGTTAATTTGGTGTATAAATAAAGAAGCTATCAGTGGCACATATTTTAGGGAAACATGCCCAAACGCCTAAATACCAAAAACAAGACAACCCCCCCCCCCTCCTTTCACAAACACACATGTGTGCGCGCACACACAATGTAAAAAAATAAATGAACCATTGAAGAAAGCTGTGACAGCGAATGGAAATTTGCATCCACAGCTATACATATATAATCTTGCTTGTCCTAAATTGTTTAGTATTTTCTGTTCGGCTGAATAATACTTGTTATGAGATCACATGGTGATACTTGGGTGAAGTCTGTAATAAAGATCTCTAGTTTGCTTTAAGTTCCCCCAAAGAGAATCTAGTACTGTTTCTTGACTCTTGAAACTATATAAAATGGCCATGCTCAGAACTACAGAGTAACACGGTTATTTGAATTATATCTTCATTTTCATCCGGCCCTATTGAAATATGATTGGTATGGAGAAGAGATTATTTTCCATATTCTAGTTCTGTATGTATCTCAAATTTTTGTCTTAGCGAATAGGCAGCGCTCCTTGTGGTTGCTAAAGAAAATTGATAATTTTTGGTGTATAGCTCGAGTAGAATAAACATACAGTTATCGAATTCAAAGCTTTTATTCTTTGTAGCCTCTTCAATAATTAAGCGCTTAGACTTTCGCAGCCAATCTTGAATCCTATCCTGCAGGTATCAGAAAAAAAGAGTTAAAGCAAAGTGGGAGATAGAAGAATCAAAATTTCCCCCAATAACTATTCACACCAAAGCTCTCCCCGCTCCCCCCACCCACCCAAAAAAAAAAAAACAATTCGACCAACAACATAAGTCATGAAACGGCAGTACCAATTATGTATAACCTCTTTACCTCAGCACTGTGTATATAGGGAGCAATGTTGAAATAAGTAGCCCGGTCAAAAGAGAGTTGAAATAAATAGAAAAGTAAGTTCGATGGCAGAGTGCACATTTCAGCAACAACAAATGAAGTTCACACTTTAGTAAAATACCATTACAAGTTCTAATACAGGCAGTTCTTAATTTGAAAGAGCGGATGATGAAATGACAAAGAAAAGTAATCTTAAACATCATAATGTTATAGTTTTACTATACTAAGCTGGAAATGTTATGGTGCCGATTGTAGAGCACCATGGAAACACTTATCCAGAATAAATAATCAAGTGAAATGCTTGGCAAAGTGGGTTATGCAACCTTTAGAAAAACTGTGATCAGGTACCCAGGCAAGAGAGCTTCTTGGTATTGAAGTGCATCAGGATTATCAGGTGAAGCAGTTTGATCTACAAGGGCATAAAGTTTCTGCAGCATAAATCTAAAGCAGGAAAAGATTATCAGGAAATACACATGGTTAAAAGTGGTCAAAAGGACCAAGATTTCATGAGATAGGGCAACATAAGTTCAACTTACATTAATAGATTAAATTTTGCATGGTTATTTTGCAGGTGCACAAGAACATAGTCCTTGAGAACCGCCTCAGCAACCTAAACAGAGTGGAATGACCGTAGTGAGGAAAGATCCAAATATCAACACCATGGAAAGGAAAACAAAGAAAAATTCAATATTACAGTTTGATAATCATCTTTTTCAAATCCTTCCATTGCAGAACGGAAGTACTGCCCTGAGTTTGAAAGATCATTCATCATTGTCAGCAAATAAGAGAGTGTGGAGGTATTCTATAGGCAAATAAATGAATAATACTATTAAAGTATACCGATATGCTCCAAGCATTGCGTGCGTGTGAGGAGGGACAGAGCTCTGACTTCGTCGAGAATTATTTGTGCCCTTTCACCAATTAGCTGATTGCTGACAACTCCTTTTCCTCTTTCATATTTATCACTGTAGCAGCATGTCAAGCTTGCAAATATTTCCCGGTCACTTGTATCAATAAGGGCCTGTTGTTAGCAAATTAAAAATCAAGTCAAGAAAATGCCTACTTGAATCAACGCTAAGGATGTAAATCTGCGTGGATGAAAAAATATCATAAGATAGAAGCATGACCATTTGACAACCATTTGAAGAGTCAAATAATTACAGTATAAGACAGAAGACAGACAAAGATAGAAACTAAACTCTGTGAGGTCAGTCTCTACAAACTCTTATATTTTGGTGTATATATAAAATAGCAATTTCAAAATCTGTGATGTTAACAAACCACAAAGGTCATGTGTAGTATCGCCACTGACAGAAGGTGCACAAACCCATTTCAAACAAGGGGCCAAGCTTCCCTATTAACCTAAGCTGACTTACGACTTTACAATATAGAACAAGTTCATGGTTTATTATTATTAAAACACAACTTAACTAACAAAGTGAATGTCTCAACAGATGTCCTGAGGTTACCATCCAAGGCACTTTCAGCATTACATAATGCCCCAGGAGTAAGATTCTAGGATGGTTGATGATGAAAGTAAACAAATGCTTCCTATCTCCCATTAAGAAAAACATGGAATTGCACACAAATGAGTGTTAAATGATTATAACACTAGTTAGGAAATGGTAAGCATCAGCAAATGATGATAAAACTCTACCTTGAGAACGATCCCAACCGGAAGGAGAACTTCTCTGGCTCCCAACCTATTTTCATCAAAAATTCAAATTGAGAAAAGCCCTTCATTATCACCCACTAGCTATTTGCTATGCACTAGCAAAGAACTTACCAAAACCCTAGCCTTGCACTTCCATTTTGGAGGTAATACAACTTCACTGTCACACTAGTCTGGTCCTGTTGGACACATCTATTGGAGGAAAAATAAAAAGCAAGACAAAGTAAGGCAGCAAATGCATGAAGAAAAAACTTCAACGTTTAGCAGAGCACCTCATCCATCCAATGTTCCAGTTTAATTGGAAAAGAGTTAGTTTATACAGAACAAACAGGCAGGCCAAACAAGGGTTAGGCATTCGGTACATTTAGGCTCGATTAAAAAATAATTTCAGCTTCAGCAAACTGCCAACAAAAATATGCCCGGAAAAATCAAAACCAAATAGAACACCAAAAGATGGTGGTTAAGTGTTTTCAGTTTTCCGGTCAACCCAATTAGAAGACAAGTCAATTGAGCGCAAGAATGAAATACAGAGAACGGCATGCCAGGATGACTGAAATTCAACATCAGTTAGGCCCCAGCGGCCAATGGGCCAATGGGGCTGGGTGGCTTTGCTAACGCCTCAACTTTGTCTGGAACTGTTGCGACACACTTAAGTAAAACACTTCTGACTTCTCAATTCAGAACAAGAATGAAATACTGAGATCAGTATGCCGGAATGACTGAAACTCAACATTAGTTATCTTGCAATGAACGCTAAGCAAACAAAGCAATGAATGGGGATGCAAGAGCCCCAGATGGCCAATAGGGCTGGGAGGCTTCTGTAACGCCTCAACTTTGCCCATAGCCATTACGGCACAGGAATTGTCGATAGCACACCAGCTTCTGGCATGTGGTGGCGACCGCAAGGCCTGAGGAATGGGGAGACCAAGAGAATCAGGATCGACAGTAAGAGTGTAGCATAAGGTTGGTCGGTGGCTGAGTTCTTTTGTGGGGCTTAGACACCTGGCAAAGATGATGGAGGAATGGAGGGAACAGGTTTCCACGATGCAGCCTATAGAAGCACATATGTAACCAAAAATAAATAAACACCAAACTGGCACAAAATAAAAAGCTAGTAAAAACCGTAAAGTGGACAAACCAAAATTGGTTTATTCAGTCCAGTTTGGACCTTGTTAACTTTTTCTCTTCATCCCTTTAGAGGTTAATGGTGTTAGTCTACAAGAGACATGCTGAAACAAATACTAGGCGAGAACCCTCCTGCAAACTATCTGAGTTCAAGCATTGAACATCATATTATCATGTGTAAACTAGCACCGAAATTCTGGTATCTCGTTATGAATCAATACTTCTCTACTCTACTGAACTGCTACATGTCAGAAAAAGGTGACGCTCATTCTCTGACTGTTAACTCAAATGGCAGTTTGACACTTGAAAGTTAAATCATCACAGGAAAAAAAGAAAAATTGTGGGTCTTACAACCAGTTGATTAGAACACAGAAAAGGTAGATGAAATATGTTTATTTCACATGCAGTGGTAGACAACCCGAGAGACCAGGATTTCGAGTTGATATCAGATACCCTGATTTCGAGTTGATATCATCATCTTGTTTCTTTCTGGTGCAGCAATTGACACACAATGATTTAGATCTAGCAAAATTTCAAGTCATTTTCTTTCGTCATACCAAGTTATATGTGCAGTAGAGTCATATACTCATATTGTAGTAATAGCTTACTTATTTGTATTTTACCACTTCTACTAGTTAGTCCGCATCTGCCAGCACCATCTAGTATAAGCAGAAACAATACAAGTAGTTCCACACTTAGGGAAAGTATACAATACCTTATGACCACTGCTTTGTCAGTGTATCCAGGACCGCGTTTCTCAAAAGCACCCCGGACCATGCCCATAGGCTGAAAATTGTCATAGCAACCTCATCATCAGAGGTAATATTCTCTAGTTTTTTCCTAACAATAGTAGCATATTAATATAAAGCTCCAAGCAAAGCGTGTATGTCTTACATAGTTACGCTTTTGTAAAACAAGAATCCTGATAAGTCTCTCCATCCCACCATTTATAAAGTACCTAAAAGAGAACTCAAAACATGCATCAGAATGGTTAAACTATAGACAAAGGGAACAATGTCAACGACATGATTCATGAACAACACTAGAAGTATGAAAAGTTCATCAAGAAATATCCAAAAGCATTTATTTAACCAAGCACCCTGCTACTAGATAGATCCGCCAAAAACACTTTAACCAGGTCAAAGAGTTACTTTTGGCAGTGCCGTAGGGTGTCCCATACAAAAACATGTATAAAACCACACTGGTGCATACAGTTATTTGATTTTCAAACGATGCCAAAAAGGCAGCCATAAATAACATTTATATTGCCCACAAAACAGGTATCTTCAACCAGTTTACTTTAGATGTGCAGTGCAAGACATAAACAAAAGAAAGCCAGACTTTTAACATCAGTACACAATCAATTAAGAGCACAATAAACAACTGAAGGAAGAATTTGGAACAGTAAGAGGAGTGTAAATGAACAAACAAGGACATAACAAACTCACCCGCCCATTTCAGTGGCCTCTTCCCCATGGTAAATCAATTTGCGTGAATCAGCACCTCTTAGATGGCAAAGTTTCGACTGGAAGAGCAAGAGGGTTAAGTTAAAGAGAAGAGTTATGCCCAGGGGGTGAAATCTAATGTGGCCGTCAATGGAAGGAAGATAATCATGTCATTGAAATAAAGCAACAACATCAGTTCTCTAGCCCCGATTTCTTATTTTTTACGTTGTCCAGTTGTACAGCATACTACTTTTTTTTATCTCTTTCTGAAAAAAAAAATACATGCAGAACAGCTTTCATAAGAACGAGTTGACAGAATTCAAGCTATAATTGAAGTTACACAATAGTTGCAGCATACCAGAGAAACTGCATAATCAGAGCTTGTTCAAATGGCAGTAGCAAACCACACAACATGACACAGTAGAGATTTTCATGCTTTGTGTGTTGCGACCAACTCATGTTAATACAGTCACGGCCATTTTGAGGAGCCTTTAAGGTCGAATGTTGGGAAGAACTATACACTTGCAATACTTTGCTTTGGACTTACAGAAGCACAAATATATTTTTGTTATAACTTATAAAGGTTGATACTTAATACCATATTAGTATCACCCCATGCTTTTGGATTGTCAACATATGTGTATAACCAACAAGGCCATGCTCCTTGAAAACATTCACACTGACATGCTGGCCATAATATAACAGACTAGGTACTAAAATAAACTCAATTGTTAGCCTTCAATTCTAAAATATACCAAGAACACAGTTAATTACTTCAAAGCAGTAATAAAAAAAGTACTTTTAGAGGAACAGACAAGAAAGAGTAACAACCATCAACATAATAGGCAAATGACCAAAATTGAAGGTTTGCCTCATTGGTGCCCCATTATTAAATTGGAAGAGGGTGTCCACTTTGAATTCACCGCTATACGAAATTCTAGCTTGCCTGCACTGCTCCCACATGAAGAAAACAGGAAAGGAATCAGACCAACAAACAACTATCTAAAATGTTGAAGAGAAACCCAATAACGTACCAAAAACATACAGGCTATGACAGTGAAAGAGATAAACTGATGGGTCTATATTTAAGATAGAGATAGATAAAACTATCCAAAAAAGTAAATACTACAAACCTCCTGCGGGTAGAGTGGTTTTGCCATCCGAACATCCCTCAGTGGTGGAAGCAGATGACCCTTCTCTAAGGATAGTATAGACTATGTTAAGGAGAAGAAAAGAAATAGAACATTAACCATGCTACTTTATGCATTAATCGCTTTGATATCCAGTATCCACAAATGTAGTATGCCTTCTAAAATTCTCGCAAGCTTAATTGGTTTCTGTTCTTCTTGATTGTAAGTGAATATACTTGAAGTGCATACGCAGGCGTCCATTTGGATCTGAGAAACTATCAATAGTGTTAGCTGTCAGTACTTGGATTTAGTAAAAGAACTCGAGCCGCCTCAACATAAGCAAGCAAGAGACGGGAATATGGACACAGATAACTCAAACTGCTTGTTGAAAGTTGCAATTGCTAAAATGATATAGCTACACAGTATCACTGAACCAGATAAAGATAAAAGAAAAGGCATTTTCTGAACGAATGAAAAGAACACGAAGAAGGATATTTCTGAGGGTGTCGGAGGAGGAGGGGTGGGAGATGTCCATGGGGCGGATGGAGAGGAGCATCTTGTCGAGCCCCTCGTCAAGGAAGTAGTCAAACGACTCGATGTGCGGCCGGTACAGCTCCCGCAGCGTCGCGTACTCGCCATCCTTACCCGCCGCCGTCGCGGCGGAGGACTTCCCAGCTGCTGTCACCATAGCCGGAGGTAAGCAGTGCGCAGGGATAGGACTACGACCGCTGGCGGCGAGGATGGCGGCGTTTGGTTTTCCGGCGGAAGGGTAAAACCCTAGAGAGGGGAGCAGGAGGCGGCGGCCGCCTTTGGAGGGTTTAAGGCTGCAGGGAAGAAGAGTCGAGCCCACCGGGTCGTATCGGTCCTCCGATGAAACCGGGCCGCAGTCGCATTTTTCTTTCCTTTTCTGCTCGCACAACAAAATTTTGACCGTTGGTACTAGCAAATCAAAATTTTGCAGTATATACTCAGTCTATTCAATAAAACAGCTTATCTAATTTTTTCTGTTTGTCCGTATAACTCATTTTTCATTGATTCCCCTGCCAGCCAATAATTGTCCATGCACACTTACTCCTAAATAAACTTGGTTGGTCACACACAAGAACCACAAGCTCATATTGGTTGAAGTGCTTAAATTTATATGACTTGTTTTATGGAATGGATAGAGTAACGAATTACATTACAAAGATTGAGTTCAATTTCTCTTTCTACGAGTAAAATGATCGACTAATATAATTGGGATTTCTTTTTTTAATATACTATTGTTCTAAATTAGGAACCTCTCGAATTTAGGGTTATCGAATTTAGGGTTACACTCTGACTCTTTGTACCTAAGAAGACTTGAGCCGCAGGATGTACTTGTTGGGTGGAACAAGCAAGTTGTTTGCTTTGAGGATTTTGTCTGTCGCGGAGGAGGTTGTCACGCCCAGTGTTGACCGGGCATACCCTTCATGCCCCGCCTCCGGGGTCCAAGGTGATTGCTCTTCTCACCGAGTTAGGAGGCATGTGGCTGCCTTCCCGAGTGCACATGCACAGAGGACACATACACTTCTAGACTTTTAGTCATAATTGGGGCATGTGATTAACTAGTGTACCGTGTTAAATTAGGAAGAGTGCTCGGAACATCTAGTTCTAATTCTTTTCTACGGCTTGGAGTGCTGCTTTTTTATCTACTCTACGTGGAATAGCGGGCACTCAACAACAAGGTTTGAAGGCCAAATTGTGGATGGTGGTGAAGAAATTCCCCTCTCATCGGTGGAGAGAAGACCGGATTAGCCTCTCGATCTTGGTCGAATCTTGTAGGCCGCATGGCAACATTTTTTGTGATTCCGCCCCCCTCGGTTTTTTACTATAGAGGAAGAGATAAATAGTCAAAGGGTGCCGGCAACAAGGAGAGGTGAGCCCACAGGCGCGCCCCCTACTAGTCGTGTCGTAGGGCCTACGAGCCCCTCTTTTCTCTTGAAGCTTCGTCATCTCTGAAAGAAGTCCCTGTAATTTCCTTTTTGTTTAATTGGGACTTCTCTTGCCTAAAATCAGCTGGAAGAAAACTTTGCTAATAACAATGTTACTTCTGACAGTTTAGATCAAGTTAGCAAGATTTTGACACCAAATCACGAGTAAAGTGATTGAAAAAGTCAACACATTTTGGACTTGTTAGTGGCTCACTTGAACCCCAGAAACTGGTTGGATGGCTTGTAGGGAGAGCTCTGTATACGGAAGAGAATGGGGATAAAGAAGAGGAGGAAGACGATCGGGCGCGTGCTAATGCCAGTGTAATGGCGCTAGAGGACAAGAGTAGTGAATGGTGACGAAAACATTTGTTGCTCCTTGACTTTTCATTGCAAGGATTATTGGGCCTCACAACATGGAGTTTTGTATAGCGGAAGTCTTTCCTTAGAGAGATCTCCAAGTTTTTATCAAGCTCAGAAGTGTTGGCATACCCTCCTTCCTTGTCAAGCGAACCGGAAGAAGAGTCTTGTGCTCACAAAAAAAACGTAGTTGTCACGTACACCATATTCTAGTTTTTGCAGAAGTGATTAAAACTTGTGAGAACAGTAACTTCGGAATTGAGAACATTAGAACAAAGAGCATCATAGCATTAAAAATGATTCAAGGTAGCGGGTGAACAAGTTTTTGCGATAGAATAATCGAGGCAATTCCTGATTCATAAAGTTGCCTCCTTCCACTCGGTGACATGCATGGTCCACGAAATTGGTTCCTAGACCACCAGACACCCGGTCTCTATCCAGAGTTCTAGAGAAAAACAATCGAAATAACGGATCCATCTACATCATTAGGTCCACCATGACGTGTGAGCATGCGCTGATGCGAGATGGCAAGACCGACGGTTTTGATAAGGTGTGATCGCAAACAACAAGAAGTGTGGCTACATGAATTAGCAATTCGAACAAGATGCATTTTAAGCTTAATACGAAAAAGTAAACATAAAACACCTATTTCCAAACATGCTCTTTCGCGTGAGCAGTGTTTTCCTCGGTCGACGGCCTGAAATGTAGGGTATGTTTGGTTTGAGCCCACATTTGTCCTACCAAAATTTGGCAAGCCGAATAATTTGTTGTAGTTTTGGTTGCCCTTGAGGTTGCCAACTGTGGCAAAAATAAATAAATCAGAGTTGGTTAAAAAAATTGGCTTACAAATAGTAGTTGACAACCATCCAAACAAGTCACTGCCCTCGGGAAGCGAATATTGTTGCTCATGAGTTAGCCCAACTTGCTAAATATTCTCCCTCCCTCACCTGGATGGAAAATCCTCCTGATAATATTGTACCTCTTCTCCTAAACGATGTAACCATTATCGATAATGAATAAAAAGGTATTTTACTTGGTAAAAAAACAACAACTATTACTATCTCCGATCCATAATAAGCGTTTCAAATTTTAGTCGGAAACACTTGTACCACGGCACACCTTCTAAGAGCATCTTCAACGCAAGTGCTTAATAGGGGTGCTTAAGAAAAAAACCCGGTTTATTTCGCCACGTCAGCTGGACCGAGTGCCTGGAGGAGGCTTGAGGTGCCTCGTTTTGCTTCGACGCTTGCCTGGTGCCTGCAGGGAAAAACTGCTCTCTCTGCTAGACGGGTGCTTCACGAGTGCTTCAACAGGGTGCTTCGTCTCAGCGTCCTCTTCCTGCAGCAAGCCTAGGTCCACGCCCTCGAGGATCCTCGGCTGGTGTGGGAGGCGCGGCGCGCGCGTCCACGCGGGTGAGGCGGACCACCGCGTCGAGCTCGCTGCCTGGCTCCTGTAGGAGCACCGCAAGGATGAGTTCGGGTGTGTTTGGTTCTTACCAATTCTTGCCCTACCAATTTTTGCCAACAATTGGCTAGCCAATATATTGGCTAAGGATTCGTTGGTCCATGGTTTGCCAAAAAGTTGGCAAGATTTGTGAGGAGATGTGTGTAGAGTTGGCAAGATTCCTTTTGGCAACCAAAATTTTGGCACTCAACCAAACAAAGACCAAATAAATATAGGTTGCCAAACTTTTGGTAGGACAAATTTGGGCATGAACCAAACAGACCCTTCGACTCATTGCCGCCGCTGCTCGCTACCTGCCGCCCGCTCGCGCTCGCAGCCTAGCCCGCCGCTGCGCGCTCCTGCCACGTGCGTCCACTCTCGGGAGGCGAACCGTGTTGGGAATATGCCCTAGAGGCAATCATGTATGATGTAATTCCCAATGTATTCATAAATATTATTAAGTTGTCCTTGTTTGAACATCTGATATGTATCATTGAATATGTGATTTGATTGTGGAACTATGTATTCATGTTGTTCATACTAAATTGTCCTTAGTCATTGAGGTTGTGCTGGACACATAACCTAGACTAATGTGAAAGTTGGCTGATGACTCGGTTCCACTTGTCATGGGCATGGTGATGTCATTCCAGCTTACACGGACTCGGCTAAAGAGTTTAGCGAGTCGGACTGACCCATATTGAGATGCAACGAGTAGGTCGTCATTTGCATGTCTCAATCAATGTAATCCTTAGACCTGAGGTTATCGCACAATCCGAGTTGTGGATCACCAACTTAGGTTCTGTCAAACGTTGTTCCGTAACAGGGCAGTTATAAAGGCAGAGTTCGGGTTGACTGAGAATCAAGCTGTGTGACGTGGATAACCAAGATGGGATTTTGCCCCTCCGACTGGAGAGATATTCTCTGGGCCCTCTCGAGTGATATGATTCGGGAAGCATGGCCATGCGCGACTTGGTTAACTGTTAACCGGGTCGATCGACTAAGAGTTAGTCGGATGAATCGTATATCACGGATCGAGAAGAGAGTTGAACTATTAAAGGGATGACGATTAATCGCCTATAGTTCGACAAGGTATATCGTGAGGCAAAAGGGACTAAGACGTATGTCACATTGGAAGGTACGTCGTCATGACTCGATGGTACTTGGGAGTTGGCACGTTCTGCTAGGAGCCGCTACCGATTGATCGATTGTGAGTCGGACTCCAATCGTGTCCAAGTCGCCATGAGCCTGCGGGGTCACACACTTAAGAGCGGGAGCAAGTATTTGGTCGGGTTGGACTCGAACTGGAATTGGGCTGACAATGCGAGTTGGACTCGCAGGGTGGATGGGCCACAAGGCTTGGAGCCCACTTCCACTCGATATATAAGCAGGGGCGTGGGGTGCCTAAGAGGCACGGTTTTTCCACTCTCATGCGTTGAGAACCCTAGCCCGATTCAGTTCAACCGTCGCACCGAACCTAGCAGTCCGCCGCCGGAGCTCCTCCTCGCACGTGTGGATACCGGCAGAGGTGCTGTACGTTCAGCACTTCGACGATCGCGGGATTGGATCAGCTGGATCGGATCGAGGGACTGCACTGCATCAAGGCGCCGCATCGATAATCCGCAACTGCGCGTCTAGTGGTAATCCTCGTGGTCTTCTACCTCGGCTAGATCTTGGGAGTTCGCGTAGGTAAAGTTTTTGTTTATCTCTACGCGCCCCTTCAAACCGCGGCGTCATGCTCACCGCCTAGCTCCGGACAAGTTCGACCCGTCGCCGCTGCTGCTCACTCCATGCGGCCTGACAACCCCGCTCCTCGAGTTCCCCCGCGCCGTGGTCTTCTCCAGGCCTGACCTCACCGTCGCAGTAGATATGATTCTTATTCAACTACATACAGTAGACATGCATACAGTAATTTCAAGAAGGACCATATATAGTACTCATGAATTATTGTCAAGTAGAAAAGGAGAGGAAGTAGAAAAAATGGTTTGTTTATGGCATGGCATACATCAGACCTGAATTTGAACCAATGTAATCAATTCTTGGACGGTCATTTCCATATGCTCTGTTTAATACTCCTGGACATGGGGCTTGTAATCTGCAGTTCACCTGCAAATAAGGGTATCCCATACGTTCAGAACAAGAAGTGTTGCTAAGACTAAAAAAATACTTGTCAGAATGGCTTCCAAAGTATGACTCATTCGGTCCTTACACAGGTTATAGAATCGATTTACTTATCTTCAATTGTTGGCACTAGCATTTACAAACTATGCCCCTCCAAAGACAAACATAATCCTTGTGAAGCCCAGTACAAACACTAAGTATTGATAAACCAAGAGGTGATACATAATTACTAGCATGTACAATACACCACCATTAGCCAGACCAACAGTTGTAAAAATTAATCAAAATTGGACAAAGAGATTATGCGTTCCTGTAGATCCATCAACCAAGCCACAGGCTAAAGCATTCACATCCATCACTAGAGGCACGGAAGCAACATCATAATTCCTGAGTCCCCTGCACTGTCTAATTGGAAAATTGCAGTACCAAATCATATAGAATTCGTACCGTCAAAACTGCGCATACCCGGCGGGCAGAGGAAGCGGCTAGGAGCCGGAGGCGCAGCAAGCTGGCGAGCGGCACACCTCGGGCAAGCGGGCGAGCTGCGTCTGGGACGAGCTGGGGGCGGAGGCGCGGCAAGCGGGCGAGCTGAGACGTAGTTGGGGGCGGAGGAGCAGCTTGTCGACGAGCTGCACGTCTTGGACGAGCTGGGGGCGGAGGCGCGGCAAGCCGGCTAGTTGAGTCCTAGTTGGGGGCGGAAGCGCAACTTGTCGACGAGCTGCATGTCTTGGGCGAGCTGGGGGCGGAGGCGCGGCAAGCCGGCTAGTTGAGTCCTAGTTGGGGGCGGAAGCGCAACTTGTCGACGAGCTGCATGTCTTGGGCGAGCTGGGGGCGGAGGCACGGCAAGCCGGTGAGCTGAGTGCTAGTTGGGGACGGAGGCGCAGCAAACCGATGACTTCAAATCCTGGACAAGCTGGGGGCGGAGGCGCATCTAGCCTGGAGCTCCATGCCTTGGACGAGTTAGAAGATGAAGACCCAGTCAATATGTTTTTAACGAAGCACTTGTGCGTTGGACAACAAATGTGCCTGAGTGAGTGCTACAAAAATGCTCACACGAATGAAGCACCTGTCTAGGCTTCTTAGCATTGGAGTAAGTTTATTTTAGATAGGTGCTTAGTGATATGACAAGACTCTCTTTTTAAGAACCTGTGTACAAGCACCTTGCATTGAAGATGCTCTAGACAGATCAACACAGCCGTAAATGGCCCGAACGAACAAGGGCAAAACCGACAAACCACCAGCGTGCGACCCTCGAGCGAGCCGAGCCGGCCTGAGTTCTCCCCGTTCCATTCCCCGACTTCTCCCAAATCCCCAAGCTACTCCCAAATCCGGATCAGCCGCAAAGCAAAACGTTCGAAACCCAGACAAGACGCTCACGCCCAAATCTCTCTCTCTCTCCCTCTCCCTCTCCCTCTCCCCTCGTATGCGCGCACGCGCCGCTCGCAGCAGGAGCGAGTCGCCATGATCGTGCGCACCTACGGCCGCAGATCCCGTTCCTTCTCCGACGGTGGCGAAGGCAGCGGCGGCGGAGGAGAGCGCGGGTTCTCGTCCTCGCAGGATGCGTTCGACTTCGACGGCGGGGACGGGGGCGACGAGCTAGCGCTGCTGGGGTCGTCGTCCTCGCAGCCTTTCCCGCCGTCGCAGGAGTCCTCGTCTATGTGGGACTTCGACGAGGACCCTCCGCCGCGCCAGGCTGAGGCGCCGCGGCGGCAGGGGCGGCGCGGGAGAGGAGGCGGAGGGTACGCGGAGCACGAGGCCGAGGCCGAGGCGGCCACCGCGACGCTGATGGAGGCCGAGGAGTACGGGGAGATGATGGAGAGTGTAGATGAGGTCAATTTCGCCCTCGACGGGCTGCGAGACACCGCGCCAAGGCGGGTGCGCCGGGCCAGCCTACTCGCGCTGCTCGGGATCTGCGCGTCTGCCGCGCGCCGCCGTGTCCTCCGGGCTCAGGGGTCAGTACACCTAATGAACCTCCTTTCTTTTTGTGCTCCTGGCGGAATATCAATTGGCTCTTGGTCTTCTTTGGCTAGGGAATCGAGAACCTCGTGTTAGGGTTGTGAAATTTTGGGTCTTCTTGTTGGTAACCTTGGTTGAAATATTAGGACTTCGTACGATTGGTTCAAGAACTGGTGTTTCTTTTGGAAAGAAACCACCTTTTGGTCAAAGTACAAACACAAAATTTTGCTTTGCGTTGCGATGAATTGCTTAATTCATGCAGCTGAGTCACAAGAACTGGCATGATATTGCACCAATTCTTGTTTGTTTCCCTGGCCTGAGGTGATGATCCAATTACTCTGCTTTGTCAGGATATTGGTGAAGGTGATGTAGAATTAATAATTTGTGAATGTTGAGAATCACAATTGACTAATTAACAGTATCATACTGTGTTTGGGGCCTCATTGTTACAACTGAGTTTAAGAAGTATGCACTGGCTTGTCTAGGAGCATTTCTAGTAGGTTGCTCTCTTTGTTTTGGGTAAGAACTCTTACCTTGCATGGTCCCATAACAAGGAAGCATGGTAAGTGATTGGGAATGCCTAGAAATAGATCTTCCTTATTGAATTAGGATTTCTTGGGCCTATAGATATGTCTGAAGAACACTGTTGGTAGAAATGCCATCCGTTGAACTCGAGCTCAATATTTCTCCTCTGTCCTAGGGGGTACTCATTTGTAAAACAATATAAGGTTGATTAATGCATAGATATGCGACCTATTTTGGACTGTGAACAAGACTAACGTTTTACTCTTAAACTCGGTTTCATACCAACATTTTGACGCTCTACAAGCATTTAAGTGTATGCTGCCTTGTTTTGCATAGGTTGAAGATGTATGATGTTGTCTGTTGCCGACCAAATTGGCCTTTTATTCTGTAGTTTGTAAGATGCGTAGCAATAAACAAATGTGTTACTGAATAGGTGGTGGCTTATTTAAACTGGGTAATTTCAATTTTGGCATTTTAGCAAAGGGCATGTTTCGATTGAGTATTTCACCTCGGTTCTTGCAATGTTTTTTTTGGCCTATTTCTACTTTTGTAGATAGATAAGGTTGCTGAAAGTAAACTCTCCTGAGATACAATTATTTTTGTATTTAACATAGTGGCTAGTGCTAAAATGAGTACCATCATTTACAAACACAATAACCTGTTTCCTGTTTGAAATCTTACATGTTCTCCATCTTATTACTCACAAGTGCCCTTTTTTCATCCTGTAGATTGGTAAAGCAAATTATAGATGATGTTTTGGTTCTGAACATTGATGATCCTCCCTGTGGTGTTGCTGCAGCAGCTCTTTTATTTGTTTTAGCAAGTGATGTGAGTACCTCTTAATCCCAAAGCACCAAACAATATGCTCCTGTCTATTCCATTGTATTATGTGTATTGAATGTTCTCTTGTCACAAGTCACAATGATAATCATGTTCTGACAAAGTTATATTCTGTGCAGTTAATATTTTTCCCTGTAGAAGTATTCACTTTTTTCACAATATAAATGCGGGATAAGATAATTAGTTTAGCAACACTATGCCTTGATCTATGTCATTTTCATTGACAGTTGAACTTTGATTTACAATTCATATTTCAGCCAATGTCGATGTTAAGATTTTCATGTAATATTTTTTTGTTGAATATAATATATATTGAATGCAATTTATCATTCCTTCAGCTTCAATTTTGCTTATGACCAATCTCCCTCTTTCTTCTTGTTCTTCAGGTACAAGACAGTCATTTGCTGGATTCAGAATCTTGTATCCATTTTCTTCTTAAATTATTAAACCCTCCAGTGAATGCCGTCGATGCTAAAGCACCATCTATAGGTTCCAAACTTCTTGGAATCAGTAAAGTTAAAATGCTTAGTGGCTCAAATAAGGATTCCGATTCCGGTTCAGTGGATATCATTTCAAAAGTCGAAGACATCCTCTTAAGCTGCAAAGAGATCAAGCCACTTGGCAAGGATGACAAGACAACAACACGGCCAGAATTATGTTCAAAATGGCTTGCTTTGTTGACAATGGAAAAGGCATGCTTGTCTGCTGTTGCATTAGAGGGTAATTTTTTAATCAGATTTCTTGACCATGACTACCCTTTATGACTGTCATTATATCAACTATCAATTCTTAAGTCAAGTAGCATATGTTTGCAACATTGTACAGATGCCTTTGTCTTTCCCTTGTTTCACTTGCTCTTGAGTGATGACTTGTTTAGAGTACATCTGGTTTGCATAGTTTGAATCCATCTACACTAGCAGTGATATTTCTCTATCATCACTGAAATGTTACTCCTTTTCAAATGTTAAATCTTTTCAGAGACTTCTGACATGGTGGCCAGAGTTGGAGGAAATTTCAAAGAAACATTAAGGGTGTTGGGTGGCCTTGATAGTATTTTTGATGTTATGGTAAATTGTCATTCGGCACTGGAGGTAAGATATTGCTTATTTTTTTATTTTCATAAATGTCAATGAGAGTTTTTGGTAAATTGTCATGCGGTAAATGTTTACACAACAACATTCAAGCTGCCATAGTGTGTTTTATTACAGAGCTAAATGATACTCCCTCTGATCCTAAATTCTTGACTCAAATTTGCCCAAATATGGATGTATCTATTCTTAAAAAGCGTCTAGATACATGTAATATTTTGACAACAATTTAGGATCGGAGGGAGTGGTTGCAGGTTTTTTTAGTCTGTACATTTTAAGCCCAGTCTGCTTGAATTTAAACGTTAAACTTTGCTACTGCACAAAACTATGTCGTGGAAATTCTCGCATGATTTTTTTAATTTGAACAGAGTCTTAAAATGATTGATGAATATTGTTTTGGATACACTGTCAAGCACTTTGAACTTTGGAACTCTAACGGTTAGATGCTCCCAAGGTGATAATGCTTAAAATGTGTTCTATCGCATGGTGAAATTATGCAATTATTGTTCTGTTGAATCCTACAATTTCCAGCAACACTTGCATTTCCGGTAGATTTAAGCAACTTGAAGCCTCTTGCTATGTTTCTGATTTGCATAGTTTATCGCCTGCGGAGCCCGATCTGTATATTGTTCATTCCCACATTGAAGTATTCCGTGTGACTGTGTTTTCCCATTTGACATAAATAGTGCATCTCATATTACATTTCTTAAGCAAATGAATGCATTAATGGATATACTTGTGGTGGAAACCTTGTTTATCAGAGACTTGTAAAGGATACCTCCACTCTAGCCTTGGACATAAAGGAAGGAACATCTTTACAAAGTGCCGCACTACTCTTGAAATGTTTGAAAATTTTGGAGAATGCCACATTTCTAAGTCATGATAACAAGGTAATGCTTCATGTCTTGTAAGTTCAGCTTACTACCCTTGTTAGTTGAGTGTAATGATAGTATTAGTGTGTGCTACTGCTTAACTTTACTCTTGACTCCTTTTGCTCCGTGCAGACCCATTTGCTCAGCATGAGTAGAAGATTGAGTCCTAGATGCTCTCCACTTTCTCTTGTTGGTGTCGTTATCAATATTATTGAATTATTATCAGGTAGTTTTGCTTAAAATTTAAATATTTTCCTATACGTAAATAATGCAACACTCAGCATCCATTTTGTTAACTTGTCACCTGATGCCTACTTTTCTTCGCTGCAGCTCTTTCTCTCCAGAATTCTTCCACTGTGTCCAGCAGGACAAATGAAAAAACTTCCATAGTTTGTAAAGGGGGCTGCTCTGGTAATAACAAACACCAAATTTGTTTGATCTGCCTTTTCTAGTAACTGGCACAGTTAGGGCTAATATAGCGTGTTCACTAGTTTAGTATCCAATATTTTTTTCAGTTGTTTGCATTCATGATCAAAGTATCCTCTGGGCTCAGTATAAATTTCCAGAACCGCAGGTTATTGTGCATGTTCACATTATATACTAAACACAAAATTACGCTGCTCACCTTCTAGTCTAACACGGAGAGAAAAATATTTGTTCCTCAATGCAAGTTTAATATGGTCTGATGTTCAAAATTGTATTCTGCAGCAGATGTTAAGGATGCAACTTCATTGAATGGTCATGGCAAGTGCAACAAGCCAAAGAAAAATAACCTTCCGCTGAACCAGAAACGCCAAAAGTGCTCGTCTGCCAAATCAAATGATGTTTCCCACATTACTATATCTTCTAGTAGTGATGTTGGTCTGTCACAAATGACACTTGATTGTTCTCAGTCTATTTCAAGCAACAGGCAATCAAGTGGTTTATTAGGTGAGAGGCACAGCAACGGTGTTGGTCTGAAGCTTAATATAAGAAAGGATCGTGGTAAAGCCAACCCAATTAAAGGCCCAAGTGGATGGGTTTCTCTAGCAGCACATAATTCTGATGGAACCTCCAGAGAAACGGCTAAACGGCGACGTCTATCTGAAAATGGCAATAGTGATTTGGGCAGTGGCGGTGGTAATGATCCTTTTGCATTTGATGATGTTGATCAGGAGCCTTTAAATTGGGAACTATTTGGTCCAAAAAAGAAATCAACACAGGGACGCCAAGCAAAATCAGCAAATGAGAAATTGTCGTACAATTGTGGGACTGCGGCAATTGGAAGTCAGGAATCATGTCAACCTCAAGATAATCATCAATCGGGTATAACATCTCATTCTAATGTTGATGATGAATCCAGTCTTTTGGAAGACTGCCTTTTGGTATCAATTAAGGTAAGCTTTTGTGATTTTTGTTGGCAGACATCTGCTATATTTTTGTAAGAAGTGGAAGTTGCTTCTGTTTGAAATGGGTTTGGCAATTTGTGGGTGTTTATTATAGGTTGTTAAACCTTCAGCACATTCGTTCCATGTGTGAAGTTCCTTAATCGCATGCACTGGAATGAACTTTCACCATTTATAGCTTCAAATAACATAGTAACTGTTTGTGAAATTGATGTTTAAGAGCCTGTTTGGTAGCACTCCACTTCACCTAAACTCCACTTACCTCTAAAATTCACTTCACTTCAGCTCCACTCCACTAAAAAATGTGTTTTGGACTCAAATCAGCTCCAGCACATTTTCCTTGTTGCTGTTCCTACCATGATGGATGGATCTCATACGAGATTGCTTCACGTGATGGTACGATTAACGCAAGTATTTTCGAACTGAGCCATCAACGTAGCTGATTAATAGAACTCTGATCGATTTTAGGTGATTGGAAAGAGGAATAGGAGAAGAACGCCTGCTGCCTTCTGCCCTTCTGGTTCCAGGCGCAATCGACGGAGAAGAGCAATTAGAGAAAAAGGGTCTTGCTTCCGAGGCAGCAAGGACCTTCAGGGACAGTAGTGGCGAGGTGCTGGTGGAGGGGGTGACGGCTTGGCGGCGCTGCAGTCCAGAGAAGCAGCGGCGACTCCCCGTGGCGGCCGCGAATCGAGGCAGGCTCGCGGGGGATCGAGGGCGGGCTCGCGGGAGACCAAGGGCGTGCTCGCCGGAGATGGAGGGAGGCGGGAGCGCCGGAGATGGAGTGTGGTCGGCTCTGCTAGGGCTGTAGATGAGCCGCCATGGCTCCGCCCATCTCTGTTCTGCCCGAGACCTGTCGATAGGAGGGAGATGAGGGGACTGGGTTCACGGGATAGAGAGCATAACGGTTTGGTTCACTAATGGCATTGGTGGGTAATTTACTCCAAGTTTAGGTGAAGTGAAGTAGGTGAAGCACCTCTTTCCTGACTCCAGTAAAATGAACTAGAGAGTATACTGCTCCACTTCATCTAACACATGGAGTTTAGAGTGTTTGGGGCAACTTCACTGGCTTCACTGATGAAGCTGTGAAGTGGAGCTGTACCAAATAGGCTCTAAGTTCAAGAAAAGGAGTATCAAGATAAATCTGTCATAGTATCTGCTGTCTACAGTATATGCTTGCTCGAGCAGCAGAGTGAGCCTGATGCTTAAGTTTAGAGTTTAGTTTATGGCGACTGTTTATCTAAGCCTGTCAATTGCTTTAGTTGAGTTTAAGCATTAACATAAAGCTGCCTGATTCTTTACCACCTACTGAGGGTTGAAGTTGTGCTTTGAATTGCAACAAGCTTATTAAATCGGGTGCTTATGTTATAAAACTAAGTATGCTTATGTGACAAAACCATGTATGCTATTAATTTTGAAAAACTAAAGTTTCCCTCCCCAGCTTGTTGGCTTATACATTATCTGAATGAACTTGCCTGTAGGGTAAGTCCCAATAGTGTTTAGCTCACATGCTTTTGTAAGCTTAGAAACCACCATTTTTTTAGCGACTAGTCTTAATGAACTTGCCTGAATGGTGTTAAGATTTCAGCCTCTCTACATCACTTTTTTTAGATGTTTTACATTAAATTGTAAGTATGATGATAAGCCATTGTTTCAACGACTAGTCTTTACGGATAAGCTAGTAGACTAGACAGTAGTTGATCTTGACTCAAGCCAGTGTTAATTGTAGGCCTGAGCTTAACTGTGCATTCCATTTATTGCTTCATTCTAGTGAGAGTATTTTCGAGATATTCTATAATAATTGTAGAGTGGTTAAGAGTTGCTCGATTAGTACATGCCATCATATTGCTTCATTTTTGTGACAGTATTTCGAGATATTCCATGATTATTGTAGAGTGATTAAGAGTTGCTCGAGTAGTTGTGACTAGTTGCATGACTAGTCTTGTGGTCGCAACCTGGTTGTTGACTTCGCACCTGGACTCAAAGCGTGGGGGTAGTCGATCGACCGCTCGACTAGCCGCTGACTAATCTTGACTAGTTACTATTTTTTAGTCAAATGACTAGTGAAAACACCCCCTTATCAAGTTTCAGTGGGAGGATAAGGCTCTGCCCGTGCTCTGCCTGTGGAGCGCTAGCTCTTTGCTTGCCCTCTGCAGGGTCCACAACGAGCCGCCTCTTGCCAGGTGCCACTGCCGGTTGCCACGAGCGCACGGTTCTTCTGCTCCTTTGCCTGCTCTGCCCCTCCGCCGGCTGCAGCAAGCCAGCTACTCTGCTCCTCTGCTGGCTGCAGCAAGCCAGCAACTTTGCTCTCCAGTATATTAAGCTATTGTTACCGAGGGGACTCGGCACGACCCAGCGACTCCAAAATCCTTAGTTTCTCTTATCATTGCTCCTTGCTATTTTTAACAGTTAATGGAATCCCACTAAAGGATCATCTTTGCAGTGACATATATAACTAAAGATTCTTTTGGTGTTTATTTTGGAATGGTATCTATATGATTTTCCCTTGTTTTCCTGGCAGGTTCTTATGAACTTAGCAAATGACAATCCATCTGGTTGTGAACAAATTGCATCATGTGGTGGTCTTAACACCATGGCCTCCTTGATTATCAAGCATTTCCCATCATTTGGTTTCTCCGTGGATATCGGTCTCGAACAAGATCTGACCTGTTCTGAAGACAGGAAGATACACCAAGTTAAAGCTAAGCAACTACGAGACCATGAGCTTGATTTTCTGGTTGCCATATTGGGCTTGCTTGTCAACCTCGTGGAGAAAGATAGCCTTAATAGGTAAGCCACCTTTCAATTTGTTTAGTTCATGCTTGAGTTACTGTTCTGCCAATTCCTTGATGTCAGGAGCACTTGTATGTGGCATCTAATAAACTTAGATATATTTACTTGGAAATGACTCCTCTTTCATGAACTGGCTACAGGGTACGGCTTGCCTCTGCCCGTGTTTCTGTTGACCTATCTAAGGATCTGCAGAGTGAAAAGGCACAGAGGGATGTTATACCACTCCTCTGTTCAATCTTCTTGTCGAGTCAAGGTTCCGGGGAAGCTTCTGGAACTATATCACTGGTAATTCTAACCCTTCAAGTTTTTCATATACATTAAAATATGATGAAGCTAGATATTTATTACCTGTTCTTTGTTTCCAAAGTACTCCCTCCGATCCATATTAATTGTCGAGATATTATATGTATCTAGACGCTCTTTAGGCATAGATACATCCATATTTGGGTAAATTTGAGACAATTAATATGGATCCGAGGGAGTAACATTTTATTTTGCTCTCCGCCGTTGGTCAGCAGCATAGCAAATTCTTGGTTAAAGAATTCATGAAATGAAAACTAATGCACATTATATAGTGTTGTCCATCACAGACTCACATTTGATGTCCACGCCCAATTTTGGCTTAGCTCATGCATGATTACATTTTTTAGGCTTTCGTATCCAGGCAATTCCCTGAAGTGTTACTTTCATGTCCATCAAGCATAATTTGGTTAAGCTCAACATTATGAATTATGAATAGTGAGTGCCATTTTGTTTCAACCTGTATCTGAGTGTATTATTCTCCCAGTTATTATGAGGTGTTTGTTTCATCTGTTTCAACTCAATGTGCATACTTGTAACTGTATCAATGGATGGTTTGCATTGGACAAGGAAACACAAGAATGTAATCACAAATTCAGACAGAGGTTTCTAAAAGCTTAAGTTGATATTTTTAGGTCAAAACACCGAGCATATTATTGGCAGTAGCATTTTTGGGGAATATATTGTATGATGTTCTGCAAATCATTTGACTGACTGCTTATAAACAATCAGGATAATGAAGAGTCCTTGTTGCAAGGAGCACGGGAAGCTGAAATGATGATCGTGGAGGCCTATGCAGCCCTCCTGCTCGGCTTTCTTTCAACAGAAAGGTTGGTAATCTGTAGTGTTTGTAATGTTTCATTATGGTTTGTTTGATTACATAATGTGAGGTCCAATGGTGTATAACTTCTTAATTGTCTGTCTGCTGCAACAGCATGAAGGTTCGAGGAGCCATTTCTAGCTGCCTTCCAGATAATAGCTTAAAAGTTCTTGTACCTGTGCTAGAGAAATTTGTGGTATGTTCCGTGTCCTAACATAACCCTTATTCCTCTCTGTGCTTTGCATCTAGGAACCCTATATTGTTAGTTTATTTTTGCATTTTCAACTTATCTGGGTTTATATTTGGTGCCAACATTTTACTCCCTCCATTTCACAAAGAATGGCACGGACGTGTTTTAAGATTTTGCTTTGACCAACAATTAGACTAATGATTTGAGGCTTATGTGTTACAAAAATTATATCATTGGATTCTTATTTTAAAAACCTTTCCAACGATATAAAATTTGTAACATATAATCTACATACAATTGGTCTAATCATTGGTCAAAGTTCGACCTCGAAAAGTGTGAGCGCCATTCTTTGTGAAATGGAGGGAGTACCATGTAAGGGTAAGTTTGTCCTTTTTTAGGTGGGGAGAGAAATTTCATGAACATCGTGCAGTGGTAACTCAATCTCTAAAACAGTACCACGATAAGCAAAATCACGAGCTGGTACTATGTTGACCATCAACAGATGACTCCTGGTTCCAGTACAGCACCAAACTGAGCTAACACATCTCCTACTTCAGTACAAATTCTAGATAACCTCGGTATCCCATCTCTAAAACGATCTGAGTGAATATCCAGTCTGCCTTGAGATTTAATTCGTTTGGATCAACCATCCTGGGCCTTTACCTGTTTTACATGTTTCCGCAGCTGCTGCCTGTGAGCTGGTGTTGCTCTATAATAATCCATTTTATCCCCCCATATTTTCCCTGTAGGCGTTTCATCTGCAGCTTAACATGATGACTGAGGAAACACACTCTGCTGTTACCGAAGTTATCGAAAAATGCAAACTATGATAGAACAGCAAAGAGACGTTTGTACAGACTGACCGGCCTCTTTACAGCCAAGGCATACACAAGTGTTCCTCCTCCTCACCTGGGGACGCTGCAGATGGGTGGAGCTTGACCTGCAGTGGGCTTGGAAGCTAACCATCGTGTCATTCTTTTTTGCTATTGTTTTTGGGTCCCCTGTTGTTGCCGCTCCTTTTTTTGTGTTTTTTTTTTCTTCTCACCTCTCAAATCATGTTGTTCGCATAGCCCATTTAATTCAATGTAAAATAACATCATAGGGAATGTAACGTGTGTTGTTTCATAAAGATTGTAATTTGTACTAGCGCCAATCACAATCAGTGGTCACCTGACTAAATCTGAGGAAATTTATGATAGAATGTACTATTGCCCGTGCCATTTTGGTTTGTGCCCTTATGAGTCTCAACGATATTTAATTAGTTTTGTATTGTTTTAAACGTCAGACGGACTTCATTCGGCATGAGTTTTTTTATTTGGAGAAGATGTCGAATTCCTAGGAACATCGAAGTAAGCTTCCTTTGGCATTGATCTGTCTTGTGATAATCTTTATAGAAAAAAAAATGACAGTTGATGTTTTTCTTTTCCATTGTTAACCATATAAAATGAAAAACAAGAGGGCATTTATTGCATAAACGAATATACTCTCTCCGTCCAATAAAGGATGTCTCAACTTTGACTAAATTTGAATGTATCTATACACTAAGTCATGTCTAAATACATCTAAATTTTGACAAACTTGAGACATCTTTTGTTGGACGGAAGGAGTATTATTATTTATTTAAGGCTGGTTTATCAAACATACTGATATACTTTTCACAAGTACTCTGAGTCACCTTTGAAAAAAACACAAACGAAGACGGATAATTTTTCAAATCTCCTGCTTAAGTCAAGTCTAAGTCTGATTATTATATTTTTGAAAACAAAACTAAGAAAAAAAATCCTCATGAGTAGAGCGTGATTAGTTTGGATTGTTGGTTTATCCAATAGAAGAGCTAGATTTTCTATTGTAACGAGAAGCAAGTTATGCATGCACATCTATAATCAATGAGATACGAGGGATACAACTCTTGATACAGGATTTTACGTAATTTATGATGTGCACCAATTAATTCAAAGCAGCAAAGTATCTTTTCTGTTTTTGAAAATTTCGGATTCAGCCTTGTATTCGCATATGGTACTTTCTCCTTCGAAATATATACTGGCAACATATATTTCTATGCCAAAATCTGACCAACTACGAATAATATTTGACATATGAATGCGAAAGTTATGCCATTAGAAAATAATTTTCAATATAAATTCAACGGGTATCATTTCTGTATCATGATAACCTCATACGACCAGTCTAATGTAGTGTAACCTCATACTACATGTAACTGTTAGTCAAAATTTGACATAACGTTATACAATATATTTGAACGGAACGAACACAAACAATCACTGAAGTACAAAGGGTATCTTCTGTAGGTGGGAGTACAAAACAAAAGAAGTATTCTTTCTGTCCCAAAATAAGCGACTGAATTTGCTCACGCTACTTTATTTCATGAAGGAGTGAGTACGAAGGGTCATTTACAAACGCCGCCGAAACAAACCACCGCCGGCCGCCGAGTTTAGCCACCGAGCTGCGCGTGCGCATCCAACGGGCTGGCGTCAGGACGCGCCCGCTTCCAGCGACCTTTATCCACTCTTTGACGAGCCTCCTGTCCTGATCTCTCTCTCCCACGGAAGCTTTGTCCATCCCCACCTCTGGAATCCATCGCTCCTCGGCCCCAAACCGAACACCTCACGTGCGCGCCACCGCCTCGCCGGCTCCGCAGTCTCTCGGAATGATCTAGACCCTCGCTGATCTGACGAGACCGAGGCGCGCGGCTCCCCGCTGTTCGCACCGAACCTCGCCGGCGTAGAGGGGCACGCAGGCGCGCTGCGAGTTCGTCCATGGGGGCGCTCGTTTGGCTAAGACCGGCCGCCCGGGTCCTTGCTCCTGCCCCGCACATCCCCACTGGTCCCTCCTCCGCGCACGGTGCGCCCGCCTCTCCACGCTTACCTCCTCCCACCGATGCTGCTCCTATCTTATCTGGTTTGGTTCACTGTTTTCCGCAGAGGTGGTCGGCGGTGGTATGAAGGGCCGGCCGCGGCGGGTGTCCGTTGCGCTCCGATGCCCGGACCCGCGGGTGCTCCAGGCGGGGAGGTGGCGATGGACGGTTGCGAGATCGGATGTCACCGCCGGTGGCGCCGCGGCTGCCGCCGGGCCAGAGGATTCCTCGCAGGCGCTGCCAGGTTTCTAGCCTCCTCCCCTCTCTACGGCCTTGAATCGCTGGGCTGTGCCATTGCCTCATTTGGGGTACTAGTATCAGCATGTGCTGGTTGCAACATTGCATTGGGATGGCAATGGCATGTAGTTTGACGAAATGTGAAATTTATGGACCACGGCGAATTCCTTTGAACCTGCAGTGTTGCTGGTGCTAATACTCTGCCAGTTAGATGATTTTTGATAATCAGATGACGCAGTAATCAAACTATTGTGCCAACCCTTCATTTCACTATAGACCAGAAGATAGGATTTCAACTTCCATTCATTCGGTTTAACTACTTTGATGGATTGTTGGCTTATAATAGTTGTTTCTACCTGCATGAAAGATTTCTTTACAATAACTAGGTTAATTTCAGAGGGAGAACTGGTAGCTGTTAAGCCAACAGAAACTTTAATGACTGCCAAGGGCATCTCCAAGTGATTGTGGACATGTGGGGAGGAAATGGGTGTACTCCATGGAGATGCCCCAATGCCCGCGTTGTGTTCCATGAAATTTAAGTCCCTATTTACTACTCCCTCCATTTCTACATAGTTGTACGTTTAGGTTTGTTTTAAGTCAAATTTAGTGAAGTTTTACTAGAAATATATCAATATTTACGATACTAAATGAATACAATATGAACACATATTTTCATGACGGATGCAATGAAATTAATTTGGTGTTGTAAATATTGGTATATTTTTCTATAAAGTACTTAGAGAAGTTTGACTTAGGACATACCTAGAGATGGAGGGAGTACAATATTTGCTGTATTATAAAATCATGACTCTGTATGGTACAGTTATTGTGTGGGTAAAAATGAAATTATGTAAATTGACAAACTGAAAAGATTTTTTCTAATAACAAAATGCAAGAGATTCATGTCAGATGCGGAGCTGGATTTCGTTGTGCTCACTTCTAGTTATTTAACCAGACCTGCAGCTGGTTTCAAGGATCAGAGGTGTCTTCTTCTACATCGTGACTGCTGTTGCGGCAATTTTTTTGTTTATAGCTATGGTTGTGGTTCATCCACCTGTGCTGTTATTTGACCGACACCATAGGAGAGCTCAGCATTACATTGCGAAGATTTGGGCTACTTTGACAATTTCCATGTTCTACAAGCTTGAAGTTCAGGGAATGGAGAATCTACCTCCAAATAGTAGCCCTGCTGTCTATGTTGCTAATCATCAGAGCTTCTTGGATATCTATACCCTTCTTACGCTAGGAAGGTGCTTCAAGTTTATAAGCAAGACCAGTATCTTCATGTTTCCAATTGTTGGGTGGGCGATGTATCTCTTGGGTGTCATTCCTTTACGGCGTATGGACAGCAGGAGCCAGCTGGTATGACCTTAACCTTATCCTTTCCCTACATTCAGATAAATTTGTGATTGAACAAGAGTCTTTAGATTATCTGTAATTATTTACATTGAAGTGGTTTGTTAACACAACTCTGGCATCTAATGTGACATGAGATTCTGTTGTATATATACAGGCATACATCCAGGCCAGATAACCAAATTTGTGTAGTTCTACTAGCTAAATGCACGTGCGTTGCTACGGGGTTTACTTTTTTTTTTTGCATAAGTTGCATAATGTATTTTTGCACTTATATTTTCATTTTTTTTCCAAATAACAACTATATCAAAATATACATCAATCTCAATAATTCTAGGTAAATTACGTTGATATTCTAGCAATCTGAAAAGATTGTGATATTTATCTACCATATTAAATGTGTGCAATTATATTGATTTTCTAGCAATCTATAGAATAGTCTGAAAAGGTTGTGATATTTATCTACCATATTAAATGTGTGCAACTATATTGATTTTCTAGCAATCTATAGAATAGTCTCAATGGAGTGAACGGACGACCACTAACTCAGATCTTTATAAGAAGTAAAGATTTTTCAACATTATAGTGTCAACTCTTTTGGTCAATGCCTTCCTGGTATATGGTTTGCCAACTTTGTACTTCATGTTGATCGAGCATATGTCGTGTAAATTCAGGAATGTCTTAAACGGTGTGTGGACTTGGTGAAAAAAGGAGCATCTGTATTTTTCTTTCCGGAGGGGACTCGAAGTAAAGATGGAAAGCTAGGTGTATTTAAGGTTTGGTTCAATGAAATTTTATTTTATTTTCGGTATTATGCTTTCACCTTTCAATTCCTTGGAGTAACGACATTTATAATTATTCCAGCGAGGCGCATTTAGTGTTGCTACAAAGACCGGAGTTCCTGTTATACCTATCACTCTTCTCGGGACAGGGAAGCTGATGCCTCCTGGAATGGAAGGCAACCTTAATTCAGGTTCAGTAAAGGTCATTATTCACCGTCCACTTGAAGGGAATGATGCAGAGAAATTATGTTCTGAAGCAAGGAATGTGATAGCAGACACTCTTGTTCAGCATGGTTATGGAGTGCAATAGAGCTGGTGCTTTTGCTTATTATAATTGATTATAGAACCCATCCCACGGCTCAAGGTCTGAAGGCAAAGATTGTTTACAGGTACTCGTAGTACATTGACTTTCCTTTGATATTATGAGAAGCTTAATAGTAATAAGAGGTTTGAGGTTCTTGTCTCCAGTGTGTGACACATGGCTGAGACAAGTATAACAGGACTAAATATAGTACAAGATGTATTTGGTGGAGGCAATGAATTCATACATATTATTCAGAAAAAAGATCCAGGAAAGCTACCCTTGTCTTCATAGAGGTTCTGGACAAAAATAATAACTCTCTGGATGGGTTTGTCAGAAATTTGGAAGTACATTTGTTCGATTTACTCTAGTTTTCTTATTTAGGTCATTGCTAAGTTTACAAATGAGCTAGTGCAGAGTAGCTGGTTCGTACTTAAGTCCTCACAATCACTGCTATGTTATCTTCATGCACGTATTGCTTTGCTTGTTCAAGTATGCATCATTATCATGAAGCGTAATGGCGAATGCATGTTAAGAAGTTCTAGCCCACAAGATATCTGTTCCATGTTCTGAGTATCCATTACAGCTGGTGCTGAGCGCCGGTGTTTTTTGTTGCAGGATAAAGATAGGCTGGAGGTTGGATAAGAATGACTTGTGATTGTTTGTTATTAGTTACTTGCAGAATAGGCTTTGGAGCGATTTACCTTTGTTGCCCCTATTTTGTATTTAGAGCATGAAGATGTGTAAAAATAGGCTTTGATGTAGTTCACATGTAACAGTAAGAGTAAGACCTCATCTTGATTCAGATGCCTTTTTTTTCCCACGCGATTATCTCGATTCAGATGCTGCTGCCAAATTCTCTGAACCGGAAAGAAAATAAAGTTGCAGCGAGATTTTTTTTCCCTGAGACTTGTGTAAGATGCTGCACCTTTTTGCCTGGACCATCCAGCTTGCGTATGTGAGCATTGCATGGGGTATTATTGTACTTTAGATCGTGGCAAATCTTGACATGATGAAACCCTATGATTGAGTGGAGTGGCCATATTTTCAGGGAGTTATGGAGAAGCTTGGATATCTATAATTATGAGATGTGTTACTCCTGTGAGTTTCGAAATGAAGGTTCATGCTGAATCGCTACCTTCTTTCCGACCAAGTAGAGGTATCAAGCAAGGAGAACAATTTCACCATATCTTGTCATCTGCAGAGAGGGTCTATCGTGTTTGCTTAAAAGCTATGATGGTGGCTCGATTGACAGAGTCAGGGTGAGCTACCAGGCACCATGGATTTATCATCTACTTTTCACTATGACTGTTATGCATAAAGATGATGTTGGGAGTACCCGTAGACTAGATAACATCTTAGTGAGCTATAGTAGAGCCGTAGATGTTCAGGGCAGAAGGTAAACAAAACAAAAGATCTCAATTTTTTATAGTCTGAATGGTGTAAACCCGGTGAGGACTATGGTGTGGATTCTTCAGGCTGGCAGAGAGGTAATCGGGAAAATACTTGGGTCTGCCTACTGCTTCGGGCAGACTCATGCATATACAATTTGAGGCTTGAGCATCTGGTAGAAAGAACAAGATCTTGTGTCCAGGGATGGTGTGAAAAGAAACTCTCCTGTGCAGAAAATGAGGTGTTTATTATGTTGGCAATCCAGTCTCTTCCAACCTATTCTATGAGTTGCTTCAAACTCACAAATGGTTTATGCTCCAAGCTGACGACGATTGCATCCAAGTACCGGTGGAGTCGATCATTAGAGAAGGAATGCATTGGCGGCCATGGGAGAAGATGATAAGAAGGGAATGCTCCAGGGGTTAAAGAACATGCATGTGCTTTGGCTTCCAGGTGAAAGCCTCTGGCTTCTAGGGTTTCAATCTCTTGTTGGACACGATGTAAGTGTTGCGGCACATCTGTGATTCTGTGTGCCAAAGAAGCTCTTAGCATTATCTCTTTTACTCTCTATGATGATGTAATTCCTGGTGTCTTGACTGGCGTTATCCAGTCAGACTGTAACCAGTACCCTTTGTACACTTGTATTACAATGAAAGAAAAGCAGACTGAAGTTATTCTGCAACTGCGCAAATCTTTACTACTACTTAATTTGCAGTTTGGTACGTTGGTCGTCGGTCCGTCGCTCCAAATTCATAGAAATTACATCAGTATGTCACCGCCCGAACTCCCGAATCGTTTTTCTCTTTCCTTTTCTCGCATCTCGCCCAGCCCGCATGCCACCGCTGCTCCTTGCCCCGCGTGCCGCCGCCACCGCCCACCAGCCTCTCCTCTCCTGAAATCTCTCCTCTCCACCGGAACCCACTCGATCCCTTCGTCTCCCTCTCGATCCCTTCCTCTCCCTCACCATCTCTCCCGCGCCCGTCCCTCCATGTGCCGGTCCATGCCGCCGCCGCCACCATGGGGTGCGGCACTGCCGGTCCCCGTGGTCGCCGCCATGGGACGCAGTCCCGCCGCAGGGTAAGTTCCACAAATTAAGCCCATAGTAGGGTAAGTTCTACAAATTAAGCCCATAGCAAGGTAAGTTACACAAATTAAGGAAACCATGCGTAATCTATATTTGAGAAAATTAAGCCCATGCGGAAGGTAAGTTTCACAAATTAAGGTAAGTTCTGCGTTTGTCAATTACGTTTTGGAAAGAAAAAAATTCGATCGGTCAATGGACATACGTAATCTATATTTGAGATTAAATCATTGAAATATTTGTGTCTCCGTTGCAACGCACGGGTACTTAGCTAGTTATTACACTTAGCTAGAGAACTGGGGAAGCAAATACACATTCCATACACAGTTCAACATACAGGGATATTCACACAATTTACACACATCCATTTATACCCAACATCGATCAATTGACATTACACATCCTAATACATCGACAATATCGTCAAACTGTACACATTAGTTAATCCACGTTAATTTTTTATCCTGTGCGAGCCTCTTGACTTTCCAATTATATCAGCTCCATGCCTCTCAAATATAATGAATCTTATAAGGAGTATTATATTTTTCGGATATAAGATCTGAGTAATATACATATTTTTTCATAGGTGGTATTTTTAGAACTTAGTATTTTTTTAGAGCTGTAAAATAGTAATATTCATTTTTTTTAGGGAAAGTAATATTCTTATGGGCTTGCATGACGAACTATCATGCTCAAATTGTACGTGGGCGCTTTATGCGGCCCAAAAGCCCAAGACGCTCGCACAGGCCATCCCTGTCCCTCCAAGACTCCAACATTCTTACCTTCACCTCCCCCACTGCCGCCGCCTCTCCCTCCCTCTCTTGCTTCGGCGACCTGCACCCGCCTTCTCTCCCGCCTCCACTAGGGCACACACGCCGCCGCCGCCGCCGCCGCCGCCGCAGCTGCTGTTCATGTCGGACTCCGACGAATACGGTGCGATTCCCACCCGCTCCCTTCTCGTGCCCTGCTATCTGCCCCTCCGTTTTTTTTCTTTCTTTCTGATGGACTCGTTTCGTGTGGCTCTGCGGCCTGCGGGGTTCAGTGGACCTGCCTGTCTCGGACGAGGATGAGGATGAGTGGGAGGATGGAGAGGATGTGGAAGACGAGGATGAGGAGGAGGAGGTGAAGGGAAGCTCCAAGAAGAAGGCCAAGCAGCACGTGGACCAGCTCAAGAGGCTGCAGGAAAAGGTTCATCTCTCCCATTCTCTGATTTCTGCGCCGTACTTCCGGTCAAACTGATGCTGTAGATACTCATTAGCTTCCCAAAGCTTGTGTTCTGGTTCATATCTAATGCTCCCATAAAGTTTACTCGGCCAAATTTTGGCTCCTTTGCTGGATGCCTGGTTTAGTTTTCGTGCTAGGTTTGGGTTGTGGATTTTTCTTCATGTGCTTTGGATACATTGTATAGAGACTCCTATAAGATAGTGTAGAGTTGCACCTCTCCATGTATAATGTGAACTGAAGTTTTCTTAATAGGTGGACGTTTCTTCTACTATGCAGGAAACTTCACTTGTTGAAACTAAGGGTGGTTGACCCTTGTTGAGTAACATAAATGATTTAGGCAATGGGTTACAATCTGCTGGCTAGACATGCGTTGTTATCGCTAGTAGCGTAAAAAGTGACGATAACATACTTTGAGTTCTTATTCTACAAAACATTCTAAGGAAAGTAATCTTTAAGCATGTTGCAAGTGATACAATTGCTGATCCATGCTTATTTTGGATTCATTGTTCTCCACCAATAAGGGGAACTGTACCTCCACTTTCACTGTGGAATGCCTTATGTTCAGTGGTTTCAGCTGCGCTGCAGTTGGTATTAATGAAACTGAAACCATATGTGTCGGGCACATCCATCCATGCTCCAAGCCTCAAACACAAGTAGTTTCCATTGAATCCGAATTCCAAATTTGTGATTTGGACTCTAAACTGGTCCCTTCATGTAAAACAAAGAATACGGTATTTGATTAACCTTTTTATAGTCTTTCTTTAAAATGGCTTCCCAGTTTCTTGGTTTTGGTTAAATAAATATGACCATCTACATGGTTAAAATATTCTTGTATCTCTGGAAAAGAAGCACATGTTTCATTTGCATGGTCCGCAGATGGTCATATTTTTCTACCAAAATCTATAGGTAATTAGGTATATATAATCATCCCAGAGCATGACTTTTTCAAACTTTTAAACTGTTTTTCATCATGAAACCTGGTGCAAAGTGCAATACTATTGTGCCGTACGTGTGAAAAGTGCAATTTTATTGTGCTGGATCCGCTGCAGAGTGAAAACTACTTACAAACCTGGTGTAAAGTGAGACAAAGATGATCTGCTCGGTGCAGACTGCAACTTACTCTTTGCTCCTTACGAAACTTCTTGAACTCCTTTTTTTGCAGGATCCTGAATTCTTTAAATATTTAGAAGAATGTGATAAAGAGCTTTTGGACTTCAATGACGATTCCATCGACGTAAGATGGAATTTCAATCTTTTTCCTTATAGTGATACGTCTCCATCTAGAGATCGTATGAATTGGGTTGCTGTTGACTATTCTGTTTAGGATGACCAAGAAACTGATGAGGAACCTAGGTCTGTCCCTAAGGAAGAACCAAAACAAAGTGTTAAACCTATTACAATGGAAATGGTTGATTCTTGGTGCAATGGAGCAGAAGATGGGAAGATAGGCTCTATCCGATCTGTTCTCCAAGCCTTCAGGAGAGCCTGTCATTATGGTGAGGACAGTGGGGACAATTCGGCACCAAAATTCAGTGTCATGTCCGGTAGTGTACTTGATAAAGTCATGCATTTTGTTTTGAAGAACATGGATAATGTTCTTCGCCAATTACTCGGTGCTCCTAGCTTTGGAGGGAAAAAAGAAAAAATCAGTGAGCTGATGTTGACTAAAACATGGAAGAGGCATGGTAGTCTAATGAGGGTATATCTTGTCAACGCACTCCATATGATAACAGAGATGACTGATGAGCAAATGATAGCATTTACAATTCACCGTGTCAGAGCATCAGCTGTTTTTCTGGCAGCCTTCCCTTCTCTCCTGAGGAAGTATGTTAAGGTGTGTTAGCTTTGGCTTCTCATTTCATCTTTATGTAGCTTTCTGGGTTACTCTGATGTCCAACTAAAAATAATTTATTTTCAACTGATGGTCCTATTATAGGCTCTACTGTATACCTGGGCTAGAGGACGAGGTGCCATGCCTCTTGTTTCATTTTTGTTCCTTCGAGACTTGTGTATTCAAGTAGGTCAGGATTGCCTTGACATGTGCCTGAAGGGTATCTACAAGGCTTATTTGGTGAACTGCAAATTGGCCAAGTCTATCGGTGGATCAAAACTGCAGCAAATTCAATTTCTTGGGAATTGTGTGAAAGAATTGTATAGTGTGGACCCTCAAAGTGCTTATCAACATGCTTTTGTTTTCATCCGTCAGCTGGCAGTTATCCTAAGAGGTGTTCTTACTGAAAGAGGACCAAAGGTATTTGTCTGTTGAATTCTCATGGTCATATGCTGGAATTGCATTAATTACTTATGGTCTGACATGGTGTTATGGTTCTTGTGTCCTTTTTTTGAAGACACCAAAGGACAAAACGAAGAAAGAAAGAGGGAAACCAACAAACAAACAGCTGGAGGTACCATTTCTATTTTTCTTCCTTCATCTATTTCGAGGACAAAAGCATTTATGTTCTCATACGAGGCATGTCATTCTTACATGTTTTATTCTGAAGAGTCCACATAGGGCTAATTCTATTGTTTCCAAGTGTTGTTATTTGTTGTCAAGGGAACAGTATAGGAATGTTCACTGTTGTTAACTGTTCATGAGCTGACATTTTTTTGTGTGCAGAAATCCTACCAAAAAGTTTATGATTGGCAATACATATTCTGCCTTGAGCTTTGGACAAGTGTTGTGTGCGGATGTAGCAGTGAGGAAGATTTCCGACCTTTGGCTTATCCATTGACCCAGATAATACATGGTGTGGCATGTCTGGTACCTAGTGCACGTTACTTTCCTGTACGCATCAGATGTGTAAAGATGCTTAATTGCATTGCTGAAGCCACCGGTACCTTTATTCCGGTGTCCTCCCTGCTGCTTGATATGCTGGAGATGAAAGAACTTAGAGGGCGTCCAGACGGTGGTGTAGGCAAAGCGGTGAATCTGATCAATGTTAAACAGGTTTGTTTCCTTGTAGCATAATTCCATGAGAACATGCCTTTAAACAGACTTGTAATAAGGTACTCTTCTCTGGCAGGTAGATAAGAAAACTGTGAAGACACGGGCCTTTCAGGAAGCCTGCATTTACTCTGTCGTCAATGAGCTTGCTAAGCATTTGGCCCAGTGGAGCTACTCCATTGCTTTCTTCGAAATGTCCTTTTTACCACTTGTTCAACTTCGGAACTTTTGCAAAAGCATCAAGGCTGACAGATTTCGGAAAGAGATGAAGGATCTAATTCGCGAGGTTTGCTCAGTGTATATACAAGAATATTTAACATTGTACTTGATCCAGCACATTTACTAATTTTATCACCATTTCTGAATCTAGGTAGAGGCCAATGTTGAGTTCATAAGCTCAAAGCGTGCAGGAGTTGCATTTTCTCCCAATGATCCAGCGGTAGATTCGTTTCTACAGGTATGGGTGGGCCTGTTGTTTTCTGCATCTGTGCATTATTTATTTATATTTCTATTCTTGTGTGATTCTGTTAAAACATGTGTTATTCTTGTGTGGATGTGTTAAAAGCATAGCATTCTTGCGTGGTTGTCTTAAAAACATAGCATTCTTCCAAACAGGTTGAGAAGGAAGAACGATCAAGTCCTCTCTCAAGATATGTTGCTACTCTACATCAGAGAGCGCAGAATAGAATCGATGCTATGGATGAGACAAGGTTAGTTCATCCATTTTAGGCTATGTATAATACCATAAACAAATAGTGTACAGTTTATCATCGTCTTACCATGCAGCATACTTCTTTGTGTATGAGTGAGACGAACACGTGCATTTCATGTTATGAGTAATGACTAATGAGTTATATTGATTAATGTCAATTGCTAACTCATTATTTTCCCTGCCAGTGTTATTGTCGGCGCAGAGTCCTCTACCTTCTCACGGAGATTATCAGAAGTACAGAAGCAACAGGATGATAATGAAGAAAAAATTGGTTTCAGTAAGAACTTGTTGGCTGAGAAGAAGAAAACTAAGTACGTTCTAACCTTTCTCTTATTTTCTGGTTGCTTTCCTTTGTATGGAAGACAATTTCTTACCTTGCGTCCTTTTCTGGTGCAGAACTGCAAAGGAGAAGACCAAAAAACGAGCCCGTGACCATGATGATGTACCTACAGAGGAGGATGTGGTTGAGGATTTGATCATAAGTTCAGATGAAGAGGAAGACGAGAACAATGACCTTGAATCAGACGAGGATGGCTCTGCTCCGGTTGAAGATGACAGTGACGAAGATTTTATAGACCCAGACAGCGCGTATAAGAAACAGAAGAAGGCAAAATTAAAGAAACGTAACAAGTACCAGCCATCAAATAAAGCATCCTCAAAAACAAAATGGAAACCCCATCCTAAGAAGAAAGCAAAGCATTAGTCAAGCTAGATAGGACTCAGCAAAGACATTGGTGACATGATATACTTTCAATCATGAGAAGCATGTCCCTGTCACCAATTTTTTGTTTGTTGGAAAAAAAACACGATTTTGATTGTTATTTCCATGCATTTGCATTTCCTTTAAGGTTTATATGCTTCCCCAGTTCAACTTGGCAGGTATTGTTGAATGTTTTTCGGCCTGATTGTGTGGTAACTACCATGTACTTTCTGCCCTGATGTTCACCTGGAAATTTGAAGGTTAAACCAGGATAGCTGGCCATATTGAACAGAAAAATTATCTGTATATGAAATGATTCCAGGTTTTCCTGCAAGTGCACCCATTATCGTTTCACAGATATGTCTTCAACTAATGTGTGTTCTGTCCGGTCCTGTTATGCGAGTGTGAGCTAGCGTGTACACTTCGCCGTTATGAAGCTGCACTTGAGTCAGAGAACTGATGTGCATTGGATATTATTTATGAGAACGAATTTTTGGATCCCAGCTTCATGGAGAGTTTTATTAAAAAAAAATCAAAATGTATATTTTAACTTTCACAGAAATTTAAAAGAAAAATTCTGAATGAACATACAAATGTGTACTACTCTCTCCGTTCCTAAATATATTCTTAAGCACTTCGATTGAATTTATATAAAAATTACCAACATATACAACTCTAAATTAATTTTATTAAATCAGTCATGATTTATATTTTCATAATATACTCTTTTATATCGTATCCACTCCCTTCCAAAGTGTATCACTATGTATAATGTCAAACCAAAGAGTTTTGGACAAATATTTCACTATCTATCTAATGATACTCATTTCGCATTGTAGATGTCGATATTTTTTATTATATGGTCGGCCAAAGTTTAGAAAATTTGACACTTAAGAAAAGTTAAACGTCCTGCACTTTGGAATGGAGGAAGTAGAATGGTACATTTTTATAAACATGGTCAAACTTTAAGAAGTTTGACTTAGCCTCTTATGACAAAGTTAGAACTTCTTATACTCAGAAATGGAGTCAGATATATGTTTTTAATTTCTTCAAACATAATATGTGTGAGCTACACAAAAAGACATATGGATCTACAGTTGATGAATATAGACCCAAATATTTGTCTTTTTTGTGTAACTATAGAAATGAAAGTAGTTCTCAAAAAATTAAATATACGGTATACATTCTTTTGTATATGTAGAAACGTCTTCAATGTTTTTGACAGTTACGAATATGATTTTTGAATTGCTTAAATTTTGGGGATCCATGGAGCCGAACTCTAAAAGAAATTTCCGCTTATTGTGCACACCTACCACCTGTAAAATGGAAAGAAAGTTTGGTGCACGTAAAATACAATACAATTTCAAATAAGGAAAACTAATCTTGATTTCTGAAGATGGACGATGAATATACAAGAAGATGATGGTGGATTATTCAAGAATGATTTAAAAAAAAGATTATTCAAGAAGTGGTGTCATACAGGGGGAAGTGTTAGAAATAAATTTAGCAAATCAGCACTTGTTTACTTTAGCACATGCTGATTACACAACTGCCATTAGCAATTGGGTTTTGTCCCACACCATATAACTGTCTTTAATGAATAGTATTTGTTCATTCGCTTCAACATTCACCACAACAGAGAGTGCCCTAATCCATTGAGAGAATTGTCATGGTATCACTACGAAGAACCATATGCTCCAAAATACCACTGAAATAAACAAGCCTTTCTAAAATACAAGTACAAGCTAAATTTTTATTCGAGGATACAACTAGGAGAGAGACTAACAGCCTCTAACGGACAGAAAATGGTCTTATACACCCTTGCCTCTTCAAATCTTCAGCAACATTTGACATGATTTCAGCATCATTTGGACATGGTTTCACAACATATTTGGACAGGTTTTAGCAGCAAATTTGGACAGGTTTCAATAACATTTGGACATCATCTCAGCAACAAATTTGGATAGCATCTGAGCAGCCCATTTAGACATCATTTCAGCAACATTTAGACAACTACAACATAGTCGTTCACATAGTAGTTAAAAAGGATGGCAAAACACATAACAAGGAAAAAGGAAGGGGTGATTTTTACTGTTATTTTTTTTTCAAAGGACGACAGCCAGGGTAATTTTGAAATACCAATTTTAGTGGCGACCACTTAATAGCTTGAATAATGAAGTAAGATTGACATCCCAAAGTAGTGCTATTTTGGTATGCTAAAACTAAATTGTAGTGGTATTTTGGAAATGTTAGTTATTTGAGTGGTAGTTTAGAACACATGGTTCTTTCTTTATTTTGACAGGAGAAACATATAATTTCGTACTGTTTCCTTGTCAATTCTCTCCCCCATTGACGAGACGTCAAGAAAAAATTATTCTGTTCAGACCAAGAGTGAAAGTGGTTAGAATAATTACCGACCGAAACTGTTTTCGAATCTGAATACATAAAATATGGGAAGAGAAATAAATACTGTATCGAATACTGGATATACTTTACCTTTATACGACAAACACGTTAATCAAAATTGTGATCTGATTGTTCGACACTACTAAATCGGATATTATCAGTTTTTCAACATGTTACATGCTGCCCAGTAAACCGGGTGGCCAGCCCAAACAAGCCCATATGCGCTAGCCTACTAGACACAGTCATATCCTCATAGGAGTACGACTCTTTCACATAAAAAAAAGTCATACGACTCTTTCTCCGTCTCTCCTCGTTCCCCATTCCCCAATGCCCGATACACACACGCGCACTGTTCATATCTAGTCTAGTTTCCTACTCACCCCCGATTTTCTTCACCTCGAAGCAATAACCCCCTCTGCCCCGACCCCGATCTCCTGCTCCTCCTCCGGCCACCACCGCGTGTCCCGATGGCAGCGAACGTGATGTTGGCGATCCACGAGAAGAAGGCAACGTCCGTGGACCTCTACCGCCCGCTCCGCCTCTACATCGCCTCCGCCTACTCGGAGCGCGAGGCGGCCGCGGCCGACGACGACCTCTGCGCCGTGCGCGACCTCCGCGCCGCGGCCGTTGAGGCCGGCCCCTCCCTCCCGGACCCTTCCTCTCTCGAGCAGCGCCGGGGCGCGCTCCTGGCCTATGCGCGCGCTCTCGCCCTTGTTGAGCCCCGCTTCCCAATCTCCCCCGACCGGGCCCATGTCAACTCCCTCACCTTCACCTGGCACGACGCCTTCAAGACCAACAAGAAGGCCAGCCTCCCCTCCCTCCACCTCGAGAGGGCCGCCGTGCTCTTCAACCTCGGCGCCGTCTACTCACAGATCGCGCTCGCCGCGGACCGCGTCACCGACGTCGGGATCAGGACCGCCTGCGGCGCTTTCCAGAGCGCAGCGGGCGCCTTCGCGTGGCTCAGGGAGAGCGGAGTCGCCGCCAAGGCCGCTGCCGCAGGGGCCACCACCGTTGATGTGACGCCCGACTGCGCCGGGATGCTGGAGAAGCTCATGCTAGCTCAGGCGCAGGAGTGCTTCTTCGAGAAGGTCATAGCTGGCGGGAAGCCGCCCTCGCTGTCTTCCAAAGTGGCGCGCCAGGTATTGTCCATTGCTCACTTGATATGAACTTGTGATAGTGTCCAAGGATCTAATTTGGATTCATATGATAGAGAGCTCGGACTCTGGGAGTTAGTTGTTTTCGCAATGACAACACAGTCACCAGCCATAAGTGAGTTCGAGATAGCATGCTATAGTTTTAGTTTCGGGGATTTGTATAGCGTAGTGTTCAATAACTGAGTTTTGATTTGCTCAACACCAAGTTAAGAGTAGTCTGTTTATCCTGATACCCCATGTGGTGATTAAATTGTTGGGTTAAAACCACATTTCAGAGTATTCATAGCGACTGGTGTGACTTTCAGTATGTTTGTCTTCCTTGATTTCATGTAGTTGCAGTTGAGATTAGTTCTTGACATTGATTGTATTAATTTGGTAGAATTTGCATGCTAGATGCGTGGACTCAACATCCTTACTGGTTTCGCTTTTGTCTAACTTTGATGTCAAATGTGCTATCTGTCTTATTTTGGTTATTACATGCTCGTGTGTCTTTTCAGGTGGGCATATTCTATGAGGAAGCCTATGCAGCTCTGTGTGCACCTCCTCTTAGCCAGCACTTTGATAAAACATGGGTGTCTCATGTCCAGCTGAAAGCAGCCCAATTCTATGCTGATGCATGCTATAGGTCTTCATTGGATCTTCATGAGAAAGAGGAAATTGGTCAGGAAATTGCACGCATAAAGATCGGAATGAGTGCCCTGACTGATGCCAAGAAGGCTGCTAAAGGAGTTGCTGCCCCACTTCTTGATTCTGTTAATAAGCTGGAGAATAACATGAAAACCAGCTTGGAGAGGGCTATTAAGGAGAACAATAGTGTTTATCTGATGCGGGTTCCAGATGCTGGTTCTTTGGGAGCGCTACCTGCAGCATCCCTTGTAAAATCTACTTCTTTGGCTGAAGCTCTAGATGCTAGCAAGGAGAGGCTTTTTTCATCAATTGTGCCTGATGGCAGCATGAAGGCACTTTCAAAGTACACAGAGATGGTAGATGATATCATCCGGACCCAGGCCGAGAAACTGCAGCAAGCTAGTGAGCTCACTAGAGTCAGACTGAAGGAAATGGACTTGCCTGATTCTATTCACTCATTGGAAGGTCATATCAGCATACCTTCAGATCTTAGGGACGACGTTGAGGCTGTGCAGGTAAGTGGTGGCCCTGCTGGCTTGGAAGCTGAGATGCAGCAGCTTAGGGATTTGAGGAGGGTCAGTCAGGAATTACTTGTTCAGACTGAAGAGATGCTGCAGAAGGAGGCAAGTGAAGATGCTCAATTTCGGACCCAATTTGGGAGTCGTTGGACTAGGCCCCAATCAAGCACTCTAACAAAAAACATTCAAGATCGACTGAATCTGTTTGCTGCTAATCTTAAGACAGCTGGTGATAGTGATTCTAAGATTGAACATGATGTGAAGGAGCACTATCCCTTAATGTCTGTTCTGGACAGAAGACCGGTAAGTGTTCACATTACATTGAACTAAAATATTCTTTAGATTTTAGAAGATTGCCTTTCTTGGTATGCTTCACAATGAATTGCAATTAAGCATTAGACAAGTCTTCATCTCTAGATATTTACAGACTGCCATTATATGTTGCAGATAGAGTCGGCACTTCCAAGTATTTCAAGGCCTATTATGTCCTTGGATGGGAATGAAGATGCCATTGTTGGAACCCTTAAACAAAGCTTGGTAATAAACAATTATTTTTCTTAGCTTGCAAACAATGTAGCAGCTTCACCTGTTTTAGTCTTAGCAAACACTAATCAAATGTGTCGATATAGAGACAACTGGAATCTCTGGGAAAAGAAAGGGCAGGTCTTGAAGACATGCTTAAAGAAATGAAGAGAAAGGTACATGCATTCTCTGTTCTGACTTACTATTTTGATGTGTACATAGACTATATTTAGTCTGGACTATATGCTGTGGCAGCCTTGGAATTTGTACAGTACGAGCTTGTGTCTATTTGTCTTGCATTTGTTATGAACATTGCATATTTGATCTTGATGATGAGATGCATCTTTTTTCGAGAACAATTTTGCTGTAACTATTAAAAGAGAATCATACTGCATGTTTTGAATTTATTTATTTTCCTTGAATGTGACATACTAATGAGTTTTTATTGTCAAATTATGTATGTAATGTTTCTTACGCGCATGTCTTTTCTGTTCCTTGTGCCTTGGCGATCTAAAGGACCTAGCATCTGAAGTGCCTCTTATATTTTGATACATGATCCGTTTGATGTTGTCACATTCACCCATTTTGTGCGATGGAACATACATTTGTCTTTCTAACAGGATGATATACTCCCTAAATTGATGGCTGGTGTTGGGTCACCTGATGATCTTTTTAAGAAGGAGATTGCAAAGTACGACCCAATCTGTGCTGAAATCGCTGACAACATTGTGGCGCAGGAGCACTTATTGCTACAAATACAGGTAAGTTACCTAGTCCTGATAATGAGATTGTCTGGTCTGCTCTTTAGATTCCTTTGTTCTGGAAGTTTTATGTAATAGCATCTATGGTTTGCAATTAACATTAATGAATGCTAGTGACAATATTGAAATTATTTCAGATGGTCAAGCATGCTATATTTACATGTTCTTTCTTCCCATATCTGACATTAACTATATTTGGGTCCATCCACAGGAACAAAATGAGAAATTTTCTGGTGTATTCAATATAGAAGATTACAAAGGTAACCCTTCAAATTTGTTCATCAAGCGTACTGTGCTTCATATACATGGTTGAATCCCACGATTAAATTCACATCCTTGACAGCCCCTTCTTAGTGTGGTGTATAAGTAGGGATGCAAGCAGGGACACCTAAAAACCTGCATATAAGTATTACTCAAAATTAACTTGGTGTATTTTCGTTTGAAATTAGCATAAGGTCGACTTTAGACTTATATGCGGCCTTTACGAGCTGCCTGCTTGCATCCTTCCCAGCAATGATCCATGAGTGAACCAACTTTTTCTTGTTTCCTTGTACCAACGAGGTTCGACCATTATTGCTTAGGATATACTGGGCTAATTCGAGCAATTTTATCTGCTATAGTTATACATACTGATACTGTTTTCTTCTGCTTCCTAAAAAAAGTTTTCTTATGCTTTGAACTGGTTATATACTTAAACTAGCAGGCCAGGTGTTGGTTCTATGCATATTTCTCCTCTACCTTTTAGCAGAATCATTATGTCAGTATGTTATGTAGTTCTGCTGGAGAATTCTTAACTTCTTACTTCAGATCTCCCATGGAAATGATATCTCCGTCTGCGAGTTATGTTGTGTTTATTTTATTGGTTTTGACATGTACAAACCGGACCTTCCCAAATAATGAACCATCTGGTCCTTCTTTGTGAAACTTAATTTTCAGTTGCCCGGGAGAGATGTTATCAGCAAATATCTGCGGCTGTTACTAAATACCGAGATATTAAGAAGAACATGAACGATGGGCTAAACTTTTATGTGAAAATACAGGTTTGTTTTCATGTCGATTGCATTCCGTTCCCACTGTGCTGAAATATAAATGCTGGTGACTCCTGTTAGTAGGACCATTAAGTATATTCTGAAGTATTCTTCCTCGCAGGAAGCAATTGGCAACATAAAACAGCAGTGCGGTGATTTCATAATGACCCGAAACATCCAGTGCCGTGAAATGATCGAGGATGTGCAAAGAAAGCTAGCAGGTTTCAACTTCTCATCTTCCAGCCAGGCAACTATGCCGAGGAGCTCTTCTGGTACACCAGATCAGCACAGTCCATCACCACCACCTCGTGCTCAGTCCCCCTATGCTGCTGCACCTGTGAATGATTCGAGGGCAGGATACTCCCAACCAGAGCTGAGAGCTCCGTACTCACAGCCATACCCCAGCTATGGCGCGCCACCACAACAACCTCCATACAGTGCGCCATCGCAGCAACCTCCATACGGCGCACCACACCCTGGTCAGTACCAGCAACCGCCGCATCAGCCACCTCCCGGCCACGACTATGGCCAACCTGCATACCCTGGATGGCGGGGGCCGTACTACAATGCGCAGCAGCCACATCCGCAGCAACCAGGGCCCTATCCACAACCACCGTACAATGCCACAGGGGCTTACCCTCCTCACCACCAGAGCAATTACTACAGGCCTCAATGAGAAACCCATCTAGTTACCGCAACAACTATTGTTCGCTTCTTTTCTCCATGAATCATGTGCTCGTGGATTAAATTCTTGTGTATACTTGCATACTGGTTACAACTCCAGGTGGATGGTGTAATATCAATTGTGCTTAGGTTGGTTAGGCCACTAGGCAGTAGCCTGCTTTTGCTCATATAATAATGAAAGGCTTTGCGCGGGGCACGAGTCTGTGTGCAGTATGCTATACTTATTCCTTGGTATTCATTACTTGATTTGTCAAATTTTAAATGCAGAGATTTGAATTTTACTAGTGTCTGCCTAGTTCCTACTGGGGTGGTTTGACTCCAAAACTCGGTTATCATGGATCATAATCTGGCTAGGTCTGATGGAGGCCTAATGTTATTTCACGTGATGTTTTTAGCCAATGAATTTTAATCCTTAAATAAAAATGATAATTGAAAAATTGGCAAGAAATGCCAAACAGGACGATAGGCTGCGGTTGCATGCAACACAACCATGTAAAAAACCATGCAATACTAAAACGTCTTCACATAAAATAGCCCATCCAACAAACAATATATTTATTCCGGAGAATTAAGTGACATTACTTCAAGGACAATGCCTTCAAGCAGGGAGCAACGTTTCATGCTGTCTGCAATAACAGTACTACTCCATGTTTTGTTTTAGTACAGCTCTAGTACTCCCTCCATCCAACAAAGTATGTCTCAAATTTGATCAAATTTGAATGTATCTATACACTAAGTCATGCCTAGATACATCCAAATTTTGATAAACTTGATAAATCTTTTGTTGGACGGAGGAATACAAAATTGCACTAAATCAGCGACACTTGAGTAGGAGTAGCATATTTCTTGCTCACTTCTGGGTGGAGTATTTTCAGAAATCAGAATTTGGAACTCTAGAGTGCTGATATAACTTGGCCTGCAAAGCCTCTAACAGCGTCAGCAAAATAACAAGAGTTCGGCCAGTCACAGAGAAAATCATTTAGTGTCTGACCTAAATAGCACCACATATAATGACAGGTTCAAGCATCCAAGTTCCATGTACAACTTCAGAGCACATGCAACTGTTGTGATCAGATATATTTCATTCAATACATCCTTTGCCAATAGAAACAGAACCCCAGATTACTTGTCAACAAACATGATCTAAGTTACAATTTGCACGTTCTAGCTAAATGTGGTGCTCCTCAGAGTTCCAAAAACATCAGCATGGCAATTGACCCAGAGTTGTATATTGAGTTCTGTCTTTCTCTACCACCATACTAGGATCTAGTTCCACCTTGGGTAATGGACATCGCGAGAAGACTGGGATGGCTGCTTGCTCTGGCTGCTGTTAGCACCAATGAAGCCTTGCAGAAGGCTCTGTGCGGCTCTTACTTGGTCCGGCATACCCTGGATCTCCATAATGGACTCCGAAGAGCCAGGATGGCCTTCAAGTAACTTCATTCTTGCACCAGAGATCTGAGATCAATGAGAACTTACATGAGAAATACTGTTTGACTATTAAAGGAAATAATGAAGACCGGTTCAAATGGATGATAGTCACATTCGCAGTTCAGGTAGAGAGCATAGCAGGTACCTGGCGGATCTCTGCTAGATTCACACCACCAGCTCCAAGAACAGATCCCAGAGAACTATTTGGGATCATCAGTTCAAGAGAGCTACTTGAGTACCTGCCAAAAGGATTATCTTTCACTGAAAACTTCCCAGGCACAATTAAGAGTATTCTGGAAGGACGACAATCTGCAAAAGGCATACCCTGTGACACCAGCCAGTCTTTGATAATCCTCACGTCCATGCATCTGTCTGGCAGCCTGAAGAGAGTGACATCTGATTCAGCACTGAAGGAAACAAAAATCTATGTTCGGATGCACCTATCCATGCATCACATGTAAGAGACCTAAACACGAATCAGAAAACAAGGGAGGTAGGAAATAAAGAGAAGACAAACGCCAATCAAGAAATCTTTGAACATCAACAGCAGCAGAGAACATCTGAACAACAAAAGGTAAGGTTGGCAAGGAAATGACAGAAAATGAATAGTGATGTGCCATCTTGTCCATTTTAGAGTGCAACTGAAGTGACAGCTCGAAGGATGGATGTGAATCAGCATAAAAAAAATACTGATAGCATTTCCCCTTTTCAGGAATCTCAACCAATGATGGAAGAAAACAGGAACAATGTGGCAGTCTTGCATGCACTGTACATTTTCAGGTCTTGAATGAAAACATATTAGGTGAGGGCCATTTGCAAAGCAGGGAAGCTAACACATTAAAATGTACCTCGGTATAATCATAAGCATTGGAATTTCCAGCTCTGGCAACACCTAATTTTTGCACGTTACTATTCCCAGCTCTTGAGAGGCCTAATTCTTGTGTACCTCTACTAGAGTAGCTATCAGTAGGCATATGGTTGCGATAAGAACGATGGGTCATATAATCAGCACCAGGACTAGCAGACAAGGGCATTTCTCTAGTAGGCAAGCGAGCAGATGCTACATTTCTGTCATACGAAGCAGAGAGTGGAGCATTGCTAGCAAAAGGACTTCCAATAGGATACTCTCTTCTTTTAGAAAAGTAATCTATAGGATAAGCAGAGGAAGGATCATGGGGTTTATTGGCAGGTCTCCCATATGGTATATCATTGGCAGGTCTCCCATATGGTGGATCATTGGCAGGTCTCCCATATGGTGGATCATTGGCAGGTCTCCCATATATTGGATCATTGGCAGGCATTCCATATAGTGAATCACTGGCAGGTCTTCCATATGGTTGATCAATGGCAAGTCTTCGATATGGTGAATCATTGGCAGGCCTTCCATATGGGGGATTGGCAGGCCTTCCGTTTTGCGTGAATTCTCTGCTAGGAAATATATCACCACGAGGACCATCAGAAGGGGCAAGAGGCAGGGGATTATTGCCAGAACCTCCATCTCTGAGGGTCCTAGTTCTAAGCCTTGAAGCAATTTCTGTGAGGGCGTCTCTTGCAATATCTGGAGGCCCAGCAACCTGCAAGCTCGGAAGAAATGTAAAAGCACAATAACGAGTTAAGAAACAAAAATAAGAAAATAGTGCGGATATTGAAATGACATGAACAACTTGGTGCAGATATGATCGAATAAAAATCACCTGCACAAGCTCCTCGTCAAAAGATAAGTACTTTGGTTTATCTGCCTTCGAGTAAACTCGGATTTCAGCCCCAATACGCCTTCTCATTTCAGTTATTACCTTTCCACCTTCCCCAAGAATACAACCAACTTTGCTTGATGGTACAACAAGCCTTGTAATCAAATGGCGTTTCTCAGAAGATGCACTTACTTTACTATGGAGCAAGATAAGTGCCTCAATTGCTGGGGATACTGGATCACCAGGAATCTGGATAAAAAATACACATGAGATAAAACTGTGAGGATTCATAATGAAGGTTGCTATGACAAGGGGATGGCAATGGGAATAGCCATCTGTATCTTACCTCCTTAGATGAAAGGACAATCAATCTTTCTCCAGATGCATCTTTGTCCAATTCTTGAACCAGAATGCGAGCACCAGTCTGCTGCTCTACCTGCCGAACATTTGCTCCACTTTTCCCAATAACAGGGCCAATAAGTTCAGAAGCACATAGAATTCTAACAGAAAACTCTTCTGCTTCAGGAACAGGATATTGCGATGGTCTGCTTCTATATGGATCAAGCAAGGGCATTGGTGGTAGGCGATCTACATGTTGGTATGGCAACATCAGATTTTCATGGGGTAGCGGTGGCGGGGACTCACGCTTCCTTTGTGTGCTTGCATCTATAATTTCTTCAAGAGGAGGATTTTCTTTACGAGGATGTTGATGGAGACGAGTGGATATTTCGTAAAGAGCTTTTCTTACAAGAGAAGGTGCTCCAGATATCTGACATAACATAAGCAATTAAGTTTTTGTTCAAAAATAACAAAAGCACACAAAAAAAAGCATGATGAATGACACATATCTTTGTGAATATAATTGGAAAATAAAACTACACGCCATTAATACAAAATTTCACAGAGATAATTAAACCATGTCAGATCAAAACTCCAAACCATGTCAGATCAAAACTCCAATATTTAATTCATTAAGAACTTGACATGGCATACGCGCAAAAAACCTACTCCCTCAGTTCCTAAATACTTGTCGTGGTTATTTAGGAACGGAGGGAGTACATAGTAAGACAGATCTATATATGCGCACCAATGAGCAGTTTGTTTCCAATAGAGTAACAAATGAATAGAAATCTAAGTAAACAAATTCAATATATACAAGGGTTAAGGCAAAGAGATCTGTTGATTCCACAATATCAATGCAAGCAAAAGGCACTACAAGCTGGATCGTAAGGCAATGAAGGATTTCTAGCTACTAAAACACAGTTACCTGCACCAATTCATCGCTCTGAAGTGCACACTGAGGAAGGTCTTGGGACGGTAAGATACGGATCCCTGCGCCCGTATCATTTCGCAGTTGTTGTATAATTGAGCCACCTTTTCCTAGCAGGCAGCCAACTTGATTGCCTGGAACCAAAATTCGAGCAGTCACATCAGCAGCAGTTTCAGACTTTTCATGGATAGCTCCATCATGGGGATCTTCATGAGTAGAAATCTTATCATGTATCTTCAACAGCGCATCTTGAGCAAAACATTGGAGCTTCATGTTCTCTGAACCATCATTATTAGAAATATTTTGAGCAGCTTCATCAGTTTGTTCAGACTGATCTTGGTAATCAAATATAATAATTACTCTCTCTTCTGCACCAGGAATAGAATCAGCGACTCTTATCTTTGCTTTAGTCTCCTCTCTAAGGGCCTTAACAATATGACCACCTCTGCCCAAGACACTGCCTATCTTTTTTCCTGGGCACAATATCCTGTAAACAGTTTCGATTGGCTGAGAGGACATAGGTCCATCATCATGCCTGGAGTTTAACCGCTTCCTATTTCCATCATCAGAATTGAAATGAGTCCTCTTTCTGGAAGTACTTGGATTATGCCTTCTAGATTTCTCATAGTCCATCAGTCTACACAAAGAAAGGTCCATCAATATAAAGAAACTGTAGAGGTATGTTGATACAGGAAGCAGGCAACAAGGAAATAAAGGGCGCTCGCACGCTAAGAGTTTAGCAGCTTTCTGATGATGATACACGTTCTGGCATGTGCCTACAAGAGAACTGAAAAATTACTGATAGATGTTCTTGTTGCTAATTTGGCCTATAGAATACTGGTATAGGTTGTTTACAAGTGCAACAGGTACAAATTTTCCAGTCCAGTGATTGTTTTCAGGTCACTGTGGCCGCTTGGAAAGCACAAGCCACATTAGATTAAAAAAGGTCCTCATGACTTCACAGAGAGCTCACACCTGTATTCCATTGAAATAAATGATGTTGTGTAATATGGTTACATTATGAGTCACGACAGGACCTTAATCAGCCCCTCCCCCCCCCCCCCCCAACCCACAAATAATAATAAGTAAACAAAAAATATACTACCTCCGTCCAACAAAGGATGTCTCAACTTTGACCAAATTTTAATGCATCTATCAACTAAGTCATGTCTAGATACATCCAAATTTTGACAAACTTGAGACATCTTTTGTTGGACGAAGGAATAGTTAAGTTAACAGTGCATAGCCAGAGCACAGAGCATCAACCATTTCGAAAGCGCTTCAAAGTGCAAAACAACTGTAAGAATTAGTTCTAGTTAGTACTGACTACTGAGGGTATGTTTTGTTGGTACCTAAATTTCGCCAACAAGGGGCCAAGGAATCTTTAGGCAACTTTTTGGCTAGCCAACTGCTGGCAAGAATTGGCATGAACCAAACATACCATAAAGCCAAATTTTCCAGAAATGCAAATATCATGCCAGCATGCCCAAAAGAGGACACAAAATTTGAACAAATTGATGACAGCACTGAAATATGACAACTGCGTAAGGCACAGTGGTGACAAATGGCGTCCTCAAAAAATAGTGGTGACAAATGACTTAACATGAAACTGCCTCGCATGGAAAAAGTAACACAACTTAACAAAACATGATTCCATAGAGATCTGAATGATACAAAAGAAGCATGCAATACGATTATGTTGTTTTCTGCATGCAAAGATATCCTAGATTTACAACAAAAGTAAGTTTGCGATACAATTATATTAGTTTCTGCATGCAAAGATACCCTAGCAACATGAAAAAAAACCGACACTTTGACGTCTCATATCAGCTCATCACCGCATCCAACCCTAAAATTCAACTGGCAAAAGTTTGCAGCCTCGACCTACATCCACAAACAGCAACAGCCACGGGCGGAGGACCCAGTAGGACAAGGTAGGTCGGCCGCCCTACCTTGATTTTTGCCTCAGTTACGAATTGGGGAAGATTAAGGAGATGAAAACGGGGAGCTAAAGGGCGGGATCCGTTCGTGGGGTGATGGGAGGAGAAACGGTCGGGAGCGAGAGAATCGAAGGGGGAATAGATACCTGTGGTGGAGGCGCTCGCGCGAGGATGAAGACGAGCTAGGGGGCTGGGGCGCTCGGCAGCGGGATGGGGAGGGAGGGAGGAGGCAGGGGTGGCGGCGGTCGCGCGAGGAGTAAGACGAGCGACGAAGCGAGGGGGCTCGGGAGCTCGGCAGCGAGATGGGCCAGAGTCTATAGGTGGCTCTCGGGCCGGGCCGGCCCGGCACAGGCCCGGCTCCATCTAAACGGGCCTAGCCGGGCACGGCCCCCGAAGCCCGACAATAAAGGGGCCGGGCCGGACCGGCACCGAATGACCACCTCAAGGCCCAGGCGCGGCGCGAAGCACAAACGGGCCGGGCCAGCACCGAAAGCCCGGTGGGCTTAAAAGAAGCCCGTGAAAAAATCACAGTCCAGTGGCCTGTTTATGTGTGCCAGCCCATGAAAAATGATCAAATGGTTCCTTTCCCATAGCTTGACTCGATCAATCGGTTGGTTCAGTGGCAGCGATCGTAAAGGACGAGAGGGAGGTCGGGGGTTCAAGTGCTGAGGACGACATATTTTAGTGATTATATTTATAAAAAACTTGCTAAACGGGCCTAGCACAAACGGGCCTAGCCGACGGGCTTGGGGTTGAGGCCCAGGCGCAGCACAGGCGGGGTTTCAGGCCGGCCCGGTCCGATTAAATGTGTGCCGGGCCGGGCACAAAAGGGCCTAGCCCGATAGCCAGGTATAAGCCAAGAAAGTAAGGCAAAAAACAAAAATGAGAGATAAATGAGCTCCGGCCCACGAACAAAGTAGCCTCAGAATTCATGTGATGTAAAATAGAATTTTGTTATTTAAAACACAGATCGTTTGTAGATTTGTCTATTTCCTCATCTTTTAATCACGGCTCACGAGACATTTATTTTTCTTACTTCTTTACAACATCATTTTCAATGTAGGGTCCAATCAATTTAGCAGCAGCTAGTCAGACCTAATACGAGCTTCTTGTTTCTACTACAAATCTACAATTGAAAACCCAACCAAAGTAGACTACAATTACTAGTAATTTTTTGACATCCTTTTTTAAATACACATTAAAAACAAGAAACCAACTAGTACAATTACGTAAAAATGTCTAAGTCGTCATGTACATTAAGTGCTGAGGGCATCATAACTCTTTACCATCTTTTCCTAATGATGATATTGTCGTGCATTGGACCACTTACAAGAGCATGCGCCAAGTTACTAGAATAGTTGGTGAATTCACTCCTAACTGAATCTGATATTTTTGTTAAAGAGAAGTTTATACTGCTAAGGTCTTTGCATATTTGGATGATCAGGTATGAGACTGAGGCATGCATGGCGCGTGTGGAGAAGGGGATATCGTGCGTGAAAAAGTGCTAACATCCATCACCGAGATATGTGTATGAGGAGAGAGAGGCAGGCGCACCACAGTTGAAGATAGAAGAACAACTTGTGTGCAAGAAAAGCCAACAACAAAAATGACATACCAAGGTTGCACCACAAGTTTAATATGAGAATAAGGTGCAGCAGGATAGCCCACGACAAGTTCTACGAGTCTAAGGAACGCTTGGAACTGCGAGTTTGAATGTGAGCCAAACCTTATTTCGGTTCCGTTGTATTAAGTTGAGTCAAACGGTTTGAGTCTGAGTCCTTCTTGTGTTGTTGGCTACCCCTCAAGTCCTTGTGTTGCTGTGTGTTGCTGGTGCCCCTCAGCTGTATATACAAAGGGGTAGCCTATAGTACAAGGGTTAGAACAAGTATTAGCTTGTTTCAAAATTTTGCCGAACTGCAAAAGCATTCATGGTGAATCCTCAACACCATATTCGTTACGATATGATGTTTTTACTGTTATTGAAATTTAGCGTCATATGTCGTTTGCCGAGATATGGGAAATTGTGAAACCGCTTATAGTCAGCAGCCTACTGCGCAAGTGTGGAGTGTTACAAATTTACATTGGGTTACAAGATCATTACATTGGAAGCGAGTGATTAGCCGGAAGAATTGCAGAATCATACAAGTTATCAACGTTGCTTTTTGAGAAGATCGGACCGTCCCGTATCATTAAGTTTGTCCTTAATGTATTCATATGTACTTCATACGAGGGAGTACATATCTTTCATATATATCATATGAGATGAATACAATATGAACACATACTTCATGATGAATACAACAAAACTAATTTGGTGTTTCTAAATCTTAGTATATATCTTAAGTTAGTCGAATTTGGAGAATTTTGACATATGACAAACCTAAATATACAACTATTTTGAAACAGAGTGAATATGTTTTAAATAACTAAAAACTTTAATTTTGCCACGGAGTACTCTACTTTTTGAAGTACTTCATCCGTTTCTAAATACTTGTCGCTATTTTAGCACAGAGCACATCTAACATATTCGGTGGAGAACTTCGCCCCTGTGCTACGCCACCGAGCTTCCTTCTTTCCCTCGACATCCGTCCTCCTTTTAACTCTCCAGCTAATATCTCTCTCTATATTTATATATTTTTTGGTAGCAGAAAATTAGGCAGATTTTAGCACCGGCCGGTAGATGCCATAAACGGGACGATACCGAGAGGAAATTCAAAATATTCTACTCCCCCACCACAGCGAGGATAAAGGTCCAAGCTTTTGATGACTGCGGCGCCCACAGATCGCCACCAAGCGCGCGTACAAGCTCCGTATCCTTGTTCTTGCTCCAGAATTGTTTATTATGCGATTGGGAATCTCCGAATTGGGGCGCTTTGAATCGAATTGCTTGGATAGGCGCCGTTAGGTTTTGGTTGGGTTGGGCTCGCGTACGGTGAATTCGATTCCAGGAACCCTTCGGCTGTTCCTGCGTACATGATGGTCTTCTTGTTCTTGCAAGTTCATGGTTGGGTTGAGTTGGCTCCAAGGAACTAATTTAACACGTTCTGAGTCTGAGTAACTCGATTATTGTGTAATTTTGTTGGTACTTCGACTGTTCGTCCAGCAGATCTTTCTTCTGGGTGTGGATATGCGAGAAATGGGATTATTATTACAACATTTTGCACCCAGAACAATTTTGTTTCCTTCTTAAAATCAGGTTGGATTTAAGTTGATATTGTGTATATGGTCTGCAGTTTATTTCTAAGCTCAAATATTCGTGAAAGAAATTAAATACAGTACCTTGTTAGGAAATTTGACTTTTGTTTTGTGTAATTTACTACCATTTCGATAGTTTTGCTTTCAGACACTTCAGTAAACATGATCATACCGAAGAGGCATGAGCTCAATACAGAATCTTCAGATTTCAATTTTTATGAAGCTCATCTGGGGTAGCACATGGCTAATACAGTTACAGAGCTAACTTAGTGTCCCCCCACCCCCCACCCAAATGGTGTTGTTACTTGTTTGCTGTGATAATGAAATGCAGAACAATTCCAATTGATGCCATGAGCCCATGAGTAGCTCCGGGTTTCAGTTGACTGTGCACCTAGTTGAAATGTGTATTCTGAATAACACTCCAAACAGGTGAATTCTGGAATAAACGTGAAAGTTGAATTCATGCCAATCTACAAAAGTCTATCATGTTTCCTTGACAATGCCAGAGGAGTTTGTCGCTCATGGTTCGGATGTCAATTGTGCCAAGTTTGGGAGGCAGACATCACGAGTCCTCATTACTGGTGGGGACGATCAGAAGATCAATCTTTGGGCCGTAGGGAAACCGAGCGCCATCCTGGTAATTTTATGTAGGGAGTTTTATTGATGTGTAATGGCATTTTTGCTTTGGTTGCCATTTAGGCGGTTGTTCTTGTACTTACAAGTTACAAGTATCACTATGCTTTGCAGAGCCTATCAGGCCTTACAAGTCCAGTTGAGTCAGTGAGCTTCGACTCCTCTGAGGTTATGATAGGGGCTGGAGCAGCAAGCGGAACAATAAAAATATGGGATATCGAGGAAGCAAAAGGTGTGAATCAGTCCTGATAGCACTTTGCTGCATTACAGGTGAAAAGACAAACTGTAATTGTACCGTGCAACTATGTCTGCTTTTATTGTCACAGTTGTTCGAACTTTCACTGGGCACAGATCGAATTGTGTTTCTCTTGATTTCCATCCTTTTGGAGAGTTTTTTGCCTCTGGGTCTTCAGACACAAACATGAAAATATGGGATATGCGGAAGAAGAGATGCATTCACACATACCAGGGTCATACCCGAAGGATTGATGTGCTTAGATTCACTCCTGATGGTCGATGGATTGTTTCTGGTGGGGCAGATAATTCTGTGAAGGTAAGCTTTTTGAACATGTCCACTAAATATAATACAAGCTCAACCTATTAAGCAGCACCATAGAACAACTTGAAGAAGAATTTGCTGATTTGTTCAACCTATTAAGCTAATTTATATGCTTACAACAGAGATAATTTTAACAAGATGAATAACCCCATGCTCTCGGAGCAGAAAAAATATCTTATATCTTGGGTCACTGATTGTCTTTGAAGTATCTTGCTAGATCTGGGATTTGACAGCTGGAAAACTCTTGCATGACTTTACACTTCATGAAGGTCCAGTTAACTGCTTAGATTTTCACCCCCACGAGTTCTTATTGGCTACAGGTTAGATGGATGATCCTATATTGTAAAACTTGTACAAGAATATAAGATATGTTCATTGCAGTGATTTACCTTGTTCTTCTTATTGATACATCAACTAGACTTGCCGACTTATAAGTTGTAACTCATCCTTGCTGTTCTTTCCCAAACTTTTGCAGGTTCAGCTGATAAGACTGTTAAGTTTTGGGACCTTGAGACTTTTGAGTTGATTGGTTCTTCTGGACCAGAGGTATCATATATTCATATCTCCTAGTCAATGATTCAGAAAGCTATCAGCTATATAAACAGTGTCAGTATGCAGTCATCTGGCAAACCCATGTCCTAGAATTTTATACTTTTGTGTTAACTGTTAAGTGCTAGGCGCATTTGATCACGCTTGGCTCCAATGAAATTTAATCCAAACGAGGTTCATTAGTTTGAATTGTGTTTGGCCCTAGTAAATCTGCCTAAATCTGACCCTTTGCAAGGAGTCAAGGGAACAAATCTGATGAGCATTAGGCAACTTGAATTTTGTAGTTATGTATAATCATCCGTTAGGTTCAAGGTTTTTAAAAATGGTTCTTTGCTACGTACTTTTGAACTCCTTTGTAAATTTCAGACTTTCAGTGGGTAAACTTAATGGTGCATACCCAGTTCTTTTTAAATATTTACTATTCTTGAGCTATAAGTAATTTTTAGTATCCATTATCTATCTTGATTTTTCCTGGATACAACTAATTTTTTCAGCTACATGCAGAATTGCCGGGAATACTATGAACCGGTACGGTTTTTCACCATGTACTCATTCTGCTATTCATATCATCTACAATTTCTGTATATAAGTGAATGGGAATGCTTGTCTGTGATAGAGTTATGCATCTGTAAATGAAATAATTAATTACTTATCGCAAGCTTCCTTAATTTTCAGGCTAGTGTAGTTCGTTCTATGACATTCAATAGTGATGGTAAAGCACTTTTTTGTGGATTGCATGAAAGCCTAAAGGTAAATACTCTATTGACCAGTCAATGTCCCCATTTCAAGCTTTGAGCAATGACATGATAACAAAATTTCTTTTATGTTATCCTTTTGCTTGGAGGTTCTTTCATGGGAACCTATCATATGTCATGATGTGGTTGATGTTGGCTGGTCGACATTAGCAGATCTAAATGTACAAGAGGGAAAACTTCTTGGTTGCTCATATAACCAAAGTTGTGTTGGAATATGGGTTGTGGACTTGACGGTATGATTCTAGATAATTTACTATGTTATCGTTTGAGCTGTTCTGATAATAGTATTAATCCTAAATTTCAGCGAATTGAGCCGTATGCTGTTGGTAATGCTGAAGCACATTTAAATGAAAGTGGAAATGGACCAATACAAGCTGATAGTAGCATACCATCAATTCTGGGAAGGTTATCGGTTTCCAGAATCCCAGGTACTGTAAGCAATTATCATTTCAAGAATTAACAATTATTTACCCTAGCTTCACCTGTTCTCCTGTACTAAAGATTATTCACCCTAAATTTTCTGCATTTTTCTGAAACAGCAGCCAATGAAATTTCATCCAATACTTTGCTTAAACGTTCGATGTCTGCTTCAAACGAAATTCATTTACCAGCTTCTTCTTCAGTGACAAATAGATTATCAAAAGCACCTGGAAGAACTGATCTTCGGCTCACAAGAGCCGATTCTGCGCCTCTTCTTTCTCCTAGGGGTAAACTGAATCCAAATTCCACTGATGACCAGAAGAGAAAGACATCTAATGTCCGCACCAAAGTATATCCCTCCACAAGTGCTAGAATGTTCACTGATAATTCACAAGCATCTGCTGCTCCCTCATATAGACCAAGGTCCACTACATCTGCATGTAGTAGTAAAGGGTCATCTTTCGTGCCTGTTGTCCCAAGACATAGCTCCAAAGTGGATGCCGGTCCTAATCTCAGTGAAGCTGCCTCTACTGACATACCAGTTGTCGAGCCTGAAAATTTACTAAAAGGTCGTGTAGCTGTGGATAATGGCAAAGAGATGCGTCAATGTGTATTTCAGTCAAAGCCAATTACTTCAGAAGGGAAATTTATAAGACAGACTTCAGGTGATGGGGACATTAACTGTTTTGGGACAATGTGTACTGAAAGCGTTGTGCCTAATGAAGTTGGTGACCGTTATGATGTTTCTGGTTCTGAAGAAATAAAATCTGTGGTTGGAAGGAATCCAGAGTTTGTCGATGTCAACAGAACAGCATTTTTCAGATTGCACCGACTGGTGGAATCAAGTGAAAGCAGCATTGTTGAGCGTCGTAAGTGCTCCACTGGTCTGATATTATTTTAATTTGGTTCCCTTCAGCATTATCAGCATGCTCTTTGTCAGGAGGAGCAGGACCTTCATGTGCAAGTTACGGTAGAAGCCATTACACATCAATGTTAGATGGCTTGGTAATACATTACTTCCACATTTTTAAAGTATGTTATTTGGGATTGCTTTGCTCGTTTTGTTGATGCCACCAAACTCATCTTGCACACTGATTCTTTATTTCTGTTAGAGGAGACAATCTTCATTTGGCAGCGAACAGAGTGCATCGGCTAACGATGAAGATGTCATAGCTGACCTAATGAAAAAACATCAAGAATTCATTCATGGCATGAAGCCTCGGCTCACAAAACTAGAGGTATTGAAGGAAAATAGAATTAGGTGCAACATTTACTGCCGTTACTCGTGAGACATGATTATGTTGTGTATGATCAATAGTAGTCATGATGTGATATTTGCAGCTGGTTTACCAGTGCTGGCAGAATAATGATATCAAGGGTTCCGTCAATGCTGTGCAAAGAATGTTGGATCATGCTGTGTGTATTCCCTAGTCCCTATCACCCACCCTACACCGTAGTTTCCTCCTTTCTCGAAAAAATAATGCGCGGTGTTTTCTTCTGTTGCTCTTATAGGTTACTGCTGATATAATTAGTGTTCTGATGGAGAGTACTACTGAGTGTATCACGCTAGACATTTGCACTTCCGTTTTACCTCTTGCCTCCAATCTTCTTGAAAGCATATATGAAAGGTATTTCCTCTTATTTATGCATTCAGCCATCATAATTAATTTTGACCTTCCTACTGTACATTGGATAATTTACTCAAAGCCATTGCCTTGTGCCGTACTGCAGCTTCTACTGCCCTCCACTGTTATTTCAATAAGTAATATGTTCATAGTTCATACAAAGTCAGCACTCAGCAGTATAAAAACTGACCGATAATGTGATGGTCATATTTGGGCTTATACAAGTGTTCGTTGATATCTCTTGCAGACATCTGAACATTGCTTTGGGGATGATCCTTAAGCTTGTCAAAAGTTTTGGTCCAACAATATGTTCAACTTTGTCGGCTGCTCCACCAGTCGGTGTAGACCTCGAGGCAGAGCAGCGGTATTCTGCTCCTACTTTATATCTCATTAATTTAGGATGATCCTGCTTCACAGACACATATAATAGATTTGTTTCATCTTTGTACGTTTTGGTAGGTTCGAACGCTGCCATTCATGCTTTCAAGAACTGAAAAAGGTGAATTCCGTTCTCATCTCCCTGACAAGGTAAGCCCCCTCACTCGAGCTTCAGAATTATCCATTGCTGAAAATCTGGAGATCTCGTAGCAATATAAAGAACCAAAGTGATGTGCATCTGTCATGTAGGCGGCAAGGCAATGTTGGGAGATCGGCACGGAAGCTGAGCTTATTTCTTCAGGATATCTTCAAGCTGCCAAGCAGCGTATAGGCGGTGGACATGCCGCAAGTCACGAAATTCTACCCTACAGTTTTCATCATGAAAATTCATAGCAATACAGGACTAGCAGCCACGACAGGAAATATACACGCATCTTGAGCAAATTGCATAGTATTTTCAGATAGAGATAGATAACAATCAATGTGAAGCACCAGCATAGCAAACCCACGCTTACTTCTTCTTTTTACCTACTTAAATCTGTAGATCACTCGGCAAATGTATATGACGCCTTCAGCTGTGCATACTGATAGTTCAATAATAAAGTATCAAGATTTGTATGCTTTTTATTTATTTATATGTTCGTGCATTTGTTCCATTATAATCCTTAAATCATGTGTATACATGTGCGGGTTACACATGTATCATGTTTTTTGAGTAGAAATAATGCTTGTTGAGAAACTTCTGAGTATGCATTTTTATTTTATTTTGCGTTATGCATTTTTTGTGTCTTTTTTACCTTGTCACGCCTTCTTCTGACAAGGTAATGCATGTCTTCGTATTTCTGCGTAGTTCAGTGTATTATTTTTACTTTAACCTAACAAAGGGTTTTTCTGGCAGCCGGTGTAGCTAAATCATCTAATCCGTTGTATATGTTACAAAAATGTGCCGTACACAAGTAGGATAGCTGTTTCCCGTAAAGCAAAGACACAAAATCGAAACCAATTTGACAAGACGTGAATGGGAGGGGAACTAAAAGAAAATTAAATTGCCTAAAGTCGCACTTTGTATACCACCAGTGGATGATCATGCGCAGAAAAATCACCATCTAATCGGTAGATATTAATCTGAGGTGAAGTTTGAGTGGGGTGGTTTGAGGGAGGTGGGGTGGGAGGGAGGACGGAGTCACATTGAAGATTTGAGTGGGGTGTATGACCATGAAGAAATTCTACATACAAGGTGCATAAAAAATCTTCTAGTTTAATCATGAATAAAAGATAGCAAACGTAATCACATTGCCTGAAAGCAGTGCGGACTATGTTTTACAGCCTAAAGTTTGTGAGCAATGTTGCCCCTTCGAGGACATTCGACAAAAAAAAAATTAGGATACGATCAATTAGGATTAATTATTAGTTAATTAATAGTTAATATGGCAGTTAACATGTAACCGCTCGCGTCCTAAAATTCCCAAAACTGGGACGTGAATGCCAAATATTTGGATATTGGTGTCTCTTTCCCTTGTATATATATGAACACAATCAATGGAGAACACACAGATTCATTCTCATTCATTCATTCATTTCACAACACGTTATCAGCACGATATTCTTTGCCATTACAGAGCAAGAATAGAGCAACAACAGGAAGAGAAAACAACAGAGAAGAAGGTAAGAAGATGGCGATCTACGATCTGCCCGATCTCTTCGAGTTCCTACGCGACGAAGCACTTCGCCGCCGGCGAACTCACCTTGGCCGACACCGCTAGATTCGACGCCCCTGGAACCCTCGTCGCCACTGGACCGCAGGACCTCGGCGGCCTCGTCGCCGCTTGACCCCATGACCATGGTGGCCTCGTCGCCGTTTGACCCGCACGGGTGGGGCCCGTGATCGTAGCCACCGGCACCTCCTCCGCCTCCGGCCAATGCCCCCTCGGGCGCGGCACCTCCTCCGCCTCTGGCCATGGCAGCGCCCCGCGTTGGATCTGGCACCGGTGGATGGAACTCGGAGGCCCCCGGCCTCCCCTCCTCTCTCTCGGCGCCGCGGAGCAACGGTGGTGGGTGGCGGCGGCGGCAGCCGAAGGCAGAGGAGATCGGGGCCATCGGGGCGCCGTTGGGCGTGGGGATCGGCTGGGTGGAAACCCTAACCGCCCACCCCAACCCCCTTTATCCCCCTGATCTCCCCTGTCCCGGCCTGGGCCGGTCGAAAGGCCACCGAGGCCCAGGCCCAAGACGCCGCCTGCAGCTCCAGCGGCCAGCGCCCCCCCCCCCCTCCACAGGCAAAGGTCATTTTGCAGAAAAGCCCACGACTCATGGTTATTTGCGATTTAGTCCTAAAGTCTGTTTAATAGTACAAGTAACTATTATTTAGAGGTCCCTGCACTTATATTTATTTAGTTTCCAATAGTTTTCTGTTGGATTCCTACTCGAAGACATATTTGTCTATGTAAATATTATCATGTTCAATGTGTTTGTATGATATACATTTCCTATTAAATGTGATATTTAATGACACACACAAATCAAGAAATGTCCGGTTTTGTTTTAGATTTTGCGCTTTGGCCATTTTGCTTTCATTTATGGTCCGGCGATTTCCCTTTTACCTCTTTATTTCACATTTTTCCTGCAGGCAGGTCCCTAGGGAAGAGTAGAGACTGGTTCTTCCTAGTAGTGAAGTCCTGATACGTTTCCCAATTACCTGCATAGCCTACATTGAAGTCCTAATACGTCAAACTACGAAAGATGGAGAGACCAGCATCAGACATTGAAGTCTTCAAATCGTGATAACGTAAACTCATGAATGCTACTTACTGTACACTTTGCTCAATCATCTATAGAAAAGTATTTTGCTCGATTCGACAGCGACAGCAGATCGCCAGAGCAAAGCGAGCAACCACAAGAACGGATCATTTGCAACACAATACACAGGCCCCATCCTTATCCACCAATTGCAGGTAAGACCAAGAGCCAACGAATCCTCATTGATTACATTGAAGTTACAATTTTCCCAACGAAAATACATAGCAATTTTGGCGGAAGCCATAAGTTACATCGCAAAGCACAGCACGTACTCATCAAGTTCTATTGAAAGATTGCTGTCCAGCTGATGGGGGTTGTGCAGGGGGAGGGGGAGGAAGTGGCATCTGCATTTGCATCGCCATTGGTAACTGTTCCAAAACACCCCTTCCGTCGCCACGATCAGCCTGGCCTTGAATATCCCTACCTTGCATGCCTGGATTCATCGAGTTATCAGGCATGATCCCAAAACCAGCTTGCATGAAGACCATGCCACCGCCTCCCTGAGATGGATTGCCCATCAACCCCATGCCCCATGGGCGCTGAAGCCCCTCAGGCCCCGATACTGGACCTTGATCCAATCCGGCATCTGGTGGTTGCATCTGGAAAGGAGAACCGAAATATTGAGGATTTCCATCTTGTTGGACAGGGTAGTTGAATGGTGTATTTTGCATCAAAGGCTGGTTCATGTTCACGTGCATCATGAAGTTCTGCTGATGAGGATGCATTGGAGAGAACATGAAAGGTGAATTAGGCATGACTTGCTGCTTGTCTTGAGTACCATGGTCAGATTCTTGGCGAAGTGGAGTTGCCCCAGGTGTACTGTCATGAGCCCAGCCGTAGGGCCGGTCAAATCCTTGAGGCGGGTTGTTTTCGGACTGAGTATCCCCTGGTGGATAAGAGTGGCGACCATGGAACGATGGTGGTTTGCTTAGCATAGGGGGCCTTAGTGGGGTTTGCTCCCTGGAATGGTGGTAACGAGATCGGTCTTCGCGATCTTGCATGTGAGAACTTGAAGTTGGTGAAACACCAGGTCTTGGAGGAGCACGTGCAGTAGACATTTCAGGCATTTGAGATTGTCTTTGAGTATCTCCTGCAGAAGCACGGGATATGTTAGGAGCATCTGGTTCATTACGATCTTCCTTGTCCGCGTTAGTTTGAAGGAGGTTGGCATGAACTTCAGGTACATGAGACTCAAATTCTGCTTTCTTAAGGAAAGATTTGAGGCACATAGGCGCTGCGCAGATAAATATCCCTTCCATCATTTTCACAGTCTGAATCTTCTGAATGCGCTCATCACAACTGCAGAAAACAAGTAAACAAAAGTTTAAATGATACGTCCTAGACGAAACTAGTCTAACAAAAAAGCATTTTACATAACTAGTAAGACTTGTCAGTCTTAAGCGCAATATGTCCGTGAAAACTGAAGCGTTTGTTTAACATTTGATTTGATTACCCAAGTGGTACAGCAAAATGTACAACACAGCTTAACAAACGTTCACAGCTATTGATGCTACTCCCTCCGTTCCATAATTCTTGTCTCAAATTTGCCCAAATATGGATGTATCTATTCTTAAAAAGCGTCTAGATACATGTAATATTTCGACAAGAATTATGGAACGGAGGGAGTAACAATTAAGAAACCCGGTGAATGTAAACAACAATACACCAAGATAGAACAAAACGAGCTGATAACACAATGAAAACTGAGTGTAGGTTATGAATAGTACCACAGCACTACTACAGAATTTGAAATATATGCATGCTGACATACTCTGAAGCACCGATACAGCTGGAGGTATCCATCTCCTGATATGCGGGGACACGGGGATATGATACGTGTATACCCAAGTATCCCATGATTTTTGATAAGAAAATAAAATAAAATAAAATAAAATAGGGGATACATGGGTCTCCTCGCCCTCACCTATCTGGCTAGGCTCCCCCTCCCAACTGAATCCCCTGTGCTCGTGCTATTTTTCTTTGTTATTGCTGAACTGCAGGCTGCCATTGATGCTGTGTGCTATCCTGATGTACTTTACTGCTGTTTACCTACTGCTGCTGCGAAGTTGCTGCTGTGCTGTTTTATTTCTGTGCGCTACCCCTAAGTTGATACTGCTTTTTTGTACTTAGAAAGCATGGCATCTAGGGCTTGAAAAGGAGACATGGATGGGCAGCATTTTTGTATAACTCATCTCACATCTTAAATTATTCCTTTATACATGGCATTTTTTTAATTATTTAAACATATTATACCCGTATCCCCATATGACTGTTTTTGGAAAATGCTGCATCCCATGTCCCCATATTGGTGCAACATAGCACAGCAGGGCGCACGCATCCACGCTCAGGGCCACAGCAAGGGCAACTCATGTCGACGCTGCCGATGCCGCGCCGTCCCCCATGGCCTACGGGACCTGCCGACACTCCACTCGATCCTCCCGAGCAGCACGTCATGGCAGCGCAAGAAGACGAATGCCGCGGCACGCGAGCAGGCGGACGTGTGCGGAGCGACGGCGGCAGGCGAATGGTGCGGCTGCTCGCGGATGAGCGGCAGCGCTGCATCGAGCTGTTTGCTGGGAAGAGCACGGGCCGAAGGAAGATGGGAAAAGAAAAGAATAGGTCATTGACAGATGGTCCCCATGTGTTAGTGGGGTCTAAAAGAATATAGGGAACCACTTATTAGGAACCTGCTGGAGAAAAGCATGATTTTTTGCAAAAAAATATCTCTCTCCTGTCCCTAAAACTGGTTTTAGGGAACCAGTTTTAGGGAACCTGCTACAGATGCTCTGGTGTACCTTACTGCTGTTTACCCACTGCTGCTGCTAAGTTGCTGCTGTGCTGTTTTATTTCTGTGTGCTACCGCTAAGTTGCTACTGTTTTATGGTACTTAGAAAGCATAGCATCTAGGGCTTGAAAAGGAGACATGGATGGGCAGCATTTTCTTTATATCTCATCTCACATCTTAAAATATTCCTTTATACATGGCATTTTTAAATTATTTACATATAAGTATGACTGTTTTTGGAAAATGCTGTATCCCGTGTCACCGTGTCCGTATCCCCGTATTGGTGTAATGTAGCTAACATATGATCTACTTAGCTGAGTATTCTTTCTTTCATACCAATTAGTTGATGCAAACATTTCACATAGCAAGCTACATTATTTTAGTAAGTATCATACTGCGCAGATAAATCACTGAGTTACCCAAGTTAACCTATAATGAATCACTGAGTGGGTTACTCGATATACATATACTAAGGAGGTGAGAATGGGATAAAATCATGTAAGGAGTTCAGTGGAATGCTTACAGGTAGCAGCTGGAATCACTTCTTGCACAGGCTAAACAGAAAGCATGTTCACAGGGATTCTGAACAAAACAAAAGAAAGTCACAATATTGTAAGATCCAACTGCAAATATTAGCAAAATACCTAAAGTGAACGACTGCATACATTCCAAGCTGGTAACTCAGGCAACAGGTCCAACTATACATGTATGCCAGAAATATAGTCCTTTAGATTCAGTATTAATTTCAACACAGAACCCATCAAGTTAATATCCGTTCTTTGTTCAAGTTATGTGCAATCAGTGAAAAAAATGATCAGTGGTAGTGGAGAAGAACAAAAAATACTACTGCCGAATCCATTCAAAACAGCTTTAAACTGGACCGTAGGTGTCCCTTGTCTGACATTAGACAAAACAAACTACAACAAACAACATACAATGAACAGAAGGAAATAACAAAACCTATTTAACCACAGGGAGAAAATATTAACTCTATTTACAAATGATGCCGCTAATCTAACATGTCACTAGCCATTCGTGCAAGATTTGTTTTACTTCTGTTCACACGATATCAATATTTTAAGTGTTTAACCAGCCACATGCTGTTAGCAGCATAAAATCCAATACCGCAGAAATTTTGTATATGCTCACTTGGCGACTTGGTAGAAACAAGGATTAGGGCAATTACGACCAATGACAAACAAGGATTACCAGAGCAAATTACTACCTCCTGACTGATACATAATATGAAGAACAAGTATTACTAGAGCAACTAATTCCTCCTGGATGATACATAATATGAGAAACAGGATTACTAGAGCAACTAGTTCCTCCTGAATGATACATAATCACAAAGCGTTGTATGTGTTAACGAAAAATCTAATCTTCTGGGCTATGAACCACGGGAAAAATACTCTAACAATGAGGCATAGGCAGCGGAAGTTGCTAGGGTTTAGGGCTGCATACCAGACGGCCGTAGATGGCGATGGGGAACTCGCAGCGGCAGCAGATGTGGACGCGCTCGCCGAGGGGACGGCGGGAGCGGCGGCCGATGGCGCGGGACGCAGCAATGGCGGAGTTCGTGACGGCGCCGAGGCTCTTCGCCACGGCGAGGTCCGCAATTACCAGGTGGTCGGGACACGCCACCGTCACCGACTCTGGGACCCCGCCCGCCGCCACCGCCGCAGACTTCGCCGGAGCGCCACCGGGCGCCCCGGCCGCCGCGCCGGATGCGGCGGCGCCGGAATCCGACGAGCCAATCTTGCTCAGGCGGATCTGCAGCATCGTTAGGGTTTCTCGATTTTTCCGCGTTTTCGGTGGGTTTATTTGTTGTTTTTCCGGTGCGGGCCGGGAGAAGCACCGAAGCAGCTACAGTTTTTCTCTCAGTTTTTTTGTGAACGGTATGGCCCGCTTTGACACCATTGGCCATTGGCGTTGGAAATGGCCAACACCTCTCAAAAAAGAAAAAGGAAATGGTAAACATTTTTCAAAAAACAAAGAGAAATGGCCAACATGATTATAAAAGAAAGGCCAACGAGTAGTTGGCACGTCAAAGGATTGACAATGAGAACCTAAAAACGCGATAGGAAGACGGACGTTCACAAAGACGCACGCACACATTTCATGAGCACCTTCGAAAGACTAGACTGACAAATCATTTTGAGATTGACGAAGTCACCCTGTAAACGTGCACACACATTCTAATTGAAATCACAACGCCGATTAAAACTTGAAATAGATGTTGGACTGTTCGCGCCAATGAAAGATCGGCACGCCTGCCACCCTCAATGAGGGGCAGCAGTTCCGCACCACATCCTGGAGTTGCATCCTAAAATTTCGTGGTTACTTGAAAAAGTAATAGGTACTACACAGATACCAAGATGACATCAAGGAAAAAAAAATAAGAAAGAAAACATATTGAAAGGAGAGAACAAATCGGAGATGCCCTAGCTAACACACATACGAGTACATCATTCATATCAGACTGTTTTATCGTCCAGTTATTTTAGCGTTAATTTCGTCTGTCCAACCAATTAACCTTTCTTCTTGAGCTCATACTGTCACGGATGATCGGCCGGCAGGTCGTCGTCGACGACGTACCCGCGCAGCGACGGCGAGCGGCCAACTTGGAGCTCCGCCGCCGCGTCCCGGGCCCGGCCTCGCCTGCGCTGCACCCTCCTCCTGGCGATGTACCGGCGCAGCCACGGCGTCACGTCCTCGCTGACCTTGATCATGGCGAAGAAGAGCAGGCGGTAGACGACGATCATGGCGAAAAGCACGGACAAGTCCAGCCACTTTGACCTCCCCACGTCGATCTGGAACACGTTCTCCAGCACGTACTCCCCCGGGATCTTGGGCAGCAACTCGCTCTGGTTGTCGAACATGAGCCCCACCAAATCGTTCTGGTACTGCCCCTGCAAAATCAATCCATCAAACACCATGCGTGCATGCAGGATCTTGACGCTTCATTCAGAGGAAAGATGGAAAAATCGATCTGGATGTTACCTGCAGGGCCCAGTAGTGGAAGCTGATGTATGACATGGGGTAACGCCAGAAGGGCTTGGGGATGTCGTGGGGGAGGCGGAAATACCCCGAGACGAGCATGAACACCCCTTGAATTCCGGCGCCGGTGATGATGCCCATGAGAAAATTCGGGACGACGCTGGCGATGGCCATCATGAGGCTCTCGACGACGGTGACGCTGGCATAGAGGCAGAGCAGGAAGAAAACATAATGGCTGAGCCCCGGGTGTAGCCCCACCATGAAGTAGCATAGCGTCCCGGAGCAGACGGTGATGAGCAGCAGGAACGGCGCCGCGGACGCCGTGTTGCCGAGCACGAACGCGGCCACGCCGTAGTGGCCGTTGAGCCGCTCCCGCTGGAACACCTTCATGTCCTCCACGAAGGAGGGGAAGCCCCCGATGGACATGAAGGTGACGAAGCCGAAGATGAAGGACGCGCACGCGCCCCGCGCCAGGATGGAGCTGTACTTGGTGCCCACGTTGAGGTAGATGGAGCCGATGCACACGGTGACCACCACGTAGATCACCAGCCGCAGCCAGTAGTACCCGAAGTCCCTCGTCATGTTCACGAAGGACCGCTTCGTCAGCGTGCAGGCTTGCATCCCGAAGCTGGCCTGGCTGCCCCCTGCGTCCAGGACCGTTCCTTTCTGCAGATGCAAAATGAACCATCGTAATTTACTTGTCATTGCAGGTAGGTTTCTGAAGAAAAATGGATCAGCTGCACTTACGACCCGTGCCATCTCGTCCACTTTCTGCCGGGTGGCGAGGTAGTCCTGCGAGTGCTGGTAGTGGCTGAATAACTTTCTGATTGCCTCGCAGGTCGTGATGCGCTCTAGCGGATCGTCGGACCTCTCAAACTAATTAAGGTCCATCAGAAAGCTAATTGAGATTCATCAGTGAAATAGTGGCTGAAGAAACTTACTCTCATCTTCATTGATCCTTTCAGGGTGGCCTTCACCTTGTCGAAGTCTGCGTTTATGCAGCGGAGGAAATGATCCGACGGGTTGCGTAGTGCTGGGCATGGGAAGCCAGCTTGGGCAAAGAACTGCATTGCATATTCAGACTGCTTGAGAGACCCCATTGGCATTGGCAATTTGGCATTGAAGAAATACAGATAAAAAGATTAAGCTACAGAGTACCTCACAAGCCTCAGACGCCTGCCCAAAGTAGACTGTTTTGCCCCCTGAAAGAAGATACAGGCGATCGAAGAGCTGGAAGACCTCGCTGCTCGGCTGATGGATCGACGCGATCACTGTCCGCCCATCCCTCGCCAGCCCGCGGAGCGTCTGCGTCACGAAGAACGCTGAAGCGCTGCACGACAAGCATAGTTTTCAGAATTCAGATATGTATCATTATCGAACTTGTATGCGAGCAAAATATTTACAAACAACTGAATAAAAAGAATTGCATGACTGAAATTGTGAAGATGCCATATATACCTGTCAAGACCACTGGTGGGCTCATCCAGGAAGAGCAGCCTAGGCCTCATGAGGATCTCCAGGGCGATGCTGACCCTTCTCTTCTCACCGCCGCTGACCCCCCTGAGGTGCCAATTGCCGATGACCGTGTCGGCGCAGTCCTGGAGCCCCATCTCCACGATTGTGCCCTCCACCAGGTCACGCTTCTCTTCCATGGGCATCTTGTCAGGGAGCCGAAGGCTCGCCGAGTATGAGATCGTCTCCCTCACCGTCAGTGTGCCCATCAGATTGTCATCTTGCGTCACATATGCCTGCCCGAATCACAAATTGCATGCATCTGATTAATGGTTTCAGGTAACATAGACACACGCATACGCATGCACACACACTTCTCGTTAACAAACAGAAACTGAATTTTCACACTGCAGACAAAAAGAATACTATGTTCTGAAGGTGTCATGAGTTTCCTATGAGCAGACTCCTGAGGAAAAAAAAACTGGTGAACCATAACCCATCTGCTTCCAGTTGCCACTTATCAGGTACAAAAAAAGTGCCTTGCATCCCTTTACCAACCAACCAAAATGGGAACTAAAAATCCTCTAGAAAAAATGGGTGTCAAATTCGATCACCAAACAAGACGCCCAGATTAAAGAAGATGTGAGATCTCAAATTGAGACTAGGAACTTGCTAATCCGTGTCCAGACAGAAGCAGTTCATGTGCAGTCAATTAGGAGATAACCTCCAACAAATAGCAAATGCAGCTAAGCTGAGCAGGCAGAAGCCAAGAACCAGCAAGGTTCCAAACAACCTGCCACGCGGCACATGGTCCATTACTTCTTTCTGGTTTGTGAGCATCGCATGGTTGCCATCTCAGGTGGCGCAGAGAGATTCAATCACAATTCAAGATGGCCCATGGGGAGAAACACAGATAAGGAATGGAAGTAAAAGAAGAAGAAAAACAGACTGATTATAGTAAAACGGGCTAGCTAGTCGTATACCATCACCAAACTGCTACCGTGTTGTATGCCCAAATCTACCTAGAAAGTCATGGGATTGACGAACAAATATGTTCGATTGCACAGGATTCTTTGTTGGATATATGTATGTAGAGGGAAAAAAATGTACTTTTAAAAGGTTGATGAAAAATGCATGAATCTTTAATAGAACCGGACCTCTTGTTGCTTGTTGATGTACACTACAGACTACAGAGTACACTCTACCGTCTAAAGATCAGTACGCCAGTATACCTACTAGCAGGGAAGCTAGCTTAATTAAGAGATCGAGCGAGAGAGCGGCAGCCAGTTACAGTAGCTAGCTAGCCGTGGACGGCGAGGCATATGCAGGGTACGTACCGCGGCGCCGAAGGAGAGGTTGGCCTTGCGCCCGTTGAGGAGGACGGTGCCAGATAGAAACGCGTTGGCGGCGAGGCGGCCGGCGAGCGCGTCGAGGAGAGTGGACTTGCCGGAGCCGGAGGGCCCCATGAGCGCCGTCATGGTGCCCGGCTCCGCGTACCCCGTCAGCGCCTCCAGCACCGCCTGCGTCCCGCCGCCGCCCGCCGCCGGCACGGTCACCGTGAGGTCCCGCCACGCTAGCCGCGCCGACACGTCCCCGAGCAAGACGAGCCCCGCCTTGTCCCGCCACAGCGTCTCGCTCAGCGGGCTCAGCGGGGGCGCCGCCGCCCGGACCGCCGCCTTCCCCACGTCCTCCAGCTCCGCCTTCGCCGCCGCCGCCGCCTCAGCTCCCTTCATCCCTCTCTGGACTGCGTGGTCCTTGCGAAGAACAAGCTAGGAGTAGAGACAAGGTAGGCCGGGCTGGGAGGGAGGAATGGCGCTTCTCGGACGGCGTGGGTTCTGTCTGGCTCAGTGCCTCCTTGGGGACTGGGGTGGTGGTGAGTTTTTATGAAGGCGGCAGGGGAGCTTTTAATGGGGCCGGCCCGCAGCCGCAGTAGCTTGAGGAGGAGGGAGAGAGAACGAGGAGCGGAAGTAATGAAGGGCTTGGTGTTTGACCTGGGGTCAACAGCCGGAGGCAGCGTATGCATGCATGCATGGTGGGACGCATGCGATGCAGATGAAGGCGGTGCCTGTTTGGTGTGAGCTAGCACGAGAGGAGACCAATCACGCAATGCGCGCAACGCGACCAAGGAGGACCTGAAGCCGAGAAACCGCCCGCCGGCTCATGCACACAACGTTTGTTTCTCTTCTTCTTCTCTCGGACATCCTTTTAATTTGTATACACAAGACGTTGCTCATCGTATGTATTCTGTGTCTATTTCTATGTCGGAGTATCTGTTTGACTTAAAAATACGAGTGGCTATTTTCATGGACTTGAAACTGAAAACCGAGTGTATCTGTTTCTGAATGCAAAAAATTTGCGAGTTCTTGCAGCAGAATAAAAGCCGTTGCACGACCTTATAAGTACTCGATTTTGGTTTGAAATGCAAGGGTTCTTCCAATCACAATATCTTGCTGCAACTTTAGAAAAGAGGCACACATGGGGTGGCTTAGATCAGCAGTATCGCCTGACGCTCCGGGTTTTACCATGATTATAGACGCTTTACATGCTTTCCTGCCTACTGCAACAACAAGACGTGAATTCATGCAATGTCGGTTTTGGGCCTCCTGTCCCGCTGCATCGTGCTCATTTGCCCAAATACACCATCCAATGAATTTTTGAAGTAGAGACGAACAATGAAAAATGTATGGAACCTAATTGGCTTTGCATTTGTGTGTTCTTCGCGGTACTATCTTGGAAGTGAAAACAATGTTGTTAGAAGTGATTCCGGTGCCATGCTTGGCAGGATATACTCCATGCTCACACGTTCATTGGGAAGAAAGTCGGCGGCGCAAGGAGAGGAGAGAGAGTAGGCTCAGACTACCAAGGGAGAGGTGAGGGCGGCGGCGCCGGTGGCCGGAGAGGGAGGTGGACGTGCCGCGCGGGGAGAGAGGTGGTGACGGCGAACCCTAGCCTGAGACTTGTTTCTGCCCAGGTTGAGGGAGAGTGGGGTAGATGCCGTCGGGTTGAGGAACAGAAACAAACCGTTTTGTGGCATTTTGGATGATGTATGTGATTTGGTGTGAGGGCATTGTGGTAAAAAGCAGGTATGGAATCCGCAGCAGCTGCTAGAAGCAGAAGCACCAATATACCAGATTTTCGTCTGCAAGCGCAGTTTTATGGAGAATCTCCAGTAAAGTGGATCTGAGAATCTGATCTAGAAATGACTGTTTGTTTGGGTTTCAACTTCCACGGCCCAGAAGCTGCTCGCTGAGAGCCCAAACAAACACACTGTGGATCCTCCCGACGCTAGACGCTAAGGTTGTGTTTGTTTGGGCTGGAACTCCACAGCTGCAGATTCTACGGCTGCAGCTCCCAGAATCAGCTGGGGCTGCTAGCTGCAGCTGTAAGATTGAAGTTGTCTGATGTGTGTTTGTTTCATAGCTGTGGCTGCAGCTGAAATGTGCTGAAATGACATAAATGACCCTGTAGTTCTGTAGATTCGGTATAAGTACTGATTGTATCATTTTAACTGTAAACAAGTCATTTAAGAGTTGTTTTTACCTGCAGTTGACCAATTTTCACTGAATTAGACAGTGTATATATATGTATTATACATGTGACAAGAATTTGGTTGACCTATTTCCAAGTCATAGCATCTTACAGAAATACACATATATACATCAAAAAGAACAGTGAGCAATTTTGCAAAATTTTGGCACATTCACACGCATGCATACATTAACTCACATCCAGTCATGTTTATACACTAACTCACCTCCAGGCATGTTCGTTCAATTATGCTGCTAAGTGGACTATTTATAAACAGATAGACAGTATGACAATGGGACCTAATAGTCCAGGTCTCTTCAGTCTGTGGTCTTTATATCGAGGAATATGTAGCGATCTCCAAGTCTCCAAGAAAGAACTAGAAGAACATAACTGACCAGAGTACCAGACCAAAAGCAGAGGGAGATGGCGGTTCCTTCCGGCCGCATACTCCTACCTAACAAGAACAGGAAAAAAAACCCAGAGAGCATCCCAAATCGAGACCACAACCCGGATCGAGAGAACGGAGCGAGCTGGGCCTGGAGCAATCAACGCTTAGGCGCTCCAGCGCCTCCACCTTCTCAGCTACTCTGGCGTGAGCTGTTGTATGGGGAGAACTCGGGGGAGCAAGGGGCGGCGGGAGTTGCTGTAGCGCGACCGGAGGTACGAGGGGGACGGCGGGAACTCAGGGGAGCAGGGGGCGGTGGGAGTAGGATCGCGTGGCGGCGGCCTTGGAAGCTCGGTGCGACGTCGGTGGCAAGAGAGCGAGTGGCCGCGCCATCCACGGGATAGGAGCTCCGAGCTCGTGGGGGTGGGCTGGTGGCGGTTGGGGGCCACGGAGAGGAGGGATGCAGATCTGTTCCGCTGTCCCGAGGAGCAAGGCGGAGGAGCTAACGGCCAGAGAAAGAGGCGACGGCCACCGCCGGTGGCTGGAGAGATAGAGCGAGATAGGTGGCGGCCAGGAGACCGGAAGAGGGTCCGGTCGTTCGGGTTGGTTGGGAATAGAACGAAGCGATGAGTGGCAATTTGGGTGTTGTATGTGAATTGGTGGGAGGGTAAATCGGTAAAATGTTCGGTTCTGGAGCTGCAGCCGTGGCCGGAAACACCGAAATGGCAGCTTCTCGTTCGTAATGTATCGGTTTGGAGCGCTCCACGGTAGCCGTTGGTAGGAACCGGTCCAAAACAAGTTGTTTGTTTGGGTTTCAGCTTCTGCATCGTAGAAGCTTGGAGCGGATTCTTGGAGCCCAAACAAACGGACCCCTGCCTTGCTCCCAAACAAGAACTGGCATCAAGAGATGCGTCGCACGGATTCAAGGATCGGATATACACCTCCCATAGCAAACGCTCCCAGGTAAGAACTGGCGTCAACCAAGGGGCAGGGACCTCCTCGACTGCCGTGAAGTTCACAGTTGGTCGTTGGTAGCTAGTCATGCCGCAGTTACTGCACTGCTGCTGGGCTGCAGGTTGCAACCGCGGATAGCCCGTTCCTGTTGCCTGTGAACGGATCGATCGACGGAGCTTGGTGGCACCGTGCAAGTTGATGCTTCTGATCAATAATCTGAAACCATCAGAAAATTCAGATGGCCTTTTTATTAGTACGGTTTTAGTGGACTAGCTCAGGTTGGGGCCGTGGGGTACTGTGGAACCGGCTAGCTCACGTTGTCGGTTATTTAGCTCATTCGTTCGTGCTGGCGAGGATGAGGAACCTGGAAGGGTAGTAGGGTCCCTGCCCGATGATTGTTGCCGTGAATCTGGATTTTCAAAGCGATTTGGGTAATTTCTGTTTATACACGTACGTAAGTAAGTTGAACATGCACCCACCAGGCCACAACTTTGAACGGGTAAATTGTTTGGACGAGCTTTTGAAAACCCAAAAGAATAGGCTTTCAACAACTTTTAAACTAGCTTAAAAAAAAGGAAGAATACAATTTCAACGATAAAAGTGTTCTTCGAGTGTCCTATGGTTCGCTTGGTGTGGAGAATTGTTTTTGTGACGTTTAATCTCCCACCTCCCACTTGCATTATGAATTTGTTTTGTCGTTGGCTTAGTGGGATGGAGAAATCTCTCAAATCGCTCATTCTTGTTGTGTCTTGTCCGATTTCTTGGTCTATTTAAAATTGTCGTAATGATTTGGTGTTCAATAAAAAGAAAGCTTCCAATTTTTTGTAGGGGGTTTGCCGGGCGACGCACTGGCTCGGTTCCTGGTCCCCACTGTTCCGATGGTGGCCAAGGAGTTTATGAATTCTGGGTGCAGCCGTACGGAGAAGGTAGCATGGGAGCTTTACAACCGGTCTGGGTGACGCGCTGATCGTAAACTGGACAATGGATGATTTTTTCAATCTTTTGTGGTTTCTTTCATGCATCTTGAGATGTACTCCCTCTGCACCGAAATTCTTGTCGCGGCGGCTTTTTTACAAAACCCCCCCTCCTCTTTCTACGGCCTTGCTCCGCCGTCCAATCAGTTACTCCACCACCCCCCCCCCTCCCTCTCGGCCTCGCCCCCGTCCCCCTCTCCTCTCCCTCTCACCCCCGATGCCGCTCTCCCTCTCCCTCTAGCCCCGCCGCCGCTCTCCCTCTTGCCCCCGCAGCGCTATGGTTGCCTCCACCTCCCTCCCCTGCACCTTCCCCTCCTTTCTCCGCGCCGCTCCCCTCCACCTTCCCCTCTCTTGTCCGCCGGCACTGGCCAAGATGGTTTCTCCGACCAAAAAGGAGGCACCTTTGGTCAGATCCGGTGGCTTCGAGGCCGGATCCGGTGGCCCGCCGCCGCAACCCGAGGAGGAGCAGCAGCAGCGAAAGAAGGGGAGCAGCTGCTGCTCCTCACGGCGGCGTGACGAGGAGTACTCAGGTTAGGTTTTTTATTCCGTTTCTCTGTTCAGTTGGCTAGCTGTAGTCATGTTGCGGCAACGGCGAAAGATTGATGTTTTTATTCTTGGTGACGAGTAGGAGCGGCTCCTCAACGACGGCGACGAGTAGGAGCAGCTCCTCAAGGCGGCGGAGACGACGAGGAGCAGCTCCTCAACAGGCCCCGGCACGACGAGGAGGAGCGGCTAAGGCTCAAGGTATTGTGCTCTGTTCTTGTTCTTTCTTTTTTTGCGATGGCTCTGTTCTTGTTTAGCTGTAGTATGTTCTTGTTCAAGTAGGAGTACTGTACATATCTTTTCTGATTGCTAGGGGTATTTATGCTGATTAGCTTTGCCGAATCCATATTTGTTTTATATTAGATTAGCTTTGCTTTCATGTTGTTGTACATGTTTGATGTGAGTGGAGTAGATAAGCATGATGTTCTTCTGATTTTTACTCGGTATACCATGATGTTTAGTTTTGTCTTTGTACATGCTTAATTAAACCTGAACTTGTCTGATTGAGGGCAATGATGTGAATGACATATTTTTTGCATACAAGATCTATACACCGTTCTCGTCTCTGTATACCATGATGTCCTTGTCTAGATTCGCATAAGTAGTACTCCATGATCTTTTCTTGTCTGTTAGAGCTCCTTTGCATACAAGATCTATACTGTATCATAATTCTCTCTTCTCTTCTCTCCTCTCAATCTCTCTTCTCTCTTCTCTTCTTATACTCTCTTCTCTCTCCTCTTCTCTCTTAATCTCTTCTCTTCTCTCATTCTCTATTAAATCTGCCATAAACATAGATCATATGGAAATAGCAGTATATGCTTCTCTCAATCTCTTTTCTCTCTTAATCTCTTTTCTCAATCTTCTCTTCTCTCTTAAACCTGAACTTAAACCTGTAACTAAGGTTAAACCTGAGCAAAAGGTTAAACTGAACTTAAAACTCAAAACTGAATCCGAATCTGAACTTAAGGTTAAACTGTACTTAAAACTCAAAACTGAATCTGAACCTAAGGCCAAACTGAATCTAACTTAAACCTGAACTTTAAAAGCTGAACTTAAACTGAATCTAACTTAAACTTTAAAAGCTTAAACCACCTATCCTCTCTTCTCTCTCAATCTCTCTCCTCTTTTCTCTTTTCCTCTCAATCTCTCATCTCTTCTCTCTCTCTCTCAAATCAATTCGGAAAGCTCTATGAGTAGCATTTGTGAAAATATGTTCTTGTTCTTGTTTCTGTGTTTGCTATGCTCTCTGATCTTTGTAGATTATGTTAATGTACTCCATGATCCGGTGCAGATTTTGCTAGGACCATCTACAGCAGTGAAGCATTGGTCTACATCTATCTATATCAAGATAAGTACTCCTACTGTACTCTATCTTTTCTGATTGCTAGGAGTATATATGCTGATTGTTGTGCACTGATCTCAATCTCTGATGGCAGATTGATGTATGTGCATGCATGCTATACACCTCAATTGTTTAATTAGTTTGATTGATGTACACTTGCTTATTGATTGGTGTATATACATGCATGCTATGCACCCCACTTGTTTAATTAGTTTGATTGATGTACACTTGTTGATTGTTGTATATAGATGCATGCTATACACCTCACTTCGCCAGTAGTCCATCTGTTGATTTCTTGGTTTTACTAATAGTGTGATTGCTGAATATATATGCTTGTTGTACATCTATCTTCTGATTACTGTTGGAATATATATACTCTCTTCTCTTCTCTCTCACTCTTCTTTCTCAATCTCTCTTCACTTCTCTATGCTCTCTTCTCTTCTCTGAACCTAAACCTGAATTTAAACTTATTTGAATCTGAACCTAAACCTGAATCATCTTCTCTCTCAATCTACTCCAATTTCTTAGTTTCTTCTCATCTCAATCTCTCTTCTACCCCAATTTCTTAAACCTGAACTTAAACTGAATCTAACCTGAACTAGTGAACTTTAAAAGCTGAAGTTAAACCTGAACTTTACTGACCTTTAACTGAACTTCAATATCATTTCGCTGGTGCAGTAACTTCAATATCATTTCTCAATATCATTGGAGTACTCTCATCAATGATAAAAATAGCAACAATGACAAGTAAAGCATCAATGACAACAATGAACCATGTATAGAAACCAATCCTGAAATCTGAACTTAAACCAGGAAACTTTAACCATGTATAGAAACCAATCCTGAAATTACTGAAATGACAACAATGACTTTACTGAACTTTAACTGAAATTAAAATGAAACTTAACTGAACTTTAACTAAATTTAAACTGCACTTTAACTGAACCTGAACTTAAACTGAAATTAAACTGCACTATAACTGAATCTGAAGTTCATATGACAAGATCTTTTAAAAAAAATAACAATACAAGTAGTGTCTCATCTCATCATTAACTGAACCATATCTAGTCTTCTCATCATTAAGTCCAGTAGCTTCTCTTCTCATCACTGGTTCAACAGTGCTAAAGTGTTCTGGTACAGTTTAGCGTCACAATCTAGAGAAGCAGATAAGTTTCCTTCCCTTTGCATTCTATCCTTGTTGAGGTGTTGGATCTTGTATCCATTGCCACCTTCTTCTTTCATAACCTCTAGCATGCATGATTGTAGTGTTATGAAAACTCTAGCCAACTTGTTCGCGTCATAATTATCAAATTCTTCCTCCACATTTTCTATGAGTTCATGTTGTAGGTACTCTGCAATCTGTTAAGGATTGAATAGACTTGAAGAATCCTAAGTCTGGTACATTCATATCCGGAGAGTTTGCCGGCTGCTGCATTAGTTGAATGTCTAGGTCAGTTTTTGATACAACTTGTAGGAAAGCTTCATCATTAGGTAGCACATGAGTTCTTGCGTTGTCCTGCTGTATAAAAACTGTTCTCCCAATATCTTCATCAGGCCACATGTCTTGTATAGCTAGAACAACTTTATCACACATAAACTGCCTCATGACTTCCCGGTTCACATTAATTGACTTAATTTCTAATGTCCCCCTCTCTCTATTCTGACTACTCCTAGTTGTTGGAGTTTCCTTCACAAATGGCCACACCCCTATTTTGCCATCAAAGATCATAGCACCATTTTCGTCATACTTAGGTCTTGCCACTGCCGTTAGAAACATCACTTTCCCAATGCTGTTCTTATTATGAACAGTGCACAAGGGGCATGTTTCTAAAGGATAGAGGTAATAGGTGGCTTTCTTCTTGGTCATATCAAACCACTTTTCATCAATATGCACTATGTTGGTCATATCTTTAAAGGTTGGCCTTGTATTTCCTAGTGTTTCTTCATCCAACATGGAAACACAGAATTTCAATCTTGATATTCTGTTTGATGGCTTAAGTGTGGGCTTTAAGGTGCTAGTGCAGCACTTTATATCTTCCCATTGGAACCTTCTGTGCAGCGTTGTACAACTAACACTCATAGCTCTAGCTAGTGCTCTTACTGTTCTCCTTCTGTTTAGCGGTATTGTAGCAATCCTAGATAGATCTAGATTAGCTCGCTTGTGGCATGCTCTGCCCTTTTTTTTTGTTAGAAAGGTCAAGAGGTAGGCCTTGCGCAATCTGCTCGTGTGCTAGTTTCCATATTCTCTCCATTGTTCTAATAGTTGTATCCAAAAGATTGGCAACATGCATCTTGTCCTTTAATAGTGTCTGTCCATTTATGCTTAGTGCCTTCAATGCAATATAAGCACCAAATCTGTGTTCATTTGGCAGGTCCCTTCGTCGTTGTTGTTGAGCACCTGCAAAAGACCGAAAGATAAGTTATTCTCCATATAACAACTCTATTTTCAGTACTGTACTCCATTTAAGAAAACATGCATGTGTTAATTTGATGTCTATACATGGAGAACTTGCTGTAGTGGTTACTCATGGTACGTGCTGTTCTGAACATGTACATGTTGTGATTTACTCCTACATTTTTAGTTTTAAGAAACAAATCTATAGTACTCCATGCACAAACATGTGATGGTTAAGAAACAATAGTTTATTTGAGTTATCTGCTGCTTCAACATCTTCATCTTCTATGGGCATATCTTCATCTACTTGATGTTCTTGCTGAGTTATATCTTCATTGACTTGCTCATCCACTTGTTGTTCTTGCTGAGGTATATCTTCATTGACTTGCTCATCTACGTGATGTTCTTGCTGAGCTGTATGTTCAATGACTTGCACATCTACTTGTTGTTCTTGCTGAGCATCTGCTTGAAAATCTGCTTCATGTACAGTTTCTTCCTCCATTTCTTCACTTCTTGTTCGTCCACTTCTTTCTTTTTCTGCTTGTTTCTGTTGCAGATGGGGGATGGCGGCAGGCCAAGCGAAGGCAGAGGCAGAACTCTGCAGCAGATGGGAGATTGCGGCACGCCAAGCGAAGGCAGAGGCAGAACTCTATTGAAGATGGGGTATGGCAGATGAGCCCGTGAAGGCAGGGGCCGAGATGCCTGCTGGCGGGCGATGGAGATGCCGGGCGGCGTAGCTCGTCTGCGGGCGATGGCAGGCAAGAGGTGACAGTGGCGTACGACGGCATCGCGCGACGGGCGAAGTCATCGTGCTCTTGTCGGCTAATCACTGTAAGTTTAACTTGTGGCTGTTGCTCCTGTGATTTGAGCGATTTATGAGATTAGAGATTTAAATTCACACATACAACTGCTCTAGTCTGATTTATGTGAGTAATGGCTACTCATAGACTCTGCACATAGACAAATCTGAACCAAATGCATGGGGTACTGAACATGATGTGTTATCAATTCTGAAACCGTGTGTGCATGCTCTATTTCTAACTAAATCCATAATACTTGCTCTATTCTGAAACTGTGTGTGCATGCTGTATTGTGAACCAAATCCACAATACTTGCTCTATTCTGAAATTGTGTGTGCATGCTCTATACTACACATAGACAATTCTGAACCAAATGCATGGAGTACTGAGCATGTTGTGATCTCAACATTATGTGTTCTTTATTTAATGAAAATGCAATGTTCTCAACAATTTAAGCATGTGATGGTTACAACTATTCTGAATAAGAACACCTATTCTGCACATTCTTTGTTCTGTATTTGGAGTATTTTGCTGCAAAAGCACAAATCTGTAGGGATACTCAATCTAATTTTGGCTCTGTTCTGTTGCAGGAGTTGCAAAGGCACTGATCAGTTACCTGCTGCTTCAGCATCATCTTCAGGAGGGCTGAAGTTAAAATCTGTGTGTGCATATTGCTGCCTTCTGGAGTTCAAAGCTGGAGTCTGGAGAAAGGAAGGCGCATGGCTGGAGAGAGGAAGGAGGCGAACTGGAGATGGGAAGGGGGAGACGACCTGCGCTTGGAGAGAGGAGAGAGGAAGGGGGAGACGACCTGCGCCTGGAGAGAGGAGAGAGGAAGGAGGAGGCGGAAGCGACCTAGAAAGATGCTGGCAGAAGCAACCTGGGGAGGAGATGGTGGAGATTTGAATTTCAAATTGTTGATATTAGTGGACCTGTAATTATTGTAAATCTGAGGACGTTTTTGTAAAATGGTCTTTCTGAAGCCTTTGCGACAAGAATTTCGGTACGGATGGAGTAACGAGAATGTTGATACGTTGATTTTGGCTTTATAATAATATTGTTGTGTGCATCGATTGATGCAGATGACGGAAATATACTCTCTTTTTTGAAAAAAAAAAATTAGAGCCCGGCTGCAGATTGGCCGTAGAAGATGTGACCTAAGCCACTCACGGAACAAAGGCGAATTTTTCTCAGAACACGGGACAAAACGATTGAGTAGCGAGCAACTTTTTTGTCTTTGAGATTGAGAATAGCGCGCAGCTTTTTTGGGCTGGCAGCCTGTACGTTGTGCAGAAATGGGCCTGAACCCAGTTGAGCCGGTGCCCGCCATCCGGTCTGTTTAGTCAGTTTCGTGCAAGGTTGATCTGTTCTTTCTTGGTTTGCCCAAATCTGAAATCCATGCCATTCAGCAGACACTTCAAACTTGGGCCGCACGTTTCTGTTTAGAAATCTAAGAGAGGATGACATAGAGAACCACATTTGACGTGCTCTCTAAGCCATTGAACATTTCCTCTTCTCGCTCTTCCAAAGCCATGCATCGATCTTTGAATGGTTTTTGCATCTTTGAATGCCCTTTTTTTTCGCGAGGATCTTTGAATGATTCTGACATTGGATTATTGGGAATGTTCGGCTTAGCGCCATGAACGGACAACCCTTTGACATGGAAGAAGAGGCCGCTAGTACACGTGCAAAGGTTAATGGTGCGTTTGACATGGAAGAAGAGGCCGCGAGTACACGTGCCGTTTGACATGAAAGAGCTAGCACACGAAGGCTGAGTTTGTCACTTGAAATGGATTATAATACTTCCGTTTTTTAAAATATTCTAACCAAATGGTTATAAAATAATTGAGCATGGCACAGCAACCACAAACTCAGCTGAGGCACGGTCGGCCGAAGTCCAAAGGAATTAATTACATGGCGTATCTGAAGGGACGTGTCCACACAAAAGAACAGATCAGTGGATCAGCACGCATGACGTGGAGCAGGAAGGAGCGGGCAGGGCAGTAGCACTAGCTAGCCAGGCGGCGAGCGAAGGCGCGGCGACGTGAAGTCTGAACCCAACCAAACCTCGTTGCCTGTCCTGTCCCTGCGACTCCCCTGCCCCAGTGCCTCCTCTGGATCCCATCATCTCATCTCATATGCATCGTCATCATCTCATCTGGATCCACCTCCCTCCAACGACGCAAAGTCGCAAACCAACGCCACGCCCCACCCCGCGCGCGAACGTCCCTTTCCTTGTGCACAATTCCTTGGCTTCGAAAGCATGAAACACAACCATAACCATAGCATGTCCCTCTCCTATATCGATCGATATGATGTCGATCTCCGTGGATCGGCGTGCCATTGGCTGCACGGGGCAGCGTACGTCGATCCCGTCCGCCGCGGAGGGCACGGCGGCTCGTGGAACGCGTACTGTGAGCCCCCCGACCTGCAAGGCTGCAACCCCTGTTCTTCTAGTGTCATGCACGAACGCACGACCGGTAAGTCCACCACGATGCGTGCCGTGTTGCCCAGGGGAATGCGAATGTCATATGTCCCGGCCGGGGAACGGAAGCCCACCTTGCTTGCTTGCAAGACGCTCAGATTCGGCAGCCCCATCCATCGTATATGCACCGTACCGGTTAGGCAATCCGAGATTCTTTCGTGGATTTAATTACTGCTAGTACAACATGCATGTCAGGCTGCAAGACTTTTACGAAAAATAAAAATGTACAATATTACTCACTCTGTTTCTAAATGTAAAAAGTCCTTTCTTTGTGATAAGTCGAACTTTCTAACGTACGTTCGACCAAATTTATAAACAAAATGTCAACATCTACTTCGTACAACTCTAAACTAGTTTTATTAAATCTAAAATGATCATAGCATACTTATCTGATATTAAATGTCAGTATATTTTTCTATAAACTTGATAAACTCGAAATGTTTGACTTATGACAAAAGGTTGTATTTAAGAGTGGAGGTAGAGGTAGTACTATCTTTCGCTCGATCTTCAAAAAAGTACACCTATGCCAATTTTCATTCCATATTACCGATCGAATTCTAAGTGCTAAATTAAACCTTGTGAGAAAAAAAAAGTTCAAATGCTAAAACATTGTTTTAATAGTCTTCTTTCCATTAAATATTGCCATCTCGTGGTGCAGTCGTTTTCGATCGTCCCTTTCTCAATCCAACCATCACCCGAAAGATGGCACGGTTTTCCTCCCACAAATCTATCCAAAACCCACCATCATTAAACCCTCTGCTGTGGGATTGCACTACATCATTGTCCACTAATAACAATAACGACACACCTTAATTTGCCACAAAAATGATCCTACAATCTGCAAATTTAAATTCCCAGATTAAGTTTCTTGTTGTAATACTCTAGTACTCTATGGACAAATGCAACCCACTACAAGACATATGCGGTGATGGCGATATATAGTTAAAATGTGGCCACCTATATATCTACTATTTTCTCACGGAAGAAAATTTCTGATGACGTGGATAGGATCATGGGAGCTCCACATAATCTCGGGTTATAGGATACCCAGATCACCCCCATGGACCCATGGGCCATGCCGTACCACTTGTGAGTTGCTACAGTAATCTCGTGGCGAGCAGATCGAGCCGCCTAATTAATCACAAGCCGTGCCAGTCAATTCTGTCAAGGCATAGAATATATACTCCATTTAAGCACTACTTGCTATCAAGGGGCATGGAATTCTAAGATCGATGACCCGGACGGCAAGTCAAGCACTGTGGATTACTAGTGGATATGCACTGGATCATGGTCTAGCCTTCTAGAAGCAGGTTAGGCACAAGGCCCTACGTAAAAACGCGATGAAGTTTGGAGGTCTAGAATGGAAATAAAAACTGTTGAACCGTTGCTGTGTTAAGGCATGGATCACTGGATGATGCCTAATACAGTAATATCAGTTCTTAATCTATGAGATCTGATGAAATATCTAAGTCTTAGCAGACATGCAGAGTCTGGTTAAGCTAGTAATGAACCCCCCCCCCCCCACCCCCCCCACACACACACACACTAGGGCATATGGATGATTGATTCTTCTTCTATGCCAATGGCCGACACCATTACTTGAACCATTCTCCATGGGAGCTTTCAAAGAAAGGGAAATGCCAGAAAAGCACAAGGAACAAAGCCAGCAACGGAGGAGAAACACAATAGGTAAGGCTTGCGAATAAAGATGAGTTACACTACTGCCACACTAATTATTGTGGACAGCATCTTCATTTCACCTTTCCAATGTAGCCAGGCAGCTAAGAGGGAATTCAGGATCAAATGCTTTCTCCAGAAAAACGAAACAAGTGTTCCCAAATGAAGATACCCTTCCCCATCACATCACCCCACGGTTGGAAGGATCAAATGGAAAATGGGTGGGCCAGATTCCACTTGACTTCCACAAAAAGGAAAAGGAAAATAGTAAATGAAACTGAGGCTAAAATAAAGAAAAATGGCGCTTTAAGTCTTCACACAAGACAAGGAGACTATTTTGGGCTATTTTGGACAGTACACTTAAGTTCCAGCTGGGTTATCCTTGGATAGGCCAGTGTGCCAACCAAGGACACGCATGCCAAACCTAACCATGGGGCCAAAAGAATTCCATCGGAATTATGGCCAAGACAGCTAATAGTTTTGACATCTTCTGAAGAATGATAATCTCCATGTTAGTGTTGGGTCCATTGCCCATTGGCCATGATCAGGCGACATCCTACATGGACCAACTCTCCCCTATGACGTGGCTGTTGCCGTGCCTGGTTTATATGTTTTTCTTCTTCTCAAATCAATGGGTTTATATGATATTCGAATTTGCAAGTGGTTGGATAATAGAAAAGATGGTCATAAAGAATATAATTTGCTTAGCAAAAATGAGTTTAATTACGTGTTCATTGTGCGGACGCATGTCAGCATGGTGTGCAAAGAATTAATTTAATATGACCCATAAGTTAGTATAAGCAGGCAAATCATATCTAAATAGCATTTTATCGGTCCCAAAAGCATAAAGTGTATTTCATTTAGTTAAAAGAAGTGTTTGATCAACAGTTACTCTATTAGCACATAACATACTTATGTGACATAAATTATTGTTATTATATTCGTATTTGAAAGTACCAGTTAATATGAAAATAATTTTGTATCGTATAGATCATATGTTCATGACGTAAATGCTATTCAAATTATTTATGAATAAAAGCTAAATAACATAAGACCAGATCCATCTTTGCCAATTTATAACCACATCCTATCTTATCAATATGGGAACATCTATCGTGTGTCGATTTGACCGTTTAATCTTGGCCAAAGTGAGTCTAAGAAAAAAAGAAGATAAATAAAGGACTCCTAGAATTTTACAGCCAAGCGGCATGTACGAAAGTAGACACCAAAGAAAAAGAAAAAGGACTGATTTAAGACAACGAATGATAACTCTACATCTTCTTTTCTCGAAAAATATCTCATTGTACATCCATATATGCACGCGGCTAAATGAAAAAGATAAGGTACATACTATCAAACAATTGTTAAAAAGTGGTTGGATAACAGAATGGATGGCCATAAAGAATATGATTTGCTTAAGAATTAATTTAATAGGACCCATAAGTGAATATAAGAAGATAAATCATACCTAAATAGTACTTCATCCATCCCAAAAATATAAAGTTTATTTTGTCTGGTTAAAACAACCATTTCACCAACAATTACTATATTACTACTATATGACATATTTATGTAGCATAAAATTGTTGATGTTAGATTCACATTTAAAATTACCTGCTAATATGATTATGATTTCGTATCACATATGATTATAGGGTTAATTTGATATATGCCACTACAAATTTTGTGAGTTTGAAAAATGCCGCTGAAATTTTCATCTTTTAAAAAATGGCATTACAAATTTGCAGATTCTTCGAAAAATGCCACTACAATGGGTCCAAAGATGCCACTGCCGTGGCATTTTTCAAGGATGAGAATTGCAGTTGCATTTTTCAAAGTCGCCAAAATTGCAGTGGCATATATCAAATTAACCCTGGATTATATATTCATGGTGTAAGTGTTGATCAAATTATTCATGAAAAAGGTTAACAACATGAAGACCATAAAGTGGATGTTCTGTCAGTTTAATCCAAGTTCATCTCCATCGATTTATATCAACATCCTATCTTAGCAATATGACCATATTTATCTCGTGTCGATTTGATTTGCTTTTATCTTTTTGAGCAATTTAAACCATGGCAAAAGGAGAAAAAAAATATAAATAGAAGACTTCTAGGATTTTCCACCAAGTGGTATACCAAAGCAACCGAAAGCCTGATTTTAGACAACGAAGGATAACTCTACGTCTGCTTTTCTAAAAAAAAATCTCCTTATACATCCGGATATGGACGCCGATAAATGGAAAAGATAAGCTATACATACTCAAACAACCGTTAAAAAGGCAAGGCAACAGAAAAAAAAAAGGGACTGGAAAGAAAGAGCAAATAAATACTCACAAATTAGTGGCGAAAAAGGCAGGCAACTTTTTTTCAGTGACACAAAGCGAAACGCTCACGAAACAGGCCAAAAGTTATATCGCGTCGGCTAACCGGGCTAGCGGGTCCTAAAGCAGAGAAATGGGTGGGTGTGGCTTTACGCCTCTTCCTCTGCTTTGAGAGTTGAACGGTTCCTGGTTTTGGGGTTACGTGGAGCGGGTGGGTCCCGGGCGGATGCGTGACCGGATGGGCGGAAGAGGGTCAAAGCTGGAAAGGAATACTTTAACTGACCCGAAGTCCGGTTCGCGGGTGGTTAACGGGTTTATGCCCTCTGGGCCACACACAGACTCGACTCGCCGCCCCCTCGTGAGTGACGTGGGGGCGAGAGAACGCGTTTGGTTTTCAGTCCGACGAGGCCAAGAGAGAGAGAAGAGAGGAGAGCAAGAGAGCAAAGCAAACCGTAGCCGGTTTCATAGCGCCCCTCCCCCCGCCGCGGCTTCTCCTCCGCCTCCTCCTCGGTCAGAATAAAGTCGCCTTCTTCCCCCTTCCCTCCTCTTCCCCTCCTCTTCTACACTCTCTTCCCCTCTGCAATCTCCCGCAGCACCTCGCCTCGCGCCGCAGTCCCTCAAGCGCCGTGAAGCGGAGGATTTGGCCGGCTTCTTCTCGTTTTGTTCTTTTTTGCCTGCTCGGTTTCGTTCTTCAGTCGGTCCCGAGTGATTTTGGGTTGCTGGCGGTTTTGTGTGTGGCTGGACGGAGTGGAACTGTGTGGAGGGCGGAGGAGCCATGGGCGGGCAGAGGGTGGAGGACGGGTCCAACCTGCAGCGCTTCCTCGACTGCACCACCCCCGCCGTCGACACGCACATTCTCCCCAAGGTGACGCAATTGCTACCACGCCTCTGATTCTCCGGCATCATCTCTGCTGATCCGTCGGCGTGTGCGATTCGTCATTACTCATTTCCTGATTTTGCTCGTCCACACATCGCCTTCCCCAAGTTCTATTTACTGAATTACTACTGCTCATGCCTTTGTTCAGTTACAGAATAATGGTAGTGTGCCTGTGTTGTGTATACGTTTTTTTTTCCCTCTTCATTATTTTTGCTAGTATTACCAAGTTGTATTTCGTGTTCCTCTGCTGCCTAATTGGGATGTATCTGCGGTGGTGACGGTTGCGAACATAAATTCCTGACTTTGGCTTGTCAATTCTGCCCGCTGCTCAACTGTTCCAGTATTTATGAATGCCCTTGGATTTTATGGTAGTAGATAGGTAGGCTATGCATATTTGTCATGTCTTAATCTGACAGTGATCATGTTGTGATCCAGACGAATGGCCGGCTGATGACTGACGCTTGGCACCACGCCGAGATGGACAGCGTCGAGTACTTCAATCTCTCAGACCTCTGGGAGCAGTACTATGAGTGGAGCGCATACGGCGCAGGAGTTTCAGTGCAGCTCCTTGGAGGGGACAAAGTAGTCCAATACTATGTTCCATACTTATCAGGGATACAGCTATACACCAACAAAGTCCTGACTGTTTCTAGGTCTGGACAAAGGACCCATTCTCGCGCTGCAATATTGAGTTCATGTTGATTTCTAGATGTAGACTGAACCAGTTGTCTGTTGCCTGTAGGAGTTTTGGTGAAGATTATGGCATGGACTTCTGGAGTGATGACGAGGACAATGAGAAGATGTCAAGATCCTGGAGTTCAACATCTGACGACTCGTTTAACTGCGACATGGTAGCAGGGAATAGGAGGCGTCCCGGACACTTGTATTTTGAGTTCTTTGAAGTTTGCTCACCTTATGGGAGGATCCCACTCATGGATAAGGTGAATTTTGTATGTCATATCTTCTAGTACCTTATCACAGCTATGCTGTGTAATTCCGTTCTTAGATTGTTTTCTTTTGCTAGGTATATGAACTATCCCAAGGCTTTCCTGGATTGACATCGCTGAAGAGCGTCGATCTATCGCCTGCCAGCTGGATGTCAGTTGCCTGGTATGATACACTCTTTACTTTTGTTCTTTACAAGAAAGAAAAAGAAGTTGGCAGATGAGCAATCATATAACATAGGAGTTTCTTCACATCATGCTTGCAAGGTTGTTCTATGTTACATGTATCTTTACAATTCTAGATTGCAAGCAGTGAGAATCAACCTGTGTACAATCATTTTTGTTGTCAGTTGAAGTGTTTATGCTCATTTTGGGTTGTGATACTTCAACGTTCCTTTGTGTCTAAGTAGTAGGTGCTATTTCTATGTTGAAAAATCCTTTCTTGGTTGTTCATTTTGTTCTCAGTGATGAGAGTGCTCACCATTGTCGTTCATGTATATCACTATATTTAGGTATCCTATCTACCACATTCCCTACCAGCGCAATGTGAAGGACTTGTCTGCATGCTTCCTAACTTACCATACAATTTCCTCCGCATTTCAAGGTACGTTGCTGTTGCATATAAGACACTAATTTTATCAACTCTGTTGGCAAAAGAGTTTCATAATTTCCATAGGTTTTTTGTGCCATTGCTTGACTGCGGTGCCGTTGTTAAATTTTTTATCACTAATCACCTTTATTTGTGGTGGTTCCCTCGGTACTGTTTAGATGTTCCTACATGTTGATTCAAATTCATCTTGTACTGTATGTGCATTTTCTCTCCTGATTTTGGTTGGGTCGTTTTGCGTGGAAGAAGATGGCCACAAGGCCACGGTATATAATGTCAGCTCCATTCACCAATACAAATACTCTTTTTATAAACATGCACTCTTTCATCACTTCAGTTCAAAGTTGTGAGTTAGCACTCCTTAACACTTAAAATATTAGGCTTTAACAATTTAGTCAATGCAAAAATGCGAGCTTACTCAATGGTTTGCTTCAGTCACATGACACTGATATGCACTGCAGAGGTATGTCGGTCACAAGCACAGAACATCTTTGTTTATACCATGGGGGAATTTTCCTGGTAGGGGTGGCAGCATATGTTTAAACTATTCTTAAATAGAAGAGTGGCAGTCTGCTATCGTTTGATGGAAGAAACCCAAATGAACTGTAGCTTTCTCAGTCACCTTGCTTGAGACTGATTGCTTGAGTGTGGCGTGTGTATAGAAAAGGCACACTGTGCTTAATGACTTCAGTTATGTTTCTATATTCCAGAAAAAAAGATGCATGTTAGATTCGTTAAGGCCAGGATATGTTTTTTACTGCATGCTGGCATGCGAATTTTAATGTTTTCCTAGAAAACCGATGGTTTAGCTTGCAAGAGTGTGACAGTTTTTCTTCAAGAGTTTGTTCAGGTCGCTATTTTGCATCCAAACCTCCATCGCCAGTTTCAAAGGGCTTCGTGTCTTAGCTTTTAAGTGTATAAACTTGATTGCTTATGAGAAAAGGGTAGGTGGTGGCAGTTTCTTTCCCCAGATAAGGGGAGAAAGAAACTGCGTTGTCACATACCATGACTTTCTCAGTTATTCTTAGGCACGCAGTTGTTTCTTAAAGGGTAGAAATGCATGTGTTTTACCATGAAGGGTGGATTATTTTATATACCTCTTAACAATCAGTGGTGCAAGCTTGCTTGGATTGCAATGTGTGCAATAGCACTTAGACACACCAGCTGTCCACTTCACACTAAAATATAATGGCACTAGTGTCTAAATCAAGCCAACTCTTTGAGCTTGACAATGGTTTGCATACTAAGAAGCATATTAGGTATTGTATTCTCTAATTACAGCTCCGCTAATGATGCCCTTGCTACCGTTTTTGTACTGCTGAGCAGCATGATGACACTATTACTGTTTCTAAACCGTGGTGGTCTGTATTTTTGATTCATCTACAGATCACGCGCTCGAGTCTATGACCTATGGTTCAGCTGCCAGTGGGAAACAAAACGACCACCTGAACAAGAAGGCCAACGCAATATCGCTTCCTCCTTTTGGACTCGCAGCAAACAAAATTCAAGGTTCTCTGTGGACCAACCCCAGGTCAGGAGATCATAAGAGGATCGTCTCCCTCTTTAGCGCCGCAGAATCCTGGCTTAAGCAGCTTGGAGTCCGGCACCATGACTTCAACTACTTCATCACTCACCCAATGTGAACCTGCTGATTGCGTGGGAGCGAAGAACCCCATGGCTATAGACTTGAAATCACCGAAATTGCTTACACCACCGACAAGGGACACAAACCGTATAACGTGTATCACCCTCGTAAAAGTGAGTCTTAACATTCACATGATAGATTTATACGGCTTGATTGCAGCAAATACCAAATGTATCAGGACTTGAAAGGTTCCGTGTTTCTTGGCTGAAGATGTAACTAATGTGTACAGAAGTTTTGGTGCTAATCTGATATCCAACTGTTGTTGTTGGATGCATGAATATTGTAGCTACCTGCCTTGCATTGTGTACTCAAGTGGCCTAGAAAAAGAGAATGTTTGCCCAAGATGAACTGTTTTTTGCAGAGTCCTCTTTTCCGGCTAACTGCAGAGTTTAGTTGGTGACGACCTCTTTACCTTTTTATACAGGAAGACAGTTGTATTGAGCAGTACGACAGTTACACAAACTGCAATTGAATTCAATGCAACATGTGCATATAAAGATACAGTGCCATACTGTGTGCTGCTACCCAACAACTCTAGGTTAAATAACGCAGAATTGGTTAACCCTGAAATTCAACCGAAATATGATTGATTTAGACTGGAACACGTGTGGGTTTACGTGCATTCTGTTCTCATGATGACGACAAGCTTTATATCCATCAGGTGAGAAAGTTTTCGAAAGACCCATAGTCTATATACAACTAACTATTTGTACAACTTCTCTGTTTGATACCCTACAACGCATCACTGCATCAGCTATGATGTGAACCATATGACACCATACAAGCGTTCCTTTTCCCTTTAAAGCTGCACTGAAGAAAGCTGAGAAAAGCTGGTTTTATCCTTCGTAGCCTCAGTAGCTTGCAAAGCAGGAGATATAATGTGAACCATCTAATTGTGTTTACAGGTCACAGAACTTTTTTTCACCAGCTCACACCATCTCTCGGCCGAAATGTGGAGTAATGCACATGCTCCATGCCACTTCAAGCTGCAAATTGTTGGGATGTTCAGCACTATGTACTATTCAAATTCTTGTACAGCTCCATTACAGGTGCTTCAGTGCAGTACCCATCTGTGACAGAATCTCACAAGAAGATTGCAACAGCCTATTACTTCTCACCAACAATGCTCTTGTAGTTAACCATATAGATGGCAAGCAATGTCAGAAGTGCGCCACCGATCTGCTCAGGTGAGAAGGTTTCCCCTAGATAGAGGAACCTGAAATGGCAAGGAGTGCCACAGACCAAGAGTTAGGCTACAAATATAGCATTTTATCTTTCAGAAAAATTGATAGTCCAATGTACGGCGAAGAGTCTTACCCAAAAATGGAGGCAAACATAGGAGTTAAGAAAGTGAGAGAGCTAAGTGTGGTCAAACTACCTGCAGTAATAAGACAGAAGTAGATATGAAATGCTTAAGAGAGTATCGTGGAAAGTTCTAACAGCATTGAACTGGTGGGGCTCGATCTTACCTCTTGTAGCATTGTAGAAGTAGACACCATAGCTGACAGCACTTCCAAATATTGACGTATAACCCAGCGCTGATATGTCACTCCATGTAAGCTCTTGAATATGTCCATTAAGAGCAGGATCATGATTAAGAACAGATATTACCAACAGAGGTATCCCACCTATTACCATGTGCTGCCAAACCATAAAGCTAACATTATCATTTGAGTGGTGTAATGACAGGCTCTAATTGCAAGAATTATCTGCAATAGAGATAACATCTACAGTCTCATGGAACCATCACTCTCAAGTTCAAAGACTAGGTTTACACGATCCTTCCAACAAACGTGGCTCAAGGTCCATTTGATGTTGTAATTTATAAGCATTTGCCTTGTGCATTAAGCTCCACAATAATAAGAAGACCGACAAATATCGCTGTAAAAAAAGACCAATAAATATAATTTGAGTTCCCCAAAATAGACCACTGTATCAGCACTCCCAGGAAACGTACAGAACAATTGCCCAAAATAGACGATGGAAAAAAGGATGATTGGCAGAAACAAACAAGAAATCATATTAATTGGCTTGAATGCATATGACACAGACTAGCTTGTGACAAAATATCCGCGTATATTCATCTGCAGATACGTACCCATCCTGTTGCCATGATTGGATCAGAATACTTTGATACCCAACGAACCATGATAGTGCCGATAGCCATGCTTTGAGCCGAGAGGAACATCCACCATTCTCCACTTCCCCAGACTGTTGTGTCGTTTCCTTGAACTGACAATGCTGGAACCTAAAGCACAAGTACACGCAATCAATAAATCATAGTGAATGATGTGGCTAATTTGTATAAATTAAGAGCAATAACTTTTCACCATTTTACAGATTGATATGCCACATGTTTATTTTTTTTCGAAAAGGAGGATGAACCCTCGGCCTCTGCATCAGTTGATGCAATGTGTTTAGTTTGACATTGCAATAGTTGAAGAAATCAGATATCAGAATGCCTGCGCTAAGAAATGATTGCAAGTACTACTATGAGGGTTAGTTTTATTTTTCTTTCGAAAAGGCACTATGAGTTCACTTTAAATTTATAAACCAAGGAACTTGTGTCTTCCAAACTATTACGGCCGACGGGTAATAGAGTACTAACCTATAGCATTATGTATGTGTTAAGGGCATTTGCGAAATGTGGTAGCCTAGTGTTATGCCACCTGCAGTCTTATCCAATGGAATTTATGGGTCTTTATCAGACTCTATAACACAAATGTTGTGATCATGACATTGACATGGAGAATATTGAAATAGTGCAACATGAATTTAACTTGTTACTGACTTGTATGATCAATTTCAGGCATCGAGATAGCTAAGTTCTACACCACATACCAAAAGGTAGAATGTGCATTACAAAAAGGCAAACCTCAAGGAGCAAAAGCCCAACGACACCCAGTACGAGCCCTCCAACTCCTATCGCGCCGATAGACTCTCCAAAGAATAGTGCTGCAAGGACTGCAACCGTCAACGGTTGAGAGTCAATAATGACCTGCATCAAAGATCACAGTTTCGTAAGTGGATCAAAATGGCAGGCCAATTGCTTCCTCTCGGTAACACCGTAGAGAGTTTGGCAGTTTGCCTTACGCTTCCAAGCCCAGCCGATGTCTTCTGCAAGCCCTCCGTGAGAAAGCCCTGCAAAAAAGAGAGAGGAAGAAACCAATCCAAGCTCGCGTCAGCAACCGCACAACCACACACGCTAAAGCTCACGAGTTTCAGCTATCTGTATCCACACGCGCGGAGGAGGAGGAAGAGGAGGAGGCACCTCACCTGGAAGCAGGCGGCGTCGACGAGGCCGAAGGCGGCGATGGCGCCCCAGGCGGCCCACCCGGAGGGCTGCTTCCTACCGCGCGCGGCGGCGAAGGCGACGACGAGCGCGCCCGCGGGTATCAAGCGGAGCGCGGCGACGAAGAAGGGGCCCGTCTTGGGTATGACCCCCTTCATGGCCACCATGGCCGTGCCCCAGAAGAAGAAAGGCGACACCAGCGACGCCCACTCCCACCACTCCCTCCCGCCGAGCGCCAGTGAGGGGGCGACGTACCCATCCTCCGCCGCGACGGAGCTATCGTCGTCGTCTTCCACGAAGCACTCGACCTCCGTGCCCGTGCCGACGCATTCGAGCTCGTCGGAGGGCACGGGCGGGGGCGTCTCGCGGCGCCCGGCCGCGAGGCGGAGCTGGAGGCGCGCGCCGCGGCGTGGGAGGGAGTGGAGAGCGGACGCGGTAGGGAGTGGCGGGTGGAGCGGGAGCAGCAGAAGGGACGCGCCAGCGGTGCACATCTCGTCCGGCCTCTCGGAGTGCGCGAGCAGCGGTGGTCCGGCAAAGAGGAGTGGCGTGGCTGGGGTTTCTTGCCGCCGGCGTTCTGCCCCCTACGCTGCTAGCCTGCTACGCACGGAATGCAGCTGTCGACTTGAGAGCTTGGGTTGAACGGCCGCGGCCTACTCAACTAGCTCCGCTCCACCGCGGGCCTTTCCGAGCAGCAGGCCCACGAGCGCCAACGTTAGGCTGGTCCCATTAAAAAAACTCAACACCAAATAGTATTGAGAGAAATCTCTAGTTTTGCCTTAAATCTTAAATCTTAAATCAAATTTGTTAAAGTTTGATTAATTTCATAGACAAACCTACCAGCATCTACAATTTCAAATTAGTTTTCTCAAATCTGTCATGATACATCGGGAAGTTTCTCCTGTGAGCGCATGAGTGAGGACAAAGTGCGTTGAAAAGACATGTGTTGATCTGTGAGGCCAGTCTTGAAGCTTAGAGAGCTGCCACAAGTGACGTTGGGCATTACAATGAGAAAGAGTTCTGAAAGGCTCAAGTCACTTGGACAATCACTTACATCTGGTGCTCCTAAGACTTCTTTTGCAGAAAATCTTAAATATTTGAAGAAGAATATATTCGACTCCCAAGAAAAAAAATCTGCAAATGAACATATTTTTCTTCTTGTCATGTATTCTTGCTGTCGCAGTGGATTCGCTGATCTTCTTCCGACCCATCATCAACAAATCAGTCAAGGATTCAAAGTGCATCGGTATAGATAAGAAATCAGATTGCTAGGGCACAGTCATATGAGAAATTCGTTTTCTCAGTCGACGTAGTGGACCATCGGATCATGTGCTGAGATTCGTGCTAAAATTTCTATGAAGAAAAACATAGTTAAATAGATAAAACAAGCCACAGTGCACAGCTTTAGGTTGCAGGCTCAGTGGTTGGCATCACTCTCCATGTGCGCAGGTTGTGAGTTTGAGTCTGCCTCACGTAGAATAGCAATGCTAATTTTCACATTTATTTTATTTTCTTGTGTTCTAATTTTTTAGAATTGCACGTAAACTTTGCATCGAAATTATTGGATGATAATTATTCGGGATGTTTTTATTAGCATACTAAATGTCAAAAGGTAAATGATTTTTTTTGTTGTAATAGGTTAGCGTGACTAAATTTAGATCAACGGCAAATATAGTTTTTAATGTAGTGTTGCGTACCAACATAAATGGATGGATTTTATTGTCGAAAGGTAATTGATTGATTGCCATGATGCTAAAAGTCGTACAGGAAGTTTTTACGGAATTTATATTGAGTGAACGTTCACTCTTTAGTCTCTCGGAGCGAACGATCATCTAGCCATCCGATTGAGAAGACTGTGCATGAGATAGCGCCACCTGTCTTGTTGGGTGACAACTTTAGTTACGAGGCGTGTCAACTTTATTTCTGTAGATTGGCAACTTTGGTCTGTGAGGGTGACAAAACTTTAATTCCGTGTCAATGGCAACTTTAGTTCTGTGAGGGTGACAACTTTAGTCTGTGAGGATAGCAACTTTAGTTCTATGCAGATGACAATTTTACCCGTCACGCCGAAAGACCAGGGAGCTAGTGTTAGCTTCAGTGCGTGAGCGAACTTTAGTTCTGTCCAAGTTGCATGTGAAGCTAGCCTGCACGTGCTGATGGTATCCTTGTGTGTTTAGGATTTGAGTTAATTAACCACGTCAGGAGTCCTTGTCGGATCAGGAGTGTGTCCATGTATGTGAGTTTTGTCAAGTCTGAGTAGCTGTGTATCCTAGTCGGTTTAGGTAGCTAGGTTGTGTATATGTATACACATATAGGGCTATCTTATAACCAGGTTGTGAGATATTGAGTAGAAACAAAAGAAAAGACACGACAGGTGCTTTTGGCCAAATAAATTTTCGATCGTGTGTGTCTTCATGTGATTGAACCCAACAGAAACGGGTAAAATGACATAGTGTTTTGGTGGGTCCCATAACCGAAGAGGATAGTCAAATTAACGAGACGACGGAGAGTGTGGACCTAACGGCGGCCCGAGTTGGTGGCATGCTCACCATATATCGAGATTCATAGTGGCAGAGGCCCAACTAAGACGTGAATTGTCCCAATTATCATTGCAATTGAAGGATGTGTCACTTATTACTGCCATTTATTTGCAGTTATGAAACAGCTTGGTTAAATCAGGAGTTACAATGGATAACTATGGATAGCAAAAAAAAATAATCTTACAATGCCCTACCGAAGTTAACCTCCTTAATCCAGATCAGTACTAGTAATTACTCCCTCCATTTCACAAAGAATGGCGTCCACACTTTTCGAGGTCGAACTTTGATCAATGATTAGACCAATTGTATGTAGATTATATGTTTTTGAAATACGAATCCAATGATATAATTTTTGTAACACATAAACGTCAAATCATTAGTCTAATTGCCGGTCAAAGCAAAATCTTGAAATGCGTGCGTGCCATTCTTTGTGAAATGGATGGAGTATTGTGCTTGACCGCACTAGGTTACAGATAGATGCATGCAAAAATTGAAATCAAATCCTATACTGCCGCCCCTCGGGAGACCCAGGGCTCCCACTCATCGGATCCACGATAATCGTGAGGGAGATAACACATCATGTCACCGCGGCAGCACGGGCAGGTGGGCGCCATGTGGAACCACTCGAGGATGCACCCTGTGTGGAACGGGTGGTTGCATCCAGGCAAACTCGTGACATCGTCCGCCCCTAGCTCCTCCATGCAAATTGGGCACAGCTCCTCGCCAACATCACGGCGTCCGGGTCCTCCTGCGGCTCGGCTGCACGACAGCAACAGAGCCTTGGCCTCGCTGTACACGTTCGTCACGTCCACTGTCATCGAGACGTCGCAGAGGTAGCTGATGCTCGGGGGAGCGTCGTCGTAGGCGGCAATATCAGCAGCGGCAGCGAGGATTTGGTCAACGAGGCCGGGGGGCACGAAGGCGTCTCCGCCGTCAGCGTCACGGTAGCCATAGTACTCCGCGAGTTCGGACAGCCCACTCAGCACCCGGCGGACGGCGGCGCGGCAGGCGGCCTCGCTCCGGAGGGCCTCGCCCTCGAATAAGTCCACGACTTCCTTCTCCTCGGCCAGGGAAGCTGGCTGGAATCTTCCTCCCGTGAAGTGGCACTCGCAGCAGATGGACGCGTCGTACCTGATGCGCACCGCGAGCAAATCGCGTGTCCACGGCGCTTCCGGGGCCTCTGTGAGCACGAAATTCGTCATCCTGGAGACCGCACGGGTCATGTAAGGCGACTCGTGCTCCTGCGATCCCGCCGCCATTTGTTGTTTGTTGGAGATGATCGATCGAGATGGGATGGGATGGGATGGGATATTGGGATGGGAGGAGCCCGTGCGTGATATGCTTTGCCTATATATAAAGAGACCCTGCCGCGTTGGGTCGTCCCGACTCCCGATAGGATTCGGAGACCGGTGGCGCGATTGTTACTCCGCCTCTTCTCCTCCCTCCCGGACTCCGCCCGGCACGACGCCTCCCGCATGTCCAGGCCCGCAATCTTCCACCTCGTCCACTCCCTCGCGCCGACCCGACAACCACCCTCTGCTCCTCTGCTCCTCGTCCTCGCTCGCATTGCCGGCCGACCACAAGCTCCGCGAGGCGCTGTTCCGGCTGGCCCACAGGGTCCCTGCGCGCCGTGGCGTGCCGTTTCGGCCTCCCGTCATCCGCCTCGCCGCGTCATCAAAAAACAAGAGCTCTCAACGGCTGCCGCTGCTGCGAGAACAGCGCCGAGGTGCGCTGGAGGAGGGCGCATCTTCGTTTCCGTTGGATTTGCGGTCTGGGTGTGGCTGCGTTCGGCTGGCCCAAGGTACTGCGTTCGTGGCTCTCGTCCCCTTTGTTTTCCAGTTGAGCTCGGTGTGCTCTCGTGGCTAATCGTTTGTACGTGTGGCTGTACCGCGCTGTAGTGGTTTTGGTTGTGGGCTGCCGGTGGTGGCGCCTGGCCAGGTCCGTCTATTCGGGTGGCGCTCCGCCCGTGGATGCGCTGGTGTCACTGCTTGGGCAGAGATTGTTTCGCGGGTCAGTTGGTATCGCAGTTCTGCATTTGTTTTCTTCTTGTGATTATTTGTGCAATTTTTTTTTAAGAAAAGTCAGTCGATTGCCATTCAATTAGAACAGAAGTTCATAATTACAAGCTAAAGGAAAAACAGGAAAAAGGTCACCGCGGCAACAAGTGTTGACTCCGCGGAGCCCTCTAACATCTCCGGGGTCAATGGAGCATTGTTTGTGCTATGTGTTACAGAAAGGTGGCAGGCTGAGGCCAAACACATCAAAGAGAAGTATCCTGATAGATTTGTTACAAGATTATTCTCTTTTTGTTCAAAAAGGAGAGATGGCTCATTTTAGTTTGCTTCCTTTTGTATGATGCGGTCATTCAAAAAACTTCCATGTGAACAGACTATTTGCTGAAAAGGCTGGGAGGAGTGATATCGCAGACATCGACAAGAAGAAGTCAGTTCTGGTCCTTTTTTTTCATATTTTTAATACCATTCATGTTAATTGTTTTCTGTTGTTTCTTCTACCTGAGACAGGAGAGGGGGCAAGAAATTTCTGGAAACTTCCATGTGAACATGCTATTTGCTGAGAAGGCTGAGAGGAGTGGTCCTTTTTTGTTCATATTTTTAATACCATTCAGATTAATTGTTTTTTGTTGTTTCTTCTACCTGAGACAGGAGAGGGGGCAAGAAATTTCTGAAAGCTCTTTCATTCTGATTCATTCCATCTCAGTCCAGCATATACACTTTACATTTACATTTCAGTCCTCCTTTCTTTTTTATCCTGCAACTAGGCCCCTACAACACCCCCCCTCAAGATGGGACGAAAATATTTAAGAGCCCCATCTTGTCACATAACTTTGAAAAGGATACAACACTCACACCCTTCGTTAACAAATCAGCAAGTTGATCTCCAGTTTTGACAAATCCTACTTGGAGCTCTCCCTCATCGAGTTTCTCCTTAATGAAATGTCTGTCAATTTCAATATGTTTTGTTCTATCATGCTGAACTGGGTTGTTCACAATATTGATTGTGGCTTGATTATCACAGTAGAGTCTAAGTGATCCTCCTCTGAATAACCGCAGTTCAGTTAATAATATTCGAAGCCGTAGTAACTCACACAACCCTAAAGCCATGGACCGTAGCTCTGCCTCTGCCGTGGACCTTACAACAACACTTTGTTTCTTACTCCTCCAACTAACTAGATTTCCACCGACAAAGGTGCAGTAACCAGACATGGATCTCCTTTCATCCAAGCATCCGGCCCAATCAGCATCTGTATATCCTTCTACTTCTAGATGCCCATGATTGGAGAAGAGAATTCCTTTTCCAAGACAACCCTTGAGATATCGCAGAATTCTATTTAAAGCATCTAGGTGACTTGATCGAGGATCATGCATATATCTACTCACCAGGCTCACAGCATATGCAATGTCAGGTCTAGTGTGGGATAGATAGATTAAACGTCCCACAAGTCTCTGATATCTCCCCCTATCAACAGGTTCACCTAAATCTGCTGTGACACGCAGGTTTAGCTCAATTGGCGTGGCAGCAGGTTTACTTCCAAGCATCCCAATTTCAGTAAGAAGGTCGAGTAAATATTTTCTTTGAGTGAGATAGATACCTTGAGCTCCATAAGCTACTTCAATTCCCAAGAAGAAGTGAAGAAAGCCAAGATCCTTGACCTCAAAAGACTTTGTTAGCATTTTCTTCAAGTTTCTAATCTCCTCATCATCATTCCCTGTAATCACAATGTCATCCACATATACTACTAAAATGACAATTTTACCTTGATGATGCTTAAAGAAGAGGGTATGGTCAGCATTGCTTTGTTGAAAACCCAAAGAGCAGACTTCTTTGCGAAACCTCCCAAACCATGCCCTTGGCGACTGTTTAAGTCCATAAAGTGATTTCTTCAATCTGCACACTTTACCCTCTGTCTCAGGCGCACCAAACCCCGGTGGATTTTCCATATATACTTCTTCTTGCAGATCTCCATGAAGAAATGCATTCTTCACATCTAGCTAAAATAACTTCCACTTTCTATTTGCTGCCACTGAAATTAGAGTTCTGATGGTGCTCATCTTTGCAACCGGGGCAAAGGTTTCATCATAATCCACCCCATAGGTCCGGCTATAACCTTTTGCCACAAGTCTCGCCTTATTTCTCTCAACTTTCCCTTCTGGTGTTTGCTTAAGGGTGAAAACCCATTTGCAGCCAACTACCTTCTTATTAGCAGGAAGTGAAGTAATTACCCATGTATTATTCTTGTCAAGAGCATCCATCTCCTCTAGCATTGCTGCCCTCCACTTCGGGTTCAATTTCGCCTCTTGCCAATCCCGTGGCAGTGGTCCTGCAGAGTCCAATGCTGCGATAAAGGCCCCATATGATGAACCAACATTGTCATAAGTTACATAGTTAGAGACATCATAAGGATCTAGTTTGAAGGGCAACTTTCCGACATTAGGGCGTGGTTGCTTTCTATGAGCTATAGGCACGTCAAGGTCATCATACTGCGGAGAAACAATAATACTATCTGAAGACAATGTAGTATCATCAGTTTGACCTTGAGTATTATATTGTTGGTCAACCTGTTGTTCCTCATGCTGTCCATGTGTCTCAGCTTCAGATTCGACTACCTGCGTCTGCTCCCCAGCGCATCGTCTTCGTGCATATACCCATACCTCCTTTTCTTCATTTGGTTTTGGCCATCTGACTGCCTCATTTGATGATTCGTTCTGCTGCTCCCCCTGTCTTTGTTTTTGTGTTGTTTCTGCTGGAATTACCCCGATTATCATCTCTTGTGATGTTGTACCATTTTCCTCTATGTCACAATCTTCACCCGAGACTTCATTAAACTCCAAATCAGGGAAAACATCACTTAAATCTGTTGGTTCACCATAAAATGGTACATGCTCCCTGAATACCACATCTGCACTCACAAACATTCTCCTTTCAGAAGGACACCAACACTTATACCCCTTATGTTTACTGGAATAACCCACAAAAGCACACTTTAATGCCCTTGGATCGAGCTTGCAAACAGATGGTTTATAGTCCTTCACAAAGCACACACACCCAAAAACCTTAGGTGGAACAACGTATGTTGTCTCACCAGTTAGACACTCAATTGGTGTCTTATATCCAAGCACTCTAGATGGCATTCTATTTATCAAGTAAGCTGCTGTCATTACAGCCTCACCCACAAAATTTTTGGAACATTCATTGCTGTCATTATGCAACGAGTGACTTCCAGTAGATGTCTGTTCTTCCTTTCTGCCAAACCATTCTGTTCAGAAGTACCTGGACAAGTTGTTTGATGAATAATTCCAAAACTAGACAAGTACTTATCAAATTCCTTGTTCACATACTCCGTCCCATTGTCAGTACGGAATATTTCATGCACGCATTATATTGTGTCTTGATCATATTATGAAAATCAACAAAGCATTCGAACACATCATCCTTGTTCCTCAACACATAAACCCAAGTAACTCTAGTGCAACAGTAAATGAAGGTAACAAATGAGCGGTAACCGTTTAGAGCTGAAACTCCAATGGGACCCCAGACATCAGAATGAATAACTTCAAGTGGTGTGTCACTCCGGTTATCAGACGATACATAGGAGCTCCTAGTTTGTTTTCCGAATTGACATGCATCACATACCAAGTTTTCCTTCTTAACTTTATTAGAGGTCAGGATAGAGCTGGCCCAACACAACAAATGATGGATGCCCTAACCTGCGATGTTGTAGTAGAAGCTCTTCCAATGGTGAAGGAGATAGAACAGCTGCAACCAAGGGCGATACTTCCTTGTCCAGGTAATACAGGCCATCGTGCATACTCCCTGTCCCTAATCTTCTTCCACTCCCAAGTTCCAGAAATATACATCTAGTTGGAAGAAATATGGCAGCACAATTAAGCTCATTGGTGATGCAACTAATGGACAAGAGATTAATTGGGAACGAGGGAACATGCAGCACTGATGGCAGAGATATATCAGGGCTGCACACAATTGTTCCTGAACCGATAACATGTTGTTTTGATCCATCAGCAAGTTTAACACTTTCTCCCTTTGACACGGGCCTATATCTCATGAAGTCTTCAAATGAACTAGCCATGTGCCGAGACGCTCCAGAATCAATCAGCCATGATGCACCGTTGCAACTAAATTCACCAGGAGTTGAGATATTACCACAATTATTTGCAAAGACAGTTGTTGCCTCATAATATTCTTTATTGCCTTGCTTCATACCGTTGAACTCGTACCATTTCTGAAACTCATCAGCAGTCATCTCAACAATAATAGTCTGAGATCCTCCGCCCACAGCAGCCCTTGTTCCACTAGCACCAACAGGACGTGCAACTCCACAGCAATTATACACACCACGACATGCAAAGTTTATATTTCGACAGTCTGAATTTGGACACAACCAATCCCCATCTCGCTGTCAAAATTTCTTTGTACTAACACCACATCTCTCTCTGTCCAGTCCATTGCCTGGTGTAGTTCTACCTCTTGTCTTTGGGTTATTCCCTTGGTTACCAAACAAAGCATGGTGATTTCTCTCCATTTTTCCCACCAAGCAGCAGCCTCCAATGTCAAGCAATTGTGTACCACCACAAGCACTAAGGTTGTGTTTGGTTGATAGAACGAAGTAGAATGTAGTGGAACCGTTCTACTTTTTAAGGTGGTTCTTGTGTTTGGTTGAGAGAACACAGAAAAATAGAATGGAACCAAATGGTTTCTCTAGAGGGAATATTCCCTTGATATGCGGAACCATCCGGTAACGCAAAAAAGTAGGAACCGTCCGGTTCCACCTCTTGTTGGCAACCCGCGATTCTCTCTCTCTCTCTCTCTCTCTCTCGTCTACCCCCACCGCCGGGTCATTCTTCTCGTCCCATAGCCATGGCGGCCGGCTGCCCTACTTTCATCCCCAACAAATCCCGGCAACTCCCCACCACCTGACCCCATCCGGCTAGATCTTGGGGCTGGCGGCGGACGGACGGGCCATGAGCTCTATGTCACGACCTAGGTAGGGGGCCAGCGGCGGGCTTGGCAAGTTAGGCCGGCAGTGCGTCCATGGGATCCACCGGCAGCGCGGTATGCAGAGGCGCACACGTCCGGCCGCGGGCTGCCCTGACGTCCGCGTCGCAAGTCGCGACCTCCAGCTCGGCGCCACCACCTCGTCTCAGCAGGACCGTCGGCCTGGCTAGCGGAATTGGCGGCGCAAAGAGGCAGAACCATGAGCAGTGGGCTTCAGTGAGCAGGGGAGAGAGAAAGGAACAGCAGGCCGGCGGCAGGGACTAAATAGGAAGCAGTACTTTGCCCACTGGAACTGTAACCTTTTCCATGCGTGTGTTCACCATGGCCAACAGATGCGTTTTGATGTGCGTTGTGCTTGACGCTCTGTTCTTCAATTGTTGAATACCTTTTGTATTTGATGCATGGACATGATCAAATGGAATGCTGCCTAGGAAGGTCTACCTACTTGCATATTATGTTTGATGTATTCTTATGAAAATTGTTGATGTGGCAAATACAAAAGGAGTGCTGTCGAATTTTTTATTATTGTACAAAACATGTAAATAGCTATTCTCATGCACACAGTTTACAATAGTAACCTAACCGGTGATGATTGCGTCCATCCAATCTCATTCCATCTTCCCAACAATACACAAAATGAAACCATTCCATTTCATTCCATCTCCTCAACCAAACAAAATTCACAGTCATTCCATTTACTCAACCAAACATTGGAACCCAGTAGAATGGAATGGAATGGAACGGAACGAAATGGAATGGTTCCATTCCATTCCACCCCACTCTAGAACCAAACATAGCCTAAGTCCACAAGAAAGCTCCGTCACCAACACACCTCCTATCCTCTGCTCCACGACACAAGGAATAGCAGACTACAGACTCACTTTTATCTTCTAAATGGCTGGATGCTAAGGAGAACAGAGGCCAAACCTGGACGCTAATTCAGCCCTTGCTGCTCACAGTTCCTCCGCCGCCTGCTTGCTACAGACCTCAGCCCTTGCGCCTTGCCTCCGGCTTCCTCAGCACACCTCCAGCTGATTCACTACCTCCAGCTTCCTCAATTCCTAGATTCCAACAGGAGTAATGGAATCACTGCCACACTCCCCGATCTGGTCAATACCACACCCAGCACGCCACCAATCACCACAGGCACACCTAGCGCCCCACTCCCAAATCAACTCGACCTGCAGCAACTCCAGCCCCTGACTCCTCCACTTTCTTCTCCCCAACAGCACCACGACTCCTCTACCACCCAGTGCCATCAACCAGCTAGTCGCCGGGCCGATTCTTTGAGAGGCTCTGATACCATGTTGTTTCTTCTACCTGAGACAGGAGAGGGGGCAAGAAATTTCTGGAAACTCTCTCACTCTGATTCATTCAATCTCAGTCCAGCATAAACACTTTACATTTACATTTCAGTCTTCCTTTCTTTTCTATCCTGCAACTAGGCCCCTACAACATTTTCACTAGTTCTTTCTCAGATTCAGCTTTTTTGTGCCTCACACTTTGCTGAAAGTGCCATTTAGTTTGTCAGACTAGCATGTAGAACTGTTGGAGAAGCATTTTTGTCCTAAGGTCCAGACACTGCCTGCAGTAGCGGCACAAACAATGTCTGGGCTTAGGATAGTTAAAATATCTGTTTTTCCATGCCTCTTCTCTGCTTTTTTTCTATTGTTTTATGTTCTTCAGATCAAAAGAATAAATAGGGGAGGGGTTGGGGGGATGGTGTGTATCTAGATAAGTGAAACCAAATCTGAAGGTTGACAGACAATCCACAGGTTCCTCGAAGACTAGGTTGTTTTCCTTTTTGTTTTTTCTGTCTCTGCTACTTCTCCTTCTCCTTCAAGCTGAACTTGATTGATGATGTTGGTCGGGGTGGCCCGATCTTTCGATGAGATTGATAACTCTCGATTTGGGTAGAAAGTGACGTTGACGATTCGACTACGGCCTAGAAGACAGCGCCTTAGCAATCAATACACCAACTCCAGAGGGTTATTGATCACGCGGGGGCACGATCAACCTGACCACGAAGGTTTTTGTTCCTGCAAGCAATCGAAGAACAAGTAAGAACGAGATAAATAGCAGATGCAATCTGAAATTGCGAATATACTATATCAAACCAATGTCTCAACGAGACGATAAGTTGTAGTCTTGACGACGGTAAAACAGGTGGTCTAACCGACACACGCGATTACACGAAAGTAGCAAAGATGACTAAACTTTATCTAATCAAAACCCAAGGCTCCTTAGGGGGGCTCATGGGGTATATAAAGGAGGAGACGTCCACCTTGAGTAAGGAGGCCGAAATCCAACTCTATCTCTAACTTTCCTAACAAACTACAACTCTTTAGGAAACAGAAAAACAGATCCGTCAGCTTGTTTTGTCCGCCACGGTCAGCACGAGTCGAATCTCTTGATGGGGCCAGATCCGTTGGAAAGTTCTTGTAATTACCTTTCCAACAAGTACTTGTTTGCTTGATTTGGACTCCGGATGCGGCCTGAGTGATTAAAACAAATTCGGGTGTCCTGACAGCTCGGACCCGAATCGGATTCAACTTTAATTCGTGATATCTTTCTCTAGCAAGCTCCGAATCATGTGCCGTTTGATTTGTTGAAAAGTAGACTTGATAGGCTTCACTTTGAATCTCCCTTTGCAGGCTATCACACTTCATCTTCACTTTGGACTTGTAAAGTTCAATAAGATGCATACATAATAAGATTACATAAGATAGTAGCTCCGCCTCTTTGCAAGTAACATATTGAAAACATTTTGTAATTGAATTCACCTAATTATAATTGTTATTAGATATACCAACAATTAGGATTCTAATGGTCGTATCCATGGTTAGCATGTCCATATCAATTGACTATTGCAACTCTCGCTGCATCCTTTCCAGATCAGGGGCATGTGGATGGAAATATGTTCTGCAGTTTTGCTAGTGCAAGAAGCTGTTGATTTACAGTTTTTCAACCTCACTATCAATTGGAATCTCAGTTTTGCGCCAAATCCTCAATCTGAATCTCATTCTCTCATCTTTCTGCTTTCTCATACCTTCTTCTCCTCTTTTGACCCTTTTTTGAGTTGGCCGTGTGTTATTATTTGTTCTCCACTTTAAGCTTATTTTTCCACAAGAAAGCAGATATTGTAGTTGTAAGTATATGAATTTGGTATCTTTTGATGATTTTAACTTGCATTTTTTTCTTGCATCCTTTTCAGAGCTGAAACAGATGCATGTATGTGCTGAGAGGAAATAGCAAGCGGACAAGATTGGATATAGAGATGTGAAGAGTTGTTGCAGGCCTAAATTTCAGTTACATTTTCAGTGTCGTACAAATTTTCAGCAAAGTTACTGTATCTGATACTCCCTTGCTATTTCATTTCTGAATGGCTCATCTTTTTTCAATAAATGTAAATTTCATTAGGTTGTGAGCTCTTGAAATTCTCTCCATTGCACATCCCAAAATAAGTGACGTGGGTTTGCACTAGAATCTATACAAATCCATGTCACTTATTTTGGGACGGAGGGAGTATTTGGCTGAAACACTGTGACTACCTGGATGGGGAACCCTGTGACCTGTGTAACATTCTTTTCTTGGCAGATTGATGTACTGTTGATGTTTCCTGTCTCTTAAAATTGGTAGATTGATGTACCGTGTAGTTTTTTTAAATTGGCCGGACCTCCCTTATTGTCAAGGGAGGTCATGTCTTTTACAATCATTTTTTTTGTGAAAAATGAGCAGCCATGGCTGATGTTGTGAACAAGAGGTTAGCACAGAGAACCCAGGAATAGTCTTGACCGAAAGAGTAGTAGTCGAAAGATAAAGAAAATGCATAAATTAAATTGAACTAATCATGCCTAGTTGAATATTGTCTAATATTGTTCTTGTCCATGGGTTCTCCACATATTATTCAGTCGTCGTTGTCTGTAGGGTCTTCATCTGTAATAAAATAAATCAAGCATTCATTTTTAGATTCAGCTTCATTGTTAGTTCCAGAATTCAGTGTTCATTTTTCAATCAATTTATCAGTATTCCAGTGTAAAAACAAATGCTTAAGACTTTTCAGTGTCTTGTTATTCTTCAGGTATAGTTTCAGTTGGTGAGAATTTTTAGTGTGCTTTTCTCAAATAATCTGTTTCCAAAAAAATTATCAGTCATGTTTTTTTTTAATTCTTGTCAACTGTCTCTCTCTCTCTCTCTCTCTGAGTATGTTCTCGGTCTTAGTATCTTGTGGTTGGTGAAATAAGAAAGCGGTTAGAAAAGCCAATGAAGATATGTTTTCATTTTCTGTAAATCAGCCATGTCCAACAGTGGATGGGAGACTTGTTTGCACTGTTAGATTCAGGTCAATGAATTTGACGGGACGCAGAAGCCAATGAATTTGCTACAGGTTTCGTAGTTGTTTCAATTGTTGATCCTATGATTCGTAGGCTAGGGGTTGTTCTTGGGCTAGATCTGTGCCTTATTTTGAGATGAAATAAAAGATCTGGAGTTTTGTTATTGGTCTGCTCCAGCCAACAAACATTTTAGTGGATGAGGACAATGATGCCCAGGTTTTTTTCCCTCTGAACATTTTTATTTGCCCCATGATTTGATTTTTTTTATAGAAGGACGATGGTGTTACAATGCTTATAGTTTTTTTAATAGCACTTAATGAGCAGAAAATTTCCTTAAATCTGAATTCATAAATATTGATAGCACGGGCTTCACGTTCAATTGATGTTCCTAATCCTCATGATGCACCAACCGAGTTTTGTACCATTGCTAATGTTCATTTGTCATGCCTTTTTCAGGAAAATATTCTTCATGCCAGTGCTAATGTTAGCAGTTCTAAATCGTCTGACCAATATATTACAAGATTTAATTGTGCCTGCCAACTTTGCAGCTCCCCAGTGGTTGAAGTTTGCCAAAGAGGCTGCCATTTGATGAGCTGTGATGAATTATCTTCCAATGCTCTCTCATCAACAACTGTTGTATTTGCTAGCAGTTTCCTTTATATCCAGGTAACCTTGTTCATTTTAGCCGCCTTACATACAGGTCAATGTGACAGAATAGCAGTAACCTTTTGACTTCCTGCACAAGCCAAATAGTACATCTGACAGTGTATTTAGATTAGGTCATTGATGATTATACAGAGGTTTCCAAATTGATAAGAGCTCTCATAATCTCGTGTACATGCACTTTGGATTAGGTATGACCTGCAGTTAGTTAATCTCTGGAGACTGTCTCCATCATCAGCATCTGACTATTAAGTTATTTATTGAAAATGAGAAAACAAGGATTGATTATTGGTTTGAAACTTCTGTCAATCTTCTGATCGGGCGGCCTAAAACTTCTATGATCACTAAACAAATATTCGTCTTACCGCAAATTTCTTCTGAACTGCTATTGACATTTAAACGGGCAGAGTTATTTGTGGGTGAATATGGGATCTTTGGAGTTCTTTGCCCATGTCATGATTTAAGGATGTCTGTAGCTAAGTTCTGTGGGGTATTATAGTTTTTTTTGTGAGCAGGTACTAGGATTGTTGTACGAACTGCTATATTTAATCATCCATGTACCTTCCATTACGGAATTTTTTCCTACTGTTAAAGTGTGTATTTGCATATATTTGTTGATGTAGCATGCAGGACAGAAGGAGGGCCTGCAGAAAAAGCCAGTGAAATTGTCCTTATGAGGCATGAGTACAGCACAATTGTTCAAATACTCTGCAGGAGTTAGTGTTGGATGCTTAGATCACACTCAATCTATTATATTTTACTTGGTAATTAGTTACCTTTTGGCCACCATGAATTAGTTGCAAAACTTCTGAGTTCTTCATGTATCACATGCCATGTTTTTTTAGAGAAAGGCTTTCGCCCAGCTTTATTACGAAAGCCACAGGTCCTATCACATGTCATGTGATTCTATCTTAATAACTGCTGAAGGATTTAATCTCGTGGGAGATTAATTAATTGTGTTGTTCTTGGGTGTGATATTTGTTATTGCTGGTCTAAGAGGTTAGTCTTGACATGCCACTGCAAAAGAGGTGTTTTCTTTTTGCCGATGATACTATTATTTTCATGGAGCACGACTTAGAGAAAGCCGTTAATATGAAACTAATTCTCTGTATTTTCGAACAACTTTCGGGACTGAAGATTAATTTTCATAAAAGTGAGCTCTTTTGTTTTGGTCAAGCGAAAGAAGAAGAACAGCAGTATAAGCGTCTCTTTGGATGCGAGTCTAGGTCTTTGCCTTTTAAATACTTGTGTATCCCTATTCATTATAGGAAACTCCTTAACAAAGAATTGAAGTCTGTTGAGGACCGCTTTGAGAAAAAAATTGGGATGTTGGCATGGCAAGTTACTCTCGTATGGAGATCGCCTTATGCTTATTAACTCTGTTCTCACAAGTATGCCAATGTTTATGTTGTCCTTCCTTCAAATACCTAAAGGGGTAAGGAAGCGTCTTGATTTTTATAGATTCAGATTTTTTTGGCAAAGTAACGAGCATAAATGAAAATATCGTTTAACAAAGTGGAATATTATTTGTCGTCCTAAAGAACAAGGGGGGTTGGGGATCGAGCTTTTGGATACTAAAAATGTGTGTTTACTCAGCAAATGGCTGTTTAAGCTTCTTAACGAGGAGGGTATGTGGCAAGAGTTGCTACATAATAAATATTTTCATTCTAAAACTCTTTCTCAAGTTCAGGCTATGGCCGCAGACTCCCCTTTCTGGAAAGGACTTATGCGAGTTAAGACGGCCTTTTTTAATCGAGGTTCATTTGTTGTTGGGACTGGAACGAGCACTCGGTTTTGGGAAGATACTTGGCTAGGTGATAGACCTCTTGCCCAGCAATATCCATCATTATATTATATTGTGCAACGAAAAAGTGTTTTGGTTGCGACTGTTCTGTCATCTGTTCCTCTGAATATTGGCTTTAGATGTACACTGACAAGGGATAAATGGACATCTTGGTTACATTTAGTCCACCGTTTAATGATGGTTCGCTTTTCTGCCGATCCAGATTCTTTTTCCTGGAAACTTAATTCAAATGGGGTATTTACGGTTAAGTCTATGCATAGGGACTTAATGGATGGGAATATTGTTTTTCCTCAAAAGTATTTATGGAAGATAAAATACCTTTGAAAATCAAGATTTTTATGTTGTTTTTTTATAGAAAAGTGCTGCTAACAAAAGACAATCTTGCTAAGCGCAATTGGGATGGGTGTAAACAATGTTGTTTTTGCGGATTAGAAGAGACTATCCATCACTTGTTTATATCTTGTCCATATGCTCGTTTTCTGTGGTGAATTGTTCATGTATCTTTTAATTTGCCACCTCCAACCAATGTCACAAATATGTTTGGGAATTGGTTGAATGGTGTTGATAAAAAACTTAAAGCTCAAATTCGGGTGGGAGTTTCTGCTGTTTGTTGGGCTATTTGGAATGGCCGTAATGATATTGTTTTTGCAGATACTCTACAGGGCCACTCACTGGATCCGTTTGTGGTCTTATCTACTCTCTGTGGACCAGCGGGAGCTTTTGGATACTGGGTGCAACCGTCTGGAGACAGTTACTCGGGATATTTTTAGCCGGGGTGGATGGCGGTCCACTAGTAGAATTCTAGCTACATGATGCATAGGCATTTTTCGTATCTTTTATTCCGGTGGCTGATTTTTGTGTCAACCTTGAGTGATGCATAAGCTGTATTTTTGTGACACTGAACTTCGTAATAAAATGGCTGTGTGCATCGATTGATGCAGAGGCCGGGCTTTTCCCCCTTTTCGAAAAAAAAAACCAGCGAAACAAACATGCCTCCGTTTTTTGTTCCTCCTGTTCTATGTTAAGATGGTGGTGATTTGATTGCATCTAAAATCATTGCATTGGTACTTGAAGATGAAAGAAAAAGAAGTGTTATTGGATTGGCTTAGAAAAGAGCATACTTGTGTAATTCACGCGCTATCAGTTTTAGAACTAGAATTAACATCTATGTTTGTCTTACTTTGATGACTGGGCTTTTTGATACAAACCACAATCTGAGCCTACAGAGTTATCACTTGCCATGTTAATCAAACGAAGAATGGGAAGAATTTCAGACATCCACCACGGATTTCCTTATTTCATCTATAGAAATTTTGCTTGCTTTCATCAACGTATATATGCCGAGGCCACAATAGAAATTTTGCTTCCTTTCATCAAGGTATATATGCCACGTGTGTATGCCCTCCTTAATTCTTGGCCCTCAATAGAAATCTTGCTTCCTTTCATCAAACGTATATATGCCATGTGTGTATGTCAGATGTTTCAGATGGCATCTACTGTTTACTACGCATTTCATTTCAATGGAAATATCTAGCTCTGGGCATTCTTAGAGTTTCCTAAAGTGCTACTTATGCCACCATTTGCAAATATATAATCCCTTATCACTCATTAATGGAGATGATGGTCAATCGCATAGCAGCTTATAGCAACTCTTTTAGACTTTTACCAAAAAGGAAGGCAAAGCTGGGAATTTTGAAGCATGCCATAAGGATGGATGTCTCATTGTAACAGGGTACAATTGTTGATCTTTGTGTTATCATCGCACCTGCTCCAGAATAACAACCAGCACCCCCCCCCCCCCCCCCCCCACCTACTGCATCTGCTCCACTGGTATGTGATGCCTCAACTCTGTGTGTTTACCTATTTAATTCTTTTAGTATCTTGTGTCCTGGATTGAGCATGGACCATATATAGTAATTGTGAATGCACACATTTGGACATGGTGATGCTTCTGTTATTTTGTTTTTTTTCTGAAACTATAACACTGATTTTGCGATCTCCATATATTCCTGTTTCTTAACCATTGACTTCAATAGCTACAATTGATGCTCATGGCTAGGGTTTTAGTTAATACATTTCCTGAAATTATGATTAGATTTGACGGCATCATCTGATCAGTGGCGAACTCTGCCACGGAACATTCCAACTACTGAACTGCAAATCAACCTTCATAGGCTAGACACCTAGGAGTAATTCAAAAGGTTAAAGATTAATAATCTCTCAAGAGTAGCCACTCTCCGGTTGTTCTATTTGTTTTACCTTATCATTACAAAAAAATTCGTTGAGATCATGCCATGGTTTTGTTAACAACTTAGCAAGGAATTGAGACTTTTTGCTTCAGACAACTACAAACATTACTTTAATTTTGCTTCTCCTTCTACATTTATTGCTTCTCATTTTGCATTTATCTCTAGGGATTGATTTTGGTATTTATCCGGTGAAAACTCTCGTTCGGTGCAAACCGTGCAAACTTTATAAAAACCACGTTTAGAAGTTTCAAAAAAATTCTAAAAAAATACCATATGTTGGGACTGTCATGTTCTACAAACCTGCAAAATTTCAAGTTCAAAATAAAAAGCATTTGGGATAAATTAAAAAGAGAAATTTACAATGAATAGTGTCAAACACTGAAAAACCACTATTCATGCAGAATTTGTCTTTTTTGCTGCTACCAAACAAAATTGAGTTTGGACTTGAAATTTTACACATATATAAAACATCACTTTTCTAACATATGTGATTTTTTTGAGAATTTTTTGAACTTTTTTTGAAGGAGTTTTCACGGTTGCACCGTAGAGGTGGTTTTCACCGGATACTTCGCACCTTAACTATAACAACACATGTTAGAATCTTGGACAGATGACAGTTTCGGTGATTGCCTCCACTTATACCGTCCGCTTCGTCCTTCGGACTTAAGTTCATCCTGTTTCGTGTTTGCCTCAACATGGTTCTGCATGGGCGATTGGCCCTTTGTTCTGCTGGCTATTTCCTATAAGCCCAGTAAAGCAACAATCACTACTAGAAATCTAATTTTTCCCGACAGGGAATATAAACAGCCGACAGGTTTCAGTGAACCGTCGGCCTTTTCACACATAGCCGACTGTCTATTAAATCCCCTACAGTTGAAGTCATCCACTAAACTATGAGTCCTAAATACCGACGGTTTTCTGCAATTCCCGACGGGCAACAAAGTACACACATTTATAAGATGTGTTACCCGACTGTGGTGAGTATTAGCTGACAGTGAAAGAGTAGCACTCGGTTATTTGACTAAATAGCCAACGGTTGAAGGTGACACACTCGGCTATTTAGCTAGATAACCGACAGTTAGGATGGAACACTCGGTTATTTGTCTAGTTAACCGACGGGTTCACCAACCACTAGGGCATTTGACTTTATAGCTGACAGTGGAAGAGTAGCATTCGGTTATTGGACTACGTAGCCGACGGTTGAAGGTGACACACTCGGCTATTTGGCTAGATAACCGTCAGTTAGGGTGGTACGCTCGGTTATTTATCTAGTTAAACAACGGGTTCACCAACCACTAGGAATCCTGAAAACGCAATGCAACCATAGCACTAGCATCTAGCATGTGTGTGTTCAGTTAATCTGTCTTAACGAAGCAAATGTGTATGTTCCACAAAGCAATAAGGTTCATATATATTAATCTGGCTTATAGAACAGCAGCAGATTGTGTAACAAATAAATATTTGGAACACTCTCAATTGCGAAAATCCAAAGAGGAAAGAACACAAATCATTTATTTGAACTGAAAGTAGTCCCGCGGACAGCTTGGCATCATGCAAAATAAAATAAAGAAACATGAAAAATATGATGATATAAATCATCTGGAATACTCCTACTCATAATCCATCTTTTGTCCGTCAGATCTCATAATCCTTACCGAACCGCTTGCGTTGCATCTTACCTGTTTCATTGGTCCAGTTCTTCTCCTCCTCCAACCATTTTATTTCTGCGTCGCGTCGTCAACCTCCTTCAACTCCCCATGGACCCTCTCAATGTTTCTCAGATAATGGACCATGCCATTCATGTTCTCAGCCAGCTGGCGCACGAGGATATAGAGTTCGGCGGTGTTGCCGGCGATCGAGCTGTCGCTCGCCATGTCAACTAGCGAACTGTTGCCCGCCTTGTCGACGGTGTTGCCGGCAAAGGAACTGCCATCTGTCTTGTCGACGGCAAGCGAGCGCATGGCTATCCCGTCGTGGTTGTTTCCGGTGAGCGGGCGCCTAGTCTGCTCTATGTTATCTGTCCGGCATAACCATGTCTTGCCCTTCTTGACTGTCACCCACCCATCCTCATCTCTCTCCATCGTAACAGAAGCAAAGAGCACGAGAATGAGACTGAGAGGAAAAAGAAAGAACTGATTTGGTGAATCGGATGGATCGGGCGGGAAAGGCAAGCTGATTTAGGGAACACCGTGATGTGCCCACTCACCCATCGAATGAAAGCTGAGTCGCAGGAGCATCGTGCAATTTGTATACGGAGCAGTCCTGATATCATGCCCATGCACGGACTGACTCGATCTGCTGCATTCAGTTGTGCAAGAAAAAAGAATTGAACCCTTCAATGCCCACATGCAACGACTGGGTCTATTATTCAGTTAGCAGCGCGTGGACAAGCGGCTACGCAGCGTGCAAATTGCGCGGGCGCCTAAAAAATAATCGGCAATTGCTAGGTTCAAACCCAAAACCTCGTACTATAAAGAATAAGGCTTCAACCAGCTGGCTACCTCTTCTTTGTTGTTGTCATACAGTATATGAACTTTTATTAACTTATCACTCAAGGTGAAGGAAACGTGAAATCGTATTTCGGTGGTTACTTTGTTCTGCAATCTCGCGCGCACAAAAACAACTTTGGCGCCATCGTGGGCGCGCACGAATTCCTCATATTGGGTGGCCTCCTGATTCCAATCAAAACAAACAGAATCAACCGTCGGCGACACACTATTGATGAGTTCGAATGGAGAAATTTTAATTATGAAGTAATTTCAGCGGTTCTGTTGTGACTATTCCTTTTGTGCTTGTGTACAGGACAATTCAGATTCAGAATATTTGTATAAAGATGATGATGATGATGGAACTGAACCGGTAAGAGTAGTTGAACACTATTTCAGATATTTAGAGTAATATAAAAGTCCCAGAAAGCAACTAAGTAATCTAGCAACTTCACAGAAGTGAGAAAAAAATGTATTTCTTTTAGAAATTAATTAACTGCACGTGTGTTTCAAAAGTTGATGTACTACAACTTTAGCCGTACTAGCTAAGTGCCCGTGCGTTGCAACGACGAGATGAACATTTTATAGCTTACCAGTTATGGTCATCCGATAACAATGCACCACAGCTTATGTACATGTACATAGTCCAAGTCATATAATCACTAACTGTGACAATATGAGAGGAAAACAAATTCGACCATGGACCAATAATACAGTGCACATGAACATTAACGAAGATGGTAGGCTTTGACCAATAATACAGTGCACATGTGCATAGTCCAAGTCATATAACACTAACGGGCTGAAGAAAAGCTGCGAGTTGAATCGGTAACGCCGAGGATCATCCCGCTATAGCTTTGATGGTACGCTTTGACCAGTCGCAGCGGGCGGCAGTGAAGACTTCACTTGCCATGTGCTTCAATAAGCATTCGCGACAATTTCTTGTTTTCCAGTTTTTACTGCAAGAATGCTAGCAAAAGAAGTTTTTACTGCAAGAATGCTAACAACCCTGTGGCAACAAAAAAAAGGGATATTGCTACACATTCACGGACCAACCCTACTGTAATCTGAAAAAGAACAATGAAAGACCAAAAAAGTATGTTGATATAATGTTAACAGATGACAATAGTTCCACTAACCAATAGGAGTATGAGCATTGCAGACTATGAAAGGACAAAACATACACTTGTGGACTCAGGAGCACTCTATTAGAGATGCATGAGAACATTAATCTATTTTTCACAAAACAATTAAAAGTGAACTGTTACTCCTGGCAGAGTGTAGCACTAAGAAGTTTACAACAAAACTTGATAAAGAATAAGATATCAAAATGAATCCAGCAGCTGCACTGTGTCACTATCAAGAGAAAGCACAACTAGAAAAAGAAACTGAATCAATAGTGTCTGCTTAACCAGGAAGGAGAATGTAAAACCAACCTCCCTACTCCTACCTTTCCGAGGATGAAAATCTCCACCCTCCTTGGAAACAATATATATTTGACCGGCAGCCCGCAATAAAATCAAAAAACTCATGTTTGGGACAATTGTAGCATCAGATAGCATTCTTTTGGGATCCAAACTTGCTTGAACACGGTGTCGACAACACGATTATCTTTTTCTCCAAGCTGTACCCTCAGCACTACAATTTTTCATGTAAAAGTTAATTTCTGAATTGAAATGGTTTAACTGGCCCTCTTAGGAAGAAGATCGAATTTGGATCTCAGCAATCCAATTTACATATCGCAGTTCCAATTTGAAGAACCAAAAACTCAGCTCGTGTACTACTTCAGCACTCACAATCACTAACATGCGCCGCTGGATTGATTTAAAATATTTAAAGTGATAATGAGTAATCAGTTACCCTGTGGGGAGTGAGTAGACATAGCTGGGGATCATATTGATCTCGCCGGTGCCGTTAGCTGGGGAATGAGAAGGGTGCTACCATCTTGATTATAGTGAACCTGCAAGAACAACAGGAGGGCACTTGTTTGCTAGCTTTGAGAGAAATCAGATGTCAAGGCATTTTTTTACATCATAATGATCTCCAATAAAAGAGTACCGTAAGAACAACTGATTAGTGAGTTCATATTGAAAGAGACACATTAAGCAAGAATACGCTAGTAGGTGCTGTAACCATCTTTGGGCTTCAGAGAAATCAGAAACACAAGGAAACTGCATGGTGATATGCTGTGTCATATGTACAAAAATAAAAACTGTAAATAGATGAGCCATATAAATGTATGCAGAGATTGACAATTTTATCTCTCAATTGATATCGGTGCTTAATTTTCACTTTGGAGAAGCATAAGTGGAAGATTGGTCACACGAACCGGAAATTCTGAACTTGACTGAATGAGCTCCAGCTAAAATATACACCAACTCACTATCATTCTTTAGGAAACAAAAGGCTGATAAATCCATGTGAGAAAAAAATCCATGTGAGGAGTCCCAGAAGGCAACTAAGTAATCCAGCAACTTCACAGAAGTGAGAAAAAATGCATTTCTTTTAGAAATTAATTAACTGTACGTGTGTTTCAAAAGTTGCTGTACTACAACTTTAGCACTATAGCTATTAAGACATGCATGTCCACTCCAGTCCACACATACAGAGAAATAAAAGAGAGATGCATGCAGTAGATTTAATTTGCATTGCTAGAGATAACAAGCTAGTAAAAGTGATATTTACAACTTAGTCAATCTGGTGCACCAAGGACCTTTTGAATGGTTACATGCATGTATATTTGCTCTGTACAATTATTTTCTCAGCCTTCAAGTAGGAAAAAACAGAGCTGGGCACACCATAATGTGACTCTCTCTCTCTCTCTCTCTCTCTCTCTCTCAAATGTGCAAACAACAAATTTCTCATCACTATATCATGTATATCTTCTATATTTCCAGGCATGGTATTACCATGAATATTTTATTTCTTACAACTGGTATTTACATTCTTAGGGCACTGGAAGCAGAAATGGAGGTGGTGGTGAGGATGGCACTCGAGGCAGGGCTGATGATGGAGATTTCTTTGACTTCTTGGACGAAGATGGCGCAAACTGATCTTATCATGGTCCATCTTGCAAAGGGATTGATGTTTCAAGCTCTTCGGGATGAACTGTTGTTTAATCAGCTACCTTATCTTTTACATTTCCACATTGTCAAGACAGACGATTGAAGATTCTATGTAGTTTTTCATTATGGAATCAACTCTCATTAGACTTGTGAGACATATGTACTTCAGTTATTCGGGCTTCAATTATATCTTTTGCCCAATCTGAAATGTGACTAGAAGTGAGCCTATTTGTACACTACGCCTCTAGGATGCATGTATATGTCATGAAATTTAATCGTTGATGGTAGTTTCTTAGCTCTCAGTTATCCATAAACCGACAGGGATAAAACTCTCAATTATAATTAACATCGACAGGAGTGCAAACCTCTCGGTTATAACTTAGACCGATGGCAGTACATACCTCTCGGTAATAACATAAACCGACGGGACTACAAACCTCTCGGTAATAACATAAACCAATGGCAGTACATACCTCTCGGTAATAACATAAATCGACGGCAGTACATACCTCTCGGTAATAATATAAATCGACGGTATTAGAAACCTCTCGGTTATTACTTAGACGACGGTAGAACAAACCTGTCGGTTATAGTTAATGTCGACGGTATTTAAACACACTTGGATATAAGATAAACCAACAGTGCATATACATTGTCGGCTATACACATGCTCGACGGTACACTCGGGTATTAGGGTAATGGCCGACTAAACGCCGAGTGGAGATAGCCGAGTGGGCATTGTCGGTCATTACAATATCCGAGAGTTATCATACATACCCGACGGTACTTCAGCCCTCGAGAAAGATTAGGATCCTAGCAGTGAATGTTCTCTTCGTCTCCTCACGATGCAGTAACTGGCGGGGAGGTGAACTGGCAGGGAAGGCGAGCGGCCTCCGGCTTCCTATATTCTCCCCTGCCCATCCCATGAACTGACGGGGAAGGCGAGCGGCCGCCAGCTTCCGATATTATCCCCCGCCCATCACATCAATGCCAAATGTCTGCACTTCTTCTTCGCTTCCCATCGTCCATGTACTGCGCCCTCACTCGTCGTCATGCCCCACGAATCCACGATGCCTCTTCCATCCAGGCTATTGCCTCCCCGCACTTCCACATCAACTTCTCCATGAATACATCAGAACAAGAAGCGAAGGATGCACATGCATTTGTTGGTTTGTTCTCTGCTACCATTCTCTCCAGGTCAGCTCCACTACAGGTTTGTGAATTGCATTGCTGATACTATGTGTACGTGGGTGCAATGAGGTTGCTTCACGAAATGTGTGATAGCTGGCATATACATCACCAATTGATGGCTAATTAGTCCCACGGTTGCGTTGTTTTTGTTGCAGCAAAGGCCCAAATAGATTCGCATGCCCTCAATGTTGGAAATCAGCCCAAAATCTCTGTCACGCAGCAACAACAACGCACACGTCGAGTACTTTCCGATGAGCTGATGAACTCCGGCGAGACGCACACGTACAAAACTGCCCAGCAAGCAAGCAAGCTAGTACCAGTACTACTCGCGTCATGCACACACAGGAGAATATTGATTTTGGTATGGCTACAGGCCCGTGTCGAGCCTGCTTTATTTTTCTTATTTTCTGGGATTAGGATAACAAGGCACCGTATGCTCGTACTTATACACGGCCAGAGGCCAGTCCGACTCAACATCTAATAGCCTAACTGAATACGACTAGGAGACCAACTCGTTGATTCCCCTGTACAACTCCTAAACCGACTAGAACTAGGTATGAACCAGAAATAAACCTATTCGAATTTGACCTTATGCTTACATTCTCCCCCTAAGATCAAAACGAACTTCTACTTGATAACGTCGACGCCGATCTTCTTCCTCATCTCCTGAAACTTCAGTCTTCGGAGGGACTTCGTCAATATGTCGGCCAGTTGTTCATCTGTACTGATATAATCAACATCAAGCTTGCCTTCTTCCACGCATTCTCGTATGTAATGAAATCGGGTGTCGATATGTTTACTTCTATCATGAAACACCGGATTCTTACACAGAGATATAGTGGACTTGTTGTCAATCTTCAACTCAAACTTTTCTGGTTCTCGGTTTAGTAGATCAGCAAGCAATCGCTCTAGCCACACTCCCTGGCATGCTGCGGTAGCTGCTGCAATGTATTCAGCTTCACACGAGGATAGAGCCACAACCTTCTGCTTCTGTGACATCCAGCTCACAATATTTCCACCTAGGAAAAACGCCATGCCCGAAGTACTTTTACGGTCATCAACGTCGCCGGCCATATCACTGTCACTGTACCCGACTAGTTGTGTCTTCTCCTCTTTCTTCTTTGAGTAAACACACCCATAATTCAGGGTTCCTTTGATGTACCGCAAAATCATCTTCACCGCTGCAAAGTGTTCCGTTGTGGGGTTCTGCATGAATCGACTAACGATCCCAACCGAGTATGCCAAATCTGGCCTTGTATTCACCAAGTATCTCAGACTTCCCACAATACTTCTATATTCGGTACTTTCAACAGGATCTGCTTCGCTGTGTTTGCTCAATTTATGCCTTGCTTCCATCGGTGCTGAGGTAGCATTGCAGTCTTCCATGCCGCACTTCTCAAGGATTTTCCTCGCATAAGCTTCTTGACACAAAGTTATTGAGTCTCCTCGCTGACATACTTCTATCCCGAGGTAGTAGCTCAACAAACCAAGGTCACTCATCTTGAAAAGATCTAGCATCTGCTTCTTGAATCTTGCAATCTCCCTCTCATCTGCACCCGTGATCAACAGGTCATCAACATATACTCCGACTAGGAGCCGTTCCTTCCCATCACCTCGTTTGTACATAGCATGCTCCAATGGACTCTTCTCAAATTTGAGGGACACCAGTGTAGCGTCCAGCTTGGTGTTCCATGCCCTCGGTGCTTGCCGTAGCCCGTACAATGCCTTGTGCAGTCGCAACACCTTATGTTCTGCTCCCCCTTCGACGAAACCTGGAGGTTGTTGTACATATACTTCTTCTTGTAGGTCACCGTTCAAGAACGCTGATTTCACATCCATATGATGCAGCTTCCAGGATTCTTGAGCGGCCAAAGCAATCAACAACCCTACCGATTCCATCCATGCGACCGGAGCGAACACTTTCTCAAAATCAACGCCTTGTTGCTGCACATAGCCCTTTGCTACCAAGCGTGCTTTGTGCTTTACCACATTGCCATTCGAGTCTTTCTTCACTTTGAATACCCACTTGAGGCCTATGGGTTTATGCCCTGCAGGGAGATCAACCAAGCTCCATGTCTTGTTATCTTGGATTGACCCCATCTCCTCCTCCATAGCCTTGCGCCAACTTTCTTCCTCGCTAGCTTCTTCAAACGAGGTTGGTTCTTCGGTACTTAACAAGCACCTTTCCTTCGCTGTGCGCTTCATCTTGACCGTCTTCGTTTTGCGGATCATCTTCTTTGGAGAAGGGTACAACTCCGATAGAGGTCGAAGTCGTTTGGGCGTCGGTCGTCGAGTCCGCGACCGAGTCTGCACCGGCGATCGTACCATCGTCGATGCCCTTTGAGAGGTTGCTGCCGCGGTAGAAGTTTCAGCGTCTCCGCCGGCTGTTGCATCCTCCCCTTCACTCGCTCCTGCCGCGGCAGAGGGATTTTCTGCCGTCTCTCGCGTCGTGGCAGACGCAGATCTTCCTGCCGCGATTTCTGCCGTGGCAGAATTTTCTGCCGCGGATCCTGCCGCGGGAGAGATTCCTGCCGCTGTTCCTGCCGCGGATCCTGCCGCGGCAGAGGATGAGGCCGGTGCTCTACTGTAGCTGAACACCGGTGTAGCGCCGCGGCACTGCGGCGTTCCTGGTGGATCTCCGCCACCTACGTCATGGCCGTGGCCTTCTCCATGGTTATGACCTGCATGCTCAGGGACAGGATAAGATACAACAAACATATCATCCGAATTTTGTTGATTCTCTTCTTTGTTTGAGGACCAATCCCATGCCCTCTCGTCTTCAAAGACGACGTCGCGTGCCACGTGAACTTTTCTTGTTTGTGGATCGTACACACGATAAGCCTTCGAGTGTCCCTTCAAGCCTGCTTCATAACCCATCAAGATCATCGGCTTACTCTGGTCTTCCAGCTTTCCCACATGTCCAGAAACATTCTTCACATGTGCCATGCAACCAAAAGTACGAAGGTGATCGACCGAAGGTTTTCTTCCACACCAAGCTTCATAGGGTGTCATGCCAATGACACTTTTCATCGGTGCACGGTTTAGCAAGTATACCGCTGTAGTCACCGCTTCTCCCCAAAACCTCCCCGGCAAGCCTTTGCTCTTCATCATGCTTCGAGCCATTGCTACCACGGTTTGGTTCCTTCTTTCGACAACACCGTTTTGCTGTGGTGTGTATGGGGCTGTCAGAAAACGCTTGATGCCATGTTCCTCACAATATGCAGCAAACTCATGTGAGATAAATTCCCCTCCTCGGTCAGTCCGGAAAGCCTTCAACTTTGCCTCTGCTTCTACTTCAGCAGCAATCTTGATCTTCTTGAATGCTTGAAACGCTTGATCTTTCGTTTTAAGCAGCACAACCCACATGTACCGACTGTAGTCATCTACCACGAGTAGAAAATAGCGATTGCCGGCTGGGGTTGCAGGTGAAACTGGGCCACACAGATCACCATGAAACAAATCTAGTACCTTCTCTGCCCGGTACTTTGCTTCTCTGGGAATCGGCGCTCGCCGTTGCTTCCCTACTAGGCAGCCATCGCACACTTGTTCAACATGATCCACCGTCGGCATCCCAACCACCATGTCCTTCTGGCCGAGTTGTCGAAGCGAGTGAAAATTCAAGTGCCCGTAGCGAGCGTGCCACCTCCATGCTGGATCATCAAGACCAGCTAACAAACAGATCGGCTCTGTTCTGTCTAGGTCAAGAATATACAAGCGATTCTTTGCCCTCTTGACCTTCATCAGTAGCTTGCGTTGTCGGTCGTAGCCCCACAGGTACCCATCATCTAACACGATTTTACATCCCCTTTCCTCGAGTTGACCAAGACTGATTATATTGCTTTTCAGCTTGGGGATATAATATACGTCGGTTAGTACCTTGTGATCGCCAAATCTGGTCTCGAAAAGAACTGTGCCTCGCCCTTGTATCGCCACCGTGGAACCATCTCCAAAACGCACCGAGCCACCCACGGCTAGGTTAAGCTCTGCGAATTGGGTTTTGTCGCCAGTCATGTGCTTGCTAGCGCCCGTGTCAAGGTACCACACATTGCCCGCCTTCACTCTTGCTTTATCATGTAGGTAGACTTTCTTTTCAACAAGGGTTACGGACTCAGACTTCTCCTTGATGACTTCCTCTTGACCTTCTTCCATCAGCTCGCACATCTGTACCATCAGCAGTGCCGGATCATCATCTTCTTCCCTGGCCATATATGCTTTCTCTTTCTGTGGCTTTCGGCACTCCGACTTGAAGTGCCCGTATATTCCACAGTTGTGGCACCTAACCTTCTTGCAATCAAACTTTTTCTTGGGGGCCGCACCTTTCTCCTCGGTACCGTGAGGAGCTTTCTTTGCTTGTGCTCGACCTCCTCCTTTAGCTTGATCTCTTCTTCCACTGGACGATGACGAATCGCCAGTTTTCCTTGCGGCCATAGCAGACCACTGCGCACGGGTCATCATCAGATGCTCGTCATCTTTGCCGTCTCCAAACACCATCCGGAGTCGTTCATCGTGCGCCTTGTAGCGCCCCACCAAGTCCTCCACCGTGAGGGTCTTCAGATCGACACACTGCTCGATTGAGGTTACGATCTAGATATACTTTGGTGATGCCGCGCGTAGGAACCGCCTAACCACGGAGATCTCCGAGAGTGTCTCGCCTAGGTCGCGGATCCCGTTAACGAGCGTCCTTACACGCGCTGCGAACGCGTCGACCGCCTCGTCTTCTCCCATCTTCAAACTCTCATAATTCTTCAGCAAGGTTTGAAGGTTTGCCTCCCGGACACGCTCGTGTCCTTGATGTAGGGTCTTGATCGTATCCCATGCATCCTTCGCAGATTTCTTTCCCTTCAGGTGTTGTAGCACATCGTTCGGCACAGCCGCATGGATGGCCGCCAACGCCAGGCGATCAATGCGATAGTTCGCCGCTCCTTTGGCGTACGTGTTGCCGCCAGGGTCGACTGCGTCCCAGATCTCTTGAGATTCCATAGCCACCTCCATCTTCATTGCCCACATGCTGTAGTCGCTGCGATCGAGCCTTGGAAACGTCGCCGGTGCTGAGTTCCTTCCAGCCGCGGCTCCTGACGTCCCCGCATCCGTCGGCATAGCTCCCGTGTACTAGGGACCGTTTTGCCGGATTAACCTTGGCTCTGATACCAAATGTTGGAAATCAGCCCAAAATCTCTGTCACGCAGCAACAACAACGCACACGTCGAGTACTTTCCGATGAGCTGATGAACTCCGGCGAGACGCACACGTACAAAACTGCCCAGCAAGCAAGCAAGCTAGTACCAGTACTACTCGCGTCACGCACACACAGGAGAATATTGATTTTGGTATGGCTACAGGCCCGTGTCGAGCCTGCTTTATTTTTCTTATTTTCTGGGATTAGGATAACAAGGCACCGTATGCCCGTACTTATACACGGCCAGAGGCCAGTCCGACTCAACATCTAACAGCCTAACTGAATACGACTAGGAGACCAACTCGTTGATTCCCCTGTACAACTCCTAAACCGACTAGAACTAGGTATGAACCAGAAATAAACCTATTCGAATTTGACCTTATGCTTACACTCAACTAGGAGGGATCAATGCCTACATATACGTGTTACCTTCTCCGGTTCCACAACAGGTCATCTCTTTCACATTTGGTTTTGTGTCTTATCTGCAGATCAATCTCCAGTGTAAGTTGGTTTTCTGATTAGCTAATTTGCTCTTCAGTTTTCTCAACATGCATAATAATATTACAGTAATACTATATGGATGTTTGGATAGATAGGGAATTATAAAAGAAATTGAAATTATACAAAAAAAATTGCGGGTGAAATTATACAATTTTATTGTATTGTATTCCAATGTGAGACTATATTTGAACGCTACAAAATCAAGCTTTGTAGAGTTGGTAGACTGCCTGCTAGATGCTCAATGAGCTGTGTTAGCTATCTAACAAGCTAAGAATCGGAAATAAATTTGAGGTACCTTCATGCAAAACAGGATTGATGTTGTCCAATATCTATAGTACAGGTGGAATGAATTGCTCTTGGGGATCAATCTATTTCTAATTAATTGTAGTAATCAAATGGTTGAATTGTTTTTCAATTGATATCAGTCGAACTTTATGGTGGTGGAGCAGTTCTCCATGGTCTGGAATATACTATTATAGTTATAGCATCACATATTTTCCATGGTTTGTTTCAAGTTTAACTAATTGGAACCACAAAAAGTGAAAATGAGTAAGGTATGTGGGTATTACTTTGATATCTGTTTTACAAGGGATATTTTCTGTTCTTGGGAAGAGATTTTTAACAATTGCGGTTCTTATCTGCTTTTGTGGAGATAGAAGAGAAAGCTGACTATGCCAGCTCTGGCGATATTCTGTAATGCATTTTATTTTCTTGCCAGTGCAGATCATGTATACTAAATTTTTAGTTTTCACTTGTCATCTGATTTTGAATTACTCCGCCTTGAACTTGACTTGATTACAGGTTAGAGAAGCATATGTGCAACTTCCATTGATCAGAGACTCTTCTGTCTATGCTTGTGCCTATGAGGCTTCCCTTTGTAAACACCATACTACTCAGTATATATTGTATGTCACGGTTTACTAACTGATCATACTAATGATAGCGGCACATTCTTTGGGACACTATGCATATGTACAAAATCTTCATCACATTATCGGTTTTCTAATATATTTTCCATTCCCCTTTTGACTGTAACAACTGATTTTGAGCTAATATTCCGCAGTAACGCGCGGTGTATCATCTAGTTAGCTTCTATTCTTCTAAACATCGTCCTGACAGCTAGTTATTACCATGTTCTTACGAGAAGTTACCATGCATTATGGTAAGAACATCGGAATCCCCACCTGAATAAGTTACCGAGAGATATGTTAACGTTATCTTCTCTAACCTTAGCAACTGATCATGTCAATGAATCCCATGACTTGTTTAGTTTGTTTCAGATTTAGGTTGAGCGTTACACTTCCTCTTAAGTTTGTTTGAAGTTTGATCATGTTTGTGGTATTTCAATTACAATCATGGTTATAAACTTTAAAAGAAATTGACTTTGGGGCAAAACTAATATGTATAGACGGGGCAGAAGATAGCGTAGGAAAGCCAACTTTATTGCTGCAACTTTCGTTACAGCTTGCAGGTTTACATCTTAATTATTTCTATCCTCACTTGTCACATCTCAATTTCACTTCAGCCCTATAAATCCTTCCTTTGCAAAACCTTTCCATGAATCCTGATTGACCGATGGTATGTAATGCCCCCAAACGTGATCTGCTATCTTTCACACAATCACTTAGGTGTAAGGATGTACATCTTGCAGTCATGAGGCGCCACCGATGCTGATATTTGCCCCTGAGCGGAGAAGGACGAGTGCTGCACAAAGAAGATGGAGGAGATGCTGTGATGAACCAATGAATATGAAGTGGAATGTTTGCACTGAGCTCTGAAAGGAAGCAAGCTTACCGCCCATAGATCGCGGGCAGTGACGGCGGCGGATGCAGGAAGACCAACGTTTGACCAGTGTGCGGTGATGGTTGCCTGGTATCCCTGCCTGTTCCATAGAACCACGGCCTTCCTGTTGCCACTGAGCGGACCGGCCCAAACCTGCAAATAATCACACACCAATTTCAGTCCCAGAATAGCATAAAACGCTGTCTAGCTGTTCTGCGAGTTCTCCTTTACCTCCAGACCGTTGTCCGATTGCACTTTCTTTCCCTGGACGCCCAGTGAATCTGCTGACAAAATTGCAGTTTCAGTACAGTGATTTTTTTTATATCATAGCAACACAGTATAAATGGGTTAGTGAAAGAGAAGGCTTGCCTTGGTTGACGGCGATGACCTCCCCATTGCTGAGTATGTCCTTTGTCTGCTGGCTCATCGTGCGCACGTCACACCCGATCAGAAGAGGAGCCTACAACACAGTTGCAAACCAAGCTTCCACTGAGGAAAGGAAATGCAGGGCATTCGAGAATTGAACTGAACAGCATTTTTAATGTTAACACGGGGGGAAACAATTGAGGAGGACCTTGGCAAGGGCCCAGATGCTGAAGTGTGAACGGTACTCAGCATCAGACATCCCGCCGTTCCCCACTTCAAGCATGTCAGGATCTGAGATTGAAGCAGAACATTGTGTATATTAATAAGTTAGAATTTGGAAACTCTTGAATGGTTGGTTAGTCTATCGGCAATACTGGGAACAGACTCGTCGTAAGTTCTTACCATTCCATCCACCAGGTCCGGCGTAGGAGGCCCATCTGTCGTTCTGGTCCGCACAGGATGTCATGCTGAAGTAACAAGGCAACAGTGATCAGTCCTGCTAATTTCAGTTGCCACTTGAGCAAACTTTTCAGACAAGATCGAGTGAACAGCACCTGGCCCAGTTGTCGGCGATGTCAGCGGTTGTTCTCCAGCTGTTACCCATACCAGCACCCCAGGTAGCAGGGTTTTCTTTCCCCCTAAACAGCAAAAACACAGTAGAGTAAAGCAGCCATCTTCATGTTTCCCCCCATATATCCTATAATGTTATGATGAGACGGGCTAGCAAACTCACCATTCACAGAGCGAGAAGAAGATGTTCTTCCCGTATGTCTTCATGGCGTTGCTCATCTTAGTGTATCTGCATAAGCCATGGCAATTTATTTGGCATTATTATAACACGCAAGGCCCAATGCACTGATCATGGAACAACCTGAGTTCTCCTTTACCTTTCCATGACACTCCTGCCAGCATCGTTGCAGTTGTCGTACTTGAGATAATCAACTCCCTGGATTGGAGAGGCAAAAGAATTGTAAGAACATCAGGTAAGCAGTGATTGGCTTTGTGCATCGACCGATGCAGAGGTCAGGGATTGCCCCCCTTTTCGAAAAAAAAGGTAAGCGGTGAGGGTTTACCCAAGATGCGAATGTTTTCACATCTTGCTCTTCATGATCAAGTGACCCTGGCATTTGGTTACTGCACGTTTTTGTCCTGCAATACAGTGATGGTTAGTTTCTTGTTAATTGCCTTTTAACTGCTATAGAAGTTCTAGTTTTCTTGAGTTAAGGGAGAGTTTAATTACTACATGATGAAACCCAAATAGTATTCTTGTTATGATATATACTTATCGGGTAGCTAGCATACCCAGCATCACTGTAGACACCAAGCTTCAACCCTTTTGCATGCACATAATCTGCAAGCGCCTTGATGCCAGAGGGGAATGTTTTCTTGTTTGGAACCAAATTACCCTAAAAATAGTGATACAAGATTGTCAAAACAGATGGTATAAAAATATTATAATGGTACCATAACCAGAATTTTAAAACATCTAATATTTACATTAATTTTTTATGTACATTAATGTGATTTATTTCGCATAATCTAGCAGTGAACGGTAGTTGGCCAGATTAGATGAATTTCCTTAATTCGTGTAAAAATATTTGTTTCATTTACTATGACGATACGGTCGAAAATGATGAGGGCGACTAGTGTGTGGACAAAGTTGTCTCCATACCTGGTAATCCCTGTTTAATTCGGCCCAGCAGTCATCTGAAACAAGACACACAAAACATTACTGAGTAAAAATAATTCTAGTATTTGTGTACAACATACTATTGTGTGAAACATGGTCGAGAGAGCAATCTGTACCTATGTTGACATATTGATAGCCCAGTTTTGCAAGACCAGTGTTGACCAGCGCATCAGCTGAAGAAAAAGGAAACAATACGGTTAATCTACAAGAAAAGAGATTTGCATAGAACAGCGTGAGCATTACGATAATGTAATTCCACACCATATAAAACTCACTGCATTATTGCTCTAGTAAGACAATGAGATGATCACGGGGTGTTGGTCTTAGTCCGGCACTAACAACCCAACTAGTGACTCAGTGGTCCTAGCACTAACCAGAGTTATATGTCAATGGAGTCAGTACAAGGGGAGCAGGTGCATGCCTCTTATTAGAACTAGGTAGTTGGGCTGCACCAGTCCATGCCTGACCTGGTTTGTTGGCTCAAGAGTCCCTATCCTGCTATTTCCATCTGTAACAACCACACGTAGATTCTAGAGACCATTGTGGTCTTTGGCACTATGGTCAATGGATTTATTTATTTATCGTAACACAAAGATCTGACAAATGAGACCAATGTATCGAGGCATCCAGCCACAAAATCCTGATGTAGATTCGTTCAGAGATCTGCTCTCCACATGCTGTGGACATGGACGATTAATTCAGTCCAATCCAATGGCCATAAATTCTTCTGAAAAAACAAATCCACAAAAAAGAATCCATGAAGTCCTTTTCGAAATTGATCGCCCGGCCTTAGTTCTGGTTAGGGGTCCTCATCGCCCATTATGAACATGGCAATCAAACTTAATTGCAATGAACATTCTGCACAAGGGTCTATCTACTTAGCATGGCTGCCCCTTTATATCTATCTTCTTTCATTCTTTTTTGAGAAACCACTCTTCATGTGCTCCACTTTTGTTACATAATTTTGCAGCACATGTGGCATGTGAGCTTGTTTCTCTATAGATAATATGTCTTGAAAGTGAAAAACATCCGTGGAATCTTTCTATCCTTGAGAGCTAGTGAGCTACAGTAGATTGGATCAATTAAGCTATTACAAAAGGCTGTTAAGTACAGACACATGGTTTCGACATCTTGCTTTTGTACGCAGATTTCTGGGACAAAAGGCAGAAAAGCGTCTCTGAATCATCCATCTAAAGCCGGGAAAGCGGACGAATGATTCCCAGATCCGATCCGGCTGGTGGTGCTCAAGGAATAAAGAAGATTTGGGCATAGAATTGGGAGTAGACAGGGGGAGAGATATAGGCCGGGTACTCTATGCAGTGGTTGTGCTGCTGTTGTTTGTGGTTTGTACGGTTCGTGCAACTTGCCGACTGCAAGCTAGCTGTACAGACAACAGCTCGCAGCTCCGCAGTGAGTAAATGGTGGCTTGTGCCGGCCGACAAGGGTGAGGGAGGTTCTCTCTGGGTGGCTCTTGGGGGCAACGCCCGGTGGTGCCTTCTTTCTTTTGTACTGCCACGAGTAGAATTTTTAAGTTGAAAACACTCCTTTACTCTTGTTTTTTCGCCTCTAAATCTCACAAGTAGACACAAACAGAATGAGCCGAGTCAGCATCACCGACGCTGCTGTGGTGGTTTTCGGATGTCCGCTAAACCCTACTGTTTGACGATGTACGGCAGAGACCGACAACGACACGTCGATAATTACAGCAAATTAGCAACTGATTGGACCGAATGTGCATTGAAACTTGAAACCGAAACGAGGATGAGGTGCAGATAAAGAGCAGTAGTCAGTGTAGCGTACCTGTCTCTCGGATCATCTCTTCGCTGATCCCGCAGAAGAAGTGGTTCCAGCTGTTCCACCTAACGACACATTTCGTCACCAGGATAAGTTAGATCTATTAATTAATGAGTTACTGCTGGAGAAAATAAACTACTCCTGCGCAAGGCCGGGCATGTCGCTTCTAGTTCTAGAGTTGCGTGGTACCACGACCAGTGTCAGTTACTACACTATACTAGTACTCCTGTAAGAAGAAAAAAAATACTATGACTATGGTAAAAAAAAAGATATTATATGATGCAACGAGAAGGTACTAATACGTCATGATGATTCGTGAACAGTACAGTTAAATACAATGATGCAGTCGGCGAGACTAGTCTGGTTCAGGATGTGTAGTTAAATATGTTGGGCACAAGGACAGAAAGCCACCGGATAGACGCAAAAGGCAACAGCGAAAAGGGTAAACCCGGTAAAGAGCATCGATAAACCGTCAAATCTTCGGGCATGCCCTGAAGTTCTGTCCTTTTTTTCTTTTCTTTTTTGATAGAGAAGGAGAACGCCCTGTGGTAGATTTTACAATGAAGGCCTGTGGGTTTAGGTTTTTTTGACCCGAACCCTGATTTGAAGGTAAAAAGAACCAAAATCATGGGAAACTTCCGTGCGAGCGACAGGCACACACAGTTAGGACTTACGAAATATTCCGTACTATGATCCTGCGATTCAGAAAAGAAAAGATTTTTGTTCGCGTGGAAAAACTGCGCAGGAATGGACAGAGTAAAAGGAAATGAGCAGGAAAAACTGCTCCAGTATCGGTCCGAAACAAAAAAATCGATCTCCTGTGACCAAGATAAAAATGGAAGCTTGCGTGTTTCAGAGAACGGCCAGAGCAAAAGGGGGCTTCCGCGAAAGCGTCCAAACCATTATGAAAGCGGCCGGAAACGAAAAGATTATAGGGTTCTTTCTTCCTTTCGCCTCCGCCGCAAGGCAGAGATACATATCCGTGTCCTCCCCCGGATGGAAGGAAGGAAAGCTACCGCGCGCGGCCGCCATTAATCAGGGGCGTCGCCAATTGATTAACCGCGGCAAAGGCAGATGACCCGTAACGACATCCCGCCTTTGGGTTTTCTGCCCATCGGTTCGGCGTCAGCGGAAACCATTTCTGTTTTTGCGGTTAAAAGACAATCGATCCGCTCTTGCCGAAAATAAACAAAAAGGACGAGAGAAACACGCAATGGCAACGGGTGATGAACTGAGGATGAGTGGTATGAGCATTATTACCCCATCTGCGGCGTCCTGCCGAGGCCGTTCTGCAGCGCCATCCGCCGCGCCGCCGTCGCGTTCCCTGGCGCCGCCGCCGTTACGGGAGGGCCCCTCGACCCCGGCACCCTGGCCCCCGCCGCCGCCGACGCCACGGCGAGGAGAAGAACGATTGCCAGCGGCGAGCTCGAGGCGCGCGCCATCGCGGCAGCGGCGAGCTTCGAGCAGAGGAGGAGGGTGGGGTGGGTGGGTGGGGCAGTAGTGGGGTGCTACTGCTACTACAGAGGGAGCGCCGGTGAGCGAGTGACTGCGAGGCTTTTGACGGGGTGGGGTTTTATATAGGGCCGCGCGCGTGCGAGGGGCCCACGAGTTTCGAAATGATTGTAATAATTTTTTTCCACTTTTTTAAATTTAATGCGTTCACTACTGTGCCTTGACTTGTGTCCGGGGGTTTAGCCTCGAGTCCGCCAATGAGCGTGCGTGCGTGCGTATGGCCCAGCTGTGGGTGTCGGTGTGTAGAGGGGGAAAACTAATTTTGGGGAGAAGGTAAATAGCAGCAATTGATTTCAGAAAAGATATGCAAATCAAAAAATATATACTCCCCGAAAATACCACCTAGGTAATAAAAATATACCGAGTTTCGAACAAAAAAGATAGACTAGGAACCTGAATAAGATCAGGTGGATCCAAGTAAATCGAACAGGATGTCGAGATTTTCACTTTTAATTACTTTATTTACTAGAGGCTCAAAAGTAAATTGCAGCAATTGTCAGAAAATATATATGCACTCCATTATACACCTAATAAAGATATACCAAATAATCAAAAAAGATAGCACGACGTAGTGTAAACTTGCAAACTACTCCCTACGATCCTAAATTCTTGTCATGGTTTTAGTTCAAAGTTCATATTATGACAGAATTTAAGATCAGAGAGAGTATTATCGTAGAACATTGTATTAAGAACGCACAATTCAAGGTGAAAATCCCACCGACCACTTAAACAACTTTAGCACATATCCCCCTGTCATTGAGTTTAAGTGGTTGGTGGAACTTCCACCTTTGACCCGAGCCGTGCTTTTATTTTTAATACAAATGGCCTATAAGAATAGTTTGCACTGAATGGAGGTTTTCATCGGATAGGTCGCCAAAAGATGGAGTAGGAGTAGCATATAAACATGAAAAAAATCAAGTGGACGGTAGTAAAGGGAAAGAGTGAGTTCCACTTTTAACACTCTATAAGAAAGTTTGTGGCGTATTTTTAACTCATTCGACGAAAATTCATTCGTTTTACCTCATTTAAGAAACTTTTGACATGTTTTTACCCCTCCCCCTTATAATTTTCAATGATCATGACGGAGTGCCCCCACACGTCAAGTTTATGTGGAGCATCCATGTCGAAGTCGTATCTCCTATATATGTTTCTGACGAGGGTTTAAAATTTTGGCCACCTAAAATTTTGAAGGTCATGAATTTTGGAAATATCAAAAATCAGTTTGGTATTGCATGAGTAGACATTCATTAAAATTTAGATGAATCTTTGATCAAGATTAAATATCGAGATTTAAATTTGGTTTGAATCATCATAGAGTGTCCCCACATATTAGGTCTACAAGGAGGCACTCATTGCAGTCAGCTACAAGATACTGTGGCTTAGCCAGCTCGTGTGTGAGGAATCCTTGGCCAGTTGGAAGCAAGGTTTCGATTTGTTTTGTATTTTAGATGGGTACCAAAAAATTTGTCATTGAAATTTTCGAATCAGATTTAAATATATTTTCGATCCTAAAATTTAAGTTTGATGATATTTCGTCTAACTCAATGAATTTCGGTAGAAACTGTATGAAAATGGCTATTCCAAAATTTCGGTGGCCTTTGAAATTTTAGGGTTGCCAAAACTAAACCCTGATTGGAAGCGTATTTAGGACATATGCCTCCGACATGGAGGCATCACGTGGGTCTAACATGTGAAATACTCTATTGCAATGACCAAAAATCTTTAAAAGGATAGTGTGTCAAAAGATCTTTAATTACGGTAGAACGAAGAAATGTTTCTAAACGGGAAAAAATATATCACAAACTTTTTTAGCGAGGGTAAAAAATGCAATTCGCTCAAAGGGACCCCAAGATTTGCCCCTTTTCAATAATTTCAAACGTAAGGGGCAAAAGGATATCTTCGTAAATGCCAGGTCATTATCCTCAAAGATTTATCTCTGTTGAAAGGAAGAAGAAGAAAGATGTCAGACACTAGTACCATATCTTCCAGATGCTGTCAGCAGTTCATTAGTGGAAGTTTTCCGTTGGAGTTTGATTCGGTGACGGTGCGATGCATAGGTAGCAAGAAGTCCAGACGCGTTTTGGCTCCCTGAGCTCAGTTGAGTCGAAACGAGGGAGCATCAGGCATGGCCACAGGCCACACGGACCTTCTTTTGCCCTGCCCCGTCGTGCGTATAATTGGTCTCCACATTTTGAAGAAAGGGCTAGAACAGATTAAGATGTCGATCGAAGCGTGGGTCGTCCTGCTCGCCAACAACCGAAGCTCGTCTCCTCACAACCAGGGAAAATCAAATGCATGCGTGCGGCTCGCTCCCTCTTTCTTCCTCTGTCCCTTCGTTTTTTTATGTCCCCCCCTCATATTCTGGACAAAAGGACATTGCAGCATACGTTCGAGTCTTGAGTAAAGTACACGCATTGCACCGAAGATTTTCTTCACATGGGAGCTGGTCACCTGAACGAAACTCATCCCTCGTGTCGGTACAGCCGGCAATTATTACATTGACCTTTATGTGTTTATCTCGGTGTCTTCCGACCTCGTTCATTTGTCTCGCTTCCTCTGCTCCGCGACCAGGGTCAACCATGCTCTGCCTGTCGCTCAGGAGATCTATCCTTATGATCGGTTTTTGTCATGATTCTTTGCATGCTTCGAGAAGATTTTGTTTCTTTGTGATTCTGCAAGAATTCGGCTTTGTTACTAAAAACTACGGTACTCGCTTCTTTGTTTCTGCTCTGATAAAAAAGAAGCAAAAAAACAAATACGATGACACTTATTTTTCATCCTTTTCATATCAATTCATTTTCGGTTCTGCATGGGCTCAGTCGTCCGAGATTGTGTTTTTTTCTGTCGACGTCTTCTCGACTTTACAATCATCTTTGAGATTGTGTTTTTCTCGGTCGACCCTTTCTCAACCATATGCTCGTTACTTTGAACGCAGTCGACCGAGCCGCAGACGGACACATTCATTTTCACCCGTAGATAGTGTGGCGGCCTAGTGCACACAGAAATAGGCAAGGCATATACGGCGCCAAGTAAAGATCGCGTCCAAAAGCTGGATTTTGACACCAAGCACGGAGACAAAGGCGCAAAGCCCCAATTTATGCGGAGCGTTCAGACAAAGCCCGGCGGTTTCGATGGTGAATCCAGTCGATAAGTAGTTAGTGGACCATGTTGCCGCCATCATCTCACCATATCGCTTCTACTCCAATCCTCCATTAAGAACTCGAGCAGCTCGCAACCCTTGTGCATGATAGTGGCAGCTGGATGCCACGCGACGAAACAAAGGAAAAAAACAAACGAGCAGATAGTAACAATTAACTGAATATATATGCACGGAGTTGGCCAACGGCGTTCGTTCGTGTATGCTGGCAATCTCTCTCTGTGTTGACTCTTGTGGTCAGCTTCGTCGTGGAGGTCCCATCAGCCGCCACTTTTATTGTCTGAAATGATCTGAGGTTCGGATTAGATCGATACATGGTCCATGGACCTATTGATTGATCTTATCGTGTCTGGGCACTTAATTTGCATGCGCCGTGTTTTCACCGGCCTGTACGTTGGTTCGTGCATGCTAGCTTGATCTATAATAAATACATTTTTATCATCAATATGTGGACTGACTTATACGGTTTTATCCGTTCGCCCTGTTGGTCGTGGAGAGCATGGAGATGGGCGATGATACCGAAAGTGCACGCGATCCTTACCAATTGGGGTTTGGGAGGACCGCACTCCACAATATGGGTTTCTTCTGATCCCTGGCCACGGCCTCGGTGATTAGCCATCCATATCTCTGTGGCGTCCCTGTCAAACGTAGTACTAATTAGTTTTTATTTTATTTTTTAAATGATCTTATTTTTTCATTTTCGAACGGGCAGTGTCATGTCGTCAAAGCATATCCTCGTCGGTCCAAAGCCCAAAGGGCGCGTGGATCAGCTCCTCGATCGCCGGGTCACGCTCTGGCTAATAATTACGGATGAGATGGAATTGATCCATAGCGAGCGAGCGGGGGTCGACGTAGTACGCGCGACCGACCGGCCGGCCAGGGACGGGCCGGGGCCCGATCGAGTCTGCTGACCAGCCATGCTAGCTTGCACGCTACTGTCTGTACTACCTGCGCGCGCATCCACTCACGTCAACACAAGCGGCGGGACGGGACGCGCAGGGCTCTGGTCTTCCGCGCACTTCGGTCCTGCACTCGCAATGTTTTCAAGAGCAAAATACACATACTACGGGAACCCGGTAAAAAAAACACTTTAGTTCCCGAATTCGAAAAACGCACGCTTAAATTCCTAAACTGAAATTATTGTGTCACTTTAGTCAAAAATGGTTCGACGAGGCTTAAAACGTCACGTATCTGTCACGTCAGTTTCGACCAGGACCGCGGACTGTCACTCGATTTTCTCAGGATTTTTCTTTTTTGCAAAATCACCATGCCCGAGCCGCCCCGCGAGGGGCAAGGCGGCAGCGCGCAGACAGGGATCCTGAGGCCCTGAGAACCATGCCATTGCAAAAGAAAAAACTCTGAGAAAATCGAGTAGCAACACGCGGTCTTTGCCGAATCCAATGTGGCGGCCACGTGACGTGTTTAAGCTTCACCGAATCGTTTTTGACAAAGTGACACAGTAATCCGAATCCGTGAACTAAAGTGTCCATTTTTACCGAATTCATGGATTAGTGATGTATTTTACTCTGTTTTCAAGTACACTGGTCGCGTAGTGCTCTTCTCCGTTCGCTGCGGGGGGTTGACTGTGTGATCCTATCGTCTATCGAGTATAGTAGAGAGAGAAAAAAAGGCTTAGATCATCGTCTACCTGCTGCGGCCTGCGGGCCGGGTACGGTTAGGATGAATAATAGATGATGGATCATCCTGCAGTCAGCCACGGAATCTCCGGCTGACGTCCACGCATACGTAGTACAGATCGGCATGCACGAAAGGAATCGAACCAGCCCACGCGCGCATTTCGGAGTTTATCCGGAGGCAGGAATGGACCCATCACGTACGCAATTCCCTGCTGACACCATGCAGCCCCATCTCGATCGGCGTGTTGCATTGTCCCGTGACGCCGCGCAGACCGGTCGGTTGATCAGAACGACTGCCCGGCCGGATCAGCTAGCGTATCGGCGTCGATCGAGTAGCTAAGAGTTATCAGCACTCAGCGTCGATCGTCGATGTAACGTACGGAGTAGTATAAGTATATCCCAACTGGCTCGTGATTATCCCTTTGCTGACCTAGCAGCTTCCTTGTGATTGATCACACAGTCAATCCCCGGCAGTGTCCTTGTCCATGTCCAGGATGGACTCAGGTCCTTGCTAACTGCTGTACGCATGCGCGCAAGAACCATCTTTGATTAATTCTTCCGACATCGATATCGATCCAAGCCAAAATGAATTGATCGAAACTCCCTATAGCTAGCTTATCCATACTCGTTGACACCTTTGTTGCGTATACTTGCGCGGCAGGACGTACTTGCATGTCGTGTTCACTCAGATGCACCGCAACGCACGCCGCACGGCCCCGTTGATCTGTCTAATCCAATTAACTACATGCATGCACATATCTGTGTTTGTTCCCTTTGTCGTCGCCTTCTTCTTCTTAGCTGCCAAGAGCTCCATTATCTGCATCTCTCTCCACCTAATGTAACTGCTGCTTCCAGTTAAGCGCTGCTGCGTGTGATCCGCAATAAGTGTCTCATATTTTGTAATAATTTAGTACAAAGTTGTATTCTCTTTATCCTAAATTAAGTGATCCAAAATTTTCTAATTATGCACATATTCATATCTAAAACACATCTACATACTTGTAATATATTCCGGCACTTAATATGGGACGGACCGAGACACTTGTTACGGATCGGAATAGTGCTGTACATGTTAGGCTCGCACGAACACTAACGAGATATTTCTGCCACGTTTGCGTTAGACTACCCTGACCTGACAACCTCCATCGGTCCATCCAATGATTACCAGTGCCATGTGCTGATCAAGGAGTAATCGAATTGAAGTGGCTTATCTTGACGTTTTTTAAAAATAGATATATTTATTTTTAAGCAAATTTGAGACAATAATTACGGAACCTAGAATACTTTTTTTTCCGTTTACTTTTTTCCTCCAGGCGAAGACACGGAGCTAACTAGCTTAAGACACGACGCCGGCCGTGCATACATGATTGAGTCCAGCACAGCAGGCAGCAACACAGATCATAGATTAATTAGCGACTGTGACGTGGATGTGTGATACAGTATAAACTATATCCACACGTTGGTTGCTAGAACTGCTACCGTTTATTCCCTTTTAGTTCGCTAAGGATTACCCTGCGATTCATAATATGTTTCATAATATGTGTCGGCGATGTAGTACTTCCTCGATCCGTAAATAAATCAGCAACACTTATCATGGATGGAAGCTGCTCTTTTCTAAAAGGGAAAGAATTTCTGGCTTCTGCATCAATTGATGCACAAAACCGTTTTTAATGCAAGTAACTTATGGTCATACTTCCTCCGTCTCATATTAACTGACTTTCTATTACATGTATTTAGACACTTTTTAGGCATAGATACATCCATATTTGGGCAAATTTGAGTCACTTAATATGAGACAAAGGGAGTACAAGTCACCAAGTCACCGATCAAATATCATGGATACAAAAATAAACCAACAGAAAAGATCAGGCATAGCGAGTCTATGCATCTAGGCGTCTAATACATTGTCTGCCTGCGCGGTTGAAGATACCCCGAGAAATCATCTCCAGTCGTCGGTTGCATTCAATAGCCAAAGGTTTCGAAAGACACGCAGGAAAAATTAGGGCCATAGTCGAATCTAGTGCGTAGCTTTGTAAATAACTTGCAAAACATACAGAACTCTTGTTCGATTGAAAACAATATCATTTCTGCAATTTCAAACGGCTCAACAGAAAGGCGAAACTCCCATCCGAATATGAGCCTTAATCTTTTTATTTAAACCATTGAGCCAGTTCCCAACCAAATTAGTGATCCTAGTCGGTGGTCATTTTTTTTTTCCTCAACCCCACACAAACACCATGATGCTAAGGTTGGCTAGCTCAACGTCATACATCACAAGCTCGCAACGTTGAAAAACACAGCACTTTCGTATGCCAAACGAGAAGATGGAGGTCATTAGGTCAACGCCAGGCATCCGGTGCTCCGCAATTAGACGGGAGCATCGTTAGCATGGCACGTAGTACATTAGAACTGTGCAGCGCAGCACTTTGCTAGATGCACATGTAAAAAAGGAAAAAAGAAAGAAACAAAAGTAAGCAATGGAATTTCTGGCTACTTATTTATTCCTCGTGGGCTGGGACAAGCCGGTTTAGACAATCTACTCCATGGGCTCTTTCGAACGACGGCCTTTTGAGTTAGTTAACTTGCTCTGCGGTTGTTCTATAAAAAAAAAGTTGCTCTTGCGTCCGATTTGGCCTACGATAGTTTTCGAAACGGAGTGCTTTTGCATCGGTCTTGTTAAGTGCTGATTTGGCCTACGATTTTTCCGAAACGGAGTGCTCTTGCATCAGTCTTGTTAAGTGCCTATTTGTCCTACGATGTTTTTCGAAACGGGGCGCCTTTGCCTCGTCTCGTTAAGTGCAGAGAAATTTCACATAAAACTTGGGAAAACCATTATTTGTTTCAATATCGTTATGACATAGGCCAATTCGGCTATCAACACGCATTCTACCCTCTGCTGCACGCATTTACCCTCTGCTGATTTTTGTGAATATCGAGACAGACTCACAGGGCAGGAATACCCCTGTATGATCTGGAGCAAAAACTCGCTTTTTATTTGGAAAATCACATCCCAAAGAAAAATATGGAAAATTTCGAGCAGACAGTTGCAAAATAATTTCGGCCGACGTGGGAAGCGTGCCATGAGGTAGTACTCAGTTGATCTGCGACGTGAGAGGCGTCAGCAGGAACATCCGGGCGGCGTGCGGCGTCACGTTGAAGGGCATCTTGTCCGTGAACTTGGCGTCCAGCGTCTTGTGTTGCCAGAGGTCCCTGGCCTCGACGGCCATGCCGGCCGGGAGGCCGATGTCGTCCCAGCGCGCCGTGATCTCGGCCTCGTCCTTGGCGTGCCTGTTCAGCAGCACCACCGCCGTCCTGTACCCCGACAGCGGCGCAGCCCAGATCTGCACAAAAGTCAAAAGGGTACACATGTTAACGTTGTTGTATTTATGGACCTTTCGCTCAGTTGATCGGCGTGTCGGAGTGCGTCGTGGCTCACCTCGTTGCTCCCCTCCATCCTCACTTTCTTCCCCTGTACGCCGAGAGGATCTGCACCAACAGCAACACCATGATTCAGTTTTGTTTACCTTTTCCAGGAAACGCGTCACACATAGCTGAACTGAAAGCCTGGATAGTACGGGGCAGAATTTCAGGATATGGGTCACCTTGGTTGACGGCGATCACTTCCGTGTTGGCCAGGATGTCGTAGGTGTCCTGCGACATGTGCCTCACGTCGCAGCCGATGATCAGAGGCGCCTACACATATGGTATTTGGACATGTTCCATGATCAGACGGACGGAAACAAAGCTGTCATAAACTCTGTGAGCAAGCAGCAGATTGCCCACCTTGGAGATTGCCCAGATGCTGAAGTGCACGATGTACTCGTCGTTGGTCATCCCTCCATTGCCCACTTCCAGCATGTCAGGATCTACGAGATACACACCCGCGCGCGTAAGATCATACTAGCTCTGTTATCTGTAACATCGATGAGATGACTAGGTCCGTAAGACAGTGAGAGACGCACCGTTCCAGCCGCCGGGGCGTGCGTACTCGGCCCACACCTCGTTCTGGTCCGCCCTCGACGTCATGCTGTCCCAGGTGTCCTCGATGTCGTTGGTGGTTCTCCAGCTGTTGCCGTAAGCCGCGGCCCATCGCGCCGGGTGCATGTCGCCCCTGCAGGTGCAGCAAAAGGGAGGAGGAATTCATCAGGCCAGGCAGAATTCAGGCCTTCAGCATCACCAGGATCGCAAGGCAGGTACTATTATGATACCATTCGCAGATCGAGAAGTAGATCGGGTGGCCGGCCTTCATCAGCGCCTTGCTCATCTCAGGGTACCTCTCCAGCGGCTTCAGGTCGCCGTTGTTGCAGTTGTCGTACTTGAGGTAATCCACTCCCTGCAACCGAAATCAACCAACCATCCAAGACCCATCCATCAGATGTCTTGTACAGAGTTAAACACTGCAATCACGAGGGGGGTCAAAGCTTCAATTACCCATGACGCGAAAGTTTTTGCGTCCTGCTCCTCGTACCCGAGGGATCCAGGCTGAGCCTTGGCGCAGGTCTTGTATCTTCTCACACAGAAAACATACGAGCAGGCAAAAACAAAGTCACAACACACACCGGCGACAAAACCGACAGTTTTAGGTCTTGTTTGTTTGACTTTCAGTTTCAGCTTTTGATGCTTTCAGCAATCTCAAAAACACTTTTTCTGTTTACACGTGAAGCTGAGAAGCACCTCCAAACGTGCTTTTGATGTTTTTGGTGCTTCATGTGTAAATGGAAGAAATACTTTTAAAATCGCTAGAAACCCCAAAAGCTGGTTCGACTGAGCTTACCCTGCGTCGGAGTAGATCCCTAATTTGAGCCCCTTGCTGTGGACGTAGTCAGCGAGCGCTTTTATCCCGTTCGGGAACGTACTCTTTTTCGCCACAAGGTTCCCCTGCAGCGACATACAGTAGGAACATGAAAACATAAAAAAAAAGAAGAAGAAGAAGGCTTGCAGTAGGAACAAGAAAACATCAAAAAAGAAGAAGACGGCTTGCAGTTGCAGACACAACTCTGTATAGCGCGATTGAGCACAGAGCTCGCTCTGCATAACACAATTACACAAGTAGTACTAACCTTGGCATCACGTTCGGATTCTGCCCAGCAATCATCTGACATGAAAACAAACACGCAGAGAATGAGTTCAGATCAATCCGGCCCTAATTAATCAACAAACCTCCCGAAGTGTTTTGTCGACACGGAACAGACGAGAAGAAAACAATCGAAAAACAGACAAAACATCAGAAACGGGAGCAAGAGACGCACCAAGGTTGACGTATCGGTAGCCGGCGGCTGCGAGCCCGGTGGAGATGAGCGCGTCGGCTGAAGAAGAAAACAAAATTTTTAAACAAGAGTTGTTTACACCGTTGCTGAAATCCAGTAAGATCAAAAGGAGAATAGTTAACTACCTGTCTCCCTGATGACGACCTCGCCGTTGCCGTCGCACCCGAAGTGATTCCAGCTGTTCCACCTGCAGGCAACGTCGATGGCGATTAGAAGAAGACGAAGGGATTTTCGATGAAATTAAGGGGAGCTAAGCTATACCCCATGGGTGGAGTGGAGCCGAGGCCATTGGCCAGCATGCTCCTCCGGTGGGCTTCTCCCACGTGCACCACCTTGGCCTCGCCCACGGCGGCGACGCTCGCCAGCACCACCAGCAGCAGCATCGGCATCAGCGCCGGCGCCGGCAGCCTAGGCCACGGCGAGCCTCCACGGTTGCCCTCCATTGATCTCGCGCTCTCCCTGCCTGTCCTGAATCGGAACGTAGCTGCGGCCTCGGTCTAAGTGTACGATCAGAGGGGGAAGAGTCAAATTGCCCGCGATTTGGCGCAACTCGTGTGTTTATATTTTGCTCTGGCAATTGATTAATCGTCATACAATTATAATCCTAATCAGCTCACAAATAGAATCGAGCTAGTAATTCTAAGGACGGGGACAGGAGATCTGGCAGATGCTCGTACTACCACATACTCCTTCTACAGGGTTTCAGTTTTCCAAATCGTGCAAATTATAGTCGTGCTGTCGGTTGTTTCGGTGTGTGATTTCTAGCCAGCTGTAGAAGTTCTATACTTGTCAACATAGGTAAATTGCCAGTGATTTTCTGCCACGTGTACATTGCTGGAGGCCGGAGAAGGGGCTCGAAAGAGCCGAGGCCCACACTGAAAACGATTGGCGTGGAAGATGGCACGTTTCCGTAAACTGTCTGGATCCCACCTTACTATCCTCTCGTTTTCTCCTGCGACCTGCGCCTGCGTTATCCTCTTTCCATGCCGGGGCCCACAGGTCAGTCAGACAGTCAAGCGCGCGGTGTGCAGAGTGATCGACCGGAGCTTCCACTCGCATGATCGGCCCGACCCCATCGGTCCGGACAGGCACCAGCGGCAGATACCTATCCTGCAGGTTCCTCCAAAGAAGAATTAAAAAAGAGAGAAATGAAGATACGTTATCCTGGTTCCTGGACTGGAAGTACGTACGTACGCATCATGAGTTCACCCCATACGCTGCTCTCCACGGAAGCATGTAGAGGCGCGAAATTAAACTCGCAGGAGATTCTGCATGCCTGATATATATCACCTCGGGAATTGTTGACTCGTTTGCGAGGATAAGATCATGGCACTCGCTCGCTTGTGGTTCGGTGAGACGTGCTCTACTTCTGTTCCATCCTCTCGATTGATCCGTTTGCTGCATGTTAACATAAACTATCATGAGTAGTACTAACATTAATTTTGTGACGATTAGGTAGAGCTCAATCAAGATGACGTTCACGGGCAACGAGCGAGTGGCTTCCGAGAGGCACATGTGCGTTTAAGCGTTTCCTTTTTTCTTGTGTAAATTAAGGACCATTCAAGCGTTTTCAATGCCATGGAACCGGTGCTGGCCCCGCACTATAATCCTGAAGCGGAAAAGTGGCGTGTTCGTTTCGTACGTACCTTGATCACCTTGTGACAAATTAAACAACGTAGTACGCGTCGGTGATCATCGATCGATCACCGACTCCGGAAGTAACCGTCCGAATTAAGGAAGGCGCGATTCGATCGATCAAGGAAGCTAGAGACCAACGGCCGGCCGGGTGGCAGTTATTCTTGCGTCGCGCGCGCGTGCTTTCATTCGACGCGGACTTGCGCTGAGCCCTGCCCCTGGGTGCTCCCGGCTACAAGCACCGCCGGCAGCGGTCGCCGTCCTCGCAACCGTGTTCTAGAAGAACTTATTTTACAACCGCCGTGTCGCTTACAAAGTGAGGCGGCCGTACGTGTCCCCTGATCCGATCCCACGATGCGCGTACGTGGCCCCAATCCAAGCCCTCTGTTTAATACGAGTAGATTAATTACGTGCAAAACCGGACCCCCAAATAATCAGCGTTCGCACCGGGCCACCGGGGGCGAGCAATGATTAACCTACATGATTAATCGTCCATATCACACACACGCCGCTAATGACCAGCATAAACTATTCCCCTACGGGCTCCACGCGCACACACCAACCCCGACTGGTCAGAGAGAGAGAAGGGAGAACGGTGCCAGAAATGAATCTCGCCTCGCCGCCGCTGTGCTGTATATAAGCCCCCCACCGACCGCCGAGCCGGGGATCTCGTCTCAGCGCCGGAATCACCAAACTGCCCTTTCCCAAGCACCCCCGACCCTCTCACTCCACCAGCCAACCCCCCGCCTCCTCCCGGCAGCGAAAAGGTAGATTTTTATTTCCCTCCTGCCTGCCCCCGACATGACGCCGCATCTGCCCGTGCCGTCCCGCCCGGCGCCGCGCCACCTGCTCGACGCCGGGGCGCCGCCCTCGCCGCAGCAGCACCACCGCCGCCGCAGGCGCCGCCGCCTCTGCCCGCCGCGCGCCCGGGCATCCGCCGCCTCCTCCCCCTCTTCCTCTGTGCGATGCTGCGCGGCCGCCGCGCCGCAGCCGACGGTGGCGGCCGCGCCGGCCGCTACGAGGACGAGGGTGTTCGTCGTGTCCGACCTGCACACCGACTACCCGGAGAACATGGACTGGGTGCGCCGGCTCGAGGTCGGGGCCAGGGACGCGGGAGGCGTCGACGCGCTCGTCGTCGCCGGGGACGTGGCGGAGACCAGGGACAACTTCGCGCGCACCATGGAGGCGCTCAGGGACCGGTTCGAGGCCGTCTTCTACGTGCCTGGGAACCACGACCTCTGGCTGCGCCGCGAGGGTGGCCGCTACGTGAGTTGATTTCGCTTCCCCCCTTTTCTTTCCTCTGTTTGACTTCCTTGTGCTGCAAGCAAGGTGTTTGACGAAATGCATTGCCGTACTGCTTCCGGCGGATCATAGTCTTCAGTATTGAAACGGCTGCCTGCTTTACGTTCGCTGCTGTGTAGAAAGTCGTTGCTTAAAGGTGCTAATTCGAGATGTAGTGCAAAGGTTACCAACGAGGTTTTTATTTTGATCACCGGTTTCTGGCAGTCTTGTTAATTTGAGCCACATTTCAGCTGTGAACCTACTATTTACTGGCACACTGAGTGGTGTTGGTTCTTGTTTTCTGTGTGAAAGGCTTAGACGTTGGATATTTGTTGCTGGGAGAGTTATTAAATAGCTTGTACACAAATTTTATACAACTGAAAGGATGCGACAATGCTTGTATTGTTGGATTGTAGCTACTAACATACTAAAATAGGAGTTCATTATGTTTTCCTTTCAGCGCATCATTAACCTGTTATGTATATTGGTCTGCTTGCTCAGTTGCTCAATTTATTTTTTTCCAGATGGATTCGCTGGAGAAACTGACTGCATTGCTTGATGCGTGTAGTGAGCTGGGTGTAGATACAGGCCCAAGAACGATAGGTGACTTGGGGATCATACCATTGTTCTCATGGTATCACAAGGTTGCTTGTTTTTCCATCCATTACCGTAAAATTTTATTCTAGATCGTGATGCACCATGTTACTATTATACTCATCTTGCTTGATCACATTCCAGAGCTTTGACAAGGAAAAGGATGTCAACAGTGTGCGTGTTCCTTCATTAGAGATGGTAAGTTAGTCTTTTCCTCAATTTCTAGTTCTCATTTGCAATTTAGTTATAGTGTTAGCACATTACCCAGTAGGAGTTTCAACTAATGCAGGTCATTGAGTTCTTGAATTCTGTTTCCTACTAGGAGTTTCTATGTATTCTTTTATGATACAAAAAACTATTCTGCGACCTGTGTCCAAAAGCATTATAAGGATGTGCATTACTCAGAGTGTTAGGCTGTTTGCTGAAATACTTAAGAAATAGGCTCTAATGCACAATGAGAAAGATTGAGCCGATGTACATTCGGAGGTTTTTAGGTGTAGACATCCAGGTGCCATTTTATTTTGATTTTCTTTTCTTATGAAAGTACAGTGCTCAACTCCTACTGACATGCATGCACTAACATGTTCATGGTTCTGTATGATCAGGCTTGTAAAGACTTTCATGCTTGTCAATGGCCTTCGGACTTGGGAAGTGATGATGAGGCTCTTGCTGTTTACTTTGACAAGTTGAATGACAAAAACAATGATGCTATTGAAGAAGTAAAAAAGAATAGCAAACAGATACTAACGTTTTCACACTTTGTACCAAGGTGAGCACCTCCTATCTTTGCTGTGCCATTCTATTTCCCAGAAATCTTGTTGATTCTGAATATACTTCATTGATACTTGTTCCATACAAATTATCTGCTCAATTCAATCTCTGTGATATCTTTAGATTGGTCAAAACTGCATAGGAGACCATGTTTCTTTAGGGCTACCATACCTTCATTTAGGTGATTCCATACATGTCTCTTTCTTTATTAGTCATCATCCTTTGGGCATTTAGAGTCATAGTTGGCAAATGTGTTTTTGATACAAATTGCATTTTTATGCTAAGAACACCTCAACGAGAAATCCTCTTGCTGAAGCAACGCTTGATGCCAAATAAGGCAACTTTTTAAAATCCAGTAACAACTTGCTATATGACCAGTTATTCCCGAGGTAGCCATTTGGTGTGTACATGAGAGTACTCATTACGGATACTTATTTTCACTTGCTATATGACCATTTATTCCGTAGGTAGCCATTTGGTGTGTACATGAGAGAGTACACATTACGCACCGGAAGACTCATTTTCACACTGGCTGTGTAACTACATCAAGTTGCTGATGTATTAAGCTATTATGATGAAGTCTATCCCCCGTCATCTAGCTGCTCTTTCTTGGCCTCTTAGGACTTCGCTGATATTTCAATAGGATATGTTAGCGTACAAGTAACAAACCTCATAGCCCCCAACTAATATCTTCTACTGAACTCTGCAGGCAAGAATTATGTCCAGAGAAGAGAATGCTTTACTATCCAAACCTTCCGAAGGTCATCGGCTCTGATTTTTTGGAGAGGAGACTGAGGGCTATACACAGCAACAGGGAAGATGGAGCAGCCTGCCATGTATTCGGGCACACACATTTCTGTTGGGATTCTGTCGTTGACGAGATCAGGTATTAATCTGACCATTTTCTTGGATCAAAATGCACAATGCTTATGCTAATCAGATTGGTCCTCCAACGCAGGTACATACAAGCGCCTCTGGCATACCCTCGAGAAAGGAAACGAAGGATGAACGGAGGCGAAGGATGGTTGCCATTTTGCGTATACCGCGACGGCTTCAACCCTGATATATACCCTGCTATATGGTCAGACTATTACAACAAGAACAGCAGGGAACCTGAGAACACCCAGCTCGCACCGTGGGTTGCCAAGTATTTTAGAAAGTACTACTGACCCTTACACCTCGCATCTCCAGTGCTTGCAGAACAAGCTGGGTACGGTTGAGCTGTCGAGGGCAACTCTGAAGTCTGCCTTTTACCTGGAGGAAAAGAAAAGGAAGAGATTGACGTTTTACCTGTACATGTTTTTTTTTCCTTTCCTTTTTGTATTTTTTTTTCTTGTTTCCACTCTTACCACAACTGTTCTGCAAGCGCCCTCTTGTGCTGGATGTATGCTGGAAAAATAATGTAAAGATTCTTGTAAGCCTTGCTTCAAAGATATTAACACGCTCAAGTCACTAGATAGATCTGTTCGTCTCCCCTGTGAACTGCAACTTCATACGCAGTGATAAATGTGTGGCACCCCTTTGCTACTGCTAAACTTTGACCGCCATTTATATGCGCCTTCGTCTTCCCTCAAAGAGTGGAAGGTGAAAGGGCTTCTTTTAGTCCCTGTTCCATTCAGCACCGACAAATGAAACAAAGTTTCTGTTAAAGCTCCAGTTGTTACAAACCGCGGCTATTGTCAAAATAAGATACTTCCTAAATTTTTGACTTAAATTTGTCCAAACATGCCAATTTTTGACTTAAATTTGTCCAAATATGCCAAATATGAATGTATCTATTCTTAAAAAAGTCTAGATACATGTAATATTTCGACAACAATTTAGAATTGGAGGTACCCAAATATGTATGTATCTATTCTTAAAAAAACGTATCTAGATACTTGTATTTTGACAATAATTAACGGAATAGTAGTTCACTAGCACCCAGCAAGGTAGCCTGAGACAATGAGTTCCTTGATCAGCCATGGCTTGAATTACCAGCGTTTTCCTTCAGGCCTTCAGCTCATTATCATTCTGATGTTTTTTTCCCTGGCACTGCATGCACTTGCCCTCGTGTGATAATTTTCAGTTCATGGTTCCAACTCGGAAGTTTTAAGTTTAAGGTCAAAGCCATCAAAGGACATGAGGCTATTCAGCCTACGGGTAAAACACGGCGGCTCACCCAGAACAGAACACTGAACACGTCTTATCAGCCATCAGAACAACTCTGAACAGCTCCTCTTTTCCAAGCCAAAACTGTCTCTTGAGCATTTTGTTTTGTCTGCATGATTTTGCAACTTACTGTGGTCACTTTCTAGATCGAGATGGCCTACGGCTTCGCTGAAATTTAGACGAGCCGAGGCTGGAAGTCTGAAAACCGAACAACAGGAACTCCTGCCGGCTGCCGCCATCTTTTCGCTGACCTTCTGTCTCTCCATCTGTTCCGCCTGATAAAATAGTGCTGCACAACGTACCCAGCAATGCCTGCACCCAGCATCACAACCCCAAAGAACAAAAGACATACTCCTATATGACGTCTGGGTACTCATTTCGCAAATGATTTGAAGTACTTATTACACGACGGGTATGTACGTTGCTGACCATCGGCCATCAAGTAACCAAAGGAAAGTACACACAACCGGGCGCAAACAGCAGCTCCCCTCCTTATTAACCACTTCACACACTCTTATACATACATGGAAATATATTAAGCAGTACTGTATTATTGTAGCATCTGGGTTTGGAATTTCAAGGCGAACAGCAGCGTCTAGTAGTCCTCGGGCGCGAGGGGCTGGTGCGTGTGGGCGGCGGCGGTCTCGGAGGCCGGGATGACGAGGTACTCGTAGAGCAGCCCTGCGATGCCGGCCCCGAGGAACGGGCCGACCCAGTAGACCCAGTGGTGGCCCCATCGCCAGCCCACGAGCGCCGGCCCGAAGACGCGGGCCGGGTTCATCCCGGCGCCGTCGAACGGGCCACCGGCGAGCATGTTAGCCCCGAGCAGGAAGCCCACGGCGAGCGGGCCGATCGTGCCCACGCTCCCCCGCTTCGGGTCCATCACCGTCGCGTAGTAGGCGTACATGAGGCCGAACGTCATCACCGCTTCCAGCAGCACCGCGTGCCAGTCCCGCACGCCTGCCGCCAGCGAGAACCCTGGCGGCCGCTGCACGCACGCACAAGAGACGAGACCAATTAATTGGTTAGATTGACAGTGATTATGGACCGGAGTAAGTACAAATTAAGAGGAGGAGGAGGGAGGGTTTGGATGGGTACCATGCCTCCGGTGGTGAGGCGGAGGAGGAGGGAGGCGACGATGGCGCCGAGGAGCTGGGCGACCCAGTAGAAGAGGGCGCGGACGAGGGTGATGCGGCCGCCCAGGAGGGCGCCGAAGGTGATGGCGGGGTTCACGTGCCCCCCGGAGATGTTGACGGCCACGGACACCGCCACGGCCAGGGCCAGCGCGTGCGCCAGGGCCACCGCCACCAGGCCGCCCGCCGTGCTCATGTCATGGTACAGCTTCCCTGCATACATACGGACGCGCAACGTTAAAGAAAGACCAGCCAGAGAGCTAGTTAGAGCATGTTTTTTGTGTTAGTACCGACCGAGCGAGAGGATGGAGCCCTCGGCGGCGAAGACGAAGATGGCGGTGGCGAGGAACTCGGAGATGGCGGCGCGGATGGTGTCCGGGTGCGTCGCGTCCTCGCTGCGCCCCACCGTGAACCCACGCCGGCCCGCCGTCGAACGCGCCGCCGTGCTCATCGTCGACACGCGCGCACGGAACTTATTTTGCTCTCTCTCGCTCGCTCTCTTCTTGCTTAATTCGCCTAGCTTCTCTTCGCTTAGCCCACGACGTCGTAGCTGGAATCGTAGTACGAGAATGAAATATATGCGACCAACTGTGGCCGCTCTGGAGTTAATACAAGTAGCTAGCCGGGGCCGTGTGTGAGTTGTGACGACGACCGACAGCGCTGGTGCGCGGTGGCCTACGACGTGGCATCGTGAGGAGTCGCGCCCGCGACACGTGTGGGGGACGACGCGCCACAGCGGTGGCACGTCTCTCGCCTCGGTCAGGGACTCAGGGTGGCGTCTGGATTTGCCCGTGCATGCAGTGTACGTACGTGCCATCGGCAATGGAATGGACTAACTCGATCGCGGCGGCTTGGCTTCGTCTCGTGCTCATCTTGTTCGGTGGGGACGATCGACGTGCCACCTGCCAGGTCACGGTAATGCATGCAAGCCACGGTGCTTTGCCTTACACACGAAGTTAGTTAGGAGCATACGATACTCTTCCTTCTTCTTCGGTTCTTCCTAGTACAGAAACGTGCTTAATTTAGTTAGGCCCTGTTTACGAAAGCATCTCTTGCTTAGAGTGATCTGAGCCAGTGATTTCTTGACCCTTATTTCCTTCCGTTTTGGGCCTAGCTAGGACGCGGCGAGTTGACGGTTACACCCGCGCGCTAAATTTCAACAAAATGTATTTTTCAGGACTTCAATTACATCACAGCATCCGATTTACCCGTTCAAGAGAAAACATCACAGCATCTGATTTTCTTCCACCATTCCACCGCTTCGGCAGAACAGTCACACCCCGCAACAGCAATCACGAATGGCAGAGCTTGTTTCAATTTTCAATCTGAACAACCTTCAGAACAACAACTTTGTGGTCATTCAATGATTCAAAGAAAATGCAAGACTGTTTTAAACTTTGATGATTCGGCCAACTTTAAGAGTATCAAATTAAAGCTTTCAAACTGGAGGCCTCGTTTTCTTTTGGAAAATCGATTGGGAGCTTTCAAGATAATGATGGAATCAACTTTCAGAACATTGAATAAGAGCGCTTCCAGAAAAAAATAATCGAGCCAACTATAAGAAAACTGAAACAGGCTTTATGGAATCAGCTCTTATAATCGAATCCGATCTTTGAAAAATGGAGTCAACTATTGAAAATGAGTAAATTACATGAAAACGTACACATATCTAGCGGATCTTGTGACACACTAGCCTACCGTTCAATATGATTGATAGAATACTCATATCAACGAGGTACACCTTCTTTTTCAGAAACCCATCCAAAAAGAACCTCAAAGTTAAGCGTGCTTAGCTGAGAGCAATTTGAGGATGGGTGACCGACCGGAAAGTTTCTCTCGGGAGCGCATCAGTGAGTACAAAGTACGTTGGAAAGACATGTGTTAGTCTGTGGAGCCAGTCTTGAAGCTTAGACAGCTGCCAGGAGTGACGCTGGGTGTTACATATTGGTATCAAAGCCGACCGCATATGGGCCGGTGTGTGCCAAGAGGGGACGATATGTGACTGACGATGACGTCAGGTCCTTTGAGGAGGGTGTGTGTGACACATCGGCCCACGACTTAATAGGATTTTTTAGAATAATCATATCAACAAGTTATACTTTCTTTTCCGGAAGCCCATCCGAAAAGAACCTCAAAGTTAAACGTGCTTGGCTGAGCACAATTTAAGGATGGATGACCTGAGGACAAAGTGCGCTGGAAAGACAGGTGTTGGTCCGTGAGGCCAGTCTTGAAACCTATATAGCTGTTAGGAGTGACGCTGAGCCGTTACAGCTCTTCTAATAGAAAACCTCAAATCCATGTAATTGTAACTGACACCCACACCCACAACTCTAATACTAACGAGTAACAAATGACCCCGAAATGGCCGGTTTGGCCATGTTACTGATTCGGGACCACGTGTCATACGAAATAGCCGTTTTTTGTGGCTCAAGTATCTCGGCTCCCCTCTCTCCTCCCTCCCTCGGGCTCTGCCCCCGGCACATCTCCTCACTTCCTACTGCTTAAGTCTCTCCGGCAGCCTGTCGATGACCTCGGTCTGCACGGCGTCGACTATGAACCCGCGCAACGAGCGCATGCTGAACTCGAGGCTGGCGTTTTTTCGCTGCCACTGCTCGCCCATCGGGTTCAAGAGGCTGCCGCAGAGGAAGTCGTGGAGCATGGAAATGGAGCGGGCGCCCTTGGGGTAGTTGGCAAAGTTGGTGCACACAGGATGTGCTCGACGTCGGCTGGGTTGCCGATGACCCTGCTGGTGATCAGCCCGAGGATCTAGAAGCCCATCCTCTGCCATGCATGGTCGGCTTCTTGGCTAGAGCTCTCGCCAGGTGATTGCCTCCACGGGTTGCCGCCCCTGCCGCCGCTTACCCCAGCAGCCACTGTGGGTGTTGGAACACGGCTCTCAGTCTCAACGATCGGTAACAACTCAGCCCGAGTCCTTCGCTTGGCTCGCACGTTCTCCAGTTACGGGCGCGGTGATCGTGGCCACCGCACGCACGTCTTGCGCCTTGCTCGCCTACGGGCTAGCTTTTCTGTTGTACATGCAAGCTTATCCAACTGTACATGTAACGTGTATTTATACCCTTCGGTGAGGCAATCAATACAACAAGTTGAGAGCCCTATCATTCTTCTTGGTATCAGAGCGAATTCAATCCTTTTCCACCTTCCACAATGAGCAGCTCGCCGCGTTCCCTGCGCCGCAGCCGCTCCTTTGGTGACGACGCCATCGACACCACTCATCTCCGTGTCCACACCTCTCGCGCCGCTCCTCACCTCTCTGTGACGCCACCTGCTCCTCCAGCACCGGCTCCAGCCCGACACCCAGTCATCGACGCCCTTCCTCGACCGGTGATGCGCCCAGTGCCTTCCCCGCCTGCTCGCGGACACCCTTCGGCACCTCCTTCCACCTCCCTCGTGGCTGCTCCTGACGCTGCCACGACGCCGCTGGCAGATGCCGGCGGATCTTCCTCGACCGGACCTGACCAGTCCATGCACCACACCACGATCGGCCACTACAACTTCAAGCTGGACCCTGCTGCGGACAACTACTCCAGGTGGAAGCGCATCTTCTATTCCGTTCTCTGCAAATATCATGTGCAGGACCACGTCGACGAGGAGTCTGATCCCCTCCTCCGGAGCACCGAGTGGCGCCATGCCGATATTACTATCGTGCTGTGGCTCTATGCCACCATCAGCGACGATATTCGACGTCGTCATGTCTCCTGAGCACACCGCCTTCACCATCTGGAACCAGTTGCACACCTTCTTCCGGGACAACCAACCAGCGCGGGCGATCCACATCGGCGCTGAGTTCCGCGCCCTCATCCAGGGAGACATGTCCATCGGCGCCTACTGTCGCCGCCTGAAGGCCCTCGCCGACGCGCTCTCTGACGTTGACGAACCTGTCTCCGACCGCACGCTCACTCTGCAGCTCATCCGCGGCCTCAGTCGCCGATTTCAGGTGATGGCGTTCGTGCTGCCCATACAGATCCCCTTCCCCACCTTCGTCCAGGCGCGATCTCGTCTTCTTCTAGAAGAGAGAGCCCTCAACGAACGAGAGCGCTCTGAGGGCTCCACCGCGCTCTACATCGGAACCGGCTCCCTCCGGTGGCGGGAACAACTCCACCGATCGCCAATCCCCTGGCGGTCAGCAGGACAAAGGGAAAGGCGTCACCAACAACTCCGGCTCCGGCGACCGCGGCAGAAACAGGGGCCGTGGGCGTGGCCACGGGCGCGGCGCGCCATCACCTTCAGGCGGTCGCGGCGGTCAGCAGCAACAGCAACAGCAGCCGTGGATGGGGTACTTCGCCCCTTGGGGTGCACCTCCGCCCAACGTCGCACAATGGCGCGCCCCGTGGGCTGCTCCCAACGCTGCCGGTGTCCTCGGACCTCGCCCCGGCGCTCCTCACCAGGCCTACCCCGTCGCTGCACCGCCTACGCCGTGCACACCGAGCTGGGATCAGTACTCGGCCCTGAACGCAGCACTCCAGAACGTGTCCCTGCAGCATCCCAACTCCAACTCCGATTGGTTCATGGACACAGGCGCCACCTCGCACGTCGCTGGACACTCAGGTAACCTCGACCGGTCTTCTTCCGTTTTAGCGCATAATGCTCCTCACATTGTTGTTGGAAACGGTACAAGGATCCCCGTGACTGCCACCGGCTCCACACACCTCACTTCCCACCCCTTTACTCTCAACAATATTCTAGTCTCTCCTTATATTGTTAAGAATCTTATTTCCGTTCGTCGCTTTACTATCGGCAATTATTGTTCTGTTGAATTTGACCCGTTCGGTTTCACTGTGAAGGATCTAGCCACCAAGAAAATCATCATGAGGTCCAGTAGCTCGGGGGATCTATATCCCTTCTTCGGCTCTAATAATCATCAGGCGTGTACTGCCATCGACACCGCCGATCTCTGGCATCGACGACTAGGACACCCAGGCCGAGCCTCCCTTTCTGTTATTTCCCAGTTTCTTTCACAACCATGTAATAAAGAACCTCTTAGGCAGTCTCCTGTATGCGATTCTTGCCATCTTGGAAAGCAGCCTCGTCTGCCATTTAGCTCATCTTTATCTCATACTACTGCCCCGTTTCAATTACTTCATTGTGATTTATGGACCTCTCCTGTGAGCAGTTTTTCTGGTTATCAATACTACCTTATTATCCTTGATGACTATTCTCATTACTCATGGACTTTTCCTTTGCGCGCCAAATCTGATACTTCTCTTACGATTCAGCGATTTATTTTCTATGCTCACACTCAGTTTCATGTTCCTGTCCAGTGTGTTCAATGCGACAATGGTGGCGAATTCATTAACACTTCTCTCCGGGATTTCTTTGGGCGTTATGGCATCTCGTTTCGCATATCCTGCCCACAAGTCTCCCCAAAATGGCAAGGCCGAGCGCATGATACGCTCCACCAATGACATTCTCTGTACCCTTCTCCTACACGCCTCCATGCCACCTAACTATTGGGTCGAAGCCCTTCACACCACCACCCATCTCATTAACATTCGACCTTCCCGTGTCATTAACGGACAAACACCACACTACCGTCTCTTCGGTCATCACCCTATCTATGATCACCTTCGTGTTTTCGGGTGCCTATGTTTTCCCAATGCCTATGCCACTTCCCCTAACAAACTATCTCCTCGCTCCACACCTTGTGTCTTCATCGGCTACCCCCTAGAGCACAAAGGATATCGCTGCCTAAATCTCCAGACTCGAAAAGTCATCATATCCCGTCACGTCACCTTTGATGAAGGGCGGTTTCCTTTTTCCACTCCACCTGCCATCCCAAACGCCACGCCTATACCTACCGGAGCGGATTCCCTGCCCCTACCGCCCACGATCCCGCCCGAACCTCGTGCGCCTCGTACTTCCGGGATCCCAACCCTATCCCCACCGGCCTCTCCTGTCTCGCCACCTGGCACCAACCTCCACCCCTCGCCCGACCGAGCCGCTCCCGCATCACCCCCTGGTTCACCCAGCGGCCTGCGGCCCACCGAGCTCCACCAGCCCAGCGGCCCACCGAGCCCCACCAGCCCCAACCACCAGCCGCCACCCTCTCCCCCCATTCCCATCAAAGCCGTTCCTGTAAATCCACCCAGCAACCTGCACCCCATGCGCACGAGAGCTAAATCCGGCTACCACCTTCCCAAGCAAATTTTCGATCTCTCTACCACCGTCACTACCATTAGCCCGATCCCATCCTCCTACCGTGTAGCATTAAAGGATCCTAACTAGTACAATGCGATGTTAGAGGAGTACAATGCGCTTTTACGAAATGACACTTGGTCGTTGGTGCCTTGTCCTGCAGATGCAAATGTTGTGACGGGGAAGTGGATCTTTCGCCACAAGTTCAATGCTGATGGCAGCCTCGCACGCTACAAAGCCAGATGGGTGCTCCGCGGCTTCACGCAACAGGCCGGCATCGACTACAGCGAGACTTTCAGCCTGGTTGTGAAACCGGCCACGATTCGGCTCGTCCTCAGCCTCGCCACGTCTTCCTCGTGGCCCATGCACCAACTCGATGTGAAAAATGACTTCCTTCATGGGCACCTCAACGAGACCGTCTACAGCTCCCAACCTGCCGGCTTCATCGACACCTCGCGGCCCTCGCATGTCTGCCGCCTACGCAAGTCCCTTTATGGGCTAAAGCAAGCGCGACGCGCATGGTTCACCAGGTTCACCACATATTTGCTATCCACCGGCTTTATTACTTCCAAGGCAAACTCATCGCTATTCATCTTGCATCGCGGCACCGCAACAGCCTACCTCTTGCTATACGTAGATGATATTATACTCACTGCCAGCACCCCAGCACTCCTCCAATCCATCATGACGTCTCTGCATAGCGAGTTCTCTATGACAGATCTTGGCGATCTGCACCACTTCTTGGGGATCAACGTGACATGTACTTCTCGAGGACTCTTTTTGTCGCAGGAACAGTACGCCCTGGAGGTGCTTGATCGTGCATCCATGTTGAACTGCAAGCCACTGTCTACTCCGATCGACACGAAGTGCAAGCGGTCTTCATCCGACGGCGACCTGTGCAAGGATCCCTCTCTCTACCGCTCTCTGGCCGGGGCCTTGCAGCATTTGATGCTGACTCGGCCTGACATCTCCTATGCGGTTCAGCAGCGCTGCTTGTTCATGCACGCCCCGCGCGACGGCCATTTCCAGCTTCTGAAGCGCGTTCTTCGCTACCTGCGAGGCACAACTCGCCTCGGCCTGCAGATCCATGCCTCGTCAGCACACAACTTGGTGGCCTACTCCGACGCCGACTGGGCAGGATGCCCGGACACTCGCAAGTCGACTTTGGGATTCTGCATCTTCCTCGGTGACAACCTCGTCTCGTGGTCCAGCAAGCGGTAGCAGACCGTTTCGTGGTCCAGTGCCGAAGCCGAATACCGTGCTGTTGCCAACTCCATCGCCGAGGCGTGCTGGCTCCGTCAACTACTCTAGGAACTCCATCGACCATCCACGGTGGCAACCATCGTCTACTGCGACAACATCTCGGCCATGTACATGTCCGGGAATCCCGTTCAGCATCAGCGCACCAAGCACGTCGAGATCGATCTCCACTTCGTGCGCGAACGCGTCTCTCTCGGCGAGGTGCGCGTGCTTCACATTCCGACTACCATGCAGTTCGCGGACATCTTCACCAAAGGTCTGCCGTCTTCCGTCTTCACCGAGTTCAGGTCCAGCCTCAACGTTCGTGATGACCCCGTTTCGGCTGCGGGGGGCTGTTGGAACACGGCTCTCAGTCTCAACGATCGGCAACAACTCAGCCCGAGTCCTTCGCTTGGCTCGCACGTTCTCCAGTTACGGGCACGGTGATCGTGGCCACCACGCGCACGTCTTGCGCCTTGCTCGCCTATGGGCTAGCTTTTCTGTTGTACATGCAAGCTTATCCAACTGTACATGTAACGTGTATTTATACCCTCCGGGGAGGCAATCAATACAACAAGTTGAGAGGCCTATCATTCTTCTGTGGACGCGGGCTGCCCTAGCCGCCGCCCCCGCCATGGGCTACCCCTGCCGCCTCCGCTGGTTGCATCGGCCGCTAGCCGTCCCCGCTGCCGCCGCGTGCTAGTCTCTTGCATATTTGACCCAGGAGCTAATCGGCGAGGTCGAGGCCGACATGAACGTCGACGAAGCTCTATTCCAAGCCGTCGCCTCACTCCTCCTGGTCGGCTCGGCTCCTAGCTCGGCTAAAGCCAATGGGGGTTAGAAGAATAGATCTAGAAAGTAGACTCCGGAGTATTAGGTGTGCGTTCTGTTTTTCGGTTTGGTTTATAGGGTTTTTCGGTTAATACGGTTTGCGTATTTCAGGTAATACGGTTTCGTATAAAAATACGGTTTGGTTTCGGTTATCTATATAATCTATAAAGTTGATCCCCACTAACTGCAATTTGCAAGCTTGGCATGCAAGTCGTCCACATCATCGTCCATATCATGCACATCATGGGCATTCAAAAGCTCCACATCACCATCAACATCATGTGTTGTTGTACACTAGGAATCTATATAATTTATAAAGTTGATCCCTACTAACTGGAATTAATGTTTGCAGGCTTGGCATGCATGATGTCCACATCATGCACATCATGGGCATTCAAAAGCTTCACATCACCATCCATATCATGTGTTGTTGTACACTAGGAATTCATTTTGATGGTACATTCAAATTTAATATTTTGATACCTAAGATTTTTTATCTTCACATTGCATATAAATATTTCACCAAACACACATATTTTCATGATATGTATGTCAATTTTTCTAAGATCTCCAAATACTTCACTGTTCGGTTTCTTCAAAATTGTTAGTGTTCATGCACATCAAAATTAGACCTATTGTTTTGTTCCATAGGTGTTATGAATGATAAAATCCTTTTTTTCTACAATATTGATATTTATTTTACATTAAATCACATGATTATCATTTGTTTCTAAAACCATATTCAAACGTGCATATAAATTTTCCGCGGCAACGCACGGGGAATCACCTAGTAACCAAGTTTCGGTTATAACCAAATTAACCAAAGTTGACGCAAATTTTTTAGCAGCAAATAATTCTTGATACTATTTTTCAACACAAACTGCAGAAAGAGAATGAATATTCTGTTGAGATATGTGTCGAATATGTGTACGAGTAGGGTTACAGTTGGACTTAGATTAGCAGAGGGTTGGGTGTTGGAGTTGAACACGTGTAACCCGGGCCTAATATATAAAGGCACCGCGGGGTAGCTCAAAGAGATCATGACAACATAATAGCAATAGGCTCGCAGGGGGAGCCGGCGGCTTGTGCCGGCGCCCAGGGTGGCCGGTGTTGCGGTATTATGGGGGGAGGAGCGCCGACATGCCCCGGGGATGTAGGCTTTGGCGGAACCTCGTTAACAAATATCGTGCCTCGGTGTCATCCTTGATCGTGCATCCGCCGGTTTTCATAACAAGTGGTATCAGAGCGAGGTTGGAGAGGATGCGGGAGATCTTGTGGGAGGTGCGAGGATCATGCTCGACGGGTGCCGCGGAACGTCCGATGCGGTGCAAGGTGGAGCATGGCGGCGATCGGATTTCCGATCGGTGGAGTCGGACACTTCAAGCGGCCTGAACCGTTCAATGGGCTGCAGTTGCCAAGGATCGACCAGGCGTGGTGATCGGGCTGACATAGTGGCCGGGAAGAATTTGCGGATCGGACGACGGCTTCGGCTCGCGATGAGACCGGCGACCAGACACGGGGGCGACCGGATAGATCGGGGTGGGATGCATCGCGGTATAACGGTGGATCGGGTGTAGCACAGGGTGGCATTGTGGCACGGTGGACGAGTTGTGTCGATGATGCACATGGCCAGGGTGCAACACGGGCTTGTGCATATAATTTGTACAAGGATGCGACTGTTACATAGTGCCGGCGACGTGGTCGTGCGGCAGGTGACAGACAACAGAGTTATCTCATCCTACGAGGCTGCGGCATATGGATTAAAAGTCTGAGTCAAGGGGCCGTGACTGTGTGTACCTACAGATGAAAAACAACCAGTAGAGGCCAGCGCGGCATAGCACATGCGAAGAATCGCACGACGAAGGGAGCCACGTGAGGGTATAGTTGCAAGCCTATTCCGTTTCAAATTGGATAAGGAGAAGGATTAGTGCACGTAATGTGCTTTGGCTATTTGGCCACGGATTCCAAAAGAAATAAAGAAAAGGTTTGCACGAAGGCTCACGTGGGAGAGTAGGGCTTTGTCTAGAATACTAGTCTCCTATCGTGGCGTGAGTTGCTACTCATGACGGATTTGAGTAGAAAAAAGGCACGAGGCCAGCTGCTTGCAGGCACAGGGGAGGTCAGGGTCAGCTCCGAGCGGCAGACAGGAAGGCTTCCGCGGGATGTAGCAAGGGCAGAGCAAAGGCGCCAAGCGTGCATGCGCGTGTCGCAGCCGACGGGTTTGCAGCGTAGGGCAGAGGCTGTGTAGGCTTCGGTGCGGCGCGGAGGGTAGGCCAAGTAGGACACACGTGGCAAGGCAAGGCAAGGGTACGAACCAAAGAATGTCTGGCTACAGGCAGGAACCAGAGATCAGGTCATCCGTTGCAGATCTAAATTTTTTCAGTTCAGTTCTGCGGGAAGGAAAAGAGGTGATTGCATACGGAGGGTCTAGCGATCTTAGGAGTTTCTTTGAAGAGCAGGCAGTGTTGGTTTGTCAGGAGCTTTGACAGGACGTTGGATGCGGTGCAGCGTGGCTTTAGGCGACGAGAGACGACACGCGTATAAGGCTTGGAGTAGCCTGGAGCGTGTCGTGAGGATCGTGTGTCAACAAGGCGTCGAGCAATACACTTGGTGTTGGATGGCATGACGCAAGGTGGAGCACGGTTACAGTCGGACAATTTCGGCTGGGGTCAGACGACAGTCTGGTGGATCTATAGAGATGTCGGTCGGAACAGAAGAGGATGGTGAAATCGGCGACAACGACGTAGGAGCGTGAGGGTTGATGGTGTCCGAATTCTGTGGCGTGGTAACACGTGGCGCAGTGGGGCCTGAGATGGTGTGGGTATGCTACCCAGTAGATCTTGGCCAAGATTGCGGATGCTCGACGCGGTGATAACGGCGAGGTGTGCGATAAGCACGTGACACAGCAACAGACCAGGGCATATGCGGTCAGATAGTGGTTTGACATGTGTGCAGGGGTGCTGAAGCAGTGTTGGCGAGTATCAGGTTCAAGTTGGTGACTGGGTCTATCGGGATGGTGATGGACAAGAGTCGGCCATGGGGAATCTGTGAAAGTATTTTTGGAAAGTCTGGATTGTCAAAGGCTTAGGGAGCACATGGCCGTATATTCTGTGATGTTCGATGCACATGGCAAAGTGCAGGCGATGGGATGCAGAAGGAGGCGGAGTGCTATAGCCGTAGGACATGTAGAAGACTATCCGAAAAGGGTGAGACAACTGTGAATTTGACTTAAGGTGACTGAAAGGCGACGGCGAAATTCCTTCATGTTTCACGAAGACGGTCAACGATTGCGAGAATGATGAGTTCAGGTAACTCTTATATGTGGCATCTAACATGTGAGTTGTTCACTTTCACATAGATCAAGGAAGAGGCTATCAGGATGAGGATACACTGTGTTGTCGGGTATGGTGACCTTATGATCGGTGTGTGATTGCGTTGAACGGATACTTCGGGAAGTTAGTAACATAAGGCAGGAGTTTGGATGGACTTATTTTTCGTGGGAGCATTGACTGTTAATGAAAAGGAAGGGACTACGGTTGCAGGTGGAGTCATGTGATGTTAAGTAGCAGTAAAGCTCATGTTCAAGTCCAAGGTACACGGAGGTTCGTGCATGACGGCTTCAAGATGGCGAAGGACATATTCGTCAATGTGGAGTTTGTTGAGATATGTGTCGAATATGTGTACGGGTAGGGTTACAGTTGGACTTAGATTAGCGGAGGGTTAGGTCTTAGAGTCGAACATGTGTAACCCGGACCTAATATATAGGCACCGCGGGATAGCCCAAAGAGAACATGACAACATAATAGCAATAGGCTCGCAGGGAGAAACGGCGGCTTGTGCCTGCGCCCAGAATGGCAGGTGTTACGGTATTATGAAGGGAGGAACGCCGACATGCTCCGAGAATGTAGCTTTTGACCAAACCTCGTTAACAAATATCGTGATTTGGTGTCATCCTGAATGCGCATCCGCCGGTTTTCGTAACATATTTGATTTCGATTACGTAGTATACTGAGAGTACGTGTGTTAGAACACACGTTCCATCTGCCACACTGGCCGCTTGCTCCTATGCCTGCTAGTATATACTCGGCCCAAATAGCAGGAGCCCAAGGAAAAACAGGCCCATGTGGGAAAGCCCAACGTTGAGACCATTAAAAAAGCGATTTCCGTTTTACAATAATGAACGTTTCACAGTCCAACTGTCTAGCTGGTACATTGAAGACCCAGAGATCGGGAGTTCGACTAGCATGTGCATCATATTTTCGTTCGTTGGGAAAATGTCGGTTTTCTGTACGTTTTACACAGGGTGACCTGAGTAGCGAACGATTTCCGGGTTACTTGTTACTCATTAGTCTGGTAGACTAGCACTGGGTATTAGTTGCAAAGCTTTTGGGTTTCGTGGTTTTTTGTTACAAGAGTCTAGGACGTGTCTTTATGTAATTTACTCATTGAAAATTGAAACAAGCTCTCACAAAATGATTGCATAGTTTCCCAGAAAATCAAAACAGAGGTTTCAAAAGTTGACGAAATAAACACTCATAAAGTGCAGAGTTTATTGCTAGCGAGTTGAAACAAACAAAATCTTTTTTCCCCTTCAGGCATGGATCTTTCCTCTTCAAGATTAGGATTTTGTGCTCTCGCTATGCTCGCGACTTGATTGCTTTGACCTTCCATTTAATTTGACTTAGTCATCCTCAGTTGTGATTAGAGGTTCGGCCGATAAAAGAAAACTGCTACTATTCTCCAACAAATTATTTGTATGTTTTAGTGGTTAAGTTTATATTTTTTGTTAGATGCTTGTAGGAACGTAAAAAACAAACGAGTGCAGACTAATCAGTAACTCCATCATAGCATATATGCATACATGAACACTCTTTTCATATTTATTTCTATCTGACATGCATGGACATTTTTCATATGCAGTGCGCCACATTTTAAAACTGATTACTACGTAGTTTCTGAAAAACCTATTAGTATATGATTAGAAACATGTTAAATGAGTTTTAGAAACTACATTTTTTACTTAATAATTTAAAATTGTTGTCCAAAAGTACTTATTGGGATCGCTCATTTGCATTGTCACCCGGCCTCCGCATGGGCTGCATAGCGCTCGTTGTCACAAAGGGCTGAGGCCAAAGTTTTGCTCTGAGATCCTACCGCCGGTGGAAATAGAATTTTTCGCTGGAGTCGGGGGATGGTAGGACGAATCCGAAGGTCACGAATTTGAGTGTGCAAAATAGAATAATCACTCGAGTGATGTCTAGTATTTGATGTTAGATTGACATAAAACTTGGACAAAAGAGAAGACAAGAAATCGAACAAATTTTTTATTTATGAAAAGACGGTCGATCTCAGTCACTCGATTAGAAGAAAAGCAAGATCCAATATAAACCCCCAGAGGTTACAATGGGGAACAAAGGAAAATAAAAGTTCCCAAAACCGAAAAGTCTAATCTCCGAGGTCACTGGAACACACACGGGTCCAACTCTAAATTACTTCCCAAACAAGCAAAGCCACCTCCAAGGCTCCAACGCCTGCATCAACGAGCCCTTGAAAAAAAAAAATCTCCCGTTGCGCTTCTTCCACACACTCCACCAAGTGTAGACGAGACGGCCGCTGTTGTGTCGTCTTTCGGGTTGGGTAGCCGTGGCATTGCCTCGAGCTTGGATTAAACCCCATACCTCCTTCATGAAATTGTGGTGCCTTCAAAAGTGCAGGCTGGATATGCCTACGAAAGCTGTTGTGCAGCCAACGCCCAAGGGTATATTGTCAGCAGTGAGGATCTAGTCGAGCACCACCGTCTTTCGGGTAGATTGTCGGCAGTGATGATCTACCACCGTCCAGGTAAAGAATTTGCATTTAATTACAATCTAATATCTAATTAAAGTAGCAGAATATCTAATTAAAATAGCAGAAATTCTACGGTGTAGATTGTTTCAAAGTTATCATACGACTGAGAATAAATCAAACTCATCGCTTGAAAACAATCTAATATGTAACCTACGGTCTAGATTTGTTATGAAGTCTGATCTAATCGTAGCATCCGAACTGAATTCTGATGGGAGGAATCACAACTACTCCATGCAATTCACGAATATGTTAAACAACCAACAGCTCACGTGTACTTGGAGGTGCAAATAGTTTCGAGCAGAACTCTAAGCCGTAGGCAACATGGACACCCATCGATGCATCGATCGGCCATCAGAAACCAGGGCCGTCGCTAAGTGCACGATCGCTCAGCCCCCCCACAAAAATTGGGGCCTCCAAATCGCACCAGTTAGTTAGGATTGAGGAGTGATTAGCGGAGGGAAAAAAATAGTCAATCATGCAGTCAACCAACGGGCCAACGGGTGCACGAAGAAATCCCTGCGTTTGTTCTATTGCTTCGTCTGTTCGTTTCCCCAACTCTCACGGGGCTGCGCAACAGCATGGCGACTTAACAATCTCCAGTCAGGCTCCAAGATCATCTGTTGCGATCTCCGTCTCTCCGATCTCCGATCTCCGTCTGGCCCTGCGGCTCGGCGCCTACGTTCTCAGTGTGGTGCTTCAGTTCGGCATGAGGCAAATAGGTGAGGGTGGACTGAGCCGATCACGGCATGAGGCAAATAGGTGAGGGTGGCCTGAGCCGATCAAATTCCAGATCATGATCAGGTCGATCTTCATTGGTTCATTGAACAAATTCAATCGATTTCAATTCTTAGGTTTAATCAATTGATGTCTCCAAATTTAAGAATCAATTTTCAATTTCGTTCGAAGGCCCCTAATTTCTGGAGACAGCTCTGTCAGAAACACAATATCTACGTCATTCACTTTGGTTGGTTCAAATCGTGACGGTCAAGCAATTAGATTGTACAAATTTCTACACTAGCTGAAATACAAAACCATACCATTTTGTGTTTGAAAATTGAAATACAAAATGAAATTACATTTTCTCTGTATAGATTGCAAAAATAGTTCAATGTTATGACGGTTTTCCTTACACTTTGGGCCCACATGTCAGATGACACGTCAGACGAACCCGACTCGACCCGTTAGCTCGGTAACCACACCCGTCGGAAGATGATGTCGCCATCAATGGCTCCGGGAGTGAGGGGAGCTTCCCGAGCTCCGACTTGGCCAAGCGGAGGCGGTGGCGCGCGGGCGCTTGTAGGCAAGCAGGGGCGGCGGGGCGCGGGCAGGCGGCAGGCGTTGCGGGTAGGCAAGGGGCAGATTGTGACTGGAAATGTGTGGTTTCCAAAATTGTCAACTCGCTTAATCGCATCATTATGGGCTTGTTGCTACATTGTGACCGGAAATGTGTGGTTTCTGGGCAAATTAGCAAAAATGGTGCCTGCATGAAAAAAACCACCCCAATATGTGTGGTTTTGTGAAATTTACTCTAATTATATAATAGATCGATAAATCTGGACCTTACGATAACTTTCGTAAAATTTAGACCGTAGATATGAAGAGTTTGGCATTATTTCTTGAAGCATAAATCAGAAGCATTTCAGCATTTAAAGAATGGAAGACTATGGTTGAAAGGCAAACTGAAAGAAAGGTAAAGAAGCTTCGCTGATAATGGGATGGAATTTTGTTCTAATGAGTTTGAATCATATTGCAAGTCTGAAGGTATTGTTAGGCACTACACTCACACTCCCCAGCAAAACTATTCAAACATATATTATCTATTTTTTCTATTCTTGTGGCCAAGTACAACACTGTTATGGTGCATAAATTTGGAGTCTACGTCGAAGTTCAAACGACGAAGAACCGGGACAACCAGTTGTCACAGGTTGATGGAGAAGTTCGGTGGTTCACATTGCCGATGTCCTTGAACAGAGGATCATCTTTTCCTTTTTCGAGAGCGTGCATGGTCTTTTCCATCGTTCAGAAAATTTCTCTTCGTTTTCTCCCCAGGAGTTACAAAATGACTTTACATCCCATCGCATGTGTATCAGAGGATCGATCTGAAAGCATCGAGCCTACTCTTCGATCGATTACCATGATACCTTCGAGGAAGAACTACAGAGCAAAGACGCGAAACATGATAAGATACATACCCCGTACAGCCGAAGCTCAGCGCACGGCGAGTTCCCGCCTCCCTTCTTCCCCGTGCCCGGCGTCGCCGATCGCATCGATCATCCTGACCACGTCGGGCATCTTTGGCCGGCGGTCGGGCTCGACGGCGGCGCAGAGCAGCGCGACCTCCGTGAGCCTGAGCATGTCCCCGTGCAGGCCCCGCTCGCCGGCGATCTCGGCGTCGAGGATGTCCGTGGACCACTCGTGGCTCAGCGCCAGCCGCGCCCACTCCGCCAGGTCGCCGTCGGCCTCGTCCACGGGCACCTTCCCCGTCACCACCTCCAGCAGCACGAGCCCCAGGCAGTACACGTCGGCGCGGGAAGAGAGCCGCCGTTTCCCCCGCGCCTCCGGGCACTTGCCCGCCGCCAGCCGGTGCGCGTGGTGCGGGAGGAGGAGCGGGTGGTACCCGTGGTCCGTCAGCTTCGGCACCACGTGGCCATGGTGCTTGCCGTCGGGGGAAGAAGAGAAGAGGACGATGATGTTGGAGGATTTGAGGTTGCCGTGCGGCGGCCGGTGGAAGAAAGGCAGGGAGCGGTGCAGGTACACCAGCCCGCGCGCCGTGCCCTTGGCGATCGACAGCCTCGCCTGCCACGTCAGCGGTGTCCTGCCTTCGCCTCTGTTCCCTGCAAAAAAGCAGAGCTCCATCGATCCATCTCACCAAATCGCCACTTAACAATGGCCAGATTCTCAATTTAATGGAGGAGTGGAGGACTAGTGACTACGTACCGTGGAGGAGCTGGAAGAGACTGCGGCCGGGGACGTGGTCGTAGACGACGAGCTTCTCGTCCCTGGAGTGGTAGCAGGCGACGACGCCCACGACGTTCTCGTGCCGGAGCTTGGCCAGGAGCTGCATGGTGTGCGCGAAGTCCTTGCGCGGCACGTGCCCCATGTTGCGCAGCCGCTTCACCACCACCACGGCGCCGGCGGGCGCCGCGAGCGTGACGCGGTAGGTGATCCCCAGCCGCCCCTTGCCCAGCATCTCCGCCGTCGACCGGAACAGCTCGTCGAGGTCCAAGCCGAGGCCGCCCGCCTTGTTATCCCCGTCCTCGGCGCGGAAGAACTGCAGCTGCGCGGCCTGCGCGTTCCGGCCACCGCTGCCGCTGCCGCTGTCTTTGCCTTGCTCCGCCGCCGCCTTTTTGTCCTTGACTATCTCGGCCTCCGCGGCCGCTCCTCCTCCCGCATGAGTGTCTCGGCGGCCTCCTAGACGAACCTCGCGGCGGCTCTTCCTGGTCTGATGCAGGAAGATGAGCACGGCCGCGAACGGCACCGCCGCGGCGATGAGCGCGATCACCACCACGCTCCACGCCGCCAGCCTGAAACGCGGCCTGGAGAACTCCCCCCCGCCGTCCTTGTCCGGCCTGACAGCCGGACCACCGTCCCGCCTTCCTCCGCCGCTGCCAAAGGCGGAAGCATGATCGGAGGACGCGTCGCAGGGGGCGTTCAGCACGGCCTCGCCGCAGAGCTCGAGGTTGTGCGCGAACGCGCTGGCGGGGAACCGGCGGAGCGCGAGGGTGTCCGGGACTTCGCCGCGGAGGAAGTTGTAGGACACGTTGAATCCCCGCAGCGTCGCCTGTGCGAAGGGCGGGACGGTGCCGGTGAGCAGGTTGTCCTGGAGCTGGAGCCGCGCGAGCTCAGGGAGCGCCTCCGCGTACCGCGTCGGGATGGGGCCCGAGAAGCGGTTGCTGGAGAGGTCGAGCACGCGGAGCGCGTGCAGCCCCTGGAGGCCCGGGAGCGCGCCGTGGATGGCGTTGTCGCGCAGGCTGAGCGCGGCCAGCCGGGTCACGCCGGACAGCGCGTTGCCGGGGAGCGCGCCCGTGAGCTGCGCGCCACGGAGGGAGAGCGCGACGACGCGCCCGTCGGCGTCGCAGGAGACGCCGTACCACCGGCTGCGGTCGCCGTGGCAGGGCGGGCCCGTCCAGTTGGAGTGCAGGTCCCGGGCTGACCGTAGCCCGTCCCGAAGCGCCACGAGCCCGCCGCGCTCGGAGCGGTACGCCTCCAGCTCCGACAACGGCACATCCGCCGCCGCCGTCGTCGCCATGCACGAGCACAGCACCACCGCAAGAACCAACAGCCATCGCCGTAGCCGTGGCCGAAGCTCGCGCCTCTGCTTATTCATGGCGTTCCGTCCTCGATCAGCTGATCAGCTCGCGTCGATTAAGCAACATGCAGGAAAAAAAAACCCAGCTGAAACGACGCAGCAGTAGCACACTTCCTACCGATCAGCGTATAAAGCATAAACTAATCGATCCTACGTCAGCAGAGTCTGCTTTGCTTGTCGAGATGTGCAAGGCAAGGGAAGCCCGGGAAGGATTAATTGGTACAGGGAGTGAAGCGGGCGCTGGTGGTGGTAGCCGGTAGGAGATGAATGGTAGGGTACTGGTGCAAGTGTGTGTTGGTACCTGGTATAGTATACTAGCGCGCGCACGAGCCATGGATTCGGTGGATTTGACGTGGAGTACACCTCGGGCAGTTTGGTCACGGTTGCAGGGACGGGCCAACCGATTCGGATGGGTGCAGCTGGGCTGGAGTCCCGGAGAAGAAGAACGGCGAAGCAAACCCAAGTGCTGATTCGGTTGAGACTGTGAGACGACGGCACCTGTGTGTCTGCCTACAAGAAGATACGATCCTGCCCCCACTCTTTTAGGTAGGTCCAGCGTGAAACGTAAGAAGAAAATGGTACATCAAGACGATATGATACCATTTGTAACCCTTGGAGAGCGATTATATACCCGATGTGTTAAAATGCAGTTGTCACCTTTTTTTAGAACAATCGGTCTTACTTGCAATTCTTGTACTGAAGCAACACTCGGTACAGATTCATTGTAGGTGCAAACATTCATTAATCATGTGCATTTTTTTTATTTCTTTTGGCTTCATGTACGTGTGTGGTTTCCTCTTTGCATAATCATATTTCATAGTTTTTTAATTTGTTTTTGTGTGCTTTTTTCCATCCGCCAGCAAACATGTGGCTGCACTCCATTAAAAGACAGAAACGGAACAGTAAGTTCGTACTTATGGTTCAATCGATGGTCCAGTAGGGTTTTTAAAACAGTATGGACTGACGTGGCGCATCAGACAATGGTGATTTTTTTATTGTCTCTCGACTTGTCAAAAAGTACTTAAATGGTACATCAATTTTTTTTCTTATATTTTTCATCTCACAACTGTCGAAACCGGATATCAATGGCCCCTCAACCCGTCCGATCTGAAGCGGTTTCGTTGCCAACCTGACATGATTTCTCCCACTTGCCATATGGGTAGGTCATGTTGGTTTTTGGTTGACTATCTGGTCGGACCATAACTTCCTGCTGGCGTGACTCTACTTGAGTTTTTTTGTTTGTTTTTTAGGCAAAAATAAATGGAGGCGATGCTGAAAAAAAATCTAATGGCAACATGGCAAGTCGTTGGGAAACGATGCCACGTTGACACCAAAACTGTTTTAGACAGGTTTCAATGGCTGGAAACAAAAATATATATGATAAAAACTGAATGGTCATCGTACTTTTCGACAAGTCAAGGCACAAAAAATATACTCCATCTCATATTAAGTGCCGAAATATTACATGTATCTAGACGTATTTTAATATATAGATACGTCCATATTTAAACAAATTTAAATCACTTGGTATGGAACTAAGGGGTACTTTATAACGAATCAAACATAGCCAAAACCATACGAGTGCCGGTCCGTGTTCATCGGCCAGCTACAGCAGTACAGCTAGTCCTAAGTTGAATCCGTGCAACAAAGATATTTACTAGAAGAAAAGATAGTACTACCAGGTTTCGGCTTTTGGGTACAATGCTGTCTGCCCACTGATCGGCCGGCGGTCGCGGACAGGGGCAGGAAACCAGACGGCTGCGATGTGACCCCTGCGGGCGACTGACGACAGGCATTGGCAATGTCGAGCTGAACTTTACTCTACCGCAAGCCATCATCGCAGGGGCCAACAGCCTTGGGTAGTTCGGTGGTTGGGTTGATAAAGAAGAAAATCAGACACCGCCTTTGTCTTTATCTTTCCTCTCCTTTTAACATGGGCTGCCAAGGCACATCAATCCGTGATTACGTTGATCGTGAGCCTGAAGCCGTTGATTCTCTCTCTCTCGCTGGAGTTGAGACCGCTGATTGGATTAGAGCGTGAATCACGGTCTGAATCTGATCCATCCGTGCGAAGATGTCTGATGTGTGGCGGCGAGTCTTTTCGAGATAGTCAGGTCAGATCAGGTCCGGAAGCGCCTGACGATATGGAGGGTAGAGGGTACGTATCTTGGTGACGGCTAAAGATTAAAGGCTGATGTGATGAAGGGACCCTCTCAAAGTGCTTGGAGAGATATTATTATCTCTCAAAATGCGGGACTCCACTTGCAGTTGCAGGCTCGCGTCTTCTTCTTCAACGACGATGCACGAGGCAATGGAGTCGGAGCTGCGGCGATACGTTGCTAGGCTTCGGTGCCGGCGGCGAGGGCCATTGGTCTCTGATCTTCGGGATCGTGGCCTCGCGGGGTCACGAGTGTTTGAGCGTGACGGTGACGACCCCGAGATGTTTGTCAGTGTGCGGGCTCTCCCTGCCCGTGCATGTGATCGTCCGTCTTGTTTTGTTACGGCCGGCTGGGGTGCGGGGCTAGTTTTTGACATCAAGCAATCGGCTGAAGGTTTCCAGCTCTGTTGTACTACTAGTCGTTCGTCGAACGGGCTAGCTCCTGTGACCAATTTTGTTCACGTAGTCTGGCACTGGCACAATGACGTTTCAGAGTGTATCCGGGTAATTGTTTTTAATGACCATGTTTATGTGATCAATAAAGTGCATACTTTCTCTAAAAATAATACTACGTGCAAACATGCATCCTATTGTGCCTTTACAAAACTACATTCTACCATTGAATTGCTACAAGGGAATTCCTTGCTAGAAAGATTCCTGGGATTAGAGATATCGATAACATTCGAATGCTTACGTCAAAGCCACGAGCAAGAAAAAAACTGGATTTGTTTTTGCGAGGCCAAGAAACTGGTAAAAAAAAAAAGAAAGACTAAATTTCGAATCTCCAATCATCTGAAAACACACAGATGCATTTTTACCATGAAACGAACACATTATAAATTTTAAAGAAAAGCCGTACTAATGGTCGTGCTCTTCCGTTCTAACTTTTGAATTTGTTATACTTCCTCCGACCCATATTACTTGTCTCAAATTTACCCAAATATGAATGTATTAAGAAACGTCTATATACATGTAATATTTCGACAAGTAATTTGACCGGAGGGAGACATTATTTTTGTTCCATGACCTGTTTCTAAGTTTTAACAGAGAAATGCGTCCGATGACCCTGATGCAGGAAGGAGTCATCCACTACCACCACATTAAAAATGGTTAATTGGATTTATGCCACTCTCTGTTCCAACGGTTGGAGATACGCCATTATAAAAATTTGACTTGGAGAAATGCCACTCTAATTTTTGTATACTTCTATCCATGCCATTTTGTCCAATACCAGCACATATACTGTCTAAATACGTATAGACATAGCTCTATACGAACAATTTTTTCCCATCCGAAGTCAAACAGTTTTATTCCTCTTATTGATCCCCACTTGTTCCTCATATCCCGTCCCCAACAGTGGACTCGTATTACTGTTTTTTATTTTCTGTAATTTTTATAGATTTTTCTGAAAAGATTGAATTTTGGGCCAAATTTGATTTTTTTTTAACCTTTATGGCGCCTGGAAGACTCGAACGTACTGATGAACGTCGTAAATATGGATATATTATGGTAAATACTGTTGTACATGCTGAAATACATGTATTTTTTGAACACTTATTGGTCTTAAGTGGAGAGAATGGCATTGATAGTGGTATAAAAAAGTTAGAATGACATTTCTTCAAATCAAGTTTTTATAATGACATATCTCCAAACGGGTGAAATAGAAAATGCCGTGGATCCAATTAACCCCGTCATATGATATGATGGAACTAAAAGTATATCCAAATTCGAAAGGACAAATGTTTCCTGGCCGCGAGCTTTGAAATCCGGGAGCCATACTTGGAAGCCGCAAACTCACCCATCGCTCCATCTATTTCGCCGCGCAGCCATATGATGTCGCCGTTAAAGCCCATGGAAGCCGCCGCGACCATACATCGTTCGACCGACGCAGGGGTGATCGCCCAAGGCCCAAGCTAGCTAGCAAGAATGGAGTTCTCGCTCGTATCCGCCAAGCCCTCGCCCCGCGCTGCCGCTGCCGCCGCGTCCGCCCCGCGGAGCAGCCCCACTGCCGCCCGCCTCCGCGGCCGGCGGTTCCGCTGCGCGGCGGCGGCCAAGGGTGAACAGGTGTTCGGCGGCCGGAAGGAGCTCACGGGCGTGCAGCCGCTGGTGGAGGCGCTGCCGCCCGCGGCGCGGGCGGTGGTGGAGCTCGCGGTCGTCGCGGCCGCGGCGACGGCCGGGTACGGCCTCGGGACCAAATACGGCGGTGGCTCGCGGACCGCGGCGGTCGCGGGCGCGGCCGTGCTGGGGGCGGCCAGCCTCGCGGGGGCTGCCGCGGTGAATTCCGTGGTGCCCGATGTCGCCGCCGTGGGGCTGCACAACTACGTCGCCGGCTGCGACGACCCCACCAAGCTGGAGACCGGCGACGTGGAGGCCATCGCGAAGAAGTGAGTTTCGATCTCCCCTTTATAATTGCTGCATTGGTTTTTGCGCTTCAGTGGCTTGTACTTTGTAGTAGTACTGGCATCCGTTTCACTATCTCAATTCTCAAGCTTTTGTTGTGATAATAAGCATCTTCTTACGCTCGCAATGTCGTCTCTTAAAATATCTAATGAGTAGGGTGCTGTGCTGTGCCAAAAATATTGGTGTATACTTTTTTCAGTCAAAGATGAAAGTATAATTTGGGGACTTATAGTTAATCATGTACGGAAGAGCTAGAGTTCTGTCCTGGTGATGTGATTTGTATACTTGTATAATCATACCTGTTAAACTTAGCATTGAAATATTTGATGTGTCGCTCTTTCTCCATTATCTTATCATTTTATTTTGTTCTAGATATGGAGTTAGTACAGAAGACGCAGCCTTCAAATCAGAGCTCTGCGACTTGTATGGCAGGTGAGCCTCTTGATCTTGATATCTTTGATATTGTGCAGTTGTTTTCCATGGCTGTGAACATGGTTATGCACAAGTGAAGTGATATTGGCTTTTAACTACCATGGAGATTGTATATGGAACTAATTATCAATTCCCTGAATTATTACCACTACCTTCTTGCCCCTCGAGGGAGGTATTTAAACTAGCATCTTTCCCCTATCCCTGTCCAAGCAATCACCCTCTCTGTTCACAAGAAAGGGTGTCACTTTTGACATTTAGTAGATATCAGTATGCAATTTTGTGCTTTAGTATGAGGGAGAAGGTACATAAAACTAAAACGTGTACAAAATACTCCTGGTGGCATTTTTCAATTATATCATTTTTATATGACTACTCTACTTATCTTGTCATTTCGAGATATATTATCAATTCAAGTCAGCAAGATTAAACTGCACATTTATCATATGACTTCTATTTGGCCAGAGCTAGTAGATTCTTTGGCATTCAGTTGAATCAGTTCCTGGATATACTACTATCTTCTGGCAAACAGATGTAAATCCCATGGATGTTTGACGTTACCATATTTCGAAAAATAATACTATTCTTGATTCACTGATGTCAAAATCGTTGTCAAATAATAATACTCATTAGCTTCAATAATTTAGTGACATATTTACTCATATCGTTTTCATATAGCAGATCTGCTAAATACTTTGAGAGAGACTTTTTGGTGCAAGGGAACAAGATTTAACTGCATATTTCTCATAATGACACTTTTTTAGAGACATAATGACACGTCTGTGTATACAGGATATGCCTTGCAACTGTTCCTGTATGTCTTGTCATATTAATTTGACAAACTTAACAAAAATGTTGTTTTCTGCAAAATTCCCGGGGAATTAGTGCCTGTTGTCGCATTTATCCTACTACAAGCAATGTTCCTTGGTGGCCATTAGCCCTTTACTAATCTCAGACATGCTATCTTGTTTACTTAGCTATATAATTCAGATTACATCATTTTGATCTTGTGGCATTGACTCTCTCTACTGCTAATTTGACAGCATTTTCCCCTTAAGTAAATGTTGAAATCCTTACCTGTATATAGTCCACATCTTAACAATCTGGCAATGTGATGAACATTAGCCATTCGCTTATACTTTCTTCTATCCATTCTTTCCACAGCTTTGTTTACTCAGTACTTCCTCCAGGACATGAAGATCTCAAAGGTAATGAGGTGGAGGCTATTATAAAATTTAAAAGAGCTCTTGGACTCAATGATGTAGATGCTGCAAATATGCACATGGCGGTATTGCCTCATGATCCAAGCCCTTCTATATCTTAGTATCTATCAGGTGTTCTTATGACTTTACTCACCATTTTCACATTTACTCTGTTTTCGCTCTGCCTCCTTATGCCTTTCACTTTGCTCGATGTAATAGATTGGTAGACGCTTATACAAAGAGAGGCTCAATGTAAGTGTTTCTTCTTGGGAGTATATAAGCATAAATGGATACACAAAATTGTCTTTTAAATCCTAATTTTGACCATGGGAAATATTTCATAGGCATTCCAGAAGTTAATTTTTGTGTCAAATCTTGTCTTCGGAGATGCATCAGACTTCCTACTTCCATGGAAACATCTTTTTGGGATCACGGATTATCAGGTACATGTGTAAAGATAATCGTCATCCATTTACTATTGTGCACAGCATACCTCACTTTTATGGCTTCATCTTATGGAGAAAGCAGAGCGCTATATCCATTATGTCGTTTTGATTATTAGCACTTAACATTGGAGTGTAATTGCACCCATTAATTTTAACAGTTTCTACAGTAGTACAGTGAGAGGCCTCTTAAAGAATGCTGAGCATGCTCATTGCATAATTATATGCCGTTCATGATGCAATGGATGGTCCAGAGGGTTTGGCTGGAATTCCAAACTCTCGGAGCCACTAGTTTAGGTTACAAGTATTGGATAAACAAATACTCCTTTTTCAACCGAAATTCAATCACGGTTGTTCTATATTTCTTTGGTGCTCGTTCCTGAATTTCTATGTCTTGTTTGGCATCGTAGTTGTTATGTTACATTGTCATGATGTTTTGGCAGATCGATATTGCTATGCGGGAGAATGCTAAAACTTTATACGCATCGGAACTCAAGTCTATTGGAAGAGGTGATGCTTACTTACATTGTCTTTTGTAGGCATCAGTGCCATTCTTAAGTTATATTGTGCTCACTAGATCTGGCGTTACCAAGTAGATAAGATTTAGATCAGGGAAGATAGTAATGGTATCTTCAATTATTGCACCAATACCTGATATATTACTTGTTCCATTTTTTAACATTCTCACCTCTGACATATTCTTTTTCTCTAGGTCTTGACATAGGCACGCTCATTGAACTAAGGAGATCACAACTCGCGTATAAACTTTTTGATGAGGTAACCCTTCTCACAGTTTTGTTTTGTTCGTTTCCGGCCTCTGGCCACTTCTATTTTTGTTTTTTCTGTCGGGTTTTTTAACACCCGCGCCATCTTGGTATTTTTTTCTAATACAAAATACGCACACTTAGTTGTGCATTTGAGAAAAAAAAAAGGTCAGATTATATTACCAAGGAGATAAAGGAACAAGAGAGTTCACCCATCCCTCCAGGGGATCGCCACAGCCTCATCTAAGCATGAGTGGAAATGACAAATGGCATCAATCCAAGCGTGTTGTGTTGGAATCTGATATTTAAACTTCTTTCAGGTTGCTGCTGACATGTTCAGGGAGCATGCGAAGAAATTGATTCTAGAAAACATCGCATCAGCTTTAGCCATATTGAAGTCGCAACCCAGTACAGCGTATGAACCCTAATTCTCTGCAAAATCTATTGGAATATTTCACTACTTGGCATTTCACATGAAAACCTGATTTTTTTATGAGAATTTGAAAGCCTTAATTGATGTTCTAACCGACAGGCGACAGTCTTAACGGTTTAAGAAAAGGACACGCAGTTTTTGTCAAAGCTGGTATATAGGTTTATATTTGTTAGAATCTGTAGTGATATATACAATGTAGGAAATTAAGTTGCAAGTAGACATTAGGAATAATGCATTTTCCTCCTTCACAACAAGAGGTTGTCCATCACGTGCCACCTTTGCCACACATAGGGCAGTCCTGTTATTGTAGTTTGCTGACTTGTTGGAGTTGCAGGCTTTCAGTACTGTTTTGTCTATCGTGAGCAATAATATATGTATTCAAACCTACAGTTAAGAACTTATTTATATTCATATATACGCTATCATGTACTCCCTCCGATCCCAAATTCTTGTCATTGTTTTACTTCCAATTTGAACTAAAACCATGACAATAATTTAGGATCCGAGGGAGTAGTTCATAGAACTGATAGAAGTGAGGTTTATGCTTGAGGGATAGATCTGCTTTCACTAGTAGAGAGTATTTAACTACAGAAGAACTGAGCCATTTGACTTCCAAGAAAATGTGAGAAGACCACCAAAGTGCTTAACAAATTGCACAAGTTTTTTGTTATCATCCCCAAGGAGAAGTGGTCAACCCCATCTCTGAATGTTACTTTGCTTTTGAAGTTGAAGCTTATTGATGCAGAACATGAACAAGTTACCTTCCTATGAAACCATATGACTGTATGATCACTGATTGCAGGATCACCCCAGCGCAGGTTATTGATGAAGTGAATAGCATCATTGCGTTTAATAGTCTGCTAAGAGTTCTAAGCAAGTTCCCTCAAGGCGATCGATTCGCACGTGGGCTTGGACCTATTTCGTTAGGTAAAGTTGTTAAGTTTTCTGAATTTATATGTTGGTGAGGTTGAGCTTCCTTATGATTGGTTCTTGTGCATGGCTTGCATAGGTGGAGAGTATGATCATGAGTTGATGGTTGATGATCTAAAGATACTCTATACGGCCTATGCAAGAGAAGTACTTTCAGATAGCCTTGATGATGAGAAGGTGATTGCATGTGTCTTTGCATTTTGTCTAGTTAACTGTTTCTCCTTATAGAATTATGACGTAAAGCCACACTAATTCTGTACTCTTCTGAAATGATTTTAGATACTGAACTTGACAAACCCAACCCTGACCCGTTAACTGCAGAAAAAACAATGTTTATATATTTAGACTGTCTCATACGCGAATCTATGAATTCTAAAAAAAATAGGGCAACTACTGGATAAAATTAAGCCGAGAGAATCTGGTCTTAAACAAGACCAGATTGAGTATCATTTGAGAAACTGCAAGAGATTAGGTTTATTGCCAAATACAACTATGAATTATGTGTAGCATAAGTTCGGTGGCCTTGAATATACATAAACAATACTTCATTCAGGTCCCACATATAACTTGAATACAATTCTTTTGTTAAAAATTACTTGAATTGGAAATACTGTCGATCTATCCCTGGCATGTAGCCCCATGTTCCCACTCGGCAGCCTCACATGCGATGGTATTCCAATGGTGCATCTTTACGATTATACCAGGCTATTTTTTGCAGGTAAATGAGATCATGACAGTTGATCGACTTTCCAATAGTATACCCATTCAAAGCCTTTTTTTTTAACTGCAATACACAACTTGCCAAGTGTATCCTAGCTTTTAATGATTTTGGTTCTGTTCAATTAAGTGATCTTATATTCTTGCCCACACTTCTTATTTGTGTAATCTGGCAATGCGTTTTACGGGTAGCATCTTCACAGAATTTTTTTCCTGATAAAAATGCAGCTTGTTTCTTTGATTGAACTGAGGAATATATTTGGACTGGGGAAGCTTGAAGCAGAAGAAATCATTGCAAATGTCAAATCCAGAGTACTAGCATGATGCTCATGCTTGGCTCTAGGTTAAAAGGTTTTATCGTTTGTTCCAAATACTGTTTTCCTTGTTGAATTCTGACAAGCAGAGAGAGAGAGCAATGTAATTTGAACTGTTGCTGAATTTCAGCAAGTTACCAGGTAACAGTTTCATGAAACATAAAAGAAACATGCCTGATAACGATTTACTCTCTCTGTTCCAAATTATTAGATGATCTAGCTTTGCCCTATGTCAACTTCTTAAAGTTTGATCATGTTTATAGACTCTACCAACATTTTCAACTCAGAGAGTAACATGGATAACTTGTATGATTTTACAAATCTTCGGCTGTTCACCCGTCGCCGCACGACGAACTTACAACCCAATGGAAATTCGCAACACCACACACTTGCGCAGTAGTCCGCCGACCACAAGCGGTTTCGCAATCTTCCAATCCCCAGCGGAACGACAGATTACGCTCGAAATTTCAGTAGATAACAAACACCCTATCGAAACGAATGTGGTGTATAGGATTCCAGATGAATGCTTCTCGCAATCAACAAGAGTCTCGAAAATAGCTAAAACGTGGTCTCACCCTGTTGTAATATAATAAAATCCTTACATGGGCCGGGCCGTAATCCTACGTGACGGCGACCAAGTCAACAAATCCCAAAAACCGATCAATTTGCCAACAAGGCGTAGCCATGCCAACTAGGCGCCGGTCAAAGGAGTCAACAAGTCAAGTCGCTCATGCCTTGGTTAAAGGAGAAGGGGAGCTTGAGTAGGGGCCAAGAAAGGTGTAGGATGAGTTTACCACTTTGCCCTCACTTTCCCTCTCCCTCAAGGGTAGCCATGGTCTTTTGTTATGAACCTCTAGGCTATAAATACCCCCCATGGGGGCATGTATCATTCACTCTCCATTGGAATAAGATCAAAGGGGAGAGGGCTAGAGCAACCTAAGGAGCCCGCTCTCGAGTGCTTGGGTCGAGCCTAATCTCGACTCGACCTCGGGGACGTGACTTAGGAAGCCTAGTTTCGAGGTTTCGGGCCGTCTAGTACGACCTCGACTCGAAGTAGAGGGATCGGGTTAGAGTCTCGAGGGTATCCCAACCTCGCTACTTGGGAAGACAAGTTCGGTCCAAGTCCGAGGCGGCCCCTAGAGATCTCTCGCCATAGGTGATTTGGGAAGATGCGTTCAACCCAAACACCCGGCTAACGACCCCCTCAAAGTCTCTCCTAACATAGGACTAAGTCGTGCCCGCAGGGTTGACTGAACCTATTAAAAAAATATTGACGTGTCAAACTTGTCCAAATGTACGGCGACCTTCACTATAAGGCCGGCGTACACATCCTACATACTATTCTTACACTTGAGCCATCTAGCATTGGCACCCCGTACTCCTGTTGTTTTCTAGAACAACAACACACCCTAAACCTAGACGTACCCCTTGTTTATATAGACGAGGAGTAGCCCAAACTCAATACAGACTCCGACTAACTCAAACTAGAATTCGACTCAGACTCAAACTAGAACTAGAATTCCACTCAGACTCAAACATCGACTCGCAGATCCGGGTGCTCCTTAGACGTGTCGAACTCGTCGTAGGCTGTCCTAGTGCGCCTCATATTCGTACTCGACTTGTGGTGCATCCTGGGCATATCATCCTTGTCATTGGTTGCCCCTTGCACACAAAGACATTCTTCTAACTTGTATCCTTCATCTTCACTTTTGGTGCGCCTGCCTCCCTCTCCTCCCTCGCGCATATCTTGATGTAGGATATCAACACTTGAGTATCCGTACCCTCATCACTTGGTCACGGGAAACCAGAGGCCAATGTCCACCTTGTTCTCCTTGAGCTTAGGACACAAAGTCTTCGGCTTAATCAGCCTACCTGGCACAGTTTAAAGTGATGAGTTGCCATCCTTTCAATCTCCTGTTCTAGAAGTGATCCCAAGAAGTGTAAGTTTTTGGCTGGATTCCTGTATACAAAAGAATTCCAACAGTGGACACAATCGCCAAGAAAGTTATTTTCCAGGCCTAGGTCGGTTCGGTTTTGAGAAAAAACTTTCTAAAGAAACGATGAACAATCGGTTCCCCTTCAATATGTTAATAAAAAAATCGGTGCACCAAAAATTTGGTTTGGTTCTCTGTTCTTCTCGAGCAGAACCGAAACAAACCGACGGGCGGCGCACGAGAAAACAAGTTGTGGAAATTGCCTCTGGCATGAGAAAACAAGTTGTAGAAGCAGGGCTCAATACTTGAGAGAAGAAAGAGAGGCAGAGAGAAGTGGTCATCCCACTTGTGGTTTTGGAGAAGGCAATGCAATGGCCATGGCGGTGCACTGTGGCAAGCAGGTGGGAGTCGATGAGTTGAGAGAAGGAAGTTGAGGTCGGGTGATCACCATACAAGGGATGGGCGGCGTGCGTATGGGACAATGTGGGCTCAGGGCACCTCTAGTATGGATGGCGTCTTGGACTAGGGTTAGCAGCTACGGGAATAAGGAGAAAAGAAATCGGGGTCAGACGGATTGATCGATAGGGAGAGAGACCAATTTGAGAAAGGGTTTCTTTCTTTTTTGGTTTGAGAGTTCATTTTTCGGTCCATATGTCCAACCCTAGTATTGAGAAAGACAAATGGTGCCCTTTCTGCCATAACACATAGGAAAAAGCGTACCATCTCCTCATTGATTGTGCTTTTGCTCGTTCGATATGAATATGAGTGGCAAATTGGATCAAAATCAGGGAATTCAGTCGCTAGGTGGATTTTGAACGTGACTCTTAGGCAATGGTGGCTCAATCGGGGCGAGGAAAAGTTTAAGTAGAAAGAGTGCGAATGGATTAGCAGTGCTACTGCTCTCTTTGATTCATTTCGAAGGAAAGAAACAACCACATCTTCCAACACAAGTTGCTATCCTTCTTGAAAGTTGTTAACAATGTTAAAGCGGAAGTTGAATACATTAGATATTGGATCTTTGATCTTAGGATTGGACATGTGGTTCGGTCACCTTAGCTTGATCTTCACCTTCTCCCTTCCTTGACATTCCTTTTATTTTTCCTTTTGTATGGTTCTTATATAATTTTCTATGTCAGATCCGTTTCGACTCTCGTGTTGTTTCGTAAAATAAAAAAGTGTCGGAGTATTAAAAACTGAACGACAACTCAAACCACCGAAAGACCTAAAGATGGATATCATTACGTGAATTCACTTGCATGAAAAATTAAGGTGTCTGAGTTAGAGATAGCCATGACATTGTGCACAGAGCAAGCATGAATTTCTCTTTTAAGAAGCCCCAATTTCTTATTTATGTTTAGCGGTATCATTATCGAGTTCAAGGTCGAGTCGTGCAGTAGCATGGAGCTACTCGTCACTGCACAGTTGTTTTAGCTGTAATAGTGCCCTTTGTCTCTAAAAGAAAAAGACACTAATGCAGTAATACTACTATCTCCTCTCTCAAGTTCAAAATGAAGAAAAGAAAAATCCCTTCTCTCTCTGTTTCTAAAAAAAGCAGTCCCCCGCCCCACCGGTCCGAGAAATTCACGTTCTGCCTTCTGCCCAACCCCCTTGTCTTCGCCCAACCCCCTTTTCCTTTGTCCAGCCACCCCTCCCCCGCCCCACCAATCCCCCCCATCCATCGTCGCAACGCTATCCACACCCTCCGCCTCGGTACCTCCTCCGCCGCCGCCGGCGAGAAGAAGCACCCATCCACTACCTCCGCTGACAGGCCAGATCTTACAATGGAGCTCTCGCTCGTCTCCGCGAAGCCCTCGCCCTCGCCGCGTGCCGCCGCCTCCGCGCTCCTCTTCGCCCCGCTTAAACCCTTCCCGCTCCTCCGCTTCCCGCCGCGGCGAGCCGCCCCCTTCGCCCGCCTCAGGAGCCAGCGGTTCCAGTTCCGCCGCGCGGCGGGGTCTGGTGACGGGGAGGGCGAGAGCGACGCGACGGCCCGGGGGGAGGTGTTCGGGGGCCGGAGGGAGGAGGTGTTCGGGGGGCGGAAGGAGCTCACCGGCGTGCAGCCGCTCGTGGAGTCGCTGCCGCCCGCGGCTCGGACGGCGGCGGAGCTCGCGGTGGCCGCGGCTGCCGTGGCGGCGGGCTACGGCATCGGGCTCCGCCTCGGCGGCGGCTCCCGGGCCGCAGCGGTCGCGGGCGCGGCCGTGCTCGGGGCAGCTAGCGTCGCAGGGGCCGCCGCGGTAAACTCTGTTGTGCCGGAGGTTGCCGCCGTGGGGCTGCACAACTACGTCGTCGGCTGCGACGACCCCACCAAGCTGGAGACCAGCGAGGTGGAGGCCATCGCGAGCAAGTGAGTTTGGATTGCCCTATATAGTTGCTGCGTTCGTTTTATGTTCGTATATCGTTTATAGAAGCTAACTATTTGATCATCTCAACCTTCTGTTGTTCTGCTCATCTATTCTGTCCAATTAGGGGTCGCAATATAGTACGGAGTACGTTTCAGTTATTTACTTTTGAAACTCCAATTTGTCATGCTAGCAAATTTTCTGGTGTATGCTTTCTCAGAAAAAGATGAAATACATAATTTGTGAACTATCGCTAATTAATCAATCATGTAAGACAGTAAATATTTTGTTATGGTGAATTGGTGATGCAGCCTGTATAATCATACCTGTTAAAACTGTGCACTGGATCCTTGGCTGCATTCTCCATTATCTTATCCTTTTATTTTATCTTAGGTATGGAGTTAGTACACAAGATGCAGCCTTCAAAGCAGAGCTCTGTGACTTGTATGCCAGGTGAGCATCGCTGCCCTTGTGATCTGCATATGTTTCCCATGACTGTGAACATGGCGACGCACAGAATGACCAGATAAATATTGACTTCTATGTTGAACAGTAATTGTATAGCGAACTAATCATATTGTGTTCTAGGTGCTGATTTGTTCTGGTTATCCGTTATCCTACATGGCTACACCTCTCTTAGCAACCGCCCACTCCTGTCCCTTAGTTTTGACATCTTATTAACGTCAACATGCAAAGTTCTTACATTATAATATTTCTGTAAATGTACAGATCTATGCTATTTTGGAAATACTTTGATGGCATATTCAGTCATATCATTTGCATATGGCAAATATATTAATCTACACAGTTGAAAGATATTGCCAGTCCAAGTGAGCAGGATTTAACTAAATATTTCTCATATGATCCTTTTTTGTCCAGAATTTTGAACTTCTGTGGCATTAAGTTTACTCAGTCCTTGAATGTATTACTATCTTTTTAGCAAGCACCTGTAAATTCCCCATGTTGAACCTTGCAATCTTTAGAGAACTGATACTATCCACAACCCGACATTGAATGTATCACTATCTTTTTACCAAGCACCTATAAATTCCCCATGTTGAACCTTGCAATCTTTAGAGAACTGATACTGTCCACAACCCGACAGTTTTGTAGTTTGATATTTGCTGTGATTTACCCTCCTGAGCATCAGTCATTGGCTCATCCTTTCTCCTATCCATTTTCTTCTGTAGCTTTCTTTACTCAGTACTGCCTCCTGGAGATGAAGATCTCAAAGGTAATGAGGTTGAGGTTATTACGAAATTTAAAAGTGCTCTTGGACTCGATGATGTAGATGCTGCAAATATGCACATGGAGGTATTGCATCAGCCTTTCTATTATATCTTAGTATCCATCTCACTTGTTGTTATCACTTTAGTCTCTCTTTTCACATTTACAGTGTTTTATCCCTTCCTGCTTATGCTTTTCACTTTGCCCGCTGCATTAGATTGGTAGACGCTTATACAGGGAAAGGCTGGAAACAAGGGATCGCGATGCTGACATGGAACAGCGGCGGGTAAGTGTCTCTGTTTGGAAGTACATGCATGGATAGTTGGATACTCAAAAACTGTCTGCAGACCCTGATTATAACCATGGAAAATATCTCATAGGCGTTTCAAAAGCTAATCTATGTGTCAAATCTTGTCTTCGGAGATGCATCAGCCTTCCTACTTCCATGGAAGAGGCTTTTCGGGATCACTGATTCTCAGGTAAATTTGTATAAAAATAATCATCGCATAGCATGTCTTACTCTTGCTATTTCATTAGGCATAGTATTATATTGCTGAACGTTGGAGTGTAACTGCATCCATTTTCTAACACTTTTGCTATTGTGGGAGGCTTACGAAAGCATGTCGAGGATACTCTCTATGTTGTGTTGTGCCCTTCTTGATGCAATGGTGGTCTAGCATATTTGACTAGCATGATCAAAGTTCAAAAGTTTGACTAGCATGGATATAAAATTCTGTTTCAGAATGGATGTAGAAGTTGAAAGTGAATAGCTTCTTTGTAGTAAGGATGAGACATGTGTTGCTTCAATATGTACATATTGCACAGTCACGTAGCTCAGATACTTTGTGCTTGTATTTTGGCACATATCTTTTGAGTTGCTTGATCATTCGTTGTTAGTTTGGTGCATAGCTTCTATGTTTCTGTGTTTTGACATCTTGGTTGTTCTCGTACATTTTTATGATCTTTTGGCAGATAGACATTGCTATGCGGGACAATGCCAAAAATTTATACACGTCACAGCTCAAGTCTATTGGGAGAGGTAGTGCTGAAACCCATTCTTATTTGTAGGCATCAGTTCCATTCTTAAGTCAAGTAGACTAGATTGACCGGGGCCTATAGGCAGATTATCCTCTGTTATTATACTAATTACTTAATATATTACTTGTTGCATCTCGTGAATGTTCTCACTGGGATAAATTTTCTCCAGATCTTGACATTGGCACACTCATTGAAGTAAGGAGAGCACAACTTGCGTATAAACTTTCTGATGAGGTAACCCTTTGCTGTATCAAAGTTTTACTGCTCGGATGCTTTGGCTTCACTTGCTTCTACATCTTCATCTGTTCTGGGGCATCGTGTCACCTATATCCAAATTGCATAAATCTATGGGTATTGTACGCCACCATGCCATCAAGAGTATATACTATAGATGGCATAAACGTTTTTCAATTTCCTTGTTGACATCAATCTAAGTAGATAGGAAATGGAAAATGGCATGAACCTAAGCATATTTTGTTGTAATATATCTCATTTAAATTTCTTGCAGATCGCTGCTGATATGTTCAGGGAGCATGCAAAGAAGTTGATTCAAGAAAACATTTCATCAGCATTAGACATCTTGAAGTCACGTACCAAAGCAGCGTATGAACCCTGCTTCACTGCAAAACTTGCTGACTGACTTCATCATTTGACAATTTACATGAAAAATCTGAGCTGATGTTTTAACTGCTAATCAAATGATTTAAAAAAAGGGCTATATATTTTGGTTAAGCTGATATGTAGCTTTTTAATTCATTAGAAATTCTTGTCATAAATAATGGAGGAAAATACTTCTTCACAAGAAATGGTGAATAATTTTTTTCTCCTCTGTTCACAACAAGTGGTTACCCATCACGTGCCACCTTTCCCACACATGGGCCAGTCATGTTGTCGAGAATTCCGCTGACTTGTTGGAGTTGCAAGCTTTCAGTATTATTTTGTATCCTGAGCAATAACACATGTACTCAAATCTCCAGTTAAAATCTTAGCTGTATGTATTCTATCATGCAGTTCATATGACTATAGGAGTGAGTGTCTATTTGACGGACTACTACTTTAAATAATATATCTGCCTTCCATGGAAATTTGGGAAATATCAAAGAAACTGCTTTGTTTTTGTTAATCGGCTATTATTAAATTATATTAACCATATGATCATGCTTACAGGAATAGCCCAACACAGGTTATTGAAGAAGTGAAGATTGTTCTTGCATTTAACAGTTTGCTAACAGTACTAAGCAAGCACCCTCAAGGCGATCGATTTGTGCGTGGACTTGGACCTATTTCGTTAGGTAAAGTTGTAAAGTTTTTTTGATTCATTAGTTTAAGAGGTGGACTGTCCTTATGATTGATTCTTGTGCATGGCTTGCATAGCTGGAGAGCTTGATCATGATAGGAGGGCTGGTGATCTGAAGATACTCTATAGGGCCTATGCAACAGAAGTGCTTTCAGACGGCCCCCTTGATAATGAGAAGGTGATTTCATGTTATTCACATTTGATCTAGTTAACTGATGGTCCATATGAAATGACAATCTGAAATAAGTTCTCAATAATTCTTTAGGCTTCTTATGAACTGGGTAACTTAAATAAACCCTATTGTTGCGATGATTTTTATTAAGTAGACCAGTGCAAGTTGCATGGCTGCAGGGTCAGGAAAATACACTCTGGATTATAAGTAGAGAAAGTGTGTGTACTTTTTTCACATCCTTCAAAATGTGTGCACTTAGGAGATGATAACGTGTGGCAAGTCATATCAGTTACCTGTTGTGAAGAAATAACAACAGAAAGACCATGTTTCATCTGTTTAGAGTATCAGGATCATACCCAACTGTATAAACTCTTAAACTAAAACAGCGCAGCTGCTGGATAAATTTGAGCTCAGACCATCTGGTTTTGTCAGGACCAAGTGTCTGGTAGACTGTAATTAGTTATGCTTATTGCAAAAATTGTGAATTGTGCCCACCATTAGTTCCCTGGCTTGAATTACATAACCAATACTTGATTTAGAATATATACATAATTTCTTTTGTTCAAAATTGCTGGTCTTATCCAGGGCTTACAGTGTAAAAATAACTTGAACCAGAAAATACTATTGATTTGTTATTATAGCCCCTCTCTTGTCAGCCTCACTGGTGAGGTTTGCGATTCTGCGGAGCTATTTTTCCCAAAGTATATAAATGCGAAGTCTAATGATACACTGATTGGCTTTACCCAGTTGATTTAGCAATAACAAGTATTTTAATCTTTTGTCATTGTTCTGTAAACTTTGCATTAATCACCACCAAAATTGCTTGAGCATTACATTACTTTGCAAGTGTATAATGACGGTTTGATGGTTTTTGTTCTTGCAAGTAACCATCTTATACTCCCTCCATTCCATAAAACAACTCATAGATTTTTCTCATTTGTTCCACAATACACCTCATTTTTCTCTTGGTACCCGCACCTGGCCAATACCTACTCACATCAATTTACTATTAATCCAATATGAGTGGTCAGGCACTAGAAACGAGAGCTACCTTGGTCCAAGTGCACAAATCTATATGAGGTGTATTTTGGAATGGAGGGAGTATATTTTTGCCCATGCCTTAAGAGTTATGACCATCAAGTCTAGCAATGTGCCTTATAAGGTGGACATCTTAACAGAAATCTTTCTGTGATTCAAACAATGCAGCTCATTCCTTTGAATGAACTGAGGAATATATTTGGACTGGGGAAGCGTGAAGCAGAAGCAATCATCTCAGATGTCAAATCTCAAGTATACAGAAAGAGACTTGCAAAATGCTTTAACACTGAGTTGGCTGCGGCTCCTAGCAAAGCATCATTCCTCCAAAATCTCTGTGAAGAGTTAGAGTTTGACCCTGAACTTGCTAGCAAGATGCATGAAGGTACCATCTTGGCCGTGCTGACCGCTTAGTAATCATGTGTCAAACTTAGAACTGTGTTTGGTCCAGTTAGACCATCAGTGCAAGCAATCATTCATTATACACCATCATGCATCAGCTGATACTTCTGCTTTCTTTAGTTGTCAAAATAATACCTGACTCTTCGAGAGCAAGGCAACTCACTGCATTTTACTTCATCTGTACATTGCTGGTGTAGTGGTCTACGATCATGAATTGATTTTTACCAGGAAAAAACTACTCAAAAGGATCTGATTAAAAGTACTGTCTTTATATTGTGATTGTTATACATATTAATGCTGCTTCAAACTTCAGACATTTATAGACAGAAGCTTCAGCAGTTTGTAGCTGACGGAGAGCTGAGCAAGGATGAAACTGAAGCTTTGATGGCGTTCCAAGTGCGTCTCTGCATTCCTCAAGAAACTGTCGATGCTGCTCATACTGATATCTGCGGCCAATTGTTTGAAAAGGTGATGCATTCTTTGGTGCATTTCATTTGGCATACTCTCCATAAGTTTGGTTTTAGCTCCTGATCCACATTAAGTTAATGATCTGTTTCTGTGTAAGTCGTGTTCTTACCGTTTTTCAAACATTGCAGGTTGTCAAGGAAGCAATTGTGTCTGTTGATGGATACAACGCTGATAGGCGAGATGCGGTTAGGAAGGCAGCACAAGGTCTAAACTTGAAAAAGGAGGCTGCTATGACCATATTTAGTAAAGCAGTATGCCTCTTCCCTCTGAAATTTTGCTATAGAATTGCCTACTTCTCTAAAAGCTATTATATCTTTTCATATATTCCCACTGTAACTCAGTTTTTTTATCTGTGTTGAATTCAAATGACCAGGTACGGAAATTATTCCTGAACTACATTCAGAGAGCAAAAGCAGCTGGGAACCGCATTGAACAGGCAAAAGAACTGAAGAAGTTAATTTCCTTCAATACAGTTGTTGTAAGTGAGCTTTTAGCTGACATTAAAGGAGAGCCGACTGCAACTGCTGAACCTGCAACATCAAGTACGACCTCAGAACCTGAAACCACTGAATCAGAGGGAGAGGATGACTATGAATGGGAATCACTGGAAACATTAAAAAAGACTAGGCCTGATAAAGAGCTAAAAGAAAAGCTAGACAAGTCAAGTCAGAAGGAGATAACCCTCAAAGATGATCTTCCATTGAGAGACAGAGCTGAGCTGTATCAAACATATTTGATGTTCTGTATCACTGGGGAGACGACTAATGTTTCGTTTGGAACAGCAATCTCGACGAAGAAAGACAATTCAGAGTATTTAATGCTAAAGCAATTGGGAAACATACTTGGTTTAACCCGCAAGGAAGCTCAAGATGTCCACATTAAGCTAGCAGAAAAAGCATTTGTGCAACAGGCTGAAGTGGTTCTAGCTGATGGCAAGTTAACAGAATCCAAGGCTGACCAGCTTGCAAAGATACAGAAGCAGGTTGGTCTGCCTGATGAGCACGCACAGAAAATCATTAAAAGCATCACAACGACGAAGTTATCTTCTGCAATTGAAGCTTCTATAGCTCGAGGGCAGATTGGTATCCAACAGGTCCGAGGATTGAAAGAAGCAAATTTTCAGTTGGATAGCTTGATTGCAGAACCGTTGCGAGAAACCATTTACAAAAAGTCTGCCGAGGAGATCTTTTCATCAGGCACAGGCGAATTTGATGAAGAGGAAGTGTATGTCAAGATGCCAGCTGATCTTATCATAAATGCTGAGAAGGCCAAGTCGATTGTGCAGGACATTGCAAAGGTTAGGTTGGAGAACGCCCTTGTTCAGGCTGTTGCTTTGCTTCGGCAGAAAAAGAAAGATGGTGTGGTATGTGCTGAGTGTCCCCTATCTGCTTCTTAAATTTGTTTCTATTCAATTTTACATGATTGCTCCTAGACCCGTATATAGGTTAGAGAAAATCATCAGTATGCAGAACTAGAAGTATCTTTTGAGAAAATGCTGTTGGTAACCTGGAAAGCATATCAGGATTGATGAAGCAAATTTACTTTCCAGATTCAGGGAAATTGTCAACTGAAATGTTCTAAAATTGTGTTGGCAATAGTTAAATGTTAAATTATCCCTGTTACAAGATTTTTGAAAAAATATCTGCTATCTATCATTTGTTTCTGTCCAAATTTTTTTCCTTGTGTGTCTAACGGCAATTCATCCCAATGCAGATCTCGTCATTGAATGACTTACTAGCATGTGACGCTGCCGTGCCTGCTTCAAAGCCGTTGTCATGGCCCTCACCAGGAGAGCTGGATGATTTGTACTGCCTTTACTTGAAGAGTATCCCGAAGCCTGAGAAGTTATCAAGGTTGCAGTACTTGCTGGACATAAGTGCCGAGAAGGCTGGCCAGCTTCGGGATGCCGCATCAGCTGGCACACTGCCAGTCGCGTCCCAAGAGGAGGAAGAATTGGCGTTCTAGGAGAGATGAGATGAGAAACTTTTTTGTTAGGTAGCCAGCAGAGTCGAGCTCCTGCCAGACGCAGTGCTGTGGCGCCCAATAGCTGCTGTGTTGTAGCTAGGCATGCTTTTGTGAAGCGACGCATAATCCTGACATGCATAATTATTTGTATAGACAATGGACACGAACTGTGGTGACAGTTTTTTGCTGCATTCTTTCAGACCATACTGGCATTGTTTTCTGTTTCTCCTTGATCCTGACATGCATAATTATTTGTATACAACAGTTGTTATTGCAATCCCTTGGTAATAAATGTGGTTTTGTTGTTACTCGTCTCAATTACCAAGGATGTAGTTCAGGAAACACAAATAAATCTTATATGATCAATAATTCCAAGTGATCTTGTCAATCAACGAACAATTGTTGTACAACATACTCCTGATGATCAATAATACCTCTACAGTGCAGAAGCATCTATTACTGGGGTCAATTTTAACAACATTTAGACAGGAAGTGTGCAGCAGAAACGGTACAAAAAAGTAGTGAAAAACTACTGAAACGCCAATAAGCTGTGCAATGGCCTTATAAGGTGACGCCAGCAGGTGAAACCACTATTAGGTTTGTGGTTTATACATTATCAGGCCAAAATTCCCTGAAGAAAGCTATTTCGAATTCCTTCTCTTGTAATCGCTTCTCCTCTTCCTGCATCTTCCGTATCCTCTTTGCAGCCAACTTTGCCTTCTTCGTTGACATCGTGTCCTGCTGATAATTAGGACATAGTCAGATGCCTTCAGAAGAAGTAACAACTAAAAGTAACTTGTTGATGATACAGTAATGTGCAAGGAACAACACATCTGTATTGTCCCCTAAACCAAGCTAACATTCTGCAGTATCTGATGCAAGGTGTTATGTTTATCTAACACAAATACCATTTCCAATTACTGCACAAAGAACTCAGTAGTTAACAATCCGGATTAAAATTATTTTGTCAAATCAACAGAACTTGTAAACTATTACGACATCAAAATTTTCAGAATCATAACAAGAATTTTTGCAATTAAGGTAACAAGAACGATGTATCAAGCAATATAATGTTGCAAATCTCATCCTTTGCTCACCTTGGGCCTTTTAGGAGCCTTTTCAACTTCGTCCTCGACCAGTGGCTTTGGCTTTGGTTCTTTGGAACCCAAACCACGCTTGTTGTTCTTAACACGAGTCTCTACTGGTTCCAACCTCCCCTGTTTCACAAGCAGTTGGGACAAGTGAGTACACTTAATCGAAAGAGTACATGGCAAAATTATAAGCCGCAAGGCAGCTTCATCCAAGTGCCATGTAATCACAGGTTGCAATAACGTTTACATATAAAAGATGGTCAGACAAAATCATTTCCTATTTTATAACCTACCCATGATAATTATTCCAGTTAAATATATAAACTGTCTACCCAACTTCAGTTCCTTCGGAGCTTTCGGGTTGAACAAGATATTCTTATATTATCCCACAGTGATCATGACCCAGAAACAAACTTATGTCTGCATGCCCTTTTATCCTTTGCTAAGTCTACAATTGAGCCAATTAGATTCAGAATCGATCTCACAATCTAGTACTAACATAGTCATACTAAAATATGGAGAATTAACTCTAAAGCCTCACTTTGAAAATCCCCTGTTACTTACAAGCTACAATCACCCCTAAATTATACTACTACGTAGTGCTGTACATGATAATTTGGGGAAAATGGACGTGGTATGAAATCTCAGCTTCCCGAGGAGGCGAGAGTAGACACACACCTGCTCCTGCGCCCCTAGGCCGGTGCCCTCCTTCCACCCGGACTTCTTCAGCAGCTGCAGCAATCCAAACGCACACGCACGCCGTCAGGTTCAAAAACAGCAATCAACCACATCAAAGCATCAAACCCTAATCCACCACGATAGGGGGGATGGGCAGGAGAGGAAGCGACGGAAGGACCTGGAAGCCGATGTTGGAGGAGCCGATGGAGGCCATCTCCGCCCCTCCACCCAGCGAAGCGAACGCGCCGCCCTCTGCCTCTGCCTCCGCCGCTTGCCGGCCGCGCTTCTCCCTCTCTCTTTCTTACCCTCTCCGGCCTCTTCCCGTTTCAGGCGTCTACACGTAGCTTGGTCGCGTTTGGTTTACTTCAGAGTTCAGACTCCATCCTGGTTGTGTCGTGTCCGGTACGGATTTCCGCTGGTTCACGAGTCGGTTCCGGCCCATTCGATCGCGAGCGTTCGTTACCGATCGAACGTCTCACGCGAGCCCGTGCGGTTCAAGCTTAGGGGCCTAGGCTTACATAAAAGCCTCCCAATCCACGCCGCCGCCGCCGAAGGGCGAAGCCGAAACAGGTCATAAATCTCGGCGACCAGCGGAACGGATTAGCCACGATGCAGATCTTCGTGAAGACGCTGACGGGGAAGACGATCACGCTGGAGGTGGAGTCATCGGACACGATCGAGAACGTGAAGGCCAAGGTGCAGGACAAGGAGGGGGTCCCGCCGGAGCAGCAGCGGCTCATCTTCGCCGGGAAGCAGCTGGAGGACGGGCGCACGCTGGCCGACTACAACGTCCAGAAGGAGTCCACCCTCCACCTCGTCCTCCGGCTCCGCGGCGGCGCCAAGAAGCGCAAGAAGAAGACGCACACCACGCCCAAGAAGGCCAAGCACGAGCGCACGAAGACCGAGCTCGCCGTGCTGGGGCTATACCGGGTGGACGAGGCGACGGGGGCGGTGGAGCGGCTGCGGAAGGAGTGCCCCAACCCGGAGTGCGGCGCCGGGACCTTCATGGCGGCGCACGCCGACCGCCTCGCCTGCGGCAAGTGCGGCCTCACCTACGCCAAGAGCCAGGGCCCGGAGGTGGTTTGATTAGGTGGTGCGCGTCAGCGATAGATTACGCTTCATGTTCGTGGATCCGTGCAATCTCACAGTGAATTTCCTATTTTTCAGATTTTGACCTAGGTTCGATTTGGATTTGCGGACTGGTGCTTTGGTATTTCCCCCAAATTCATGGCATTGTAGCGTTGGAAAAGAATTATCCATGTGAACTTTAATCATTTGTCCCCTTTGGTCTACAACACTTTAACCATCTTTTCCCCTTTGGTCTACAACGTCTAATTAAATTTCTACCCAAAAAATTTGTACTCACTCCGTTTCAAATTGAACCGGAACAACGACAAGAATAATAGAACTGAGCGAGTAACAATTTTTTATATTGAAATTATCCGACCAAATGGTTCCTGGGCCGAAGGATAGAGTAGCTGCTCCGTGTGATCTCGCAAGTCTCGCAAGTTCTAGACTAGAGAAATTAGCAGGACGGATGGCACAACACGACTTGACATATTCGTCAGGCACATGTTGGTGCAGAGAGGGATAGAGAAAGTAACTTGCAGGTTTCAGCTTGTACGTCATCTTAAAAAAAAACATGTTGATGCACGGCTACTTTTGAATTAATCTTGAATATGTAAATTTTACAGAATGCTTATATAAACTAAAAAGGGAGGAGTATGATTTAATAGAAATCCACAATTTGAATAAATACTTTTGAAGTACTAAGTACACATTATGCTAAGTCGATCTAGTCTAGACCTAGAATACTTTGTTTGGTTGTCAGATCGGTACTCTACCTCTCAAGTACTCAGGAGTTCCAGTGAGTTTTTTCTTCTCTTAAGAACAAGGACTGGGATTCCCTTGATACTAAATTCATGAAGAAGCTTGAGGCCTGGAAAGGATGTAGCCTATCAATGGGTGGGAAAAATGTGTTGTTGAATGCTTGTCTCTCTAACTTACCTTCTTATCATATGTCTATGTTCCTGCTGAACAAAACTTTTATTGAAAAGTTGGATAAGCACAGGAGGAAGTTCATGTGGCAAGGGAATGAGAAAAAAAGAAAGAAATATCACCTTGTGAAGTGGGATAGGGTGTGCAGATCTAAAACTAAAGGTGGCTCGGGGGTTAAAGATTTGAGGACACAAAATATAAGTCTTTAATGTAAGCGGTGGTGGAAAACTGGATACTGGGGAAGGGCTCTGGCAGTCTGTTGTGAGGAGGAAGTATCTCACCAATGCCACTGTTCCTACAATTAAGTTGAGGCGGCAAGATTCTCCTTGCTGGAAAGCCTTGCTCAAAGTAAGAGAATTTTATTTGGCTGGGAGGAACATTAACTTGGGAAATGGGTCCTTAATGAGATTATGGGATGATAACTGGGATGGTGAGAATGGACTTATGTCTTCTCAGTTCACTGACCTATATGATATCTATTTGTCTCCTGACATTACTATCAAAAAATTCCTGGATGCTGGTTTTGTTTTGAGATTCATGAGGCAACTGAATTCCACCTTGTTAGTGCGCTCAGGGCCAAGGTTGACTCTTTAATGTTTCTAATGATCAAGATACCGTAAACTGGAATCTTGGAAAAACTGGCAATTTTACTGTGAAATCCTTTTATCGGTGGCTTGAAAGAAATCTAAATGGTGCTCATCACAAATGGATTTGGAAAGCTAAAATTCCTCTCAAGATTCAGATCTTCCTATATATGGCTTTTGTTTTAGGATGTTGTGCTTACATGAGAGTGTATGAGCAGAAAGAATTAGTAAGATTCACCTGTTTGTTTTTTCTGTGGTCGGATTGAATCTGCCAGGCATTTGTTCTTTCTTTGTTCTTGTCCAAAGTTGTTTGGGGGGGGGGGGGGGGGGGGCGGTGTTTGGCACTTATGTTATTCCAAATGCTCTTTAGCAATTTTTTGCCTGGATGCATGTTTATCTGTCTTGAGGGGATAGATATTTTGTGGTTGGCCCTGCTGCTGTCATCCAAGCGATTTGGAAATGTCAAAATCGTGTGACATTTCAAAGCTACAAACTCAGATCTCCTTTTGAGATTATCTTCACTACATGTGCATACTTATTGTCTTGGGCAGGTCTTCACAAGGGGCAGGATACTGAGGCAATGAAAGATGGCGCCAGGATGCTGAGTGCCAACACGCAGGAGATCATGCGAAGTCTGCAGGGGAACGCTCCACCAACTGCTGATGGGTTGGCTGCTCTGCGTCTTTCGCTAGCGTCCTAAAGCTTTTGTTGTCTGTCGTGGCGGCTCTGTGTTTTGCGTAAGAGTTCTTTTGTATCTCCAGTTTGTGTTTAGTCTGAAACTTGTAATGTTGGTCTGCTGCCTTAATAGGACTGTAGCTTAGGAGCAGGTTTTTGTCCCATAAACAATACATATCTCGATTGCAAGTGCTGGTAAGTGAGTTTCCTGCTGACGTAGTTATTTTTCATCCTGTTCTGCTAATCTCCCTCCTGTTTCCCGTCTTTTTGGGTAACAAAGACACTGTATTTCCATTGTTTCGATAATGGAAAGGGAAGAGATCCCAAGTGAAAAAAAAAGTCCAGACCTAGAAGACATTTCAACAAAATATTTTGTTGCAATCGTTGATGTAGCATTAATTTTTACAAACGTGCAATGCCATGTACATCCAGAAGGTAGAATCAGTAGCGTACTTCTTTTTCTGAGAGAGAGAGACCAGTTAGTACTTTCTCTGCACCATGTCTCAATTTGATGCTTAGAAATAGTAATGATGTGATCCTCGGCGGATGCGGATGTGTTGTGTAGTGCGTATATCGTATGAAATTCATTGTACGTGAAGCAGCGCTCACAATAAAAATATGTCTTGATACATACGTATTTAGATAAGATCGTGATACTTATTTTGGGATGGAAGATGTATATATTTTCCTTTAAAGTTAAAGTTAGTGGAACTCAAAATCAAATCAAATCAAATCGTTGGACCACTAGTTTTCTACGTACGGCGATCATTGATACACGGCGATATAATGGACAAAGTCATTACTCGCAGGCTGTAGCGCAGTTATCCTTGAGGGCGAATATGCAATCATGTGTCACATCTATATATGACTTTATAAGTACACAACGTGACGTCCGGGGTGTCTTGCACCAAATTTATCCACACAGAGAGACCAAAGACGGCCAGACTAGACGAATTCCAAGTCAAGTCCTTTGACTGAACCGATCAGGTTATCAGTTAACACCTATATAAACTCCATAGATAGCAAATGAGATATCCACAGGATTACCACACACCCATAGCTTGCTCAGCGACACAAACAACAGTCAAATTTTTATACAACAGCAAGTAGTGCTTGTGCAACTAAGTATCTACTCTTACAGCTACTTTTCTGAACATAATATGCTTTCGAAACTAACACAACCTGCTATCGACCAAGAACCTGAACTGGTTTAAGAGTGTTCTATTTTGCAAGTGAAAATCGATCCTAGTATAACATACTCGTAAAAGGACGATCCTTAAGACTGAAAGACAACTCTTTCCGAAACAAATTTATCAATCTAAGGAACAAGGCTGCTTTGGTCTGTAGATTATTTTTTTAAATGTTTAACCAATCGTAACTCTGCCCCGCTGAATAAAAACAGAGTGTACACTTAACCATAATTAACCCCCTCTTTGCTGGCAAGTCACGGCCCATAAACAATGGTGCAGCGAAGCGCGCTAGCCCGTCTAGTAGATAAGAAGAATCGGACAATCGGTAGAGTTTTTTCTTGTAAAGACTAGAACTCTAAAGTTAGTCCAAGTCTTCCGAAAAAAACGAAAAATCAAATTGCGGGGCCACTGGGCTTCTATGGTGATCATTGATACACGGCGATCTAATGGACAAAGTTATGACTTGTACTAGGCAGTCATGCTTTAAGGACGAATAGGCCAACCGTGTGTTACATCTTCATATGACTTTATAAGTACACAACGTGACGTCCGGGGTGTCTTTTTGCACCAAATTTATGCAGGGAGTGAGACCAAAGACGGCCAGACTAGACGAATTCCAAGTCAAATCCTTTGACTGAACCGATCAGGTAACCCCTATATATACACCATAGATAGCAAATGAGATATCCACTGAACGACACACCCATAGCGTGCTCAGCGACACACGTTAATTATTAGCGCAAGATGAAGCTTCAGCAGGTAGCTGCAGTCGCCGCCCTTGTGGCGGTGGCGCTGGCAGCGACGACGGCTAGCGCCGTGACATTCGAGGTGTCCAACACGGCGTCGAGCACCGCCGGCGGGCAGCGGTTCGACCAGGCCTTTGGCCTCGACTACTCGAAGCAGGTCCTCTCCGACGCCTCCACTTTCATCTGGGCCATCTTCAACCAGCCCTCCGAGGCCGACCGCAGGCCGGTGGACACCGTGACGCTCGTCGTGGAGGACATCGGAGAACGCATCGCCTTCACCATCGGCAACGGCATACACCTCGGCGCCCAGTACGTCGGCGGAATATCCGGCGACGTGAAGACCGAGGTCTCCGGCGTGCTGTACCACGAGGCGGTGCACGTGTGGCAGTGGGGGCTGCAAGACTACGACGTGCACCCTTGGATTTTTGAGGGGATCGCTGACTACGTGCGGCTCAAGGCAGACTACGTGCCGGGCCACTGGGTGGCGGCCGGAGGCGGCGACAAGTGGGACAAGGGGTACGACGTGACGGCGAGGTTCCTGGACTACTGCGACTCGCTCAAGGCCGGGTTCGTGGCGGAGATGAACGGCAAGCTCAGGGACGGGTACAGCGACGACTACTTCGTGCAGATCCTGGGGAAGAGCGTGGAGCAGCTGTGGAACGACTACAAGGCCAAGTACTCCCAGGGCTGATCGTGATCAGTCGATGCAGAACATGCATTTGTCGGCGTTTTACGTGTGAGCTAGCTTAATTAAGCTATAGTAAATTGTTGTATTACTCCCTGAGGAGATAGAATAAAACAATGTCCCATGGGTACCGTACGTACATGTCTATGGTTTGTTGAATTCTTGTTCCAATCGATCAGTTTTGATTCGATCATCAGGCAGGGGACAAAGAGACTCTGTTTCGATCAGCCCTGGCTCTGGGCCTGGGGTACTTGGGCTTGTAGTCCTTCCACAGCTCCTCCACGCTCTTCGAAGGAGAGTGGCGTTTTGGTTTGTGGTACCACTGCACCAGGGGTCAGCCACCGCCGGATGTGGATCGGAGCAAAGTTTCTGACGTGACTTCAATGCCTTGGCTGGCGCTAACGCAAAGCTAATTAAGCTTCGTTAATCACTCCTCGGCATGCGGTACAGAATCTAGTTTCCAGTATGCTTCCTCTACCCCAATCTTGCTCACCCTTCCTGCCCACTATTGGCCAGTTGCTAATAGTTATATAGCGAAAAATCCTGCGCACTAAATGCAACCATAATCAATCGAAAAACCATTTCAGCATAAGAGCAACTTAGCAGTTACCGAATCCGAGAGGTCCTAACTCGGTTTTCTGATTTGGCCCGAAAAATGGGCCAGATCAGATAGCGAAAACGGCCCAAGAACCGAAAACCTAATTCGGGTCACCGAATCGCTTCGATTCTGCGCACTATATATAGCGTTCGGAGGGGGCCTTTCGGTTCAAACTCCGAACTCCCCTCCGCCGCAATCCACCTCCCTCCGCCACCGCCGCAGCCACCCACTCCATTTCTGGCGAGCCTCCATTTCAAAATGCGGCCACCGATCTCCTCCGCCGCTTGCCGCAAGCGTCTGGCTGTCGGTCCCAGCGGCCGCGGAAACCCTAGCGGCGGCCGGCTCACCATCGCTGAGGAAGAAGCCCGGCGCCGCCAGTCCGAGGCTGGCCGCAAGCGGGGAGCCCGCAAGTGGGGGAGGTGGGCCGGACTCAGTGCGCGCGGCCGAGCTCGATTGCCGCTACAACGCCGCCGAGGAGGGGAGCTCGAGCGGCGTCCACCCCTTGTCAGCGAGTGATTGGCTCCGCCCTCCTCTCTTCTTCCTCCGATTCGTCGGTGGAGACAGTGAGGAAGGCGGAGGCGGATGCGGCAGCAGAGGCATGGGTGGAGGCGGGGTTCAATCCCGAGGACATCGTGCGCGCGAAGGAGGTGTCCAAGCTCTCCATCGCCGAAAACGACGTGCGCCGGCTCACCACGGAGGAGAGGATGCTCGCGGTGGTATACGACCTCTCCAACACGGGTCCCGCGCCTCCGGTGACGGCAGCTCCCCCGGTCATCATCCTTTCGGACGATGAGTAAGCAAGCATTTCGGCGAGGGGATCTGAAGCTGGCGCGGCAGGCGAGGAGCATTTTTGTCTTGGGGTGTTTGCTCCTCTAATTTAGCTAACTTTTGGTAAATGTCAAACTAGTAGATGCAGTAGAACTTAAGTATGTGGACGAATGACGAACTCCGATGATCTGCGATATGAATCGCGAAGAACCAGCCCCATATTTATATGAATTTCGCGCGAAGTTTCAAATTTGTCTTTTGTTCGGTTTTGGTATTAAGTATCTGTTCTGCTGGAAGAGAGACGGTACCGAATTCTCGAATTCGGTTGATCCAAACTCGGTTAGTTCGGATCGCTCGGGTTCGGTAACTGCTATAGTTGCTCTAAGCCGAGAATTTTTTTCTGGTCCATAGCTCAAACCAAGGGTACCATGGTTATCAATCAGATTGGCATTGAACTAGCCCACAACTATGTTTGTTGGCCGCCATAGATCCAGCTGAATCAGTGCCTCCCACGATGCTTCTCATGGCCCACCGAGGGAGAACATATCTCTCACCATCAAGGTGTTTATTGCTATAAGCCAGCGGCGAGGTAGAATGGGAACGAGGATGCGGCGGCACAGGGCACTCTAGTTCCTCGAGGAGGCTCACCAGGGCAGCTCCGGAGTCTCCTCTTTTCTAAGCTAGTCCAAGTGCAGAGGATGGCGCGAGGGGCAATTTGGTCCGACAGAATTCAACCAAGGCTTTACAGTGCACGGATATTAAATTGAGCGTCCTGCTGCCATCCACCTACCCACCCTCTTTGCAATAAATGATCCGCACCTTTCTGTACCTCGATTAGCACTGATCGCGTCTGACTTTGGCAGGGCGTGATTAGTACCAACCTACTCGTTGGGATCGGACGGTTCCCAACCCCTGGTGCAGTGGCTCCATTGAGCTAGGGACTTTTTCGCGAAATCTGCACGAAGTAGTCACCGCCGTACACATCCTTCATCTTTCATCTTTCCGTTCATCTCCGTGACGAACCCTGGCTTGACAAGCGCACGAATGTTATAGGCCGGGTTTTCTTCAGATGGATGTTGAATGCTATGTAGTATGAACTAGGATGTATACTGCTAGGTACTGGTTGATGAACTTGTGATGGATGTTGAATGCTACGTAGTATGAACTTGCCGTGGATGGAAGAATGCTAGTTTAAATCTGCATGAAGCTTTTTTTAACTTCACAGTTCTCGATTTGGTTTCTGTTCTGCACGACGCGTTTCTGAACTGCATTCTCGACGGTTCGGTCAAAGGATTAATTAGACTTGGACTTCGTCTAGCTTGGGCGGTCTCCCTCTGCATAAATTTGATGCAAAAAGCCCGGAAGTCATGTTGTGTAGTCATCAACAAAAGACGGAAATTGTTCTCTTATTCTAAAAAAACGGAAATTGTTCTAGAAAACACAGAAATGATTCACGTACAGTAAAATACTCACGACACAATTATGATGATTTTTTCCATTGCATCAATCGGGTAGTAATTTAGGCGAAGCCTAACAATGTGTATTGCTCCACTAAATGTGCTGTGAGTTACAAAAATTCACACGCATAACAGTCCTCACAGAAAAAAAAAGCATGTTGTGTCGCTATATCGAATCAGAAGAGTGGTTTAAGCAATGTTAGTATGAAATAGCAACGCTAAACATCTCAGAGTGTAGCTCCCTACTTTTTTCGTCAAACAAAACTGAATCCCATCACCCAAAAGACCAAAACCTCTTGATTCTAGACATGACCTAACCTAACGCAATACCCACCCAAATTGGATGCATGCAAGTCATTGAAGGTTGTCGACACGCTACATCAACGCTTTCCACAACATTATTCTTTTGAATGTGTTCTAGAGTAGAACGTATTCTAACTTTGGATCGACCCATTTTATTTCTAAATATAAGATGCTTTAGTTTTTGTCTTAAATCAAACTTGTTAGCGTTTGATAAAGGGCAGCCCGGTGCATGTAGCTCCCGCTTGCGCAGTGTCCGGGGAAGGATCCGACCACTTTGGGTCTTTTGTACGCAACCTTTTCCTGCATTTCTGCAAGATGCTGTTTCCAGGACTCGAACCCGTGACCTCATGGTCACAAGGCAACAGCTGTACCGCTGCGCCAAGGCTCCCCTTCACTTGTTAGCGTTTGATCAAGTTTACAGAAAAATTTACCAAACATCTATAACTCTAAATTAACTTTATTAAACCCGTTGTTGATCTATCTTGTAAATATTAACATATTTTCTATAAATTTGCTCACGTCCGAAGAAATTTGACTCATTACAAAACTAAACATATCATGCATGTTTTCTGTCAAGAGAAATTACGCGTGATCGATCGGACCGATGGTGCATGTGTGTATGCATTATGCTTGTTCAGGGGTGCCATGCATGCACTACTCTCTTGTCGGGAGATCGAAGGTACTCGCGGGCGCGGCGGCCGGCGGAGAAGGAGTTGCGCTGTTGGCCACACGAAGATTAGTCCTTCCACGTGAATTACTGTAACTCGTTTTCTCCATGCTTTGACCAGGGGCTAGCTAGGGGCGGAGGAGGGCCCGGCCGTCAACTTTCCGGGACTAGCATACACACTTCACGTTCTGGTCTTCGGTGATGTGAGATTTCACCAAACGGCGACGTGCCACGCCCCACGCCTCTTCAGATTTTCAGTGTTTAGTCACAGGATTGTCCAAGTCAAGCCGTGCGTGTATGACTAGTACGAGCCTATGATACATCCCATTATCCCTGTGCCGGCGATCGAGCTGAGTCAGAGTAGCCAATTGAAGAAGGAATCCATCAATCGCGTGCGTTCACCAATAAAATACTGTAACAGATAAGCAATTAAAAACAGATCATGAATGTGACCCATTTATGTATTCCTGACTTGCCGACAGATTTTCCTAGACTAGTTAGCCTACCGTCATGCGAAATTGCGAATTTCTTCTCGTTTTGGCTCCGCCAAGAGTGTTGGAGGCGTGTCTTGATCCTTTTAATTTAGCTCTCGCAGCAACCAGAGAAAACATAATAATTTTTAAAAACAGTGGGCTCTCCCACCGATTTCCAATATGTGAACCGCCACCAGTCTTAAAAAGGTAGAGTACGAAAGAAAGAAAAACAGTTTACAAAAAAAAAAAGGCCACGTTGTTTCATACAGCTAGGGAACCTCAAAACTCAAGGAGCCTAGATTACAGCTGATCTGGAAAAACCAGCAGCAAAATACCAAGAGCGATGACCAAACATCCCCAACCAGAAACCCCAAAACCCTAGAACATCGGATTGGAGCACGTCCTTGCAATCTTCGACCAATTGAAACCCAACTATGTCGCCCGGGCAGAGCTTCAGATAACACCAGCTTCACCATCTCGATGACCGCTTAAAACTTTCTTTGATTTGATTTTCCTTTTTTGCAAAACCACCGAGGAGGATAAGTGATTACAGAGTTGAAAAATCAGATCGAACTCACTCCAACCACTATAGCTCTCACCTGCTCCCAGGGGTGGAGCTAACGTTGTAGCACTGGTGTCACTTGACACCGGTGATTTGATGCAAATCCCTTGTAAATTAGTGAAGGCTACTATTTATTTGTAAAAAATGACACCGATGCAATATAGATGACACCGTTGGTTCTCTCAGCTAGCTTCGCCCCTGCCTGCTCCCATTGGTCTACAGTTTCCCCATACAGGAGTCTTATAAATTGTACACATCCCAAACCTTCCACCACCACTCTCTTAAGAGAGATATCGCAGCGAAATGATACGAAACAATCACGGAAATATGAAAGCAAGAGAAATATGGCCATGCCATCTATCGATCCATCCAGACTAGTTTTTTTCCCCATCCCCAACCACTCTGTAAACTGCTGGAAAAGTAGATTCAAGCTCTGCCAGAAATAAATTAGAGCACCCAAATGCATGAAATATGTAAAGCTACCACTTTGTTTATCAGATACTTTTTTGACAACATTTCCTACAAGTCCCTTAAGAATTTTCCAACTTCTAGATTCACATGCAGAGCAAACTCTCGTTCATATCAGCCAGGTCTAAAATGCGAAGTCCTCCACAATCCTTGGGGAGGCACGCAGTTGGACAGATAACCAAATAATACTTCCTTTTCCCGTTTGTCTCCCGCCAGAGCATCCTCGCTCTATGATAATCCATCGCCTCCACCACGGGTAGCACCATCGAGCTCAAGTGCACAATGTTAGTGGCCTATGGATGGCAGCCGGTAGGTTCGGGGCACTATCGAAGACTCCGGCGCAGGCGGCCTCGAGACGGAGGTGATGGAGGTGTTGTACCATGAGGCGGCGCACGTGTGGTAGTGGGGCTTGCTGGACTACGAGGCGCATTAGTGCGTCTTCGAGGGGGACGCCGACTTCATCAGGCTCAGGGCCGGGGTCGCGCCCGCGCACTGGGTGGCGGCGGCCGATGGGACCAAGGGTATGACGTGACGGCGAGGTTCCTCGACTACTGCGACTCAGTAGGGAGGCTGGGGTTCGTCGTGGAGAGGAACAACAGGATGAAGGACCAAGGCTACAATGACGACTACTTCGTGCAGATACTGGGGAGGAGCGTGCAAGAGCCGTGCCTGGAGTACAAGACCAAGTACCGCGGCTGATGCGTGTATATGACCCGCAAATGTACTCTTGTCTCTCCATCGGTTGCCATAATCGGAAGGAGTAAAAAGATAGGAGAATCGTTTATTTGTACCATTTCATCCTTTTTCAATAAAAGATACAGATGTAAACATCTGTCTTTTTGATCGTTTCAGTACAGTCTCTTAATTATTACATCAAACAGTGCATGAATAATATAGTCCATCCAATCCGTAATAATTTTGTATTAGATTCAAGACACTTGTTATACTTATTATGAATCAGTAAACTATTCAGCCTCCGTACTTGGCCTTGTAATCCTTCCACAGCTGCTGCACGCTCTTACCGAGAATCTGCGCGAAGAAATCGTCGGTGTACCCACCCTTCATCTTGCCGTTTAATTCCGCGACAAACCCTGGCTTGAGCGAATCGCAGTAGTCGAGGAACCTCGCCGTCACATCATACCCCTGATCCCACCGGTCGCCCTCGCCGGCCTTCCGCCAGTGCGCCGGTGCGAAGCCTGCCTTGAGCCGCACGTAGTCGGCGATCCCCTCGATGAGCCCGCCGTTGGCCTTCCCTTGCCCGTTCCACTGCCACACGTGCGTTGCCTCGTGGTACAGCACGCCGGTGACCTCGGCCTTCACATTGCCGGAGTAGCCGCCGACATACTTGGAGCTGAGGTGGATCCTGTTGTTGCTGGCGAAGGCGACGCCGTCGATGTTCTCCACGACGAGGGTCACGGCGTCCACCGGCTTGCGGTTAGCGGTGGAACGCTGGTTGAAGGTGGTCCAGATGAAGGTGGAGGCGTCTGAGAGGACCTGCTTCGAGTAATCGAGGCCGACGGCCTGGTTGAACCGCTGCCCTCCTGCAGTGCTCGACGCCGTGTTGGATGCGTCGAACGTCACGGCGCTGGCCGACGCAGCAAGGGCCAGCAGAAGTGCGGCTACCTGCTGAAGCTTCATCTTGTGCAAGCTAGCTATACGTACGTGTGTAACAGCGTAAGACAGACTGTTAGCTATGGGTGTGGTCGTGTGGATATCACTCGGTGCCTCTGGTAAGGGCTTATATAGGCTACGTGATTGGTTCAGTCAAAGGATTTGACTTGACTTCGTCTATAGTTTGGCCGTCTCTCTCTGCATAAATTTGATGGAAGAAAACCCGGAGGTCACGTTGTATTATATTAGTGACCTCTGACCTCCGTGCAAATGATCTAGTGGTCTTGCAATTTTCTTGACTCAATCTAGCTTTAAAGTTTAAATACAAACAAACAGGCAACTTCCAAGTAATAGTACTCTTTGACACGAACTTTGCATGTTTTCTTTTGTAACTTGTCATCAAGATGGGTTGCCTAGTCGATACTTGTGCGGAGTGCCCGAGTGTGTATCCGTCTGCTGTTGGTGCTGTGGACGCGTTGTGATTGTTTTTGTTTGGTTCTCTGCTATTTAAACTGGACAATTCTTCATGATTAATTAATAGATTATGCCTCTAACTCTAGCTTCTAGCTGGATAGTATATGTATGTCATTGGATTGGTGATGCTCATATATGCATATGCGTGTTCAACTGTGCCATGTGCCCACGTACCCTGTCTTTGTTGGGGAATCGAAGAGACTCTTGCGCGCGGCGGCCGGCGTCAGTTGCGCTCTTGGACTCTTGCACGTGAATTAACTGATTTTTCCATGCTTATTACACCAGGCCCAGGCGCGGAGGGGCCGGCCGTCAACTTTCCGGGACTTTGGTGCCCCCTGCTTTGGTGATGTGAGATTTCACCAAACGGCGACGTGCCACGCGCCACAGCTCTTCTGATTTTCAGTGTTTGGCTCTGCCTGATAAGGTAGTCTGTACTTAGTCATAGGATTGTCCATGTCAAGCCGTACATGTATGACTACGAGTCTGATAGTACATCCCTGGCTGCCGGCGATCGAGCTGGGTCAGAGCAGCCAATTGAATGGAATGCATCAAGCCACCAACCGCGTACGTACACCGACAAAATAACGGAGAAGCAATTAAAAACACATCAATTATGATGTGACCCATTTATATGTATTCTTGACTTGCCGACAGATTTCCTTGATTAATTAGTCTACCGTCATGCGAATTTCTTCTAGGCTTTGGGTCGTTTAGAGAGACTGGAACTCTCGTTTCCGCTGATGCTTAGATGAAAGTTTGCAAAATCAATATGGGACGTTGAGAAATTTCTTGATTAAATTTGGGCCCCCAATTAATGAGCTGGTGATGTGCCGAAGTGGGACTGGTCCAAGTACGGTGTTTTCTTTGTTTCTAAGCAGTATTCTCTGGGTTTCAAAATAAGTGACGTGAATTTGTATAAGAATATTTACAAATCTAAGTCACTTATTTTGAGACGGATTTGTCATAAGTCAATTTCTTTAAATCTGACTAAATTTACAGAAAAATATATCAATATCTAGAATATCAAATAAATATACTATAAAAAATCATGATAGATTTAATAAAACTAATTTAGAGTCGTAAATGTTGGTAGAATTTTCTATAAACTTGGACAAAGTTTAAAGAGTTTGACTTAGAACAAACCTAGGACTTCTTATATTTAGGAACGGAGAGAGTATGTATGAACATTTGTCGGAAAAGAGACCGCATAGAATCGAATTCTGTAAACCTGTTTGGATGTAGATATTAGAGCAAGGAATTGAGAATTGGTATTAGATATCCCCAATTCCGTTGTTTGGATGAGACTGGAATTGAACGCTTGGAATTGGGACCGAATTCCGAACCATCTCCTGCGCACATCGCCCACTCATCCCGCAATTCCGACCCCCCGCGCGAGCTTTGTATTGCCCCGAATTCATCCCGCGTCCTCTCTCTCGCGAAACGTTTCTTCCCCAAACCTCTCATTCCCGAAACACAGAGGGGCAAGCGATATGACCATAGTGCACGCGGCGGTCGACGCCAGCAAGTGGCGCACGACGCAGGCAAGAGCTCTCTCCAGCCACCTCTCCCCCATCCGCCCGACCTTCTGTGTCCCCTCCGGCCCTCCCTGTCAGGTGTGACGGTCGACTCCGAGCTCGACCCGAGCGTGAAGGTCATCGTCGCTCGCCCTTCTCAGGCCACCGTCGCTTGTGCTCCTCCAGCCACCGGGTCGAGCTGGACCAAGCTCCCCGCCCCTCCCACGCACACACATCCACGGAAGAAGAAATAGAGACGAATTAATCTCAAATCCGGGAAAGAGGGAGTGAGGAGGATGTAGTCGATGCCCATCTCGTTGATGCCCTGCAACATGCTCTGAACCACCGCGGCCATGGATGTTGCTCTTCCCAGTCCTCCGCCACTCTCTCCTTTTGTAATCTATTATGCCAATGATTCATTGTCGTGGTGGTGTCACGGCAGATGTCATAGGATGGCTTAAGATGGGGCCGATGGAGGAAGGAGGAACCGAAGGAGGGAAGGCGTGATGTGAACCACGCACTGAGTAAGGACACACGGCGTTTACCCAGGTTCGGAGCCCTCTTGACGAGGTAAAGCTCCTACTACTGCTTTGTTGTATTACCCGAGATACCAACGACTACAATGGTGCTTGTTCAGCTGCTTCTTGAGGAGGAAGAAGAAGAGGAGGAGAACTCCTAAATGGCTAAGTGGGGAATCCCTCTCACAGGATGGGTGGTCCTTCTATTTATAGGCCAAAGGTGTCACACTGACATGTGGACCAAAAGCAAGCCCTAGCTACCACCGGGCCCGCCGGGTACGCCCCATGGTCTCCTCCGGATTGTCCGGGCAGGGACAATGCAGCTTTGTGCTTATCGTACTGCCAGGTGGCGCGCATTGTAGCCATGCCCCGGCCTTCGTCATCTGTCTTTCTACGACGCGTCACTGTGCAATTGCCCCGCACAACGACGTGAGCAACGATTGCTTTTCCATCATAAAGGGAGCGTTGCTTTACTTTGCGCCATGTGACCAGGAGACGACCGTTGGCGTATCCCGGCCTTAGTCGCGATCAGATAGCTCGTGCTTGTCCTGCAATCACATAAGACAAGATAGATAAGCCGGCATACCTTTTGTATGCCAACCAGTTATTAAGTCAGCTTAAGGATGCCGGCGTACTTTCTTACGCCGGCTTTGCTCTTGCTATCCCGGCTAATATGTGTCGTCATGACCCTACCCGGGGTCATCCCCCCGACACTAGTCCCTGAAGTTGTTGCGGTCCGGCAGGAAGTGACGTCGGGCCACGACAGTTTCCCAAAACTCAAACAACTCAGAGCCTAGGAGGGCTTAGACCAAGGAAAATGCCGAAACAATCCCGAGCTTTCTTAGCCGAGATCTGGCAACACCGACATTTTTAGTCGGCGTGGTATTTTCAGCTTTGAGCCGAGATTCCTCTTTTTATCGCGGCCAGCAGTAGAAAGCCTCTTTCTGCCGACATTAACGCCACCTGTCGTGCATATTCTGCGCCTCGCTTTAACAACGGGAAGATAAGACTGGAAGCACTCCCGGGGCGTCTTTTGAGGCGAATGTGTCGTCCCATTGGACAGGAAAACCGGCAGGGCATTAAGAGGAGGAGTTTCGGTTTCCACACATTGCCTTATCTCCACGGATTCGGCGGGATTTACTGCGCCACGTTGCGCAGTAACCGCGCGCGTGCGCTGTTTATGGGGTTAAACACCCCCACGATCATGCGCGGTTTTACCGTTGGCCACGGGGATCGCGGGTGCGCAAGATCCGCGCCCCATGATTGCGCCCCGACTATAAATAAGGGGATGGGATGGGATTCTTTTACTCCCCCCCCCCACCCCGAAACCCTAACTCCTTCACTGCTCTCGCGCGCCCGCCATTGTCGCAAGCCTGAAGCTCCTCTGCCACCGCATTTCTTGCCACCAGTAGCCAAGCTCGCCGCTGCGTTCTTGCGTGCGCTCGCCTGCCTTTTCGCCGCCGTTCCCTTGCTCGCCCGCGCCTCGTGCTGCCACTCTCTCGCCGGAGCTGTCCCAGATCTATTCTTTTGCCATGGCTTCTTCTTCCCGTGATACTGCCACCGTCGACCCCGCCGTTCAGCACACCGAGGAGGACGCCGGCTCGGAGCGCGCTGGATGGGAGGGCTCCGACGTGTCACCAGTGGACATTGATTGGCTCCGCCGCACACGGCGGATCCCGGAGGAGGTGGAGTGCCGGATCCCGGCGACGAGGTCGCGCCGACACCCGAGCCTGGTGAGTTTGTCGTCTTCATTTCGCATTTCGAACGCGGCTTCGGGCTCCCGGTTAGCGACTTTATCCGGCAATTCCTTGACCACTTCGGCCTCCAGCCTCACCACCTTCCGGCTAATGCCATTCTCACTCTCTCTGCCTTTGTTACCTGCTGCGAGAGTTATCTCGGCCTCTGGCCATCCGTTGACCTGTGGGCCAAATATTTTATGTTCCGGCCCCAGGTCCTTACTGACAAAGACAATCCCGACGCCGTTAAGCCCATGACTCAATGCGGCGCCGCCACCGTCATACCCTGCCGGGGTTCCGTCTTTCCTCGGATTCAAGGTCTTGAGTCCTGCAAGAAGTGGCTGAAGACCTTCTTTTATGTCAAGAATGCCTCCGACACCGACAAGATCAACTTGTCGGGATTCATAGTCGGCCCGCCGGAGGAGAAGAAGAATTGGCGGTATGATCCCAAAGACTCTCTCCCGAAGATCAATGAGGTTCATGCCGGCATCATTGCGATGAAGGAAAATGGACTGACGGCTGACGACCTGTTGGTCACGTTCGTGTTCCGACGGGTCTGCCCGCTCCAACGTCAAACACATAAGATGTGTTTTCACAGCGGCCGGTTTGACCCGAACCGGGTTTCAACTATCATGCTAGACAAATTCGAGGTCCGGCGTCGAGTCAAGGCGATCGCCAAGACCAACCTGTCCTAGAACTGGGGTTGGGGTAAGGTTCCGTATAGCCAGAAGAACCGTGCACCCTTGGTAAGTTTTTGTACATGCTTGTTCGATTTTCTTCCGACATGATAGTATGCCGGCTTCCAACCGATAATGTTTTATCTCGGCGTAACCTTATAATTTTGTGCAGAGATTCACGCTCTAGCGCAATGAGGACGGGCACTCGCCGGACAAGCGCTTCGGAAGCAATCGCATGGGAGCTGACCCGGAAGACCCGGATTCGGAGGATCACATGTCGATTCCTCATGCCGGCCCCCGACATGCCGTAGGTAATAACTCCCGACCTCCTCTTATAGATATCAGAATACTTATCTCCAAAATACTCATGCCTGCATTGGTCAGGGAACAGCTGACTTGGACGATCCGAGCCTTGATGCGACCCCTGCTGCTACTCCGGTGTCGGCCGGCGAGAAACGCATTGCGAACACTGATCTTTCCAGGACCATGAAGCGAAAGAAAACCGCTGGCCGACAACCAAAACCGAAGCCCATGGTCGTCGGGTAAGCTTTACACCATTTATATTTCTAATGTCGGTATTTTTCTTAACCAATATGAAGGTAACAATATTCCATTCCTGCGGGGAGGCTCTTACGGCTACACAGTCTCAGACCTGCATCGCGTCCGAGATCTCGGCAAGCTCGTCCCCTCGTGCAGAGCCTTCTACCCAGGCCACGGGGAAACCGAGACCACCGCAGATGCGACATCTCCCGTCCGGGATGTCGCTCAAGCCGGGACATCAGAGGCCGGGACATCGGCGGCCGGAGCTGCTCCTTCGCCGGCAGCGCCTGATGCGCAGCCGCAATTGTTGGCTGCGGATCCTCCTCATCAGCCGGCAACACAACCCCAAGAACCTCAAGCAACGGCAACGCCGCCGCTGCCACAACGGACACAACTAGCAGCTGCTCGAGCTATGAAGACCAGGAGCTCAGCCATCCCGACAGGAGAACAGCCTCCGAGTTCCTCCGGCTCACCATCCATCCGGGGTACTCAGGGAGTTCCTCTTAGGACAACTAGCGGGGACAACTGGGGGTCTCTCGGCCAGTATGTCATGGATTGGAACAGCGCCGACAGCTAAGAGGTCAACTCCAGCACAATCCAGACAGCGCAGCAGAACGCTCTGGTGGGCCCCCCACCTGTGGCAGCAACTCCAGAGTCGGTGGTGGCCCGGATGTTCCAGGCGAGGGTTGCGCTATTCGAATCCAGCCGAGCTACCGAGGTACAAAAAACCCTTGAAATTTTTCATTCTACCTTTAGTATATATATTCCTAGTCCCCGAGGTTTAGGGCGAATAAGAATTAGTCGGCCTGAAGCTTACTTCAGAAAACTTCAAACCCTATTCCGCGAGATTCAGGCCGGGTTTAGAATAGTCGGCATGAAGCTAAAAAACTTCAAACACTATTCCCCGAGATTCAGGACAGGTTTTAGAATAGTCGGCCTGAAGCTTAAAAAACTTCAAACATTATTCCCCGAGATTCAGGCCGGCGTTTAGAATAGTCGGAGTGAAATTTAAAAAACTTCAAACACTATTCCCCGAGATTCAGGCCGGGTTTTAGAATAGTCGGCCTGAAACTTAAAAAACTTCAAACACTAATCCTCGAGATTCAGGCCGGGTTTTAGAATAGTCGGCATGAAGCTTAAAAAACTTCAAACACTATTCCTCGAGATTCAGGCCGGGTTTTAGAATAGTCGGCCTGAAGCTTACAGTTGCTGACTTGCCACTGCTATAGAATTAACTGTGGATCACCTTCTTACAGAGCTGTATGAACAAACGCAACGCAACCTTCAAACTTCTGCTCGCATCGCATCGGAAGTTGGCAGCGAAGCACAAACCTTTGGTGGCCGAACAGCAGAACAAGAGTGAGTATACTTCCACTGACATAACAGCTATGTCGAGCTATCTATGTACTGTGAAAACTGACATGTGCCTTCATACACTGTCGAAGATGATGCACAAATGTTGGAGCTTCTGAAGCGCGTCATGGAAGTGCAAGGTATGACTTAGTCTCTATCTCGGATTGCATCCATTATGTCTTGAACTCTTGTAATTCATGTCTTCCAAATAGGGGAGAAGACTCAGCTGGTCGAGCAGCACCGAGATGAGGTGGCCCGGCTAAGAGCGCAACTCGAAGCGCAGGCCGAGGCGCATATGGCCGAGGTAGTCCAACTTACCTCGGCACTTTCTGCGCAAGCCGACGAGAAGATCCGCCTAGAAGGTGAAGTCAAAAAATACAAGGATCTTCTCGCCAAAGCCGAGACTCGAGCCACTGCTGCCAAAGAGGAGAAGACCGAGAGCGCACATATGCTGAGCGTGTGCACTCGGGATCTCGGCAAGATAGACGGATTGCTGGCCAGTAAGTTGCCCTAACCCGAATCTTTTCCTTTGATCATTTGGCCGACAATAGCAGTGTGCCGGGACTTACTACTTCTTCTTTGTCTCTGTTAGAGATCTTCCCGCATTCTACCAAAGCTGCTCAGGCTGCCGTGATTAAGGCTCGCGGGAAGAGGGATTCGTCCAAGGCATTGCCATCGGAATATGATGTGGACGACTATCTCATCAGTATCTGGACCTGGGTCAAGCCTTTGAAGGCTTTCGGGGTTGACATGCTTAATGCCGGCATCCGCGCCTTCCAAGCTCTTTGGCCGGGAGAGGAAGTGTTGAGTGGTATCCCGGAACTGGCCAAGCGTCTGTTGGAACTGGAGGACCGGCTAAGCGAGTGGTGGGAGTCAGCCGCTCGTGTCGGCGCTGACGTGGCACTGTCGTTCGTACTTTTTTGGTACGACGGCATTAACCTCGACGTGTTGCAGTCCATGCGCGTCGGCTCTCCCTTCCTCTCGGACCCGGAGCTGATTGCGAAGCGTCAAGAACGGGCCTACTCCTTCATCCAGTATGCCGACATGCATACTTTTGTGGAGGGTCTGAGATCGGACGCAGACGAGGAGGCGGCCGAGGAAGAAGAGGAAGAGGTGGACGAAGAAATCGTGGCCGAGTCGCCTTCCGTCGCAACAGATGCTCCGAGTGCCAGCACGAATGATCCTGCTGCCTGAATTCATGCCTAGTGATGTCGGCAAAAACTTTTTAAAACTGTTAGATCCCCGGGATGCCGGGTGCAAATGTAATTATCTTAAAGTATTTTTGCCTGTGATGCACAACATTTTGAATTGGCTTATTGCCGCAAGTTATCGAGTTTCCAACTGAGTCCCCGAGTTTATTTTTACTGCTGGTGAAATTATATGACCTCGGCTCTTTGTCTGCCTTGTCGGCGTTCGACGTACTAATCACGAAGTCATAGAATAGACCTTCCAAAAAATCTTAAACTCAAAAAACTCGCCTGGAAATACCCGGTATAGGAAACGAATGCTGGGTTAGGTAAAGTAACGCGCATCTCGGCTCGCTCGTTTGTTTGTTTCTGCAATCCTTTTTCATGTGTTTAGTAACGCACCCGTACTCTAGCTTGCCATGAAGCCGGGTTGCGGACAACAGCTAAGTCATAGAGGAGTTTTTTATACCGACACACTACTAGACCGACATAAGATTACACAATCAAGACATGCCGACATACAAATAAATAAATGTAACACAACATGCATACAAGATGGGAGTCCTCGAGTTCCTTTGAAGAACCCGGCGGATACTTCATTGTCTCAAAATATTCGACATAAGGAAAAAATGATACAAATACTCATCTCTTAAGTATAGAACGGACGAAGCAAAGCTACATTCCATGGCCTCTTGGTTTTCTCGCCAGATCGGTCCATCTTGTTCACGTTGGGGTCTTGCGCATCTATAAGATAGTAGGAATCATTGTGCAGCGCTTTGCTCTCATTGAAAGGTCATTCCCATGGGGGCGATAATTTATGCATGCCGGCTGTGCGCTGTTATAATCACGGAGCGAAATCTCGAGCTCTTGCCGAGCACGAGCCACGTCGACAGCATCCTGCAGCAATTTCTGGCGTTCCAATTCCAGCTCAGCCTGCAGCTGGGCCGAGTTGGCGTTTGGTGCTACGGGCAAGGTCAGCCTTTCGATGGCGGCCTGGAGCGGAGTCGGCTTTGCCGGCACAGCGAACGTGCCGGCTTGAGCAGCGATGTTCTCCGGCTTCTCCATCGGAAATTTCGCCGTTCTGCCGAACTTGCTTGGGAGTCCGGCACTCTCTGCCGCGCCCTTGCCAGCATCGCCGCCATGAGCGGTCACCATGACTTCCGCACGGTCAGCGGGCCAGTCGACATACCGGCCGCAAACCGTGCAGACGGCGGGGGGATCTTCGGCGAGCACCACCTGCTCGGGATACCTGCAAGGAGTGTCAGTGGCAACGTAGACCTCATGCGTACCGAAGTTGATGAAGCGGCCTACGCAGGGAAGTGGCGTGTTGTTGAAGCAGCCTGCGTTGTTGTCGATGAAGCCTAGAGAGCCGAATCTCCGGACCAAACTGGAGATGACGCGCTCTCCGGTGACGAGGAAGCTTCCCGTCCGAATGAAAACTCCCGCCAGCGCCACTGCTGGCCCCACGGTGGGCGCCAACTGTCGTGGTGGTGCCACGGCAGATGCCATAAGATGGTTTAAGATGGGTCCGATGGACGAAGGAGGAACCAGAGGAGGGAAGGCGTGATGTGAACCACGCACAGAGTAAGGCCACACGGCATTTACCCAGGTTCGGAGCCCTCTTGACGAGGTAAAGCTCCTACTCTTGCTTTGTTATATTACCTGAGCTACCAACGACTACAATGGTGCTCCTTGAGCTGTTTCTTGAGGAGGAAGAAGAAGAGGAGGAGAACTCCTAAATGGCTAAGTGGGGAACCCCTCTCACAAGAGGGGTGGTGCTTCTATTTATAAGCCAAAGGTGTCATGCTGACAAGTGGACCAAAAGCAAGCCCTAGCTACCACCGGGCCCGCCGGGTACGCCCCATGGTCCCCTCCAGATTGTCTGGGAGGGGACAATGCAGCTTTGTGCTTTTCGTACTGCCAGGCGGCGCGCATTGTAGTCATGCCCCGGCCTTCGTCATCTGTCCTTCTACGGCGCGTCACTGTGCAATCACCCAGCACAGCGACGTGACCAACGACTGCTTTTCCGTCATAAAAGGAGCGTTGCTTTACTTTGCGCCATGTGACTAGGAGATGACCGTTGGCGCATCCCGACCTTAGCCGAGATCAGATAGCTCGTGCTTGTCCTGCAATCACATAAGACAAGATAGATAAGCCGGCATACCTTTTGTATGCCGGCCAGTTATTAAGTTGGCTTAAGGATGTCGGCGTACTTGCTTACGCCGGCTTTGCTCTTTCTATCCCGGCTAATATGTGTTGTCATGACCCTACCCGGGGTCATCCTCCCGACATTCATGTTCAAGTTCGTAACTTATGCAAGGTTCAATGCCCTTCTCCTTGTGTAATTGATTGATGCATGGTCATGGAGCATGGTTAAGTTCATAACTTGTTGTCCTATAACTTGATTGATGTAATCTGTTCTACTAGTTATTTTGTGTATTTGTTTCTTGATGTTAATATTTTTGCTTGATTTACATTTTCTCTTTGATTCCAAGTCGAACATACATCCAAACAGGGATTGGAATTGCCTCTTCTCTTTTATTCAAGTATCAATTTCATTAGCAGCCAAACAGTAGTATTGAATTCAAAGCTCAATTCCGATTCCCCTCAGATTTGGTATTGGAACCCCAATTCAATTCCTTGGTTGAATATCTACATCCAAAAGAAGCAAGGCAAAAAATCCTGTAAAGATTGAAGGGTAGCTGCTTGATGCTATAGCTGCTAAAGATAACACGAAGAGGTGCAATTTGGTGGGGATTTTACTTGCAGTTTCTGCTCTGCCGTTGAGAGTAGTTTACATCTTTTCTTTGGTGTGCTGTGGCATGGTATGTTTGGAGTGTGGTGAACCGAACGATAGGGGCATCTGTTCGTCCTAGCTCTTTTTCTAAATTCTTTTGAGAGTAAAATGCACCCGAAGTCCCTATTCTTTCGCGAAGCTGTCAAGTAGGCCCCTAATCTTTGAAAATGCACGTTTAGGTACTCATTGTTTGTTAAGTGGTTCATCCCAGGTCCCTCGCCTGTATGCGCAGCTCTGGTCGCATGACGTGGCTGCCACCTAGGCTTTGGGTCCATAGGTCAGGCGACGATGTGGCGTTGCAATCTTACAGAAAGCCCCCCAACCTATTCTCCTCTCATTTCGCGTCCATCCAGGATCTCCAGTGCAGCGGTTGCTGCTGCTGGTGGCGCCACAACTCCTGCCCTCCTTCCTCTCTTCATCGCCGATGAACTCCTGGCGCAGGCGGTTAGGGTTGATGGCGGTTGGCACAGGCGTAGGAGAGGATCCGGGGGGGGGGGACTGGAGAACGGATGGGTGGACCGCGAAATGCAATAGACTTACACACGGTTTTTTTGTAAGATTGTAATGCCACGTCGTCACATGACGTGTGGGCCCAAAGTCTAGGTGGCAGCCATGTCATATGCGGCCAGAACTGCGCATAATCTTCTTTTGGGATGAACCTAAACGTGCATTTTCAAAGATTAAACAAACAATGAGGACCTAAACGTGCATTTTCAAAGATTAGGGACCTATTTGACACCTTTACGAAAGAATGGAGACCTCGGGTGCATTTTACTCTTCTTTTGATGGTTTTGTAAGTATGTTAGGAGCTCTATGCTAACATCCAAATAGTGGGTTTAGCGGCCATTTGCTGGGTGCTGTGGAAGAGTCGTGATAGTGCTTGTTTGAGTGTTGGTTTGTCATGCTTGTGCATTTACCAAATATTGTGTAGGATTTCTCAAAAAAAAATTTGTGTAGAATTACAGAATGCATGAGAACAAGAAATCTTACAACTTAATTTCCAGTTACGTGCGTGCGTTTGTCCGTCGCAGGCACACAAGCGCAAAATAGAGCATCGTGAAGAAAAACGTCCGCTCAATCAATCCCGCGATTAGCTCCCATCCAAACCCAAAAAAAAACGATCCACACGATCCACTCCCGCGATTAGCTCCCACACACGCCACCCTTCCCTACCTCCGTAACCATCCACACGTCGCCTCATGGCTCGCCGCCCGCCTCCATCTGCGTGAGCTGCGCGCTGCCCGTGATTCCGTCCCCACCGCGTGCACGCGATTCCTTCGCCCGACGCCCGCCTCCTCTGCCCTGCCGCCATCCCTCCTTTGATCGCGTCGGCACCGTGGTATGCGCTAGCGGTCTTGGGTCTCGTCGTGACTACATCTGGTGATCCCCATCTCGCACAGTCCGGATCCGCCCTGGACTCATCGTCGGCCGAGGCTCTGTCCTCCGCCTCAGGGCCGGTGACTGTTCCGAGCTCCTCGTTTGCTTTGGCTGCAGAAAGGTATGGTTTCTTCTTCGACTCACAAAAGCAGAACTGAAGATAGACTAGCTTGATTTGTTGTACCAGTCTGCGCACATCTGTCGTTTAGGAGGAACAATGTTTCTTGCATGACCCAACAAATTCACGATCGTGCACGTGCTTCTCTTGATGAATGCGTGGGAAATCAAACACATTAGGTGCTGGAATAGTGTCCATGAGCAGCATTGATGTAGAGGGGAAGCGGAGGGCTGCAAGTCATGCCTTCGGATGCAGAGGTGGAAGATGCTTGCAGGGTGTTTGACAAAATTTCCCAATGGCACTAAGATCTTGGAATTGATTAATCATAGGTGCACTGATCTTATTCCATTATGAAAGATTCGTGGAGGTATAACTTCCTAAAAAAAATATGGGAGATGGGATTCGTAGTACTCCCTTCGATAAATTGTCGTCGAAATATTACATGTATCTAGACGCTTTTTAAGAATAGATACATCCATATTTGGGCAAATTTGAGTCAAGAATTTATGATCAAAGGGAGTAGCATTCCGCATGTTTGGTGCTTTCTAATTGATCCTATCTTGTGCTAATGGCTTCATGATGCATTAACATTATGTATGCAGAGTGCGGCATGTCCATAAATGACCTGCCAGATTTCATTTTAGAGCAGCACCATGATTCAGGAGGATGGGCCAGATAAACATCTATGGCAACGAGAGCAAAGTACCGGGAGGCTGTTTTCAGGCTAAACGTTATAATATCACAAAGGTATCATTTTCAGTCTCTTATAAGCAATGCATATTTAGATTTTTACTATGCATGACATCTTTATGCTACTGTTAGAGAATTTGCTGCGCGCAATATTTTATGATCTGCTTCTTATTATGATGTATTATAAGCCTGTGTTCTAGAAACAATTACTGCACCTGATAGTTTTTTGTTCAACATGGTTGTCTTTTCTATGGTTGGTCCTATCATACGTAGCTAAGTAGTTCATGCCCAAGGATTTAGCTATATCAGTTGCCTCATATCTTAAGGTTTTGTCTACTATAGTTATTGCTCTCTTGTCATTTTTGGAAGAAAAACAGTGTAGACCTCTACTAGAAAGATGTCAAATGGGTCGCAATTTGTTGAATTTGATCAGGCTGTACTTAATTCATTTCTATTATTATTTTGTGTGTTGTCTTTTGCTTTCTTGCTCATTGTGGCATGTTTTATTTTTCATTTGCTGCATGTGTCATTGTTATGCAGATTCTACACACACACCACAAAATTAAGGACAAGAAAAAGCTTTATGTGCCTGTCACTCATGTGCCTACAAGTAACTTGATGATGAATTCTTATGATTTTTGTTGTTTTTTATTTATTTGTTGTTCTCCGTTGCAACGCACGGGCACTCTGCTATTGTAGATAGAAGATGCAGCAATCCTGCTGGCATCATGTTGCAAGGACATGAGGGTGGTTCCAAATGGGTAGATCCCAGGAGAATCAAACACCCACGAGCTGTTGCAGGCTGGAGTGGCTCGACTGCATGAGAAGACTGTGAAATCGCCATTCTCGGTCAACTGTTCTATGGAAAAGTGGTGGTTCACTTGGTTGCACGCTGTCAGGCCAGCTCTGAGAGCTGTTACACTCTTAATCCACTTAGTTCTAAACTATGTTTTGAACCTTTTTTTTTTGTTGCACTTTTGAATCTGGTTCTCTGTTTTCTAACAAATGGATTATGGACGCTGTGTTGTGGGCGGAATAAAACAAAGATTTTATATCATGTAAAACCCTACATGAATGAAATATTATTGAGTTTTCCTATATATAAATTGTGTGACATTGCTCCCACTTTGACAAACAAACCAAACAACTCAAGGCATCACAAACAAGTGGTTACTTATATGTGACTAAGAGGAGAAATAATATTTTAACTCACTACAATAATAGCATCTCTAGTAGACTTAGACAAAAAAAGCTACAAATCCATGGGAGATGATGAAACCCACGAAATAAGTGTCTTAGTAAAAAAATTCTCTCCAACAAGTATTTGATGTTATTTATGTCTTGATAAAAAAAATTAACAATCTTGTTAAAGAGAAGTCGCTTGTTTTTAAGTTAGAGATAAGTCGAAGTGCTTGTCCGTTGGATATTAATCCAGTGGCAACACGTGAAAGAGAAGGGAGTGGGGATGTCATCTGAATCTTAATCCAACAACTCTAATGCGCCGAGTGAGATTTAAGACTTTGGATAAAAAATTAGACGCGTGCACATGCCATTCATGAACTAGAGAGATAAACGTGTGAGAAGAGAGAGATGTGGGGAAAAGTAGAGGGCGTGCATGTGTCAGAGGGAAAGAAGACATGTGAAAGAAAGTAGAGTGCATGCATGTAAAAGGGATGTAAATTAAAAAAGAACACATGGCAAGCTAGGCATGGTAGGGGTATATACCGTGAGTGTTACCTAGAGCTTTGGCGTTCGTTTGCTCTAGCCAACCGATCGGGAAAAATGGGCCCATATATCTTACCAGCAACCAGCGATCGAGCAATTCCATTCATATGTGTCGGCTGTGATTTTTCCGCTCGAGTTTGCCATCGGAGGTGAGCCGATTTGGCTCTCCGACCGGGCAAGATTGTGCTCGCTACCCAACGCTAGGCGGCCCTCAAAAGCGCTCGGAGATTTCACCAGTACCAGCTTAGGCAGGCAAAGCCAAGGATCCAAACACGCCCTTAGTAACCACTTATCGCATCATTCACTTCGTTGAATTCGTTGTTGAAGCTCCTTTCTCTGCTCCATATCATAAAAAAAACTTACATGTCATGATCTTAATAGCTGAAGTGTATCATTAGAGATGCACAGGCCTCCATAATCAGTCCGGAATAAGATCGTCAAAGAACAAAAAGCAGAGTCGACTGTTTTCTTTTTAAATACTACTCCAGCTATTAATTAAAAGGAGTGGCGGGATCCAATTGCAGCTCATCCAGTATGGGAGATGGGCTGTTCACCATCAGCGTTTCTTCTACCCGCAGCAATGTCTTTGACGCTGGCACGGAAAGGGCATCGTTACCTTGCAGTTCCGGTACGAGCTGTGGTAAGAAAAACGAGTTAACCAGTGCACTCGGTGCTGTTTGACGACTCCCCTTTTACACATGGCCGTGCAGTCCATCATGCATCTTCGATACTTCGACGGTCTACCGCCGAAGAAGCACACGTGTGAAAGATCGAGCTCGGCCGGGTTGCGTGTACAGCGAACCACATTGCTAAACTGTTGAGCCAAACGACTCGGTCGCCGCTGCACATGCTCCATCGACCAAGTGAAAAAGAAGCTGACGGGCGGGGGCCCACGGGGAACCAGCCCAAAGACCTCCCTTCTGATTGGCCGCGTCGTCATCTGCCAGTTCGTTGCACGTTACTCATCGTAACCAAAAAAAAAAAAAACGAGCCTGTCACGACCGGCCTCAGTCGTCGTCTCCTCTCTGGCTCTCTACACCCAACCTCGCCGCCGCCGCCGCCGCCGCCGTGGTCCGTCCACCCCGGGCGCTCCTCCCCCACCTACTCCTCCTCCTCGCGCGCCGTCTCCTTCCTGCTCCTCCCAGCGAGCTGCGCGCCTCCCTGCTGATCTTCCTGCCGCGCCCTCCCGTCAACGACCACGTCAATGGCGGCAGGACGGTGATCCAGCGGCGACAGCGACAGCATGATGCAACGGCGATACTGACGACGAACTCGACGGTACCATGGTAGGTTGCTTCTGTTTTGTGTTACGTCCATGGTGAATCGGCCAGCGGATCAGAGGAACGAACTCGAACCCCGATCTGGATCAACCGGGCGGGATCGGGATTCGACGATGGTTTGGACAATCCGGTTACAACGAGTCTAAGATTGTACTGTGTTTCAAGAGGGAGAATCTGAGAATGCTCCCAAAGCGCATTTCTCTGATATATATACTTCATTGTCTGACAGTCTGACCAAGCAACTGAAACGTTTTCTGGGTTTGGCATGAATTTTCTGGGTTTTAAGCTGTGATGTCCTAAAAACAGTTGATTAGGTTCAGTGTACAACTGAAACGTTGAATCTGATACACGATAGTAGGTTCAGTGTAGCACTGAAAGGTTTGATCAATGAGTAACTGATTACTGATGACTAAGCTTCGCACACATTGGTCGTTCAAACTCCACATTCTGCAAATACAGATTCAACCATGTGTAAGTGTGTAACACTTGCATATGCTCATGGTGTCAAGTCTAACGAAAAATCGCCACATTGCACCAGAATCCTAGCACATGCTAATACTAGCCAACATTTCCATGGGCCTCGACTCATCAGCTCAACGATGCCCAGATGGCCATACAGGCATCCCAAGAAGCTCTGATACCAACTGGAATATTAACTCGTATAACTTAAACCCAGACTGCAAGTGCTGAGAAAAAAAGAGCAGTGCAAAACAACCACAATACCGCCCAAGTAGAACTGGTATTTCAGCAACCTCAACAAGTAACAAATCCCCATAGCTGTTTTATACTCCAATTTTCTATAGTTTACTACTTCACTTATTTTGGGACGGAGGGAGTAGTTGAGTGTTATGGGTACAGTTGCATTTAGCTGAAATCAGGATTCTTTGTGGGGAAATTGTTCCTAATGGAACCTGATATCGGGCTTATATGATATTAGTGAGCTAGAATCAATAACAAAATCAGGATTTTATAATCTCTCTTGTCTATTTTGTAATTACTAGTTGCATGTCTTGATATTCTACTTGTAAGCTGTAACATCCAGGGGTCATGATTACAGAACGAGTATTACTACGTTGTTTTTCCAGTTTTATTTCAGTCAGTACAATATCATTGGTTAAATGGCTTCAATGCCATTACCATCTTGGTGTATTTATGGAAATTCTATTGCAGGGATCCATTGCCCGCTTTACAGTGGGTTCTCATGTTTGGGTTGAGGATGCTGATGTGGCTTGGATTGATGGGCTGGTGGAGGAGGTCAATGGGGACAATTTAACTGTAAACTGCACTTCTGGGAAGAAGGTCTGTTCCCAGTTTGTTGATAACTTTTATTCTTTTCTTTCTCCAAAAGTAACATTTATGAATGTATGTATACCAAATGTTTTGGCCTTTTGGGTCATTTCCGCTCATTCTTTACTAGGACTATTACACTATTTTCTCCTTGAGATTTTTTTTATCTCAGTCAACCATTATTTAGGTTGCAGCTGCAGATTTGTTAGTGCCAATATCTGATGCATGTAGCTTTTGACTGTAATCAAAGAATGATAAATGAAATTCAAAATTCATGCACTTAATGCCAAGTTTATATTCTAACTACAGGTTACTGCCAATGTGTCAAGTGTCTATCCTAAGGATGTAGAAGTGAAACGCTGTGGTGTTGAGGATATGACAAGGCTAGCTTATCTACATGAACCAGGAGTACTCCGAAACTTGAAGTCCAGATATGGAATGAATGAAATATATGTGAGTTGATCGCTGCAGCATATCAGCCCTTATGCTATTTCATTCATGCGTTCTTTGAGTCATATCCATACTTTACTCCTATGATTTATAGGTTGTATTGACACTTGCAAAATGCACACATGTTCTCTTGGTTGATAGTTGAATTACTTGATGAATTTGCACCTCCCGTACGATTGTTAGTTCTTATCTTTTCTTACTTTGTTGCCTTGATATTTCACCTGCGTTTACTATTTATTGTTTCTAGATCTGCATTTCTGCAATTTGGAACTTATCAACACTGTTCAAGTTCTATGTTTTGCTCTAACGAATTAAATTGTTAATTTGTCAACATGCTGACCTAATTAATTGATCAAACTGTTTTTCCAGACTTATACTGGGAACATTTTAATAGCTGTAAATCCATTTCAAAGACTTCCTCACCTGTATAATGATCACATGATGGGAATGTACAAAGGAGCCGAATTTGGTGAGCTGAGTCCCCATCCTTTTGCCATTGCAGACCGTGCATATAGGTGCGCTTTCAGCAAGCAAAGAGCTTTTGAGTTTTTTATGCTTGAATTCGTATATAAATATCTTAAATTCCCATGGTGCAGGCTTATGATGAACTATGGTATCAGCCAAGCCATATTGGTGAGTGGCGAAAGTGGAGCTGGTAAGACAGAAAGCACTAAAATGCTTATGCAATATCTTGCTTTTATGGGTGGCAAAGTTGAATCTGGTGGAAGGTCAGTGCAGCAACAAGTGCTGGAGGTAAGATCGTCATTAGTGCTTTCTGTTACCACTTTTTTCGTGTTGAACAACCATGAAATAGTGGATATGTGGATTATGAGCTATCATTTGGATTATTTGTAATCAAACACTTCATTCTTCAGGACAGCATGATTTGTGTCATTCATTAAAAATAATGTCGTATCACAGACTTATGTTTTCTAATATACCTTGTTGATTGACACAGTCCAATCCTGTTCTCGAGGCATTTGGAAATGCAAAAACTGTCAGGAATAATAACTCGAGGTAATGAACTTCAACAGAACTATGATTTTATTCTTTCATCATTGTTTTTCTTGGTAATATTTGTTCATTTAGCAGAAATTTGAATTTCTCTCAGCGCATTTTCTTATCTCATAATGCAGTCGATTCGGTAAATTTGTTGAGCTTCAGTTTGATCAGAATGGGAAAATCTCAGGAGCTGCCATAAGGACTTACCTTTTGGAAAGATCTCGGGTCTGTCAAATATCTGACCCAGAAAGGAACTATCATTGCTTTTACATGCTATGTGCTGCACCACCAGAGGTAACATGGCTAGTACAATTAAATTCTTGAATGAGTTTGTAACTACAGTTTGTGGATTACTATCTTTTCTACTTCGTACTTTCTAATATGCCAAAAGAAAAGGCTTTTGTGGCAAAGATATGATTCATGCTATAAAACGGATAACTTTAAGGTATCTAGGGCATCATATTGTGAAGCCATCTACTTAAAATACAAGTATACAACACATCAAAACTCAGATGTTGTGAAGCCATCTACTTTTGGCCAATCGCCTCCTGAAGATTATTATTGACATTGTTCATTGTAATCAATATGGCTTCATCAAAACTCATACCATCCAAGATTGTCTTGCTTGGAGCTTTGAGTATCTTCTTCAATGTTATCATTCCAAGAAGGAGATCAATGTCCTTAAGCGCGATTTTGAAAAGGCTTTTGATACTATTGAGCATGTGGCCATTACTCATATGCTCAGAAGCTTTGGTTTTGACGACAAATGGATATCTTCGATCTCTGCTATCCTCAACTCTGGTACCTCTTTGTTGCTTCTCAATGGTGTCCCCGGCAAGATTTTTCACTGCAAAAGGGGTGTTCGTCAGGGTGACCCCCATCCCACCTTCTCTTCATTTTAGCTGCTGACCTCCTCCAGTCCATCATTAGTCGTGCTCACTTGCTGGGTCTGCTTATTCCCATTCCCGACTCTGACTTCCCAAGTATTCAATACGCTGACGGTACTCTGATCATCATGCAAGCTTGCTCCCGTCAACTTCTTTGTCATAAAGGGATCCTCGAGACCTATGGTCAGTCCACGGGTTTTGTGTCAATTACAGAAAATCTTGCCTCCTCCCAATCAACATCTCTGATGATAAAGCTTCCCTCTTGGCGGGTATCCTTGGCTGCAAAAAATCTGCTTTCCTTTTCACTTACTATCTTTTCTACTTTCTGATATGCCAAAAGAAGGGGCACTTTTATGACAAAGATATGATTCATGCTATAAAACGGATAACTTTAAGGTATCAACGGCAGCATATTGTGAAGCCATCTTTCCCTCCATTCCACAATACAACGTGTATAGATTTTTTTTCATTTGTTCCACAATACACCTCATTTTTCTCTTGGTACCCGCACCCGGCCAATAACTAGTCACGTCCATTTATTATTAACCCAATATGAGTGGTCAGTCACTAGAAACGAGGGCTGTCTTGGTCCAAGTGCACAAATCTATATGAGTTGTATTTTGGAATGGAGGGAGTACTTAAAATACAACACATCAAAACACAGATATTGTGAGCCATTTACTTTGGGCCGATCCCCTCCAGAAGATTAGTGACATTGTTCACCGTAATCAATACGGCTTCATCAAAACTCGCACTATCCAAGATTGCCTTGCTTGGAGCTTTGAGCATCTTCATCAATGTCATCACGCCAAGAAGGAGATCATTGTCCTTGAGCTCGATTTTGAAAAGATTTCCTGATTAGCTACTGACCCCCTCAAGTCCATCAATCGTGCTCAATTGCTGGGTCTTCTTGGCCTGCCTAATCCCATTCCCAACTCCGATTTCCTGATTATTCAATACGCTAACGATACTCTGATCATCATGCAAGCATCTACCCGTCAACTTTGTTGTCTTAAAGGGATCCTGGAGACCTATGGTCAGTCCACCGGGCTTAATGTCAGTTACAGAAAATCTGCCTCCTTCCAATAACATCTCTGATGATAAAGCTTCCCTCTTGGCAGGTACCCTTGGCTGCCAAAACTCCTCTTTCCCTTTCACTTACCTTGGCCTTCCCTTGGATTTTTCCACTTTCCAGACCGTGATTTTGCTCTGCACATTGACCACATCGTCTTGCCTCTTGCTCCTCCCTTTAATCCCACGGTGGTTGTATCACTCTCACCGAGGCTGTTATGTCGGCCCTCGCCACCTTCTACATGTGCACTCTCTAATTGCCAGAGGGGTTACAGGTATGATTGACAAACCCTGTAGCATTTGTCTTCGGGGAAATTGGCTCTTGGATCATCCAAAGTCGCTGGTTACTTGGGATAAAGTTTGCATGCCCAGATACAGTGGGCCTTTAGGCATCTCTAATCTCTCGGCTCAGAATGACTCTCTGCTTATGAAATTCTTGTTCAAATTCTTTAACATGCTTGAGATTTTGTGGGTTTAGCTTATTTGGAGAAGATATGGGAATGGTGATGCTCCCTAAATCCTTTCGTCCTGAAGGGTCCTTTTGGTGGAGGGACATCTGTAACCTGTCTAACCATTTCAGGCGCATTGCCTCCTGCCAAGTTTAGCTATGAGACCTACACGCTAGCAAACTGCGCCACCACCCCTGCCTCCTTCTAAGTTGGCTCAGAGGCCACTGCCCACTGCCTTGTTTTCGTCGGACCCTTGGCGCATTATTAAATCTGTTTTTTCCCCTCGTTTGCACTCCTTTGCCCTGGATCCTCTTTGCTCGGTCAGAGATGTGCTTTAATGTGGGGATCTTCTTGATCTCTTTCATCGGCTCAAGCTGTTGATGAATTTTTGAGCTTCAGGTCCATCATCAGTCCCTTGCACATCAGCCAAGATAAGGACATATGATTTTTCCAATGGGGGAATGTTTACTCCTCTAAACATATCTATGCCAGCTCCTTCGATCATATTCAACAGTCTCGTGCTCTGAATTGATATGGAAATCTAAATGCTCCAACAAGCTCAAAGCCTTTGCTTGGCTTCTTTTTAACCACAGGCTTAATTTAATACCAAAGACTTGCTTCTTAGGCTTCTTCACTGGAGATACTCAGTATTGCGTCCTTTGCGGCCTTGGAGTTCTGGAAGACCACGGTCACCTTTTCTGGCGTTGTCCCTTTAGTAAAACCTGTTGGAACGCTATTGGCATACATTTCACCACCTCCTCTGATCATGGGACTCTCTTATCAGAAGCCAAGTCTAGCTTTAACAAGCCGTTTTTCAGAGATGCCTTCGTCACTGCGGTCTGGCACAGTTGGGAGCAATGCAAGGATTTCTTTTATGACATTAGCCTCTCCCTATCCTCATGGTGCCATTTGATCAAAAGGGACCTTCTTCTTCTTTCCTTTAGCTTAAGCCTGATCTGGCTCCTTGTATAGTTTCATGGCTGGTTTCTGCCCACATAAGCAGCTTTCTCCCCGCTGTGTATATTATTCCCCTGTGTACAGCTTTCTTGCGAATATTTCTACTATGTTTTAATAAATTTTTACTGTGGGGGACTCCCCTACAGTTTTATTTCAATAAATAAATAAATACAACACATATCTTTCTGGACAACATGTTTAAGGGAAAATTGTAAATTGGGTATAAACATTATATACTTATATATGTAATTTGTGTAATCAGAGATACCATGCTATAAATTACTGGGAACTAACACTTGGATAGTCGAGTTGGTTACTTGATCTGTAGGAATAGTTGCTAAACTTCTTCAGATGTTGAATGGCAAGCATAAGACATGTAATACACTGTGTTGGTATTGCTTCTCATTTCCTTTACTCGATATTGGTGTTTCAGGACCGTGAGAGATATAAATTGGGAGATGCCGCATCATTTCACTATCTCAATCAGTCTAACTGCATTAAGCTTGATGGAATGGATGACTCTTCAGAATATATAGCAACCAGAAGAGCTATGGAAATTGTAGGCATTAGTTCGGATGAGCAGGTAATCCCAAAGTGGAGGAAGTGATCCTAGCTCACTTGGGTGGGGGAGTGGACATAAAGTCCAACCACCTGAGTTCAATTCCTCTTGCACTTGAATTTGACTGTCGAGGCTTCCCTTACAGTTTGCTTAGGACTTCTGTTGCATACCTTGCAGGATGCAATATTCAGAGTTGTAGCTGCTATTCTTCATCTAGGTAATGTGGATTTTTCAGAAGGGAGCGAAGCAGATTCTTCAGTACCCAAAGATGAAAAATCCCAATTCCATCTCAGGACAGCTGCCGAGCTTTTCATGTACTACTCCTTTCTAGGGTTCTATCCAAAATATTTCCCAGACATCTTTTGACATGGCATGAACTTGGCAACATGCTGCAGGTGTGATGAAAAGTCTCTTGAGGAATCTTTGTGTAAGCGTGTTATGGTAACACGGGGCGAGAGTATTGTAAGAAACTTAGATTCACGGGGAGCAGCACTTAGTAGAGATGCACTGGCCAGAATTGTTTACTCCCGTTTGTTTGATTGGTAAGTTTCGAAACACACACTAGTCTAGAAGGTAGTTGTCATGTTGCTGTATATTTATGTCACTTCCATTACACAGAAAGATAACTGACAGTCTGACAACTATATTTCTGTTCTTTAGGCTTGTGAATAAGATCAATACCTCAATTGGACAGGATCCTACTTCAAAGCTTTTGATTGGTGTGTTGGATATTTATGGATTTGAAAGTTTCAAAACAAACAGGTACTTAAGTGGTATGCTTTTGCATGTCTTGTGTTAGGCTCAGTCTGTGATTGCTGACAATGTTGTGCTGAATTTATTTATAATCTACCGTAGAAAAATAGCTACAGAACTAGAAAAATAAAAAAATGGTTAGTCAAACGGTAAAAGAGCAAAAATCTGGTTAGATTATTACAGTCCACCACGATCCCAAACATAGCCTTAGGCCCTGTTTGGTTAGGCTTAACTTGTGGCTTTTGAATTTTGGCTTATAAGCTTTGAAGTTGGCTTTGGCTTTTGGGCTTTTGACTGGATATTGTTACACGATGGTATAGGCCAAAACCTAAAGCACATATAGGCGCGTTTTGGCTTAGAAGACAAAAGTCAAAAGCCACAAGTTAAGCCTAGTCAAACGTATTGTACTTGGCCAGCTGACAGGGCCAAGTTCTGGTCCTTGGCCACATGTTTGGCTGCAGTTTTGTTTTGTTTCTCTTTTACTTTGTTGGTTGCTTCTATTGGGTTTGTTTGTTTTTGTTGTGTTGGGTTGTGACCAACTTGTGTGGTGTTATACTTGAGCCTTGTTGGTATTTTCTACTAATACAAAAGATGCGTGATTTGGGGCGTATTCTAGACAGAAGATCTTAATGTACTTAGAAGACATAGGCACACATTCTGCCTTTTCAACTAGAAATATGTTATCAGCATATCTTTGAGGAACGTCTTGTTTGAAATATTTTTTTATTGGCTTTTGGTGACTAGGTACTTTATCTGAAGTTGAGTTTCCGATTTCACCTTTTTGGAGGGAAGTTACTGGAGCAGATGAATAGGTTAAAAAGTAAAATAAACTAGAATGTTCGCCGCTGAGAAGTATTCACTTTACTCTTTGGGTTTCAGTACAGCAGGAGCTTCAATGTATGAAGAAACTTCATTGCTTAAGTTGCACCTCTGCAAAGCAGTGAAACTTGGCTTATTCCACCAAATAAAATAGCCATTATGTAAAAATAAAGAAGAAGATGCAATGATTTGTATCTGCAAGCAAATAGCCCAAACATACAGTATCAGAATCATATTTTGAAAATAAGTAACTGGCAAGATTTAGAAGAAACATGACGAAGGTTTGAGTAATGGTTTTTACTCTCAGAAATTGCCCCCAGGGTCCCAAGTAGAAAAGCTTAATGGAAACTAAACAATGAACATCATGTGACTGACATGAATGGGGATATCGCATCATGTGGCTGGCATGAATGGGGATGTCATGTGTATGAAATTAGCTTGCAAGTTACATGCTCTCATCTTTGGCAGTTACATGGATGTTCTATAAATGATAGTAGCAACTGCACAACAATATGGGCTGCTAGTATGGTATTGGTACTCCTACAGAGAGCTAATCACTGGCTGGTGCACCTATATTAGGAAACTGAAACTTTTTACCATCACATTGGTTAGACTTTATGGATGTCGCTTATTGGGTAATTAATTTGATGGCAGCTGATAGCCTCGCCAAGGGCTGTCCATTGTGTGCACAAGAGAATGTAGTAACTTCTGTTTGATTCAAATTTTTGGAGAAAAAGAATATTACTCTTGACTGTTGTACTTCTTACAAGTACCATATGCTAAGGTGGTAGATGGTCAGCATGCACCAATTTGTTTGTCGCACTATCAGTTTAAGACCGACATTTAGCCTTGAAGCACTATTCAGTGCAGGATATAATAATAGATGACTTATGACTCACGTCTCCTTGGATGGAGCTGCTTTTAAATGACGTGGTGTTTTGACTGCCTGCCTTTTCTTTATGATTCTACAAAAGGATATGATTTTTGTATTTCAAAACATGTGAGCGGAGGACAATCATTGGTTAACTGAATTTGTGTACACTTAATTTGATTTACTCAATAGAGCAGTACATTTTTTTGTCACTTTTTCCACAGCAGCTTAAAAAGTAAGCACAACCCAACAACCTGTAAATTGAGTTTCGAGATATGCCCACAATGTTGCTAGTTTTCACATGATGTTTATAAAGATGATGACTTTTCTGTATTTCCCACGGAACTTCTAATGTGTCCAACATAAACTGGTAGATGAAAATTAACGCCATTAGATTGATATCGGAAATTACATTTGCATTCTTTTTTAAACCATGCTGAAAAGTTTGCATTGAAGACCAAAAATTTAAGAAATGACTTGCATTTAGTAATGGAGGGGAACTGTATGCTTAGATAAGCCACATGTGCCTCAGGCAAAACTTGTGAGAGCACGTGAATATGAAATGAAAATTAGGAAATAATTAGAGATGATACCTTCTTTATGTTGATATTTCTCTGTGCTTCAGCTTCGAGCAGTTTTGCATCAACTTAACTAATGAGAAGCTCCAGCAACACTTTAATCAGGTTAGAGAATGGAAGTCTAAGTGATACAAATGTTCTACCTTCTACATACTATTATGGTCAAATAAGAATTTGTATAAATTCTACATATTTTTTATGAGCAGCATGTTTTTAAGATGGAGCAAGAAGAATATACAAAGGAAGAAATCGATTGGAGTTACATTCAGTTTGTGGACAACCAAGAGATTCTTGATCTCATTGAGAAGGTGAAATGTTAAGCGTACTAGTTGAACCACTGTAGTTGTGTAGTTTCTGTCTCTGGGTGTTATTTGTAGTTTTATCATACTTTTTGTGTATGTCCCACCCATTTGGCCCATTCGGTGTTTGTTGCAGCGCCTTCTTTATCACCAATATGACTCTTTTGCTATATTGATATAGTGTGTTCTAGGCACACACTAATCTGCAGCCTCTTTGAACTACATCGGACCAATTATTACTCTTTTTTACTTTCATAGGCTCCACGTAGAAAACCAAAAAAGAATGTGAAATTATCATTTAGTCAAAGTTAGTAAACAGACTAGACTGTTTGAGTTCCGTGCATATCTTGTGACTACATAGAATTCAGTAATTTATTTCCAGTGAGCTTGATATGAAATTCATGTCTGATTTCATATTTCTTGCCATGCAGAAACCAGGGGGAATAATTTCTCTACTGGATGAGACTTGGTATGTACAAGTGACAGTGTAGCTTCCCTTTCTGTTTGATTATTATTCCGAACCTCTCTAACATACCTTATTTTATGCTTCAGCATGTTACGAAATTCGAACCATGAAATATTTGCTGAGAAGCTATATCAAAAATTTAAGGACAATCCGCACTTCAGTAGGCCAAAATTTTCACGGTCTGATTTCACTATTCATCACTATGCAGGGAATGTAAGTGGCATATTTCTTAAGCCTGTCCTACTGAATAAATAATTATGTGTAGAACACATGATGGCTTGGTTCTGCCTATGTATTCATGATAGTGTCAGCTCAATGGACATCTCAGCCTATACCAGGTTATGCTTGCTGAATGTTGATTATGTTTTGCCAAGAAACTTCGCTGAAGCTCTAAGCAATTGAGAAACAACCACAAATAAAAATAGTTCTATTCTATATAATGTGATTATGTATTTTAAACATTGGTTAAATGAGAATGTATCAAGTCGAACTCCAAAGGCTTAATGGGCTGTGGAAGAAGTTTCGAGTGTAGCATCCGATGGACTATTTTTAATGAATAACATGCTAAATGTATTAAAAAAAATCAATAACATGGTAACTTTTGAAGTTTAATTGGTCAGTACTGAGTAATTGTTTAGTATTTACGGACAGTAAAGTTTAACGGACAGTTGATGACAGTTTGTAGTATGCCTTCATCTCTTTTTGCTTGGACCTCAGCTTGCATACACTCAATGTCGTTGAAAAAACTTATCCAAAACAATCCTACTAGCATACAAAATATAAACTGTACATCTACACTGGAAATGCATTAATCTGTTGGGCAAGCTGGTGCCACCACATGTGCATTTCTGCAGTTGAGACTCGCACACTTATGCTATAAGAACTTTCTTCTTCTGTAGGTTACATATCAAACGGATCTATTCTTAGATAAGAACATAGATTATGCTGTAAATGAGCATCAAGATTTGTTGCATGCTTCTAGATGCCCATTTGTATCAAGTCTTTTTCCTCCTTCCGAAGAATCAACAAAATCCACAAAGTTCACATCAATAGGTTCAAGCTTTAAGGTAAAATAAGTCATTGTTTCATTTGAGCCATAAATTTTTTTATAGCTTTGTTGTCACAACTCATATAATCTTTTTCTGTAATATAACAGCAACAATTACAAGCTTTGTTGGAAACTCTCAGCACAACAGAACCACATTACATGCGCTGCATAAAGCCCAACAATGTTCTGAAGCCAGCAATTTTTGAGAACAGTAATGTTCTCCAGCAACTTCGATGCGGGGTAAGAAATTGTACCGTTCTCAGCTATATTACCGGAGTCCAGCAACGCAAATTGCACCATATCCACTATAGACGAAAGCTGCTCAAATAGTCAAATTTCATTCTCTTGAACTCATATGAGGTCAATCATGTGATGTGTAACATAGTAATTAGTGAACACAAGAATATTAGAAAATGTGGTCATTCTGCAATGTGGACATGGTGGCAGTATGCCAGTACATAAATCGACGCTGTCACTGTCATGTGCTTTATGCAGTTTTCTAGGCACTAGCTTTTCAAGAGTGACAGTGTTATGTTCTGTAAACAGGGAGTACTAGAGGCAATAAGAATAAGTTGTCTAGGATATCCGACAAGGCGGACATTTGACGAATTTGTTGATCGATTTGGTATTTTACTACCAGAAGTTCTTGGTGAAAGGTAAGTCTAGAGTATTTTGATTTGAGTTTTTGAAGCTTCTTATTTTTGTTTAGGGGTCTAAACTAATTGATCATTGTTTGCAGTTATGATGAAGTTACTGCTACAAACATGCTCCTTGAGAAAGTAAATCTCACAGGTTATCAGGTAACTACTTAGTACTGAAACGAGTGATTGGTGTGTTCAGTTTAATCCATATCCTTTCTTTGGCTTCTCAAACATTTTCCTGTAATGTCAAGGCGTGCAATTTATTTCTTGTTCCTGCACTGTTGTAAATATGCCAAGTCAGATAAGCAGTTTAAGTTGTATCTTGCTTGGTCCCTATATGTATGCTTGTGTATTCAGCCTTTATTCAAGGTAATTCAAAAGCCTAAAATAATAGAGAATGGTATATGTTGCACATACTATGTTGTTCCATCATAGAAGTTACTCTTTTGAAGCAGTGATCATTTTAGTTAGTTTAGATGGCTAGGTAGACTTGTCCAAAGATAATTCAGACACACAATCTCATTTGGTACTACTGGAAAAATATTACCAATTCTTTCCAAAAAGCTTGTATCAACAGAACAAGACGACAGAGTCTCACACACGTTTTGTCAATACATCCATCAGAATTATTAATAGGAGGGATAGCAAGTTTGACGCAATATCTTCATCCTATCAGAACAAGTTATGTCTTCTGTAGTACTAAACTTCTAATGCTGATGTTGCTTTCGTTCCTTTTGGTTTATCTTAAGGTCTAATGTCTGATCTACAGATAGGGAAGACGAAAGTGTTTCTGCGTGCTGGTCAGATGGCTGAATTAGATGCTCGGAGAACAGAGGTCTTGAACTGTTCTGCTAGCAAAATTCAGAGAAAAGTTCGTTCATACCTGGCTCGCAGAAATTTCATTGAGTTACGAATGTCTTCTACTCAGCTTCAGGCAATATGCAGAGGTACATTAATTTTTACTGCAAAACGTATAATATTTGTCTTGTCTGATTTTTATGTGGAGATAATGACTTCTGAGCTGTGACAACTGAAGGGCAAATTGCAAGATTTCATTATGAAGACCTCCGTAGGAAGGCTGCTTCATTAAAAATTCAGACCTATTATCGTATGCACTTTGCAAGGAAAAACTACAGAGATATATGTTCTGCATCGACTACCATTCAATCAGGTCTGCGTGGTATGGCTGCTCGCAGGGAACTGCATTTCCGTCAGCAAACAAAAGCCGCAGTGATTATTCAGGTGTGTTTTTGGTTCTCATTTATGTTTCCATGAAATGCTTGGGGAATAAGGTGTGCAGAATAGAAGGGTCAATATTTATATTTTCCTACTCAAACTCATGTGATCTTTTTCTATTGGTAAATTTTTTAGATCATAATGTTGGTGATCTTAAGTTGCATTGATGGCACTCGTACTCCCAACGAAACTTGCATACTTAGTTGATATGTCAAATGCCAAGCTGTATAAACATAAGTCTATAACTTTGTCCAAATGGGTACTCTTGCACATTATATGATGCAACCAAATCTTATTAATGTATGATGATCAACATTGTTAGATGGAACAATAGTTAGTAAAATGCAAGAATCATGGTTCTTTTGTTTAAGTTAAAAAATAAACCTTGGTGCCATTTTTCATAACTGCCACATCATTGTATAGTATCTCTACTTCTTCAAGTGTGTATCTAACTGGGTGCTATATTGAAGCATTCGCATATGCATCTCCCTTTCTTATATTTCACCCTTCACTCCATATATGTTATATTATCTTAACCTCAATCTGAATGATTTCTTCCACCGCAGAGTTGCTGCCGTAGTGATTTAGCAAGCTCACGGTATATGGGCTTAAAGAAGGCAGCGATCACAACGCAATGTGCTTGGAGAGGAAGGGTGGCCAGAAGAGAACTTAGGAAACTTAAAATGGTAAGAACTTATGTCCTGGCTCTCTTTCTCCCTGTCTCTATGGCCTATTGTTGCAGTATTATTTGATTATTTATTAGTCTGTCACACTAGAATTGCCAATAATGTCTATCCATAAGAGGTCAATTATCGACCATGTAATGGTGTTTCAAGTTTTGGTATAAACTCCGTCCAGATTTATCTCTAACAACATGCCATGCTGTCACTACCCGTTGTAAATTGGTGTTGGTTTCAGGAATTCGAACTTCGTCAAAAGTTGGAAACCTCAGGAGTGTTGGTTCAACTTATAGCTTCGTTAACCTATCTTGAATCTTCTCCAAAAATTTGTTCTAGCTTTGTTCCTATAGATAAATATAATATGACCATGCTAGCATCAGAATTGTTCCTAAACTCTTTCATCTACAAGCTTGCTTAATGCCATAAGTCCACAGCTGTCACAGTTCTGGAATTCTGGATCACCAATAAGCGCATAGATAAGTGTTCAGTACAGTGCTATTTGGTTAAGGTACTTTGGTCCATTGATTTCTTGCCTTTTTTTTATTACTTTCAGGCTGCAAAGGAAAGTGGTGCCCTGCAAGCTGCCAAGAATAAGTTGGAGAAGCAAGTTGAGGAGCTCACTTGGCGGTTGCAACTGGAGAAACGCATGAGGGTAAACTACTGAATTACAGGAATTTACGGTCTTGCAATTTAGGAAAATGTCCACTTTGAGCCCCTGAGATTTGGAGCCAAGTCAACACAAGTACACAACCCCTTGAATTTGAAACCAGGTGTCCTGCCCCTTTATCTTCACAAAAACCCTTCAATAAGCCACCTTGTAGGTTTGCCCACGTTGCACGTGAGTGTATGACATGTCCGGACTTATCAAATAGACAAAGTGCCTCACTGACACAGCTTGAAAATAGAAATTAAAAGAAGGGAGGAGAAGAGACGTTGGGGGTTATTTGAACGGTTTTGTAAAGATTGGGGGGGGGGGGGGGGGGGGGCAGGACACCTGGTTTAAAAATTCAGGTGGTTATGTTGACTTTTCTCCAAACATCAGGGAGCCAAGTGGACTTTTCTTTTTCCCTTGAAGTTAATATGGTTTCAAAAACACCATATGCTGCATGAACATTATTTTAACTTCTGTAGCTATGTAATGTTGTGTTGCATGACCATATTAATCATTACTGACTTTTACATCTCCGCTAGCTGTTCAAATTATTGGCTTAATGCAGCTGCTTGTCACTTAAATGCATTTAAATTGGTGTTTACAAATTGTGATTGTCGTCATATGTTTAATGTGAATTGCTAAAGGGACATAGGTTCTTCTAGTCCATTTGGGAGCGAACATCAATTATTCTTTTATAATGATACTTTATTCTGGCAACTGTTTTGCATCTGATGTGCAGATCTTGGTTATGATTGTTCTTAATTTCGAACTCATAATCGCACTATGTCGACCAACTGTCTATACTATACAATATAGGACAAAACTGAAAATTTACATTTATCTGGTAAACCTAATACGCAATAGTTAAAGTAAATGTTTAACTTTGTAAAATGGAGATTACTGTTGGCACAACTTCATTGCAATGAACGTCCAATCTAGTTTTTTTTTTCATTTGTATGCAAGTGCCTTACGCATTTTGCTTCCCTGCAGACTGACATGGAAGAAGCCAAGACACAAGAAAATAGGAAGTTGCAACAAAAAGTGCAAGAACTGCAATTGCAGTCCAAGGAGACAAAAGATCTATTAAAAAGGGAACAGGAAAATGCAAAAACAGCATGGGAGAAAGCTGCCTTGGTACCAGAGATCCATGCTGATACAACTCTTGTTGATGAGCTCACTGCTGAAAATGAGAAGCTTAAGGTGAATATGATATGATCGTTTTTATCTTTACTGCAATAGATTCATTACTTTAGTCAGTCTGCGCACTCTCATGGTAAATTGGAAGACTCTTCACTGTGAGTAAAATGCAAATGTTAGGCTAATATATGTGCTGAGGAATGGATTAAAGGCACTACCTTGCATGACAGAAAGTATGGTAATGGTGCTGCTACCATGACCAGTGTAGAAAACATTCCAGTATGCTAATATTGTAGATTGCTAGGTTACAATGAAGATTATCTCTGGATTTTTTTTATCAACATATTACACATGCAAAACTATATTGTTGGAACCAACAAAATCCTTACATTTTTTTTGGGCAGAAGTCATGTATTAGGCTTGAATATCACTGGTGTAAAATTGACTTAGTAGCTTCAGTAGTTACAGTGAGAAACTGAGAAAAACAATGCACTACCTAATTAAAATAATCAATTGAAAATTGTTAGACTTTGGATCCATTCTTCAAGTATCCAATCTGCTGGGTGCTTGTATGAATACATGCATTCTTTCTCCAATTATGTTTCGACCTCAGCATGGCTTCATACACCCATATTTTTATTGACTAACTGAACACTTGGCATGAGAGAAACTGTCCTAACTTATTCAATAGTATCTAATAAAGGACCATAATAAAGTACTCATCCTTTCCATGTGCCATTTACTTGAAGGAAAGCTAACTCGACATGTGAGTTATGCTGATTGAATGTGTTGTATGACTGGAGTCCTTGGCTGGATAGTTGTAGAGTAGTTTTATTTTCCTTCTTTTGCCTCTCTTGTTGTTTTGGCTGGCAGCTTGGTGTAGAGTGGTGTTTTGAATTTTCTTTTCTTGTGTTGTTTTCGTGTAAGTTCTGTGCCTTCTTGGCGTTCTCCTTCTAATGCAAAATGACACACATTTTCATGTGTGTTCGAGAAAAAAAAACTAATGACATTATCAATTTCATTTCACTCATTCATATCCATATGTGACATTCCTAGCCTAGCGAATAACTAAAACATTTCTTCAAATATTTGTAGACGTTGGTGGTATCTCTCGAGACAAAAATTGATGAAACAGAACAAAAGTTTGAAGAGATGAAGAATGCCAGAGAAGAGTTGCTAAAGAAAGCCATAGATGCAGAGTCAAAGATAAATGGGCTGACCAACACAATGCTCAGGTTACCCCCATCTTGATAAATATTTTGCATGTGTTCATTTGCCAATAACCTTACATAGTGTTTTTTCTACTGTGTGGCCGGCAGTTTTCAAGAAAAGATGACTAATATGGAAGCTGAAAATCAACTTCTCCGGCAGCAGGCGCTGTTGCGTACGCCTGTGAGAACAATACCGGAAAATACATCTCCTAAATCTGTATGTGGTCTCTATATGTCTAATCTGCTCTACCACTCTATCCCAGCCTTGTTCCTTGATAGCACTTGTGAATTTTTATATCAAGTGTTTGAGCATAAACATAGGTCTGCTGGCATTTGTTTTTTTTTTCATTTATATCTGTGTTTTTTGTACCTTTTAATTACTGACATACTTAAATCACCTTCCACCTTTGACAGAACTTGACTAATGGCAGCCCACACAGTGAGGAACAGATGGTCAGAAGCAATTATCTTATACAATATATTAAATCATTACACTGTATGTTCTTATGTTTGAATCTAAATTGGTCATTTCTACCCAGACACCCCATGGCACCCCTCGAGCACCCAAGGATTATGGGAACTTAGCACAACCAAGGGCATCCTTTTTCGAGAGGCAGCATGTATATTGAATTTCTTATATTTAAATATTTGAATTATCTAGTGAAGTTATAAGTATCTTTTGATGATTGGCTTCACCCTTACATTTTTATTTTGCTGCAGGAGAGTGTCGATGCACTTATAGATTGTGTTGCTGAGAATGTCGGCTTTAGCGAAGGAAAGCCTGTTGCTGCAATAACCATATACAAATGTCTTGTTCATTGGAAGATCTTCGAAACAGAAAAAACATCTGTTTTTGATAGGCTTATTCAAATTTTTGGTTCTGCAATGCAGGTATCCTCTGATTCTGTTGATCCTATTTATTTTTAACAGTGACTTGTTTCGCAAGAACTTTGTTCCCAGTACATATCTATCAGTTTAATCAATATGTTCTTAAAGGCATGGCATCATATGCATTTCAGAATCATGATAGCAACGAGGATCTTGCATACTGGCTTTCGAACTCATCGACTTTATTGATTATACTACAAAAGAGCCTAAAAGCTGTTGGTTCATCTGGAACCACTCCACGGAAAAGACCACAGCCTCAGTCATCGTTCCTTGGGAGGATGGTATGTTCCATTGCTTACTTTAGGAACTGCAGATTCATCATATAGACCTGGAAGTCCTTGGAATTTGGAGTTCTATGTGTTTTATACGATCAATACTTATTCTGTTCAATTTAGAAATATACTTGTAAGAAACATTTGACCATCATATATCCAATGGCCCCTATTTTGTTTAAAAAGAATCGACCTGGTGAAATGATACTGGTAGATTTGTTTCGGCAACATTATTATGGAAGTCAATTACTGAGGGAGTGGCAAATAATTAATTGTGGATGATAGGTCTTGAGTGCAATCTTGGTGACAGAATAGTTACTACTCCCTGTGCTTCTATGAAAGATGTTTTAGTACAGTAAGATTCTTTCAAATTTGATGTCTGAATCTCTGATATATAGACAAAAAGTATCTAGATTTTCATGGAGAGTATTGAAATTAACAACATGGATATTGTCATTGGTTTTCCGTTAGAATTATTCCATAGAATTAATTAGGCCATCCTCATCCTGGATAATATTTTCCTAATTATGCATCTTTGTGATGGTATGCGCATAATAATATAGGTTTCTCGGTTAATGCGTATGTATTGCTTTTGATACGAGTAAGAAATGATGTATCCTGACTCTTGGCATGGCATGATTTGTACTCCCTCCGATTGATTACAAGTGTCGGGGATTTAGTACAAAGTTAGTAGATCGGAGGGAGTAACAAATGATGTGTCCTGACTCTTGGTATGGCATGGTCTGCACTACTGTTTTACTTCTTTCCGTGATCAGATGGTTGGTCAGTACTTGATGATTGTGTTATTCTGCTGGTATTATGTGGTCAGGTGTTCCGTTCTTCCACCATCACTGTCGATATGGACCTGGTGCGCCAAATTGAGGCCAAGTATCCTGCTTTTCTTTTCAAGCAGCAACTTGCAGCATTTGTGGAAGGCTTATATGGAATGATCCGTGATAATGTGAAGAAAGAACTATCTTCATTGCTCTTGCATGCTATTCAGGTATCTTGCTTTATCATGTGGTCTGGGTCGGCTAATCTCATACATCAAATCATCAATTGAATCAGCAGTAAGAAAATCTGATATTGCACATTCACAACTAGTCAGGTTACTTTGAATGAATGGAATGTTATCCATGATGCATGTCTTTGTTTTACTGAGCCCTATTATTTGTTGACTAGGTTTTGCATCCAATGTTTTACTGTCTCAACTAGCACGTTGTCCTGGGCAATTATGGGGGAAACATCTTTAATCAACTTTATATTATTGGTTTTCACTTGCGCCGCTTGGCATATCTGGAAGCAACGCAATGGTCTAGTCTTCGATAAGGTCACCCTTCTGTTAGTCGCTGGTTTAGTTGCTTCAGGCAGGCATTAATGTGTCATTACCCTAGGCTTAAGGAGCCTCTTAGACTTGCTATTTCTGACTGGCTGAGGTTTGTTGACAATGTAACTTAACTCCTCGTTGTTTCTGTGTGTACTGTACTGTGCCTTGTGTCCTGGGGGTTCCCTCCCTTTCCTTGTAGTTGTGGATATTTGTACATATTTTCTTTTAGTATAATCACTGTCGGAGCCTCTCCTACAGTTTCTTAAAAAAAACTTTTTTGGTCCATGTAGATATGAATTGCGCAGGAAACATCTTTAACCATCTTTAGTTTTTTGGCTCACAAAGATGTTATTGCTATACTATTTGCAAGTACACTAGATCAATGATAGATGTTTGTCATTTATACATGATATTAGACCAGTATAAGAAATTAAACTCGGGTCACAGTAGACCGCTTGGCCGAGTGAGCTGACATAATGTGCTTGGCTGAGTGAGCTGACACTCGAATAAAGTTTAGAGGTCATGAGCACGATTGGTCGTTATAAAGGAATAATTAATCAACACCGGTACTCCTAGAAAAGTAGAAATAACCAATGTCGCCACACCTAGAAGTATGGAAGTATATCGAGTGATGCAGCACAAAGTTGTGGAGGAGCAACTCCACCTTGCTGCTATAATATAAATAGCACAAATGTTGAAGGAACCACTTCAACGTGCTGCGCTAGATATCGCTCTAGGGGCGGGGAACTGCCAAGAGTTTAATCCAAACTCTTAACACACAAGATCTAATCCAAGATCTAAGACAAAGAACATAAAGTGCTCTTTATTGATAGATAGGTAGTGGTACATAGTCTGCCCCAAGATAGAGGTGTGGACCTCTATTTATAGGCCTCAAGAGCTTGCACTACTTAGCTCTACTTATAACTAGAAACTTCTAGGGAACACTACTCAAAGCTAGGAAAATATCCTAGTTACAACTTATAGTAGAACACTCTAGAAACTACCACAACACCTATGACTAAAAGACAAGTTACTTAGAATATAGTAGAAGTGTGTAGAAGCCTTGAGAGATCTGACTTCGACTTTTATTTTATTTTGGTCTTCTCTACTGTCCCTCATCATCGAGTCAAGTCATCGTTTCAACATGAGAGACAACCTTTTATTTTTTATCCCGTTTTAGATTGTGATCCAAAATTAAAGCATAGATCACGAGCTGACTGGTCGATCAAACCGATTGATCGTATCTGGAATTAAAGTTCACAGCTGCCGCAGGTCACTACCTGAGACGGCTGATCATACATTGTATTTATATATCACATCTGTACACAAAATTTGTGTGTACAATTATAGTTCTTCAAGTACCCGTCAATAACTTGTTCTTGCAAAAATATAGATTGTGATGAATGGAGCTTGACTTACTACTTAATATTCTCATGAATGATTTCTGAAGAAAAAGAACAAAAAATAAAGTTGAGAGTTCATAACATATTGATTGCCCAATAGAGTATGTTGGGTTCGGCAGCATACAAATAAATATTTGCTTACCACTAACCGTAACTTATGCGGCCTATGTGGGCCTTAAACCATTTTGAGGTTTGACCGCTAGCCCATCAAATATACCCCCCTCATTAAATCTTGACTGTTAACTATAAGATCTAATTGTCTGAATAATTTGGATGCTGTAGAGTCTTGCCTCAGGAACCCTTTATTATTCTCCTAGTATATAATAGATTCCTTTGCCAGCAAGTTCTTGGAAAGTTTCATTTTTACCTTTTAGGGTTGATTTTTGGACTATGTTGGAACTGTAGGTCCCAAGAATCATGAAAGCCAGCATGGTAAGAGGGCATTCATTTGGGTCATCAACTTTGCCGAGGGGGCGTTCATTTTCAAATCAAGGTAGCTATTGGCAGGCGATAGTCGACAATTTGAATGAACTTTTGAATATCTTGCGAGAAAACTGTGTAAGTGTTAATTACTATTCTACATACCTTCCCTACAACTACTGGATAGTAGTCTGAACGTCTCTTGAAATTTTAGGTTCCTGCCATTTTTATCCGGAAGATATTTACCCAGCTTTTCTCATTTATCAACGCTCAACTTTTCAATAGGTAATTGCCTGTGATTCTAGCATTAGCGTTTCCATTTCCCCCCAAAGTATAAATTGGTTGTTCTGTCAAATCTGCAGTCTTCTTGTACGCCATGAGTGTTGCTCTTTTAGCAATGGAGAATATGTAAAACAAGGGTTGGCACAACTGGAGGTTTGGTGTGGTGAAGTAAAGCCAGAGGTAAACATACGAGACAGCACATATATCTGAGCGTCTAGTAGTAGTACTGCTGGATTGTTGACAGTAATCCAATAATGTTGTTAGTTACAAGCTTTTTGTCAATATTTCAATGTTTATATTCCATTTTTTCACTGCTCTCACCTAACTGTTAAATTCTAACAGTATGCAGGATCTGCATTGGATGAACTCAGGCACATAAGGCAAGCTGTTGGTTTCTTGGTACGTTGCATCACATGTGCTTTTATTTTAGATCCACTGATTACTAGACCAGTTCCTATGTACTGTTATTTCCTATCCTTAAATATATTGCCCCCAAGTTGCATATATCATGTGGTGGAACTAATGCAAAAGCTGAAGTCTGGAAACTATAAAAGATATATCAAGAGATGATGTTTACTTTCAATGATTATATCGTCTGTGTAAAACACACTAGCGATTGAATCCAGTTGTTCTTAGGTGGTCAGAGAATCCAATATGTTGATATTTATACTGTTCCTGAATATATTAGGGATTGAACAGTATACTTAGTTATGTAGAATGGAACTAAATTTGCTTTATTTAGTTGAAGAAAAAAAAGATATCAATGTTTCATACTCACGTAATAGATTGTGTTTAAATAATTGCGTGGTGTTCTCTGTAAGCTGATGTAATGTTTTTTTTTTCTCTTGAACATGCATCTAAATGTGTACCATTGTGTATTAGAAGAAGAATGCCAAAGAAGGCACAAGCGTAACAGCACATACCACCAGCAGTGGCAGCCAACCATGAACCAAACGAAGATCTGCACCATACTAACATACTAATCTATCTACAAAACTGATGCGAAGTTTTCAAAGTATCATTTGTTGAAAAAAGTATTCATATCTATATTGCTCCTGGAGCATTTTTTAAGCTTGTGCAAACCAAATTCAAAATACTACATAAGGGCACCATAAACCCAGTATGTCGACAGAAATCTATATGCCCTGGCCAGCAACCCTATTACCGTACTGTGTTAAATCTTATCTGCTTGATCAGGTTTGAAGAAAAAAAAACAATGCGGATTTAGTTTCCTTTCATGTAGCTTTCTTTTCTAAAGCTGAAATGCCAGTGAATATTTGTATGTTGTGTTCCATGTCTTGCTTGAAGTCCGCAATATGAATACTAAATAGTCAATGTGTATATTCGTGCTGTTGATGCAGGTTATATTCAAGAAATTCAGGATTTCATATGATGAGATAGTTCATGATCTCTGCCCGGTAAGCTATTTACCTTCCTCTGCATGTGCGTGTGTGGGTTGGGGAGAGAGGGGGATAGTGAGGCATGCACATGCTGTATGCATGGAAACATATAATTGAACATTGCATCTACTCTTGTATTATGCAGGTACTCAGTGTCCAACAGCTGTACAAAATATGCACTCAGTACTGGGATGACAAATATAATACAGAGAGTGTATCTGAAGAGGTAACTCTATAAAGTCTTCTACCTCCACGTTTAATGATATCCACGAGAGTTAGCCTTCTTTGTTCACTGAATGTGTCACGGTTACCTATATAAAAATAATTCCCCATTGGTTCCCATGTTTACCCAAATTTCTGTGTCGAATTCCTACTTTCTAAAGTGCCATACTTTCTGAACCTCATCACAACCTGCACATGCTTCTTGTGGTGGTACACTGGTACTCCATCCAAACTGTTTTACATCTTGCTACCAATTCCTCCCCCTGCACCTTAATGTAGATAACCACCTAGGTTGTAATATCAGAGTCTGCGATTTGTGAACTCGTGAAAATTAGTCAAATATGTAAGCACGAAATATTCTACTCCCTGTCCAACAAAGGATGTCTCAAGTTTCTCAAAATTTGAATGTATCTAGACATGACTTAGTGTATGTATGCATTCAAATTTAGTCAAAGTTGAGACATCCTTTGTTGGACGGAGGGAGTACTTCATATGCAACTAGGATGTATTCCCACCCTCTATTTTTGTAAAGGCATATAAGCCATTAATTGTAGAGGAAAATTACATCATACCACTTCCATGGTGTTATTGTCTTCAAATAGGAAATAAATGACGATGAGAGACAAGACATAAATGAGGGCAAATCAGAGGAAGGTTAATAATTCTATGTGCAAGTCCCATATCGTGAAAGATAATTGAAAAAAAAACTATAGGCCTTATATTTTGAAATAAATAGAATATGAAGTACCATTTCTGCGAAACATATATCACGGAAACCTAGCTAGGTGTTGTTGTCAAAGTTTGCATTTCGATGAAGTGCCACTCCAATGTTATAAATGTATTCAATACCATTCCAAAAGAGTGTGTCTATATATACACACATATACACACACATTTCGCCCCTTGTTTTCTTGGTTTTCTGTTCTTAATTGACCTTTTGCCCATTTATAAAACATAAAGTAGGTAACTGAGAGCTCATTAATTTGTCTCTTCATTGTAGGTTCTTGACGAGATGAGAACATTGATGACAGAGGAATCGAGCCATAGTACTTCAGACAGCACCTTTTTATTGGATGATGAAATAAGGTACATGCTATTTTTTACCATGTCCTATGCTTTAAGGACATGCTAACACTGGGTTTTTTGTGTTTGCATCGCAGCATGCCGATATCACTTGAGGAGATAGCAGATTCTATGGATGTCAAGGAATTTCAGAACGTAGCCCCACCGTCGGAACTCGTTGCGGTCCCTGCTTTCCAATTCTTGAGGAGCCGATAAGCCCTCAAAGATGCGGCCTGTTCATTCGCTCAGCATATTCTGCTGATCTACAGCATATATCTCTGTATTCTTCCTCATCGATGTTGTAAATTCAACATAGGGTTTCCTTTCTACTCTATTCTTGCAGTCCAGTCGTGCCATGTAAATCTTTATTCTTTCCTAGATAGGTTGGGTTTTGCGTCCCATTTTTTTGTTGGCTGGGATGGGAATAATTTCCCTTTCCCTCCCATGTCCATGGCACTAAAGAATGGAATTATTCATCCTTTCTAGGATGATATAGGGTTGTGCAGTGGCTCAAGCATTATTCTTTCCTTGTATATATTGTACATTACCTTTTATTTTATGAAACGTGCTGTTGGGGCCTCCGCAACAGTTTCCGGTAAAAAAAACATTATGCTATGGTACATTAAGGAGATAGCAATCATGTGTATGCATATTCTGGTACATTTGATGTGAATAACTGTACAATCAGATATATTTTTCGAGGTCATGTGTTCGGAATTTGTCTCTGAGTTTGCAAGTATTTTTCTTCTAATTGATGGTCCCATATCACCCTGCATGTATTTTTGAGGTCATGGGTGGATCTAACTGATAAATTGAGACGACCAATCTCTTGACCAGTGCGATCATGTACAGTTTCACCGAGGAAGATGCCTTTTCACAACAAGGTTGGAAAAAACTATTTAAAGACGCACTTTCAAATAAGGTTGGAAAAAACTATTTATGCATGAAGCTGGGCATGCTTTGACATATACTAACTCCCTACGTTTTCTTATAATATCTAAACATTTAGAGTTGTTGGTCAAACTTTGTCAGCTTAGATCGAGTTTGTAGAAAAAATATCAACATATGTAACATAAAGAAATGCAATATGAAAATATTTTTTATGGTAGTCCTAATGACACTAGTTTGGTGCTGTACATATTGATGTTTTTTGTTCTATAAACTTAGCAAACTTGAGAAATTTGACTTAGTACAAACTCAACACATTTTGTGGAGTAAGCAATAAGGTGCAGCTACATTTCTCGACGATTTGGCACCGCTTGTGCGTGAACCTGAGCATGCTTCTCATGAGAACAATGAAATAATTCAATGAGCTCGCAGACATGCAGCCACGTCTTATGAGCAATGCATTATCATCACCGAGCTGCTGGAGGAAATGCGGATGCCAAGTTGCCAACCAAACCCCATATTGGTAATTGACGTCTTATGAAACAATGCATTATTTTATTATCGCGATAAACTCTGAAGATGGATGGAGCAACAAGCCGCCAAGGTGCAGAAAGATGGCGGGGCGTGCAGGAAGAAAGGTTTCAACCAAATCCTATATTGGCAATTGACGTCAAAATAAAAGCTGGCTGAATGTAGTGTACGTGTGTGACATTACATTTGAAATGTTGCCAATCAAAGAGACCCTGTTATCCTATAGATGCATAAGACGGAGTATATGCAGGACGACATGAATTACTTATTCTAGATTCCGATGATTTCATTGGACAATAATAGCATCCTGCATATACTTTGGAATCTCATCCACGGACCCACTCGGAGCTCAGACAAGTCGATCGGTTGTTCTTGTCTTTGCGACACCTATATTTATACAGATAGAATATGTACTTCTAGAGAATCTCAACTTACAACTTAGACGAAAGAGACAACAAAAACATAGTGCTACCAAATTTTGTATGTATTATCCGTTCACATGCATATGTACAAACAGTGTTTTTTTTCTAGAATACAATGTGCAAACATTGTGATAACCAACACAACATTTACACGGCATGTTTCACCGCCACACAAATTTACAAGGCTAAAGCCAATGAAAGAAACTAATCGTAGGCGGAGGTTGAAGTAACCGAAGTAAATTGCATAGAAATTGCTGTTCCTCCCTTCCATCTAACAAAATTTCTTGTTCCCTTCCTTGAGACGTTGAGACCTGTACTCCTATATAAATCAACCCCAGCCTAGCTAGCTAGCAACCATCCATTGCACACACTAGCTAGCTACGACTACGATCGAGTAGCTCATAATCCAACTGATCGATCGAGCATGGCGAGCACGAGGCTACTGCTACTGGCCGTGTTTGCTCTCCTACAGATTCTCTACTCCGTCCATGGCGCCGTCGAAGACGTCGGGTTCACCTCCGCAGTGAACTCCACCAGGCACAAGCCAAAGCACCCGCACCCGCACCCCGGAGGCGGCCACGGGCAGTGCCGCGCCAGCGGGGTCCTGCACGGCAAGGCGAGCAAGTGCAACAAGGCGCACGGCTCCGAGTGCTGCGCGGCGGGGCGCCGGTACCCGCAGTTCAAGTGCTCTCCGCCCGTGACGGCCAAGACGCCCGCGACGCTGACGGTGAACAGCTTCGCGCGCGGCGGGGACGGCGGCGGCAAGTCCTTCTGCGACGACCACTTCCACGGGGACCGCGAGCTGGTGGTGGCGCTGTCCACGGGCTGGCTGCGGCTCGACGGGACGAACCGCTGCAACAGGAAGGTCCGCGTCTCCCACGGCGGGAAGTCCGTGGTGGCCAAGGTCGTGGACGAGTGCGACTCCGTCAACGGCTGCGACCCGGAGCACAACTTCGAGCCGCCGTGCCCCAACAACGTCGTGGATGGGTCGCCGGGGGTGTGGAAGGCGCTCGGGCTCGACGACGGCATCGGGGAGGTCAAGGTCACTTGGTCTGATGTGTAAGCTATATATAGCTGCTCTATATCCATGGCCGCATCGTAAAAGACGTGTTTGATACATTTCCCACGTTTATATATACGCTTACATATATGCTAGAGTACTCCTGGTGATGGAGACGTATGCTAGCTGCTAAATAAGCCGGTGGTTGCTATGATTTGTACGTTTACTGTTGTACGATATATATCCGCGTATATCTAATAGGCTTAAACGGTGTAACTAATAATAATTGATGTAACTGGGCTTGACTCTATTAGACACATAAAGCCTAATATGGAGTAGTGCATTGTATACATCTTATGATTATGGTTTTTGATTGAGTTCATGTTCTGTCTGTTTAGCAGTCAGCAATAAGAAATTCCATGGCCCTATGATCAAAATCGGCCGTACAGCTCGGATTGCATCTAACTTCTTTAACATCCCTTTCTGTTAACAACCAATAAACCTCTTCAGCGGGGCTCCGCGCGGTGGACACTTGCGTGGGCGCGGGCGCTCGCGCAGCCGTGCTCGATCAAAGGCCCAATTAAGCAAAGCCGAAGCAGCGCTGTTATTAAATAAATAAATAAAAACAAAGCAGCAAAGCCCAATGCAACATATCACAGTTCATCTCAAAAGTTTGGAAGTTTGCCAGAAAAAAAACTGAAAGTTAAAAAAACAGAACCCCATCTGTAATCTTTTGAAAGTTTTTTAAAAAAACTTCTTAATTCATCAAGATGTCTCTTTTTTACAGCCGAACAACAGAATCAAACCTACAAAAATCATGAGAATTTCAGTTTGGTCAGTAAAATGAGTTCCAAGGAATTTGTCAACTTGTATTTGAAATATAAGAGCAACACTGACTCACATAGCAAGTAATGAAATTTTTAACTTACACAGGAAAAGTTGCACAGGAAATTCAGCGACATCTGTACGCATCAACTAGCTCTGCACTATTATTGGCCACACAAGTAGAAGTATTTTATCCACCTAAAAGGTTAACTAAAATTTACCCACCTAGGCTAGAAGGTTAATTAAGAAGATGATTAATCATTTGCAATTTTGCACAAAGAAAATATTAACCATTTCGGATGTTAACCAGCAGCCCATCTGAGACGGTACGACAAACACATCAAGTTCATCTAATTAATTAACCTAAACATAGCAACGAATTGCCGTAGAAAACAGCCTACCAATGTATACCTAGCAGCAAGGCGACTATATAAACCGGTGCACACCGTGCAATTCCCAAAGCAGGCAAGCAAAAAAGCCAAACACATCAGCAATCAGTAAAACAGAAGGACATAGTATAAGCTAGATCACCAAAGATGGCCACCGCTAGAGTTGTAGGCACCATGGCACTGTTAGTCCTCGTCGCGCTTTCCATGTCCAACGTCGCTTCCTCCCTTCGCCTTAGCCTCGGCGTCTGCCGGGCCAGCGGATACCTCCCGGGGAAGGCCGGCCATTGCGAGAAGAGCAACGATCCAGATTGCTGTGAGGACGGCAAGAGGTACCCACAATACCACTGCTCGCCGCCAGTGACATCGAGCACCAAAGCTGTGCTGACGCTTAACAGCTTCGAGAAAGGTAAGGACGGCGGCGGCCCGTCAGAGTGTGACAACTCCTACCACAGCGATAAGGAGCTGGTCGTCGCGCTCTCTACCGGCTGGTTCAAGAATATGGCCCGCTGTGGCCACCGCATCAAGATCTCCGCCAATGGCAACTCCGTATACGCCAAAGTGGTGGACGAGTGCGATTCAGTGTATGGCTGTGATGACGACCACAACTACGAGCCGCCGTGTGCCAACAACATTGTGGACGCCTCACCTGCGGTGTGGAACGCCTTGGGGCTTGACCAGAATGTTGGCATGGAGGATATCACCTGGTCAGAAGAGTAAACAGCAGAACTACGTGCCAAGCATACAATAGCAGTCAGTACAGAGATATATAGCATGTGACTATGTATAGAGTTATAGCAGGAAGTGTGCATTGTCTCTGTAAATATAATGTGGTCATGCCGTTTTACATATTATTGCACTTGATAAATTATTGCTACTTCATCCAGCACATCCTTAGAAATGAATGATCATCTATCTCTGGTTGTGGCGCAATTACATTGTCGCCCAGATTCTGGAGGCAAGTAGATCAATCAGGATTTTTCTTGATGTCCGACAAAAATTTAAAAAGTCTGAAATTTACGTAGCACTGCTGCCTGATACAGCTAGCAAAACCAAGTAATTGTTCTGGTGAGAACACTAATTGTAGCTGGAGCTATCCCAGTTCATACCAAGTACACAAAATCTGGTTCAGAAATTTTCCGAACTAGTACCCATTCAGCAGATAAACATATACTCTTATCGAAAATAATAAGTATCTATTTAACTGAACTACTCCCAACTTAACAGATAATCATGAGATCATTGCTCCAGTATTATTTTATTTGCTTAAACTAACTTTTGTGATAGAATTTTGGATAACAAATTAATGTACATAAGAACTAACTGAAACAAGACCACTTGTTGCATTTGTTTACCAAAATGTGCACGATTTTGCATCCATTCAATTTCAATTTATTATCTTGTCCATCTGTTCTGCTCTTTGTTCAAACAGTTGACCTTTTTTAATTCCATCAAAACGTCTCTTTTTTTTTAGTGAAACAACAAAATCAAAACTACAAAAATCGGTCAGTAAAATGAGTTGGTATCAATTTGTTAACTTCCATTGAAAGATAAGAACAACACATAGCTATTAATGCGGTTTTTAACTTACCCAGGAAAAGATGCGAGGACAATTCGGCGACGTCTCTATACATCAATAAGATCGGCACTATTATTGGACCCACAAGTAGGAGTATTTTACACACCTAGAAGGTTAATTAAGAAGATGATTAACAATTTTGAATAGTAACCAGAAGCCCATCTGAGACGGTACGACAAGTCATCGACAGATCAGGTTCATATGCTTAATTAACCAGAAGAAAGAAACGAATTGCTAGAGAGAACAACCTACCAATGTTCATACCTAGCAGAAAAGTGACTATATAAACCGATGCACACCGAGCAACTCCTAAAGCAGGCAAGCTACAAAGCCAAACACATCAGGAAGCAGTAAAACAGAGGGACATAGTATAAGCTAAGGCACCTAAGATGGCCACCACCAGAGCTGTAGGCACCACCATGGCGCTCTTAGTCCTGGTTGCGCTCTCCATCTGCCACGCTGCATCTTCCCTTCGCCCCAGCCTCGGAGTCTGCCGGGCGAGCGGCTACCTCCCAGGAAAGGCCGGCCATTGCGAGAAGAGCAACGACCCAGACTGCTGCGAGGACGGCAAGAGGTACCCGCAGTACCACTGCTCACCGCCCGTGACATCGAGCACCAAAGCAGTGCTGACACTTAACAGCTTCGAGAAAGGTAAGGACGGCGGTGGCCCGTCAGAGTGCGACAACTCCTACCACAGCGACAAGGAGATGGTCGTCGCCCTCTCTACCGGCTGGTTCAAGAACATGGCCCGCTGTGGCCACCGCATCAAGATCACCGCCAATGGCAACTCCGTGTACGCCAAAGTGGTGGATGAGTGCGATTCTGTTTACGGCTGTGATGACGACCACAACTACGAGCCGCCGTGCGCCAACAACATCGTGGATGCCTCACCGGCGGTGTGGAACGCCTTGGGGCTCGACCAGAATGTTGGTATGGAGGATATCACCTGGTCAGAAGAGTAAACAGCAGAACTGCATAGCAAGAGTACAAGAGCAGTCAGTACAGGGATATATAGTACTTACAGGGTTATAACAGGAAGTGTGGATTGTCTCTGTAAATATCATGTGGTCATGCCTTTTTATATATAATTTGCACTTGATAATTTGTTGCTAGTTCATATAGCACATCTTGATAAATGAGTGATCATCTATCTCTAGTTATATGGCGCAATTATATTGTCTCCCAGACAAATAGATGAATCAGGAATTTTCTTGATGCCCAATAGAAATTGGTAAATTCTGAAATATACATATTACTGCTGTATGCCACAGCTAGCAAAACAAGTCATAGTTCTGGTGAGAAAATTCTTTGTAGCTGCGGCACTCCGAGTTCATACCAAAGGCACATGTATGATTCAAAAGTTCCAAACTGGAACCCATCGGTAGATAAATAGATGCACTCATGGAAGAGAATAACTATTTATTTAGTTGAACTACTCCAGAATTGAATGAAAATCAGATCATTGCTCCAGTATTTTTGTTAGACTTTCACTAAATCTTGTAGCAGAATACTGGATAGCATATTAATGCACATCAGAAGTAACTGAAAATAGGACAAACTTTAGCTTGTTTGACCAGAATGTTCTCAGTTTTACATCCATTTAATTTTCAGTTTCTTTTCCAGTCCACACGTTGGTCTCTTTTTTCAAAAAGTGGACCTCTTAGTTTCATCTAAGGTCTCTCTTTTTCTTTAACAGTGGAAGAACACAAACCTACAGAACTCATAAGAACTTCAGTTTAGTTCAGTGAGACAGTGACATGAGTTAGTCAATTTGTCAACTATCATACCATTTGAAATTTAAAACTTTAATACCAAAGCTAGTAGTGAGTAACACTATGGTTTACAGATAAACTAGTTCGCCACTATTATTGGCCACACAAGTAAAAGTACTTCACCCGCCAAGGAGGTTAATTAAGAAGATGATTAACCATTTGGAACGGTAACCAGAAGCCCATCTGAGACGGTACGTCACCACATCATATCCATCTACCTAATCTGAACATAGCATAGATTGCGGTGGAAAACAGATGCACGCCCACCAATTCCAAAGAAGGCAAGTAAGAAAGCCAAGCACATCAGGAGTCAGTAAAACTAAGGGACATAGTACAAGCTAGGGCACCTAAGATGTCCACCAGCAGAGCTATAGCCACCATGGCGCTCTTTGTCCTGGTCACGCTCACCATCTCCCACGTCGCTTCATCCCTTCGCCCCAGCATCGGCGTCTGCTGGGCCAGCGGCTACCTTCCAGGAAAAGCCGGCCATTGCCAGAAGAGCAACGATCCGGACTGCTGTGAGAACGGAAAGAGGTACCCACAGTACCACTGCTCGCCCCTGTGACATCAAGCACCAAAGCCGTGCTGACGCTCAACAGCTTTGAGAAAGGTAAGGACGGTGGCAACCCATCAGAGTGCGACAACTCCTACCACAGCGACAAGGAGCTGGTCGTCGCGCTCTCCACCGGCTGGTTCAAGAACATGGCCCGCTGTGACCACCACATTAAGGTCACCTCCAACGGCAACTCTGTGTACGCCAAGGTGGTGGATGAGTGTGACTCTGTGTACGGATGTGATGAAGACCACAACTATGAGCCACCGTGCGCCAACAACATCGTGGACGCCTCACCTGCAGTGTGGACTGCCTTGGGGCTCGACCAGAATGTTGGTATGGAGGATATCACCTGGTCAGAAGAGTAAACAGCAGAACTGCATAGTAGGTTTCCAAGTTCCAAGAGCAGTCAGTACAGAGATATTGGCACGTACAGATTTATTAATAGGAAGAATGATTGTTCCTGTAAATATGATCCCTCTTTATATATAATTTAAAAATTAAACTTAACAAATTATGCCTAGCTCATCCAGCAGTCTAAGGAATGGCCTATCATCTATATCTAGTTATGGCACAGCTACAGTGTCACCCTGATTTTGGAGGCAAGCAGAGCAATCATGGTCATTGATGTTTATCATACATCTAAAAAGCCTGAAACTCAGAAAGTATTACAGTCTGGCGTAGCTAGCTAGCTCAAGGACTTGCTCTTGTTAAACCACTATTTGTAAAACAAGTTCCAGACGTCATACCAAAGACGAAAAATCTGGTTAAGAAATTTTCCCAAACCTGTTGAACAACTTTCCCTATAGCATCTAAGGGACAACACCCAAGCATTCAATGGCTCCATCTAGAAATTAGATTGGTGACTCTACACAGGTTGTAAGAACATGAAGGAAAATTGAGAACATCATCTTGCCAAAATCTGCTAGGACCGAATAATGGGCATAAACAGCAAAATTTAAAGAAGTTTTAGAGATCAAATCACGTGATGCCAATACATCTCATTACGTTATTCTACTTTCTGTACTCCTTGATCAGTGTAAATGACAGTACAGACTGTAAAGTTACGTCAAGAAAATGCCCTGAATGTTTAAAGCAGGTTAACTTCTATGATAGAAAAGTTTGGGGCATTATAGATGAGGATATACTCCATAACTCTCACACTCTGAACAATCGGAAAATGGACAGTACAAGACGTTCCATATCACGTATCAGCGACTGCTCTATGCAAAGCTTTTGTGTTTTGTTGAAAATATCAGCTTAAAGAAATTGCAAGGACAGGAGAAACCAAGCTTGAATGACTGAAAGAGCTTGGATGAAACAAAAGAAGGAGGTCTTCAATTCCCACAGAAATCCAGAAGAAAGAATTGGGGGTGGGGGAGGAGGGAAGTGAATTGCCCTCCTGTCCCATCAGCTCGGGCTGTTGGGGGCACTGGTTCGGTGCGTGCAACTTTACAAGGGCTACCTGAAAGCATGACAGCTCTTGGACAGAATTTTCAATTCGCTTTTTAATTATTTTTTTGTTAGTAGAATAGCACAATCTTACGGAAATCACAAGATGCGATTATTTATCTGTAAATGAGTTGGTCACAAATTTCTCAACTAGCATTCCATTAGACCCTAATACCGAAGCTGGTAGCGAGCACATTGTAACTCACATGAGCAAATAGTGAAATTTCCAACTTACCCAGGAAAAGATTTGATGGGAATTCAACGATATTTCTACACATCTATTTTCTCGCTCAAAATCTAACCTGGGTACTGACGAACCAAAAAAAAAGGACAATATGCTAAACAAGTGGTGTAGTTCAGTATAAAGCACACAGTGTGGCATATTAATTGTTGCAGTATTTTTCCTATAGCTCCATACAATATAATGCCAAATATGTGCAGCCAACCAACAAGAATTGAAAAGTTAACAACGCATAGCAAGTGCTGTTCTTTTAGTACGGAGTAGGAGTACATACCAATGGAGGCCGTGTCCCTCCCTATCCATTTCATCCGCGGTCAGCGAGCACAGGGCAAGATCCACTGTATGAGGCGGTCGCGGTCGCTGCCATTTCACCGGCTTCAACCGCGGCAAGGCCGAAAAAGGGGCGGCGGGAGCATATTGGGGGCGGAAGGTGGGGCGGAGGAGAAGGCCGGAAGACGCGCTCGTTCTTCTCCTTGGCCGTGCGGTTCTTCTCGCGAGTACCTGGGCCGAAAGAGAAATGGCCGACGCGCGGTTGATGGATACGGGGACTAATGGGCTGTTATAATTTCCTGGCCCATGTAGTTAACACGTTAACCCCTTTAAAACTGACACGCATTAATCAGTGAGATAACCGTTCGGCACGGCACGCCAACTTCGTCAAATCTGAACATGGCAATGGATTGCCGTGGCAGACAACATACAAATCGACATTCCTGGCAGCGTAAGCAACTTAACTATAAAAGGTCAAGCAAGGCTGAGAGTCTTGAGACCCAACAATCAAGCCACATTAAGCACAAGAAATCAAGAACACACAGCGAGGAGAGTTTAGAGCAAGCAAAAATGCCTATTGCTTCGAATGCAGCCACCTTGGCGTTCTTCCTCATAGTCATTCTTTCCGTCTCTCATATTGCATCCTCCCTTCGCCATGGCCTTGGTGTGTGCCACGCCAGTGGCTACCTTCCCGGGAAGGCTGGACATTGTGAAAAGAGTAATGACCCTGACTGTTGTGAGGATGGCAAGAAATATCCCCAGTACCACTGCTCGCCTCCAGTCACCGCATCCACAAAGGCTGTGCTAACGCTCAACAGCTTCGAGAAGGGCAAAGACGGCGGCGGCCCGTCCGAGTGCGACAACGCCTACCACAGCGATGAGGAGATGGTTGTCGCGCTCTCCACGGGTTGGTTTGAGAACATGGGCCGATGCGGCCACCGCATCAAGATCACCGCCAACGGCAAGTCTGTCTATGCTAAGGTGGTGGACGAGTGTGATTCCGTGTATGGATGTGATGACGAACACAACTATGAGCCACCCTGTGACAACAACATCGTCGACGCCTCTCCGGCGGTATGGAACGCCCTAGGTCTTGACCAGAATGTCGGCATGGAGGGCATCACCTGGTCTGATGAGTAAAAGGGGTATTATATACCTGAGATGGGACCTTGCAGACATATATTGGGTCACATGAGATTGATACATGTACTGGTTGTGGTAGGGTTTACGTGGTTTGTATGGTGATAGGAATGTGATTATTGTACATTTATATGAAATTTAGTATTATCATTGATCAAAATATATTCACTTGTGTCGTATTTATATAAAAATACACACAATTAGATAGATACTGATGTAAAATTCTTTCAAACTTCTTTGTTTTCAACAATCCAAAAAAGAAATACAAGTCATCAAATTCAATCCCACAATAAAAAGAATAGGAAGCACAATTGCCAAAAGATAAAGAGAAAGGGGTACGAGTTTTGTTTTTCTCTCCGCATAGAGAACAGAGGAAGGAATCAAAGAACAAACTAGAGGAAGGGAAGCCATGGGGTCTTGGAGGTCACCGGCATTGAGGAGTGGTGACTGCTACGTTAAAATGAAGCATGCGGAGCTGGTATACAATCCTTCGTGAACCCAATGGAATAATTAAATCCTCGCTAATTTAGTCTTTGTTTTACTCCCTCCAATCCATATTAGTTATCAAAATTTTACATGTACTTAGAATTTTTTAGACATAGATACATCAATATTTGAATAAATTTGAGACAATTAATATGAATAGAAGGGAATACTTATTAGTGGAAGTACACCGAAATAAGGGGACTGAACCAAATACTTTGGTTCTCTACCTTCGCCACTGTACGCTGGTCGTCTTCATTCAGGGAGAGAGAGAGGCCACACTAAACTTTTAATCCAGCCTGCAGGCGGCAACACGGTAGCAATTCGGCGTGGTGGTGCTCATAGCTGGATCTATGGGGACGTGCACGCACGGGTCGGTGCTGCGTGCGCCCTTTTGGATATAGGCCACCACTGACCGGCCGCTACTAAAAGGTCTGTCAGTTATTGCTGATCACGACTTCGCCTGCTGGAGCACAAATTAACCATTGACGAGTCAACATAAGAAGCTATGAATTGTGAGAACCGATCCAAAGATGACGTGATGTGACCACTGACGGACACCATCACCACATATCAGTATTGAGGCGATATATCCTTCGTACGCTGATAGGTAGGTTTTGGCCCGTCATATCTGTGTGCAACTTGTAAAACCCAACTACAGGCATGTCAGAGTTGCCAAATCAGGGTTAACTGCTATTTTTTTAGGGAAAGGGTTAACTGCTTAGTATGTAGCAGTGTTCACGTTGCAGACCAATTGCTCGACACTGTTATTGACCACAGAAGTAAAGCACTATTTACCCGTCTAGCAGGTTAATGAACAGGATGATTAACCATTTGGAAAGGTAGTCAGAATTCAGAAGCCCATTTGAGACGGTACGACAACACATCAACTTCATCTGCTTAATCTAAGCATAGCAACAAATTGCCGCAAAAAACGATCCACCAATGTTAATACCTAGCACTGCCGGCATGATACGCAGGGAAAAAGGTGTGGTGGCGATTCGACGACATTTTGATACATCAATTTCCTCGGCACTATTTATTTGCCTTTAGTTTTTTCTAAAACAACTTAAAAGCATTTTATCCGCCTAGCAGGTTAATAAGAAGATGAACTTTGGAACATTCACCGGGCTCGTTTGAGACGGTACGTCAACAAACCAAGTTCATATATTCAATATGAACATAAAACGAAGAGCTCTTCTCTGGTACCCTGAAGTCGATTTGGGCCCTCCGTTTCAATTGATCCGAAGGTCTAGATAGATCTATACAGCTCTCACAAAATTAGCAGTATACTGTACTGTTGGGTCAAATTGAGCAGTATAAGGGTAATTTCGGAACTCCCGCACGGCCCAAACGGTGATTATGGGCCGACCCTTATCATTTCCTCTCCCACCCCGTCGTCCTCGCCCCCTTCCCCGATTGAACGCCGCCTCCTCCTCCGATCCCACACCGCTGCCGCGCCCTCCCTTCCCCGGCTCCGGCGACACGCCGGCAAGCACCCCCGCCACCAAGGCTGCCACCTCTCCCCCCTCCCCGGTCCGAAGTCCGTCGAGGCGCCCGGCGCCACGCCTCCGGTCCCCCGTTGCAGAGGCCCCAAGGACGAGGGGCTACGTTGTCCAAGGGAACGGCGCGCAACTGCGATTCGCGGTGGCGGCTGCGGTGCCAGTGGCGCTCGTGGCGATGGCGGTGCCCCGAGCCTCGCGACGGCCAGCGGCGGCGTGTCTCGGCAAGCAGCGGCAGCGGCTCGCGGCCTCGACGGCGCCCTTACCTGCGGCGAGGCACGCCGGCGGCAACAGGGCAGTGGTGCCGCCACGGTCAGGTGCTTCGTATGTGAGTTGTGGAGCTTTTCTTATGCAGTTTCTTTCGCATTTTCCTGTAGCTATATGCTTCGCTAGTTCTATCCTTGTCAAACGACTAGTCATGCAAAGCTTGTTTTCAGTGCAGAGTTACGAGGTATTTTCAGATGAAACCAAAAACATAAATAAAAAAATGCATACACATGCCACAATGTTCTTGCCATGAGTCTGCAGCCCGCACAAGATATTACACCGACAATAACACACGCCGATGCTTGCTGCAATGCAACATGCCTATGGTGATTAATAGTTTCTACTCGTAAATAATATTGCATACTAAAATTTAAAATTTCCCTTGTTATTAATTGTCACTGATTATCACATTTTGGATGTTATGAATGTTTACAGGGTTGTAGTTTATCGCTCATGGATGACCTTCTTAACAACTACGCAGAGGAGATGGTCAATTATTGCACAATGGCTTCGAACAGTAGTTTCCTCGAAATGTTGGCTTCCGAAGGAACTACTGTACCAATTTCATAATTAGAGAAGCAACTTGACTCTGTAGCTTGTCACGCAAAGGTTGAAGAGAAGAGGTGTAAATGTAGGACATATGCAACACTTTTCTCGTTCATGTTAATCATGTATGTTGCTAGAATATTAATCCTCATTGTGTAAATTTCATCTGTTCAAAATCTCCAACCTTCATTCATTGTGCTGTCCAAGTTTCTCATCATTCACTGTGCTGTCCAAGTTTTACTGGGATTTACTTGCATGCAAAAGAAAAGGTTTGCTTAATATGGCATGGCATCAGACAATTAAATACTTGAGGGAATTTTTATCATATAAGCCAACAAAACGACAAATCTATATTTTACATGTGATTCAGACTTGACTTTAAGTATGAAGAACATCACAGTTTTGGTCTGAAGAACATAAAATTACAGAATTTAGGCCATGCATACAGTTTGCTAAACCATACAGTTGGCAAACATCAAAATGCAGCCATGTACATTAAGATACACACTCATCCTCATCTCACTTCATCGAATAGGTAAATCATATAGTTGGGAACAGTTCACCAGGTGCCCAATTGTTTCAGTTCATTACAAGATGCACAAACACATTGTATGACACAAACATTGAACTTCAAATGTACTGCAAAATCAATGTAGCAAGAGCACCATAACGACATAAAAACCATCAGGAACGACATCAAAAACCATCCGGAACAAAGGAAGCCATCAGTGGTGCAACTTCCGGGTAGAAGTATTTCAACCACCTAGAAGGTTAATTAAGAAGATGCGATCGCAATTCAATGACGTGTCAACACATCCCACACAAGTAGAAGTATTTTAACCACCTAGAAGGTTAATTAAGAAGATGATTAACCATTTGGAATGGTAACCAGAAGACCATCTAAGACGGTACGACAAGTGCCTCGACACATCAAGTTCATCTACTTAATTAACATGAAGATAGCAATGAACTGCCGTAGAAAGCAACCTACCAATGTTCAAACCAAGCAGCAAGGCAACTATATAAACCGGTGCACGCTGAGCAATTCCCAAAGCAGGCAAGCAAAAAAGCCAAACACATCAGCAATCAGTAAAAAAGAGGGCCATAGTATAAGCTAGATCACCAAAGATGGCCACCGCTGGAATTGTAGGCACCGTAGCACTCTTAGTCCTGGTCATGCTTTCCATGTCCCACGTCACTTCCTCCCTTCGCTCTGGCCTCGGCGTCTGCCGGGCCAGCGGCTACCTCCCAGGGAAGGCCGGCCATTGCGAAAAGAGCAACGATCCAGATTGTTGCGAGGACGGCAAGAGGTACCCGCAATACCACTGCTCCCCACCCGTGACATCAAGCACGAAAGCCGTGCTGACGCTTAACAGCTTCGAGAAAGGTAAGGACGGCGGCGGTCCGTCAGAGTGTGACAACTCCTACCACAGCGACAAGGAGATGGTCGTCGCCCTCTCTACCGGCTGGTTCAAGAACATGGCCCGCTGTGGCCACCGCATCAAGATTACCGCCAATGGCAACTCCGTGTACGCCAAAGTGGTGGACGAGTGCGATTCTGTGTATGGATGTGATGACGACCACAACTACGAGCCGCCGTGTGCCAACAACATTGTGGATGCCTCACCGGCGGTGTGGAACGCCTTGGGGCTGGACCAGAATGTTGGTATGGAGGATATCACCTGGTCAGAAGAGTAAACAGCAGAACTGCATAGCAGGCAACAACAGCAGTCAGTACAGGGGGATATATAGTATGTACAGAGTTATAAGAGGAAGTGTGCATTGTCTCCATAAATATCATGTGGTCATGACATTTTATATATAATTTACACTTGATAAATTTTCACTAGTTCATACAGCATATCTTGAGAAATGAATGGTCATCTATATCTAGTTATTGCGTAATTATAATGTCTCCCAGATTCTGGAATCGAATGGATCAATCAGGATTTTTCTTGGTGTCCAAGATAAATTGGTAAATTCTGAAATATACATAGTACTGCTGATGGCACAGATTGCAAAACAAGCCATACCTTTGGTGAGAAAACTATTTGCAGTTGCGGCACTCCCAGTTCATACCAAGGATTCATCGGTGGATAAAGAGATGCAGTCATGGAAGTGAAAAACTATTTATTTAATTGAACAACTCCAGAATTGAATGAAAAACAGATCAGTACTCCAGTATTATTGTTAGTGGTTCACTAAATCTTGTAACAGATACTGGATATCATATTAATGCACGTAAGAACTAACTGAAAATAGGACAACATGTTGCCTTGTTTGACCAGTATGTTATCAATTTCCCATCCATTAAATTTCAGTTTCTTTTCTTGTCCCCAAAGCTAGTAGTGATTAACACCATGACTGGAATTAGCAAATAATTCACTTTATAACTTAGCAAGAAAAAGATGTGATGGCAATCGACGACATTCTTAAACATAAACTAGTTTCGCACTGCTATTATCTACAAAAGTAAAGTATTTTAACCGCCTAGGAGGTTAATTAAGGAGATGATTAACCATTTGGAACGGTAACCAGAATCCCATTTGAGATGGTACGTCAACACATCAAGTCCATCTACCTAATCTAAACATTAGCATAGAATTGCCGTGGAAAACAACCTATTAATGCCCGTAACTATCAGCAACGCAAGCATATAAACAGATCCACCAATTCCCAAAGAAGACAAGCAACAAAGCCAACACATCAGGAGTCAGTAAAACATAGGGACATAGTACAAGCTAGGGCACCTAAGAAGGCTAAGATGTCCACCAGTAGAGCTGTAGCCACCATGGCACTCTTTGTCCTGGTCGCGCTGTCCATCTCTCGCCTCGCCTCCTCCCTTCGCCCCAGCCTCGGCGTCTGCAGGGCCAGCGGCTACCTTCCAGGGAAAGCCGGTCATTTCGAGAAGAGCAATGGCCCGGACTGCTGTGAGGACGGCAAGAGGTACCCGCAGTACCACTGCTCGCCACCCGTGACATCGAGCACCAAAGCCGTGCTGATGCTCAACAGCTTTGAGAAAGGTAAGGACGGTGGCGGCCCGTCAGAATGTGACAACTCCTTCCACAGCGACAAGGAACTCGTCGTCGCGCTCTCCACCGGTTGGTTCAAAAACATGGCGCGCTGTGGCCACCGCATCAAAATCACGTCCAACGGCAACTCTGTGTATGCCAAGGTGGTAGATGAGTGTGACTCTGTGTACGGTTGTGACGAGGACCACAAGTATGAGCTGCCGTGCGCCAACAACATCGTGGACGCCTCACCAGCAGTGTGGAACGCCTTGGGGCTCGACCAGAATGTGGGCATGGAGGATATCACCTGGTCAGAAGAGTAAACAGCAGAACTGCATAGCAGGTATCCAAGAGCAGTCAGTACAGAGATATATGGCATGTTCAGATTTGTTAATAGGAAGAATGATTGCCCCTGTAAATATGATGTCTCTTTATATAGACTTAAACTTTATAAATTACTCCTAGTTATGTCACAGTTACAGTGTCACCCTGATTTTGGAGGCAACTAGAGCAATCATGGTCATTGTTTATCAGACATCTAAAAATCCTGAAACCCAGAAAGTATTACAGCTAGCCTGACGCAGCTAGCTAGCTCAAGCACTTGCTCTTGTGAAACAACTATTTGAAAAACAAGTACCAGAGTTCATACCAGAGAGGAAAAGGCTGGTTAAGACATCTTCCCAAACCTGTTGAACAACTTTCCCTACAGCATCTACGGTACAACACGTCAACACCCAAACATTCAATGCCTCCATCTATAAATTGGATTGGTGACGCTACACAGGTTCTAAAAACTTAAAGGGAAATTGGAACATCTTGCCAATATCTGCAATCACTGAATAATGGGCATAGACAGCAAAATTTAAAGAATGTTTAGAGAGGAATGCATGTGATGCCAATAGATCTTAGTACTTGATGCTACTTTCTGTACTCCTCACTCAAAAAAGAGTAAGAATTGGTTTCATCAAAAAAGCCCCCTTCTTTTCTTAGTAGAATAACATAATCTTACAGAAATCACAAGATGCCATATTTTATCAGTGAAATGAGTTCGTCACAAATTTCTCAACTATAATTCCATCAGACTGTAATACCGAAGCTGGTAGCGAGCAACATTGCGACTCACATCAGCAAATAGTGCAATTTCCAAATTACCCAGGAATAGATGTGATGGGAGTTCAACTATATTTCTACACTACACATCAATTTTCTAGCTCCAAAACTAAGGGTTGACAAACCAAGAGAAGTGACAATATAATATTTTTTTTGTTTTTGCGAAAAACAGGGACAATATGACACATGCCCTGTTAAACAAACACACAATGTGGCAGTTGCAATATTTTTCCTAGGCATCCTGGACTTTTCCAGGTTGGCAGACCACTTTGCTTCGGTGGTCTAGGCATCCCGGACTTTTCCAGGTTGGCCGTCAGCCTTCGCGTCCGTTGGTTGTGGCGTATGAGAACCGATCCCCTCCGCCCTTGGCGTGGACTGGACTTGCAATTCTCTCAGCTGGAGAGAAGTGTGTTTTTCGCGTCCACCTAGATGATTATTGGCAATGGCGAGTCTACTTTTTTCTGGGAGGATAGATGGTTGGATGGTCGGGCCATCTCGGAGTTGGCCCCGAACCTCACGTTGCTTGTGCCTAAGTGCATCCGGAAAAAACGCACGGTTCGCGAGGCTCTTGTTGACAGACGTTGGATCCGCGACATCCAGGGTTCTTTGGATCCACTTGCTCTGTGGCAGTACATCCAGATATGGGGGAGGATCCGCACGGTGCAGTTTTCGGATGCGGCTGACACCCTTTGTTGGAGGTGGACTTCCGGCGGCCAATACTTTCCAAGTTTTTCTATCGCAAACTCTTCTGCGGTGGGATCACCTCTGACACTTGGAAGCTGAACTGGAAAGCTTGGGCTCCCCCACGGGTCAAGTTTTTCATCTCGTTAGCTTGCCAGGACCGTTGCTGGACCGCTGAGAGAAGAGCACGCCATGGTTTGGCTCACGCCCCAAGATGCCTGTTGTGCGATCAGTCCTTGGAGACCATAAATCATCTCCTGGTCGATTGTCCCTTCTCCCGCACCCTCTGGCACGAGGTGTTCTCCTGTATTCGATCTACGTGTGCCCCACCGACCATTGGCATCCCGTTCGCCGATTGGTGGCAGACATCCGTCTTCTCCGCCCCTTCCACGGCTAGAAAGGGCACTGCGTCGATCATCATGCTTACGGCCAGGTGGATTTGGAAGCATCGCAACGCGGCCGTCTTCGACAATGCGACTCCCAATATCGCCTTCCTCGCTGATCAGATCAAGACTGAAGCTCGGATCTGGGGTAGGGCCGGGGCGGTTGGGCTTGGAGCGTTGCTCCTGGCGGATCCCTAGTTGTGTGGCGTTGTAATTTCGTGGTGTTGTCCTCTTGGACATGTACATAACTCTCTTTCTTATTCAATGCATCGAGACGCAAAGCTTTTGCGTTTTCTCAAAAAATATTTTTCCTATAGCACTATACAATGTCGAGTTCCCAATCAGCAAGAACTGAAAACCTAACAACGCATCCCAAGTGCTGCTTAGTACTCCCTCCGATCCTAAATGTTGTCGAAATATCACATGTATTTAGACGTTTTTTAAGAATAGATACATCCATGTTTTGACAAATTTGAGTCAAGAATTTAGAATCGGAGTACATACCAATGCTCGCTTGCAGTTGCAGGTCATGTCCCTCCATATCCATGCCATCCGCAGTCAGCGAGCACAAGGCAAGGCCCAGTGGAGGCGGCGATGGCGTCGCTGACATTTCAGCGAATTCCACCGCGGCAAGGCCGAATATGCCAGAAAACGAACTGCTCGGCCAAGGAAGGGGCGGCTGGAGCATATTGCGCGCGGAAGGTGAGGCGGAGGACTGGAGGAGGCCGGAAGGAAGTACCCCACTACCCCGAGTACCTGGGCTGACAGAAAAATGGTCGGAAGGGGCGGCGGGGGAGGAGGCCGGAAGGAAGTATGACGCGCACGTTCTCTGCCGCCGCCTCCCGAGTGAGTACCTGGCTGAAAAACAAATGGCCGATACTCGGCTGATGGATACGGGGACTAATGGGCTAACCAGCAAGATACTCCTTGACTGTCATAATCTCTTGGGCCTTGGCCCATGTAATTAACACTTTAACCCCTGTAAAAACGTATAAATGACACACGTTAATCAGTGAGATAACCGATTGAAACGGCACGCCAGCTTCGTGTAGTCAAATCTGAACATGGCAGTGGATTGCCGTGGCTGACAAAATACAGATCGACGTCCATTGCTAGTGGTGGCAGCCTAGGAGCGTAAACAACTCAACTATAAAAGCTCACACAGGGTCGAGACCCAACAATCAAGCCACCAAAAGCATAAGAAATCAAGAACACAAAGAGGAGAGTTTACCTCCAAAAAAAGATGGCCCCGGCTTCGATCGCAGCCACCATGGCGCTCCTCGTCTTGGTCATGCTCTCCGCCTCTCATATTGCTTCCTCATTTCGTCCTAGTCTTGGTGTGTGCCACGCCAGTGGCTACCTTCCTGGGAAAGCTGGACACTGCGAGAAGAGCAATGACCCAGACTGCTGCAAGGATGGCAAACGGTATCCACAGTACCGCTGCTCGCCTCCGGTCACTGCTGCCACCAAAGCTGTCTTAACGCTCAACAGCTTTGAGAAGGGTAAGGACGGTGGCGGTCCGTCTGAGTGTGACAACGCCTACCACAGCGACAAGGAGATGGTCGTCGCACTGTCCACAGGTTGGTTTGAGAATATGCACAGGTGCGGCCACCGCATCAAGATCAGCGCCAACGGCAAGTCCGTCTATGCTAAGGTGGTGGACGAATGCGACTCCGTGTATGGATGTGACGAAGACCACAACTATGAGCCGCCATGCGATAACAACATTGTTGATGCCTCTCCGGCGGTGTGGAACGCCCTGGGTCTTGACCAGAATGTCGGTATGGAGGGTATCACCTGGTCTGATGAGTAAATAGCTTGGTATATACGTGGGTTGGAACCTTGCGGATATGTGTTGGCTCATATGGGATTCATACATGTATTGGTGTATTAGGGTTTATGTGGTTTGTATGGCAGTAGAAATTTGATTATTGTACATTAATTTATATAACATTTAGTACTATTATTGAGTGAAAAAATATTTACATGTGTCATATCTATATTTAAAAAACACAAACAATTAGATCGGTGAAACATAAACAAGATACTAACTTTCTATTTTCAACAAAATAAAGTACTCCCTCCGTTTTCGTATGTAGGGCGTGTAATATTTTTTATTGATTTTCGATTTATAAGGCGCGCAGTAGTTGCGGCCGGTAATCAGATGCCACCGTTGTTGACTGCATGCGTGGAGAAAAATCAGAGTAGCAGTTTCCTTCTGCGTTAGGGCAGCTCCAATGTGAACATAAAGTCGGCCATAAGGCCCCTTAAGGTCGACCATAGCCAACTTTACACATTGCGCAGGTCGGTCATAAGCAAAACCAGCTTGAGGTCGGCCACAGCCATATGGCCCGTCCACAAGGCAATAAAATACATTTTATACTGTAGCACTGCATGTTGCAGTTGGCCAAAATAACCGTTGGCTCTCCTGAACCCATTTCTTCCCTGTAGTCATTTCTTCCCCGCAGGCCTCTTTTCTCTGGACTCGTTCAAACAACAAGCTGCTGCTCCATGCTCTTCTTCTCCTAGCTCCAAATCTGCCTATAAAAGATAGAAGTTGAACACATATCAGTTCATCATCTCAAATCATTTTCAACTTTCGAAATACCAACTCATGCCATGGATCCACGAGATAGAAATTTCACAAATCACACCATCCCACACTCCCCAAAGTCACATTCGGAAAATTTGAACATTCCACCATCTCAATATTCCCAAGGCTATTCCCAAAACTACTCAGGTTATTCACCACCACAATATGGCATGAATTTACCACAATCTCAGTATCCCCAAAGCAGTCCACCCTCTCATTACTTCCAGAATCTTCGCCCATTTACTACTACATACAACTACGAACATCATGTTGTATCTACAGGAAGCTTTCAAGGAATGCAACAAGCTTATGTGAACTCACCAAGTGGAGTGCCCCGAGCTGCAGGTATGCGAGCACAATCTCATCCACCCATTTCCTTGCTTTTGATTTTAAACTTTGGCAGCACATCTCACCACGTGAAGAGCTTCCGGCTGCAGGTATGCGAGCATCATCCAGCCATTTGCCCGCCGCACCACTCACCCATTCAGCCTCTCCTGACTCAAGACATGAAGAGCAACCTAAACAAGAAATAGAATCAGATGCTAGTAGTCCAGAGGAAGATGGGATCAAAGGAGTGCTCATTAATTGGAATGATGAAGAGAATCTGCGCCTTGCAAGTTCATGGATTGAAAATTCAAATGACCCTGTAGAGGGCAATGCAAAGAAGTCAGAATTCTATTGGAGAACTGTGACTGAAGATTTTAACAAGAATAGGCCTACAAATGGAACAATAAGGACAGCTAAGCAATGCAAGAGCCACTGGAGCACTTTAAACAAGGGTATTGCAGCTTTCAATGGAGTTTATGAGCGAGCAAAGAGTGCTTATAGTAGTGGGCAATGTGATAAGATGCTAAAGAGCAAGACCCGTGAGTGGTACAAAGCTGAGAACAATCAGAAAGCTTTCACAATGGAGTATTTGTGGGATCAGGTCAAGGATAATCCTAAGTGGCGCAGAATTTATGTGAAAGATGATAAAGAGTAAGAGGACAAAAATTTCAGAAACTGGAGCATAAGCCTCATCAAGCAACCCAGAAGGAGAAGAGACAACCCGAGAAAGGCGTCCCGAGGGACAAAAGGCAGCAAAAGCAAGGCGAAAAGCAAAAGGTGTGATTGATGAGCCATGTGAGAACATGAGAATGTATCATTCAGCTATGTCAAAGAAATCAGAAGGACAAGTTGCAATAGCCTCTGCTACAAATGAAAGGACAAAGTTCAGCAAGATGTCAAAATACTTAGATATGATGGAGAAGGATACTTCAAGTTTCAATGAAGAAAGGTTGAAAAGACATAATCAGGCCTTAGATCAGATGCAATTAGAACTATTTGGTTAGGTTGTATCTGCTTTCAGTTTCATGAAATGCCCATGTATCTTTTAGTTCAATGTAATGCCTATGTATCTTCAGTTTAATGTAATGCCCATGTATCTTTCAGTTTAATGTAATGCCCATGTATCTTTCAGTTTAATGTAATGCCCATGTATCTTCAGTTTAATGTAATGCCCATGTATCTTCAGTTTAATGTAATGCCTATCGATCTTCAAATTAATGTAATGCACTCAAACTCTATATATAGAAGATGTTCTTCAGGTAGTACCCAATTCAACCAAGCAAACATCTCCAGTTCACTTCATAGAAATGTCTGAGTCACCACAAGAGAGCAACAATTCAGATGCCACCATTGATAGTGATTATCTTGATAAGCTTCTGGAAGAAGAAATGTACAACCCATTGGAGGAGAAGATGACAGCCCAGATCGAAGCTCAACTTGAAGCTAGGCTTGAGGCAGAGATAGCTGGCAACCCTAATCAGCGGAGGAGCTACTCACGAAGGTCCTTGAACTGAACACTGCTATTCATGAATTTGCAAGGGTCCTTGAACTGAACACTGCTATTCATGATCGACCAATGCATAGGCAACTAAAGGCAGATTTGGTAGAACATATTTGGCAGCGATTTCAGGATGACCAAGATTAGCATTCCTTAGTTAAATATTTGTCCTTCTTAATTTCTCAGCCATATTATTGTATTTCTCCATAAGTTGAACCTGTCTGTACCATTTAGATATGTACTAATTTATGTGTCATGTTATTTCTTGTGGTCCTGTTGGAGAACAACTTTATTCTGTATCCATAGACTACTAATTTGAGTTTGCAATTTATTCTAATTATCCATTGCTCAGCAAGTTCATCTATATGGCAAGTACATGAAAACCAATTCCAATCACAATGAACAGAACAAATTTCTGAATTTTATTCATATGCATACTACGTACAAATCATCTCAGTGATAGCACACACAAGAAAAACACATTGGTGCTCACCATGGATGCAAATCGAGGATGTTGGCGGAGCCATGCTTCAGATCGGCAGGTGCCATGCCACCGTGTGGATGACCCAGCAGCGCGACGCGAGCTGCGGAGGCAGTCACCCGAGCTGCGTATGGCCGCTGGACGCGAGCTGCGGAGGCAGTCGACGGCTGGAGGCACACGACAACCCCGCCGGCAAGAACCCTCGCCGTGGCCGTCGCCGCATCAAGAAGAAGCCCGCCGCAATCTTCTCGTCCTCGACCTTCACGCACGACACGGCGCCGGCCACAACCACGCCGAGCACGAGGCCATTAGCCTGTTGATCTGCTCTGGGATTGAGGCGATTTGAGAAATCGACGGATCGGGATGTCGAATTGGGGATCGGTGGAATTCCAGGATAGGGGAGATTGGGGATTTTCCGGTTGCTCGCGGGAAGGAAAGAGGCGAGGTTGGTGGGGAAAAAAAGTTCAGACACGTGGGCTCCATCTTATGGCTCAGGCCGGCCTTAAGCATTGTGAAAGTCTTATGTGTCAGAACATCTACAACAGCGTACCTATATTTAGAAAAATAGAAAAATATCCAAAAACTGTCTAGTTCCAACGGCATACCTAAAAAAGATTGGATAGCCATATTTTTTTTTGGTAGCTACACATCTTTTAGGCCCAATACGGTATTCCCGGCAAGAGTCCCCAAACGACCCATATTCTTGGCGCGCACAGTAACTGCCATTTCCGCGTCGATCCGCCTCGAACCAGCGCCGGCCGCCTCCTTCCCTCTTCGTTCCGGCGCCCCGCCGCCGCCGTCCCTTGCCGGAGTTCATGCGCCGCCCTCTCCCAACCTCCCGCTGCCGATTCCAGCCATTCCCGACTCCCTATTGCCCTCGTCGTCGTCCATCCCGACTCCCTTGCCGAAGTTCATGCGCCGCCGCTCTCGAAGAAGGAGGCGCGGCCCCCGCTGTAGCGCGCCTGGCGTGCAACCGCCGCCGCTCCTCCCTTCGCACCCCCGCCATCAGCCCGCCCCGCGGTGCATCCCCTCCGCAGCAGCAGCCGCCGCCCAGCCCTCGTCGTTGCCGGTTCCCTCCCCGAGGTCCAACGCCGTCGTGAGCTCTGCCCAGCCCCCGCCGTTGCGGCCCAACGCTCGCGCCGTCCGACGCCCCACGCTGCCACGCTCGTGCCCGGCTCGGTTGCTCCGATGTGGATTGGGATTTGGGATTGGGCAGGGGAGAAGAAAGGGGCCAAGGGGAAGAAGGGGCTAGTCAATGACAGGTGGGCCTCACAGAAATTGAGGAATATGGGTATCCAAATTTAGGGATGCTGCAAAAGTAGGACTAATTTTGAGTAACCAAATTTTCTCTCTTCCCTACCCATATTGATTTTGGGTATCCAAAATATGGATATGCTATTGGAGATGTCTTAACAGGTTAACGTGCTACGGAAGGCATCGAGTCAAAACGCTCGCTAGCTGCGTTTATATTAGTGCGCAGAAATATACGCCCTACATATAAAAACGGAGGGAGTAATACAAGTCATCAAATTCAATCTGCCAGAAAAAAATAGGAAGCACAATCGTCAAAGATAAAGAAAAAGTGACGGTCCGCCTTTTTTTCCCCCTCCATACATAGAGCCCTGATGAAGGTACTCCTTCCATTTCATAATTTTTTTCTTAAATTTGTCCAACATTGGATGTATCTATTCCTAAAATGCGTTTAAATACCTGTAATATTTCGATAAGAATTATGCAAGGAGGAGTAGCAAAGAACGATCAAGAGGTGTGCAATGGTTTTCTTTGAGGTCGGCAGCATTGAGAAGCTGGTGACCAGCAGGTTAAATCAAAGCACGGGAGATGCAAACCTGACGAATATCCATTTGGCATATCAAGACGAATACACTACAGATTGATAATGAACAAGTGACCCATGGAAACCAAGTTACGGTGAAAACTATGTTTAGAATTTTGTAAAAAAACATGTTCGAACTCATATTCGTTTGAGATATGTAAAAAGCAAATTAAGCAAGAGAGAGAGAAAGAGAGAGAGAGTAGAACTTACTATTTCCCCTAAAAAGCATATTTTTTGGTACTATTTCTCATTGAATTTGAGTTTAAACTTGAAATATTACATATTTGTCCAACCCCACTCCTCCAACATATAGTTCTCTAAATAAAATACTCACTCCATCCCAAAATAAGTGACTTGTATTCGTATAGATTCTTATACAAATCCACGTCACTCATTTTGGAACGGAGGGAATAAAAACTTATGAACATGATTTTTGCATGGTTTTGAACTGTTTCCACCAGATCAACAAGTCACATTTTTATATCATACATTTGACATTGCCATAGCAGCAAAAATCACTGCGAACCTGAGAAGTGTTGTTAACAATTATCTGGGTAGATGCAGTCGGGTTACCCAGGGGTATAGTAGAAAAATAGATCCATACTTAGCCAACGATTACCGGGTGTCCATGGGCGAGAAAACAGACCCATAAGTCCAGGTTCCATCACATGGGATCAATTTTCGTCTCTAGCATATGGATACTGGCCCGTCGAAATGCAGAAAAAGACCATGACATATTTTTGACATCCTAGACATCCTTGTGACGTTGTCGCATCTACGCTTTACATCCCTGCTTTGCTCGCCTTCTTTATTCAGCGCTGTCTTTGTCACAGTTGTCCGCAGTTGTCGCCGGCACCGATCAACAACCAGCTCAACGCACACTTGAAGCTAAGAGTAGTATATCCACCTTTAATCATAGATAGATATGTCGATCAAGAGACTGGAACGCCACTAATTAATTACACGGCAAAACGACGCCAATCTAGCCGTCACGTACATAGTTGATCGATGTACTTGCATTCCAATATGTGAGGCTAGTTACAGTACTAATGTATCAATATATGCTTATACTACTTCATTACAGTAGCTACCTGCCGTGAAAAGACCTCGCAAGCTAGAGAATAGTGATAGAGAATTTTAATTACTTGCCGTGTAAGTACTAATCTGACCGGACGGTGTAACGTAGTACTAATTGACAAGCTCCGTTCGAAATAAAGGTACTGTGGGTAATCTGTAATTCTGGTCGTCCAGCTTGGTTGAATCTGTGAGTGAGGAGCTTCTTCAGCAGCACACATTTGACTATTCGGCCGTGTATCATACCATCCAACCTCACCATCAAATCGTTCGGAGTCTCAGACACGCGATCGAGGCGTCTTTTGTTAAAAGAAGTTCGGGAATGGGCAGCGGAAGGCCACATCATGTCGTTTATTTACTAAAGACGTGCTTGCATCAAGCGGACATCCTGCCAAAAACAAATCAAGAGAACATCCCTGCTAAGAAGAAAGATGCTCCTTCCATTTCCCGCAAGAAGAATGAAATAAATCATTAAGATCTGATTTGATTATTGAAAGGGAGCAGGATTAGCGGAAAGCCGCCGGCCGGCTCGCCGCTCGCGGAAACGCAGGTGTCGCGTGGAGCCCATCCGTCCGGTGGAGGCGCGTCCGAATCTACAGCGGTCTCCCCCGGCAGAAAGAACACGCGTCCCCCGACATCAATTCCCGCGTGGCGACGGACGGCAAGTTTCCGCGAGTTTTTCGTGCGCCCCATGTGCATCTCTGGGAAGAAAGAAGCGAAGGAAGAAAAAGAAAACTGGACTGGACGCGCCATCCCACCAACCGGGCACCGCTGCGCCGCGCCACGCCGCTCACCGAAAACGCGCGAAAGCGAGCTCACAAGGACAGCGGCGGCCAGTTTTAGCCCACCGGCACGGACGACGCAAACGACGCGCAGTGGGCAGTGGCCGTGTGAGCCGTTGGGAGCAGGTGGAGACTTCACGCTCCCGCGACACGCGCACGCCGACACATAAACATACGTCCCTATCCCTTCGCGTCCAAGCCTTTCCACCTCCCCCCGCTCCCTCCCTGACCCTCGCCGTCGTCCCGTAGCAGGGCGCCAGTATATAGAGCCGCACCGCACAGGTCTTTAACTTGCTACTTACTGCAAGAAAGAGGAGAAGAGAGGAATAGAGGCACACACGACTGCAAGCTAGCCCAGTGTAGCGTTTCTGTGGCTCCATCTTGCGATTCTTGCGTGTTGCAGACAAGGCAGGAGCCAGGAGGCGCTCGATCGATCGGCCATGGCGGATCACCAGAGGATCCACCCGGTGGACCTGGAGGCGGGGCAGCCGAGACCCACGGCGCCGCTCGTTCCGTCGGGAAGCTTCCGCTCCGACAAGGGCCATCCGCCGGCCGCGCAGCCCGACACGAGGCCGCTACCACCGCCGCCTCGCCGCACGGTTCCACCCATGCCGCCACTGCCGCCCCCGAAGCGGCGCCGCAGCAGGGCTTCCTGCTGCTGCCGTCTCCTCTGCTGCATCATCGCGACCGCCGTCATCCTGGCCGTCCTGGTCGCGGCGGCGCTGGGCGCGCTCTACCTGGCCTTCAACCCCAAGGCACCGCGCTACTCCGTGGACCGCCTCTCGGTAACCCAGTTCCAGGTGGACCCGGCCACGCTGACGGCGACCGCGGCGTTCGAGGCCGCGCTCACGGCGTCCAACCCCAACGCCCGCATCGGCATCTTCTACGAGCGCGGGTCCAGCCTGAGCGTGTGGTACGAGTCCGTCCGGCTCGCCAGGGGCGCGCTCCCGGCCTTCTACCAGGGTCACCGCAACACCACGACGCTGGGCGTGGCCATGGCGGGCCAGGCGCAGCTGGGCGGCGCCGTGGTGTCGGCCATGCGGGACGCGCAGCGGACGGGCGCCGTGCCGCTCGTGTTCCGCGCCGACGTGCCGGTCCGGGTGGAGCTCGGCACGCTCAAGCTGTGGACGGTCACGTCCAGGGTGCGCTGCGACCTTGTCGTTGACAGCATCCTCAACGCCGGCAGCAATATCAAGATCAAGGCCAGCAACTGCAAGTTCGGCTTCAAGCTCATCTGAAAATTGTGGGCGATTGCTATTGCTTAGCCTCCGCGTCCTTCCTTTTCCTGCCTCCTAGTGCAGTTCTTTGGGTTGTTCTTGGGGATCGGTCGGTCGCATTTGATCCGGTCTTGCCTCGGGTCCATTCTTTTAGCAGAGTGCCCTGTGGTGTTTTGCATCGGCGCACTCGCTCCGTTCATGTACATCTTGTATTCTTGTGTAGATCGAGTTGATACTATGTTTGCTGTTAGAGAGGAAGAATAATATGCATGCCTACATCTTTCATAGCTCGGGTAAAAAACATCTTGTGTTCTTGAGAGGTTGTCGCAACAAATCATTCCGTGTATCTGTACGTACGTGCTGGGAGATCGTCACTGTTCTACCGCTCGTCGGTGTGTTTTGTTTGACTATAGGTGATAAAGCGATTTTTTTTACTAGTTAAATCCACCGTAATGTTTCGCTAAGATTGCTGTTTCTATACAGGTTCCATCCGGCCGTCCTTACCACGTGCAGGCGCGGGACCAGCCACGTGCATATGAAGTAATTAATTGTTTTGTATTCTGCTGCTAGCTCTGACCAATGCATGCAATTGCAACCATTTTTATGGCTGGCTATGTATAGCTAGTTCTGAAATTTTAAAGATATCACATTGAATTTTTATTGACAAGTCATTGAAATTTCGTTAGCACCAATGGTTATTCCAATGGTCAAATATTAAACTAACATTGAGACACTTTTCATTGAGACACAAATATTTTCATTGACCATATATACGAAGGTTTATTCAAACACTACTGCTTCAATCGGCAAGATTTAAACTTATTCTTATAAGATTGAAATTGTATAAGAAAGTTTCATTGAGACACCAATGTTTCAATCGGCAATCCTTATGACACTAACATTTCAATAGTTAAATTATATTTCAATCATCTGTAAAACACATCATTTTTAACTTTGTCGTTTTGGCCCGACACCTTTTCTACCAGCCCGTATATATGTAAGATGAGCCCATATAAAATTTCACGAAATTAGTTTACTACCTCTCTTAATTTAAAGCAAATTTGAATACTTTCAAACTTGCTAAAATTTTCTTGAAACTTTTTCTGTAGGTGGGAAACATCGTCTTAAACAACCCCTCAAATTTTCGCCAAAATCTAAATTCGTTTGGACCATCAAATAATTCGTACGAAGATCAAATATGTTAGTGTATTGTTGCTTCAGCAACCACGCGTGACCTCACAGGCCAGGACCCACTCCTGGACATGCACGACAAAAATCAAGTGAACCTGAAACCAGAAGGACGAATCTCCGGACAAGAAAACCAACGGGCGATTTGACTCGGTAAGTCCCCGGCTCGGTAAATGAGAATTTTCGCTATAGGTGATAAGACGAAGTGCTGCGACACACAAACATGAGATTCGCATGGTTGCACATAGAGTTGACCCAAAAGAAAACTTGAGCACGACCACATCTTTTCCAATGATTTGTACTAGTACTACTTCCGGTGCAAGCTTGTCACTTCTGCTTGCACGGTCGATTACTAATACACCAGTGTTTAACTGCTCCTCCCAAAAGTGCAAGTGGGTAAATTAACTTGCTGGCATGGGCTGTACACTGCAAGTTCAATGCACCGCTTTTACGTAATCCACGAGAACGAGTAATTTAAATCCTGATTCCACGTAGCACTTTACGCGTTGTCAGTGATACGAGTTAGACACAAAATAGTCTTTGTGCCACTTGTTGCAAGCCATGTCCTGCTCCTGCCATCCGCGCGCCCACGCCTTTTGTAACTTTCGTCTGCTACTACAATTGACACCTGACAATCAATTTTGCCTCTTCTCCCTCGTGAATTCAAAGTTGCATCCGTGGCGAGCTAGCATGTGACAAATATTTTACAGAATAAAAATCACTCTTTCGGTGCATACAGTGCGCAAAATACATAAAAACTATAGAGTAAATATATTTAAAAGTATCAAAAAATTTCTGAGAAAAAGCATATATTTGAGTTCCGATTCTCCACGAACATGCAAAATTTCAAGCCCAAACTTGGATGCGTTTGGAAGAGATGAAAAAGAAAAATACACAAACGAATAGTTTCAAACAGTGAAAAACCTCTATTCATGTCAAATTGTTTTTTTTTTGCTGCTACTAAACGTGATTGATTTTGGATTTGATATTTTACACATATATAAATATGGTGGAAAATGTTCTAGTATAAAAACATTGGCATACCCAGAGGAGAGTTGCGCATGACACTCTTTAGTATCTTGTGTGAGTTCAATGTTTACACTAGGGGTGCGAACTAAACCTAGCTCAGGTTGGAACCAACCCCACCTAGGTTCAAGTCACAGATTTGGCATGGGTGCTCGCATTTTCTAGATTTATTTTAGGGTTTAATCGGCGTTGTGCTTTCAGTGAGAATGACATACTCCTCAACTAGGAGGCGCCTGTGGTGACTTCGTCAATCTCGGTCTAGTCTCTCGGAGGTGCTCATCGAAGTAGGGTGTGTGTGCGTGCGTTCATAGGCGTGATTGTACGTGCGTGTGTGTGAGTACTTGTGTCTGTACTTGAAAGATCGGTATGGTCGACTAGAGAGGAGTGAATAGGCGACTAACAAATTTTACTTTTCTTTTCGCTTTTAAGGATACAAGCATCAATACATGGATTCACTAAATCGTCTAAACGATGAACACCCCTAGTATGATGCAATAGTCGAAGCACAAACACAAGCAATAGATAAACAATTAATTTTTGCAAGTAAGTAAAGGGGCAAGAATATCACACGGGAGACGAAGATTTGACTCCTAAGTTCCACCTTTTGGGAGGTATACGTCTCCGTTTGAAGGAGTGCTCTACCACAAAGTTAGAAGCGCCACAAAGGCACACTATATTCTCCTCTCACAACACCACAAAGGCGAGGTGAGCTCCACTAATGGCTTCCTTGAGGGCGAACGCCAACCCATACAAATTTGATCGGGCTCTCTCCACAACTTAATTGGAAGCTCCCAATCCGAGGAGAAGGGCACGTCTCCACAACTTAATTGGAGCCTACTTACCGAATTCACAAGCACCACCTCAGAAAATTAGTGGCCTTGAGGAGACACCTTCCGGTTAGAAATCCCAAAATCACAAGAGTAACAAAATTCACAAAGGAAACAAGGGGAATGAACGTTTTGCTTTGGTGAATCCCTAGATCTAGGTCTTCTCCACCAATCCTCAAAGAATCAACAAGGGGGAAGCTCTATGGAGGGAGATCTAGACGGAATTGACTTTTGGTGTTCTTGGGAGAGAGTGGGTTGTTCTTGGCTTGAAGCTCGGGCAAAAGACTCGTTGGGGACGAAGGGGTATTTATATGGGGTCCTCAAATCGAGCCGTTATGCACTACGTAGACACAAACCGGAACTTCCGCAAATTACCGGAACTTCCGCATATTCCTGAGGGGCTAACAGAGAGCGACTGGAAGTTGGACCGGAATTTCCTCCACCTGGTTGGACCGGAACTTCCTCCCCTGAAATTCTAGCAGCCCAAAAACTGATCTTTGGAGTTTGGTTTCTTCTCTCACTTTTTGGGTAGGCCTTTTAGTGGGTGCAAAATAAGGTAGATTTGTGTACGTGAAGCCGATTCATCCATTACCTTCCCATGTGGACTCACTCTTTATAGTACAGAGTTCCTACGACTCAATATAAATAAAAAGCCGCTAAACACCGCTACGCTTCTTTCCTTTTTGAGGGCAACGAACCATCTTGTGCCATTTGGTTTCAAATCTGAAACACTCGAGCACACGGTTAGTCCACGTGTCATGTTGTCATTAAACCAAAACACTTAGGGATCGAAATGCCCTTTCAGTACTGTGTTTCCTAAAAAAAAAATTGCACTTGGGGTGGGGGTCGGTTGGGGGCCATATCTTCTTTTAAAATGTCTATATGAGTTTCCCCGAGGCTATCTTATGATGGTATCTCCTCAAAATTTAGAGTTCATTCATAAAAGCATAATATTTCTTAGGCATTTGTGAAGGAGTGTTGTCATTACCTTTCTATGCCGACGAGTTTAATGCTTACTCCTTGTGTACATCTTCGTGCATACTTTATTTGCTATCGAGTCTAAATGATATGCAGAGCTAGAAGATGTAGCAACAAATTCTACCTTCGTGGATACCCTTAGTGGCAAACTTGATGATACCATCTACCAGTAACCAAGCTACATAGGAAACATTTGCATTTTGTATAAGCGCACGCGAAGTATCATTTCTATTTTTGTAGACGAAAATCGATTAAAAACAATAGCAAGTGAAGAAAAGAAAATATACTTAATACAACACTATGAATAAAAGACCTCTTTGTTGTTTTAGGATTCCAATCATTAGAAATTTTCCTACCCCGGACAAGTAATATGGGTCGGAGGGAGTATATGATTTCCTTGAACCATGTGGATGAGGCTGTTAAATTCGATGGAATGCATTCATTCCGTCATAAGTATAGGAAATCTAATATGAACTTAAAATCTTTTTTTTCTTCAAGAAGTCCAATGCACCTTTTCTTTATTTCCCTCTACGTCTCTCCTATTTTTCATATAAAAAATCATGCGTTTCATTTCTTATGACCATCAAAATACATTTTACACTTTACACTTTGTACAAATCCTATGGGAATTCATTGTATATTAGTGACATTTTACACTTTGTTTTTCTTTTTCTACATTTTTCGATTCCCTCGATCCAAAGAGGCTCCAAAACTTTGAGCCCAAGAAAAATTCTCTAAATTATACTCCAAGAAAGCTTTTTCTTTAACTTCACTGCAAGAAAACGTAATTTGTGTCGGTGTATTTTTTTAATGGTCGGTGTATCTTCTGAAGCAGAATTCTCTAATCCAAGCCGTAACTACGCAAATCGGACGGCTCAGAAGGCTCATCTCGTATTCCTGCGAGAACCCGGGCCCGATCCAATCGTAGTACAAAACAAAGCCCGACCCGTATCCGTAAACCCGGACAGCGAGGGACTGACGCAAAGCAGCCCAGTCCCATATGGCCATATAGGCAAAGGCAGGTGCGGAAGATTACCAAGCAAGAAAGATTCCATCGGGAAGGCAGCAGCAGAGGAGCGCGGCGGCGGCAAGCTACGAGAGGAGAGGGGATGGCGAGAGGCGACAGCTGCTTGGTGCGCGTCGGCGCCGGAGTCGCAATTGGCGGCGCGGTCGGAGGAGCCGTCGGTAACCTCCCCTCTCCCTAAAACCCTAAACCCTAGCTACTCTTGTAACCAACCCGCCTGGTACTGGTTCGATTTCGCGTTTAGACATTGGCTAAAGCCTCTGGGGATTGGATTGATTCGGGGATCTGCTCCGGTTAGCTGCTGATCTGTTGCTTCCATCTAGTAGGTGAGGGCTGTATATTGTGGGGGTATGGGTTGTGCTTATTTGGTTGCGTTTTGTTAGGAATTCTTGTGTACTACGTAGGAGCTTCTGAGGGTAGAAGCAGACGGCACGTCTGTGGCGACTAGATGCTGAACAACCTGCTTGTTCGCCCAACTGCGGGTCAATGCTGGTTTGGTGTGATAGGCGGTGTTTCATCTGTTGGTGGTTGTAAATTAGGACCAGGAGTGGGTGAAAAGATAATATTTCCGTGTTCCTTTTGGCTTTACCAGTAATTTAAGTGGGATGCTTTATGCTAATGTGGATTGAGTTGCAGATTAGAATATTAAGTTTTTGCCTTTTAGTTAGATTGGACTTAGGAACGAAATTTAAGAATTTTGATGTTATTTGTACCGTGTATCTTGGCAATTGATGTTGACAAGTAATAGTCCACTTTGGAGTGTTTAATGCTTTTGAAAACATGACATCCCAAGGTAGGCATACTTACTCCTTAGTTTTTGACTTGGAGACATACTCACTGTTTCTGCTATTTTGTGCTAGATGATCAGTAGTTTTATGGATGTTTCTGTAATATTCATAGTTATTTTTGCTCCTTCGCTGTAACAACTCTAGAACTATTCACAATCTCATAATGCAAGTCCGATGGAGCTTCTTATTGTTGGTGTTGATTCGTTTTTTGTAGTAATCTTAATATCTGAATTAAGGCTAGCTTAGGATATGAATGAATATGAAGGAAATAATTGGACATGCTTTTCTTTCTTTTTGTGCAGGTGCTGTCTATGGGACTTACGAAGCTGTCAGACTTAGGGTAAGTAATACCCAAACTACTTTGTGGCAGCACTCTACCACTTCTTTTAATCTTCGTTTTTTATGTCATACTTGATGTGCTAGAATTTAGAGATTAACACAGTGCTCAAAGTCGGTAAATAAATCGGAATGCTAAAGTATTTGTATTTTCAGCATTATATAAATGATTTGTATTTTAACCATGACATTGTACTCATATCCTTGTTACGTGATTAACTTCAATCTGTCTGGGCAAATCAACAGTTAGCTCTGTATGAAATTTTTGAAGTTTTCTTTAATTAATACATGCTACTATTCAAACACATAAATACTGAAAGGACAGAACATCATAATCCTGGAAAAGGGTATATCCGGGAAGAGATAATATTAAGTTTGCGAGGTCATAATTTGATGTGTGATGCTGAACCTCATCACTTAATAAAATATTGCATGGATTTAGCTGGTTTCTAATTAGCAAGCAAACATGAGTACATGACATGTAATTTGTGAGTTGAACTGCTTCTGTCTGGACACGGATTAGCAAGTTCCTAGTCTCAATTTGAGATCTCACATCTTCTTTAATTTGGGCGTCTTGTTTGGTGATCGAATTTGACACCCATTTTTTCTAGAGGATTTTTAGTTCCCATTTTGGTTGGTTGGTAAAGGGGTGCAAGGCACTTTTTTTGTACCTGAGAAGTGGCAACTGGAAGCAGATGGGTTATGGTTCACCAGTTTTTTTTTTCCTCAGGAGTCTGCTCATAGGAAACTCATGACACCTTCAGAACATAGTATTCTTTTTGTCTGCAGCGTGAAAATTCAGTTTCTGTTTGTTAACGAGAAGTGTAACTGGCTGCCGCTCTCTCGCTCGATCTCTTAATTAAGCTAGCTTCCCTGCTAGTAGGTATACTGGCGTACTGATCTTTAGACTGTAGAGTGTACTCTGTAGTCTGTAGTGTACATCAACAAGCAACAAGAGGTCCGGTGGTAGCACTTGCCATGATGCCACAGTTCTATTAAAGATTCATGCATTTTTCATCAACCTTTTAAAAGTACATTTTTTCCCTCTACATACATATATCCAACAAAGAATCCTGCGCAATCGAACATATTTATTCGTTAATCCCATGACTTTCTAGGTAGATTTGGGCATACAACACGGTAGCAGTTTGGTGATGGTATACGACTAGCTAGCCCGTTTTACTATAATCAGTCTGTTTTTCTTCTTCTTTTACTTCCATTCCTTATCTGTGTTTCTCCCCATGGGCCATCTTGAATTGTGATTGAATCTCTCTGCGCCACCTGAGATGGCAACCATGTGATGCTCACAAACCAGAAAGAAGTAATGGACCATGTGCCGTGTGGCAGGTTGTTTGGAACCTTGCTGGTTCTTGGCTTCTGCCTGCTCAGCTTATGCTCAACAGTGTGATTTTGTTTCAGGTCCCTGGGTTGCTGAAGATCAGACACATTGGACAAACTACAATTGGCAGCGCTGCAATATTCGGGCTTTTCTTGGGAGCTGGGAGCTTGATACACTGTGGAAAAAATTATTAGTTCACATTCTAAGTTTTAGACACTAGATCTGGTTTTTCGTGCTCAAGGGATCTTCTGAGTAAAAATCTATTTGATGTTTAAAGAACAGACGTCTACTGGTACTATTTACTCAAGTCTAGAATCTTTGGTGTGCTTGCCATACTTCTGGCATGGAAATAAAATATATGTTCATCTGTATGAAAATGTAGGTGGTGAAAGCAGCACCGTGAAAAACTAGTTTTTTGTAAGCTTTACTCCTTTAAGTTGTATCAAGACAACATTTTTTTTGTGACATCAAATAGAAAGAGGGCCAGCTAATGCTTTCTTGATGACGTAATTAGTGTTGTGTATATTTGCTCTAACGCTTCAAGATAACAATTCTATAGGAAGATCAAATTAAATGTATAGATTCGTTGTGGTGCTTTTTTCAGAGACTGCCTAGATGGCAGTTTCAGCAATTATAGTTCCGCAAACTTCGCCTACTGTCCACAGATTCTAGACGGTTACACCACCAGAAATCGGGATGGAGTGAAGGAAAGTAGAGCGATGACATTGAGGTATTTGAGGTGAGCATTACATCAAGGTAGAAACTGACAAAATCCTTAATATTTTAGTCGGCAAATAATATGGCAAGCAAGCGTCCAACATCCGAATGGAAACAACTACGGATATGGATAACGTCCAGACAATGTTACACTAGTCCAGACAATTGTTTTACAAATACAAATATGATTTTTTTTTGAAGGAAAATACAAATATGATTTTGAAGCAAAGGCAGACTAGGATGTATACCATCGGTATCCAAACAATGTTACACTAGTCAATTTAGGTTAAACAAACACCCAGCCTAGGAACTAAGCGAATTGTCAAGTATTCTTGGCTTCTTGCTATCGTCTACCATTTCATCATTCATTTATTATACTCATAAGTCAATTATCAGGAGTCAAAGTCACCGAGTTAAATTTGTTACCTAGTCTGTCTTAATAAGTTGTAACATACTCCATACCAGTATGCTTCTCAAATCGAGTAAACAACACCCGTATTCATATTCAAATGACACCATTGTATTCAACAAGATCCGCATTGGTTTTGAAATATGGAAAATAATTCATATCAGCATTTGCTTCGAAATACAGTAAAGAAAGAGGGGACGACATCATCCGATCCATTTCCACCCCTACCGACTCACTTGAGCTCTCTCATAAAACATAACTTCCGTGCATCTGGAAAATGTCAAAACGGTATCACACATGTAGATGATTGTAAGTATCATATGCATATGTTACGTTTTGTGCATTTTTATGGCATGCGCAAACGTAACAAAAATGCAGCACATAAAGATGTTGCGTTAACCTCTCATAGTTGTGTTTTTAATCTAGACTACAAGTCAACTCATTCTTTAACAGAATTTTTATAGATACATATATCAAATTTATGCATTTTTGTGGCCTGTGCAAAAATAAAAGAAATGCAGCACCTAAAGATGTTTTAACTCCAGCGCAAAAATAAATAAATAAAGATGTTTTAACTTCTCATTTCTCATGCTTGTCTTATTAGTGTAGACTACAGGTCAACTCAATTCTTTAACAGAACTTTCACAGATATAAATTAGCATTCTACTTCCATCTACCGCAGAGATGTCACTACAGAGCATAAACAATACAGCCTAAAGATGTTTTAACTTCTCATTTCTCATGCTTGTCCTTTTAGTGTAGACTACAGGTCAACTCAATTCTTTAACAGAACTTTTGCAGATATAAATTATCATTTACTAACATCAACCTCAGAGATGTTACTACTGAGCATAAACAATACAGTTACTACAGAGACCAGCTACAAATTTATGTACAGATATCCGGGTATGCCCTAACTTAGAACAAAAAATTTTGTAAGCATAACAAACACCTAGAGTTACTACAGTTTCAGGACTCTTAACATTAGATTTGGAATACCTAAAATATGGGCTATCTTCCTTCACAAGCCAATCAGTGCGCAAGGTCTGTGCTCAACAGTCAACAAAGGCATACCAGCCTGTGAAACAGCTCTTACAAACCCCATGTTAGCAGTCATAGTGGGAGCACGCCAGCGGTCACCTGTACCAAAAACAACTTTGTTCTTCATCGCAAGCTTTCTTGTTGTTGGAAGATCCATCATACGTTGTGAAGGACTGTCTGGGACAATTCTGCAGGTCCAAGAGCAATTACTAAATAAGATGTAGATTGATTGGGGATGAAATTAAGACCATTCATAGTCATGAAATCACTGGAGATGGACAACAAACACTAAATAATGACAAATACAATTTCCTTGTTTAGCAAAAGATAAAGCTAAATGGATGAATGCACTGCATATTACTGTGACTGTAGAGAAAGCTGGCAAATCAACAAGCCAACAGAGTGCATAAATGCTAATCAAGGTTACTAAAATAAATAAATAAATAAATTATTTGATGCTCATCCTATCCTTTTCTCAACTCTTAGTCTCCACTTAGTAAATGCGCAAAAAGCAAACATATACCGCTGATTAAATTTCTATATTGGGTTACTGTAGCACTGAAATTTGCTATCAGGACAATTGGCTATATTGTACTGTTAGGCACTTAACTAGTACAAAGTGAAGTGACAAACAATGAGACAAAAAGGGTGAACGCATCAATGTGCAAGAAGCAAACCAATTTTCTATCTCATGTTAGTATTATGCTGAAATTTGCTATCCTGGCAACTGACTACATTGTACTGTTAGGCAGCCAGGAAACAGAGGAAATGACGATTGAGATAAAAAGGGCAAACACATCAAACATTCCTTAATTTCTTGGACTACCACAGTAGGATGACTGAATGAAATGAAAAACAGAAACCTTGACAATGTAAGGATTTACAATGCTACTATTTTCCAATATATCATTACAAGGAAATACAAATAAGTGTAGGAAAAGGAAAGTCATAGCCATCAACCAAGAAAACAGCTTAAGAAGCTAGCTAGCAAACATAAAAACATATCAGATTGGAATAGTTTCCCTTAAGGTGGCGTGAAGTTAACTCTTTTGTTTAGCATCGCTAAGCAAGTGTAACAGACCAAAAGAGGAAGAAAATTTGACTTTGTCATGAAACTGGGAGTTGATAATTAGTTAGCAATCCAAAGTTCAGACCAAACTTCCTATGCGCATAGCATATAAATTCTACTTCCTCCATCCCAAAATAATTGTCGATATTTTTTCAAAATGAGCGAATCTACACAATGAAACGTGTCTAGATATATATGTATCTAGACAAAATTGTGAGAAAATTGTTCCAATGGCAAGTATATTCACCCCTCATTTTTTTCCTCCTAGTTTTGCCACACTTGCTAAGTGCGTAGATTAATCTATACTTCAAAGTTTCTCCTTCAGAAATAAAAAGAAAAAAACTTGTTTTATAAAATAACAGGTATATCCTGCAAAGTTCGGTTAGAAAAGAAGCGCATCATGCTAATTAACATTTTGGAATATCCTGCAAAATTATCGATGAAAGACTAGCTAAATGCTCATGCGTAGGTACAGAAGTTCCAGTATTGCACGAGTTTTATAAATGCCTGTTTCATCAGTCCCTAACTATGTGCAAAATAAAAAAATTGTCCCAAAAAATATATATCAATTAAATAACCTATGTATCAGTACAAAGTTGTACTAAATCAGTGACAAGTGATTCCGGCTGGAGGGAGTAATAAAAGAATCCTGATACATATGTCTACTAACTTTGTACTAAATCCAAGACACTTATTAGGGATTGGAGGGAGTACATAGAATGTATGATAAAGTGCGGTAGTTAATTTCTTGGCAACTTAAGAAGTAATCTCAGTGAGAGTGAACGGAAGATCACCAATTCAGATCTTTATAAGAGCACAGAAAGTAAATCTGCTGCATAAACTTGACCGTCATGTATATATATTACAAGCAGGGATGAAATCAAAATTGGAAACTAGAGTTGATACTGGACAGATAAAGGCCCATTAGAATTATGAAACACTAAAGCCCACATAAATTGTTCAGTAATATAAGAAACAACTCAACAAAATGAAGTACTATAAGAAAGCTCACATAAGTTGTTTGAGTAACTGGTTTGCTCTGGTTTTCTCCTCAGGCCCACCACACATTGAAACAATTTCTTTGAACTCTGAGCTAACCGTTTCACATATGATACATTTGTTTCCATCCACTGCTTTTCCCAACTCAACAAATATTGGAGATTGAAGTTCAGACTGCGCCTGCAAGAGGGATGAAAACATCCTATTAATTCAACACAAGATTTACTGCTTCTGTTACCACATTGTCCTCTACTTACGCTCATCAGAAAACCAGTTTCACCTTTTCAAAAGAAATACGAAAGGAAAGGGGTTTCACCCATTGCTATGGACACTATGTTCCTCTGAATTCAGATTAACAAGTTATGTGGACTATAGATACAAATGCTGTATATTTTTGCTAACATACACTGCGTCTAACAAATAAATCCATATCAATTCTTTAGTACTATGCACCTTAGATATTGCCGATGTTTACGGTCAAGATTGATGAAAGAACATCAGACTAACAAGATAAACTAGGTTATTTCTGAACACACTCTACTAGGTTGAAAGGAAAATATTTTCAAACCACCTGATCAATGACGAACTTGTAGTTACACTTGAACCTTGCCCTGGTATCCGCCTCGGGTGCACCCATCAGCTTTCCCACTCCGCCATTGCTGATACCTGACACTATGGCAACAAGAGCAGTCGTGTCTAAATTCAACAGGTCCATCGAGTCCATCCTCATCATCCCCAAAAGGTCACCAAACGAACCCTCCAATCCTTCCACGCTCTCCTCCTCCTCCACCTGGACCTCCGGGGGCGGTGGCGGTGACAACAATTCACCACCGCCATCCAGGACGTCAATCTCGAACGCCCTAAAGCTCCTCATCTCCTCATTCGAGTGAAAGCTGACGCTAACCCAGCCGTCCACCTCCGACTCGCCAACGAACTCCACGAGCAAGTCGATCTCCACGGCCCCGAACCCGTCAGCGAGCCCACACACGATGTCCGCGCCGACGCCGCGGGCGAAGGCGAGGACCAGCTTCTCAGGGCGGATGGCGGGCGGAGCTGAGCGCGCCGCATCGAGCACCGCCGCGACGCGGGAGTGGAAGCCGTTACCGGGGACCCAACGGAGCCCTGTCGGGTTGCGCGCGGAGAGGAGCACCCACGCGGGGCGGGAGCGGAAGGCGCACGCGAAGTCCACGCCCGGGAGCGGAGAGAGGCGGGACGGCGACCGCACGGCGGGGTGAGTGAGTAGGATGTGGAGCGCCGCGAGGTGGGGCAGGTTGGAGGAGAGTGGCCTACCGATGCTGGGGTCGGGGTGGTTAGTACTCGAGGTGATGAAGCGTAGCTCGCCGGCGACGAGGCGGAGGAGGGAGCGCAGAGCAGGGTGGCGCGGCAGCGAGGGCGAGGCGGCGAGGCTGTCGTGCAGCGCGCGGCACTGCGCCCGCGCGAGCTCTAGCTCAGAGGCGGAGGGGGAGGCGTGCGGGGCGGACATCTTTTTTTCCGCTGCGCCGCTCTGCTTCACGAATCACGACCAGGGGCAGGATCCAAGACGGGGGAAGAGGCAGGCGTGGGCTGGGTGGAAGTGAAACCGGCCGGCCCAGTTACTCCGTAACGTTTGGGCCAGTTGCTAAATCGCCCGAGACTTCATTCACACTGACGTACTGTATAAAATGGCCAGAAATACAACCGTTGGGCTCGGCTGATTTTAAACCCTACCGTTCCTCTCCGGCTGCCCCGTTCTCTCCTCCTAGCGCGAGCGCCGCCACTCATCCCGCTGCCGAGCGCCCGAGCCCCCTAGCTCGTCTTCCTCCTCGCTCGAGCGCCTCCACCGCAGGTTGATCTCCCCTTCGATTCTCTCGCTCCCGACCGTTTCTCCTCCCATCACCCCACGAACGGATTCCGCCCTTTAGATCCCCGTTTCATAATCTTCCCCAATTTAACTGAGGCAAAAATCAAGATAGAGCGGGCGCCCTACCTTGCCCTACTGGGTCCTCCGCCCGTGGCTGGAGAGATTGATTCCTTGCCAGAGGACCTAACCTACACCCTAATTCCAAGGGGGTAAGGGCGTAAGGCAGTGTTCTGCTATTTGCCAGCGCGCACGAGTGCCTAGCGCGCCGGATTACGTCTTTTGTAATCTTGGTAAAACAGGTAGGCATTTTGCGAGTTTTGTATTTTTGTTTGTAAAATTGTTTGTGTTGGAGCCATGAGTACTAGATAGTCTGCAAGATCTTAGCTTCTTAAGCGCACCTCAGTGTCTCACTAATTTAGTAAACCTGAGCGGTAGTGTGACTAAATGGTTGATATTGCTAATCTTGCTATGTGCTCATAGTGATATAGTGTACAGTTATCTGCAATTTATCGATGCAATTCTTCTACGCAAAATGCAATGCAAGTCCCATTTGTTATCCATTTGATTTTGAGCACATTACTGCAGAAAGATGTCTGATACAGTGTCACCCCCTTATTGTAGTGTGTGGAGCTGACAATGAGTGAGGGGAAAAGTATTCACGTTGACCTTGAGAAAGGACTTCATCAAATGCCTAATGATGACGATTCAAGTAGCCCTGCAACTATGCAGAAGATGAAAACTGATATGGAAGATTCTGGGAGCAAAATTGAATCCCCGACTCCAGAGGCGCCTGAATCTGGAAGGAAGGGGATTATTATAAGCTCACTGGCAAGGAATTTACTTGCAGATAGGTACAAGGACAGATTAGCTGAGCAGGTGTTTGGAGATGAGGATGAAACAGACGATGAAGATGATAACAACAATATCCCTTCTGTTGACAGCCAATCAAACAGACTTCTTGAGAAGTGAGCCATTTTTTCATTTACATCACATCTTAGATCTCATGGATATTTTTGTTGCCTAGCCTTGATTGTTTACCATTATTTCTTGTTACAATATCAGATATAAGAATTTGCTAAATCTTTTCAACCGGATGGAGAGTTCTATAAGGTTGTTGCGCCTGAGGAAGAAGATGGCTACATTTAAGAACATTGCAACCCAAGTGGAAGTACTCACAAAGAGGTACTAATGACAATAAGAAATGTATGTCTGGAGAAGCATTATTCATTCATTGGAGTCTGATTATGGTTTTTTATATTTTCTGCATTTCAGCAAGTTCTTGTACGCTCATTTGGCTCAGATGAAACATTTATTCCCAGAAGCAATCGAGATAAATAGGATACTCTTACACGATGAGAAAAGCCTGTGCATGTATGCTGACATGGAAATTATACTTCGAATGGACGCTGTGGAATGCAGCAATCCTGATGAGTCCCCGTCCATGGCAATTTGCGAGGCTTTTCGTTCAAAGCTTTTGAGCTTTCTGGAATCTCATCATAAGGTACTAAGTTCATCTGCTAGTTGGTGGAGCTTTGTTTTTGTTTTAATTTTAATGGAGCACCTTAGAACCTCAACTCTAGTTCCTTTGCATCTCCAGTAGACCTATCATTTTATTATTATTATGGTCTTAGGGTCATGATGATTTCTCAGCCTTTTCAATGAAACTTCTATGTATGCAGGACATCAATATTCCTGAGGCCACACTACCAGCTCCCTTTGATTCAAGTGAGAAGCTATGTCTGGAGGCACCACATAATGGTCTTTCTATCAAGCCATTTCTTGAAAATTCCTCTGAAATTGGATTTTCAAATGCTTTGCACTTTCCACAATCTTTCAAAAAGCTCACGTCCAAGAAAATGATTGCTGAAGGAACTAAAAAGACTCAACTGCTTTCTGATCCAGTAGAAGTGACCTCCCTGAGTACTGATGATACAGGAGGCTCCAATAAAAGCTCTAGTAAGCATGTCCCCGTTCTAGTGAAGACCAATATTTCTGACACCCCAAACCGCCATTTGATCTCTTGCTATCAAGAGAGTACACCAAAGCAAGGAACCTCAGATTCACCGTTGATGGCTGAAACACCAGCAATGCAGACACCAAAAAGGCCATTGCCTACTCCACTTGGGAAATTCGATACCTCATGTAGGCATGGTTCTGAAGCACGATCTACCAGTTCGGCTCGCAGATCACTAATAATGTTCTCAGCATCAAAACTCGATGATGAAAGCCCTTCTGATCATGCTATCGACACATCAAAACTTGACAAGGATGTCACTGAAGATGAGGTTCCAACTGGAAAATGCCTTTTCCCAGAAGAAACATGCACTTCTATTGACTTATTGGTGGTATGTGTCTATGTGACTTACAATTATTCTCATTCCATGATATATGTGTTTGCGTATATGGGTTAGTACATACTGGGAGATGAATTTGTTAAATGCCATTGACAATTGTATAACTAGTAGCAAATATATTTTTCTGGGTTCTCATTCCTGTAAAAACTTTACTGTGCAATGTTATGCATGTCATTTTGGTCTCATTAACATGGTATTAGTGTAACTGGTGTCAAGTCTTCTAGATCAACAATCTAGGTAGGGGGAGCAGATTGGACTTGTTCAGCGACGAAGATATTTGGGAGTGCACTAAACAATTCTGCACTATTCATATCTTTTTTGCTGAACTAATGCCAAAAAGCAGAATCATTGGTCTTATGAATTAGTCAGCATCAGTGTACTGGTAACTGGCAGTAAAATGCTAATCATCTTGTGTTATCATAAAAGCTGAGGCATGCTAGCAATTCTGCAGTATTCATATATTTGTTTCCAAGTATTGCCAAAACGCAGAATTGTTTGTCTTATGAATTAGTCAGCATCAGTGTACTGGTAACTGGCACTAATATGCTAATCATCTTTGTTGTCATAAAAGCTAGGAATGCCGATGGTTTAGTAGGAGAAATACTTGGTTTTGTTGCAGGGATAAAATGCAATGTAACTGTATAAGAAAGCACATACTCACCTAGATTTTTGTTTGTTGTCTCCATTTCGTATATTTTACCATAGTTAGGCAACTTGAACACCTTTTCTATTGCAATAGAGTTTGGAAGAAATCATAAGTCACCTGTCTTCTGTCTGCTTCTTTTTTTCTGACCAAGAAAACTTGTTACTTGCAGGAAAATGATAGAGAAAAAACCAATCAAGTACCCTCGACGAATTCCCAGGAAAAGCTAGACTCTTTACGTGTCACGTTCGACATAGTCTGCGGTATCTCTGGATCTACCAAGAGTTCGCTAATCACTAAGCAAGAACTCTTTCACAATATTCTTGCTAATAACTTGGAGATAGAAGGGACAGGTATGGTGTTGATCTAACAGTTCCAACCTTTCTGTACTTAATATTTCTCTGTACTGATTGTCCTTTTCTCTTACTCATATTTCGCTTATGCCTTGACAGGAGAGATAGAAGAACATTTGCATATTTTAGAGGATCTGTCTCCTGATTGGATATCTAAGAAGCTACGTGGTGAAGAAATTCTGTACAGGCAAGTTCACTATGCATTTTTTTTATTTTAAAAACCTTTCATGTTAGGCAATCTTCTATAAATAGTGTTATGAAGTTATTAAGTATTGACAAAGGTTTTTGACCCATGCACAGCATTAAACAAATACCAGATCAGAAGTCGTTTCGTGAAAGACTAGTGGAAGTCATTTGAGATGATATGGTCGGTGCAAATACCAGATCAGAAGTCTGTGCAAAGCCTAAGAACCTAATGATCACGGAACCCTCTGGATTGCGCTACTCAAATGTCAATCAGCAACAAGTGCAAAAATTCTCCATGCATCTTTGATCTAGCTGTTCCATTTGACTGCTTACTTAATGGTTGTGGCAGTTGAATTCACATCATGGAGGACCGGGCCCTGCTTACTCATTTGCTGGCATGCTGTAATGTAGATATGTGCTAGACACATGATTTTCTATGAAATTTAACTAGCTTTGGTATCTGCTCTGTGAACACCACTTGAAAACAGTCTGCAAATATGAATATTATGTTTGTGATGCTCTACTCTGTAACTCTGTCAAGCTCCATTGCTCAATCCCTTTCTGCACTACAGTGCTCACTAATGCGCTTGATGATGCCCACACGGGACTTCTCACAGGTTGCACTGTTTACCTATTTTGTAACATCAACAAGGATCATATACAGAGCCTGAAATTCCATATAGGTGAGCTACTGTGTACAATGAAAGCATGTCTATAAACAATGAAAGCATGTACATGACGCTGGATCGACAAGTCATAGATCACAGGGATCAACCGGTGCTTACTCGTCGGACCATGTGATGCCTTCCATACCGATGTTTTGGTCGAGCCCTAAGGCATTCCACACCGCTGGCGAGGCATCAACTATGTTGTTGTCACAGGGTGGTTCGTAGTTGTGCTCAACATCGCAGCCGTAGACGGAGTCACACTCGTCCACCACCTTGGCATATACGGATTTGTCGTTGGCAGTGATCTTGATACGGTGGCCACAACGACCCATGTTTTCGAACCAGCCTGTCGAGAGCGCCACGACCATCTCCTTGTTGCTATGGTAAGCCTTGTCACACTCCGACGGACCGCCACCACCTTTGCCCTTCTCGAAGCTGTTAAGTGTCAGGACGGCCTTTGTGGCGGCGGTTGACCGGCGGCGAGCAATGATACTATGGATATTTCTTTCCGTCCTCACATCAGTCCGGATCATTGCTCTTCTCACAATTGCCGGACTTTCCTGGGAGGAAGCCGCTGGCACGGCAGGCACCGAGGCCTGAGCGGAGGGATGACACAGCGTGAGAGGTGGGGAGTGCCACCAGGAGGAAGAGCGCCATGGTGGCTAGAGCTCTGGCAGTTGACATCTTCTTACTATATGCTCTTGAACTGTAACCCTCTTTGCCTGATTGCTGCTACACTGGTTTGTTTCCAGCCTCGGTTGCTTGTGGTTAGAGAGCTGGGGTGTGGAGCTTATATAGTCACCTCCTTGATTGCACTCCTGCTAATTTAGGTATGAACACTTACTTATTGGTTGTTTTACACGGCAATTCATTGATATAAGTTCAGGTGAAGGTAGTCCGTAACGTATCAAACGTTTTGATGAATGTGAGACGACCTAACGTATCAAACGTTTTGATGAATGTGAGACGACCTAACGTATCAAACGTTTTGATGAATGTGAGACGACCTGGTCGTCTCGTCTGGTGTGTATCAAACGGAATTAATTACGCAGCTCTAGCACGCGAGACCCATGCCAGAGGTGACCGAGTGCCCCGTCGCCGTCGTGTAGAGAATGATCAGTTGTCGCAGAGATGTGCAGTGAACACAGGATGAAACGACGGCGACGCGCGTGTGTATGTTCAGGCAGTTGGAGGGATCCACACAGATCCTACATAACGGACCGGTGAGTGGGTGGCGAGCTATCTCCGGGTGCCGGGTGGCGCTCAACTCTTCAAACATATTCCTTCCGGTTCAAAAAAAATATCGTTCATTTTGTACTAATTTAGTATAAATTTTGTACTAAACAGATGACATTTTTTATGTATCAGAGGAAATATCTCACGACCCGAGGTTTTTTAAGGATTAGGAGAAGCCTGGTGCAAAGTGCAAACCAAGCACGAAATCCTCTCACACGAAACAAAATCACACTAGAGTTTTTGAGGTCTTTGTTTTCCACGCTCGGATCGCACAGCGCGAGATCATCGTGCCTTACCGGCTGTCACCCGGGAGGCCGGGATCCAGAAGCCAAGCGGAACATTCAGCTTCCACGAGCATTCTTCTCGCCAGAGCCGGACTCCTCCTGGGTCTACACGTCGGACAGACAATACTCCTGTAGACGGTGCGCTCTAATAATTGGCAGCGATGAAAATTACTTTTACGGTGCAAAACTTTATTGTAAACAGTTCAAAATTCTCAAAAACAAATATATGCTAGAGAAGTGATATTTTATAGAACTATATGTGTAAAATTTCAAGTCGAAACACTATTACATACAGGCAAGGAGGGGTTGTTGAGAATATGATCAATTTACCAAGTGCAGTAACCAAAATAAACAGTAGATAAAGCATGAATAGAAATAAACTAATCATGCAGTTTAGCGGATAAACACTCAATCAAGCATCACAAGTAACTGCAGAACATATGAACCGAGACATGATCTGAACAAACTGAATAAAGGATAGGAAGATAGAATACAGTAGTGCAGCAGCGTTGACGTTGGCGTTCGCGTTCGCATTGGCGTTGGCGTGGGGTCAGCCATGTCGTCGAGGAAGAGGTTCTCGACTTCAGGGAAGAAGTCGTCGTTGGGGAAGCGGTCGTCGGCGTCCGTGATGAAGCCAGTAGTCGCGCCGATAGCGCTCCCCAAAAACCTTATCGCCCTTCTCCCGTACAGGACTCGAAGAGGCGGGGTTCCGGAGGCCTACTGTCCCGGCTCGCGGTGCACGCCGCAAGACGGGACGGGGAAGATCTGAGGCAGCGCAGTGCTCTGGAAGTGAAGGCGAAGTGGTTGTGTCAAGTGTGTCTGAGGAGAGGAGCGACCGGCGCCGGCCATAGCCGAACAGCCACTCAGTTCGTTTCAGCTTCTGTGCACCTGTTCAGTCATGCGTGGCAAAAAGAACTCGACTCGGCGAGATTCCCGCAACCCGCGCGTCGCGTCGCGTCGCGTCGCGTGGCGTGGCGAGGAGGAGGAGCGCGCGTGTGGGACTCTCTCCTTCTCCTTCTCATCCTTTTACCAAGTGGTGGAAGAGCTCCCCTTATAAAGTGGTGAAACTCCCCTTCAACTAGCAATGTGGGACTAAACATTTGTCCCACCTCAAGCCATGCATGAATGGGCCACATGGGCCTCTAGGATTTCAGGAATTGTTGATTAAATTAAATGGGCTGGGCCAATATTAGGCAAAATTCCAAGAATCCCCCACCAGATCCCAGAGGCACATGAAAAATTTGCCTTTGGTTCCAAAACATTGTTTATATACCGGTGCTAGTGGAGACTGTTAAGTTGAACTTCCACCTAGAACTCTATGCTACACTAACTTGCAACTTGTACAATGGACTATGTGTTGAACTGCAAGTTTGCTGCATTCTAACTTCACACAAAGCCTTGACCGATACTAGGCTGCTGTGGGACTTCCCCGTGGGTGGAGTTTATGCGTCATACTTCATGGCCTTTCATGAGTTTATTAGAGAGCACCCAACTCTCATAGATTGCGACGTTTAACAATCAGACTCATATAGGTGTGTTCTTCAAAAGGTGTTCTACATGACAACATCTCTGCTTAAGATAAGCCACTTAGAACACATTAAGATAAAAATCAACCTGCCGTGCAGAATAGGAAAGTATTGCATCTTCACGGAGTGGTGTTTATTAAAGTAGGGATACTTTCCTCTCAATTAACCAACAACTTGTCTCCCAATTCTAATTCACGGGATCTCCGATCAGACAGTTTGGTTTACCACTGTGGAAAACTCATATTGTGGGTCTCATACCCATCTCCTTCGATGCATTTTCTATCACATTGCGTAATAGACCCTTCGTGAAGGGATCTGCCAGGTTTTTAGATGTTTGGATATAATCCAACGCAATAACTCCGGAGTTTCTCATTTTCCTGACAGATTTCAATCTCCTCTTCACATGTCTTGAGGACTTCATCTTATCCTTAGAACTGTTCACCTTAATAATTACAGTTTGATTATCACAGTTCATTGGGATTGCGGGTATAGGTTTTTCAACCATAGGTAAGTCCATCAAGAGTTTACGAAGCCACTCTGCTTCAACAGTGGCTGTGTCTAATGCTGCGAGTTCTGCTTCCATAGTTGACCTCGTTAAGATGGTCTGCTTGCAAGACTTCCAAGAAACAACGCCACCACCAACTGTAAATACATATCCACTTGTGGCATTTATCTCATCAGCATTGGATATCCAATTTGAATCACTATAACCCTCCAGTACCCTCGGATACCTAGTATAGTGATCCCATAGCTTGCAGTGCCTTTTAAATAGCGCATAACTCTTTCAAAGAGGTTGCCAATGATCATCCCTAGGATTTGAGACAAATCGACTGAGCTTGCTAACAGCAAAAGCGATGTCAGGCCCCGTCGCGCTAGCCAAATACATAAGCGAGCCAATTATTTGAGAGTATGTCAATTGATCTCTAGCAGTACCTTGATTCTTTCGAAGTAGCACACTAGGATCATACGGTGTTGGAGAAGACTTGCAGTCACTATACCCAAAACGACTCAAGACCTTGTCCACATAGTGAGACTGAAGCAAAGTGTCCCACCATCATCATCTCTCAACGGCTTGATGTTCAAGATAACATCAGCTACTCCTAGATCCTTCATCTCAAAAGACTGAGATAAGAAATTCTTGACCTCCTCAATCACGGTAAGGTTGGTCCCCAAGATCAATATGTCATCAACATACAAACAGAGAATAACTCCTCGCCCCCACCATGGCGATAGTAAACACACTTGTTAGCTTTGTTTACAACAAAGCCTGCAGCGGTTAAGGTTATTTCAAACTTCTCGTGCCACTGCTTAGGTGCTTGTTTAAGACCATATAAAGACTTCAACAACTTACACACTTTACCTTCTTGACCACTTACTATGAAACCATCTGGCTGATCCATATAAATTTCCTCGTCCAACTCTCCATTTAGGAAAGCCGTCTTAACGTCCTTTTGGTGAACGAGAAGACCATGTGAGGCAGCCAAAGAGAGTAGTACTCGAATGGTGGTCAATCTGGCTACATGTGAGTAAGTATCAAAGAAATCTTCACCTTCCTTTTGGGTATAACCCTTGGCCACAAGCCGTGCCTTGTATTTTTCAATAGTACCATCAGGCCTAAGTTTCTTCTTAAACACCCACTTACATCCTACAGGTTTGCACCCATAAGGACGATCAGTGATCTCCCATGTTCCATTAGCTAAGATGGAGTCCATCTCACTACGGACTGCTTCCTTCCAGTAGTCAGCATCAGGAGATGCATAGGCTTCTGAAATACAAGAGGGAGTATCATCCACGAGGTACACAACGAAATCATTACCAAAAGACTTTGCAATCCTCCGTCTCTTGCTCCTTTTAGGAATTTCATTATCATCCTCCTCAGGATTTTCAAGGCGTTCCATTGGAATGGTAGGTTCAGAATTTGTAGCCAATTCATGACTTGATGAGCTAGGTATCTCCTGATTTGATGAGTTAGGCATATCCTTCATGGGAAATATATCCTCAAACAAAGTTGCATCATTCGATTCCATGATTGTACCAACATGCATGTCAGGTACTCCAGATTTTACTATCAAGAATCTATAGCCGATGCTACGAAAAGCATATCCCAGAAAAACACAATCTACAGTTTTTTGTCCAAGCTTGCGCTTCTTGGGAACTGGCACATGAACCTTTGCCAAACAGCCCTAAGTACGTAGATAAGAGAGTTTTAACCTTTTCTTCTCCCATTCTTCAAATGGTGTAATTTGTTTGTTCTTTGTGGGAACTCGGTTTAGGACATGACACGTTGTCAATAATGCCTCCCCCCACCATTCCTTGGAGAGACCCGATGTATCTAACATGGCGTTAACCAAATCTGTTAGAGTACGGTTCTTTCTTTCGGCCACCCCATTAGACTAGGGTGAGTAGAGAGGCGTCCTCTCATGGATTATACCATGTTCCGCACAAAAAGAATCAAACTCGTTGGAAAAATACTCTCCACCACGATCAGACCTAAGCCTCTTAATCTTTCGATCAAGTTGGTTTTCTGCTTCAGCTTTATAGATTTTGAAGAAACTCAAAGCCTCATCTTTTGATTTCAGAAGATACACACAACAGTATCTAGTAGAATCATCGATCAACGTCATGAAGTATTTTTTTCCACCTTTTGTCAAGATATCATCTCACAGAGATGTGAATGTATGAGCTCTAGTGGTGCCAAATCTCTCACCTCTGCAGTCGTATGTGACTTGCGAGGTTGCTTTGCTTGTACGCAGGCTTGGCACTTAGATCCCTTGACAGTGGTGAAGTTAGGGATTAAGTTCAATTTAGCTAGTCGCGTCATGCAACCAAAATTAACGTGACAGAGACGTGAATGCTAGACATTAGATTCAAGATCACATGAAACATGATTCACAACATTATTACATATGTCTGACAATGACAGGCAGAACAAACCTCCGCACTCATAGCCTTTACCAATAAAAGTTCCAAACTTAGACAGTACAAACTTATTGGACTCGAAGACAATCTTGTAGCCATCACGACACAGAAGCGATCCGCTAATAAGATTTTTATTGATGGAGGGAATATGATGCACGTTCTTCAGGCGCACGGTCTTTCCCGAAGTGAACTTCAGATCGACCGTACCAACACCATGAACAGAAGCATGTGAGCCATTCCCCATCAACATGGAGAAAGCCCTCCCGACCTGATATGAAGAGAACATGGAAATATCAGAACAAACATGTACATTAGCGCTCGTGTCAATCCACCAATCAGGAGAATGACATAATGAAAGAACAATAGGTAATATACCGTACCCAACATCCTTCATCTCAACGTTGCTCATGACAACATTAGCGGTCTTGCCGCTCTTCCCATGCTGACGCTTGTCAAAGCGGTTTGGGCAAGCAGGAGCCCAGTGATTAGGATCACCACATACATGACAAGCACCTTTCTTCTTATCAGTCTTCTTCTTGAAATTGGTAGACTGTGAGGCTTTGTTTTTCCCATCAAACTTTCCTTTGCCATCAAACTTGCCCTTGTTCTTGAACTTGTGGGGCTGGAAGTTCTTTTTCTGTACCAAGTTGGCACTTGAACCTCCCTCAGCACTTCGAGCACGTGTGTCTTTTGCTCTCGCCTTCTCTTCCACATCAAGAGTCCCAATGAGACCTGATACGGAAAACTCCTGTCTCTTGTGTTTCAGGGAAGTAGCAAAGTTCCTCCACGAAGGAGGAAGCTTGGCAATAATGCTCCCGGCAACAAACTTGTCCGCTAACACACAGGTGAAGTGCTCAAGCTCCTTGGCCAGTGACTGTATCTCGTGAGCCTGCTCAACGACGGAGCGGTCATCAGACATCTTAAAGTCATAAAATTGCTCCATGACATACAGTTCACTGCCAGCATCCGAGACCCCAAACTTGGCCTCGAGCGCAGCCCACATGTCCTTGCCATTCTCATATGACATATAGGGTTCAACAATGTTTTCCCCAAGGACAGAGAGAAGAGCAGCCCTGAACATGAAGTCAGTTTTCACATAAACTTCCTCTTGGACAGCTGAAAGCTCTCTCTTAGGTTTGCTATTGATAGCCTTATAGCAGCCCATGTTTTGAAACCATAGGATTGCTCTCACACACCATCTCTTGTAATGCACGCCCTCAAAGGGTGGTGGCTTCACGGATGGAACGAAACCACTTGGATTGAATTGCTTATAATAAGATTTTTGGATTGTTGAGAATATGAGAAATTTACCAAGTGTAGTAACCAAAATAAACAGTAGATAAAGCATGAATAGAAATAAACTAATCATGCAGTCTTGCAGATAAACAGTCAACCAAGAATCACAAGTAACTGCAGAACATATGAACCGAGACATGATCTGAACAAACTGAAGAAAGGATAGGAAGATAGCATACAGTAGTGCAGCAGCGTTGACGTTGGTGTTGGCGTTGGGGTCAGCCATGTCGTCGAGGAAGAGGTTCTCGACTTCAGGGAAGAAGTCGTCGTTGGGGCAGCGGTCGTCGGCGTCCGTGAAGGAGTCCGTGATGAAGCCAGTAGTCGCGCCGATAGCGCTCCTCAAAAACCTTATCGCCCTTCTCCCGTACAGGACTCGAAGAGGCGGGGTTCCGGAGGCCTACTGTCCCGGGCTCGCAGTGCACGCCGCAAGACGGGATGGGGAAGATCTTAGGCAGCGCAGTGCTCTGGAAGTGAAGGTGAAGTGGTTGTGTCCAAGTGCGTCTGAGGAGAGGAGCGACCTCTCTCTCTTATAGGCACGAGATGAGTAGGCGAACAGGCAACGATGGGAGGCGAAACGAAGAGCCAGGAGGTGAACCCGGCCACAGCCGAACAACCAGCTTCTGTGCACCTGTTCAGTCATGCTTGGCAAAAAGAACTCGGCCCGTGCGGCGAGGCGGGCGTCGGAGGAGGAGGAGCGCGCGTGTGGGACTCTCTCCTTCTCCTTCTCATCCATTTACCAAGTGGTGGAAGAGCTCCCCTTATAAAGTGATGAAACTCCCCTTCAACTAGCAATGTGGGACTAAACATTTGTCCCACCTCAAGCCATGCATGAATGGGCCACATAGGCCTCTAGCATTTCAGGAATTTTTGATTAAATTAAATGGGAATGGCCAATATTAGGCAAATTTCCATGAGGGGTGTGTTCTTTTCTAACTTGTTATCATTTTGAGTTGTAATATCTGAGATTTGCACGATAGACTTTAATGATATGGTTGTGTGCATCGATTGACGCAGAGGCTGAGAGACTCACTCCTTTTCGAAAAAAAGATACTCCCTCCGTCATCCCATATTAATTGTCAAAATATTACATGTATTTAGATGCCTTTTAGGCATAGATACATCCATATTTAGACAAATTTGAGACAATGAATGTGGGACGGAGGAAGTAGTTGGAAAAAGAACAAATTCAACATGAATAGTGGTTCTTCATTCTTCACGGTTTGGCGTTTTTTATTTGTATATTTCTCTTTTTAATTTTCCCAAATGCATTTGAGTTTTGTACGTTTGCAGAGCATCACACCTCTAACATATGTTACTTCTGTAGGAAGTTTTTGAAATTTTTAAACATGATTTTCACATGCTCTAATGATTATAGATTATATAATTACGTACCGCAGCCCATAATTGTATATTTTGTACTGTACTTGTATTTTCTCCTTCTCATCTCTCTTTCTTGTCTGCAGTTTTGTCTTGCCTTGCGTACAACATTGTATGAAATTGTACCAAAAATGCATTATTCTTCCACATAGTATTTTATTGACGCGGCATGATCTAACCGACGATCGATGACATGTCACCATTAAAAATGCGCTAACAACTACGTATCCCCTGAAACTCTAATCCCTGACCACAAAGATCAGATTGTGCCGGCCGGAGGACACCGCCATGGACATAAATCCCCGAGGAGATCCAAGAATCCAAGATTCAAGCTTTCGCTACGAATAAAAAACACATGCCCGTGCTCAGAAGTCACATCTCGAAGGCAAGGGCGCCCGCCCGCCACGGTGGACTTGCCGGCCGGCTTGATGAAGTAGAAAATTCTATCTGTGAATCTTGTTGGATTGCTCATTTCCTGCATATAACTATCGCGTGTATATACATTACTTGGGCCCCTTGTAACCAAACGGCTTTTGTCACATATACGGGCCTTTCAATACAAGTTGAGCAAATCTGCCGCGAACGCCGCCAAAGTTTTCATTGTCTTCATCACGTGATCAGGGCCTACGTACAGTAGGCCTTGGGCCTTCAGTTGTCCAGAATTTGAAATACAGAAAACAAAATATTTGCCCTCAAAGTTCAATAGGTGTAGAAGTTCTCACCCGCTGTAAAAATTGGTGAATTTGTGTTATGCACTTGAAGCCTAGTTTTCGCTTTCTTCTTATTCAATGAAAGAAAATAAGAGAAAGCTTTTGCCTCTCTCTTTCACCTATCAGTTAATTCTTCATAAGGGACGTTAATTCTTCAATACTACTCTGGTCAATCAGTTAGCTGCTTATTTCACCTATCCGATCAATTTCCTCAGCGCGATACAGTTAATTTGACGACTGTTTTCCCAGCTAGCTTCTGTTCAACTAGCTAGGATTAGGCGCACTTCTGCGTAACACCTTTGGTGCAGTTTGTACACAGTCGCAGATCGTACTAATCTCCTCCAGTTAGCACCAAAGTCATGGCACAATTAATGCAATGCATGCAGATATGGCCCAATCTGAAGGTTCAATCAACAGGGAGACGACCGGAAGTTTCAGTCGTCTACAGGGAGACGACCGGAAGTTTCAGTCGTCAACCGACCAATCAAAACCTTTTGCCCGCTCCCTACGTCGCCCAGCCCGCGGCTATAAAAAGCTGGCGCCTACACACAGCACACACAGCACTAGCTGCACTGCAACCAGCCGTCTAGCAGAAGTGAAGTAACCAAGCATGGCTGCTGCTCCTCTGTCCTACTACGCACTCCTCGTCCTCCTAGTTCTCCCCTCATCTCTAGCCACGGCCGGCTTCCCTGCCCGCGCCCTCCTCCAGACGTGCAACCCGAGCGGCACCATCCGGGGCAAATCGGGCACCTGCAACCCGGAGAACGGCTCCGAGTGCTGCGTGGACGGGCAGCGGTACCAGACGTTCGCGTGCTCCTCGCGGGTCACGGGCCGCACGCGGGCCGTGCTCACGCTCAACAGCTTCGCGGACGGCGGGGACGGCGGCGGGAGGTCCGAGTGCGACGAGAAGTTCCACGCCGATTCCGAGCCCGTCGTGGCGCTCTCCACCGGGTGGTACGACGGCGGGGGCAGGTGCGGGAAGCGCGTCGTGATCCGGGCCGCCAGCGGGAAGACCACGACGGCCAAGGTCGTGGACGAGTGCGACTCCACCCGCGGTTGCGACGACGAGCACAACTTCGAGCCGCCGTGCGCGAACAACGTCGTGGACGGGTCGCCCGCGGTGTGGAAGGCGCTCGGGCTCGACACCGACGACGGGGTCGTGCCCATCACCTGGTCCGACGCTTGACGTGTCACGTGCTTCCGTGGCCCGTGGGCAGGAATAATAAGCTCATGCATGCATGCGTGGCGAACTTGAAGTGGCCTTGTCGATCGATTATGCGTAATGTCAGTCACTGGTAGTCTTATCTCATGCAGAATTACGGCCACCACTGTAGTTCGGCACTTTCCGGTTTTGTTTTAAGTGTCTAAGGTTGGTAAAAAAAAATCGAAGTCTGTTTGAAATTACCGAGTCCAAGTGCCAGGATGATTTTTCAAGTCACCAAGAATTCGTTGAGTCGCTCCATGTACGTACTTTGCAGACAAATGTGCAGTTGCACATCTTGCTAGGGTCCAACGATCGTTAAAATGCGCCTTAACTGGAAGGTGCCTAATTTCAAGGACGCCTACGCCGAGCGGGCCGTTTTTTTTATCGGATGTCCCTTGGACTGAAAAGGTAGCATGGGTCGTGGGCAAGTGCGTGTGGACAAACCCAAGAGGGCAATTTTTTGGATCTATGGTTACTCTTATTAGCTATTACCCCTCCAAAAATAATCTTGACCGTTGACGTGTCGCGTACGTGCTTCCTTCCGTGGGTAGGAATAATAAGCTCATGTATGCATGCATGCGAGACGCGGATTCAGTAGTGCGTAATTGAAGTGGCCTTGGCGATTCTCCGCGAGTTGCCGCGATCTGGATATGATGTTAGAAAATGATACTAATATGAATTAATGAAAAAAGAAAATATGAATATCGTAAGACACAACGACTTTGTCATTCATAACACATATGCAACAAAACAATAAGAGTAATTTTGATGTGGACGAACATTAAGAATTTTGGGGAACCGAAAAGTGAAGTTTCGTCAACCTGAATGTTTGTAGATGTTGTTGTTCTCGACAACAATTAGAGTAAGGGGTGTCAATGCTCGATGGCACAAGTACGGTGATAAAGGTACGGCGTGTACGCCGGCCTTATAGCGAAGGTCGCCGTACACTTTGACAAGTTGACACGTCGATATTTTTTGAATAAGTTTGGTCGACCCTGCTGGTGCGACTTAATTCTATGTTAGGAAAGACTTCGAGGGGGTTGTTAGCCTAGGGCTTGGGCCGAGCGAATCTTCCCAAGACACCTTTTGGCGAGAGGTTCGTCGAGGCCGCCTCGTACTTGGACCGAACGCGTCTTTCCAATTATCGAGGTTAGGATACCCTCGGAACTCTAACCCAACCACTTCTCTTTCGAGTCCGGGCCGAACGCGTCTTCCCGGATCTCGAAACTAGAGCTCTTTGCAAGAGGCTCTAGCCCTCTCCCCTTGAGTTTATTCAAGTTGAGAGTGAGTGATACATGCCCCCATGGAAGGGTATTTATAGCCTAGGGGTCTATGACAAATGACCATGGCTACCCTTGAGGGAGAGAGAAAAGTGGGGGCAAAAGGGTAAAAGTAGCTCTTTTGGTACATAACTTTTGTGTGCACCATGTGAGAAAAGTAGGTCTTGGTCCATGGTCCACCATGGACCAATGGCTCTCTCCTCTCACTTTTCTTGCCCCCCACTCTAGCTCATTTGACCCCTTGACCATGGCATGAGAGGTTTGACTCGTTGACTAGTCTTCCTCTGCCACGTAGGATTGACTGCGTCACGTAGGTGTCTTTGACTCGTGCTTGCGGAATGTTGACTTGGTCGTCGCCACGTAGGATTAAGGGTTTTATTTTACTACAACAGTAGCCCCCTTGAGCTGGAGGCATTGAGAATGCCTTCGGGTCAACCTCCGGTGCGAGATCTTTGATCTTTTTCTTCGCTCTTGGGTTCATGACGGTGTCCCTTGACGGATACCCCGATGGGTTCCCTTGTGAGAAACGGAGGTACTTGGTGTTTTTCCTGCAAAAAATGGAAGTCTTGGAGGCGTTGTGGGGAGATTCCATGCCCATGATGGCGTTCTCTGCGAGAAATCGAGTTTCGGAGGGTATTTTTAGCAAAACCGGGACCCCAGGGGCCTCTCTGTGAGAAATCCGGTGTCCCGGAGGACTTTTTTGCAAATATCAGGGGCCTTACGGGCCTCCCCGAAATTTCCAGGGTCTTATTGGCAATTTCCCCACGATTTTGGGCTCTTTTGCAATTTTCCTGAGCCTCATCGGCCGCCTGGGCCAGCTGGGCCGCCTCAGGCTGGCCTTGCGCGCGAGCTGGGCCGCCCTCGGGCGCGCCTCTTCCTTTTTTTTTATTCCGGCCAACTTCCTGGGCCATTACCGGGCCGCGGCCCAGTTGGAGCCCGGTACCGGTTCGGTTTAAGTAAAGAAGATCCGACGGTTGTGGGTGGCCGGGCGCCCTAGATCGGACGGCCGGGGACCTTCTTCTTCCTTCGTACAGGGAGGGTCCCCTTGGCCTTGCTTTTGCTGCCGGCGTTCGTCACTGGAGGTGATGCCGACGCGGCGAGGACGCGTGGTCCGTGCGCGGGACGCCCCCCTTTGGCCAGGCCGGCCTCCTTTAGGGAAAGTGGTGCTCCTTCTTCGCATTTCTTTCTTCTTTCTTGGCCTGTTCTTTGGGTGGAAGGACGGCGAGGTGTCGCCCCGCCATTGGCCCGACCCGGATGCCAAGGAGCTCCGGTGGCCTATAAAATGGAACCCCCATCCACAGGAGGAGCTTACACCATGCTTGTTTGATTTGTCCGGCGTCGAAGACGAGTTCGGCGGCGCCCGACATTTCTTCGAGAGGTTGGTGTAGTAGGGAGCTCCGCAGGGGCACTAGCCACTTCCCGCTCACGACGGAGGTTGCGTTGGTTGCCGCGGTGCTACCGCGGAAGCTCTCCATCTCTGAGCCTTCGTGGGGACGTGGAGCGCGAGCGAGGCCACTCGGAGCTCGGTGTCGATCGTGCCTCCAAGTGTTCCCGGGTGAGCCTCGTCGTCGGCCGCGCCTTCCTTGCTTGTGCGAAGGTAGGAGGAAGCCCGGTGGCGCTGTTTTTTGACGTTTCTTGAATGGGCGACCCTTGTGGGCATTCTGTTGAGCGCTCCCGGGACGTCGCTTCTACGCGTGGAAGCAGGCGTGTCTCCGCGCGGGTTGGCCTTGGCTCGGTGAGGTGAGGGAGTGGCGTGGCTGCGCGCACGCCGGGGCGCGATGTGGTCGTGGGCTTGGCCCTTCCTTGGCCTTGGCGTGGCGGGAGGCGCACGGGCGTTGGCGGGGCACGGCGCGGCCCGGGGGTGCGCGGGCGTCGGTGACGGAGCGCGACGTGGGCACGACACGGCCCGGTGCACACGCGGGCGCGGGCGGCAGAGCGCCCGTGTGGCGCAGCGCGGCGCGGCTAGGTGCGCGTGCGGGCGGCAGAGAGCGGGCGCGGGGCGGCAGAGCGCGAGCGAGGGCACGCGGCAGAGCCGGGCCGCGGCGCGGCGGGGCGCGCGGCAGAGCATGGGCGCGGACGCGGTAGAATCCCGATGCGGTGCGACGAGGCTTAGGTGCGGGCGCAGTGCGGCGTTTGGCGCGGCATGGTGTTTGTGCGGGTACCGGTGGTAGAACGCGGACATTTTGTCGAGCATCTTGCGGGCGAGGGCTGCAGCACCCCTGTTGCTCCTCCTTTTCTGAGATTTTCCGTGCTTTACGAATTTTTGGCGGGTCTTTTTTGCAGGCGAGATGGCAGGAACCGATGCCGTGTGTCCGGTGGGCGAGCCAGCGAGGGGGTCTTCGGTGGCGCAGCTTGCGGCGAACCGACCGTCGCGGAAGAAGAAGGTTTCCTTCCGCCCTCGCGGTGGCCCTTCCTTGGTTCCGAAAGTGCCCGTGGATGGCGGAGGTTGGGCGCACGACCACCTCCTTCCTTCGTCGATGAGCCCCGAGGATCTTGTCCAGCTGGAGGAGGCGGGGTACTTCCCCAAGCGGAATGGTATCCTGCCTAACGGTGAGGAGGTGAGGTTCGACCAGAGGCGGCGTCCGGGATGCATCGTGGCATTCTCGGCCTGGTTTCATGCCGGCCTGTGTGTGCCTGTTCACCCATTCTTGCTGGAGTTCCTGAAGACGTATGGCATCGAGTTGGCCCAGCTTCACCCGTCGACGATCGTGAGGTTGAATGTTTTCAGGTGGCTGTGCGAGATGGTGCTTCACGAGGAGCCCTTGATGAGGCTTCTGCTGTTCTACTTCACCGTGGAGGTGAGGGAGTTGCTCAACCCGGACGGCTTTGCTCTGAGCACCTTTGGTTCGGTGAACCTGAGGCTTCGTTCCGGCTTTGGGGACGACTTCCTGCTCATGCCGGGGAAGAGTGCGGAGAAGTTGTTCGTCAAGTGGGAGTCCCTGTGGTTTCTTCTTCGGGCTTCGAAGACCTGTCTTCAGCACACGGGTGATCTCCCCCGGCACTCTGGGGCCGGAGGTCTTAGGGAGGCATCCCACCCTGGCGATCCTCGGTCGGCCGACCTCTGGAAGGTGGCCAAGATCAAGGAAGTGTCGGCCAAGAGGAGCTTTCGTGACCTCATGGAGAAATGGTGATGGCGGGACGCTTCATGATGAGGAGTCGTCCGAGGTCCGAGATTGGGATCCTTCGATCTTTCCGTCCTCCTCAAGTCGTCACCGCACATGAGTGGCGCTCCTCTCCCCTTCGCGCCTTGATTGTTTTCCCTTGTGAAGGTACTTAACAGTTTTGGGCCTGTCTTTTTCAGCGACTTTTTCCGAGGAAAGGGCGGCGTTGTGGGCCACGCAGCTGATATGTCCGTACGGCGGCCAGGGCACCATGACTACGAGGCCAAGATCAGCGAGGGGGGATGTCACAACATCATCGCGAGGTGCTTCGGGAAGATGGTGCCTGTGCGACAGGATTCGAAGCTTGGTCGCCTTCTTTGAGTGGGCGATCGTTACTCCCGCTTGTGTCGTCGCTCGGTGCTCCAACACCGGGGGCGTGCAGCCACGTCCCCCATTTAGGTTCGGTAGGGGCGTCTGGGGCGGAGACCCGGTTATCGCCGGCACGGCCGATGAGGCCCGATGGGGCCGGTGAGACCAAGTGCCAAGAGGGTGCGCTAGTACCGGAACAAATGCACACCCATTCTTTACCCAGGTTCGGGCCACCCGGAGGTGTAAAACCCTACGTCCTGCCTGTCTGAACTGATATCGATTGCGGATCAAGCATTTACAAGTTGTTGCCAGGCCAGTTCCCGGGCTTCCTCTCATTGTCTAAGTACTCCTTACTATTCTCTGCTTGCTGTCCACCGGAACCAACTGACCAACTCACTATCCCTGAACTGTCTGACCCGTCAACCCTCTAACCCCCTCAACCGTTGGCATGGGTCCTCCTTTTATACACAAGAGGATGCCACATGTGCCACGGTGCATGGGCTACAAGTGTCCAAAGGAGAGCCACGCAACTCTCCCCGGTGAGCTGGTGGCATGCATGGGTGCCACCTCCGTTGCTAGGGGCCTAAGACCGTAGGGTAGGATTGGACAACCACTGTTCCTTGGATCGGACGGGTAACTACCCGTCGGTCGGCTCGTTTACTGAGCCGCGCGCCTTAATCCTTGCCTTGGTGGGACCGCGTGTTCCACGCCCGCCACGCGCCCGCGCGGCGCTGTCCAGTGGGCCCCACGACCCGAGGCGGGGGCACACATCCGGGAACCCCCAGTCCCCGCAAGTCGACCCGGGAAGCACCCGGGAACCTCCTCCCGCGAAGCAGCTTCCCGGGAGGTACCTAAGCGGGAATATTCCCCGAAGCCCCGCTAGCCCTTTTCGGGCTGGTAGCTTGCCGGGAAGCTCGTCGGCGCTCCCCGGGATGAGACCTTCCCGGGAACCCGGGGGAGGGGCCCACGCGTCGCGCAGCGGTGGTACCCCGGGTGCCACTGGTGCGACGGTAGCCCCCGGGCGTGGGCCGGCATCACCTGTTCCCTTAAGGGTCTCCCTCTAGTCGGTTGCCGGGCTACGCCCTTAACCGACGCGTGGGCATCAGTTGCGGGCCTGCGTCCCTTCGCTGCCCCGTGTACGGCGCCGCTAAAAGCGGAGCAGTGGGCACGAGATTTTCGCCCTAACTCCCCCCCCCAAATTGGGTAGTTAAGGCCACTCCGCGCATTACTTCCAGTGATTAGGCGTTATCCCTGCGCACCCGTAGGGTACGGAACCGGCCTTTACCAAACGACCGGGCGTCATAAAGCTTCCACTGTTGCCAACAGGGGAGCAACACTTTGCCCTTTCGCCTCCATCCTCTTCCGCATCTCGCTTCCCTGCGCTCCTGCCAGCTTCCGCCCTCGCTCCCCATGGCGCCCCCCACCACCAGGAAGGGGAACGAGGTCCAGTCTTCGAAGAAGCCCGCGACCAGCAAGACCGAGGCGGCACTCAAAGCGGCCGCCGCCAAGGACCAGAAGAGGCGGGAGATGCGCGCCACAGTCGCCTTCTTCCGCCCCGGCTACAACGGCGAGGCGCCGGGGAAGCTTCGGCACGCCGTCGCCTCCAACTTCAACGAGCACGGGGAGACGCGGATCTTCCCGGCGGGCGTCTGACACCAGGATAACGACTTCCGGGTGTTTGCGCGCTTCCTCCTCTGTGGCATGGTGCCGCCCTTCTCTCTGTTCCTCCACGCGCTGATGGAGTCCTATCAGTTGCGGGTGGCGCAGCTCCACCCCACCTCGCTCTTCCTCCTCGCCACCTTCCAGTTCCTCTGCGAGGCGTTCGTGGGGGTGATGCCGTCGGTGGGGCTCTTCCACCATTACTTTTACCCGCGCATCGACAACGCGAAGGCGATGTCGTCGGGGGTGGTTTTCCGTGCCCGCGACCAGATGAAGTCGGAGTTCATTGTCCGGTCGGGGAAGAAGATCGAAAAAGAGTGGCGGGGTGACTGGTGCTGGGTCCGAGTGGAGGACCCTCAGGAGTTCATCCAGCCGCCGACGGAGCTGCCGGTGCTCCAGATCGGCTGGCAGGATAGGTACCACCGCGACGCCGACCTCCTCCCCATCGTGGAGAAGATCAAGGCGTTGCGGATAGCGGGGCTCACAGATGTCGACGTGGCGCGCACCTTCGTCCATTGGCGCATAGCCCCGCTGTAGCTGCGTTCCCGGCCCGCGTGGATGTACACGGGCTCCGGGGACAGGACACGCCTCCAGGCGGACGGCATGGACTTGGAGTCCCTCAGGACGTGGGTGAGGGGGATCTCCGGCGAGGTCTTCCAGTCGACGGAGTTCCCGCCGGGGGTCTCCGCTCTCCATGCCGGCGTCAGGGCGCTCAGCGACATCGTCGGTGCCTTCCCGCCCTGCAACGAGTGGGGGCTAATGGACGACACCCCCACCCGTGTCCCGCACGCTCCCCCGCAAGCACCCCGCGGGAAGCAGGTGCTTGAGGAGAGCGAGGGTGGGTCCGAGCCCAGCTGGCCCTCCCTCCGGTCGCTGGACGACGAGGCGGGCCAGGTGGCTGCGTCCCCGGAAGTTGTCGCCGTGGAGGACGACGACGAGGAACGGAGCGACAGCGCGCCCCTGATCGTGAGAAGGTCGAGGGCGTTCGTGGCGGCCGCAGCCACCTCCTCAACAGCGACGTCCGCCCCGGCAGCAGCCCCCAACCTGGCGGCGGCCGCCGCTCCTGGGGCGCCCGTTGGTACCACGACGGCATCCGCGGCAACAGGGGCCGCGAGTGCCTCGGCGGCGGCCCCTGTCTTGGCGGCAGCCGCAAGCTCCGCGGCGGGAACCGGTCCCGGGGTGCCCGCCGGTACCCTGGCAACGCCAGCACCTGCGGGGGTCACCGGCGCCCCGGCGATGGCCTTCGCTCCGGTAGTGGGGGCCTCCGCGAGCTTGGCGCCCGGGGTCGCGATGGCATCGCCATCGACACCCCGAGCTCTCCGGGTCACGACGACACCGCGGGCGCCCACGGCGCCGCCCGCTCGTGGGGTCTTCCGGGGCTTCGCGCTCCGGCGCAACCCTCCGAAGTCCTCTTTGCCGGCGGGCGCCAGCAAGAGGGCGAGGAGCGATTCCCCGCCTGGCTCGCCAAGCAAGAGGACGCGCGCTGACGTTGGCGGCGCCACCGATCCTGCTGCCTCAGGGGCCAGCCCCAGCGGAGACCGAGCCGGCACCGGGTATGTCTTCGTGGCCGCCTCGGGCTCACCCGTCGTCCAACAGGGGACGACCCCCGCCGGAAGCAGGGAGCCCTCTACAACCCCGGTGCCCCGGAGCCTAGGCGCGGGGGAAGTTGTCGTGGAAGGACGGCAAGACCCCCGGGAGCAAGTTGGCGACCCCGCGCCCAGCTCCACTTCGGCAACTGGGGCTTCATCATCCTCGGGGGCTCTCCCCGGCACCGACCTCGGCACCCTCGCCGGGGTCGCTTGGAATCCTCTTACCTGGGATCGGAGCGTCTTCGAGCGGGGGCACCGGTTCCTGGACGCCGTCCGGGACCAGCAGTTCGCCTTCGTCACCTCCTATAACGAGGTGAGGGAGCGCCACACCGCCGCCAAGAATCAACTCGGCGAGGTGCGGGAGGCTGTCGAGAAAGAGCGGCACGAACTCTCCCGGCTGCGCGAGGAGGCGCGCCTCGCCGAAGAGGAGGCGCGGCTGGCCCGGCAAGCCTTGGAGGCTGCTCGGGAGCCGGTAGTCCCGGAGACCGAGCTCCGTCAGCAACTGGAGGTCCAGCGCACGGAGCTCCAAGGAAGGCTCGACGCAAGGGCGGCAACTCTAGAAGCATCCCGGAAGGAGCATGCTGAGGTGCTCGCGACGGCCCAGGCGCGGCTGGACGAGAAGAGCAAGCTGATCGCCAACTATCGCGGCGAAATCAAAGGCCTCCGCGTCCTGCTGGAGGTGTAGGTCAAGGCTGCCGAGGACGCGGCGAGAGCGGCGACTCAGCACGAGGCCGAGCTCAACTCCGTCAAAGGCAAAGCGGCCAGGCTTGAGGACGAGTTGGCCGCCGTCCGGGAGGAGCTCGCCAAGGCCGGCAAGGCCAACGCGACCTAGGCGTTAGAGCTTGCAAAGCTGGAGGGCCGCGTCAGCAAAGCCAAGAAGGCCGCGCAAGATGCCCGACTCCATCACGACACGCTGATTGGGCAGCGGCAGCTCGAGACGGAGAAGCTGGCGAAGATCGCCGAGTCGCTGCGCGACCTGCTGCCCAAGTTCGAGCTGCAGGCGGCGGAGGTGGACGGCACGGACGTCACGACACTGATCCCTTCTTCTCCGACATGTTGGGGAAGCTCGGAGCGCTCGATGTCTGGATCGCCAAGTATGGCGCCAACGAAGTCACCAACTGCGCCCGGGAGGTTGCCGGGACAATCCTCCCGCGGATTCACCTCCGGGACCCGAAATTTCCCTTCGAGTCCCTGCTGGACGCTTGGTCCGACAGCGAGGACGAGCCCACGCACACCCAAGCAGTGCGCGAGTTCGTTGACGAGGTCGTCAAGCGGATGCAGATGAAGCCGGAGCCTGATCCCCCCGTCGACCCCCCGGCCGAAGACGGCGACAGCTAGTCGCCGCAGCCCCCCGCTATACTCGTTGCTTCAACGGTACCTCCTTCTTGTTTGCTTTTCCTGCAAATATGGCGCTTAGCGCCGTTTGGACAATGACCTTTTGATTAGTCCATGTAACCATTCGACACTTAGTCAATCAAGCTTGTTAGTTTGCTCAATTTTTGTCCTTTATTCCCGAGGCCGCTTCGCGGGGTGGTTTCCTTAGCCTTTGCGTGTCTTGCCTTGTGTTGCGGGGGGACTCGCGCACGCCTCACCCTTGACCAGACCAGGGACCCGGGGCGGACCCGTAGTGCCGACCTGGGGCCAAGTGGTAGCGGGGAGCCACTCCGCTTGCGGGGTAACCACTCCAAGCCGTGTCCTCCCGGGGCGGACCCGGGAGCCACACGGGGAGCGCACTCCCCCCGCAAGCGTCCCTTTTAACACTCCGGCTACGTGCAGGATCCGGGGCCGCACCCAGCGGGACAGTGCTTAGTTTCGTTCAGCTCTTAGCGAATTCAGCGTTCATGTTCAGATACTTAGCTTTTCCGTTCGGTCCAATGTTTCGCGATGCTCTGCGGTAGAGTGCAGACGGGACACTGCCTCGGTAGGAAACCATCTGGGGTACCTGTTCAAGGGAAACGATCTCGGAGGGATGCGGCAGGAACGCGGGGGCAGGATCGCTGCCGGCGGCAACCGCCGCCGACGATGCTACCACCACGCTCACGCGGCAACCCTCGCCCTCAGGGGCGGACCCTGGCTTTCAGGGACGAACCCTGGCTTAGGAGGACTCCGCCCCGGGAGCAGCCGCGAAACGGCTATAACGTCCTCGCCGCCGGCTTCGCCACACCCCGAACGGCGGGCACGGGTGGCGAGGAAGTTATAGCCTCCCAGTGACAGCCCCCGCAACTGGGGAGACCTGGATTTTCTCTAGGGAACTCATTCCAAGGGAGGCGACGACCCTTGTTACTCGGGAGCTAAACTGCTCGAGGGCCGCGGCAAGGACGCGGTGATGGGCCGGAACGAGCGACGAGCGCCGGCACCGGCGCCATCACAGCGTCCTCGCAACGACCCGCGCCCGAAAAAGGCTCTCTCAAAGGGAATGTGGCCGAGTCTCTATGATAGTGCACCCGCCGCACAAGGCACGGACGGCAGTGCACCCGTCGGCGCGGGACGCCGATGGCATGCACTACCATCTTGCCTCTGTGGTGCCCCTCGGGGTAGGCTCGATGGGGTGATGCACCATCTGCCTTCACGGCCCCGAACCCGGCTTCGCTCTGAGCCATTCCATAGTTGGGGCGCGCCTTTTATAGACGCGGGAGGGAGGCTTGCCACCGCGCGCGACGGATCCGCGCGGCACCGCGGCGCCTTTCCCTCGAACGCGGCGCAGTTTCCGCCGCCATGCTTACCAGGTAACCGCGACACACGTGGCGGCAAGCCATCAACTCAGAAGCCTCGGAGTGTGGTGAACCCCTTGTGTTGCGGTCCTCCCTCACCACAAGGCACCGGTTTATGGTGCGACCCGTGGGCAGCTCACGGGCTCCACAATGTACAAGATTCCTCCCTTTCCTGCAGGTTAGACTCTTACCAGATCTGAGGTGCTGCAAAAAATTTCAAAACTTACGAAAACAAGTAACACAGGTAAATCAGATAAATCTCTCCTGCTTCCCAGCCCCCGGCACAAAAGGGTCGATGCCAAACTTGGATGCGAGCATTTCCTTTCCCAGGCGCAGCGACTGCGCGGTGCATGCTGCGGGAGGCCGAGCAACTACACGCCTAGTGATGCACGTTGCGGGAAGCCCGCCAACGGCACGACCAGTGATGCACGTGGCAGGAAGCCCGGCAACGGCATGCCCAGTGATGCACGTTGCGGGAAACGCGCCAACGGCATGGCCCGTGCCGGAACGATCCGGCAACGGGTTTTCGTTTCAGGGCCACGGCAGCCCCTTGGTCACAACCAAGTATGGAAAGACATCTTTGTGCACTTAAAGCAGGAGGCAAGAGGGGGAAAACATGCGAATGAACAAGGCAAAACCAAAGCTCAGGGGTGAAATACTTATCTTTATTCACAATTAACTAGCGGTTTACACACGGGGGCTGCCCGGTTACACTAGTTCGAGAGGTATGCATCGGAGGCATCACCTGAGGGTCGGGCTCCGCCACTTCACGGGTAGAACTTGCGCAAGTGTTCAATATTCCAGCTATTGGGCATCGGCAAGCCGTCTTCGGTTTCTAGGCGGACAACCCCCGGCCTGGTCACCTGGACTACCCGGAAGGGGCCCTCCCATTTCGGAGTCAACTTGTTCCCGGCCTTCGTTCCTTGTATCCGGCGTAGGACAAGGTCTCCGTTCTTGAGCCCCCGGGGACGGACTCGTCTGTCGTGATAACGACGGAGTCCCTGCTGGTAGCGCGCGGCTCGCACAGCAGCCCGGCATCGAAGCTCTTCGATGAAGTTTAGATCATCGACCCTTTGCTCGTGTTGGCTGGTGTCGCCGTACGCGCGTACTCGGGGAGATCTGTACTTGAGCTCGAGGGGCAGCACCGCTTCTGCCCCGTAGACAAGGGCGAAAGGAGTTTCGCCCGTTGCCCGACTAGGTGTGGTCCGGATGGACCACAGCACGGGCTGGAGTTCTTCGATCCAGTGCTTCCCGTGGCCTTTGAGCTTGTCAAAGGTTCTCGTCTTGAGCCCCCGCAGAACCTCTGCGTTGGCTCGCTCCGCCTGTCCGTGGCTCCTCGGGTGAGCGACGGACGCGAAGCGCAGCTTAGTGTCCATGTCTTCGCAGTAGGCGCGAAACGCTGCGCTCGTGAATTGCGTGCCGTTGTCGGTGATGATGCTGTTAGGAACACCAACCCGGCACACAATGCCCTTAAAGAACTTGATGGCCGCCTGGGCGGTCACCTTGCGCATTGGTTCCACCTCCACCCATTTGGAGAACTTGTCGATGGCCACAAACAAGTATTCGTAACCGCCAACCGCCCTTGATAGTTTGCCGACGATGTCCAGTCCCCAGACCGCGAACGGCCATGAGGACGGGATGGCATGCAGGGCCTGGGCTGGTTGGTTGCTCTTCTTTGAGTGGAACTGGCATGTTTCGCACGTCCTCACCAGCCGCTCTGTGTAGCCCAGGGCCGTGGGCCAGTAGAAGCCATGCCGTAACACCTTGCCGGCTAGAGCCCGGGAGGCCACATGGTGCGAACATGTGCCTTGATGTATGTCCTCCAACAGTGCACACCCTTCTTCCTGCGGCACGCAGATGAGTTTGACACCATTCGCACGCCTACGGTAGATGCTGCCGTCTATCACAGTGTACATCTTGACTTGCCGCGCTACGCGCTCCGCGGCGACGTCATCCTCTGGGAGAGCCTCCCCTTTCAAATAGCGGGCGATCTCTTCCGCCCAGGGAGGTATTTCCCTGCCAACGCATGCCACCATATCAGCGGCATGGACCCCTGATGCTGCAGGGGTTCCTTCGGTTGCCGAAGGGGCGTCCCGTCCAGCCGGCTGGGAGGCGACTGAAGGAGCCAGTTGCTTCTGACAGAACACCCCCGCCGGAGGCTTCCGGTGCTCTGCTGCCATCTTGGCCAGCTCGTCAGCGGCGAAGTTGTCCTTCCGCTTGACGTGTTCGAAGCGCAAACCCTTGAACTTCCGTTCCAGCTTGCAGACCTCTTCCACGTACGGCGCCATTTGAGGGCAATCGTAGTCCTTGTTCACCTGGTAGATCACAAGCTGGGAATCACCGCGAACAACCAGGCGCTTAATGTCGAGGGCGACCGCTGCCTGCAGCCCAGTAAGCAGGCCTTCGTACTCCACCGTGTTGTTGGTGGAGTTAGCGAAGTCGAGTTGGACGACGAACCGCAGCTGGTCCCCCGTGGGTGACTCGATGACGACCCCGGCCCCCGCTCCCTGGAGACTGAACGCACCATCGAAGTAGAGGACCCAGTGGCCCTCGTCCAGCTTGCCAGGAAGGCCGGTCTCCGACTCACTTTCTTCTACGCCCGTGGACGTCCACTCTGCGACGAAGTCCGCCAGGACCGTGCTCTTGATGCTTTTGGAGTTGGCGAAGTGGAGGTCAAACTCCGACAGCTCCATCCTCCATTCGGCCACCCTTCCGGTGGCTTCACGGTTGGTGAGGGTCCGCTCGAGGCAGATACCGGACACCACCGTGACGCGGTGCGCCTGAAAGTAGTGGCGCAGCTTGCGGGACGCAAGGAGAATCCCCAGAAGGAGCTTCTGTACTTGCGGGTATCTTGCTCGCGCGTCGCGCAGCACCGTACTAACGAAGTATACCGGGCGCTGCACCAACCGCTTCCGCGGCGCCGGGGTTACCGGCTCGGGGTCGGTCCTCGGGTTCGAGGTGGTTGCCGGGGGCCGCTCAGCCCCATGCCCCGCAGCCCCAGTCCCTGGGACGTCTTCCTCCCTCTCGGCAACCAGCACCGAGCTGACCACCTGGTCAGTCGCCGCTAAGTAGAGTAGCAACGGCTCGCCCAACTTGGGGGCGACGAGGATGGGTGGTGACCTCAGGTATCGCTTGAGTTCTTGGAGCGCCGCCTCGGCCTCGGCAGTCCAGTCGACTGGACCCTTCTTCTTCATTACCCGGAAGAAAGGCAGGGTACGCTCGCCCAGCCTGGAGATAAAGCGTCCCAGTGCGGCAACGCAGCCGTTGAGGCGCTGGACATCTTTCACCTTGCGGGGGGCCTCCATCTTCTCGATGGCTTCTACTTTGGTCGGGTTGGCCTGTATTCCCCGGTGTGAAACCAAGAAACCCAGAAGCTGCCCGAAGTTGACACCGAAGGTGCACTTATCAGGGTTCAGCTTGAGCTTGATCCTACAGAGGTTGTCAAATGTCTCCCGCAGGTCATCAATCAGCGAGTCCCTATGCTTCGATTTGATGACGATGTCATCCATGTAGGCCTCCGTGTTGCAGCCTAGCTGGGGCCCCAAACATTCTCGCAGGGCGCGCTGGAATGCGGAGCCCGCGTTCTTCAACTCGAAAGGCATGCATGTATAGCAATAGCAGCCAACCGGGGTGATAAACGCTGTCTTTTCCTCATCCTCGACCGCCATCTTGATTTGATGGTAGCCGGAGAAAGCATCCAGAAAACTCAACAGGTCACAACCAGCGGTAGAATCAACTATCTGGTCGATACGGGGTACAGGGAAGGGATCCTTGGGGCATGCACGATTAACATCGGTTAAATCTACGCACATGCGAAGCTTATTCCCTGCTTTGGGCACTACTACAGGGTTGGCCAGCCAAGTGGGGTACAAAACTTCCCTGATCGCCCCGGCAGCCCTGAGCTTGCCCACCTCTTGCTTGATGAAATCTTTCCGCTCTTGTGCCTGCCGCCGGATCTTCTGCGCACCGCGAGCCGATGCTCATTCACCTCCCTGGGGACTCCGGGAAGGTCCGACGGTTCCTATTCGGCGTTCAGGTTCGCACCGACGGTAACGGTGCGCTCCTTGTCGCCGGCTTGGAGGGGCAGCTTCTTCACTTTGGCGGCCTCCTCCCGGAGCCCCCGCCCCTTGCCGAGGCGCGAGCTCGAGCCTGCGCCTCCTCCGGCTAGCCCTTGCGGGGTGGCGCGGGCCTTCTTCGTTGCCGGGGCGCCACTCGGCAAGGCGTCGTCCTCGACAACACCTTCGTCGCCGGCGTCAGCTGCAGTAGCGGCCCGGATGACTTCGCCAACGCACCAAGCTGCGTCTTTGAGATCGCACCCGATGGAGAGGACTCCGTAGACGGACAGCATCTTCATCACGCCGTAGGCGCCATGCGTAGCTGCCATAAACTTGATCAGCGCCGGCCGACCAAGGATCCCGTTGTAGGGCAACGGGGTATGCACCATGTCGAACACTATGTGCTCGGTCCTGAACGCTTCCCGGGACCCGAAGGTGACCGGCAGCGTGATGTGTCCCAGCGGGCGCACGATCCCGGGGTTCACCCCCCGGAACGGTTCGGTGGGCTTCAGCTGCTCCATCGGTAGCTGGAGCTTTTCCACCAGCCTGGCGGACAGGAGGTTAAGCCCCGCTCCGTTGTCCACCAGCACCTTGGTCACCGTCATATTGCTAATGATCGGCGAGACGACGAAGGGTATTACCCCGGAACTCAACTGTCGCATCGGGTGATCGTCGGCGCTGAAGGTGATCGGCACGTGCGACCACCTCAGCAGCTGTTGCGGCTCCACATCCGGCAACAGCGCGCACACGTCGCGGGTGAGGCACTTCACCGCGGCGTTAGATGGGAGAGCGTAAGCTCCCCCATGGATGCAGGCGACGCCACGAGGCTCCTAGAAGCCCGGCTCGTCGCCGCCGGAATAGTCGGACTCGCGCTGCTCCTCGGCGCGCGCCCTGTCACGCCCCCGAGGAGGGCGTTCCCGCGCAGCGAGGGGCTGGCTGCGCCCCCCTTGGGGTTCAACCCTGCCGGCACCACCACCAGCCGGCCTCGGACCCGCTCTGGGGTCGTTCGGGCAATCTCGGTAGAGATGCCCGATGTCACCACAATTGAAGCAGGCGCCGGCGGCGCGGCACTCCTCGTGGCGCTGCTCCCGCCGCTGCTTGATCCCTTGCAGGACGTGGCAACTCTGCGCGTCGTGGGTGGAGTTGTTGTGGATAGGGCAGCGGGGCGTGTCGCCCTGCTTCCCGCCAGATTCTCCCCCCGGCAAGGCCTTCTTCGTGGGCCTCGCAGCAGGAGCCCCCGAGTCCGCAGCGAGGACTTGTTTCCCGCTGCGCTTATGGGAACCCTTCTTCTGCGAGCCCTCGCCAGGGCTCGCGGTAGCCTGGGCTGCCAGCTCGGGCGCTAGGCGCCCCTCCTCGGCCATAGCGCACTTGTGTGCCAAGGCGTACAAGTCCTGCGTCGTTCGGATCCGATGCGTGCTCAGCTTCTCACGCATCTTGGGATCGCGGACGTTGATGGCGAAGGTGTTGATGATGGCGGCCGCCTCCGCCTCCGGGATAGAATAGGAGAGATTGGAGAAGCGGTTGACGAAGGCCCGCAACGTCTCTCCCGGTTTTTGCACGATGGTGTGCAGCTCCGCCATGGTTCCCGGGCGCTTATAGCCGCCCTGGAACGCGCTCACGAACTGCTCGCGCAGGTCTGCCCAGGTGGCGACGGATCCGGCGGGCAGGTTGAGCAACCAGGTTCACGCTGATCCCTTCAGGACCATCGGGAACCAGTTCGCCCTGACCTTGTCGTCGGCGCCGATGCCATGCATGCCCAGTGTATAGGTCAGGAGAAAATCTTTGGGGTTAGCGGTCCCGTCATACGTACCAAGCGCAGGCGCTCGGAACTTACGGGGGCCCACCACCCGTCGCAGCTCGCGCGTCTACGCGGTGCAGCCGTCTTCTGGGCCCAGGGGAGCGTCTTCTTGCTCCAGTGGGCGCTGACGCTCCACCCCGTGCCTGCGCCGGCGCTCCAAGCGCGGGCGCAGGTCCTCCTGTTGGTGGGCATTCAAGATGCCACGCGCATCACCCCCCGGGACGGTGGGCGACGAATTCGAGGACCCCTCCGGGCCCCCGTCTACCTGGCCCCGCTAAGGAGGGAGAGGGTTCTCCCCCTGTTGCAAGGCGGGTGGTGCGCCTTCGCGCTCTGAGTTCCGCCCGTGGCCGGAGCCTATCGAGGCACCCTCGCCTTGCGGCTGCTGGGCGACCAGGGCGAGAAGCACTTCCAACTCCTCGCCCCACGTCTCGTGTGCCGGCGTGCCTTGCTGCGGCTAGTACCGCATCATGACGCGCGCGGCGACAATGGCTTCAGCCGGGGTTCGCACGGGGGGCAACCGGTTTCCTGAACGGCTGCTTCCCGCCCTGGCCCCGGACGCCTCCGAGTGCACAGGATGCGAACCTCCAGGGGTCGCCCGTGACGCGGCGTGCTCTAGGTGCCGCTGCCACGGGGCATCCTCGGGCCGCGACTCAACGCGGTCCGCGTGTGCGCCGCTGGGGCCTCACGCGGGTCTATGCGGGAATCACCAGCCCGCTTGGGGGGCATGGTGACAAGGCTCGTCGATGAAGAAGAGTGAAGCCGATGCCGATGGGAACTTCTGCTGCCGGCGATCTACCAGATGTCGTCCACTCCCGCGCCACCTACCTGGCGCGCCAGATGTCGTCGCTCGGTGCTCCGACACCGGGGGCGTGCAGCCACATCCCCCTTTTAGGTTCGGTAGGGGCGTCTGGGGCGGAGACCCGGTTATCGCCGGCACGGCCGATGAGGCCCGATGGGGCCGGTGAGACCAAGTGCCAAGAGGGCGCGCTAGTACCAGAACAAATGCACACCCATTCTTTACCAGGTTCGGGCCACCCGGAGGTGTAAAACCCTACGTCCTGCCTGTCTGAACTGATATCGATTGCGGATCAAGCATTTACATGTTGTTGCCAGGCCAGATCCCGGGCTTCCTCTCAATGTCTAAGTACTCCTTACTATTCTCTGCTTGTTGTCCACCGGAACCAACTGACCAACTCACTATCCCCGAACTATCTGACCCGTCAACCCTCTAACCCCGTCAACCGTTGGCATGGGTTTTCCTTTTATACACAAGGGGATGCCACATGTGCCACGGTGCATGGGCTACAAGTGTCCAAAGGGGAGCCATGCAACTCTCCCCGGTGAGCTGGTGGCATGCATGGGTGCCACCTCCGCTGCTAGGGGCCTAAGACCCTAGGGTAAGATTGGACAACCACTGCTCCTTGGATCGGACGGGTAACTACCCGTCGGTCGGCTCGTTTACTGAGCTGCGCGCCTTAATCCTTGCCTTGGTGGGACCGCGCGTTCCGCGCCCGCCACGCGCCCGCGCGGCGCTGTCTAGTGGGCCCCACGACCCGAGGCGGGGGCACGCGTCCGGGAACCCCCAGTCCCCGCAAGTCAACCCGGGAAGCACCCGGGCCCAACGCACCCGGGAACCTCCTCCCGGGAAGCAGCTTCCCGGGAGGTGCCCAAGCGGGAATATTCCCCGAAGCCCCGCTAGCCCTTTTCGGGCTGGTAGCTTGCCGGGAAGCTCGTCGGCGCTCCCCGGGATGAGACCTTCCCGGGAACTCGGGGGAGGGGCCCACGCGTCGCGCAGCGGTGGTACCTCGGGTGCCACGGGTGCGACAGCTTGGCTACGCCGTCGATGTTGGTGGTGGGGTCCAAGCTGCGGGATTCTTGTGGGAAGGCGAAGGTGGGAGCGGCGGTGCTGGGCCTGGAGGTGTCTGTCGCGCCAGTCCCCAAGATACCTCGCCCGTTGAGTGGATGCAAGAGGAAAGCTCCCCCGACTCCTTCTCCTTCTCTTGACTACGCCCCGGCGGATTCGGCGGATCCTGTCGTGGGTGAGTCGAGGTCCCCCATGAGGGTGACCTTGGACCTGCACATGAAGGGGAAGATTGGACTCGAGCAAGTTCTTCCTCCTTCGAGTCACGAGGTTGAGGCTTTCACTCGTGAGACGGGGCTTCGGCTTCGGAGCGACTCGGTGGTGGAGTTGTCGACCGGAGCCAGCAGTGCGGGCATCCAGGTGTTCTCCATTAGTCGCGAGCGCCCTGAGGAGGATGCTCCTACCTCGGGTGAGTGCCCTTTTCTTTTGTTCATGTCATTCTTTTTCAAAATGATTTTGACATGATCTTCTTGGCTTGTTTTTAGGTGCAAGGGCCGCGGAGCCCAGGGTTCTTGAGGGCGAGCCCCCGACTCAGGCGAGGGATGGAGTGCTTCCAACGTCCGAGGATGGAGCGAGAGACCCTTTCGTGACACTGGAGCTGGTGACCTTCCGCGACGCATCTCCCTTTGCCCTTTGGGTTAGCTTTGTGCTAACTTCCTCTTTTTTGCAGAAGCTTGGTCGAGGCCGTGGGTGCCCTTCCTGCCCTCAAGACTCAGGTGGGGGCGCTTTCCGCTATTTTGGACGTGGAGATGTCCAAGTCTACCCTTGCCTTGAGTGAGTTGGCTTCGGAGAGGGTACGGCGCGAGGCCGTGGAGGCTGAGCTCTCCCGCGTTTCGGCAGAGCTTGCGGCCGTGGAGACCAGGGCTCGACTCGCTGAGGAGTGCTAGAAGGACGAGATCGCGAGGACCCGTTGAGTTGAGGAGGACTTGGTGGTGGCCAACCATGATAGGGAGCATGCCCGCGCGGAGGCAGCTTCCCTCAAGGTGGAGTTAGCGGCAGCGGGTGACGGCCCGATGCTTCCTCCTCGTGCTCGTCCTCTACCGGATCGTTGTCCCGAGGTGGTTTCGCTTTTGCTTGCCCAGGCCACCGAGATTCGGGAGAAGATGACTTGCCTGAGGAGTGTTCCCCAGCCGGATCTTCCTCCGTGTCGCATGGTGGATGAGGTGAGAAGGTTGCTCACTTCACAGGTGGAGCTCATTGAGCCTACCGTGAAGAAGTGCCTCCTGAGTACGGGTGCCCGACTTGTTTCGTCGGCGGTTGCGGCGGTCCTTTACGGTGGTGCCGGGATGAGCGGGCTTGAGGGTGAGATGTCTCACGGGGCGAAGAAGTTTCTGGTGGACCAGGGTGCTCCTCTTCGCGCTCAGCCTCGACGCTTCGTGCGTTGCCTTGAGCCCGCTCTTCAAGAGGGTGACGATGAGGCGTGAGCCTCGTCACCCTTGGAGGTGGTGATGTACCTCAGCTGCTTACTTATGCGATGCTGCATATCCCCACTTGACTTAGCCTCATGTCTAGCATGCTTAGGCTCTTGGTCGTAGAGGTCATAAGGCAGGTTTTTTGTTATGTTTCATGCTTTACTATGTAGTCAACATTATCGGAAATGTTAACATAGCTTGGCATGTATTTCTCAGGTTTCACCACGTATTCGACATTATCGGAAATGTTAACTTGGCTCAACACGTGTTTTTTGGACTACTATATTTCCTTCTTGTGAAGTACTATATTTCCTTAGTTTATACAGCTCGCGATCGTTCGCTACGATAGCACTTTTGTGCCATCAATTGCTGTCATCGTTGGGATACGACTTGGCTTTGGCGCCTTAGGCCATGGTTACGAGCCACGGATCCTAGTACCCTTGTGAGGGTCGCTATCGATATGCCCGTAGTGATCCGGACACTTCGACATGCTGTTCGGGAAATTTCGTGCGGAATTTTCCCTCTTCGGACTTCAGGAAGCTATGCTTTCCCACGATTGTTATGGAGTCTTAGCCTGGATAGTATCATGCAGGCCCGTGCGTGATGTCTCGCATATGGATAGCATGGTTCTCCGAGGTAAGTATGCTCATGCATAACTCGCTTATTTATGGTTCTCCTTAAATGCGTTTTAAGGAGTTTTCGGCGCTCGGGAGACTTGGTTCTACTTGGCGGATGGCCTCGAGGCACGTTAGGATCCACCAAGGAACAAGTTGCTAGTAGCGACCTATGTCCATGGACATTTTTAGAGGACGCTTAGGCCAACAGAGGCCTTTTCGCATTCCTCGGCGAGCGGCACAGGGGCAGCGGCTCTTCTACGATGATGAGTCATGTGATTGTCTCGTGTCACTGTTAATTTTTCCTCAAGAACTTGTTTTTATTGATCCTTACTTTCTTATCTTAAGGTATGGCCCGATGGGCACTTACAAGCCTTATGTAGACGTGGCCTCGTTGGCGCTAATGATCCCTCAAAGTTTCGTAGAGAAGAGGCCGGTTGGGCGCTGATGGTCTCCTTTGGGAGTGGCAAGGATTGCCCTTGAAGGTTCTCCTTAGGCATAGAAACGCCGGAGCTTGTCGCCGTTCCAGGCATGGACAAGATCTTGCTCTTTCATGTTCTCGAGGTGGTATGCACCATTTCCCAATACTGCGGTGATGCGGTATGGTCCTTCCCATTTAGGGTCGAGTTTGCGCTGGAGCTTTGGGTCGACATTCTTTTTCAGCATGAGATCTCCTTGGGAGAAGGCTCGTTCCCGGACTCTTGTGTTGTAGAAGCGTGCGGCGCTTTGCTCGTAGACGGCATGCCTCATGAGGGCTTTGTCACGAGCTTCTTTCACAAGATCGATGGCCGTTTTGTGGTGCTCTTCATTTTCGATGAAGGCCATTGGAGTGGCTTCTTGGAGCCTTTCGACCCGAGGTGAGCGGAACTCGACCTCGGCGGGAAGAACTGCTTCGACTCCATACACCAAAGAGAATGGTGTTCGGCCCGTGGAACGGCTTACGGAGGTGCGTATGCCCCAAACCACGCTAGCGAGTTCATCGTCTCATGCTCCCCTTGCTTTGCTAACCGTGTTCTCTACCCTTCGGCGGAGTCCTTGGAGAATTAGTCCATTTGCCCTTTCGCAGGTGCTGTTGCTCTTTGGGTAAGCAACGAATGCGAAGTGCAGTTTGATCTCAAGGCATTCGCAGAATTTGATGAATTCCGCACAGTCAAACTGTTTGCCATTGTCCACGGTTAGCTCTCGCGGGACGCCATATCGGCATATGATATTCTCCCAGAAAAAATTTTGAACGGCCTGTGACGTGATCTTGCCGAGCGGCGCTGCTTCTATCCATTTGGAGAAGTAATCAATCGTCACCACGAGGTACTTGCAGCCCCCATTGCATGCGGGGAAAGGCCCGAGAAGGTCCATTCCCCAGCGTGCAAATGGCCATGTTATCAGGATATTCTTCAGGGAAGTCACGGGCGCATGTATTGACTTAGCCATTTTCTGGTAAGCTTTGCATTTCCGCAATATGGTGATTGCGTCTTGCACCATGGTGGGCCAATAGAATCCTTGTCGTAAGACTTTTGCCGCGGTTGCTCTTGGCGCGAGATGGTGGCCGCATATTGCCGAATGGATTTCCAGGAGGAGCTCGGCTCCCCGGTCAGGAGTCATGCACTTAAGCAATGCGGCCGCCCCTTTCTTGTACAGGATGCCGTCGAGGAGGACGTACATCTTGGCTTTCGCGAGGAGAGTTTTGGCGCTTGGGCCTTCTGCTTCTTCGTCCACCTCGCCTTTTAAGGCGCGGATAATCGGTGTCATCCAAGAGGGTGAAGCGTTGATGACCATGCTGGTCTTTGAAGCTTCGTCAAGGGTGTCGGCTTCTTGCTTTATGTATGGGGTGCGAATCACTTCAAAGAATGTGCCGGGTGGCAGCGGTTCTTTGGAACCGGCCGTACGGGCTAACCTGTCGGCCAAGTGATTTTCTCCTCGTGGAATGCGTCTCGCCTCCACGCCCAGGAAGTACCGTTCCATCTTGCGAACTTCTTCAATATATTTCTTCATCCTCTCATCAAGGCATTGATATGACTTGTCCATTTGGTTTATCACCAGTTGGGAGTCTCCTTGGATGAGAAGGCGTCAGACCCCATGGCCTTGGCCAGTCGAAGCCCGAGAAGTAGCGCCTCATAGTCCGCCATATTGTTGGTGGCGTTGAAGTACAGGTGGGTGGCGTACTCCAAGATTTTCCCTTCGGGGCTGATGAGTATGACTCCGGCCCCGGCGCCGTCGAGGCGCTTGGAGCCATCGAACCTCATTATCCAATGTGGTTCAGGGGGCTCGGTTTTGGACGTGACTTCTTCAGGCGGGGCTAGTGGAGCATGCCACTCGGCCACAAAGTCAGCCAGGACTTGGGATTTTATGGCCGTCCTCGCCAAGAGTTCTAGCGAGAAAGGGGCCAATTCCGTTACCCATTTGGCGATTCTTCCGGTGGCTTCCTTATTGCCGAAGACCTCCTTGAGTGGGAAAGTAGTTTGCACCATGATGGTGTGGCCCATGAAGTAATGACGGAGCTTTCGAGAGGCCATGAGGAGGGCGTAAGCGATCTTCTCGATCTGGGTGTATCGACCCTTTGCTCCTCCCAAGGCTTCATTCACGTAATATACCGGGCGTTGTGACCCGTCTTCCTCCTTCACGAGTGCTGTGCTCACGGCGACCGGGGTCGCGGCAAGGTACAGGAGCAAGGGCTCCCCCTACTTTGGGCTCGTGAGAAGCGGAGGGGTCAACAAATAGGTCTTGAGTTCTTCGAAGGCCCTTTGAGCTTCGTCGGTCCACTCGAAGTTGTCGAGGCTTCTCAAGGCTTTGAACAAAGGAAGACCCTTCTCGGCTGATCGGGCGACGAATCATCCCAAGGCTGCCATTCTTCCCGCTAGGCGCTGCACATCTTTGACGGAGCGAGGAGGCTCCATCTCCACGATGGCCCGGATTTTCTCTGGGTTAGCCTCGATCCCTCGTTGGGAGATGAGGAAGCCCAGGAGTTTTCCTCCTCGAACTCCGAATGCGCACTTCTTCGGATTGAGCTTTACGCCGTACTTGCGGAGATTGTCGAAGGTTTCCTACAGGTCCCTGGGATGAGTTCCTACAATTTGACTTTTGATGACGGCGTCATCCACGTATACTTCGGCGTTTCTCCCCAATTGTTCTTTGAGGATGAGGCTGATGAGGCGTTGGAAGGTCGCGCCGGTGTTCCTGAATCCAAAGGGCATTCTGCGATAGCAGAAGGTGCCGACAGGAGTGATGAAGCTGGTCTTTTCCTCGTCTTCCTTGGCCACGTGGACTTGGTGATATCCCGAATAGGCGTCCAAGAAGCTCAACCTCTCGCATCCCGTCGTGGAGTCGACCAGTTGGTCGATCCGAGGGAGCAAGTAGTCATCCTTGGGGCATGCCTTGTTGAGGTCGGTGAAGTCGACACACATCCGTCACTTGCCGTTGGCCTTTTTCACCAAGACAGGATTGGCTAGCCACTCGGGATGCCAAACTTCTTGGATAAGCCCGGCGTCGGAGAGTTTAGCGATTTCTTGTTTGATGACTTCGCTTCGCTCAGTGGAGAGTTTCCGAAGCTTCTGCTTCACGGGAGCTTTGTCAGGTCTCATGGCGAGGCGATGTTCCATGACGTCACGCGGGACTCCTCCCGAGTCGGAAGGTGACCAAGCGAAGAGGTCTGAATTCTTCCGGAGCAGGCTGACAAGTTCTTCCTCGAGTTTACTCGGGAGGTCGGCTCCAATCTTCAGCGTGCGTGTGGCGTCATCTTGGGAGATGCGTACCTCCTTGAGCTCTCCTTCGGGGAGAGGCTTGGCGATGTAGCGCTCCTGAGGATTGGTTTCAGACGCTCCAGTGCTCGAAAGCAAGTTGATACTCTTGGATGATTCTCCCTTTTCGGCGCACTTGGTCTCGTGGCAGTAAAGTGTCTTCTTGTCAGAAGATTGCTCGTCGCGGACCGTTATCACGTCCTTCAGGCCTGGGATCTTCATGCACAAGAAATTGTGGTGGATGGTGGCACAAAGACGGTTTAGCGTCGTCCTCCCGAGGATGGCGTTGAAGGAGGCCTCCATATCCACCACGTCGAAGCGTACGAGCTCGGTTCGATGATTTGTGGTGTCTCCAAAGGTTGTGAGAAGCTCAATTTGTCCGAGCGGCTGAATGGACTTCCCCGGCACGAAACCGGTGACGGGATAAAGGGACGGCTGAAGCGAGCCGTTCTTGTATCCCCCTTGTGGCTCCATCAGCTTCTTTAATGTGCTCAGATATAGGATGTCGGCGGAGCTTCCGCCATCCACAAGAATCTTCTTGAGCTCACAATTGGCGACGATCGCCGTCACGAAGAGGGCGTCGTCATGTGGGAAGCGTATCCCCTTAGCGTCTTCTTCGGTGAAAGCAATTGGCACGCTTGCCCACTTGGGTGGTGGTGTCGGGGTGAAAGTTCCCACGACATTGACTTCACGAGCATACTCCTTGCGTTGTCGCTTTGATCCCCGTCCCGTTGCGGAGCCCCCGAGTATCACTCTGATGTGATGTGCGGGTTCCTGGAACAGGAGGTTGTCTTCCTTGGGTGCTGGGTCGGCGACAAGGACATTGGCGGGGCGCGGAGCCTCGATTGTCTTCTCATCCTTGCGTCGAGCCTGCATTCGGGCCTGGAACTCTTCGCGGGCCGCGATGAGTGTGTTGCACTCTTCGGTGCTATAACTCGCCGAGTTGTGGATGAGGCACCTTCCAGTTCCTCCCTCGGTCGGACGAGGTGGCTTCTTGGGTTGCCAAGTCTTTTGGGGCAGTGCTTGACCTTCGACGGCGAAGATTTTCCGGGCTTGGTCACCGGCGCCCTTTTTCCCCCACCTCCTCTTCTTCTTGGAAGACGAAGTTGGCACAGGGGGTTTGTCGGACGAGGGAGTTCCTTCGGGAGCGGCGCGTGGCGCGTCCTTCTTGGCGATGTCCCCGTCTTCACCCCGGGCGTATTCTTGCAAGATTCGATAAAGCTCTTCGGTCGTCTTTGGTGGGTTACGACTTAGGGCCCGATTTACTTCTCCTTGGAGAAGACCTTGCATGCATGCGTCGATCACGGTGGTCGACGGTGGGTTGGCGATTTGACTTCGTACCTTCGCAAAGCGATGGAAGAAGCTTCTGAGGGATTCCCCCGGCTTTTGTTTCACGGCGCACAGCTCATGAGCCTGCACGGGTTCCTTAAAATTTCCTTGAAAGTTGGCGATGAAGACCTCTTGGAGGCGTTCCCATGAGTGCACGGAGTTCTTCCGCAGGTTGTAAAACCAAGTTTGTGCCATTCCGGTGAGCGCGAGCGGAAAGAGGTTGCACATCTCGACGGGACCTCCCCCGGCGGCCCGTATGGCGGTGGAGTAGACATCCAAAAATTGAAGAGGGTTCGACTCCCCGTCGTACGGCCGTATTGTGGGTGGCTTGAACCTTGGCGGAAAAGGTGCATCTTGGATCTCCCGCGTGAGCGGATTGCAAGTCGGCCGATTCCTTTGGTTCCTCCGGTGGCGAGGTCCTCCCTCGTCGCTTTCGTCGCTAGAGGGTCGCTTGGAGAATGATCTCGGCGTTTTCTTGGAGGGTCAGAGCGTCAACGGGAATTCTTTTCGCCGCCGGCACGGGCTCTGGATTCTGCCACTTGCTCATTTCCATGCACGCTAGGGTCTTGTTCTCCGTGAGGCGCATCTTGAGGTGGTACCTGGTGGCCGCCTTGTTCGACCCTGGCGGGGGAACCAAGGGGTGCTTGCGAGGCCATCGCAAAGCGAGGTTGATGTTGAGAGTGTGCGATTTGGAGAGCGCCTTGCGGCGAAAGCCCCCAATAAGGATGATACCAAGGAGCTCCTTGGGCGATCGCGGCGAGCGCCAGTGGAGGTAATCCCTGGTTGGAGGGGTCGTAGGCCGGGACTCCTTGGTTTTCTGACGCGGATTCTCCCGACGCCACATTGTTTCCTCTTGTAGGTTCCGAGGGCAGGGTTACCACCGGTCGTTGGGAAGGTGGCGCGAAGCCCATCGAGCGAGGCATGCTGAGTTCCGTATCCCCTGCGGGGGCGGCAACCGTAGGCAGCTTGCCGATCCTTGCCACTACGTTGGTGAGTGTCGAGGGACCGCCTACGACGGTTTCGAGCACTTCGGTTCCTTCCGGGACAGCCGGTAGCGAAGGGGCGACCGCGACTTCCGTCGTGGCGACCATGCTTGCAGCGGCGTCCGGATTGGTGATGTTTCCTTCTTCCTCGGGAGCCCCCGAGGCACTTGCTTTCTTTGTTTGCAACCGTGTAGACTTTGCGGCAAGTTGGGGACCCGATGAAGTAGGCTTCGTCGGGGCCATTAGATCTTCAATTGCGGCGAGGTTTCCCCACGGTCGGCGCCCCTGTTGTTGTTCTCGACAACAATTAGAGTAAGGAGTGCCAATGCTCGATGGCACAAGTACGGGATAAAGGTAGGACGTGTACGCCGGCCTTATAGCGAAGGTCGCCGTACACTTGGACAAGTTGACACGTCGATATTTTTTGAATAGGTTCGGTCGACCCTGCGGGTGCGACTTAATCCTATGTTATGAAAGGCTTCGAGGGGGTTGTTAGCTTAGGGCTTGGGCCGAGCGGATCTTCCCAAAACACCTTTCAGCAAGAGGTTCGTCAGGGCCGCCTCGTACTTGGACCGAACGCGTCTTTCCAAGTATCGAGGTTAGGATACCCTCGAAACTCTAACCCAACCCCTTCTCCTTCGAGTCCGGGCCGAACGCGTCTTCCCGGATCTCGAAACTAGAGCTCTTTGCAAGAGGCTCTAGCACTCTCCCCTTGAGTTTATTCAAGTTGAGAGTGAGTGATACATGCCCCATGGAAGGGTATTTATAGCCTAGGGGTACATGACAAATGACCATGGCTACCCTTGAGGGAGAGAGAAAAGTGGGGCAAAAGGGTAAAAGTAGCTCTTTTGGTTCATAACTTTTGTGTGCACCATGTGAGAAAAGTAGGACATGGACCAAGGGCTCTCTCCTCTCTCTTTTCTTGCCCCTCACTCTAACTCATTTGACCCCTTGACCGTGGCATGAGAGGCTTGACTCGTTGACTAGTCTTCCTCTGCCACGTAGGATTGACCGCGCCACGTAGGTGTCTTTGACTCGTGCTTGCGGAATGTTAACTTGGTCGTCGCCACGTAAGATTTACGGCCCGTCCCATATAAGGGTTTTATTTTACTACAACAGTAGATATTAGAAAGATTGACATATATCATGAAAAACATCTACTTGTTGAACTATTTTTATACAACGTGAAAGTGAAAAATCAGAAGTGTCAAAATATTAAATCATTGAATGGACCACCAAAATGAATTCCTAGTAGTATACAACACATGATGTTGACACTTTGCATGCTCATGATGTGCATGATGTCGATGATGATGTGAACACTTTGCATGTGAAACTTGAAAACATTAGTTGCAATTAGTGGAAATCAACTTTATATATTATAGCTAGCTACTCCAGTCACTCTATAGTCTCATTTTCAGATCGATTCACATGCAGATCATGGCGACATGGCTGGCCACCACTGTAATTCGGCAGCACGTTTTCCGTTTTCATTTCAGCCAAGCCTGGCAAAATTAGCCGAAGTCTGTTTCAAATTGAGTGAATCCAAGTGCAAGGATTATTTAAGTCGCCAAGAATTCGGTGGGTCGCTCCATGTATTCTTTCCGTTTCATAATTCTTTTCGAAATATTACATGTATTTAGACATTTTTTAAGAATAGATACATTCACATTTGAACAAAATTGAGACAAGAATTATCGACGGAGGCAGCACTTTGAAGACAAATGTGCAGTAGGACGTCCTTTCTTTTTTTTCAAGTTGTGCAGTACTACATCTTGTTAGGGTCCAATGACTGTAAATAGGCCTAATAAGCGTGCGCGGTCGGGGTCTAATTCAAGGGCGCTCGTATACAGCGCGCGATCTTAGACCACTCTGGTTTGGGTTCAAGAGGTAGGCGGGATGAGGGATGCAAATGAAGTTAGAAATAGTATGGAAAGGGCGATTTTAGACAATTTTGGTTTTAGACCACTCTTTCAAGGATGTGTCTGTCCAACATGAAGTTCGTCTGTGTTGGGCAAACGATAATATTCGCTACCGCATTTATGCGATTGGTACCAATCTTACCAAAATGTTTTAAAGTTACATTTAACTAATATTGGCTGATACTTCTGTATTTGAAATGCGTGCACCCTCTGTTTTAGGTGGACCCGTTTTTGGCAGCAAGGTGTTCCCATTCTGAAGTAGAGAAAAGTCAGTCAAATCATCCTTAATAACATCCCAAATCTGCTACTCCCTACGGCCGAAATTATTTGTCAAAATATTACATGTATCTAGACGCTTTTTACGCATAGATACATCCGTATTTGGGCAAATTTAGACGAGTAATACAGGTCGGAGGGAGTAACAAAACTTAGTCATGAATAAGGTTTTGGCCACGAGATCCTGTTTTTTTCTGGGAGGGCCCGGGATTTACGGTATTGCGGCATCTTGAAAATCCTGGCAGTTTACCGGTCAAGTTTTCTCCATTTTTTTTCCTTTTGAACATAATTATTTATTGCACCAACATGTGATTCACAAATACAACTATGGTGTTTTTTCTAACAATTGGCTCCCCATCGATTTCCATACAACTCCTTTGACACCCATCATTTGGGTCTAGAATTTTAGAATTCATTTTAAATTTCAGAAAAGAACTTGTTTGGTTGGCACGGAATTAGCCATAGAAATTCAATTTCAAATTCCATGTAATTGCGCTATAACTAACCCCAATTCCTCTCGATAAGTCATCATTTCTCTGAAATTGCCTCTCACTCTACAAATCCATGTGGTAGACAAACATTGTTTTTGAACAAGAAATTCAAATTAAACCAAATGAAATCCTATAAAAAAAATTGATTTCATTTAATTTCTACCAAAATGAAATGAAACGATGGTTGCCAAATGGGCTGTTAAAGAAATTGCCAGAAAGTCAATACAACACATAGTCTTTAAAATGAAAACATGGAAAGAAAAGGGCTCACAAAACATTACAAATAAGACTCGGATCAGAGTGATCCGGTCAAAACATGCTCAAAAAAATGCACAGACATCCACTCGCAAAATGAAACCAGCATCGCCAACTATAGTGTAGTGAATGGAGCTATTTCTCTTAATTAGGATCCTAGTGGTGATTAGGGTCATAGGTTGACCTTTATTTTTATCCATACCCTGATTTTCTGAAACATACATAGTTTGGTTAACAAACCCATTTAGATTTGGTTGTGCACATCATTTTGATGCAGAGAACCCATTTAGATAACCAAAACCTTGGCCGGTAACCCGTCCGGTCCTGTGCAGTCTTGTTATGTTCCATTTGCATCACCATCTATGGTGTGCCCACCTCTTGCTCTAATTGGAATCGCTTCAGCCGCCCTAAAGAAACGAAATATGGGGTGGATTGTAAGACTGCTACTTGTGTTATGCAGTAGTACTAGTAAAAAGTTAATTAACTGGGGCAGGATGGCCTGGCGTGTGACGGCAGCATTGCCGTGCGCATATGGTTTGGAACATACTCGATCGGTCATTCCATCATGTTTTTTCTGTTGTCTAGAATCGCTATCGATCAACTCCGCCGCGGGCGACCTGCTCAGTTGCTATTCGCTCTGGTATTACCGCTACAGCCCTTAGACTCACCATGAAATCCAAACACATCGTTTTTACACCACGCAAGTGTCCCCAGAACGGGCCGTTAATTCGTCCCTTATCGAGCCCGCCGATCGAGAGAGTATCGTGCGTAACTACACAAAAATGAATAAAATCCAAGAACCAATAATCACAAGGCAGCGGCGCACACAAAGACAGCGATCCATCGACACCCGACTGCCTATATAAACCCCTCGAAATCACACCCCGTTAGCACCCACAACGCGTGCATGCAACACTAGCTGGCTATAGTAAATCAAACTAAAGCAGCAAGCAGGAGCGATTTAATTAAGCAATGGCGAACGGTAAGCTTGCAGCCCTGGCCGTGCTCGTGATCCTGCTGCACGCGTCCGCGCACTGCGCGGCAGTCGTCCGGGCCTCACGGAAGGTGGACGGCGGCGGCGACGGCGGCACGCCGGCGGTGATGACGGAGAACGGGTTCGAGCGGGGCGGGAGTGGGGGCGGGCCGGCGGAGTGCGACGGGAAGTTCCACAGCGACAAGGACCTGCTGGTGGCCCTGTCCACGGTGTGGTACGCGGGCGGACGCCGGTGCTTCCACAAGATCCGCATCACGAGCGCGCAGACTGGGCGCAGCGTGGAGGCCACGGTCATTGACGAGTGCGACTCCCGGGGTGGCCGGTGCAAGAACAACATCGTGGACACGTCGCCGGCCGTCTGGCAGGCGCTCGGGCTCGACATCAACATCGGCGAGGTGCCTGTCACATGGTCCGACGTCTGAGCATCTGAGGTCGAATTGACCGCGCGCGGCCGGCGATTGGTCGTTTGAATAATACATTGGCCTCGTGCGAGCAGGCCGGGAGGGGTTCGTAGATCTGTTCTGTTGCTACGTCTTAGCTCTTGCTCCCGGTTGCTTGAGGAGAAACCTCAAAGATCACGGGAGAACTGTGTAATAATAACATTTCCTACATTAATAAATGTGATTTACTGCCGCCGCGAAAAAGAAGAAGAAGATTTAAAATGGGATATGAAAAGCTGAGTTTGATGGACCGTGTGGACTTTTTTTTCCTTGATCTCTCTATCCTTTCAGAGCTTCAATTCACTCCCAATCTCCATGCATGGGTTTGATGGACCGCGTAGACTTTTTTGAAATTTTCTTCATATTATTAGAATTTTCGCAAGATGGGGTGAAAATTGTCGGCACATCTTTCCATAACAAGGTGCTAAATATTTCAACACCCTGTATGAATCTTACATAATTCTTATCTGGGTACCTTAAAATGATTTTTTGAATTTCTTAGGAAGAAACTATCACACACTTTTAATTCAAATTTGAATTACTTTTAGGAAATCGCTAGAAATTCATTTATATGGGGAAAAGTATCGATATAGCTAGAAAATTCAAACCCTTCAGACACAACCACTTAAATATGTTCTAGTTTGTGCGAAAATTGTATAGGTGCCATTTCATACCATATACAGCGTACTTGCTTCACAAAAAAAATCATTTTTGCATTGAAAAAAATGGAAAATCATATTTTATGAGAAAGAGCATGTGATATTATTGTTCCAACATGTTAATAAATAGAAATGAAGACTTGAATAAAAAGAATCACATCATTTGGATTTTTTTTGAATTAGTTATCATTTTTGCAAGTTTCAGCAGTCTCCAGGGGGATCACCAGTGGCGGGTGTTTGCTAACAAACCCGCCACTCGTGACCCCACATCAGTGGCGGGCTGAGAAACCGGTCACTGGTGACCCCACATCAGTGGCGGGTGTTTAGACACGACCCGCCACTGGTGACCCTCTGCAGACCGCGGAAACTTGAAAATTCCTATCTAATTCATGAAAAATTAAACAAAGATGATTCTTTCTGCTAAGATCTTCATTATTATTGATTAACATGTTGGAACAAAAATATCACATGGTGTTCTGTAGAAAAAAATATTTACAACCAAGATAATCATCATATATGAAATAAATAAAAAGTAATTAGTTTTTCATACCAAAATCACTTATATTATTGCTTCATAATATAAAGCGTGAAAAGTGAAGAATTTACAAAAAAGAACCATTTTTTTATGAATTAGTTATGAATTTTATAATTTCAGCGCTCTCTAGTGGCTGTTTTCAGTTCAAACGGCCACGGGTGGTGTTGGGTCACCCGTGGCTGTTTTGAACATAGAACAGCACCGGTAACAACTGGGGAAATCCCCACTGAACACCTGTTGCTGTGGACGTGCACAACCACTAGTGGTGGAGCACCATTGGCGGTGGTTCTTTTGTCACCATTTCCACCCCCACTGGTGCTGGACCACCAGTGGCTGTGATTTGTTTTCCCCGCTCGAACCGCCATAGGAGTTCGTCCACGAGAGCTCTATTCTTGCATAGTGCATCTCCTTCCTATGTATGTGTTCGTGTTGTTTACTAGTCAGATGCGCATGCTAGCGTCTCTTCCCCAATAACTTCCGGTCAGGCCCCTATTGGGAGTTGCAGTGGTCGATGCTTGCAAGTAAGTTTCGTGTTCTTGGTGAAGTCTCGGCTGCCCATTGCCCTTCGTCGGCACAGTCAGCACACTACACTTCGCACAGTTCTCAGGGTCATCATGGCTCTTGAGCTCGCAGTCAAGGTTCGTGTTTGTGGTCTAGACTCGGTGTCGCGACGCCCTTCGATAGCCTTTATGGACTAGCTCGCAGTGATGGCATATTCTTCGGCCGGCAAGGTTGAGATCTGCAGCGTTGTCTCGTTGTGTGACGCCCTTCGACTAGATGCACTGGGTAACAACACTCGTTGACTAGTTGGTGCTTGGATCCACTTGGCCGCTGACCAAGCGGGTGGAGATTGTGCAACCGGTACTCGCTTTTCGACGACGTCAGAGGCACTCCTCTCGTGCATGTCGGAGATCGCTTCTTCGGTGGTAGCTAGTCTAGTCCAGTTTGTGTTTGGGCAGTTTCTATCTACCTTTCCCCCCTATTGTAATATTCCAGTTCTTTGGAATAATATATTCAGGTAGTGTACCTATGTATGTATACCCATCGAGATTAGCAACCACACTGACACTTGACTCGACCGAGACACACATGTGAGCCATCTCGTCGATCCGCGCGAGGCCAGAACGCGCGCTGGTCGCCACCTGGCTGGTTAAAAAAACAAAAAACAAAAGGAGCACCTTCTTGGGCGCGGTTAAGACCACCGGTGAACAAATATGAAAAAATTAGGATTCAAATATGCAGTTAATAGAATTCGGATCGAGTTGACACACCTAGCGTAGTTATAAGACTTATGGTGCATTTTACTCTACTGCAAATTCAAATACATGCATGCAGGCGATGCAAATCAGTATTACCGTATTATTTTGGTTGTGACGTGCTGGCCCTCCCCTAAAAGCCGAGCGTATTCTTAAACCCCATGTAACCAACTCAAGTACGGGAGAACGGGAGAAATCTGTTGTTTGATGTCCATATACATTCTGGCTTGACCTGGCTCGATTAAATTCTATTGATCGCTATAATGTACCGAGCAAAACACACCGAGGAAGATTGATGGGCGATGTACACTTATAGCAATCTCCATGACTATGTTCAGAGATACAATTATAAAAAGTCCAATTATTTCTACGATACACTAATCAATTATGATTGGGCCTGCATAGGCCTCAAACGGTTTCGTTGCTAGCCCATTAGGTGGATAAATCCAACACATTAAATCTTAATCATTAAATATGAGATCTGACCGAAAAAATAATTCGGATGATATGGATCAATGTGATGCCTCGCCTCAGAACCTCTGATATTGCTTTTAGTATATAATAGATAGATTAGGGTCATGGGTTGACCTTTTATTTTTATCCATACCTTGATTTTTTGAAATATACATTTTTCTGCGTAACATTCAAACCCATTTAGATTTGACCGTGTGCGTCATTTTTACTGCTACCTGTGTTATGCAGTACTAGTTTGTCGTACCGGGGGCCCTCGGGGTCCCACTGTTGCTGAATGTGTGGGTCGTGACGGCCATTACCCGCAGGGCGAGCTACCCGGGCAAGACAAGCCCGGGAGGTTCATGCCTGGCAAGTCTTGGGCAGGCTGCCCCACAAGCAGCCTGTCTCCCGCAAGCAGGACGCCGCAGCGAGCCGTACCCACAACGGGGCTCTCCCCCGCAAACTACCCCGACCCCGACTGGTGTGTAAAGGAGGTTGTATTCAAGACAGAGCATTAAATGAACGGGCAGCCTAAAGTGGTGGGTCTATTCCACTGCAGTTAGCCTACGGCGGTGATCCTAGTGCACGTTTTTATTACTGTAAGCAGTAGATCGGCATTTGCAGAGTTAATTTCACAAAAGCACTACTCTAGGGGCTAGAGTTTCACGGAGTTACCACCTCAGAGGCTTGCATCAGTTTGCAACTACTCTAAGGACAATAACTATCAGTTTGCCCAAATCTCGCTGATTAGTGCATTTGACAGCAGAATTGACAAGTTGAGACCACTTGTAAGATCCTACGTGGCATCCAATTTATCCATTTAGCCCCTTGTTATTTCCATTAATTTTCTTTTCTCCTTTCTTCCCCTTCTCCGGCCACCTCGCCGGTGCTGACAAGGCCCCTGCCCGTGCCCGCACCGCCTCCCCGTGCCCGTGCCTGGATGCCCGCGCCCGCGCAGCCTCCCCGCGCCCGTGCCCCCTGCTCGCGCCCGCGCCGCCTCTCCGCGCCCATGCCCGGCTGCCCGCGCCGCCTCCCCTCGCCCGTGCCCGCCTCCCCGCGCCCATGCCCTGCCTCCCGCGCCAGTGCCCGGCTGCCACCTGCCTGCGCCGCCTCCCCGCACCTACGCCACCTGCCCACACGGCCTCCCGTGGAGCTGCTGCTCCCTAAGGAAGACGATGGGTCAAGAAGAAAAAGGTCAGGGTCCTTTTTGAAAATGGCAAAGACCTTACACGTGGGTCCAACTTGTCAGTTCTGCTGTCAAATGCACTAATCCGTGAGATTTGGGCAAACTGATAGTTATTGTCCGTAGAGTAGTGGCAAACTGATGCGAACCTCTGAGGTGGTAACTCCGTGAAATCCTAACCCCTAGAGTAGTGGTTTTGTGAAATTTACTTGCATTTGCATGGGGCACAACGTGGCTCCAGATGAGCTACTTTTCTTGTTCACTCGACACGCAAGTAGCTAGCGTGTCAGCTGTATAGCGTGGCACCTGTGGTATCCCTTGTTTATAAAATGAGGACCAAGGCCACCAGTAGAGGGAATTTTTACAGTACCCTGCTACTCCTTTGGAGTAGGTGGGAGTACCACTCAAATCTGACCATTGGATTAAAAAGGGCAGTTTAGTTATTATCTCTCGTGTCTACATCTAAATCCCGATGAAATCGTACATCTCGTTGAAGAACCGCTCGCCGCCGCCGGGCACATCTTCGTCGTCTCATTCACGCCGCCGCTGCTGATATTCCCTGCATAAACGCTTTGGGTGCACCCTCTTGCATCCACCTCGCCGGACCGGTCGCTGTGCTGGTGCGAGATGCGTGGAACTCGATCCAGCACATAAGGAGAGATCCGCTTTGGGATCCTTCCATGCCCCGGTCATCGCAGCTTGATTAATCGATGCCTCATAAACTAGTTGGAAACCTGATCCTCCAGTGCAGGCGGAATATGATCGCCTGTGTCACCTTATATGAATCATTAACGAGGATTATTAGCATCCTTGTATGGAGTATTTGCCATTGAAATTACGTTTTACCCTCAAATTCAAAGTACTCCATAGATTTTTCATACGGTACTCCATCCTACACGTGTTGGAGTGCCATTTAAAATCATCCGTCCGATCAAAAGAAATAGATGGTCCATATTAATTAGGGGGTACTGTAAAAGAGCTCGCAGTAGAAGGGTTGGATTCTAGATCACTAGACACTCAGCAGTACAAGTAGCATACCATGGGAACTAACCCGGCAACCCGTAATCTATTCAAAACCAAGAAAATACAAATCAAGGGCATAACGTAGGGTTTTACATTTCCGAGTGGCCCGAACCTGGGTAAACATCTCCGTGGAACGCTTCGTGTTTTTAGCCAAGCTAGCCGGTGTTTGCCGGAGCGATCCCCACAGCCTACAACCGAACCAAAAAAGAGGTGCTCGTCATCCCGGCGTCTGAGTTTCGGGCTCCAAAATAGTTAAAAGTTACTTCACATGGGCAGGATGGCCTAGCGTGTGACGGCAGCTTTGCCGTGCGCATATGGTTTGGAACATACTCGATCGGTCATTCCATAGTGTTTTTTCTGTTGTCTGTAATCGCTATCCATCAAGTCCGCCGCGGGCGACCTGCTCAGTTGCTATTCGCTCTGGTATTACCGCTAGAGCACTTAGATGCACCATGAAAACCAAACACATCGTTTTTGCACCACGCAAGTGTCCCACAAAACTGGCCGTTAATTCGTCCCTTATCGAGCACACCGATCGAGAGAGTATCGTGCGTAACTACACAAAAATGAATAAAAACCAAGGACCAATGATCACAAGGCAGCGGCGCACACGAAGACAGCGATCCATCGACGCCCGCCTGCCTATATAACCCCCTCGAAATCACACCCCTTAGGCACCCACGGCGCGTGCATGCAACGCTAGCTAGCTATACATAGTAAGCGAACTAAGCAGCAAGGCAGGAGCGAATTACTACTTGGCAATGGCGAACGGTAAGCTTGCTGCCCTGGCCGTGCTGGTGATCCTGCTGCACGCGTCGATGCACTGCGCGGCCGTCCTCCGGCCGTCACGGAAGGTGGACGGCGGCGGCGACGGCGGCATGCGGGCGGTGATGACGGAGAACGGGTTCGAGCGGGGCGGGAGCGGGGGCGGGCCGGCAGAGTGCGACGGGAAGTTCCACAGCGACAAGGACCTGCTGGTGGCCCTGCCCACGGCGTCGTACGCGGGCGGACGCCGGTGCTTCCAAAAGATCCGCATCACGAGCGCGCAGACCGGCCGAACCGTGGAGGCCACGGTCGTGGACGAGTGCGAATGCAAGGGCAACATCGTGGACACGTCACCGGCCGTGTGGAAGGCACTCGGGCTCGACACCAACATCGGCGAGGTGCCCGTCACGTGGTCCGACGCCTGAACTAATTAACCTCGCGGGGCGATCGGTCGTTGAATAATACATACGAAGTATATTGGCCCCGTGGGAGCAGGCCGGGAGGGGTTCGTAGATCTGTTCTGTTGCTACGTAGCTCTAGCTCCCGGTTTGCTAGAGGAGAAACCTCAAAGATCACGGTAGAACTGTGTAATAATAATATTTCCTGCATTAATAAATGCGATTTACTGTCGCCGAACAAAAAGAAGAAGATTTTATACGGGCTACTATGAACAGCTGAGTTGGATGGACCGTATAGATTTGTTTTCCTTGATCTCTCTATCCTTTGTGATAGCTTCAATTCACTCCCAATCTCCATGCATGCGTATAGCTGTACCGCTGTGCTGGTAGATCTATGAAGCTACAACAATTCTTCGTCTCTCAGTGTTCTCAAAAAATCGTGTGAAATGATTATAGGAGCAGTATAATAATAAACACATCAGAAATACTGAATTGGTAACTTAATTTGAAAGACGTAGCTTGAAAACATTGAATTTATGCAGATTCACCAAATGATCGCTCTGGACAATCTTATTCTCTCTCCAGCTAACGGGGTATAGCTAGCTAGGATGAAGAATTACTACTCCGTACTACTGCAATCATCATGCAATCCTCTACCATAAGTTAACGTTTATAAGTTTGTCTTTCACCAGCACACTCCAAATTCCTGGTGGTAAAGATGATGAGAGAAACCAAATGTCTTAATTTCTCTGAACATCCTAAAACAGTATGGTCAAATTTTAGATGCTTAATCAAAGGATGATTATAAGCGAGCAAATGAATATTTGGCTGAAAATAGTTTCAAATTTGATTTCCATCTTGGCAATTTGTGAGATGTTTTTTTTGTAAACTGTTGAGGAATACTTATTTGTATGTTGACAATCAAGAGGAAGTTCATATTTTGTTTAACGGAAATTGAGTGGGCGACTGGGCGCATATTTTGAAAATCGTGTGCAACTTTAGGAATATTGGACAAACTTCAGAACTAAAAGTTGCACAAAATTTGAAATTGTACCATCACAATGTGCTATTTAGTCTATTTAAAAATATTATTTATCAGCCCACTTAGAAATACATATCCATTTGTTTAGTTAGGATATGCACATACCAGTGTGACATTGATAATTATCACATCCTTTTTTGTAACACGAGGGGAAGTACAGCATATCCAGAATAGCATATGATTATTTATCACAACACAACAAAGCACCAGTATTTCGACTGGTACCGACGACAACCACACGTACGCACGTGTGACACTTACAAAAGTAAAGATAAACCTGCACTACTATCCATAGAGAAGTACGGAGTAGTTTATTCTGAAGCTACGTACTCGACCAAGCAGTGTACCTACTATACGTACGTACCCATCGAGATTAGCAAACACTTGACTCGATCGAGACATATATATGAGCAGTCTCGTCGATCCGCGCGATCATCGGCTCCGCCGGAACGCGCTGCTCGCCGGCTGGCTGGCCGGCGGCGGACGTACGGTTCAAATCAATTCAGGCGTCGGACCAGGTGACGGGCACCTCGCCGATGTTACTGTCGAGCCCGAGAGCCTTCCAGACGGCTTCGGAGGTGTCGACGATGTTGTCCTTGCAGCCGTGCCTGGAGTCGCACTCGTCCACGACCTTGGCCTCCACGGTGCGCCCGTTGTGCTTGCTGGTGATGCGGATCGTGTGGTGGCACCGCTTGCCCCCGGCGTACCAGCGCGTGGACAGCGCCACGATCATGTCCTTGTTGCTGTGGAACTTGCCGTCGCATGCCGCCGGCCCGCCGCCGTCCTGGCCCTTCTGGAACCCGTTCACCGTCATCACGGCCGGGGTGCCGCCGCCGCCGCCTGCGCCCGGCTTCGGGCAGTGTGGGGGGCGCTCCTTGTGGTGCCCCTGCGTGCCGGGCGCGGAGTCGGCGGCGGCGTCGGGGCCGCACGGGTCGGGCTGCTTCTTGCCGCCGTGGTGGTGCCGGGCCACGGCGACGCACGACACCTGCAGCAGGATCAAAAGCGCGGCCACCACCGCGAGCTTGGCGTTCGACCCCATTACTACGGAGTAGTACTAAGCTAAGCTAGCTCCTGTGCCTCCTGCCTGCGCGCTTGCTGAGCTTTAGGGAGCGATATATGTTGTAGCTGGATCGTGGAGTTCGTTTATATATATAGGCGCGAGTGCTTCAGGCCCGGCCGAGCAATGAGTTGCCGAGAATCTGTGGCTCTTGTTTTGTAGATGAGCACGATACCCTTCCGGTATGGTCGATAGGATGGTGGCGACGTGTCTTTTGGATCTGGTTACGTCGATAAATTTACAGCGGTAATAACCGAGGGAAAGAAACAGAGCACGGGTCAGTGTCAGAGAGGTGGTATCAGTTTTACTACTTCCGACCGATCAGCAAGGGGAAATCCAAGATTCGGAATGATTAACTGTCTACGAGGAATCCGGTAGGATGACCGGATCGATGACACGAGGCGAGTGGAGCTGAGGTTTGTACTAAGGGGAAAATTCAAGATTCGGGATGATTAACTCTACAAGGAATCTGGTAGGATGACCGGATCTATGACACGAGGCGAGGGGAGCTAAGGTGTGTCCAATGTTTGTGCAAGTGCTCGTCCGTCCCGAAACAAGTGACGTGGATTTGCATTAAAATGTATACAAATTCAAGTCACTTGTTTTCGAACGGAGGTACTTCATCCATCTAACAAAACATGTTTCAAATTTGTTAAAATTTGGATGTATCTAGTAGAGGTGAAACATGATGACCCTCAAGATACCCTTTAACCCTTCTTAGTTCAACCAAATGAACTAACAATTTAAAATGACACAACTTTTTGAAAAACTAATTCATTTGGTTGAACTAAGGAGGGTCAAAGGGTATCCTGAGGGTCAAAAATTTGCAGCTCTACTATCTAGACATGACTTAGTGTATAGATATATTTAAATTTGGTCAAAGTTGAGACATTCTTTGTTGGATGGAGGGAGAAGTATATTTTTGTCCCTTGATCGACAGAAATGGTTCGTAAACTCAGATACATTGAGTCTTTTGGTTGGCAAAATGAGATAGTTTTGATCTCTTTCAGATTCAACCGGCATTGACTGGTTTTGACTTCATGTGACATGTTTTTCCATGAACTTTACCACGTGGCTGCCGCCACACTCCACGTGTCCGCTCGTTGCCTCCTTGCAACTTCCCTCCCCTGCGGGGGCATGTGCATTCCATTGGTGTTCGTGTTCGAGTTTGGTGGCTCGGAGGTGGGCGTTGTGTACGACCGGTTCGTCGAGGAGTCGTCTTTCATACGGTCTTGATTAGTGACTAGGTGATTCCAACGAAGCTAGTCGATGTCCTAGGCTTGTGTTTCCTTGATGAGTGCAGCGAGAACAAGTCTGACATGCTGAAGTTCGACACCGTAGCGATTCCGCCATTGATGGCGGTGCCTTATGCGCGATGATAGAGGCAAAATCGATGTGGCTCGGAGACCCTCGGTGATGACCCATCGGGTGGATCTCCAAGTTGGTTACGCTGTAGACATGTGCGGCGTGGTGGTGGTGGTGGTGTCTGTGACCATAATGAGTGACTGACACTAGGCCGACATTGACGTGCATCGCACGGTGAGGCACACACCAGCCATCACGAGGAAAACAGCACCACGTGAAGTCATACCAACTGAATCGAAAAAGGGACCAAAACTATCCGGTTTTACGAACCGATGAAATAAATATATGCAAATTCGAGTCTATTGACCATTGATTAAATTGAGAGACAAAAATATAATTCTCTCCGTAGTTTTTGCAGCTGAATGTTTTTCTGTACCCCAGAAGGAAAAGGCTAGTTTTTTTCTCGTGATGTCTGCACTATTTTTTCGTCATGCATATTGTGTCGGTGTTTTCCTTCTATTTATCGCTTGGTCTGGGCCTCTTAGGATGGTGGCTGGGTTGCACATTGTAGTATGCTTGTTTCTGTCACGCGTGATGCATAGGTGTTGGACACTTATGTGCCAAGCTAGCTGGATTGGGGAAGAAAACAATGGGACTAATGATGCCCCTTCTCAGATATATTTCAAAAATCTCCATGAACCGGAATAAAATCTGAACAAAACAAAATCAATTGATGTTTCGTTCCGGCTCAGTTCAGATTCTGTTCTCATTCATCAAATTTCAAAAATCTGAGAAGAGACCTGACTTAGGCTCTGCAGCTTCCATGCCATAGTTTTTTTTTTCCAAGCATTGGGCTGCTTTGCTTGAGTTGAGTTGCTACTTGCATGTGTGTGTTGTTGGGTTTAGTCCCACGTCGGAAATTGACTGTGGGGGAGCATAACATATAAGGTGGAGCAAACCTCACCTATTGGATCGGTCTTTTGGGTTAAGTTAGGCTCGATGCTTTATATGTTGTGGGCTCTTGTGGACCTGGACCGGTAAGGCATCAGCTCATGTATGAGAAGTTGGGCCGAACCGCTGTGCGCTCTAACAATTGGTATCAGAGCCTCGTGGTTGATCTCTTAGTAACGGGAGATCAAGGTCCATGGTTGGAAAAAAAAACTAACATCTCCAGATGACAGGGGAGCCCGTTTAGCCCGATGTGTGACGGGAGAGAATGTTGGGTTTAGTCCCACATCGGAAATTTACTGTGAGGGAGCACAACATATAAGGTGGAACAAATCTCACCTATTGGATCGGTCTTTTGGGTTGAGTTAGACTCGATGCCTTATATGTTGTGGGCTCTTGTGGACCTGGGCCGATAAGGAATCAGCTCATGTATGAGTAGTTGGGCCGAACCGCTGTGCGATCTAACATATGTGCCTTCGTTCGTGTTCACTTTGCACTGATGGCCGATTCCGTGGAGTATCGAGGTTAGCAAAAGTTTCACCCGCAATCTCCTGGTTTGATTTCCCTCGCCCAAGTATTATACATCTATTTTGGTTGATGATATAACCTTTTAAAACATGCAATAAGGAGGTATTTACTGTTAAAAAAAGGAGATGAACACCTAGATTTGAACTTCAGATTTGTACATATATTTGATGAATCAAGAAAGATGAACACGATTCATTTTTTCAAGAATATTTCGTACTACTGAATTGTACCCGGAGTTACACGGCTTTCAGTTTGGATGATTATAGAAAGCACTAACGACACATCGGACACACCAATAACTAGACTTGTCTCCTGCTCACGCGGTCATCCCACACGATTAATCAAATTGAATCTTGGCGTTTTTTTTCCTTCTCCTGCTCGCAGTAGTAATAATTGCTGATTCCATCTGTCCGTCTCAGTTATTACCGTTGTAACATTAACGACACCATGCGATCCAAAGAAACATCGTTGCCAATTGCCATCTTGTATCGAGGTCATCGGAAGGGAATAATAGCACGCGTCTGCAAAAGACAAAAAAAAAAGAAACGGAGAGGAGTAGAACACATGAACAAGAGCGACACAATTAAGGCCGCTGCACATGTGTGTGATCGGGTACGGCAATCGGCAAACCCCGTGCTTGGCCTGCAGCCCGCGCGCCTATATATATATAAACTCCTCATGCCAGCCGCAGATCGCTAATTAAGCGCCAGGCTAAGCAAGAAGGAGCTAGCTTAGAGATGGCGAACGGCAAGCTCGCGGTCCTGGCCATGCTGGCGATCATCCTGCTGCTGCAGGCGTTGGGCGGCGCCGTCGCCCGTCACCACCACGGCGCCAAGCGGCCAGACCGGTGCGACGGCGGCGGCCACGACGCCAACGATGACTCCGTGCTGAGCATTCTGCGGCACAGGGAGCGCCACCGCTGCCGCCCGTCGCCGGCACGCCATGGCACCCCTGCCGTGATGACGGCGAACGGGTTCCAGAGGGGCCAGGACGGCGGCGGGCCAGCGGCGTGCGACGGCAAGTTCCACAGCGACCACGACCTTGTCGTGGCGCTGTCCACGCGGTGGTACGCCGGCGGGCGCCGCTGCCACGGCGCCGGGATCCGCATCACGAGCAAGCACAGCGGGCGCTCCGTGGTGGCCAGGGTCGTGGACGAGTGCGACTCCAGGCGTGGGTGCAAGAACAACATCGTGGACACCTCCGCCGCCGTCTGGAAGGCGCTGGGACTCGACGTCAGCATCGGCGAGGCCCCCGTCACCTGGTCCGACGCCTGAGTTCTGTCTGACCCATCGATCGAGTCAAGTGTCAGTGTCAGTGTCAGCGTCAAGTGTCGTTGCTAATTAATCAGCTAATCTCGATTAGGTTTCCTTGGTCGAGAAGCAGAATAAACTAATCTTGTCTGTGGATGGTAGGGCGGATTTATCCTGCAAGGGTGTCCAAATCTCAGATGTACCTGCTGTCGTGGTCAGTCTCTGTTCAATGTTGGTGTGTTCTGTTATGGAATAACTAAGTTGTTCTATTATTATTCTGCCTACATTGTGCTAGTCATTTGGTTGTCCTACTCATTTGGTTGTACTACCTCTGTCATGTATCATGTGACCAATGGCACGGAAATGGTAGTTAAACATACGGAGTTATTTCTGAATCGTGTAACTTACTGCTACTTGGACGCCATGACTTATAAAGTTCGGAGTAAATTCCACTTTTTACCTCCTAGTTGTTAGTTTGTGAGATTGATTGTACTATTTAAATTGTTCCGTCATTTTTACCTTGTATTTTTGAATATGAGAAAAAAATACGCCATTTTGGTATGTGTCACAAAACTACAAGCTAGACCACATGCCACGATGTTGTCAAACGCAAAATCGTCATATCAAATTATGTTTATTTTGTCATAGTATGTGGATTTTGACTAAATTTTGTTAAATATAGGCCATCTGGTGTCAGAATTTGACAAAATGTAGCACGATTTAAAGAACTCTGTACTACATAATTTAGCATAATTTAATTATTACATCTGAAATGCCCGGCGAGTCAGTTACCACGTCATCTTGATATTTGGTCCGGCTTGTCAGCGTGGACAAGTAAAAAAATATTACAAATGTTGTCAAGATTCCAACTAAGGGGTAAAATGTAGCTAGATTTTCTAAATGATGTTAAATCCTTCAAAAGAATCACAATTGAGGAGAAAAATGGTGAAATTCACTCTAAAGTCATTCCATAAGAAAATTGCGCAGTTTTAGTTTTGAAGTATGCTCTACAGGATGTTTGCACGGTTACAAACGATTTGAAAAAGTGTGCAACTACCCTTTTTTAACGGAAAAGTGTGCAACTAGTTAATTTCAAATGGATACAGAATTAACGTTGGTGATAAAAGAAGTTAAAGAATTTATTAACACTCACGGTTGTTGACTCACATAAGATTCTTCTCAGCTAACTTAAAAAACAGATGCCCCAATACATTTAGACGCCAATTTATATGGAAATTTTAGTATCATATGGTAATCTAATTTGACTATTTTGCCCGAATATTTTTATCTTCGCCGAAGCTGTTTTGTCCGACTATTAGTTTGGTCCAATCAACGTCATTAAGCATCTAAACTCTGACCATGTTTTGATAGCGTTTGAATAATACTAACATGAGAGATTAAGACATTTGGTTGCTCATCATCTTTATCATCTGAAATTATTAGGATAGTGTATTGATTCTCTAATTAATCTCCATTTTAGTCCAGAAATATATAGCCCGTGATTCGTGAACATCATCTGATTCGTGAACATCATCTGATGCTCGAAGTGTATGAGAATTGTGATGGATTTACCTTGAGAGTAGCCATGCGTATATCGTTAGCTGGAGAGAGAACTAAATTATGCAGAAAGATCAATATCTTGATCTGCCTAGCCTAGTTAGTTCGGGTAGTTTCAAGCCGCACCCGGTCGACAAAAGCTGGAGTACTAGCTAGTACTTGATTCATGATAAGATGGGTATCACTTTTGAGCATTTCTCATGGTTCGCTAACACTGACAGTATCACAGCAGACATCATTTCGACAGCTACGCAGACACGTGAGTGGAACTGTATAAAAACAGGGAAAGAAAAACAGACACGCAGGATTCATTCAACTCTTTTCTTCAGACACCTTAATGTGCCACGTGGTATACATAAACCCAACCCAATTATCATCGCATTATGCAACGTAAAAACAAAGCCGTACGTTTATTACGCTAGCAACGTAAAAACAGTCGTCGTGAAACGAGATCGATCGAGACCGCTGTCACGCTCGCTGCGAGTGCCGGCGCCCCACGGCCTCCCGCGCGGTTAAATTCGATCTCAGGCGTCGGACCACGTGACGGGCACCTCGCCGACGCTGGTGTCGAGCCCCAGCGCCTTCCAGACGGCGGGCGAAGTGTCCACGATGTTGTCTTAAAGTATAAGTGGATGGTTCTTCACGTGTGGCTCCCGCAGGTCTAAACGGCTAAACATGGATCGAAAAAGTACGCTACAATTTAATTGCGGCAACCGGGTCTCAAACTCGAGACCTTTTGGTTCTGATACCATGAAAAGCTTCATGCGCTAGTCAACGCAGCCAAAAAACCGATCCAATGAAAAAAAAAATAGCAATGCACTTATATTTCAACATCTTGCATCAGCCGTGCCGGGAATTTGCACTCGTCCACGACCCGGGCCTCCACGCTGCGGCCGGTCCGCGCGCTCGTGATGCGGATCGCGCGCTGGCACCGGCGCCCGCCCGAGTACCACCCGGAGGACAGGGCCACCAGCAGGTCCTTGTCGCCGTGGTACTTCCCGTCGCATTCCGCCGGCCCGCCCCCGCTCTCCCCCGGCTCGAACCCGTTCACCGTCATCACCGCCGCCGTGCTGCCGCCGCCGCCGTCCACCTTCCGTGACGGCCGGGCGCCGGCGCAGTGCGCCGACGCGTGCAGTAGGATACTAGGATCACCAGCACGGCCAGGGCTGCAAGCTTAGGGCTCGCCATTAAGCAATTCTTGCTTCGTTTGCTAGCGTTGCATGCACAGCACGCTGGTGGCTGCTTATGGAGCGTGTGTGTGGTTCGAGTGGTTTATATAGGCGCGCATGGATGGATCAGTCGCTGTCTTCGTGTGCGCCGCTGCCTTGTGATCATTGGTCCTTGGTGTTTATTCATTTTTGTGTAGTTACGCACGATACGCTCTCGATCGGTGTGCTCGTTAAGGGACGAATTAACGGCTCGTTCTGGGCATACTTGTGCGTGGTGTAAAAACGATCTGTTTGGATTTCACGGTGTGGCTAAGTGTTAACAGCGGTAATATCGGAGCGATTAGCAACTGAGCAGGTCGCCCGCGACGGAGTTGATAGCGATTCAAGCCCACGGAACTGACCATCATTAAGCCATGTATGTTACTCCTAGTTAAAAATTACTGAGCCGTCGCTTTGTTTCATAGTACTGGTCCATCCAGTCCCTGTTAACTACCCAATTTAATTAACAACAGTAGTTGTCTTTGAATTAAAAAATTTTACGAGCAATCTCACGATTACATTTGTCCAGCGCATAGCTTAGGATAGAATATATACGATCAGCAATAGGTGTACGCTTTTATCATCAGAGAATAAGAATATGATTAGTTCACAAACCCAACTAACCAACATAATATGGGCATATCCAATGAAAACTATATTTCAAACAATTTTCAAAGAAAAATCACGTGTTTTATACCTGTATAAAATTTCAAGTCCAAATTCAGTCACGCTTAGCATAAGGGAAAAACCAAAATTCAGCATGGATAGTGAATATCCATTTTTGGCACTATTTATTTGTAAGTTTCTCTTTTCAATTTCTTCCAAATGCAAGTGAGTTTTGATTTGAAATTTTGCACCCTTTGTAGATTTTGTTTGTAAAACTTCTAAACATGATTTCTACGAAGTTTGCATAGTTTGCACTGTAAGAGTGGATTTCACCTCATATTTTGCAACATAATATAATAAGTGATATAAAAAATCTTGATCAAGCTTCTGACCGGCAAATATAAAAGAACAAAGTTTTGCTACGCTATGTGTGTCTAACTACAAGTACCAGTCAGTCGATGTCATTCTCTCAAGAAAATAAATAAATAAAACTAAGCCAATGTGGTATTTCGAGGCCAAATTCATGATTCATACATCAGCACTAATACCTCTTCATATGGGGGAATGACAATTGTTGTCCGGTTTCGACAATTGAGGCACGAAAGGTATACGTAAGAAGTTAAGGAACCATTTGTATACTTTTTGACAAGTTGAGGACAAAAAAATATATTTTTCTCTTCGGGAAAGGATATGAGTCATCCAATCTAAGATAGCCAATAGACACATTTTCTTTTAATGTAGCGTTTTTTAGTTCGTAACAACACACACTGCGGTGCTAGTTTAACCAGAAACCTACAATAGCCAATGTCACCGTTAAGCTCATTTTATACCCCGATTTGAGCTTGTTTGGGCTTGGGGGTAACATTTTTTTTTTCTGATTAAATCATCTCTTTACAGTAGCAGCTATAACTAATTTTACTCAGCGATATCGTATATCGGAACAACAACTCAAACTTAGGAAACTACAGTACTTACGTCGAATTCGTTGAACATATCTCCTGAAGTCCTGATTCAAACGAGCAGCGAATCATTTGCGAAATCGAGTATAATGGAAGGGAATCCAGAAATCAGAAATAAACTGCAGTATTTCCGTAGAATTGGTTGAACATAGCCACATACTCCTGAAGTCCTGATTCAAACGAGTTGCGAATTTTTTGCGAAATCGAGTAGTAGAACGGAAGGGAATCCAGAAATCGGAAATAAAATGTTCAAGCAAATGCTCCCGGTTTCGCAATTCTCGAACCAAAATCTGCTCGCGCGCCTTCGTCCCCCAACCCACCCATCAGGCCATCACCAAGGCCCGCCTTGGCTAAAACCCCTCTTCATGTTCCTCCTTCGAGCCACCGCCACCACCCCGCTCCACCTGCTCCGATGCCACCCGCTCCCCTCGCCTAAAACCCTAGCCACCACGCTCGCACACCCGCCCCCGCTCCTCCTCCGCCCCCGCCTATACTCGTCGGCCTCCCCCCGCCGCCGCTCAATCACCGCCACCCCCTCTGTCGCCAAATCCAGCGAGAAGAAGCCGCCCGCGAGACCGAAGAGGGCGGAGGCTGTGCTGCCACTAGCCGCGGCCAACGCGGGAGCGGAAGCCATGTCGTCCTCGGGCGGCGCCGGGGGGAAGCGCTCCGTGGCGGATGTGCTCATGGGGAACGCGCGGGACGCCGCCAGGAAGGCGAAGAAGGGGGCCGCGGGCGCCTCCGGGGCGGCGCCGTCCCCGAAGAAGCCCAGGGCGAAGACCACCGCCCAGGGCGACGACGCGGCTGTCGAGCAGGCGGTGGCGGAGAAGCCGCCTTCGCCGGCGAAGTCAAAGCGCCCGTTGTCCCCAGCTAAGGCCAAGTCCCAGGCTGAGACCTCGCCTGCCGAGAAGAAGAGGTCGCCGTCGCCCACGAGGTCCAAAAAGCTAGCCGCGGCCCCTAAATTGGAGGCCGAGGAGAAGCCCCCTTCACCAAAGAGGTTGAAAACCCTAGCGGCTAAATCTGACGCCAAGCTCTCTGACGACGCCCTTCTCTCGCAGTCTGACGAGAAGCAAAAGAGGACATCCCCATCGCCGACCAAGGCTAAAGGCCAAGCGTCCCAATCCGAAGATAAGACGAGGCCCTCATCACCGAAGAAGAGCAAAACCTCAAATGCCACCAAGTCCGAGGAGAGGAATACCACTTTTGAGCTCAAGAAGAAAGGCAGTGAATTTGATCCCATGGCTGCTGCCTATTGGAAGCCCACTGAGCCTGTGCCCTTCCTGTTCCTGGCTCAGGCGCTTGATCTCATCTCCAACGAGTCTGGCCGGATTGTCATTACAGAGATCCTGTCGAATGTGTTCCGGACGATTATTGCCACCACACCAGAAGATCTCCTTGCGACAGTATACCTCTCAGCCAACCGGATTGCGCCACCCCATGAGGGGATTGAGCTTGGAATTGGGGACGCATCAATCATTCGTGCACTTGCTGAAGCATATGGTCGCAAAGAGGAGCATGTCAAGAAGAACCTCAAGGTTGTGAGATTTTGATATTTATGCACGTGCACTGAGCAACATCAATGGAATCTGAGGCATAAATTGATTGCTTTATTTATCTTCGTTATTTTAGGAATTGGGAGATTTGGGGCTTGTGGCGAAAGCAAGCAGGTTGTCACAGAAGATGATGTACAAGCCAAAACCACTGACAATAGCACGTGTGCTTGATACCTTTCGGACAATTGCCAAGGTTATATCGTTTGCCATTATTCTCAACTGAAACAGTCAAAATTTATCCTTATTGAGACTGGATAATCCACAACCTGAAATTGGAATTTATTTTGGGTTGGTATTGGAATGCTTAATTATCAGAAGTAAACCTACACTGATTAGTAATCGATTAGGTTAGGGAGTGAATGATCTGGTTCCAGAACGCTCGCCACTTCAGAAATCATTTAGGAAGAATATTGTTTTTTACAGGAGTCCGGCAAAGATAGTCAAGATAAGAAAAGAAGTCATATCAAAGGACTTCTTGTTGCTGCAACAGACTGTGAACCTCAATATATTATACGCCTTCTTCAGGTAAATATTGTAATGTTGACTTAAATGCGCTTGGTTAGTGTGCATATATGTTCTTGGCCAGAAACTCCTGAACCGTCACTTGTTGCAGTCAAAGATGCGTATTGGCTTGGCAGAGAAAACTGTCCAAATGGCTCTTGGGCAAGCTGCTGTATATTCTGAAGAAGGATCCCCGCCAGCAAAAGTTCAATCACCCTTTGAAGAGGTTGCTACACATTTCTTTACTTACAATTCTAGACTTTTACATTGTTTTATTTGAGTGGATAGGTATTGAATACTTTACGTTGTCTGCATGCTATTGCAGCTTTACTAATTTGATCTACTCCGTAGTGTGCTATAACTTATAATGCAACACATGACGCAAAAACTTCTACGAGTTCCGTTTAGCAACGTGCTGGATTCAAATATGTTCATCCCTGTTGTTCCTATCAGGGTACCAGCCTTTGAATAATAAATGTGATGTTGCTACCTTGGAAATGGTCAGTATTCACAGGAAAGATAAATATCTCTATCACCACGGGCTGTTAATCCTTCTCTAGTGGCTCCATGTAATTACCACTTAATCTTGTTCACACTAGAGAAATAGGAATCTATATATCTGAACATTCCTGAGTTGCCTTTGACGTTGTGAACTGAGATTGTTCTCTCCGGAGTATTCATCCTAGCATTTATGGGGAGGGTTATCAATGTTCCATGCATGGCCAATATATTTTCATACCATCTCCAATTCTTGATATAGGGTGTATTTTAATTTACTAAGAGCCTAAGACAAAGCTTTGATCAACAATGACTTTATTAAACACATGGTTTATATAATACAAAATCACAATCATAAGTAAGCACTTTTTATTACGAATCTAATAACATAAATTTCATGTCATGTAAATTGCATAAGAATGATGTAACTGCTGGTCAAAAGGCTTGTCATAACCAATCAAAATTGCCCTACAAAAAGAAACGGGGGGAGTATTTGTTCTCATATTATGTTCAGAACTGTGCATGGATACTGACTGTTATGATCGGTTCTGATATCTCTATCCTTTTTTCCTTTGAAGGCCGCAAAAATAATTAAACAAGCATATTCAGTTCTTCCTATCTATGATAGAATTGTACCGACTCTTCTTGAAGCCGGTGTCTGGAAACTTCCAGAAACATGCAATTTCTCCATAGGTGTCCCTGTTGGCCCTATGTTGGCAAAAGCAACAAAATCTGTTTCAGAGATCATCGACAAGTTCCAAGGACTTGAGTACACTTGTGAGTACAAGTATGACGGTGAACGGGCCCAGGTATGGCCAACCCTCATGGATATGAGCTATTCTTATATTTGTGCCCATGAGGCCATGACAACTTTACGTAACACTACAATTTGGAATGAAGATTCATTGCATGGAGGATGGATCAGTAGAGATTTATAGTCGGAATGCTGAACGGAACACTGGGAAGTATCCTGATGTTGTTGATGCTGTTTCTAGGTATGCTCCTCCTATTTTTCACCTACAAATTGTTTGAAGCTCTGTCTTATAGCTAATGCATGCACCTATTAGGTTAGAGAGCTGTTTACGAGCGTATAGCTAATCTGTGCCCCTATTGTTAATTTCCTGTTGCACTGATAATTCCCAACAATTAACATTCTTTAGGATCTTAATGCAGATTCCGAAAGCCTGCAGTCAAGTCATTTGTGTTGGACTGCGAAATTGTTGCTTATGACCGTGAAAAGAAGAAAATTTTACCTTTTCAGGTTTGTATTATTTGTCTGTTTAAGATTCATAGTAAACTTTCATAATGCCACCACATATAATATATAATATTAGTAACAACCTTGTTTTTTTGTCCAGTTTTTATGTAATTGTTACCTCCAGTTGTAGGGTTCTGACTTCTGAGATCATTTCTCCTTCCTTCCAGATACTTAGCACAAGGGCCCGCAAGGGTGTTACCATAAATGACATCAAAGTGTCAGTCTGTACTTTTGGCTTTGATATTCTTTACATCAATGGGAAACCTCTTCTCCAGGAACAACTCAAAGTTCGTCGAGAGGTATTGTACAAGTTGTAAGAATATGTGATTACATTTTGCTGTCTAGGTGGGTTATTTATCCTATCCTGTAGGTACCTTCTCGGAAGGCCATGGTTGCGGTTTTTTTACACCATATCTATTAGTCACAATGTTTTACTCGAGCCACTTTAGAATAGGGTGCATTTAATTTCCTAATAATGTAAGTATACATGTATATATCAGTATATCTACAGAAAACTGGCGTGGTCTACTCCGAAGCTCATAATTAATGAAAGAGAAATTTATGTTGTTTCCCCCTAAGAAAACTAATTCAGTTGGCTGTCTTGAGAGATGTAGGTAATGTAGTTAACTAGTTATTCCTTGTCATTGAATACTTTGCAGCATCTTTACAACTCTTTCGAGGAAGTACCCGGTATTTTTCAGTTGGCAACTGCAATTACATCAAATGACCTCGAGGAGATACAAAAATTTCTTGATGTAGCTGTCAACTCCAGGTATTAGATTTTCTAAAGCAGTCACTTTACCCTTAGCCAGCTTGTTATATGTCTCTGCTAGTTATCATTGCGCCCTCTTGTTTGATTCTGTGCAAATCAAACAACAATCCATTTTCTCTCTATTAATTACTTATAATAGATGCTATTGTTTCCTTCAGTTCACCCTGGCCTTCCGTTATTATCAAATAGAATTATTTTATTTGATTGCTGTGAGAGGACATAATACAAACTTTAAGCCACCTTGGAAATCTGTGAAAATAAGTGGCAAATAAACAATTCAGCTGTAGCATCTAACTATCAAGACTAGTGAAGGAAGCAAAATAAAAAGTGGTGTGGGGAATTAAATGGATTGTGGGTGTGTTAGAATGTTATCAGCAGCTATCGTTTTGATTTTTGAACCCACACAATACCTACCACCTTTTGTTTTTACCAAGTTATTCCTGGCGCTAAGTTTTCCATGATTTTGAAGTTGTGAAGGGTTGATTATCAAGACATTGGATAAGGATGCTACATATGAGCCAGCAAAGCGGTCAAACAATTGGTTGAAATTGAAGAAAGACTACATGGACAGGTTAGCATATTTTAGGCCGTACCTGTACATCCCTTGTGTTATGGCGTGATCATTTATTTTTGTGATATGACAGCTTTATTTAAACTTTTGTGTTTAAGTGAACAAATTTTCTTGGTATAATTAATTTGATTTCAGTAAAAGAAATACTGATATAATGTCCTGTTGATGGTGTATTCCTTTTTTGGTAGTGTTGGAGACTCTTTAGACTTGGTGCCAATTGCTGCTTTTCATGGAAGAGGAAAACGAACAGGTAACTGGTGTGTACGTGCATGCAATGCATGTCTTGACTCATGCACAAAATTTCCTACGCTAGAGGATTTCGAAATGATGAAACTAATTGCAAAATTGTAGGATTAGATTGAAATTTTTGGGGACTTTCCAAATTAGTCATGATGTGCAAAATCAGTGGAACAACATGTGACGTTTATTTAGATGGTTTGATGGCTAATGTTGGTCGAGATAGTGATGCAGATAATCGTGTACGTGCAATGCACATCTGGACTCATGCACAAAAGTTTCCTAGGATAGAGGCTTTCCAAATGATGAGATCAAGTTTAAACTTATACGATTAAATTGAAAACTAATTAGGAGGTTTCCAAATAATTGATAACTGACAGGAGACTTTCCAAAACAGTCCTGATGTCATGTGCAACATCATTGGAGCAACATGAACTGTTTGATTTAGGTGGTTTGATGGCTAGGATCCTCTTGAATTCATATCCACCACCTTTTTATATTAGTAGATATGCATACCGAATGCTAAAATAGATTGGTTACAGTAGTTTCTGTTTGCATTTATCTGATCCTTTTTGACTGTTTGTTCTTACTAGGTGTATATGGATCATTCCTCTTGGCATGCTATGATGAGCAGAATGAAGAATACCAAACAATCTGCAATATAGGTAATGTTCTGTAGCCCTAAATTTGCTTGATTGATGGATTGGCTATTCATATTCTGTATGTCTATATCATCTTAGGTACTGGGTTTTCTGAACAACAACTTGAAGAACGATCTACGAGCCTTCGAAGTAAAGTAATATCGAAACCAAAGGTGATACTTTTCTTAAGCTTGTTGTTGCATGATTATTCCTTTTCCTTTAATACATTGCCCAGTTCTGTCATATACTTATGTTTTCTATTTTGCAGGCATACTATAGGTTCGCTGACACAACTGACCCAGATGTGTGGTTTGAACCGTCAGAGGTAACATCAATGCTAATCCTTGACTAGTTACCACTATTACTTTGTTATAAACCTTCTGTTTCCTTGCTTTTGTCACTTGCCATTCTGGGTCTTGATTGGAATTACCTAAGCGGCTAAGCCTGTCCTGGTAGTTTTCAAATCTCAACTCAGCTTATGTGTTTCTACAAAACTAATGTTTGACTCTTACTTTGTACTCTTCTAGTCATTGAGATAAAATATACCCCAGGAGTAATAAGATAACCAAGGACATGCATCTGCCTTCAAATGTCGCCCTAACCTGCTTGCCCTGTGCTATACTTGATGTTTTGACTGTGAGAAACCTTTTATTTCCATTGTGCTTGTGGCATAATGGATTCCTAAATTTTACCACAGATATGGATCATTAGTGATAGTGGCAGCTTTCCTGGACGAGAAACATTTGGAATGAACCTGTTTTTTTTTTCTTTCAAAGACAGTCTGTTGGTTATCTTTTTAGCACCAATAACAAAACAAAATTTATTCCCGCATCATATTTTTCATCATTTTATTTGAAGTCTTCCAAACATCTTTCTTGCTATGTCAGTTCATGTGTGGAAATACTAACATTCGCATTAAGGTGAAAAGTAGCATTTACTAGCATTCCTTGTTGACTCTGAAAATTGTTGGCTATATGCACTCAAGCTCAAGGGGCTAAGATAGTTTTATTTTGATTTCTGACTTCTTGGGGTTCGGAAATCTGACCATTTCTTATTGGCCATCAGGTTTGGGAGGTCAAAGCTGCTGATTTGAGCATAAGTCCTGTTCATCGTGCGGCTAATGGTATAGTTGATCCGAATAAGGTTTGTACTGTTATTTGATCTCTTCATCCCTCCATTTCTGAAATGTGCTGAGTATGGGGAAGCTAAAGTTTTAATTCAAACTAGGGTATCTCTCTAAGATTTCCACGTCTGTTGCGAGTCCGCGATGATAAAAACCCAGAACATGCAACCACATCTGAGCAAGTAAGTTTTTTGTCCCTTGTTTTTTATGATACAGACGATGTTTAGATTTTTCATGCGGGTTGGTATCCAAATTCCCAGGTTGCTGACATGTACCGTGCTCAAAAAATAAACCACTCGCATAACCAAGATGATGAGGATGATGACCGAGACTGACACCATTTTTGTAAGTTGAACCCATGTCTCATTAAGGTAAATACAATCATATAATGTAACATCAGCAGTGTATGTGTATGTTTTAATGCTATTTCAATAATGTCCTTTTCCTTAACATTTAGCAGGGCAGAATGTCCAGTGATTTGCTTCGTCATTGTTCAAATTTCAAACCTCTTGGGTATCTTCAGATTTGTTTTTAGATGGACACCTTCAGATTAGTTCACATGGAACGCTGTTTTTGTCCTCACTTTTCTGGTTCTCGTGTGATATCTGTAACACAATCTATCCAAGTGGTGTGCTTGTAGGAAAAGTTATGTCTGCTTGCAAACGGCAATGTGCACTAACACGACTCAGAAGATGTACATACATGAGCTTCCGGTTAGCAAGAGCAATGTTGAAGTGTTGATGCTACTTTTCCTCAAATTTATGTTGAATTATTTGCCCTGATAATTTGTGTAAGCAGCGGTAGGGCTGTTCATCAGCGGGTTTAAGACTGCAGGCTGAACAGTTTCCATGGGTTCGCCAAACCTTCTGCAGCGGGAATGCACAGAGAAACAAAAAAGATAAATGCAAGCATGAAAAGTGTCAGAAATTTTGTCTTTTGTGTTTTTGTCTTTTTGCGACCTACTCACATTTGGATGTCTTTTTTGTATTTGGATTTGAAACTTTGTGACATGTTAGACATATATCTTATGAACCTACTCAATTTATTTCAAAAATTTTGAATTTTTTTAGGAGTCTACGATGAAGCCATCGACGCAGACCGTGTGGAATCCCATGTTGCACCGTTGTGAGCTAGAGCTGGGGAGCTTTGGTTTTCCATGGTTTTGGCATGGTTTTAACCCGGCCTGTGCAGAACTAGCAGTACGGTTTGGGTTGGGTACTTGAACACTCCCTGCTCAGTTGCAAATAACTTGAGCAGTGCATCAAAGTTCTCTTCTACCCAACGTGGGAACTTCTCTTCTACTCTACCTTCAGCAAAGGGATGTCAGTAAACATATCACCAAAACATTTAAATGTCAAATCGATGAAACACAATAACATGAACTTCTCCAAGGAATGTGACATTCACTACAAATACGTTCTACTCCCTCTGTTCCTAATTAATTGGTGTCGATCTTTTTGCAAAAAAATCTCTGTAAATTTTTGAAATAAACCTGTAGTCTACATCTTCGATTTAGCATGGACTGCACGTTAATTTAAAAATTTACAGGGTTTTTTTTGCAAAAGTTCCAATGGAACCTGTACTACAAGTTTATTTTGGAAATTTATAGGGGTTTCTTTGAAAAAAAAAGTTGGCGCCAATTAATTAGGGAAGGAGGAAGTATAGTCTAAGTGCCAAGTTCGCAAGACTTTTCTAAGCAGAGCAAAACATAAGAGTACCAGGTGCAAAATAATCAAACTGCGCTAAAAGAGAACTATCTGACGCAAAATTAGAGACAAGTGAGCTAACTCTCTCACTCTTGCCACAGGGTTGGATGGAGAACTGAAATCAATGATTTTGGATTCAACTTTTCTTCCATCAAATAGCAATGTTTTGAATGCTATATAGATGTGACGGGGCAAATTTCAAATCAAAGATTTTGAATTCAATTTTTTCTTCCATCAAATACCAATGTTTTGAATGCTATATAGATGTGATTACTCTCATAAAGCAATGGTTGCCTATTCTGTCCCATAACCATTGAGATGAGATGTGCAACAAGCAACCTCGAAGGGGAGATTTGTTCAAAAAAAAAAACCCTCGAAGGGGAGATAGTGGGGTAAACCACTAGAGCACCAAATCGTTTGGGTCTTAAGAATCACAGTAAACTATCTATCCCCTTATTAAACGTATAAATTCAATAATTTTAAAACAGTTTAGCATTTTTTGCTCACTCATCTCATTTAGACAGGAGTAGCAGTTGTTCAGGTATAGTGTTGGCACTTTTACTTTTTTCTGGAAATAGTCAGCTTCATTAATTAACACAACTATTACAAGCTTGTTCACGAGTACATTGAAGGATGAAATCCGGCACCTGATATACCCAGGCACAGTCCAGAGCAGTAGCAGATGCAAATTTGGCTATGTTCTGAGCAGCTGAATCTGCATCTCTCTTCGCATGAATAATATCAAAATGGTTACATCCTTCAACTAGCTCTTGGATCTGTTTTGAAACAGGTAAAATACAAGCGTTATCGTTGTTTCTTGATTTCCAAACTGAAACAAGCTCCAGCGAATCAGATTCCATGATTGCTTGATTAATACTCATGTGCCTAATTAATTTTGCCCCATCTCTTCAAGCTAGAGGCTTCAGCGGTTAAAGCATCAGGAGTAAGATTATGCCGCCAATATCTTTCCGTAATGATCTCTAATTATCACTGCTGTTTGGTTCCTTGGTATTGATATCATAGGCTGCATCCACATTCTGCTTTGTGGAAACCTTTTTATGGTCGTTGCCATCGGGTCCAAGGGCCTGTTTGGTTTATATATGCCCAATGCAGCCCTACCGAATCATGGCAAAATTTGGTTTGCCAATTATTTGACCAACAATTCTTGAACCCACACTTGGCAATAGATTTAACCAAAAGTCTTTGAGCTGGATGGCTAGAAAGGCATGGACAACCAAATTTTTGACAACAAACAAACAAGCACCAAATTTTAAAGGATTGCCAATATTTTTGGCATGGCTAGAATTGGCTCAAAATCAAAGGCATAGGGGCAATTTTGGCAGCTTGATGTTATAGAGATTTTTGGAAGAACCCCAAAAAGCTTTCGCATAGGGGCAATCTATTAGAGCATGATATATTGTACTCTCTCCGTCATTAAAAAAATATCATATTAGGTTTCATTGAGACAAGGCTTTGACAACAAATTACCATGTTAAAGTGTGGTTTATAGGACATGAAACCACAAGTATCATGAAGTACTTTTGATAACGAATCTAGCGATACTAATTTCATGTCGTATAAACCACACATTGACATAGTAATTTGTGGACCATACCGATTAATCCACGTCACTTATTTCAGAATGGAGCGGGTATTTTCTTTTGCACCACACTCTAAACAATTACCTTCTTTTCAATATGCCTTCGATGCAACTCTTTCTGAATTGGGATAAAACCATGAATAACTCTGCACCAAAAGGTTCTCTAACCTTTTGAGGGAACCGCGAGTCTCCATAGTTTGACCCAAATTTTATTCCCTTCGGATTCTGAATTTTCAGCAATGGCTCTTCGGCATTTCGGTAGTAAGCCTCGGATGTTTCACTAGCTGCATTTTGTAAGTTGATTTTACTGAACAGAGTCAGTGCTTTTCTTCACTCCACGCCCACAAGTCTTCTTGAAGCTTACCAATGAGAAGCTACCAGCTGTCATTTAACAACTGGAATTCGGTTAGTTGTTGGTCCCGTTTAGTGCCGAGAACACCTGCAGGCAGCGGCGGCGTAAGCCAGCGGCTCTTCCATTGCCAGGTTGGCGAATCCTCTTTATATAAATCACATCTCCTACGGCTAGCTCGCCCCTTCTTCCCCATCCCGCACCCGGAATTGCACTGCATCCTCCCCTCCATACCCCCCCCCCTCTCTCTCTCTCTCTCTCTCTCTCTCCACGTACAACGCAACGTCGTCCACGCTAGAAGAGATGGGAGGAGAGAAGGAGGATGGTGATGGGTGTAGAGCGGAGACGGCGACCGGCGAGGACAAGGAGGGGCGCGTGGCGGCGCCACTGCAGACGGGACAACCATGGTGGAGCTGCACACCGTTGTGCAGAAGCCAGGAGAGACGCTGCGGAGCTTCATCAACCGCTTCTCCAGTCTCTCCTACTCCATCCCGGAGGCGGAGGCTGCCGCCATCGTGAACAGCTTCGCCATCAACGTCTGCGACCCCAAGATGCGTGAGAAGCTGAGCACGCATCGGATCTGGACGACACAAGACCTGTACGCCTTGGCGCACAAGTGCGCCATGGCTGAAGAAGGGCGCCTAGCGCCCGAACTCGCAGCTAAAGCTGCCGCGAGCCCAGGAGAGGGTTCGCAGAAGAAGGGTTCCCGCAAGCGCAGCGGGAAGCAAGTCCTCGCTGCGGAGTCGGGGGCTGCCGCGAGGCCCGCGAAGAAGGCCTCGTCCAGTGGCGGGTCTGGCGGCAAGTAGGGTGACGCGCCCCGCTGCCCCATCCACGCCATCTCCACCCACGACGCGCAGGACTGCCGCATCCTGCAAGGCATCAAGCAGCGGCTCGAGCAGCCCCACGAGGAGCGCCGAGCAGCCGGCGCCTGCTTCAACTGCGGCGACATCGGGCACCTCTCTTGAGATTGCCCGAACGACCCCAGAGCGGGGCCGAAGCCTGCCGGTGGCAACGCTGGCAGGGAAGAAGTCCAGGGGGGACGTGGCCAAGCCCGCGCCGGCAGAGAGCGCCTTCCCCGGGGACGAGACAGGGCTCATGCTAAGGAGCAGCACGGGTCCGACTGCACTGGTGACGACGAACCGGGCTTCTAGGAGCCTCGCAGCGTCGCCTACATCCATGGGGGAGCTTACGCTCTCCCATCCCACGCCGCGGTGAAGCGCCTCACCCGAGATGTGTGCGCGCTTGTTCCGGACGCGGAGCCGCAACAGCCGCTGAGGTGGTCGCACATGCCGATCACCTTCAGCGCCGAAGATCACCCAGCACGGCAGCTGGGTTCCGGGGTCATACCCTTCGTGGTCTCACCGATCATCAGCAACATGACGGTGACCAAGGTTCTGGTGGACAACGGAGCGGGGCTGAACCTCCTGTCCGCCATGTTGGTTGAGAAACTTCAGCTGCCGGTGGAACAGCTGAAGCCCACCGAGCCGTTCCGGGGAGTAAACCCCGGGATCGTGCGCCCCCTGGGGCGCATCACGCTGCCGGTGACCTTCGGGTCCTGGGAAGCATTTCGGACTGAGCACATAGTGTTCGACGTGGCACACACCCCGTTGCCCTACAACGGGATCCTTGGTCGGCCGGCGCTGATCAAGTTTATGGCGGCGATCCATTGCGCCTACGGCATAATGAAGATGCCTTCCGTGTATGGCGTCCTCTCCGTCAGGTGCGATCTCAAGGACGCAGCTTGGTGTGTTGGCGAGGTCGTCAGGGCCGCCGCCGGTGACGAGGACGTGGCCGGAGACGGAGGCTTGCCGGGCGACAGCCCGGCAACGAAGAAGGCCCGCACTGCCCCGCAAGAGCTTGCCGGGGGAAGCGCAGGCTCGAGCTCGTGCCCCGGCAAGGGCCAGAAGCTCTAGGAGGAGGCCGCCAAAGTGAAGAAGCTGCCCCTCCAAGCCGGCAACAAGGAACGCACCGTCACCGTCGGTGTGAACCTTACTGCTGAATAGGAAAGCGCCCTCATCACTTTCCTCCGGGAGAATGCCGACGTGTTTGCTTGGGAGCCGTCGGATCTTCCCGGAGTCCCCAGGGAGGTGATTGAGCATCGACTCGCGGTGCGCCCGGACGCCCGCCCCGTCAAGCAGAAGATCCGCCGGCAAGCGCAGGAGCGGAAGGATTTCATCAAGCAAGAAGTGGACAAGCTCAAGGCTGCCGGGGCTATCAGGGAAGTTATGTACCCCACTTGGTTAGCTAACCTTGTAGTAGGACCCAAGGCGGGAAATAAGCTTCGCATGTGTGTAGATTTTACTGATATAAACCGTGCGTGTCCCAAGGATCATTTCCCTGTACCCCGCATTGATCAAATAGTAGATTCCACTGCTAGTTGCGATCTGCTGAGCTTTTTGGATGCTTTCTCCGGCTACCATCAAATTAAGATGGCGGTCGAAGACGAGGAGAAAACGGTGTTCATCACCCCGGTTGGCTGCTATTGTTATACGTGCATACCTTTTGGGTTGAAGAACGCATGCTCAACATTCCAGGGCGCGTTGCGCGAGTGTTTGGGACCCCAGCTAGGCCAGAACTTGGAGGCCTACATGGACGACATCGTCATCAAATCGAAGCGCGGGGACTCGCTGATTGATGACCTGCGGGAGACGTTCGATAACCTCCGTAGGATCAAACTCAAGCTAAATCCTGAAAAGTGCACCTTTGGTGTGGACTCGGGCCAGCTTCTGGGTTTCTTGGTTTCATACAGGGGGATATAGGCCAACCCGTGCAAGATAGAAGCTATCGAGAAGATGGAGGCTCCCCGCAAGGTGAAGGATGTCCAGCGCCTCAATGGTTGCGTTGCCGCGCTGGGCCGCTTCATCTCACGGCTGGGCAAACGCGCCCTGCCTTTCTTCAAGGTGATGAAGAAGAAGGGTCCGGTTGACTGGACCCCTGAGGCCGAGGCGGCGTTCCAGGATCTCAAGCAGTACCTGAGGTCGCCGCCCGTCCTCGTCGCCCCCAAGCCGGGCGAGCCGCTGCTACTCTACCTAGCAGCGGCTGACCACCTGGTCCGCTCGGTGCTGGTTGCCGAGAGGAAGGAAGACGTTCCGGGGATCGAGGTTGCGGGGCAGGGGGCTGAACGGCCTCCGGCAACAGCCTCGGACCCGGGGACCACCCCCGAGCCGGCAACTTCAGCACCGCGCAAGCGGCTCATGCAGCACCCGGTGTACTTCGTCAGCACGGTGCTGCGCAATGCCCGAATGAGGTACCCGCAGGTGCAGAAGCTCCTCCTGGGGATTCTGCTCGCATCCCGCAAGCTGCGCCACTACTTTTCGGCGCACCACATCACGGTATCGGGGTTCTGCCTTGAGCGAGCCCTCACCAACCGTGAAGCCACCGGAAGAGTGGTCGAGTGGAGGATGGAGCTGTCAGAGTTCGATCTGCACTTCACCAACTCCAAGAGCATCAAGCGGACTTTGTCGCAGAGTGGACGTCGACGAGCGTAGAGGAGGAGGAGCCGGAGACCAGCCTGCCCGGCAGGCTGGACGAAGGCCACTGGATCCTCTACTTCGACGGCGCATTCGGTCTCCAGGGAGCTGGCGCCGGGGTCGTCATCGAGTCACCGACGGGGGACCAGTTGAGGTTCGCCGTCCAACTCGATTTCCCGAACTACACCAACAACACGGTGGAGTACGAGGGTTTGCTCGCCGGGTTGCGGGTGGCAATCGCCCTCGACATCAAGCGCCTGGTTGTTCGCGGGGACTCCCAGCTCGTGATCAACCAGGTTAACAAGGACTATGACTGCCTGCAGATGGCACCGTACGTGGAGGAAGTCCGCAAACTAGAACGCAAGTTCAAGGGTTTGCGATTCGAGCACGTCAAGCGGAAGGACAACTTCGCGGCTGACGAGCTGTCCAAGATGGCAGCAGAGCGCCGGAAGCCTTCGGCGGGGGTGTTCTGCCACAAGCAAGCGGCTCCTTCAGTCGCCCCCAAGCCGGTTGCCGGGGAAGCCCCTCCGGCAACCGAAGGAAACCCCGCAACAGCAGGGGTCCATGCCACTGACATAGTGGCATGCATTGGCAGGGAGACCCCTCCCTGGGCGGTGGAAATCGCCCGCTACCTGAAGGGGAGACTCTCCCGGAAGACGACGTCGCCGCGGAGCGAGTGGCGCGGAAAGCCAAAATGTACGCCGTTGTGGACGGGAACCTCTACCGTAGGCGTGCAGGCGGAATCATGCTCCTCTGCGTGCCACAAGACGAAGGGCGCGCACTGCTGGAAGAGATACATCGAGGCACATGCTCCCACCATGTGGCCTCCCGGGCGCTGGCCGGCAAGGCGTTTCGGCACGGTTTTTACTGGCCCACGGTCCTGGCCGACGCGGAGCAGCTGGTGAAGACGTGCGAGGCGTGCCAGTTCCACTCAAAGAAGAGCAACCAGCCGGCGCAGGCCCTGCATGTCATCCCTTCCTCGTGGCCATTCGCGGTGGGGGGGCTAGACATCGTCGGCAAGCTGCCAACAGCAGTCGGCGGCTATGAGTATTTGTTCATGGCCATCGACAAGTTCTCCAAGTGGGTGGAAGTAGAACCAGTGCAGAAGGTGACCGCCCAGGCGGCCATCAAGTTCTTCAAGAACATTGTGTGCCAGTTCGGTGTGCCTAACGGCATCATCACCGAGAACGGCACGCAATTCACGAGCGCGGTGTTCCAGGCCTACTGCGAGGACATGGGTACCAAGTTGCACTTCGCGTCCGTTGCTCATCCAAGGAGTAACGGGCAGGCGGAGCGAGCCAACGCAGAAGTGCTGCGGGGGCTCAAGACGAGAACCTTTGACAAGCTCAAAGTCCATGGGAAACACTGAGTTGAAGAACTTCATCCCGTGCTGTGGTCAATTAGGACCACACCTAGTTGGGCAACGGGCGAAACACCTTTCGCCCTTGTCTACGGGACAGAAGCAGTGCTGCCCCTCGAGCTCAAGCACGGATCTCCCCGAGTACGTGCGTACGGCAACTCCAGCCAACACGAGCAAAGGGTCGATGATCTGAACTTCATCGAAGAGCTTCGATGTCGGGCTGCTGTGCGAGCCGTACGCTACCAGCAGGGACTCCGTCGTTATCACGACAGACGAGTCCGTCCCCTGGGGCTCGAGAACGGAGACCTTATCTTGCGCCGGAAACAAGGAATGAAGGCCGGGAACAAGTTGACTCCGAAATGGGAGGGGCCCTTCCGGGTAGTACAGGTAACTAGACGGGGGGGTGTCCGGCTGGAAACCGAAAATGGCTTGCCGGTGCAAAATAGCTGGAATATTGAGCACTTGCGCAAGTTCTACCAATGAAGCGGTGGAGCCCGACCCTCAGGTGATGCCGCCGATGCATACCTCTCGAACTAGTGTAGCCGAGCAACTCCCGTGTGTAAACCACTGGTTATTGTGAATAAAGATAAGTGCTTTTTCCCTGAGTTTTAAGATTGCCTCGTTTATTTGCATGTTCCTCCTTCTTCTGTCTCCTGCTTTGGATGCACAGAAGTGTCTTTCCATACTTGGTTGTGAGCAGGGGGCTGTTGGAGCCTCGAAAACACAAACCCGTTGCTGGATCGCTCCGGCATGCGACATGCAGTTGCCGGGCTTCCCGCAAGGTGCATCACGGGATATGCTGTTGCCGGGCTTCCCGCAACGTGCATTAGGGACGTGCGGTTGCCGGGCTCCCCGCAACGTGCACCACGCAGTCGCCGCGTCTGGGAATGAAGTGCTCACATCCAAGTTTGGCATCGACCCTTCCGTGCCCGGGGGCTGGGAGGCAGGAGATTTTCCATGTTGCTTTGAGTTTTTCGTGAATTTCGAAAAAAAATTTGCAGCATCTCGGGCTTGGTAAGAATCTAACTTGCAGGGTAAAAGTGGAATCTTGCGCACTATAATACCCGTGGACCGCCCACGGGTCGCGGCATGTAGCAACGCCTTGTGGTGCGGAGCGACCGCACCATGAGGGACTCGCCGCACTTCGAGGCCCCTGATTCAGGAGGGAGCCGCCACGTGTGCCACGGCAACTTGGCGTGCGGAGTGGTGAAGACTGTACCGCACTTCAAGGGGCAGGGCGCCACGTATGCTGTGTTGACCCGGCGTGTGTGGTGGCGAGCCCCCCCCCCTCCGCGCCTATAAAAGGAGTGTCCTGGCCATGGAACGGCTCAGAGCACAGCCAAGAGGCTATGAAGGCGGGCGGTGCCGCAGAGGCGCGATGGTGGTGCATCCCATCAGTGCCCAGCGCCGACGGGTGCACTACCGTCGCGCCCTTGCCGCATTCGCCCACCGAGCCCACTCCGAGGGGCGTCACAGAGACACGGTGGTGGTTCATCCCACCAGCGCTCGGCGGTGGCGGGTGCACTGCCACCATGTCCTTGCCACGTCTCCTCTAGCGAGTGGCTCCGGGGCGAGGGCTGCCGTGGAAGCACTGTGGTGGTGCATTCCATCAGTGCTCAGCGCTGACGGGTGCACCGCCGCAGTGCTCCTGCCACATCCCTCCAGAGGTTATCTCCGCAAGGAGCGAGGGGTGTCGCGGAGACACTATGATAGTGCATGCCATCGATGCTCGGCGCCGACGGGTGCACTGTCGTAGTGTCCCTGCCACACCCCTCCAGAGGCGAGGGTCGTCGCAAGGACGCTGTGATGACGCCGGTGCCGGCGTTCGTCGTTCGCTCCGGCCCACCACAGCGTCCCTGCTGCGTCCCTCAGAAAATTTTTTCCCCAAGCAGTGAGGGCTGCTGCGGGAACGCCGTGGCGTTGTCGCCACCCGCGCTCGCCGATGGCAGCGAGGAAGTCCCCCGCCGCACCCCTCGGGACAGGTTCCCCCGAAAGCAAGGACTTTTCCAAAGGCGAGGGTTGTTGAGGAGGCGCGGTGGGAGCATCGTTGTCGGCGCTTGTCGCCGGCGACGATCCTGCCACGGCGTCTCCACCGCATTCCTCCTGCAGGCTCTGTCAAGGGAGACGTGCCAGGCACACATCACCGGCAAGCGTGCCGAGCACGAGACTGAACGAGAAGCTAAGTGCTTGAACCTGAACGATAAAATCTTTAAGAACTGAACATAACTGAATGCTGCCTCACCAAGGGTGTCCCCAGAACTTGCGTGTGGCCAAGGTGTTAGAAGGACGCTTGCGGGGGGGGGGGGGGGGGGTACGCTCCCCGTGCAGCTTCCGGGTCCGTCCCGGGAGGGCATGGCCTGGAGTAGTTACCCCGCAAGTGGAGTGGCTCGCCGCTTCTGCTTGACCCCAGGTCGGCACTTCGGGTCCGTCCCGGGTCCCTGGTCTGGTCAAGAGTGAGGTGCGCGAGTCCCCGGCAACACAAAGCATAGCACACAAAGGCTAAGGGATCCACCCCGCGAGGCTGCCCCGGGAACAAGGAGCAAGCATTAAGCAGAACTAAAGAGCTTGATTAACTAAGCAGCGAGTGATTACATGGACTAATGAAAATGTAATTGTTCAAACGGACCGCCTGAGTGTGGGTGGGCTCCTCCTCGTTCTCCGACCAGGCGTCCCACAGCGTCTCGAAGGGGAATTCCGGGTCCCGGAGGTGTATCCTCGGAAGGATCGTCCCGGCAACCTCCCGAGCGCAGTTGGCAACCTCATTGGCGCCGAACTGGGCGATCCAGACGTCGAGCACCCCGAGCTTCCCCACCAGGTCAGAGAAGAATGGGATCAGCGTCGAGACGTCCGTGCCGTCCACCGCCGCGGCCTGCAGCTCGAACCTGGGCAGCAAGTCGCACAACGCCTGGGCGATCTTGAGCAGCTTCTCCGTCTCCAGATGCCGCTGCCTGATCAGCGTGCCGTGGTGGAGCCGGGCGTCGTGAGCGGCCTTCTTGGCCTTGCGGAGGTGGGTCTCCATCGTCGCGAGCTCCGTGGCCTTGGCTGCGTAATCCTTGCCGGCCTTGGCGAGATCCTCCCGGACAGTGGCCAGTTCGGTCTCGAGCCGGGCCGCTCTGTCCTTGACGACGCCAAGCTAGATCTCGTGCCGGGCCGCCGTGCCTGCCGCGCTTTCGGTGGCCTTGACCTGCACCTCCAGCTTGACACGTAGGCCTGGATCTCCCCGAGGTAGTTGGCGATCAGGTCGCTCTTCTCGTCGATCCGGGCCTGAGCTGTGGTGATTACCTCGGTGTGCTCCTTCTTGGTTGCCGCTTGGGCCACCACCATCGAGTCCAGAGCTCCCTGGAGCTCGGCCCGCTGAGCCTCCAACTGCCGGTAAAGCTCCTCCTCGGTCACAACCGGCGCGTCGGCGTTCTCCAGGGCTTCCTGGGCAAGGCGCGCCTCCTCCCTGGCGAGGCGCGTCTCCTCCCACAGTCGGGAGAGTTCCTGCCGCTCCTTCTCCACGGCTTCCGCAGCTCGCCAAGCTGGCTCTTGGCGATTGCATGATGCTCCCTCACCTTGTTGAAGGAGGTGACGAAGGCTTGTTGCTGGTCCTTGACGGCGTCCAGGAACCGGTGCCCTCGCTCAAAGACGCTCGGATCCCAGGTGATGGGATTCCAAGCCACCCCGGCAAGGGTGCCGAGGTCGGTGTTGAAGGAGGCAGCGGACGACGACGAAGCCCCCACCGCCACCGTGTAGCTGGGCGGGGGGTCGTCCACTTGCCCAGCAACCTCCCCCTCACCCATGCCCTGGGACTGCGGGGCTGGGGAGGTTGCCGCGCCGCCGGCAGGGGCCGCCCCCTGTTGGGCGGAAGAAGGATCCGCGCCAGCAGCGTCCCCGGCCGCTGGCGTGTCGCCGGGTGCCATCTCAGTGGCAGTGGTGACCACTGCTGCCGCCGTGGCCGGCGCAGCAGGACTTGGCGCAAGAGCCGCTTCCGGCTCCTCCGCCATCCCCGTGACCTCGACGTCGGAGTCGAGGTCAACCACAGTAGCACCTGTTCCTGGTGCGGGTGCGCTCGGGCCTGCAGCAGCGAGAAGTGTGAGAAGCGGGAAGTTAAAAGTTGCCCGGAGGCGGACAATGGGACTCAGGATGGTTACCTTGTAGCGCCGTTGGGCTTGCGGGAGGAGCCACCACCTCTTCCTCCTCCGTCCCGGCAGGGGCCTCCAAGAGGCTTGCCCCAGGCGAAGTACCACCTTCGGAAAGAGAGAGTACGGTTGTGTGATTAACTGACAATCGAAAATGCAGCAAAGGAGACAGGAAGGAGCCGTACCGTTGCCGGCGCCACCTCCGTTGGAGTTGGGCCACCGGCAGGTGCGATGGCGGCGCCACTGGCCCAAGTGACGGCGGGGTCGGCAGCGCTGCTGGCGTCCGCGCACGCCTTCTTGCTCGGCGCGGTGGGCGGGGAGTCGTCCCTCCCCCTCTTGTTGGCACTCGCCAGCGAATCGGCCCTCGGGGGGTTGCACCGAAGCGCGAAGCCCCGGAAGACCCCTCGAGCGGGCGGGGCCGTGGGTGCCCGTGGGGTGCTGCGGCCCGGGGCGCCGCGGGAACCGACGACGAGGTCGCCGTGACATCAGGGGCCGCCCCCAGTGTGGCTGCCACAGCAGCCCCGGCAGCTGTTGCTGGAGTAGCCGCCGCCGGGACGCTAGCGGTCGCTGTCGGGGTGGTCACCGCCAGGGCCCCGGCAACCACCACGGGTGTGGTTGCCGCCGAAGTGCCGGCAGACGCCCCTAGGGCGGCTGCCGCCGCAGAGCTGGTAGCTGCCGCTAGGGCGACAGATGCCGCTGCAGCCGTCATGGAAGTAGCCGCGGCTGCTGCGTGCGCCCTTGATCTTCGCGCGATCAGGGGCGCGTCGTCGCTGTCCTCCTCGTCATCGTCCACAGGGACGACCACGTAGGGCACGGCGGGCTGGCCCGCCTCGTCGTCCGACGACCGCTGGGAGGGCCAGCTAACCTCCGACTCATCCCCGCTCTCCTCGAGCACCTGCTTCCCGCGAGGTGCCGGCGGGAGAGCGCGTGGGGTCTGAGTGGGGGTGTCATCCATTAATCCCCACTCGTTGCGGGGCGGGAAGGAGGCGACGATGTCGTTGAGCCCCGCGACGATGTCGTTGAGGGAGGTAACCCCCGGCGGGAACCCCGTAGCAGGGAGGTCCTCGCCGGAGATCCCCTTCACCCACACTTGGAGAGACTCCCGGTCCACGCCCTCGCGATGGAGGCATGTCCTGTCCCCGGAACCCATGTACATCCACGCGGGCCGGGAGCGCAGTTGGAGCGGCGCCACGCGCCGGGTGAGGAAGGTGCGGGCCACGTCAACATCGGTGAGCCCCGCCAGCCGCAAAGTCTTGATCTTCTCCACGATAGGGAGGAGATCGGCATCGCGGTGGTACCGGTCCAGCCAGCCGCTGTGGGGTTGCGGCAGCTCGGTGGGCGAGAGGATGAACTCCCCGGGGTCTTGTACCCGGACCCAGCACCAGTCGTCCCGCCACTCCTTCTCGATCTTCTTCCCCGACCGGATGATGAACTCGGACTTCACCCGGTCGCGGGCGCGGAAAACCACCCCCGATGACATTGCATTCGTGTTATCGATCCGGGGGTAGAAGTAATGCCAGAACAATGCCACCGACGGCATCACCCCAACGAATGCTTCGCAGAGGAATTGGAAGGTGACGAGGAGGAAGAGCGACGTGGGGTGAAGCTGCGCCACCCGCAGCTGGTACGACTCCATCAGCGCCACCCGCGGCTGGTACGACTCCATCAGCGCGTGGAGGAACAAGGAGAACGGCGACACCAGTCTGGAGAGGAGGAAGCGCCCGAACACCCGGAAGTCGTTTTCCTGGTGGTCGGCGCCCGCGGGGAAGATCAGGGTCCCCCGTGCTCGTTGAACCTGGAGGCAACGGCGTGCCGAATCTTGGCTAGGGCCTCGCTGTTGTAGCCGGTCCTGTAGAAGGCGAGCGTGGCCCTCATCGCCTGCTTCTTCTAATCTTTGTCGGCGGCGGCCTTGGTTATGGAGTATAATTTAGGGAGTATGATTTTAATGGAGTATAACCAGCTTTTTTTTATTGCAGACCTAGTAAACATTCAGGTAGTATAATTTAGGGAGTACAATGTGCAGACCTAGTAAAACATTCAGGTAGTATAATTACAGGGAGTTTAATTCACAGGGAGTATAATTTGAATGGAGTATAACCATCTTTTTTTATTGCAGACCTAGTAAACATTCAGGCAGTATAATTTAGGGAGTACAATGTACAGACCTAGTAAACATTCAGGTGCTATGTAAACATTCAGGTGTTATAATTTAGGGAGTATAATTTATATGGAGTATATCTTACAGGGAGTATAACTCAGGTAGTATATGTTTCAGGGAGTATAATTTGAATGGAGTATATCTTACAGGGAGTACAATTCAGGAAGTATATGTTTCAAGGAGTATAATTTGAATGGAGTATATCTTAAGGGAGTATAATTGTTAAATGAAAGTCGAATGGAGCATACTTGCAGAGGGTATAATTCGAATGAGTGAAACTTGCAGTGAGTATTGGATGAACTATTAATTTCTTACCTTCATTCCAATGATGTCTGAAATTTTATTTGATTTAAAATGGGAAAACACAAATTCTGAGATGGTTGATACACGTGGTTGTCTGCCGACTGAACTAGGAGTCCCATTCTTGTAACTCTGAAATGTCTCTTCAGCTGGTCGCAAATAAATGCTAGGCCGTTCCCTCAGCTTGCATTTTTTTTAAATTTAATTAGTAAAACATAAAAGCTAGACAAGTCATGCATGCCATTTTCTGTTGTGGAGTCATTACCTGCAGCTTCCCATACTGGGGGAAAGGGGACCCAGGGATTATCTTGCTTTTTATGTCCCTCGCGATCATCCGGCTTACAAGGGCATCATCAAAAGCCACAATGCGAGGGCTAGGGTTGTAGTGAATGGTCTCCTTCACCATCTGAAGGTGATCTAGGTACAGTGTCTGCATTGAAAGACCATAGAATTAGTGTAATGTCCAATTTAAACTATTAAACAAATATGGAAAGTACAAATAGCACACCTGCAGGAATAATATGCACCCATTAATTTATACTTGGGAAGATCTACGAAATCGCTTGGGCATCTGCTTCGCAGATTTCATGAGGTCATCAATGACAAACTGAGCCCAGTTATACCGGCAAATATTATCGACATCGGCCACCGATCGGATGTACCGTGTTGAAATGTTGTTAGCCAACGAATGTGGCGCCAGGAATTTGGTGATAACATAAAGAATAAATGCTGCCTTGAATGATCTCTGATCATTACATGAAAGAGGGCTTGCGTGTTTTTTGGTTAATATTCCCTCAAGAAATTGCACGGTGATTTTCGAGAAATCTGAAACACCAAAAATTGCACATAGTATTTCCTTATTCTGCTCTACTTCTTCTTGGGCACATAATTCAATAGCTTCCCCTGCACAAGGTATACCAAAAACTGTGTTGACCTCCTTCGAGGAGAAGGGGATCAGTTTGTGTGGTTCGATTTGGATTGCAGAAATTGCCGGGTCAATTTTGGTTAGGAGCCAAGCTCCAAATTGCCTGTTCACCTTCAGCAGGGTGAGATTGAGGAAGCCAACAAAGGAAAATGGTATGATACACCTAGGTGTACGTACTCCCAGCCATTCGCTACGTCGATTTTAATCGGACCTTAAAACACCCCCGAGCCAGCCATACCGGGTTGAAGTAGAGGACCCGTTAAGCCTTTTACCAATTAGCGAAAATAAATAATTTAGCCCATTCAGATAATGCACGCGAACAACCTGCGTATTCGTAGGTCCTTTTAAACTTGGATTCGATCGTGTCGCACCAGTGGCACCCGGGATATCACCGTTGCACGACGCATGGGTCGCGTCGCCGAGTTCCCGGGAGGATCTCACCCCGGGCAGCAACTGCAGGCTGCCCGGCAAGCTACCAGCCCGGAAAGGCTAGCGGGGCTTCGGGTAATATTCCCGCTTGAGCACCTCTCGGGAAGTGGGGTTTCCGGGTGCAGGTCCCTGCTTGGGCACCTCCCGGAAAGTCAATTGCCGGGAGGAGAGGTTTCCGGGCGCAGGTCCCGCCGTAAGGGCGGGGCCGAGCGAGCAGGGCAGCGATGCCACGTGGACGTGCGCTGGGCGCCAGTGTGCAGTCTCGCCAGGGCAAGGAGTGAGCCGCACGGCGCATTTAATGAGCCGACATGAGGGACGTTATCCGTCTTGTCGGACAAACAGTGGGTGTCCAATCCTATTTTTTAGGCCTTAGACCCTAACAGCGGGGTTGGCGTTCATGCATGCGCTGCCTTGCCGCCGGAGCATACAACCATCTGCTAATTTCTCCATCGACACCAGTCGCCGGCGGTGACCGTGGCGACGGCGTCCATTCCATCTGGGAACGGCTGACATGATTCATCCGAGGCGCCGTCCGAGCACACCACAAAATCGATCGTCATCGGCTGTACACGTGAGAATCCACCAGGTTAACTCATACGCACGCATATGATCTGATTATACTTCATAGAGGCACTGCACGTATGTCGTATCGCCGGCAGATTGTATGGATTAAACCATAATGCTGCTGTTTCCTCGCCGGCAGATCTGATTAGAACCATCGGCCGTCCGCGCCAATGAGATTTCGCAATTCCACCCGATGGATCCGACTCTGGGCGCCGCCGCCGGCCGTGATGACGACAGCCATCTACTCCATCATTGGACCTTTGGTCCGCGAGTTCACTGATGCGCCGGCGCTGCCTGAGCACACCTCAGCATCCACCATCGAAGATGTGCAGACATCACCACCGGTTACTCCTGTTAGAATCCCTCAGGTACGCGGATTATATGTTTTTGATATGGTAGTACTGCTGGGATTGCAGATTTGAGACGTATCAATTTTTCATTGCACGACTAATATTGTTGTATGTGCATTCAGCGCTGATTGAATGGTCTTTAATTTTCCTACCAATTTTGCAGATTGTGAATTGGCAAGCATATCAATTTTGCACGCCTCGAAGGAGTATACTGTCCCTTGGCGCAACACGCGTGCTGCACAAATACCGTCATGAGAGGTCAATCAGAAACATGAGAAGTGAAAAGCCTACCAAGATCAAAATTAACTCTAGATGCCAGCCTAAGTGTGTAGTAAATATAATTAAGCAGTTTGATGACGCAAAGAGGGAACTGGTATGTCAAACGGGCTTTGGTGGCTTCCTCAATCTCACCCTGCTGAAGGTGAAAAGGCAATTTGGAGCTGGGCTCCTAACCAAAATTGACCCTGCAATTTCTGCAATCCAAATCGAACCACACAAACTGATCCCCTTCTCCTCGGAGGAGGTCAACACAGTTTTTGGTATACCTTGTGCAAGGGAATCTATTGAATTATGTGCCCAAGAAGAAGTAGAACAGAATAAGGAAATACTATGTGCAATTTTTGGTGTTTCATATTTCTCAGAAATCACCGTGCAATTTCTTGAGGAAATATTAACCAAAAAACACGCAAGCCCTCTTTCATGTAATGATCAGAGATCATTCAAGGCAGCATTCATTCTTTATGTTATCACCAAATTCCTGGCGCCACAGTCGTTGGCTAACAACATTTCTACACGGTACATCAGAGCGGTGGCCGATGTCGATAATATTTGCCGGTATAACTGCGCTCAGTTTGTCATTGATGACCTCATGAAATCTGCGAAGCAGATACCCAAAAAAATGAACCCGCAGGTATGTAAATGATAAAATCTTATACCGGCGGATACGGGTACGGCATTGGCGTACCCGAACCCGTGTGCCCGTCTACCCGCACCTAGCTCAGTACAAGAGCGCAAGAGGCCCATTGAATCTTGCAGGCCCAATCGAACATCTAATTCCACTCATCGTATATATACTTCGGATTCCAAGACCTAACCCTAATTTCATTCCTCCCGTCCCTATCCCTGTCCGAGCGCTGCCTCCGGCCTCATCCACCGGCCCACCACCCCACGCCCAGCGTCCCCCGCATCCATACTCGCGCGCCGCCTCCTCCACGAGCCCGCGGCCTCGCGTGCCGCCGTCTCCACCAGCCCGCCTCCCCGCGCTCCGCCGCCTCCACGAGCCCGCGGCCTCGCGTGCCGCCGTCTCCACCAGTCCGCCTCCTCGAGTCCTCCACCACGCTCCGGCAAGATGGACATCTATTTAGAAGGCTTTGGAGATCGGCTATTAAGATGCTGAAGAATCCGCCGATTGAATAATTTCTTTTGCGTTTGCTATGCTAAAAAGTGCTGCTGTGTCCTGTGTGGAATGAGCCCATGATGGCATGAACCATTTGTTTTTGCCGTTGTTAGTGCTGTTGTTTACGATGCTGTTACTGATGTTGTTTACGATGTTGTTATTCTGCTGTTATGCTGTTGAAATTGCGCTTATGCTGTTTCTAAGCGAGGCGGGTAAAAATACCCGCGGGTTACCCATACCCGTGACGGGTGGCGGGTATGGTGAAAGGCCATTTCGATCCTTAATGAGTTTTGTTGTTAATGACTGGACTAATCGTATGGTAAGTGTTTTCAGAAATTATATAGAATCAAGCAAAGTGGTTTGTTGCCCTCAGAAGAAAAAAAGCGTGGAAGGATTTATGGTTTTTTATTTATATTGAGTCGTAGGAAATCCGTACTAGAAAGAGGTAGTCCATTTGGGAAGGCTTGGGTGAATCAATTTCACGTACACACAACCACCAAATTACACCTACCAAGTAGCCTCAATTCCACCGGTGAAGATTAACTAAAACCTATTTGTGAACCAAAGGGTTCTGCCTGTTTTCTGTTTTCTGTCCAGAGCGGCAGTACCAGTTAGCCTAGACCGGTAGTACCGGCCACGGTAGTACCGTCCCGTTACCGCACCAGCGCTATGGGGTAGCAAAACGCTACTGTCATATAGAGGTACTGGCACGGTACCGGAACGCTTGGACTAGCGGTAGTACCGCTCCGTGTAGAAATTGCACATAACGGGCAGAAATCGGGAACTTCTATAAAAGGAGCTTTTCGTCCCCAACGGTTCTAACCCCGACATTTCTAAGTGTTCTTCACCTCCATAAGCTTCAAATCTCGAGATCTCTCTCCCTAGTGCATCCCCCTAGCTAATACTTTGAGGAAGGGTTGAAAAGAGCTCGATTTAGGGTTTCACCAAATCAAAAGTTGATTCCCCTCGTTTTCCTTGGTGGATTTTGTTACTCTTGGGATTTTGAGATCCCTATCCGGAAGGTGTCTCTTCAAGGCCTCCAATCTTGTGAAGAGGTGCTTGAGGATTCGGAAAGGAGCCTCCAATTTGATTGTCGATTTGTGTCCTTCTCCTTGTTCGTAAAGGTTCGGTGTTCGTCTTCAAGGAAGCCATTAGTGGAGCTTACCTCGCCTTTGTGGTGTTGTGAGAGGAGAATAGAGTGAGCCTTTGTGGCGTCTCTACTTTTGTGGTAGAGCACTTCTCCAAACGGAGACGTACACCTCCTCAAAAGGTGGAACTCCGGAGTAAATCTTCGGCTCCCGTGTGATATCATTCTTGTCCCTTTACTTACTTGTTTTACTTCATTGTCAATCCTTTGCTTCGGCTATTGCACTTCATACTAGGGTTTCATTCTCTTTACGGAATCTAGTAACTCTAGGATTAAGTGTTTGGATCTTTCAAGAAAAGAAAAAGAATCGCCTATTCACCCCCCTCTAGTCGACCATACCGATCTTTCATATGGTAAATTTTCATACCCGTCTACGGGTATGGGTACGGGTAGCGGCTGAGGGTCGGGTCGACGGGTACGGGTGCCATCCGGAGATTCAGTGGCCTAAGTGTCCAGCCCAGCATCAAGTACTATTGGCGCCCCACTCCAGCGGAGCTTGGCCTAAGACAACCCCCACTCTACCTAAGTCCCCGACTCACCAAGCAACTTGATTCGACGGAGCCGATGCTACGAATTAGCCGCAGCCAGTCCCGTCGCCCGCCCCAAAATGCAGCTCCACCACCTTCGCCGCCCTTAATTGCTCCCCCTCCCTAATGTCAAGCTCTCGTCTCACCGCATGCCATGGACAAGCAGAAGAACCAAGGAGATGGAGCCCTCGTGTTCTCTTCTACTTTGCTAGAAAAGTTGGCGGTGGGGAAGAAACTGAAGCTGGGGACTGTTTGTGCGGCGCGATCAAAGGCAAACTACCCGAGCATCATCGTCCTCGATCAACACGCAGGCGCCGCAGCTGTATGGATGACAACCTCCTCCCTCTTGTCGTCTCGCTGCTCACAATGGCAATGACACCCGTTAGGCTGCCGCCAGGGTGACATTGAGGAGTTCGACGAGAGGTTCTCTGCAGCGACATTCAGAAGCCATGCTTCTAGTTTAGGGACAGGTGGAGTTATTGCTTCGTCAGTGTTGGAATGGGTGAGCATTTTTTGTGTTATTTGTCTACACTTTTCTCTCCTTTTGACAGCTTGCTTGTATACATCTTACTATTGTGTGAATCGCAAGTGGCGAGGCAACCATCGTGTCCGTAATTGAAAGAGGACACACTAGTATATATAAAACTGGCTATAGGCAACCCCTTTTAGTGGCGGGTTCTAAAACCCCGCCTCTAGAAATCCAAAAAACCCAAACACCACCCATCAATTGCGGTTTCTCAAAATCCCGCCAGTGATGACTCCATATCAGTGGCCATTGCTATCAGTGACGGTTTTTACCTCCAAAACCCGCCATTGATAGCCTTTAAAATTGAAATATATAATTAATTAAAAAATTTAGAAAAGAATGATCTTTTTTTTTGTAAATTCTTTATTTTGAATGCTTAACATCGTGGAACAATAATATCACAAATTTCATGGGGAAAAGTAATTATTTTAGGGGACTGGTGGCGTTGTTGCTTCGTCGGTGTTGGAACGGGTGAGCATTTGTTGTGTGGCTTGTATACATTTTTTCTTTTCTTTTGACAGCTTACTTCTATATATCATATTGTTTGTGTGAATTGTGATGTTGGCTTGTTGTGAGAATTGTTGGGTTGTGTGATTAGTGATGTATCAACGCGAGTGGCGAGACACCCATCGTGCCTGTAACTCAAGGAGGACAAGTCGCCAGATTCCAATGTTGTAGCTCCGAGGCTGCTAGGAGCATAGATCATCCTGTAGCATCCCGGAGGTTCCAATCCCGAGCATAGTATCGTCTCCCGCGGTGTGTGTCTCTGGTGTAGAAGATGTAGTAGGGATGCTTCGTCGCCGTACGTCGACTGAGCCATCAGGAGGATCGAGTTAGTAGTCGTCGATGTATTCTCCACCTGACTCAGATCTCCACGTACGGTCGACACTAACTAGCCGTCGATGCATAGAATATTGCTACCTCAATACATTACAGTATGACACATGCGTAATTTTTGGAGATGTGGGGAGTACCTTAGGGGTATAAACGGAACTAACATAGAAGCTAACTTTACTACTCTTTGTAGATGATCTGGATGAGTACTATAGACAGGAGTTGTCTAGACTATTGTACATGCCCTTAGAGAGTCCCCGCGTGACAGACAACCTGACCGAACCAAGAACACAACAAGGCAGTTCAGATTCTCATGTATCGCAGGTGGTGGACATATAACCCAGAAAGATACTCCCTCCGTCCAACAAAAAATGTCTCAAGTTTGCCAAAATTTAGATATATATAGACATGACTTAGTGTATAGATGCATTCAAATTTAGTCAAAGTTGAAACATCCTTTGTTGGACGGAGGAATATAACAAAAATTTGGAATTAATTCTCATGTATTAACTTTCTTTTGTTTCATGCTTTGGCCACTGAGAAACTTAAGAAAACATATTATGTTAGATGGTTTGAGATCTGCCTTCTAATTAAGGCGTAAGTGAGGGAGTATTATTTTAGCAAAAAAAATGGGGAAACTTAAGAAAATGAGAGGAGTTGGTGGAAGAAAAATAAAGTGTATATCGACACTCGAGGATTTTGGAAATGTGCCTTCTAAAATACTATCTCCGTTCCATAATTCTTGTCTCAAATTTGCTCAAAAATAGATGTGTATATTGTTAAAAAGCGTTTAGATACATGTAATATTTCGACAAGAATTATGAAACGGAGGGAGTAAGAAGTAAGTGAGGGAGCATTATTTTAGAAGCGTGGCGGTTTCTCACAATTAACATGCTTTTATAGGTACTGTAAAAAAACATGCTTTCCACCACGTGTCAGGGAAAAGGTATACTTGCTTCTTGCGGTGCAGGATATAATCTCTTTAACGGCAAGCGCCTCACGTACTGGATCGGGACACGTTTTCCTGTCCCCAATAACGGCAGGATATCATGCGGATCGAATAACTAACTTCCTCTCTTCCCCGTCTCAGAAACCCCCAATGGCGGCTGACAACGAACGTCGACCCGACTGGCTGAAGCTCCCGTACGATCTTTTGGAGCCCATCGCCCAGAGATCCCGCGACACCTTGACCGGACTCACCGTGTTCCGCTCCGTGTGCCGGACATGGCGCGCGGCGGTAGGGCAAGCGCCTCGCCTCCTGCTTCCGGCCTCTCAGGACAGCGGCGCTCCTCCCCGTGCCGGTTCAGAGCACGCGTTCGTCTTCCCCTTGACGCACGGCTGGTCTGTCATCGTCGATGCCCGCGACGCATCCTGCCGCCTCTCGCACCTGGCCACACGAACCACGGTCACGCTGCCCAAGATCAACTCCTACCGCCACGGCAGCGGCAGCGGCAGCGCCAGGTCCGACGACATCACGCATGTGAGGTACAAGCATTATACCGACGAGCAAAGCGCCCGCGGCCTTTATAACTGGACTGATCCGGAGCACAAGATCAGGATCTGTCACCGCAGATACACAGTGTTCTTCCGATCCTACCTCAAATTCTCGGATTCCTTCCGCTTCGTTCTCCATCTCCCACCCGGCACTCCACCAGGAAGCACGGACGGCCTTATCATCATGATGTGCCACAGGTGGTTGCTGGGGGATCGTATAGTTTCCTGGCAGCCTAAACATGCGGCGGCCTGGACAGAGATGGTAGGTTCATATTCCTCCTATGACAATGCTGACTTCGCCTACTCGGGAGGCAAGATGTATTGCTTGGAAAGCGACTACGGTGTCACCAATGTGTTTGACGCCCACACACAAAAGCTCCTCCACCGGATCGGTGTGCCACAACCACGACCGACCTCGCCAGTCTCCTCCTATGTGGACTTCCCTCGTCGTAACCTGGATGAATTCCATTACTTGAATCTTGTTGCGCTGCCAAGCAAGCTGATTCTTGTCAGGACCAGCGGTACTAAGTCGTCCGAATTGAAGGGCGTAGACGTCTTTGAGGTCAGGTCAAGGTCCGAGGACGGCGAAATTGCGTGGCGCAAAGTAACGTGTGATAACATTGGTGGCAACTACGACCTGTTCATAGACGGACATCACGCCACCTTTAGCGACAACGGCACTGGTAGCGGAACTCGGATCTATTGTGTTCTTGGCCGGTTCGAGGTTCCCACCACTGCAACATACTGCTACGACATGAAAGACGACAAGCTGGAGTGCATCTACAGGTCTCCGGCCAATGAATTCTCGACTAAGCCTGGTTGGTTTCTTCCCTAGCTAGCTGGCTTTTGTATGTGTAGAGCGATAAATAGTGGTATTATAGTTTCCTCGATGCTTTCCCAATAACTAGGATTATTCATGACCAGCAGCATGTTTCTTTCATTATTTAGAACAATTTGTTACGGCTTTATACGTCTCTGCTTTTTTTAAAAGATCAAGAGTTTTTTTTTTGCCCTTTTCGGAAGAACAAAATAAGGCCTTTTGCCCCGCTCCATTAAACAAGATGAAGCAAGGCCTGTTCGTACAGATACCCGTAATCGGGGTTTATGTGGAAATGAAAACGTTAAGGAGTACTCTGACAGAAAGCGCAAATGCATTACAGATTTTCAGACAGGGCATACACGAATCAGCCAAAACAAGGACCCCCTAGTGATAACCACGAAGACGAGGGCGAGCTTCAAGAGTCCTTGGGCCGAGCAGAATCTCATTCTCAAAAATGTCATAATCGAACTTCCCAAAAATTATCATTGCAGGCACCTTGATCAGTGTTATAGTTCACAGTATCAAAACCAACTGCACATCCAGGACATAATTTAATAAGGACAACTTCCAGAGAGGTATAGAGCACATAGGCCCATCATAAAACAATTTACAAGGAAACGATAGCATAATGATTTCGTGAATAAATGCTAAGATGTAATTTTATTTTATAGAAGAATTCAAACTCCTGCCTGTCCCTATTCAGCATGGAACACTGAGTTGGTATATTAATATGTCAACAAAGAAATGTATGTTGGAGCCACAATTATTTACTCAGTGTTGGAAATGTATCAATATACCAACGTACATTTCTTTACTCAGTGTTGGAAATCCATTCCTACCTATCCCGATTCAGCATCTCCAACATACAATAAAAGAAATGTATGTTGGACATGGACATGGACATAGGGTCATGAGCAGCTCGTCGTCGAGCCTGTCAAAACTCGACGCCGCCAATGACGTCGTCGTCCATCGGCACGGCCTCCAGGAACGCCGCCGAGTCGCTGGCCGAGCGCCGGTGCACGCCCCACCTAGCCGCCGCGAACCCCAGGAACTCGCTGCCCGCCGCCCCGTCATGCTCCCCTGCACTCAGCGCCTAGAGCGAGCACCGCCACTTCCCACGGGCTCTCTAAGTCTCTCCTCCTCTCCTCTACCAATCCCGACCTTCTTCCGTCGGCCATGCTCGCCCGCGGGCGCTCCCTCTGCCGGTGCCCGGTCCCTGCCTCTCCCGCATGCGGCGCGCCCGCCGCTCCCTCGACGCCCGCCCGCCGCTCTATGCCCCTTCCGCCGACGCGAATCGATGAAGGTGGACGCTGCCCAACACACCGCGGCCTGATGTACGCGTCCGCCGTTCGCCCGTCGCGCTGCCCGCTCTACCCGACCGCCGCCGCCGCGCCGCCTCTTGCGGCCACGACCGCACGCCGCCGAGAGCCCGAGATCTGACGGAAGCACGGACAGGGAAGTCGATGGCCATAGAGAGGTCGGGGAGGGATGTGCCGCCATAACTCCACGAGATTTCCAAGGTTGGGATCGGATGTGATTCGAATCGTGCGAGGTGGAAGGTTAAAGGAAGACTGGCCCCACATGTAAGAATGAGAGCGTGTGGTGGTGACGGACCACCACCAGCACCAAATGATTTTTTTAGATGAGTAAAGATAAAGATATGTCATCGTTTTCTAACGAAAGAACCAATAAGGATCGGATCCATAGTCGAGATATGTGAATTTTGTTAACTACAGTTGGCAAGATAAAAGTTTTCCATTATTTCTTTTTGTTTGATATGTTACTGCGTTCAGCTCTTTTCGACATGAAACAATCAAATTACGGACTGTTCATCAATAAAATAAGGAAATAAGTTGACTCTGATTTGATGCAAGATACTGATTGAAACAGAAAAGAAAATGTTGAAGGTCGATAAACTTAAGCACGATATTGGAATTGTGTTCATCCTGTTAGCTCTGACAGATGCATCATTCTTTATATTGCAGTATGCCCCGACAAGTATTATTCCAAATGACCAAGTAGGATGGATTGCAACTCTTGATTCGGTACCTGAAAGAAACCTACGGGGACTTTCCCATTTATTTATATTCAAGAGAGTCCGGCAAGTCCATCTAGCTTGCCGATATACAATACTTCCTCCGTTACATAAAGGTTGGCATGGGTTTGAACTTTCATAAAAGTCGTGCCACCACCCTTTTAAGTAACGGAGGAGTAATAATCAACGGATCTTGGTTTGATCTTCCGACAGAAAGGACATGTCACTGTTTATGCAGACATCGTAATGCAGTCCATAATTGTTTGGTTGATGATATGTCTTTTAATTTGCACTCTCATATTGCTCTCTTCAGGTCATGGATCTGGCAATGACACTCTCGACGACAGAAAGTGCGTGGTCTCATCGCAAATTCTTCAGGGTTCAGACATGCATGTTTGTTTTATCATGATGGTGCAGGGAAGGAGCCAATGTGAGAAGCTACTTCGTATGGTCCTTCCTGGACGTCTTCGAGTTCCTTTCTGGGTACCAGTCACGGTACGGCCTTTACCGTGTCGGTTTCGACGACGAGGCGCCGCCGCCGCAAGCCAGGCTCTCTGCTCACTGGCCTATTCCGGCTTTCTGAAGAAGAATGGCATCCGTCTTCAGTTAAGAGAACCCGGCAATGCAGGATCGGACGCTGAACAATGAGCGAGTCATCTTATCAGAAGGCATGCTCTGAGTTCCACACTTCAACGTATATCCTCGCAAAACAAAAACTGTATATACGCATAGGTACGATCAATATAGTCTGGTAACATGACATATATGCCAACTGGCCACTGTAACTTTTGTAACGTATAGAAATACCGTTGCAATATTTGGGAGTACTCCAGCTTTGCAATACTCAGCTAGATGCTATCATGCAAAATCTCCGACGAAGTCCATGTCTTCTTCCTACTCATAAATTATTAGTGTGATAAAATAACCCCAAAAGTTTCGACCACGTGTCCGTGCGCCGCGCGCACACGTTGCTGGGCAGGCGGCTCGACATCCTCGTCAACAACACCGGAAGACTAGGAGGCCCGCGGCCGGCCTCAAGTTGTGCTTCCACCTGTCCCAGCTCGTGCACCCGCAGACCCGCTCCGCTCCTCGTCGGACGGATCATCCAACGCGCGCCAGCTTGATCAATATCTCCTTCATTGGAGTACCTCGTACGTTGTCTTCCTCTGCTTGTCAGCGGGCAGGCCGTGAGTGAGCCGTCTCCGAGTCCGATCGGGAGTCAGGACCCAACGCGGCAGGGTGTCTTTATATATATAGGCAAAGCATATCACGCACCGGGGCTCCTCCCCTCCCTGCATCCCATCTCGATCGATCGTCGCCAACAAACAAAAATGGCGGCGGGGGGATCGCATGAGCACGAGTCGCCTTCCAGGACTGGCGCGGTCTCTAAGTAGGTACGTAGAAATATGATATTGGAAGCCTAATTGTTATTCCACGATATTCAGTGTTTTGTTGATCTGATCCTCGTACGGAGTATATATAAAGGTACAAAGAGGAGATATACTTGGAGTACAAGACAAGTAATCTCGTTTAAACTAATTCTATCTTATCTCTAATCCTAACCGTATTATATCTCTAACATTCCCCTTTAGTCGTAGCGTGAGCGAAGCAGACGATTGCAACTGGATTTGAAGTCTTGTGCTTCCATCGTCTTCTCCGCTCCGCCATCATCAACTGTGTCTCTGATGGACTGGTCCGTCACTTAGGGCAGTGCCTGCCGTCCCCTTCTGGTGCCGTCCCCTGTCTCTCCTCTATTCACTCCCGCAGTCATAGCGGAAGGGTCGTGGACGCCAGTGACGACGCTGACGCTTTGACTGGAGTTGTTGCCGATGATTCGCTGTAGACGTAGCCCTTGATGTCGATGTCGAGGTAGCCAATCATGATGTAGCCGTGGTCGTGGTAGTCGTGGTCGAAGTAGTAGTCGTCGTAGTGGATATAGCCGCACATATAGCCGGAAGGCGCAAAAAAATGCGCTATGATGTAGAGACAGAGCTGCAGTTGAAAACGATGCAGCTTGCAGATGTCAGAGGGTGTCGTCGGAAGCGTCTTGCAAATGTCAGAGGACGCGTCGAATGAGATGAGACCACCAGTTTTGCCCGAACTGGTGGGAACCCATCCAGCACGCATCGGTTTTGCCAGGACCGTGTGCGTCGTGTGACCTCCAGCTTTGCCAGAACTGGAGGGAAGTCATCACAAATAGTGATGTTGGGTGTCGATGCAGTCGAAGCCGTCGGTGACACGGTTGATACCGGCGTCGATGAAGCGTCTTGCAGAAGAGTCTGTCAGAGGACGCTGGAGATGATGATGCGGTCGATGCCGTCGTCGGTGAAGCTGACGCGGGAATGCCGTCGTCGGTATGCCGCGTTGCTGATGCGTCTTGCAGTAGAACTGTCAGAGGACCCGGGAGATGTCCATCCGTATGGAAGAAGTGGCAGCGGCTGGTTGATAACGATTGTTGATGAAGACCACATTGATGAAGACCTTTAGCGATGTAGTGTCAGCGATGGCGATAGCAGGCTTGTCGATGACAGTGCGTCGCTTGAAGGCGTCCTTTGTGGCGATAATGTGTCGATGCCGTGCGCCATGCCTGAGAAGTCGATGAAGATTGCATCTTGTTCCACACCGGCCTGGCATGTGGATGGATGCGTTTGAGGTCACTTCTCGTGGATGTACTCAACGTAGAGTAGCTCGTAGCTGGGCGTGATGTTGTCGTACAGCTCGCAGTTGGTTTGGCGGTCGGTGTAGATTGTTCGGTGAGTAGATGAAGTAGTCCTGAAGCAGCGTGTCGTATGTCGAAGCTTGTGCGTGCCCGCGCGCAATGCGATCTTGCGGTCGCAGCCGCGCGTGGAACTGCTGCGCCGATTGGATCGAGTCCACGGAGTTCGTGTTGACGTTGATGTAGATGCTACCGAGGCTTGATCCTGATGGATTCTGCGCCGAATTTTCACCGGGATGAGGGTAGCTGGATCAGATCGTAGGATATATTCGTGGCTAATTGGAAAACTAATCTATTGATAGAAACCGATCTAATCTGCAATGCGGAAGACGCTTAAAATAAAGAAACAATCTATCTTTGATGGATCGAAAGGAAAACTACGGGAGCCCTCCGGGGAGATTATGGAGAAGATCTACCCGGAGGTGGCATGATGCGGAAGGTGTGTCTAAGGATCAGCGGCGTTAGTCTAACCGCTCTGATACCATCTCACTACGGGAGAAACCGGCTTTGCCGGAGGCCACGGGCTGCCGGCAAAGCCAATTTTTCCTCCGGCAAAGCCTTTGCCGGGCTTTTCGTTGGTGCTGTCGGCAAAGGCTGTCGGCACGGAGCTCCACCGGCAAAGGCTTCTTTGCTGGCTGCCATTTTATGTTGCTGTCAGCAAAGCCTTTGCCGAAGGCAAATAGAGGGCCTTCGGCAAAGAAAAGCACTAACAGCCCACGCGGAAGAAAACGGCAGGCCAATGTCTTTGCCGTAAGCCATACAAAGCCTCCGGAAAAGAAAGTCGCAGAATTAAAAAAAAACGGCTGTTGTTTTAATCCCCGCCGCCGCTGCGTCCCGCTGCCGCCCGCCGTCTTAGGTTGCTGCGCGCCACCGCCTCTGGCTGCTCCGTGCTCCCACAGAGCGGCGTTGCTTGCCCCGCCGCTCCTCCTGCTGCTGCTCGTCGCCCCGACGCCGCTCTTGCCTTGCCTCCCTGCCCCACGCCGTCGCTGTTGCCTTGTCGCCTACTCTGCGCCGCCGCTGCTGCACCATGCTCCTCGCCCCGCCACGTGCTGCCGCTACTCGCAGGCGCCGCCGCTGCCAGCGCCCGAAGTCGCCGCACGCCGTTCGCACTCGCTCGACGCTGCCGCGCGCGTCCTGCGCCAGATGTCCCCCTCCTCTCGCCCCTCGCCCGCGCAGCCCCCCTCCTCTTGCCCCAATCCTTTGCCCCCCTCCTCTCGTCCCAATCCTCTGCCCCAATCCTCCTCTCGCAAAATGCGCCAATCCTCTGCCCCCCTCCTCTCGCCCCTCGCCCGCGCAGCCCACCTGCTCGATGCTGCCGCGTCCTGTGCCAGATGCGCTGCCGCTGCTGCACCTGCTGCCCGGCTGCTGCCTCCCCGCCCTGCCGCTGCTGCCCGTCGACGCCTCGCACGCCGCTGCTCCTCGCCATTCGCCCCGCCGCCTCCGCTCGTCCTCGTTGCTGCTGCAGGCTGCCGCCGCTACGTACTCCTCGCGCCGCCGGTGCTGCTGCAGGTCACAGCCGCGACTTCTCGCAGAAGAGAGAGTGGAGGGAGAGGGAGAGTGGAGGATCTTCGGCCTCCAGTCGCCAGCCGGCCACAGGAGAGAGAGGGAGCACAGGAGCCGAGCCGATGGAGGGAGAGAGATAAGAGAGACGATGTGTGGCTGGGAGAGGAGACAGAGAGATAAGAGAGACGATGTGTGCTTTCAGATGAACGGTTAGGAGCACGCCACGTCACCGATCCGAGGTGCGGTCACGCGGATCGGTGACGTGGCAAACAGTCTTTGCCGGAGGCTAGGCCGCCGGCAAAGAATTTTTTTTCTTTTCTTTTTGCATGTACACATTTTATGAGGTTTGTCCCATTTTAATTATGTGTATTGACCTGAAATTTTTACTCTGACCTATACACCCATAATATGACTCCATGCTAAAAGTTGCTAATTTTTGACAACGTTTTAGTATTATTGAATATTTTCTATGAAACGGCCCTAAAAAGTGATAAATAATTATTTTTACATAAAAGTTGGTGATTTTAATTCACATTACTCAGCATTAGTAGAAAATGAAACTGCAATAAAAAATCAACTCAAAAAGTGAAAACATTATAGCAAAACTTGGTTCAAAACTCAAATTGGACGTTTGAGAGCTAAGTTCGGTAACTTATACGAAGATGTTACAATTTGTGAAGCATGTATCATTTTGATTTTGCGTATAGACTTGTAGTTTTTATGCCAAGTTTATGTACCCATAAAATGACACCAAACCAAAATTTATTCTTTTTTGACAATGTTTTAGTATTATTTGATTTTTTTTCTATTAAACGGCTCTAGAAAATGATAAGTAATTATTTGTACATAAAATGTGTTGATTTTAATTCATATTAGTAATCATTAATGACAAATTAAACTATAGTAAAAGTTTCAACTCAAGAATGGGTCAAATTAATCCAACACGTGGTTCGGGATTCAAATTTGGAGGTTCACTCTCGAGATCGTGCATTTTGTGAAGTATGTAGCATTTTATTTTTGTGTATTCACTTGTAATTTTTATCCCAGTGTTATATACCTATAACTTGGTACCATGCCAAAAATTGTGATTTTTTTGACAAAGTTTTAATATTATTTCCTTTTTTCATATTAAACGGCTCTAGAAAATGATAAATAATTACTTTTACATAAAAAATTATGACTTTAATTCACATTACTCATCATCAATGCCAAATGAAAGTACAGTAAAAATTTCAACTCAAAATGAGGTGGTTTACGTCATAATGTGAAATAAGAGAGAAATGGGAAAGGAAAGAAAAAATACAAAAAAACATCTTTGCCGTAGGCCTGGCCGCCGGCAAAGGCCGATCCCGTTTTCTCGCCGTTACCGCAGCGGCAAGTCCACCTGGTCACCTTCTTTGCCGGAGGCCCGAAAAATTGCCGCCGGCAAAGTCAGGTTTTCCCGTTGTGTGTAGAAATATAGGATATATTCGTGGCTAATTGGAAAACTAATCTATTGATAGAAACTGATCTAATCTGCAATGCGGAAGAGGCTTAAAATAAAGAAACAATCTATCTTTGATAGATCGGAAGGAAAACTACGGGAGCCCTCCGGGGAGATTATGGAGAAGAAGGTTTGTCGAAGGATCGACGACGTTAGTCTAACCGTTCTGATACCACGTAGAAATATGGGATTGGAAGCCTAATTGTCATTCCACGATATTCGGTGTTGTGTTGATCTGCCCCTCATATGGGATATATATAGAGGTACAAAGAGAAAGATATACTTAAGTACAAGACAAGTAATCTCGTTTAAATTAATTCTGTCTCATCTCTAATCCTAAGACAGAGGAAGTTCGAGCTCATGGAGGCCCCACTAGCACCGTGGCCACGCGATCTCCTCGCGGTGCGCATCCGGTACGACGCGACCATCTGCTGCGAGTGCCGCTTCACGGGAGGAAGAAGCTTGCGAGAAGGAGGAAGTCATCGACGTGTTCGATGACGAGGACCTCCGGAGCGAGGCCGCCTGCCGCGCCGCCGTCTGCCGGATGCTGAGAAGGCTGACTGAACTCGCGGAGCACTATGGCTACCGTGCCGCCGACGCGGAGACGCCTTCGTGCCCCCCGGCCTCGTTGACGAAATCCTCGATGCCGCTGCCTTTGTTGCCGCCGCCATCCCCAATGACGACGCTCTCCGGAGCATCAGCTACCTCTGCGAGGTCTCGATAACAGTGGACGTGACGAACGTGTACAAGGCTCTGGTGCTGTCGTGCAGCGCCGCCGGACGCCGTGATGTTGGCGGGGATCAGCTGTGCCCAATCTGCATGGAGACGAGCCGGCGGCCGACGATGCCACGAGTTTGCCCGGATGCTCGCACGAGTTCCACGGAGGGTGCATCCTCGAGTGGTTCCGATCCGCAGCCCGCAGGGCGCCCACCTGCCTGTCCTGCCGCCGTGACATGATGCACTGTCTCCCTCACGATTATCGTGGATGCGATAAGCGGGAGTCCTGGGTCTACCGAGGGGCAGCGATGTAGGATTTGTTTCCGGCCTATACTGATGCACACTTTCACTTTTTTGCATGCACGTACGTGTACCTAGTGCGATTAAACAGAATAATTACTAGTAGTACATTGTAAGCATTTTGTTTTTGTTTTTGTCATCCACAGTTATGCTTGATCTGGATTAAAGAGCTTCACTTCGCGGCAGGTTTAGCTTAATCCTGATTTAATTAGGCTGTTCGAAAGTCGAAACTACTAATAAATCGCACTACTAACACTTACATACTTTCTCTGTTTCCATATAAAGGGGATACATATCCCTACATCGCTAACTCAACCAATAAAATGTAGATCGTAGTATTATACTCACTCCGTTCCTAAATACTTGTCGAACTTGCAATCGACAAGTATTTAGAAACGGAGCGAGTACATCGCAAAAGTTATACCATTAGAAAATAAAACACTCGAAGCTTTTAATGCTGTAAATTTTGTGGTATAACACTCATGAACATTGCTTAAATCGTCGACCTAGCAATATGTATGGCCCTTTATACCGAAAAGGAGTTAGTATATATGATATGTCAATTGTCAATTGCAATGATAATTTTAGTTTGACACAATCGGAAGATAACCAGCGGATGAGTGACAACTCAGAACAGGATCGTGGCACCCGCATCTGCATGGGATTCACAAAGAGCTGCATAATTAAATTAGTGTTCTAATTCTTAGAGTTAGGAAGCCAAAGATACTTGACAGAACTAGGGTGCCTAAAAAGTTGGTCTTGAATTTTCAGGTAATCATGATTCATGAATACTATCCAAGTGAGGAACCCAGGGAGTACTCCATATCGAGATATATATTTCCCTTCTCTGGGCTGATAGAAACAGGAATAATGCAAAATGTGGCTGACTTTTGTAATGGATGCCCCGAAAGCAGATTTGGGAGTGCTTGTATTGGGCTTCCAAAAGAAGGAACCGAGAAAGTACTTGGTTTTGAGTATGAGGGCCATCTGATTGTTGGGTTCGCTTGCCAAGCCGTGGAAGCCAGCTCACTACTCCAAAATGAGCCATAAGCGACCCCTATTAGTCGCGGGCGGGGCAAACCCGTCACAGATAGCCCCCTCTCAGTGGCGGGTTTCTTAAACCCGTCACTGATGGCTCTCTATCAGTGGCGGGTTTCCTTCATCCGCCAATGATGGCTCCCTATCAGTGGTCGGTGGAAGAAACCGCCACTGATGGCCCCCCTATCAGTGGCGGTGGAGAATACCCGCCACTAATAGACGCATGTGCAAAAAATTGCATAATTCACAAATTGATCCATCAGTGGCGGTTTTTAGACGTAAGCCCGCCACTGATGACTCCTGCAGACCTTCGAATATTGAAAAAATCATAACTAATTCATAAAAAATCGAAAAGATGTGATTGTTTTTGGTAATGTCTTAATTTTTATTTCTTAACATGATGGAACATAATATAAGACGTTAGAATTTAGAAAGTGTAGTACAAACTTGTTATTTACTAGAGTTCATGTTTGTGGCTTTAAGCAAAATGACCAAACTTTTGTTAATTTTGACGTTAATATTTATAAAATGTTTGGCATGGAGTCCTTATATAGCTATATGTGTGCTAGTTGCCATAAAAATTATAAACTTGAATTTTGAGAACTATTCAAAAAAAAGTTCACAAAATGTCCTATCATATATAAATGCTTATGGCTTTCAAGCCAAATGATCAAAGTCATGTTAATTTTTATGTAATAGTTCATGATAATGTACTTAGTTTGGTGTAAAAAAATAAATGATTTCATATTTCTGTCTGCAAAAAATGGGGAGAAACCATCACTGGCGGGTTTACACGCGGACCCGACAGTAACGGGATTGGGCCCAACAATGAGGCCCAATCTGATCCAGATGTATATAAATGCAACCCACTCCCTTCTCCTCCTAAACCAAGCCGCCACTTCCTTCTTCTCCTCCCACCACGCGTCCACGCCGGAGCCCCTCTCGGCTCCCTTCTCCTTTTCTTCCCAGTCAGCCGCTGCCCTCTCCCTTCTCTCCCTTCCTCCACACCAGCAGCAGCACCAGCGTGGAGGAGCAGCGGCCACAGCGCAGCAGCAGCACCCGCCTGGAGGAGGAGCACCGGCGTGCTGCGCCTGGAGCTGCGTCCGCGATGCTTGGAGAAGCGGCCAGCGGCGCACGGCGGCTGGAGGAGGAGCTAGCGGCGGCGCCGGTTCCGTCGGCCTCGACCTAGCCCGCGGCCGGATCCGGTCTCCTCTTGGTTCGTCTCTCCCTCTCTCTGTTTTATCTCTCTCTCTCTCTCTGATTTTTCCCTCCCACTCTTTTCTACAGACAAGGACGGCCGCCGTGAAGAGGAGTCCATCCCCGCCTTCTCTATGGGTCCCCGTCGCCGCCACCGGAAGACGAGGAGGTCGTCGCCGATCTGGGTTCAGTGCTCCGGTGCCGTCGGCCTCTTCTCCGGCCTCCCCTCTCAGGTATGTACTCATTCCCTCTCTCTACTCTCTCTCTATCTCTATGTGTGTGTTTCTCACGGTCTCTCTCTCACTCCTGCAGAGCGGGCGACGAGCAGCTCCGTCGGCGGCACCGGCGTCCTCCGACGTACGTTTGGGGCGGGTCTGCGAGTGGCCCGTATTTTTTTTATTTTTTTTGAAATTCTATTAGTGTCGGATCTGGGTGTGCCCGCCACTGGTGGGTGCCCTCGTCGGTGTCGGCTCGTGCACACGCCCACCACTGATGTCTCTCAGTGGCCAACGGCTAGTGGCGGTAGTGGCGGTCGAATGACACGGCACTGATCTTTTTTTTGTCCGCCACAAAGTAACTACTGTAGACTCCTATTCATAGCCTGAATATTTCTAATGCCAAGACCTCCTAATTTTTCTGCCAGGTGTTAGCTTGGCGCACGTGACAGCCCAATCAACACATTAGTCATTAGATTAGAAGTCGAAAGAATACAAACATTGAAAGATTTTACTGAAACGCGAGATTTTCTGGATGCACTGTACTTGGCATTTCAGGGATGCCTTTGATGTTTAGAGTACAACTGGTCACATGACGTGATCACATCACACCACGGCACGCACAAACAAAAACTGTCGCACGGATCCACCCACCAAGTACACTACATAGATCAGTTTCAGTTGGGGAATCTGCAGTCGCGGCGTATCTCCCCGTTGCCGGCCATCCTGACCCCGACCCTCCCGAGCCTCATCATCGCCGCCGCGAAGTCGTCGAAGAAGGCGTCCTCGTCGCCGGCGTAGAGCTCGACCTTGCCGCGGGACCTCGCGTCATCGTGCAGCGCCTGGTCGGAGCCCAGGACGCCCCGCCCGCGCCGCAGGTTCTCGTAGTAGGCGTTGTCGAACCGCGTCGGCGTCGCGCCGTCGAGGAACGCGAACCCGCCGCTCCGGTTGTTCGTAGCGCCGGCGCAGGCGCCCCGCAGCCGCGCCGCGAACCCGGCGTCCATGCCCGCGGCGGCCGGGTCGCCGGCCGTCTCGTTCCCCACGGCGACCCTGTACTCGAAGAAGTTGCACGCCGCCGCGCCGATCGTGTGCGCCCCTGCCGCAGGCCAAGCTAAACTCAGTGCCGTTTTTCAGTCCGTGTTGCAGCTCAGCTCGGCTGCCTATGAGCAAGTAAAATTAACCTGAGAGCGCGATCATGTCGGTCTGGGAGAGGCCGAGGCCGGAGAAGAAGGCGTTGAGGCGGTCGAGGTCGAAGTCGCCGTGCGGGACGGTGACGCTGCTCTCGGTGGACGCCGTGCCGTCGTACCTGCCTAGCTCCACCTCGTAGTTCGGCCCTCCGCTCTGCAGCAAAGCATTAATGGCCGCGGCGCGCGTTGGTGGAAGGAAAATGGGGACTGCGGGTTCGTGGGATTAATTGGTTACCAGGTAGACGGCGTCCCTGGCCGCCAGTGCCAGCACGTCGGCGCACGACACCTTGTGCCGGCACCGCGGGTCGCCGTCGACGGCGTCCTTGGCGTGCATCACCGTGTCGAACCCCTCCGGCTTCAGCGTCAGCCCGTCGGGGCTCCGCCACTCATCGCCGCCGTCCGGCCTCGTCAGCAGGATCGACGCGTCACAGCCCTGCAACAAAATCATCGATCACCAACAACTTCAGACGATCATTCATGAACAAAATATGGGTGACTGAATGATGAATAGAGCTCTTCTTCTCACGTACTCTGACGGCGCAGTCGTGGAAGAAGAGCCTGAGCGTGGCTGGCGCGGCGACGGGCGAGTGCGCCATGGACCGGCTGACGGCGCCGCGGACAATGCTCTCCAGGTCGGGGCAGACGCCGGCGTAGTGGTCCGGCCTCAGCTGCGCGGTCGCCATTAGCGACAGATCAGCCGCGATGGATGCGAGGAGCAAGGCCAAGAACCGGAGGCGCTCGTTCGTCATGGCTGCCGCCGCTCTTAAGGATCCTGATTTGTTTACTGCTTCGTGTTTAATTAGCTGGAGCCGTTAAACTGTCTGAGCTCGAGGTGGTTCGCAAGCGATGACAGCGTGCGTTTATATAGAAGAGAATGTTGGCGCGTGGCTTCCACGCTCCCGGCCATTACTTTACCTTTCCTATGATCCTAAAGAATGGGATCCGGCTTATGCAAATGCTAATTGTTTGCTCAGATAGGGTTTAATTAACTGGTGCCACTTGAATAGTTGATGCACCAGAGCAACGCTGGTGTTTAGAGAATCGCTCGCCCCGGTGCTTGAGAAATTCCCGGGTCGCTTCAGAAATCCCGCGGTGCACGGTCCCGGGCCTCATCTGGCCGATGCATACGTTTTCTTCCTGCTCTGCATTCCTCGATTTGGACTGGCCCTGCTGCGCCGTTCATGTATGTGAGGACTTTTCTTAATCAGCTTTGCGTCGTGAGGAGCTCATGCATGCTGCTGCCCTCCGTGGCTCCGACGCAGTTCTGTAGCATCCGGCAGTCGTGATTGAACTAGCTTGAGCGTTAGCTTTGGAAATTTTTCTTTTCCTTTTTTGAGTGACTTTTATTTTTAAACCTATATTTGTACATATTTTACAGCAATCATCCCATTTAGTGAGATTTCTCCCTGAATACTAGGGTTGCAACATGGTGACCCCAAGGTACCAATTGATCCTCCTTGGTTCAAACAAATGAACTGGTTTTCAAAAAGTTGTTTCATTTTAAAACTTTAGTTTATTTGGTTAAACTAAGTAGGGTCAAAGGGTACTCTGAGGGTCACAAAGTTGCAGCTATACCGAATACTAGCTCATGTAGCACAAAACTTTTCATATTTTAACCCATTTAGCGAAGGGGGAGGCGCGTGATTTCTCGTCGGTGGTGGTGAATTTGATTTGGGGGATTTCACGACGGCGGACAAGGCGACGAATATGAGGCAGACCCGTAAACACCACTCCCCCTGCCCGAGATATGACGTCCCGGGAGGGGGGGTTGTGGATTTATGATGACCCGTAAAACAATTAATGGGCCGGGCCCAAAGTGGACCCACGGTGCCTAAATATTAAATTGACCCCTAGTGAAAATACACACAAGTTACTTCTCCTAAGTTATTGACACCGGTGATGATATATCCTGGCTTCGCACTTGGTTGGCCTGGGCCGTTTTACGAATTCTATTCGGTGCAGGTTTTCTGCCTAAACCCGTAAATTGTACGGTCCGAGGTGACATAAGGGATTTTCCAGATATGCACTTTATGACATCATCCGAGAGCTTCTTCTTCTCGGTGCACGGGCGGAAGGTCTTTGAGCGTGACCACGCCGTGGCCACGGCACCGACGATCGATAGCAGCGAACACGTTGGACTCGATTGGGGATCCTATGGCGATTCCGACGATATTGAGGTCCCGGATTCCCCTGCTGCGGTGCGGGGCTCAACCCTTGCTGTGCCTCCGTGCGATTCGCTAGCACCCGAATCAAATCCTCCCACGCTGGCCGCCTCGGGCGATTCTCTGGTGCAGGATTCACCTTCACTGCCACTGCCGCCCTGGCTCCCGTTGCTGCCGCCGACAGGGCCTCCGACGCCATTTGTGGCTGCTGCTGCTCCAGAGGAGAATGGCACTGAGCAAGGTTGGATTGAGGTCCGTGGGAGGCTTTGCCCGCAGCAGGTGAGGCCGTCTCCTCCTGCTCCGAGGGAGGATTCTGGCAACAGGCTCGCCTTCTTGAAGAAGTTGCATGGCAGGGGCTTTCGGTGCCTGGCTCCTAACCACTTCGTCTTGGCCTGTCGTGACCCGGTTCATTGTCTTGCTTGTCTTTGTTCGGGTCATCAACAGCGCGACTGCCGTCGGCACCTTCCAGCTCACCTGGAGGCTCGTCGACCTTCCCCGCCGGACTGCATGCTGCCTCGCTCTTGGGGCTCTTGGGCCTCTGTTGTTGCGCCTTCTGCCATGCCTGCGATGCAGCTTGTTACTGAGAAGCAGCTTACTCCTGAGGTGCTGGTCGAGCCTGCGGCTTCTGCTGGTGTCACGGCGGCAATTGAGGTTGCTCTGAAGTCCCTTATCCCTGTGCAGGCTGAACTGCTGCGTGTCGAGCTGCAAAAGACGACGACTGTTTGCCTGGAGGAGATTGTCTAGCCCCTGCGTGATATCGCCGCCTCCATACAGAGTTTGGTCTTGCAATTGGAAACTCTCCTGGAGCGTTCCGAGGTCACTCTTGGTAAGCTGGTGGAAGTTGCCCCTGTGCCTGTTGTGCAGGTGGAGGTTGCCCCTAGCGCAGCTGCTTCGCAGGCTTCTCCAACTCTATTCGACCCGCCGAAAGAGCTTGCTGTCGACTTCACTGACGAGGGGGCAGATTGTCTTTTTGCCCTTGCTCTCCTCATTTCCGGGCTCCTGCTGCGATTGATGAGACTGTTATGCCAGTGGCGCATCCTGTTGAGTTGGTGCTGGATTTGCATCCGTGCTCCCTGGATTCTGATGTTCAGTGTTCTCCGTCTACTACGCTGTCATGCACTGAGCTCGCCCCTCCCATGGAGATGTCGTGCCCGCTTGATGAGATGCCACCTCAGGTGGAGTACCCAACCTCCTCCCATAAGGCCAAGAAGAATGGTGGTTTCAATGTGGTACGCATGATGAAGGCTTTTGGTGCTCCTGATGAGAAACCGGTGGGTGTTGGTGAGACACAAGATGATGCATCGCCTACCACCGTGGCAGAGTTCATCAAAAAGTTTACTCGCACATCCCAATGCTCTGTGCTCGGGACCCCCATGCCTTAGCAATTCAAGGCGGATGATCGTACAGTGCGGCGCAGCGGCCAGCTGGTCAAGAAAAACAAAGGCTGCACTATTCCGGTGGCCAAGCGGGCTGAGATTAGGCTAGAGGAGGCATTTGGAGAAATGCCCATTGGAAAGGAAAAGGAGAATGACTCCGAGGAGAGCGCAGAGAAGAGGATGAAGGCATACTTGGAGATGTACAAGAAGCCGCTCATGCCCGAGGCGATCGAGGCGATTCACGTCTTGGCTGGCGTCAGCGGAAAGGCACAAGTGGACCTCGCGGCTTCAGGGCTCACTTGTGATGATCTATTGTCGGATACGCAGACGGTAAATGTATAAGCATGTGACCTTTTACAATTGTTTTAGGAGTCTCTTTGGTTGTGGGCCTTTATCGTCGCTAGGGATTAGCGCTATTCGGATGGAGAGTCGTCGGCACAAGGAGATTTTCAAGGGTGGAGTGAGTGTGCAGGTTGTAATTGAGATGCACCATGTAGTGACCTTGGGTTTGGGTGCTCTCGTTTCCGAATCAGATGATGTTTCTTAGGTTGTTTTTCTAGTTTTCTAGACCTCTAACCCTACCTCCAAGCTCTAGTGTTTTTTTTTTGTGTTTTTCCTTATAAACGGGCCATTTCTTCCGCGGTCGAACGGTTCTTTGGCAATAAATAACCCGTTGATGGTTGTTTCGTCAAAAAAAAAGTTTGAAATTGACTCAAAATAAATGGATCAGATGAAAGGCCAGTTTGCTTTGAATACTATCCACTATATATACAACTTAGATAAACGGTCGGTTTAAGTTAAATCAAATGGGTACCGAGATCCTTTTTCAAACAAAGGAAGGGATACCAACAATCATGTTTCTGAGTTGTCACTCCTCCATAGGTTATCTTGAGTTGTGTGAAACTAAATTATCATTGTAACTGACAATATATTGACAGAAATTGGGGACCTGTGATCTAGTTTTGGCATATGCACAATTAGAAATAGTTTTATATCACAAAAACTATATCATTAGAAACTTCAATGTTCTGTTTTCTAGTGGTATGACGTTTACGATATACAATTTATCGTTATATTGGTCGAATTAGCGATCTAGGGACAGTGCATGCTATATCAAAACGGAGACAGTATGTACTGGTACTCACTTGGCAGTGCAATTTATTTGTACTTATGAAACAGCTTAATTAAATCAGGACTAAGCAAAACCTACCGAACTCCTTAATCCATATCAAGCATAACTATATGTATAACGAAAACAAAAAAAAAGTTATGCTTACAACAAATGTACTACTAGGAATAATTGTGTTTAATCGCACAAGGTACAGATACGTGTATGCAAAAGTTGTGTATCAGTATACGCCCGGCATACACCACATTGGTGAGGCAGATACTGCATTAAGTCATGGCGGCAGGCCGGGCAGGTGGGCGCCCTGCGGAGCGAGTCGAGGATACACCCTCCGTGGAACGCGTGCGAGCATTTAGGAAAACTCGTGGCATCGTCCGCCGCCAGCTCCTCCGTGCAGGCCGCGCACTGCTGGCTGCCGACATCACGGCGCCCTGGTCCTGACACGGCGCTGCACAACAGTATCAGAGCCTTCGTCTCGTCGTACACGTTCGTCACGTCCACTTCGATGGAGACGTCGCAGATGTGCCTGACGGTCCAGAGATCAGGGTCGTCGTCGTTGTCGGCGAATGCAGGAACAGCGGCGGCGCCAGCGAGGATTCTGTCAACGAGGCCGGGGGGCACGAAGGCGTCCTCGCCGCCATCGTCGGCGGTGCGGTAGCCATAGCGCTCCGCGAGTTCCAGAAGCTTCCTCAGTTCCTTGCGGACGGCGGCCTCGCTCCGGAGGTCCTCGGCATCGAACAGGTACACGAGGGCATCCTCGTGGTCGTGGGTAACGGCGGCTCGCTGGATGTTTCCTCCTGTGAAGCGGGCCTCGCAGCGGAAGGTCGCGGTGTACCGGATGAACACCGCGAGGTAATCGGGTGGCCACGGCGCTAGCGGGTCCTCGCTGGTCTCGCACAGCGTCATCCTGAAGACCACGCGGGTCTCGGAAGGCGACTCGTGCAACTGCGGTTCCGCCAGCATTGTTGTTATTTCTTGGCAAGACCGCGATCGATCGAGATGGGATAGGAGGTTTGGAGGGGAGGAGCCCGAGCGTGATATGTAGGGAGGGACACCCTACCGCGTTGGGTCCCGACTCCCGATTGGACTCGGAGACGGCCCACGGCCCTGCCCGGTGACAAGCAGAGGAACACAATTAACGAGGTTAGGTAGCTGTTAAAAGAGTTCGGTATCTGTTGTAGATATTTCTTGATGTGCAAGTAGGTTAGTTAAAAGAGATTTTAAATCGACGGGTAAAGATCAGGAGATACAGCTTCTGTACTGCTCAGTATATCGCTCCGTATCCCGCCCGCACCATGGGAGAAAGCAGCTTTACCGGGGGTCAAGGGCCGCGGGCAAAGGCACCTTTGCCTCCGGCAAAGCCTTTGCCGGCGGCCCCGAAAAAAAGCTGTCGGCACGGAGATTCACCGGCAAATAACTCTTTGCCGGCGGCTTTCTCACGGGTCCGTCGGCGAATCCTTTGCTGGCGGCTGAAACGACGGCCTCCAGCAAAGAAAAGGAGATCACGACATGCGGTGCCGTTAACGGCTCGGCCCACATGTCGGGACTTTGCCGGCGGCCAGGGAAAAAGCCGCCGGCAAAGGGTGGGCACGTGGCACGCCGCGGGCCGGCCGCGCGTGCCACTACGTGGCCCACATGTCGGGCCTTTGTTGGTGGCCAGCGAAAAAGCCGCCGGCAAAGGGCGGGCACGTGGCATGATCTGGTGCGTGCCTGTGCTCAGCCTTTGCCGGTGGCCAGGCCTTTGGCCGCCGGCAAAGGGTATTTTTTTTTGTTTTTTTATCGCAGCAATTTGAAATATTTTCACAGCACATATATACAGATATATATTCATCCACATCACAGTAATACATCCACACAAAATCATCGACACATCCACATAACGCATTCACATCACAGCCATATAAACATCTCATGAAAGTCCGAAAACATCACATATCTCACAACAAAAGTATTAGAAGTGTTCATCACATGGTAGCAACATATTACAAGCTAGTGTTCATACACGACAAAATGGTGAATCGGGCACCTTCAACATCCACTACCCATTGCACCAGTAGAAACCTATGAAATGGAGTTGTAATAACATAATTAGATATAAAGAAAGGTTGAAGTGACAATTGTAATATTTGAAGCGGAACTTAGCCATTTGGCTCAAAAATGGTGCAATGGGATCATTTTTGAGCAAATATGGCTCATTTGGCTCTAATAATGCCACCAAGTCACAATTTTGGAGCCAAATGACCCCTAAATGCTCTAAAATGGCATGATGGCACCATTTTGAAGTGAATATGGCTTATTTGACTCCAAGATGGTGCATTGGTCACATAAATGTGTCAAATGGCACAAAAATGACACGAAGGCACCAGTTTGGCTACAAAACGAGCCATTTCGCTTCCTTATGCCACCATGGCTCCATTTTGGAGCCAACATGGCTCATTTGGCTCCAAAATGATGCCTTGGTGGCATTTTGGAGCCAAGTGGCCCAAAAATGGCACCAAGGCACCATGTTGGAGCTAATATGGCTCTTTTGGTTTCAAAATGGTGTCCTGGTGGCATAAAAGAGCCAAATGCCAAAAAATGCCACCAAGAGACCATTTTGGAGCCAAGATGGCTCATTTGGCTCCAAAATGGTGCCCTGGTGGCATAAATGAGCCAAATGCCCAAAAATGCCACCAATGCACCATTTTGGAGCCAAGTGAGCCCTCTTGGCTCTAAATGGGATCTATGTCACTCTGTGATGCTAGGTTACGCAGTTCTACCAGTGGAGATAAGAAAGTAAGTTTTCAAAACAACGGATCTCGAGATGAGACAAGTTTGTGGCAACTTACCCGAGTCAGTGCCTAGGAGCAGGTGACTGGCCAAGAGGGTTGCCTCCAGCAAGGCTTGTGTGTGAAGAAGGGTCGTTCGAGTCACGCCCGGATTGATGCTGTTGCACAGATGATTAGGAAAGCAAGAAAGTCATGAATGGAGATTGAAATGTTTCAAGAAAGTCATGAATGGAGATTGAAATGTTTCAAGTGAACTCACCGGAGTCTGTGGAGAAGGTTGTGGAGCATGCTCAATCTGGAGATTGACAAACGCCAAGTCGAACGGCGGTGGTGCTGTAGGCGGCTCTTGAGAGGTGGCGGTGAGGTACGGCTGCATATTGAAAATACAGAGAGTTGCAGTTACGGAACTAATACCATGCTTTCCTGGCTATTATGTGCGGTAAACATACCCTAAGGTGGTCGTACTGAGCCCTCAGTGCGGCCTGCATCTGAGCCTGCATCTGAGCCATCTGAGCCTGGACCTGAGCCGCCACCTGAGCCTGGATCTGAGCCTGGATCTGAGCATCCTGAGCCTGCACCTGAGCAGCCACCATACCCTCCACCTCCTGCAATGCCATTACAAGTTCATTGTCGTTACAATGAAATGCGAAAAGACACGAGATGGTGAATGAAGAACAACTAACCTGCTGTGAGAACTGCCGTGCACCTGGACGACTGCGTATACTAGCACTCGAGCTCGTGGAAGTAGCTTTCAGTTTAGGTAGGCTGGGAATGGTGCTCGGATCAATGGTTCCATTCCCGAAGACCAGCCTACTGTGCTTCATGCCTCCTCCCACCCTCACGACCACTTCCACATCCAGGTTGTGCTGGCTAGGATCAGCCCCGGGCAAGGCCGTGCACCTCCTCAAACACCTCCGCGTAGCCTGTGACCTTGGCATGGTCAGCCGGGGTGGCGTAGGCTTCGGGCGGGGCTTTCGCACTGTATTCCGACACGGTGCTCTCCTTTCCCTTGAGGGTGCAGTCAACGGCCGTGAAACTGGTGAGGCGTTCTTTATCCGGATGAGCCTTCGCCTGAAACAACAAGCAACAACAAGATAGTTAGGGGTGAGGTTCGCACATGAAGATCTTTTTGGGAGAAAAACACATATATAGTTGTTGATGTAGCCCTGCAGGTTCACGCTCCCTTGATGGTGCATTCCGCTTGGGTTCGCCTACCTCCTCTCCCTAAGGAGCCCGTGAGTCTCCACATACTCCGGGCTGCACCACGAGTCCACCAGCGCCTTCCAGGCATTTAAGTGCGAGATGCACTAGTGCGGAGGAACCTAAATGAACAAGTACAAGCCCAAACACGAAGAAGTTAAGCGTTAGCCCTTATTAAGCAAGGAAATGCACTTTATTTTACTTTACCTGCATGTCCTATTCGTGCTCGAGATGCGTCACGATACATTGTGCCTTGTCCAATCTCTGTTTCTTCACTTCGGCATAGTACTTCCTCACGGCGTAGACACGCGCGTGATAGAACATCTCGGACAATGCCTTCTTCACACTTGCCTCGAAGTGCCGTGCAATTGTTGCATCATCAATGCCTTCCGCCAGCTTGAAGAACCGCTGCAGTTAGGCAAAACGGATCCATTCGTGAGTTATATATTTTGCATTACAATTGTTTTGACTAATGTATGCATTGTGCGAAGGCGACTTACCCAAAATTCGCCCTTCACCCGCTCGGCTTTGTTCGCATACACCACATTCTCTCTATCTTGAAAGTCCGGTTGGGCCACGTAGTGTGCCCATGTCCGGGCTACCTCTCGCTCCTCCTTTCCTTCAAGAAGAACCATGCCAGGGAAGTGGTCCTTGAGGAGGACCCCAAGCACAGCCTTGGGTTGCATCGTAAAACACCCGGGTGCAACAACCACCTAGCCCCTGCACGAGGATAAGACAAGTCAATTGCAGTTAATAAATGAAACAACAATTTGATGTAAAGTGAATTCTAGGATCAAGAAATGTACATCTTGGCTGTTGGATGAATGAACGACTTCTCAGCTTCACAAGAGGGCCGCTTGGTGGGGAGATGAGTAGGACCGCGCTGGTACACTTTGTCTGTACCAGAGCTGGAGGCAGCCCCCGCCGAGGCTCCCGGAGGTACCAACAGAGTGATCCTGCAGCTCGTCCTCACCAAAGTCCCCCGCCTCCATCTCCATCTCCCTCACCTCCTCCTGAATCTCCTCCTCCCTGTCATCCTCAGGATCGTACAGTGGATCGAGTGGCGGCGGCGAGGGAGAGGGCTCCCTCCTGTCTTTGCCCTTTGCTTTATGTGCAGGGTTTTCTTCGGGGGTTTGGCCTTCACTTTAGGCGGAGGGTATAGCTCTTCTACACGCCTCTGAGAGGTACTACGCCCGCCCACCATGGTTCATTCACCTTCCATGAGGAAAAGTGAACAAGTTAGTACGGATTATACAGTAGATGTAAATAAATGAAACAACAACTTGATGTAAACAAATGAAACAACTTGATGTACAATACAAGTAAAGTTGAGATTCAACGAACTAACTAATTAAATAGGACGGATTATACAAGTAGATGTAAACAAATGAAACAACATCTTGATGTAAATAAAAGAAACACCAACTAAATGTAAACAAATGAAACAACTTGATGTACAATACAGTAAAGTTGGGAGACAACGAACTAACTAATTAAGTAGGACGGATTACAACTTGATGTAAACAAAAGAAACAACTAAGTATGGGCATGTGGATTGTAGTCTTCGTCATCGGGATCAGCTAGAAGAGCCGCATCAAGATCACTCTCAACATCACTATCAACATTGGCCTGTTCCTCATCGTTGTCGTCACCATCACCATCAACCTCGTCACCTTCACCGTCATTGTCTACTTCCGTGCCCGGAGAATCGGTATACCGTACCACGAAATCACTTGTGTCCCCGCCAGCTTCTTGGAAAAACTTGTCGCCAGGCTCTCGTTGCGGCAGATAATCTTGGTCGTTTAATTCTGGTAGTTTACTGTCGGGGGGATGACCCCGGGTAGGTTCATGGCGACACAACTCTAGCCGAGATAACGGAGGCAAAGCCGACATAGCAACGTATGCCGGCATCATAAAGTTAAACTAACGATAAGCCGACATCCCGAGCGTATGCCGGCATAGTTTTCTTATCTTGTAAGTTTGCAGGATAAGGACCAGCCCCTGGACCTCGGCGGTGCCGAGATCCTTCAAAGGTCTTATCCTGACCATGCGGTGCAAAGTAAAGCAGCGCCATCATCATCTCAGAAAAGTAGTCAGCGCCTGCGTACCGGTGTCAGGTGACCACGCTAGAGAAGCATCGGAAGGGAATCTATGACGGAAGCCGGCAGAGGATAGCTGTACCCGTTGCAGGCTGGCAGGGAAAAGTAAAGTTGTCTTGTCCCCTGCGGTACTGCTTGGAGGGAACCGAGCCGCGTGTCCGGCGGGGCCCAAGGAAGGTGTCGTTAGACTCGGCCTGCATGTCAGTGTGACATGCCTGGCCCATAAATAGAGCACTACACCTCCCTGGAGAGGGGATGGATAACTTAGACATTTTAGGGTTTCCCCTTCTTCTTCTTGTTCTTCCTCGAGAATACAGCTCAAGGAGCGCCATTTTAGAGCTTGCCTATCTCGGCTAATACAACAAAGCAGGAGTAGGAGTCTTACCACGACAGTTGGCGCCCACCGTGGCGCTAGCAGCGGCGCTGGCTGGAGTTTTCATCCGGACGGGAAGCTTCCTCGTCACCGGAGAGCGCGTGGTCTCCGGTTTGGTCCAGAGATTCGGCTCTCTGGGCTTCATCGACAACAACGCGGGCTGCTTCAACGGCACACCGCTTCCCTGTGCAGGCCGCTTCATCAGTTTCGGCATGCACGAGGTCTATGTTGCTACTGACAGCCCTTGCAGGTACCCAAAGCAGGTGGTGATGGCTGAAGATCCCTCCGCCATCTGCACGTCTCGCGGCCGGCATGTCGACTGCCCCGCTGACCGTGTAGAGGTTATTGTGACGGGTCATGGCGCTGATGCGGGAAGGGACACTGCAGGACGTGGCGCTGTCCCAACCAAGTCCGGCAGAACGGCGAAGCTCCCTTTGGAGAAGCCGGAGAACATCGCCGCACAAGCCGGCACATCAGCTATGCCGCCGAAGCCAACTCAAATCTAGGCCTCCATCGAGCGGCTGACCGCGCCGGTGGCGTCGAATGCTAACCCGGCCTAGCTGCAGGCGGAGTTAGAGTTGGAGAGACAGAAGCTGCTGAAGGAAGCCGTCGACGTTGCCAACGCCCGACAATAGCTCGACATCTCGCTCCGTGAGTATAACAAAGCTCATGGTCTCAGTTCTATTGCATTTGCTAACCCTAGCAGAGTTGGGGAGGTGCATAACCGTGGCAAGAACTTGAATGCTGAGATGACGAGAGAGGGCAGGGGTGTGCCAGCTGTGTTGGCAAGTTTTGCCTCGGCACTAAAGCCGAAATACAATACCCCTGTCAAAAACCTCCGGGCTGCCGAGGCTGCGGCTGAGGAGTTGCCGAATCTTACAGGAGAGGCACTTCGGCAGCAGCAGCTGCGCGTGAAATAACTGCTCCAAATAGCCAACGAACAGAATGAGGCATACTTGAGAATGCACGGCAAACCCAGTGCATCTCAGGTCATCCACTCGGCTGCAGATGCTGGTGGCCGGGTTAACAAACAAGCGTCCTCACCTGGTGGCAAACGGGACAAAAGCGTTAACTCTGGACGGGATAATCAGTTGGAACGCTGTGACCCTGCCCTGGCCGAGAAACAAATAGTCAGAAGGGTTGATGATAGCCAAAGTGGTCTGCGTCCCGGCGGCAACCGCCGAGATCAGCAGGAGCGTTACTCGTATGACCATGGGCACCGACCTCGGGGTCCGGCACCTAATACTGCTGCGGGACAGCAGGGTGTCGGGCGCAACCCCCTGTATCGAGGTGAAGATCGCCGTTATGACCGTTACGATGACGGATACTCGGCCATGGCTGATGAGGGTTATATCAGGCGAGAGCGCGACAATCTCGGTCCGCTCGGAGGCCGAATTGGGAACAGGCAGGTATCGCCCATGGATGCATGACATCGGCTTGATCGAATTTATCTGTCCGAGCTTCTGGAGGAGCAAGGCCCTCCGGGACCGCGTTGCTTCGCGCATCGGATCATGAGGGAGAGACCAGCCTCGGGTTTTCAGTTGCCCAGGGGTGCAAGAACGTATGACGACAGTGCTAAGCTGGAAGATTGACTGGAAGACTATGTCACGGCAGTAAGCGTGGCAGGTGGCAATCGCAGATGGGCAATACGTTATGTACCCCAGATGCTCATGGGGCCGGCAAGGATATGGTTGAACAATTTGCCGGAAAGTAGCATCAATTGCTGGATAGACTTTGAGGAAGCATTTGTCAGCAATTTCACTAGCCCTTACGAGAGGCCGAATCGTCCTCAACAGTTGTCCATGTGTAAGCAAAGAGACAACGAAACTGACCGGAATTACCTGACAAGATGGAACAATCTCCGTAATTCCTGTGAAGGGATAGTGGAATCGCAAGCCATATCGTGGTTTGCCCAGGGATGTCGGCACGGCAGCATGCTGTGGCAGAAACTGCAAAGAGAGATGCCAACCACTCTATCTAAAATGATCAGGATCACCGACATGTACGCGCTTGGCGATCCGACTCAGCCATCGGTGATGCCGGTAGAACCACAAAGAGAGCAGCTGACATACAATCCTGCTGAGGCGTTCCGGAGGAACGATCATCAAGATCATGGCAACAAGAGAAGGGATGACAGGCCTGATTACCGGTATGGGCCAGCCCATGTCGCTGCAGTTCAGGACCAGCCTGACGCTGGCTCTAGTCAGCGTCAGAAAACAGGAAATCAGCAGTGGGTCAAGAAGGGAGAACAAAAGAAGCCCTGGCAAAATAAGCCAAAGTATACTTTCGAGGTGATGTTGGATCAGCCTTGTCGTTTTCAACGACTAACCCCAACAAGCCGCGAACCACACAACGCAGCAATGCAGCTGGATGCCACGGGCCGAGAACGGCGAGGCAAGTCGGTTACCCCCACCTCCACCCCTCACGGGTGCAAACGCACAGATTCAGGGACCCCCTCAAGCAAACAACGCTGTTAATCAAGTTGAGGAACAAGAAATCCAAAGGTATGCCGGGAGAAATGAATACAAAGAGCATCACCAAAGCTACATGATTTTCATCGCTGAGCCTATTGACAAACAAAGTCAGCACAGGCGAGAGATGGAAGTCAATGCTGTTATTCCGGCAGTCCCAAAATTCATGTATTGGTCGGAGCAGGAGATCAACTGGAACGGGGCAGACCATCCAAAGGTTATGCCCAATCCTGGTGGATACGCCCTGGTGGTTGATTCGATACTCATCGGGCCCGACATTAACGTCAAATTCACTCGGGTTCTCATTGATAATGGGAGCAGCATCAATATCCTATACCGGGACACGATGCTCAAGCTCGGCATTACAGATAACATGCTTGAACCCAGCCGCACTACCTTTCACGGTATTGTGCCAGGAGTGTCTTGTGCTTCGGTAGGTAAGATTTGAGTGGACGTCTTATTCGGCACCAGGGAGAATTGTCGGACTGAGAACCTAGTGTTTGAGGTGGTGGACCTCAACAGTCCGCACCACGCCCTGCTTGGCAGACCGGCACTCGCCAAGTTCATGGCAACTACTCACATCGACTATCTCAAGATGAAGATGTCGGGACCAAATGGTACCATAACCATCTCTGTCAATTACAAGCGTTCAATTGAATGCGCGGCGGCAGGATCTGCTCTGGCCGAGTCACTGGTCATCTCTAGCGAGAAGAAGAAATTACAAGTAGCTATTGCGATGGCTCAGACGGCACAGATTGGCCTGCCGGCTATGACCAATCCTCATGGAAGTGTGACTTTTTAGGCAGCCAAGGAGACAAAGAAGATACAGGTCGACAGAGAGTTCCCGGACCGCACCGTCATCATTGGTGCCGGCCTGGGGGAGAAATAGGAGGCGAGCTCAGCAGCTTCCTCCGTGAGAATTGGGATATCTTTGCATGGTCAACTCAAGACCTACCAGGTGTGCCGAGGGAGTTAGCTGAGCACTCATTGCATGTCAGTTCAGACGCAAGACCGGTGAAGCAGCCCCTTCGACGCTTTGCAGACGACAAAAGGAAAGTCATATCGGAAGAGGTATCCCGGCTTCTAGCTGCTGGCTTCATCATGGAGGTGTTGCATCCCGACTGGCTGGCAAACGGTCGAGAAGAAGAAAGACGACCCAACTGCTGCCAAAGTGTGGCGCATGTGTATCGATTACACCAGCCTCAACAAGGCATGTCCCAAAGATCCCTTTCCATTACCTCGGATCGATCAAGTGATCAACTCCACTTCCGGGTGTGAGTTGTTGTCTTCTGTGGATGCGTACTCTGGTTTTCATCAGATACCGCTGAACCCTAATGATCAAATAAAGACATCATTTATCACCCCGTTCGGAGCTTATTGCTATCGCACTATGTTGTTTGGTTTGAGAAATGCCGGGGCTACCTATCAAAGGTGCATGCAGAAGTGCTTGCACGATCAACTCAGCAAAAATGTGCAGGTGTATGTCGACGATGTCGTCATAAAAACTAAGAAAAGCTCCATGCTCCTGCATGATATTCGGAAAACATTCGCAAATCTGCGGAGATTCTGAATGAAACTGAACCCCGCCAAGTGCACATTCGGTGTGCCGGCAGGAAAGTTACTCGGTTTCCTGGTATCAAGTCGAGGAATAGAAACGAACCATGTGAACATTGCTGCTATAGAAAGAATGAAACTGCCAAAGTGCCTCAAAGATGTGCAGAAATTCACGGGATGTCTAGCGTCGCTGAGTCGTTTCGTTAGTCGGCTAGGTGAAAAGGCTATGCCCTTATACCAGCTGATGAAGAAAACAGACAAATTTCTGTGGACACCACAGGCGGACCTAGCTTTTCAAGAGCTGAAGAAGATGATTGCTACGACACCTATATTAGCTTCGCCGATGGAGAAGGAGCCTATGTTGTTATACATTGCAACGACAAATCGAGTTGTCAGTGCTGTCATCGTAGTGGAAAGGGATGAAAATGGCAAAGCGGTGCAGAGGCCAGTATATTACTTGAGCGAGGTGTTATCGTCGTCCAAGCAAAATTATCCCCACTACCAAAAGATGGCGTATGGCGTATATATGGCGGCAAAAAAGCTAAAGCATTACTTTGAGGCACATCAGATCCGAGTTATATGTGAGGCACCCGTCTCGTAAATCATGAGTAACAAAGATGCGAGCGGCCGAGTCGCAAAATGGGCCGTCGAGTTGGCGTCCTATGCGCTGCAGTACGACAGACGGGATGCGGTGAAATCTCAGGCTTTGGCAGATTTCTTGGTGGATTGGGCCGAGATGGAGTACGAACCACCGCCCCCGGAAACTAACTACTGGAAATTACATTTTGACGGCTCTAAGATGAAAAGCGGGCTTGGCGCCGGCATAGTTCTGACCTCGCCAAAGCGCGATCAGCTTAAGTACGTATTCCAAATTCACTTCGCAGCATCCAACAATGTGGCCGAGTATGAAGCGCTTGTACATGGATTGAAAACGGCAAAGGAAATTGGAGTTCGGCGGATCCAATGTTTCAGTGATTCGGATCTTGTTGTCCAGCAGGTTTCTGGTAACTGGGATGCATTGGATGCCAATATGGCGCTATACCGGTTTCACGTTCAGAAAATCAGTGGTCACTTCGACGGGTGTGAATTTCACCATGTACCTCGGGCAGAAAATGAAGCAGCCGACACATTGTCGAAACTCGGCTCGACACGACAGGCTATTCCAGCTGGGGTGGCGTTAGAACATTTACGCAAACCGTCCATCAAACCCTCGCCAGAATCGGAGTCGATATTTATCCCGGCAAGTTCAGAAGCTGACGCCACCCTCATGGACATTGATAGTGGCAACGGTTCTAATAACCCGGGGACTGAGCGCCTTAACTCAGCGGAAGCAATGGCGATTGAACCAATGGAGATAGACAAACCAGATGAGCCGATCTTCACCACTCGCCCCGTGCCGGCCTGGGCGCAACCGATAATGTCTTACCTCAAAGATGGGAGTCTCCCGGAACAGGAACTGTCGGCAAGACAAATCTAGAGAAGAGCGAAAGCGTACACCATCATCAATGGCGAGCTTTACAAGAGGAGCGTCACTAACGTCCTACGGCGGTGCGTTGAGCCGGAGGAAGGACAAGAAATACTTCGGGATATTCATCAAGGAGAGTGTGGCCATCACGCATCTTCGAGAACGCTAGTGGGCAAAGCTTTCCGGCATGGTTTTTACTGGCTGAGTGCTCTACAAGAAGCAGAAGACATAGTCAGAAAGTGCAACGGCTGCCAGAGATATGTCCGAAAGATTCATATGCCGGCATCCGAACTTAAGACTATTCCAATCACTTGGCCTTTTGCCGTCTGGTGTTTGGATATGGTAGGACCGTTCAAGCAGGCGCGAGGAGGCATGACGCATATCCTGGTCATGGTCGACAAGTTCACCAAATGGATTGAGGTCAAGCCGATAAAAAAGTGTGACGGAAAAACCGCGGTGTCATTTCTGAAGGATATCATCTTGAGATATGGGTACCCGCACAGTATCATCACGGATAATGGAACGAACTTCGCGGAGGGACCTTTCGCGCGATTTTGTGCTGAAAAGAAAATCCGGCTGGATGTTGCTTCCGTAGCACATCCTCAATCCAATGGGCAAGTTGAAAGGGCGAATGGCATGGTTTTGGCCGGCATAAAACCCCGGCTAATTGAACCATTGGAGCGTACTCCGGGATGCTGGCTGGATGAACTCCTGGATGTTCTATGGAGTCTCAGGACGACTCCCAATCTCTCTACAGGCTACACGCCATTCTTCCTTGTGTACGGGGCGGAAGCTGTCCTACCAGCCGACATTGAACATGACTCTCCACGAGTAACCATGTATAGGGAGGCCGAGGTGAAAGAGGCCTGAGAAAATGATGTCGACCTGCTCGAAGAAGCACGGGAATTGGCTCTATCTCGGTCGGCCATCTATCAACAGTACCTAAGGCGTTATCACAGCCGAAAGGTCAGCCCATGAGTATTCCGGCAAAGAGATCTTGTCCTCCGGCTTGTGCAGCGCACAGCCGGCATGCACAAATTATCACCTCCATGGGAAGGACCCTTCATTGTGAGCAAAGCACTCCACAATGATTCTTACTATCTTATAGATGCACAAGATCCCAAGGCGAACAGGATGGACCGGTCAGGCAAGAAGACCAAGAGGCCGTGGAATGTAGCGTTGCTTCGTCCGTTCTATATTTGAGAGCTGAGTATTTGTATTGTTTTTTCATTATGTTGAATGTTTTAATTAAGACAACGAAATTATCCGCCGGGTTCTTAAAAGAAACTCGAGGACTTAAATTTAAGTGCTTTGTTACAATTATCTTTTGTATGTCAGCATGGCTTGGTTGCGTAATCTTATGTTAATCTAGTAGTGTGTCGGTATTGAAAAAACTCCTGTATGACTTCGATGTTGTCCGCAACCCGGCTTCATGGCAAGCTAGAGATGGCTATAAAATAACCGAGCACATGAAAAATGACTGTAGAAACAAGCAAAGAGGCGATCCGAGATACATGTTATCTTAACTCGGCATTTCTTTGTAACTCGGTTATTCCCGAGCGAATTTTTCAAGTTACTTTTTTTTTTCGAGAGAGTGGTTTTATGACTTTGCGATTCATACGTCGAACGCCGGTTAGGCATACAAAAGAACCGAAGTTGTAAAATTTTACTGAGAGAAAAAAAATGCACTCAGGGACTCGGTCGGGAATTTGATAAACAAAAGACTTGGTTAAAATTGAGAGCATAGAAGTATGTCGGTTACACTTGCACTCGGCATTCCAGGGATCTAAGCATTCTACAATTTTTCATGAATAAACTAAGAAGATACAACAGGGTTATTGGTGCGGGAACTCGGCGCAGTGTAGCTCGACTCCACAACGGCTTCTTCTTTTCTTCCGCTTCCTCTTCCCCATCCGTCATCTCAGCCTCGGCGTCAGAGATTGGGCCTTCAACAATCTTATGCACGTCGGCACATTGTATGAAGGAGTAGGCCCGCTCTTTGCGTTTGGCCACCAACTCCGGATCCGAGAGATGGGGGGAGCCAGCCCCCATTGTCTGCAGCACATTGAGGTTGATGCCGTCGTACCAGCATAGTATGAACGACAGGGCCTCGTCAGCACCGACACGTGCAGCCGACTCCCGCCATTCTTGCAGCCGGGACGGGGCCTCGTGTAGCCGGCTTGCCAGGTCCGGGATCTCCATCGGAACCTCTTCGCCGGGCCACAACGCGCGGAAGGTTTGGAGGGCGGCGTCCAGCATGTCGACGCCGAATGACTTGAGAGGCTTAACCCGGCTCGCGATGCTCACCAGGTAGTCCACCAAGTCCCATTCGTAGGGCTCCCCCGCCGCTACCGCCGGATCCCTCTTCCGGCGAGCGACACTCACGCTCTCTTGAGCATGCTGGACGGATAAGGGGAAGAATTCTGGCAGAAACAAAGGAATTGTAGTCAATCTCGGCATGTTAGTGCTACTATTCAAACAAGTAACTGAATGAAGAAGTTCAACTTACTCGTCAGCATGCTGTCGGTCTTGATGATGTCACGATTGGAGGACCTTAAGAAGGCCGGCCTTCTCGGCGTCCTCCAACTAGGCGGAGGTGGCGCGAGTCTCGAGCTGGACAGCGAGGGCCTTGCCCTTCTCCACCTCGTCTTCCAAGCGGATTTTCTCATCGGCCTGGGAAGAGAGGGCCGAGGTGAGTTGGTTCACCTCGGTCTGGTGCGTCTCAGCCTGCGCCGCGATCTGCGTTTGCAGCCGGGTAATTTCTTCCCGGTGCTGATCGGCCAGCCGAGTCTTCTCGTCTGTTTAAACGGATGTAGATTACAGAGGCTGACATTTAATATGAATGGAACCCGGACTGAGGATGAAATGTTACCTTGAACCTCGGCAACGCGCTTTAGCAACTCCGCTACTTGAGCGTTGTCCCCGGCTGTGAACAAGAACAAGTGTTAGTGGGTGCAGAATACTGATACTCGGACGGAGATCTTATCTCGGTAGGATATACTTACTTTGGCTCTCGCGCTCAGCCTTCAGAGCCTTGTGCTCCGCCTCCAACTTCTTGTACTTCGCTAGCAAAGTCTTGAAGATGGCGGTGCGCTTATTCATGCAAAGCTGCAAAACAGTGATTCACAGCTAAGATTACTGCAGCAGGAAGTTAATACCCGAATCTCGGGGAATAAGTGTTCGAAGTATTCTAAGCTTCGGGCCGACTATTCTAAACCCGACCTGAATCTCGGGGAATAAGTGTTCGAAGTCTTCTAAGCTTCGGGCCGACTATTCTAAACCCGACCTGAATCTCGGGGAATAAGTGTTACAGTGATTCACAGCTAAGATTACTGCAGCAGGAAGTTAATACCCGAATCTCGGGAAATAAGTGTTCGAAGTATTCTAAGCTTCGGGCCGACTATTCTAAACCCGACCTGAATCTCGGGTAATAAGTGTTCGAAGTATTCTAAGCTTCGGGCCGACTATTCTAAACCCGACCTGAATCTCGGGGAATAAGTGTTCGAAGTATTCTAAGCTTCGGGCCGACTATTCTAAACCCGACCTGAATCTCGGGGAATAAGTGTTTGAAGTATTCTAAGCTTCAGGCCCACTATTCTAAACCCGGCCTAAATCTCGGGGAATAACTGTTTGAAGTATTCTAAGCTTCATGCCGACTATTTTCTACTCGCCCTAAACCTCGGGGACTAGGAATACGGATACGATGCTAAATTTAGAAGTTAAAGTTTTCTGAAGGATTGTTCATACCTCGGTGGCTCGGCCGGCCTCGAACAAAGCCACCCTGGCTTGGTACATCCGGGTCGAGATCGACTCCGGAGTCGCTGCCGGCGGTGGCCCCACCAAGGGGCTCTGCCGCGCCGACTGCACACTGCTGGAGGTCACTTCATAGTGATCAGCATTGTTTCAGTCCATAACGGACTGGCCCAACGACCCCTAGCTGTGCCCACTGGTTGTCCGATGGGGAACCTCCTGTGGCCTGCCGGAAGGCCGCGAGCCAGCGGAGCCTGGGGCTGCCAACTTTGTTGCAGCAGCAGGGCCCTTGGCTTTCTTAGCCTGTGCGGTAGCAACTTGGGCATCCTCCGGCCGCGACGTAGACGGAGACGGCGTCGGAGTCGGCTGCGGCTCTTGGGGGTCCTGGGGACCTGTCGCCGGCTCTTGCGGCGTCTTGGAGGCCGGCGGCTCCGTTGATGTCTCGGCTGCGGCCGGGGAGGGGCTACCTCGGTGGCAGCCTCGGTCGCCGAGACCCCGGCTGAAGGAATCTCGGTCTAGCCGACGACCGTGGCGTTGGCACTTGATCCGACATCCCCCGGCGGTCTCATTCCCGCCCGTAGCCGGGTTTGAGGCCTCGGCACGGGAAGAACGAGTCGCCGGGATCTCAGACGCGATACACTTCTGAGATTGTGTGGCCGTCAAAGCCTCCCTGTAGAAGTAAAACTTAGCTATTTGCTTGACAACGAAAGAAGAAGACTGACATAAGCGATCGAGGTGAGATTGGCCTTACCCGACGACCAAGGGCTTGGGCTTGGGGCCATGAGCCGCAGCCCTCTTCCACTTCACATTCGCCGGAAGGTCCTTCTCGGCGGCGCGCTTCTTTGAGACAACGCAATTCTCCCGAGTCGGCGCCGCCGCGGCAGGCTTGCCTGAGTCGGCTATATCCGGAAAAAAGCAAGTATGAATATTTTACTAACAGATATTGAAGAAATTACAGAAGAGTGTCAAAGGTTCTTACTTTCGATACGGCGAGGACCAGCATGGGGGATTGCATGAAATCCTCCGAGTCTGGATCCTCGGCGTTAGCGGATCTGCACGGGGCAGCGAAGCGCTTGTCACGAGAGCCCCCATCTTCCCTCCGCTGAAGAGAGAACATCTGCACAAAGGAGTCGGGTTGAACCGACATAAGCTTATATTGGACAAGTGCCGGCATAGCAGTATGTCGGATACAAGCATGAAATGAGTAAAAGTTAAGGCTTACCGAAGGAGCGCGACGATCCTGGGCATATGCCGGCATACCCCACACCCATTTCTCCGACATGCTAGTTTTGGCGATCGCCTTGACCCGACGCCGAACCTTAGCATGGGAGAGCTTGATGGTCGACACCCTATCCGGGTCAAATTGGCCACAATAATAGCACATCTTGTGGATCCGGTGCTGGAGCGGGCATAGGCGCCGGTATATGAAGGTTGCCAGCAGGTCATCGGTCGACATCCCCTTCTCCTTGAGCTCAAGGATCCTGGCATGGATCTCGGCACCTTCCGGGAAAGAATCCTTCGGGTCGAAGGACCAGTTCCTCTTCTCTTCCGGGGGGGCGACCTCGAATCCCGAAAGGTTGATGAGGTCGGTGGCGGCGGAGTTCTTGATATAGAAAAAGGTCTTGAGCCATTTCTTACATGACTCAAGACCCTGGATCCTCGGAAAATCCGAGTTGCGGCGAGGGACGATGGTGGTGGCGCCGCACTGCATCATCGGCTTTGGAGGACCGGGATTGTCTCTGTCGGGGAGAACCAGTGGCCGGAACATGAAGTACCGGGACCACAGGTCGATGGATGGCCAGAGGCCGAGATAACCCTCACAGCAGGTGATGAATGCTGAGAGGGTGAGAATGGCGTTTGCCGGAAGATAGTGCGGCTGGAGGCCAAAGAAATCTAGGAAAGTCCTAAAGAAATCGCTAGCGGGGAGAGCAAAACCGTGCTCAAAGTGTGAGAGGAAGACGACGTACTCACCGGTTTCGGGGGTTGGCACGATTTCTCCGCCGGGAATGCGGCACTCGACCTCCTCCGGGATTCGCCGGGAGCGGCGGAGCCACGCGATATCCGCCGGGGTCACGTCGAAGCCCTCCCAGGCGGCGCGCTCGGAGCTGGTCCTCTCCTCAGTCTGGGCAGCAGGGTCGACGGCTGGGTTGCGAGAAGAAGACGCCATTGAAGGAAAACAGATCTAGGGTTTGGAGCTTCGATGGGGAAGTGCCTGCGCGAGGCCTGAGCTAGCAAGCTAGTGTGGCGGAGGCCTAGGTGGTTGCGAGCGAAGCGGCGGCTGCGAGCTCGGAGGCGAGAAACCACGGTGGCGGGGATGCTTGGAGTTAGCAGACGGCGGCGAAGTGCGCGAGGAGCAGAGGAGAACGAAGGGACGAAGAGAGCGAGGAGTGCGAAGGGTTTTCTGCCCACATCCTCCTCCTTTTATATATGAGGCGAAGTAATGGGGTGCGCGTTTCCCGTGCCACCACCTTAGTGGCTCACGGGAAGATTGCGCACGATTTGGGCAGTTATGCTCATCAAGGCGCACGCTCGGTTATTGCGCGGCGTGCCGCCGAGAATCCCGCGAGATCTGGAGGATAAGTGTCCGCGTGGGAACCGAAGTTCTATCCTTAAAGGCTCTGTCGGCTTTACTGTCCGACGCGACAGCACGCTCAACTCAAAATGCTCGGTGGCAGTAACTCAAGCCTTATCCTCCCGTTGGCTGCGGTTATGTCGGCAGAAGTAAGTTTTTAATTGTCGGTCATGGAGAAGAAAGAATCTCGGCTAAGGGCTGCATAAGCACGCCAACCCGGAGTCCCGGAATGAATTGATCTCGGCTAGGAGGACCTGGGGTTGTCTTGGCATCCCTCTCGACTGGACCCAAATAGGTGTTAGTGGTCTGTCTATGGGAAACTGTCGCAGCCCGACATCCTTCTATGCCGGACCACCACAGCTTCGGGGACTAGTGTCGGGGGGATGACCCCGGGTAGGGTCATGGCGACACAACTCTAGCCGAGATAACGGAGGCAAAGCCGGCATAGCAACGTATGTCGGCATCATAAAGTTAAACTAACGATAAGCCGGCATCCCAGGCGTATGCCGGCATAGTTTTCTTATCTTGTAAGTTTGCAGGATAAGGACGAGCCCCTGGACCTCGGTGGTGCCAAGATCCTTCAACGGTCTTATCCTGACCACGCGGTGCAAAGTAAAGCAGCGTTATCATCATCTCAGAAAAGCAGTCAGCGTCTACGTACCGGTATCAGGTGACCACGCTAGAGAAGCATCGAAAGGGAATCTATGACGGAAGCCGGCAGAGGATAGCTGTACCCGTTGCAGGCTAGCAGGGAAAAGTAAAGTTGTCTTGTCCCCTGCGGTACTGCCTGGAGGGAACCGAGCCGCGTGCCCGGCGGGGCCCAAGGAAGGTGTCGTTAGACTCGGCCCGCATGTCAGTGTGACATGCCTGGCCCATAAATAGAGCACTGCACCTCCCTGGAGAGGGGACGGAGCACTTAGACATTTTAGGGTTTCCCCTTCTTCTTCTTCTTCCTCAAGAATACAGCTCAAGGAGCGCCTTTGTAGAGCTTGCCTATGTCGGCTAATACAGCAAAGCAGGAGTAGGAGTCTTACCTCGACAAGAGGGCTCCGAACCTGGGTAAATCTGTGTGTTCTTGTGTGAATCGTGCGTGTTCTTCTTCACGTCCTCCCTCCTCCGGTTCCTCCTTCGTCTATCGGCCCCAAGTTAAGCCATCCTATGGCATCTGCCGTGACACCACCACGACATTTAGCATGTGGCTGCACGTGGTACACGACATCCAAACCCTGAAGGCGAGCCACTTTAGTGCACGGCTACGGGAGGAAATAAACTTGTGTAGCTTGTTGAGCCACAATATATACATCCTCGCATTCGAAGACACTGTCTCGTTTTACTTCGACTAGGCCAATTGTGTCATCCTTGTTAACGTGTTTCAGATCGATCCAACGGCATTTGAATACAACGACCTTTGGAGGTTTGGGGCCGCGGTATTGTAGTTCGTATATCTGCTCAACCCTCCGTAGAAGTCATCTCCACCGCATTCTACGAACACCCCGGAATTTGTTGAGGTTCGATTGGGCCGACTGAGCTCGTACCCTGTTGTATGGAATCGATATCCATTGACGTCGTAGGATTTGAATGAACCAACCTTGACATCAAAACCATTGGCAATTTGTCTCAATTGGGAGCTCATAGACGCATCGTTGTTAGCCTACAGGTTTAAGCAGAAAAGCATCATGTATTAGTCGCACGCAAGGCCTCTAGGTGTTGAAACAACTAGGAGCTAAGAAAGAAAGTACTTGATTTTGGAACCACTCAATGAAACCGGATCCGGGGCCATTTGGACCATCTCTAAGAAGGGCATCATGTTCTAGTGGATCGGGTTTTCTTGTTTGCTTCCAGTTTAGTTGAGTGAATGTGCTGACGCAATGAGAATAAGATGAGTTAGAGATAAACTTGTGATCAATTGCAAAGAGGAATTATTTACTGGGCACTTACTTGATGTACGGCTGGACTTCGTTGAGGCTGTTCAAGATATATAACGTAAGGGATCGCCACTCTTGGTAGGACAAGGTGACTGTTTTCTCGGCTTTAGAAGTTCCAAGTTGCCCTTTGAATAGGCTCAACTTGGACTCATCTTCAGGGTTGCCAAGATTGTAGCGGGAGATTGGATTATGCAGCGTGGCAATATCGGAGCTATAGTAACTCGTCGTTGCATTTGACACTTCCTTGAGACGGCTTCAACTTTAGATTTGTTTTTTACTTTAGCTCGAAGGGTCTTCATAAGTCTCTCGACGGCATACATCCAATGATGCTGCACGGGGCCCCACATCCGTGCCTCGTACGGGAGGTGGATAATTAGATGTTGCATCGTCACGAACATGCCCGGCGGAAAGATCCTCTCTAGCTTGCATAGCAACACGGGGGCTTGTTTTTCCATTTCTTATAGCAAGGTGGGGGATAGTTCTTTAGCACAAAGCCGACGGAAGAAAGTGATCAACTCTGCCAACACCCGCCAAATATCCTCTGACACATAGCCTCGAACCATCACCGGCAGCAAACGCTCAATCCATATGTGATAGTCATGACTCTTGAGGCCGTTGATTCGCATGGTGCCAAGATTAACTCCCCTCTTTAGATTAGTTGCATACCCATCAGGAAACTTCAACTCTTTGAACCACAGGAGTACTTCCATCTTTTTGTGTATGTCGAGAGCAAACAGGGCATTTGGCCTGATGTCTGACCTGCTTGGCACCTTTTTAATGCTTAGCTGTGGTCTATCGCAAAGTTCTTCTTGATCTTTTCTAGCCTTCGGATTATCTTTCGTATTGTCAATAATGTTGAGAATTGTGTTGAAAAGGGCTTCGGCGACATTCTTTTCGGTGTGCATCACATCAATACAATGTGGAAGAATAATGTCTTTGAAGTAGGGGAGCTCCCAGAAGCATGACTTGTGAGTCCAGTTGTGTGTATCACCATACCCCAGGAACTTGTCAGGTTGTGTCGGGTCGGGCACAAGAGCATCCAGCTCAGCAAGAAGCTCAGAACCGGTGTGATAACGGGGTGGCCCCTCTTCGACGACCACACCTTTCCTGAAGTTCTTCTTGTCTTGTCTGAACGGATGGTTAGGCAGAAGGAATCGCCTGTGCAGATCGAAGCAACAATACTTGCGACCATGAACGAGCCGATAGAACTCCAAATCAGTCCTGCAGTGTGGGCACATGAACTTCCCCTGCAAGCCTTTGCCGGAGAGTATAGATCCCCTCGGGTGGTCATGAATGGAGAACTGGAACCAGATATGCATCCTAAAGTTTGTCTTTGTAGCTTTGTCATACACCATGATCCCTTCCTCCCAACCTCTTTTCAACTCCTCCATCAGGGGTCGCATATACACATTAATGTTCTTCCCTGGATATTCTAGTCCTGGAATTATCAGCACCAAGAACATGTACTTCCGTTGCATTATCATTCCGGGAGAGAGATTGAGCGGAATTACAAACACTGGCCAGCAGCTGTATGGGGCACTCGTCATGCCAAATGGATTGAACCCATCAGTTGCAATGGCAACTAGAACATTCCGAAGCTCTGCGGCTTTCTCCGGATACTTCCGATCAAAATCCTTCCATGCTTCGCCATCCGACGGATGTGTCAACATCGGCCTATGATCCTTGTTGTATTTGTATTTCTTCCCCAGTTTGTGATGTGTCACAGCTTTGCCAGGCACGTCGGATAGCATCATCCGGCCAATTCTTTCTAAGAATGGAAGCATCCTAAGAACTTTATGGGGTATTTTCGACTGCACCAGATCCTTCCCGTGGTCTACCTCGACATACCTAGAGAAATTGCACTTGGGACAATGCTTGGCATCCGCGTATTCTCTGTCAAACACCGTGCATCCATTTTTACATGAATGTAGGCACTGAGCTGGCAACTTAAGTACACAAAGCATTTTGTTCGCCTCGTACATGCTTTTAGGCAAAAGGTGGCCTTTCGGGAGGAGACTACCGATAACTGCCATCATCACATCAAACCATTCTCTGCTCAAGTTGAACTCGGTCTTCACAGCCATTATTCTAGCAACGGAATCCAGCTTATTGACCTTTGTGTGAGCATGTAGATCTGTGCTTGCCTCCGCCAGCATATCAAGATAGGCCTTAGAGGTTCCCTCCAGTTCTTCCTCCGTTGGAACGCGTGCTTCATCCAAGTCATCTAGCATGTCTTGGAACCCCGTATCATAGTCGTCCGTGCGCCTTCGCACGACCTCCTCTCTTCCTCTATCCTCTTGCTCACCATGGTAGCCCCATCGAGTATAGTTTGGCGTGTACCCGTACAACAGCAAGTGATTGTCCATCTCATCCTTCGTGTATTGTGTCTTGTTATTGCAATGACTGCAAGGGCACCAAGCACGCTCTTCTCCTCTAGCAAATGCAACCTCTAAGAAATCTGCCGTGTTTTTCATCCAATCATCATCCTGGTCTGTCCGACTACAGCGGCCACTATACATCCACTGACGATCAACCATTCTCTGCTATTTTCGGATACCACATGACACCAAAGGGATACACGGTTTAATAACACAACTAGCAACACAAGTAATTAGTTTCGTCAAATTAATTACGTCACATATTTTATTTGTTCACTGAAAAGGGCATGTACTGAACTATTCCACTAATAGGTAAAGATAGGTCCTAATCCCACCCGACGGTGTGTAGATTGGGCCGTTTCCGTGCTCCAGTCCGGTCTGAGACGAAATTTCGGCAGCACCTCCCCGTTGTTCTCCAAATACACGTCTCGACAACAAGCCAAGAGAATGTGCATCCAGAGAACAACGGGGAGATGCTGCCGAAATCACGTCTCGGACCAGACTAGAGCACGGAAACGAACCCAATCTACACACCCCCGGGCTGTCCAAAAAACGTGGACAATCCGAAAGAGTTACACTTATAGATATGCAAAGACTTGCATATTTATATACGTAACCCTTTCAGACGGGAGACGCATAGGGTTACGCGACTTTGACATTTAAACTACAAGTGTCATCGGCTCGATGGCCGGGACAGAGCAAAAGGGGAAGGTGAGATAGAGGGAGATGCTCACCAAGCTACACCGTAGACGAAGTAGTCGAGGTCGAGGTCGAGGCGGGGGAGGGGGGGAGGCGAGGGTGGCGGGGACCGGCGAGGAGGGAGGCGCGGCCGGCGGGGAGAGGGAGGGGGAGGCCGGATCTGGGGGGATTCGGCCGGGGGGCGACGGCGGCGGTCGGGCGCGGGCGCGAGAGAGAGAGAGAGAGAGAGAGAGAGAGAGAGAAAGAGGGGGGACGGAGGTTTTTGTTTTTTTTTAGCCCTCTTTGCCGGTGGCCCGACAAAAAGCCGCCGGCAAAGAATTTTTACATTTTTTTAGTTTTTTTTTGAGAAACACAGTACAAACACAGACACTCACAACACGTGCGTACACTCACCCCTATGAACGCATACACGCACACCCTACCCCTATCAGCACCTCCGAAAGACTGGACCTGGTACGTCATCCACCACTGAAAGAATAGCGCCGGTTAAATCCTGGAATAATCCAGGAAAATGTGACACACATGTCAAGTTTAGGACTTGAACCTGGGTGAGCTGGTTCCACCACAAGGAACCAGACCACCTAAGCTAGGCTCGGTTCACTTTTTTTTCCAATTTTTACTTTATTTATTCACAAAACATTGGGGTTTTCCTGTCAGTTTAGACTTCCTTTTTGTTCTATTAGGACATTTGAACATGAAAAACAAAAATCTACCCAATTTCATAAAGAATTCTGCTCCGTCCGTCCGAATTGCGAAATTTTCCCCCTAAGTTCGGAACTTCCGTGCGGGTTAGTCTAGTTTGTGAACGAAGTGCAACCTCAGATACTTGGATTGTGTTTTCCTCTTAACACCATCTTTAGGAACCCATTTGATGACATCATCCAAGATTTCAAGTTCTCTGGATCATTCGTCGTGTCATTTCAGGCATCGCCCTCTCCTGCGGGCCTTCGGTTTTCTCCGGGCTAGCTTTTCACCAAAACTTGTGTTCTCAAGTCACTTTACTCTATACCTTTGTGTTGTACTAGCACATGGGGACATGAAAAACCAAAAAGCTACCCAAGTCCTCAAAGAATTATGCTCCGTCCTTCTGAATTGCGACTTTTCCCCCCTAAGTCCGGAACGTTCGTGCAGGTTAGTCTAGTTTGTGAAGGAAGTGCAACCTCAGATTCTTGGATTGTGTTTTTCTCTTAACACCATCTCTATGTACCCATTTTATGACATCATCCAAGATTTCAAGTTCTCTAGGCCATCCGTCGTGTGATTTGAGGCATCGCCCCCTCCTGCGGGCCTCCTGGCGTCTACGGGGTAGCTTTTCACCAAAACATTTGTTTTCCTGATGTTTTTCTATTACTTAGTATTCTATTGCCACATGGGCACATGTAAAACAAAAATCTACCCCAAGCACTCACAGAATTCTTCTCCCTCGGTCCGAAATGCGTGTTTTCCTCACTCTAGGGCTTGGGTTTGAATGTTCCTTAGTGTTTTGTTACTAGCTTTTCATCAAAACTTGGGTTTCCATGTCACTTTACTATATCATAGTGTTTTATTAGGACATGTCAACTTGAAAAAGCAAACATCTACCCAAGTCCTCAACAGATTCGGCTGGCTCCGTCCGAATTGCGACTTTTCCCCCTCTAATTCGAGAACGTTCGTGTGGGTTCGTCTAGTTTGTGAAGGAAGTGCAACATCAGATACTTGGATTGTGTTTTCCACTTAACACCATCTTTATGTACCCATTTTATGACATCATCCAAGATTTCAAGTTCCCTGTACCATTCGTCGTGTGATTTCAGGCATGCATCGCCCTCTCCTGCGGGCCTCGTGGCGTCTACGGGGTAGCTTTTCACCAAAACTTGTGTTCTCAAGTCACTTTACTCTACCATTGTGTTCTACTACCACATAGTGACATGAAAAAACAAAAAGCTACCCAAGTCCCCAAAGAATTCTACTCCGTCCGTCCGAATTGCGACTTTCCCCCCTAAGTCTGAAACTTCCATGCGGGTTCGTCTAGTTTGTGAAGGAAGTGCAACATCAGATACTTGGATTGTGTTTTCCTCTTAACACCATCTTTATGTACACATTTGATGACACCATCAAAGATTCCAAGTTCTCTAGACCATCCGTCGTGTGATTTGAGGCATCGCCCCCTCCTGTGGGCCTCGTGGCGTCTATGGGTAGCTTTTCACCAAAACTTGTGTTCTCAAGTCACTTTACTCTACGTTTGTGTTGTACTAGCACATGGGGACATGAAAAACCAAAAAGCTACCCAAGTCATCAAAGGATTCTGCTCCGTCCGTCCAATTGTGACTTTTCCCCCCTAAGTCCGGAACATTCGTGCGGGTTAGTCTAGTTTGTGAAGGAAGTGCAACCTCAGATGCTTGGATTGTGTTTTCCTCTTAACACCATCTCTATGTACCCATTTGATGACATCATCCAAGATTTCAAGTTCTCTATACCATCCGTCATGTGATTTGAGGCATCGCCCCTCCTGCGGGCCTCGTGGCGTCTACGGGGTAGCTTTTCACCAAAACATTGGTTTTCCTGATGTTTTGCTATTACGTAGTGTTCTATTGCCACATGGGCACATGTAAAACAACAAATCTACCCCAAGCCCTCACAGAATTCTTCTCCCTCGGTCTGAATTACGTGTTTTCCTCACTCTCGGGCTTGGGGTTGAATGTTCGTTAGTGTTTTGTTACTAGTTTTTCACCAAAACTTGGGTTTCCATGTCACTTTACTATATCATAGTGTTGTATTACGACATGTCAACATGAAAAAGCAAACATCTACCCCATGGACTGACTAAATTATGTCCCGTCGGTCTGAATTGAGACTTTTGCCCTCAAGTGTGGAACATTCATGCCCATTCGCTAGTATTGTTTGCAAAGAAGTGTCACATCAGGGCTATCGATTTGATTTTACCATTAACACACCCTTCATTTACATATACATGGCACATCATGCACAAGGGGAAAGCCGAGAAACCATTTAATGTTTCGTTATTTCATGCGTCGATGAACTGATCGTAACCAATTAACTCACGGCCGCTGGCAATGAGTAATTAGTTTTATTTATTTTATAAGTGCAAATCGGGTTCAATCTAAACAATAATATATATTACTCTATGTGTTTACAATATGGTTGATTTACATCACAAACAAACAAAAAAGGGGGAAAAAAAGGCTTTTGCCGGCGGCTATTATGTGGGCGTCCCGGCAAAGCCACCTTTGCTAGCGGCTATTTAAAGGGTTAATTTCATTTTTTTTCCTTCGGTTCAATTCGAACAGGGGACATTTGGGAAAAAAAATGGCCTTTGCCGAAGGGGCCGCCAGCAAAGGGTTATTTTTTTTTCGGGTTCGATTCGAACGGGGGAATTTGGGAAAAAAAAATGGCCTTTGCCGGCAACCTTTTCTCGGGGCCGCCGGCAAAGGGTTATTTCCTCTTCTTTTTAAATTCGTGCGCGTGCCACGCCCACTCGACGGCGAGGCTGCGCGTTCAGCACTTCAGCTGGTTCATCCCACACTTGAGGCCAGCCGCGCGGGTACGCGATGAGCCCACCGTCCCCAATGGAGGAGATATTGATCAAGCTGGGACTCAGCCTCCAATGGAGGAATGCCAACGACGCGCCCGCGCAGCCGGCCGGCCCCCAATTAAGTCGGTGGCGCTCCGGGCTCACGTGTTCTTTGCGCACGTGCACCCAATCAATTTGGGGCTCTATGATCCAATCGAGAACAAAATTGGAAAGGCGTAACATCACACTATGATTGTAACACCTTTTGACTGTGGTTTCCTCAACTCCTCCTTGGTATGCCACGAATACCAGAACTTTGGGAAAAGCAGAAATATGAGCCACATAAAGTCAGGCATGAGCTCCGCCAATTTGGTAGTTTATGGACAAAAATGAGTAACATGCAATAGTGGAGGAACGGTTTTGAAGTCAAGTTTATATAACTTGATTTTTCTTTGATAATTTTCTGATACTGTCAGAAATGATGATCTAGCATACACACTATTATTACAACTTCTCGAGGGCCGGATGGATTTTGTACCGTAGGTATGACCATTTGGTTTTAAATTGTCATAGATATTTATGGCCATTTCCGTCGCGGTCACAAAAAAGGTCACAAGTCAACACATCCTAGTACTCACTTGTTACTGCAATTTATTTGTAGTTATGAAACAACTTAACTAAATCGGGATTGAGCTATACCTAACGCGAAATTAACCTCCTTAATCCAATCAAGCATAGCTATGGATAGCAAAAGAATCTGCTACTAGTAATTATACTCTTTGTTTAATCGCAATAGGTACAGAGACATGCAAAAAGTGTGTACCACCAGTGGGAAACAAATCCTATACGGCTGCCCCTAGGGAGTCGACCCAAGGCTCCCACTTATCGCATGCACGACATTGGTGAGGGAGATGCTGCGTCATGTCATGGCGGCAGGACAGGCAGGTGGGTGCCCTGTGTAACCACTCGAGGATGCACCCTCTGTGGAACACGTGCGAACATCCAGGCAAACTCATGGCATCGTCCGGCGCCAGTTTCTCCATGCAGATCGGGCACAGCTCCCCGCCGACATCACGTCGTCTTGGCCCTGCGGCGCCGCTGCACAACAGCACGATGGCCTTCGCCTCGCTGTACACGTTCTTCATGTCCACTTCCATCGAGACGTCGCAGCGGTAGCTGATGTTCCGGAGATCGGCGCCGTCGCGGGTGTCAGCAACAGCAGCGGCGACAGCGAGGATTGTGTCAACGAGGCCGGGCGGCACCAAGGCGTCCCCGCCGTCGGCGGCGCGGTAGCCATAGTACTCCGCGCGTTCCAGCAGCGTCCTCAGCACCCGGCGGACGGCGGTGCGGCAGGCGGACTCGCTCCGGAGGTCCTCGGGATCGAACAGGTCCACGAGGACCTCCTTGTGGGTAACGGCGGCTCGCAGGAAGCTTCCTCCGGGGAAGCGGGACACGCAGCGGATGTTCGCGGAGCACCGGATTCTCACCGCGAGGACATCGGGTTCCCACGGCGCTAGCGGGGCCTCCCTGGTCTCGCACAGCGTCATCCAGGAGACCGCGTGGGTCACGCAAGCCGACTCGTGCTCCTGCGATCCCGCCGACATTGTTGTTTGTTGGCGACGATCGATCGAGAGATGGGAGGGATGGGAGGAGCCCGGGTGATATGCTTTGCGTATATATCGAGACTACCTGCCGCGTTGTGTCCCGACTCCCGATCGGACTCGGAGACGTCTCACACCGTCATACGGCCTGGCCGGTGATATAAGACGCAGCCGGCAAGCAATTCACGCGGTTCATAGAGCCTCTGGCCGTTGCCTACTTTTCTTGCTGGTCCGGCTGTGGTGTTCATGATTTGGAGTTGCCCTGGTGTTCATGTACTGATATACGTGAGGAATTTTCTTTCTTAATCAGCTCTGAATCATGAGGAGCTTAATGCATGCGAAGAAGCGGCTGCCCTCCGCTGACGAAGTGATGTGTACTGATAGTCGTTACCGAGCTTTTTTGCTTGAGCGATATAACTTTGGATAATTTTTCTTTCTTTCTTTTGTGAAATCTCTTTATTTTTGTTTTGAGTGAATTACATTTTTTATATTTTATTTGTAAAAACTTCAAAAACATTATCCCCTTTAGTGAGATTCCATATTTACCAACTGGTCAGGCCCACATGGCACGTCTATATATCACCAAGATATATATTGAATCTTCAACCGTCACCGTATTTACTCATAGAAATAAATAGCGCTTTTTGTGTGATATATATTGAATCTTCAACCGTCACCGTATTTACTCATAGAAATAAATAGCGCGTGATTTGACCGCTATAGTGGCGCAATAGTGGCAAGGAAGTCTCGCCGCGAAATCAATGTTAATCTCTAATTTTGCACTCAGAACGACATGAACCTCATGACAGCATCGCAGCTCTCAAGTCTCAGTGCAGATCTCGAGCTTAATTGTCGCCCATGCGGCCATGCCACCATGGTGGCTGGCCCGGAACGCGCCCTCCCTCCACGAACGGGAAGAAGACAACCTCTGTCGCGTCCTCCTTGCTGCCGGAGCTGCCCACGACGGCCATAGACTCGACCAGCGGTAACTGCGTCTCACACGGGACGTCGATGTCCTCTATGCCATCTTGAACCAGAAGCACGCCCCTGCACTCCCACGGAAGGACAGGACTCATACGTGCTTCACATGAGCCAACAAATGGCTCAGGGTAGGGCTTCTATGATCCAATCTAGAACAAAATTGGAAAGGCGTAACATCACACTAAAGGTTGTAACACCTTTCACTGTGGTTTCCTCAACTCCTCCTTGGTATGCAACGAATACCACAACTTGGGGAGAAGCAGAAATATGAGCCAAATAAAGTCAGGCATGAGCTCCACCAATTTGGTACTTTATAGACAGAAATGAGTAACATGCAATAGTTGAGGAACGATTTTGAAGTCAAGTTTATATAACTTGATTTTTCTTTGATAATTTTCTGATACTGTCAGAAATGATGATTTAGCATACACACTATTATTACAACTTCTCAAGGGCCGGATGGATTTTGTACTGGCAGGTAGTTCTTAAAAACAATGGAAATAACCTACATAGCTCTCTAGTGTAAAAGAAGCGGCTGATGGATGAGTTAAGATGATACTTGTAATTATCAAAGTTCCCCCAATCCATTCTTCATCAATTGTGGATACACTAATCATTAGGCTACAGACCTATTCAAGTCGTACTGCAGATAATGAAAATCTAAGACCTGCTTTGGAGTAAAGGAATATTGTTGGAATGCTGGAGGATTGATCTGTTTCCAACAAAATTTCCAGCATACAAAATGATAGCACATGTTGATCTATTTGCCATCATGATATCCTGCTCCAGTCAGAATGCTCCAAAATTGCAATAATCAATGAGGTTCATGATGCATTTCCACCTATCCAGAAAGCATTACTCTGTTCAAGTTACCCATGTTATCGCATCACAGATTCTTTAACATACCATTGATCTCCAGTACTGCAAAGGCATGAGGGATTCAGAGATATCAAACTTGAAGGCGGCAGTAAGAAATGCGAAAACTGGATAGCACCAGAGGAAACAGACTCACAAATATTTCAGAGAGATGTTGAGGAAACGAGAATGTTGCTGGCTCTGAGATATGGTAACAGAACCTTCAATTATCTGGTCCTTCTTTAGCCCGATAGGTTCAAACAAATACAATAGTGTCTGCATAAAAAAGACAATATTCTTGTGGGTATCAGCAAAATGCAATTTTGAAGGAATTTCAAACTAACCATATGGGCAGAAAAGAAACGGGGACCAATGAGGCGATGTTTAAAGCAATCACCTGCTGCCAGTGAGTAGGTGCATCCTCTGGGGCAGTTGACAGAACAATCGAGACATCTGGTTTTTTCTTTTTACTGCTTGGGCTGGCATTTTGCATGTTCCCATCCGAGGGTTGGCTTGCTTGCTTCTTAGTTTTTTGGCGAACTGGCCCGTTAAACTCGACATCAAACCAAAATGCAAATCCATGCAATGGAGCTGAACATTAACACAAGACAGAGAGCAGGCTTAGCATCACTTTTCCATCTGAGTTAAGAACTTAAGATAAGAAATATTCAATAAGTACTATTGTACCCAAGATTAAGTTGTTTTTTATATGTCCTGGGCAACTTTCTAGAAAGATAAAATTGTTCCAAATTTCCATTAATAATCCAAGGGAACCTCTATCCAAGAGTAGCTTACAATATATAGCTAAAAGTTTCCATGCTGTCAGAAGCATCACATGAATAACACACACGATATAAACATAAGCTCAACAAATATGAAACGATCTATCATGTAAATTTACATATCTTCCAATAATGATTCACTATTCACTAAGCAAAACTAAAAGGCCATGTGAGTAATACGAAGAAAGGATATACGTAAAAGCTAAGAGAAACAAAGACCAATTGTGAATCATGCTAAATAAACATTATAGATGATGCCAAATTGCCAATGGAAACACAAGTATATATTCTTCCTATACCTGAGGTGGATATAAAAGCAGCTAACACATCAGGACGTTAATACGATATGAGTCAAATTGATTTATCCCGCTCCATGATAGGCTTAAATGTCCGATTCGGGCAAATATTAAAGCTTCATTTTCACAACCCTAGGCCAAGTTTGAGGAGAATTAGTACACCCTCTGTTTTTCTAAAAGACCCAATAATTGTCAGTTTACCCCAAAATAAGAAGTATGCATGTAAATTTAATGTTAGTCCATCTTTGCATGCATGTATGACTATTACCTACACAGAGATCATTTCTTATCTTTCCAGGTCACTTCATAAAAGGGTATCATGGTTATTCTCTTTTGTGGTTTCCTCGATCATAGAACTTCCTAAATGTTTGCAGTCAAAATACAACTCATAAGGGACCCCAAAGAGTGCAGTTTCAACAAATCTATTATATACTAAAACTACGTGACAGGTTAACCAAAGAAAGATAGGCATGCTAGAAAATCCCACAAAAAAGCAAATCATCTGCCGTTGATTTGTTGGGCCTTTTATTATCAATGAATCATAAGTTCATAACCCCTTGTCCCCCTAGATCTTCATAACCATACTTAACAACCATCCAGTCATTGATCTGACTGACCTCTATTATTAATGGATCACCACCAGCATGAATCTTCATAATGAATATGTGAGTACACCATCCAGATTTCTCTGTCATTCTTTGGTTCACAAATCGGAAACTCGAGGCAGCTTATTTGGAATAGATTTGAGAACAGCTTTTCCAGCACTAGCTGTGCAATAGCCAGCAACCGAGACACGTACTCCTCTCCGACGCCTCTCTCCCTCTAAATAATACATGCATGCATGGATGATGAATAAATCAGATCAAGAATTCACATGCACATGCATACGCATGGAAAAGGAAAAAAAAAGATCTTCGGAAGATCACAAGCACACGAAAACAAACATGCAGCTTTTTGCCAGAAAATAAAGCAAACAGGTAGTATGTACTAAATCTGTAAGTAATTCTATCCGTAAATATAATTTTTGGGTAGTCTATTATTAATTGCAATTTCTAGAGTGGTACTCCCTCCGATCCATATTAATTGTCGAAATGTTACATGTATCTAGACGCTTTTTAGGCATAGATACATACATATTTGGGCAAATTTGAGACAATTAATATGGATCGGAGGGAATATTTTTTAGTAGAAATTTAATTATTATCTCCATGAAATTGCCCCCTCCAATTGAGCCTGCACAAAAACCAAGCAGATGTATCTACTAGTTGTGTATGCTGTACGTTAATTCTGTTGGTACATAGTATATTTTCCCCATAGAATCAAGAATGAACAAATTATTTTATCACAACATAACGTACCAAAAAGAGATACCAAATCCTATTTACGCTTGTGTACCCCTTACCCAATTCATAGCAAGGTTATTACCCGTTTCCTATCTGATTGCAAGAGGGCGAGTCGTTCACGCATACAAACCACCACACACAAGTACCCCCCTGAGCGTGAGTGTGCATGCCTCTTAACACACAACTAATGACTAACAGAGAAGGAAGATAAATCACAAAACTAACTAAACTTCTGTTGGAACGCATACACATGTGTAAATGAGCAGCGTTATTTGAACACTCGCAACCAGATGGATCTCCCATAGCAGGGTTAGTATTTGTGACATAGTACATCTTAATGCTTACTGAAGTGTGTAGCTGACCCGGTTATCTATTTATCTATTTGTATAATAATAACTATGTCATGCACATACAATTAATCAATCATGATCTGAAAGGATATAGGTAAAAGCAAAACTAAAAGACTCTAATGTAACATATTAACAACATATTGTCTTGATAGAGATGAATGGCCTTCCAACTCCATATCTGAACTTTAGTTCTACGTGGTGATCTGATATAATGGAATGGTCCTGCCTGCTTACTACAAACAGCATCGTCATCCTTCAATTATGTTTACGGTCTAACATAATGTACGAGCAACCAGCCAGCTTATGCATAGTGGCCAGCAGTCTCACCATAAAAACGACCACGGCTATATATATTTGTACACTAGGTTAACTAATTCCACATGGTGATCTAATATTAGTATTACATACAAACAACCGACCAGCTTCCCATCAAACTTTAATTTTGCACACTCATGTAATGTCACATACGAAATCAACGAGATGCATACTCACAATCTGAGCTTTATGCTTGCATACAATAAGATTACAAATGACAAATGTGGTTATTGATCTTGTATTCGGCATTCTGGCAAAGTACTAAATAATATCTGATACAAATGATGCATCTGTTATTGATCTGATATTTTTGCAAATAGGTCAATAACACATGCATGCAACTGCAAAAATTAAAGATGATTATAGATCGCTTCACATGCATTTGAGCTGGAAACTCTACTAGTTCTCTCAGAAAAGAACTAGTTCTATACTGTAAATCCTTAGCGCCAGTTAGCTACCTAGGCTCCTAAAAATTGCTACCTTGCTGCGATATGTTCACAAGCAGGAAAATAGATCCTTAATTGCAGAAAGAATCCAGGTAACACTTCTCGCATAAGCCTTCTAAAATAGGCTTTGCACTTCCCCACAATGCTTGAGTAGACACTGGAGGGACTTGTTGTCTTGTTCTATCAACACTTCAACGAAAACATCACCCAGATTATATAAAAGCTTCCCCAACAGCACTCTGTCTAAGAGCGCTAAAGCTTAAGCCCTCCCAAAGAGGGTTGGTAAGACTTAACAGAACTCCAGATAGTTTCTTTTTTGTTGGGCCACAATAACAGTAAAACCTAGCTCTACAGATCTACTAGATAAAATCATGAATATGTTTTCACATATGTACTATCTCATGTGAAAACAAGAAACACATCTGACCTTGCAGCATTGATGTAAACTTATATGCAGCCGTAATAATTTCAAGGTCCGAAGCTTGTACGGTATAACAATCCACTTGTGCCACCTGCTTCAGGTATCCCAAGTTATAGTAAAAAAAACAGCTCACTTTATAGATGTAGAGCTATAAAAGGTGCGGGGCTAAAAACAGGAACTATATTTATATGTTGAAGTTCGAGTGTGCACAAAATGTATGTCACGGAGGGAAGAATACACATCAGCAAAACCTATCTCACCACCGTTGGCCATGTCAAAACATTCTCTCCGCTAATCGTCTCAACAGAGGGCTCCATGAATGCACATTGTTTGGCAAGAGGCATCATAGAAGACACTGAAGTCAAGAAAAGAATACATACATATTAATGTGAGCATTAAACAATGGTTAGCTACATTGTCCAGCTAGCTTTGAAAGCTATTGATCTCTTTGTACATATTGCGGACAAATAATTAAGTTTCCTCATATTTTGGCAATCTATATAAAGATAACATATATAAAGGATAATGAACTCACTCTTTATACCATATACATCTCGCCAGAAGTAAATACTATCCTGATATCTCTGAGAATTTGTAATAGGTGCCAGATAAAGCTGCAGCACAAATATTTCTTGTATGTCACCCTGGTAATTTTTCAATAGATAGCTCAACAAGATTGCTAGATAACATTTTGGTCAAAGTCTTACTGATGCATGAGACGGAAGAATAAGACCCCCTGGCGTAAGCCATTTATCCCGAGCGAAAATTACGCTGCCCAGCATACTCTACCAACAACACGATGATATTTCAAATTTCACATATAGCACAGATTTAAATTGATGTGTAGAATAAGTCCATTTGTACGAAAAAAGATATTTATAGAACCTCATGGAGAAGCATGTAGCCCATCCATTCAGATATGATGACATCCACTTTTTCTTCGATATCAACATCCTACATTTGAATATTCCAACAGTCATGTCGCATAACACAATGTAGACATCCAAGTAAACTTTAAGGATGCTGACACAACTACAATCAAGATATAATTTCAGCGGTGTGGCTAGTTGGATATAATCTCAGAAGCATAAGACTGCTCTAATGTAAAATAGAAGTTTGATAAAGTCTAGGTACATGCAAATAGTGATAATATGACAAAGGCTATATAGAAAAAGGTATACCTCAATTCGGCCATGCAAAACAATGACTTTGTCAGACAGATCATTTTCTCTCACAACTTCCATTGCCTAAACATGTGAAGATCAAAGAAAATACATTCAACATTATAGAATCCAATACAAAGTAAAAATTGTATAACAAAACTGCAAAAGCATTTCAAGAAGATACATTATTATTTAGCAGATAGAGCAGTAATAACTAATAACAGAGCATCAAGCAAGGGAATTTGTTATGTGTGGCACCAGCTTTCAAGCAAGTAAGAACTTGTTGATCACTATTCCAAAAAATGTAATTATTAATTTATTTTATCATAAGGGGTTCCCCTTCATGTTGCAATTAGTTCTTAACTGGCACACAGGAGGACTGCTGGGGGGTGGACATTGCCAATCAATAGATAGAGGATCTACTCCATCCTATCCAATTTGACAAACAAGGTTAACATTTCTATGCAGCAAAAAAAAATATAATGGTGCCCCACTAGAACTAAATACAATTGTAGTTTTGCGATCTCAATTGGAAGGGGGGAAACAAGAGGTGATGACCTACCTGCAATGCAATATCGCTTGCATCGACTGCATAGACCTGATAACACAACAAATTCATCAAGAAGATGAACTACAAATGAGTGACAAACAAGAAATCTTTCATCCCATACCATGAAATGAATTACCACATGGAAATAACTACAGAACAGTACACGACCCTCTTGCAAAAAGAACCTGGGTATTTGGTAAATATCTGGTACAGATCAAATGATCAATGCACTAATGGAGCTTTCTATCTGACAAAAAATGAGAAAACACTCAATTTCTAAAACAAAGCGTCCAACTATTTCTATCTCAGGCCAAATAAAGAGTGTGTTTGTTGGAGTAAAATCACCAGATAAAGGCATCAAACTGGCATATTTTCACAGGAAAAAAGGACACAGGTTTGGACTGGTAAAACATCATCAACACTATAAAGAGGCCAATCAGTTTCCTAGAACATAATACTGTTAAAAAGGAATTATTCTGCCCCTGGAGTGTTAATCCAACTCTTGGGGAAAACATTATGCTACTGAGATCTCTCTTAAGAATGTCAAATTTTGGTAAGACATATTGTTCATAAATAGGCATGCAAAAATCTTAATAACAGAAAATGACTACAAGATGAATTGATTATACAACTAACCAACATCCGGATCTGATAAGTATGAATTCCTAAGTGACCGACTTACACAAGATATAAGAATGAAAATGAGGAGAAAGCTTGAAGGAACACAAGCATTCAGGATGCACTAAACATCTACAGAGTGAGGGACACTTAGAAGATCAGCAGAAGGTCAACGTTTATAATATCATAAGAATGCATAAGTGCCCAGCTAATAACTACTGGAGTTACCCGAGAGGCACCAGCAAAAGCACAAAATACAGAAAGAACGCCAGTGCCGCAACCAACATCTAACACGACCTGAAAATTGTCATTTCAACCAACCGTGAGAGTTCATTGAGCAGAACAGAAATATCTATCCTATATGGAATCAAACCAAGAATATCATGCATTCAATGGAATAAAAAAAAATTAAGTGACAGTTTCTAACCTTGCCTGAAATTAGATCTTGGTGATTCATGATAGCATTTCTGTAACTATTTGTTCTCACATGATCCTGCAATTAGCAATCTAAAGGTTAGTACCCAATTAAAAAAATGATGTTATTGCATTAGCTTGAGACCTAAGCAATCGATAGATACTATTGAAATTTGAATTCGCCTAGACAACATAAACCACAAAAACAGAACACGGCATGACCATTTGTGGTGCATACATTCTGAGGCATTTTTTTCATCGAGAATGATAGGAAAGGTGAGCATAAGCTAAACTATGGCATTCTGTGTAAGCCATGCCAGATGTACTCTACCAATACACATGGGTTGAGCTTAGTAACTTAAAACAGCAGATGGCAAGATACCAGCATCTCAAATTTTCCAGGTTGACAATCAATGCTAGCATGCATATCACTTAGGCAGCAACAGTGTTATGGTAGTACATCCATAAGGAATACATAGTAGTGCATACACATAAAGTTGTTTCTCCCTGTGTTCTGCTGATAATTCACCTTTGTGACCATTAATCCTTTATCTGCTAAACAAAACTTCAGAACCAGTGGCGTATGGCTGCAAACAAATAATAGTTCACATATGCTCGTGCAAGATCATGATTCTGACGGTGTGTGTTTAGTCAATGAACAGCCCCAAATATGCGAGCTTACACACTAACTGAACCAATGCAGACATTAGATCGAACCCTCACTGGTGGTGGACTAGTAAGGAAAATAAGACACTGATTCCTTAAGTTCAACGGCAGTGATCTCCACGACTAAGTTCGCAGATCGCTGCCCGCAGTAAATAAACCCTAATCACACCGATGCAACAGCCAGGACAGGGCAGACGCCTATCCATCTGACACAAAGCAGAATTCATAGAAAGGAAATGAGAAAGGTAACCTTGAGCATTTCCTCGTGGACGCCGATGTGGGAGTAGGCCCTGAAGTAGGCCATGTCGTAGTCGGTGCAGGGCGGCGGCGCGGGATGCGGCGGCGGCGCTGAGGCCGCTTGGCCCGGCGGAGGGGGGGCCATCCCTCCTACGCGCAGCGCACTGCGCGGCTGCGGCAGGTGGCCGTTGCCGTCGGCACCGCCGGCGAGCATCGGCGGGGAAAGGCGTTCCCTGCCCGTCGCTTGTCGCGTCACGAGTGCCAGCGAGTGGGAGTGATGAGAGGGACACGGGGAATGGAGACGGACTCAGTTTGGACTTTGGACTTGGAGGGGAATTCGGATTTCTCGCGTGGGCTGCTTCGTGTTCGACGGGCCCGTTACGCGATTAACCTAGACGGGACTAGGTGTGCATGTGCACTTAAAGGGGTCTGGGGTGCACATTCCAATATGAAAAGTTCCAGATTAGGTTTTTAGAAAAATAAATTGTTGTCCCTGACACCCCTGACCCCGATTCCCGCGCGCTGTGGTCCCAAGCCATGTTTCGCTCGTCCTCGCCGATTCAGCCCGGCTGCCTCTGCGAAAGATTGCCCCCACGCAAGCAAAAACAGAGGGGCAAAAAGCAAAAAAAAAAGGAAAAAAAGCAAGCAAAAAGGAGACCCAATCCAGATTCGATCTCGTTCCTCTCCCAGGTGCCTTCTTCTATCCCAACTTTCCCCATTGTTTGGATCTTCCATGGAAGCCATCCCAGAAGCAAAAAAAAGAACCAGAAACATAACAAAGCAAGAAATTGAAGTTGCCTTGGCTCTCCATCTGAAGGTATTCCCTTTCACAAACGCCATCAATCCCAACCCCCCCCTCAGATTTTTTGGCAAAATCCAGTATGAACAAAGCAAATTTCTGATCATGTTTAAGAGAGGCAAAGGCAAGAAATCTGCATAAGTAGGCACAATTAGGATAGAATTGATTCGGCACGAAAAAAATCATCGAAAACCACACACCAGAATATTGCATGTTTTGTCCAGAATTGCAAATCTGGCAAGGGTTAAGGATTTGGGCACATGCCTCTATGTTTGAACAGTAAGCACAAAGTAGTTCAGGCAACTCTGAATCTAGACAACTCTGAATTTAAACAGGTTAAAAAACAACACCTATATTGTAACAAAGCACAAGTACAGGTAGTTCAGGCACCTTTGAAACTGGACAGGTTTAAACAACAACTTCACAGTTTATTCATAGTGGTTTTCCCTAGCTGATATCAATGCTTCTCTCCCCAAGTTCCAAGCAAAGAAACAACGGTTGATAGTGTTTTAGGAAGCAACAATAGTGTAGAATTACATTAGTGCTCCCCAAAAAAGCAGAAGCAAACGACTAAATCTCTGGCAACAAAAAGCTTCAGCCCACCCCAGTAGTAGTATTCCCTAGCTAGCAGCATCAGACGATTATTTCTCCCATGTACAAAACAAATAGGATAGTTTCCCCCTTCTTTTGATTTGCCTCCCTTGTGCCATATGTACAAAAGCATCTCTTGAGGAAAAAGACTCCACCTGCAGTTAAAAAATACACATAGACAACATGTCAGGAGACGAAAAAAGTGTTGAATTCGAATATGCTGCTGCAAATGGCAGTACAAAAGGCATAAAAAAGAACATAAAAACTACCGATGAAGTTGCAGATAGATTTGTTGACTGGATATTGCCTAATTAGCTTTGTTGGTTGTTATTAATTGCAGATGGATTTACTGGATCTTAATGAGTTGCCTACTGATGAAGTTGCTGAAGGAATTGCAACGACTGTGTTCCCATCGTATTGCACTCAGCCCGCCCCTAGCAAAGAAGTAAGAGAAGTGATACACAGTGAAACCAATGCTGGCTCCTCGCATAATGGAAGCATGCATTTTGTTGGGCGTGGGGACCAGATTGGGCAATGTGAGTCAACTGACTGAAATCCGCAGACAGCAACTATACCTGACAATGACAACACTGATGAGCAATTCCCAGAAGATGAAGTTTCTTCATAGCCACATGAGCCTTATTTGGGGATGAGATATGACACACTATTATGCGCTAAAAATCACTACAATGCTTACACGCTAGTGAAGGGGTTCTCGATAAGATCAAGCACTTCTAGGAGATCGTTGTACACAAATGAAGTGGAGAAGCAACTTTTTGTTTGCAATAAGTTCAGGAAGCCTAAAGTTGATGGTGAAACGACTAAGAAAACTAAAGTTGCTCATGATCTTAGCTCAAATTCTGAGGTAGGCAGTGGAGAGGAAACTGGTCGAGAGGAGGATTTTCCCATAGGTAAAAAAGCTCCAAAGCAAATAAGACGTGAGACAATTAAGGGCACAAATTGCAAGGCAGGAATGATTATCACGCTGATGGAGAGCAGATGGCAAGTGGTGTATTTTATTGCAGAACACAACCACCCCTTGATTACCAAACCATCCTTGACTAAATACCTAGTATCACACCAGGGTATCCCCAAAGAGGAAGAGAACTTCTTGAGAATACTGCACGATTCTAACTTGGAAATAGGTGTGCGCTAGTTGCTTTTATCTCTGATTTGTTGGTTAACATTAGCTAGTTTGTCAAAAAAAATGCCTTCTCTTAGGCATGATATTGATTCTTTTTGCAGGGCGAATGATGCAACTAATGTCATCTTTTTATGGATCTGGCCTTCTTGTTCCCTATACAACAAAGACGATAAGTAACTACCGGTCTAGGATGCATGCACAAACCCGTGGTGGTGATATGGCTGAAACAATTTCCTATTTTACGCAGAAGCGACTTGATGATCCGGATTTCTACTTTATTGTTTTGTTGGATGAGGAACAAAGGGTTCAGAACTTATTCTGGGTAGATGGTGCAGCCCGCAAAGCATATGAAGACGATTATTCTGATTGCATCTCGTTCGATACTACATATTTGACCAATCAGTATAACATGCCCTTTGCACCTTTCATAGGTATCAATAGGCATGGGCAATCATTCATGTTGGGCTGTGGGTTTTTGAGAGATGAAAAGGCAACTAGTTTTGACTGGTTGTTTGAGACCTATCTAGACGCAATGCATGGCAAAGCTCCCCAGAATATTATTACTGATCAAGATTGGGCGATGCAGGCTTCAATAGCTAAAGTTTTCCCAAACACAGTCCACTGCAGCTGCCGCTAGCACATTATGAAAAAAGCCCAAGAAAAGCTTGGTTCACTCCTTGGTAGAAGGCCAGAATTAGTTGGCCAATTCAACGAGGTTGTTGATTACAGTTTGACCCCTAAAGAGTTTGAGCAGAGTTGGACGCAGATGATAGCAGTGCATGATGTGGCTAGCAACAAACACATTGCTTGGTTGTACAATATTAGGGCAACATGGGTCCCGTGTTACTTTAAGAACTGCTTCTTTCCATTTCTCCAATCAACCCAACGCAGTGAAGGCTTTAATGTTGTATTGAAGCGCTATGTGAACCCACACAATTCAATACTAAATTTTGTCCAAAAATATGAGAAGATACAGTTGAAAATTTCTGGTGAAAGAGGGTGGCAATGACTACAGAACAGATCATCTGCAGGTGCGACCTTGGTCGTCGTATCCAATCGAAAGGCAAGCTTTGAACGTTTACACTAGGGACATATACTATAAATTCCGGGAACAGTTTGAGAAGATTGGAAGGTTCAATGTAAGGAAACTAGCAAATGACATTTATGAACTTTACCCAAACAGAAAGTACTGCTGTGAATATGGAACAAGAACATACAAAGTCACTGCAAGAGTTGAAGAAGATTCCTACTCATGTGAATGTTGCAACCAGAAAGATGGGCTGCTTTGCTGTCACATTTTAAAAATATTCACTCATTGTTCAGTTGATGAGATACCTCAAGATTACATCATGAAGCGCTGGACGCAGCAAGCCATAAGAGAAGAAGTTGCCAGAGAGGAAGAAAAGCCCGATGTTATGCCCAATCAATCAGTGAAAGAGATTCGTTTGGCCAACATGTCGAGTGAATTGCAGAAAGTCGCTAGAGAGGCGTGTGGAACAGATGCAGGAAAGCAGATTGTGGACAAGCACGTGCATGCAATGCACACAGAACTTTCCCATCTTAAGAAGACAAGGAAAACACCTAAAAAAGCAGCTACAACAGTACCGCCAGCTAAAACGTCGACTACTGCGCCAAGTCAGCCAGTTGATGCTTCAGCTGTTCGTAACCCAGACAGGTCGGCGACAAAAGGCAGGACAAGAAAAAGAAGATTTGAAAATGCACTTGAGCTGAGGCCTAAGCGGAGGAACAAATGTGCATTGTGTGGCTCTAAAGATCATAACCAAACAACTTGTCCTTCAAAATTGGTGTGATTCACATTAGGGCGTCTGCTTCTTTCTTCTACTTCTACTTCTACTTCTACTTTTGAAGCAACTTGTAGCTTCTCAAACTACTTGCACTATGTGGGTTTTGAGAAAAAATTGCTATGTTGAACCACACAGATAGTTGCATTCCGTTTCCAGTTTAATAATTGCCCCTTTTGTTGCTGCTTCATTTATATGCTGGGTATATGCAGATATGTGCCTTTGAATTACTGGGAAGAGGCAACTCTTGGGTTCTAAAAAAAGATGCAACACACACATTGTTTGCATGTTCAGACATAGGGTGGGGAAAACTTGCCTTGCGGTTACATTTATAGTACTCAAACACGTAAATGGCATGTATCTAATTGCCTCACAAGGTACCCCGTGTATGTAAACTGCTAGGCAATTTCAAGTGCTGGCGGTAAACTCGACTATCTGGAAAGGACATGGTTGTATATCCACGAGGGGAATTAGAAAAAGAAAAAGCAACTAAAGGTTGCATGTAAAAAGGCAGTAGAACCCATTACCTATCGCCATTAGATCTTGAGGACTGTTTTCCAGTCCAATTTGTTCTCCTCAGAGTTGAGCCAATCATGGGTCAGCAACTTCCTAATATTTGGTATCTTTGACTGTGCATAGTCGAGTGGGTGCCTCTCGTGCCACAAATCCGCATTCACGAGCATGAATATTCCACAGTCATGCCTGCAGATGGTGAAAGGCAGATGCGAGTATTACCAAAAAGGAACACAAAAACAACATGGAAAAAAGGTGGTGTGTGGGCAATTACTTACCCATTATCTTGCTTTGGACCCTCAACATCATACCAATTGAACTGATTCACTTTCACTTTCGATTTCGGGTAATAAGAGTCCCATAAGCATGTAATACAAGCTAATATTGTCTTTGCACAATCATTCAAGCTTTTGTTGCTGAAAGACCTTAGCGAATCAAATATTTCGTATCTCCTGTCCCGTATATTCAGATTGAAGAGCCAATAATGGTTTGAGAAGTCAGGCTATTTTGGATCAAGACTTTGCAACACAGGAAACATAACCTATTCATCAAAAGGAAAACACCAAGCAAGAAAAAAAAAGGGGGGTCAAGAAAAACACATACGAAGCAAAACATAAGCAAGAAGCATGTAACCAGCCGTAGTGTTTGTCTAAAAGTCTGATAAATGAAGGAATTGCTTACCATGTCCATGCAATCTAGATTAAAAAAAATCCTTATTTCATTCCTTGACCAGTCCATTTTTTGTAGCTTGGTCTACAGCAAGCAAGTAACCATTTTAGTTAAAAGTAAATAGTTAAGTTACATTGTTAGGAATTTGTTGTGTGATACAAAGTTGCTTATCGCAATACGTAATGGCATCACAAACTTCTTTACACTGCTCGGTTGTTTCTGCATTATATACTCAATGCCAATCTCAACAACATCGTTGTTGAGCCTACACCTAGGAGCCATTGATGATGCCAATTCATTCAGGGTGATGAAGTATTTGCTGAAGTTTATGATTTGCGGGCTACAAAAATTGTAAGAAAAAGGAGAAAAAATTATGTGGTCAATAACATGGGGGCAACAAAAAGTTTGAATGAATGTGAATTGCTGCTAAACTAGACAAATTTTGCAAGAATGAAAAAACAGGAACTAAAAAGGTATGGGCAGATACTGACCTTGCATCAAGTTTTTTTCCCACCGTGCTCCGGTTGCCCTTCGCAAGAACTGTTGCGTAAGCATCTTTCACATCGCTAGAGCAGTAGTAGGTTCCCTTCGACTCAATATCAACAAGTGGGGGCCTCTTACAAGCAGGTTGCTTAATAAACCTCCGCACGGGACCCTGTTGAGGTGCTGATCCAAAACTGCTTATGGCAGAAGGATCATCATTGTTCTCTTTTCCGTGAATGCTCCTGGCAGGTGGTGGTGGTGTGCAGAGATCAATGATTGTGCTTGCGCTTTTTGGTTTTATAGTTGCAGCTGATCTGCTGCTGGCAAGAGAAAAGTTGTTTACTCCTAGCACACCTTTGCCTTCTAGCGGTGTGCTTAAATCGATAATGGCTTGCCGCTCGTCCTTTGCAACCGATCCCGTAACCCTTTTGAGCTCAATCTGATCTGCCAATTTGCGTGCTTCTGCGATCATAGCATCATCCCAATCATCATCGGAAATTGTGGGTGGATCATTAGCAACATTCAGACATGTGTTCCCCACTGACGTTTCTTCAAGCTTGACATGTGGCCCCGCTGAATTCGGTGACAGCACAGGTTGGCTGTCCAGCGCCAGGTCGAATGATGGACAGGCAAAATCCATGCTCTCGAAGGTATGACGAAACGTGCTCTTACAAATTGGCTGCATTGGTTTATCATTACCTTGTAAATGCTCAATAGGGACGCTCTTGGCTGAATTGCTGTCATTAATGACATTGTGAGCTGCCAAGGGACCCAGTGGAGCTAACAAATTTCCAATGGGTTTGCTAAGTTACTCTACAGTTGGCCCTGCAGTTTGTACCACTGACTGTGGATGGCTTGTGTGAATTGCCAGTTGTGCTGTTGCAGCAGCCAGCTCTGTAACATTTGTTGCTTTTCCCTGAGTACATTGCTTAGTTGAACCTTCTACCTTTATTTCAGTCCCTTGACTTGCACATGTTGAAGCTTCTTTCCTGACATTTCCAATCTCTTTGCGATTTTCTTCTTTTGCTTTGGCCACAGAATCTACAGTTCTTAGCGTCGAATTCCTTCGAAACACTATCTTCTTGTATTTCCTAGCAACTTTAAGTGCTATTGCTGATGCATCTCTAGCTGTACGTTTTGTTATGTCACTGTTCTTAGGCAATGTTGCTTCCGCCTTGGCTTCTGGCTCCCGGACATTTTTATCACCTTTGCATTCTACCCCCATCTTTGCATCTGATAGTTGCTCAGCCTTTGATAGTTGATCTACGACTATGGGGGTGGAAATCTCTTTGCTGGACTCTGCAAGTGGGCCCGCGTGTGAAGTTGCCTCTGGTTTCTTAATCACAAGGCTCCGCTTAGAAGGGCTGGCAACGTTGCCACCCTTTGTCTTTGCTGAATTCCTCAGCCAGCTGTCAATTATGGCAGGTTCAGATTGGCCTGCATCTTAGGTGCTAGCCTGACCCCCTTGGCCAGCATCACCATCGTCGCCCTTGTCAGCCTCACAATGATTATCCCCCAGACCCCTGCCTTCATTGTCTTCTCCTTGTTCTTTTTCCTCGTCCACATCTTCTTCAGCAGCATCTTGTCCCCCCCTCTTTCGTAATTTGCTTATCAGATGCTATGAGGTCATGTTGAGCATCTTTCTGTTCCAATGGCTTACCAAGAGCATATCCTCTCTTCTTCTTCACGACTTTTGCAGTTGGGGGATTTCGTTGCCTTCTCTTCTTGGGTGCTTCTTCGTTGCTTTCTTTCACATCTTCATCGTGTAACTGGCCGATGCACTCAACAAACTTGCCCAGCTTGTGTGATATATCTATACACAACTCTCCCAACATAATTGCAATCTTCCTTTTTTTCTGCAAACATATAATGGACAGTTATTCAACACGTGTATGACGGTCAACAACATAACTAATCAAACCATTGGTAGATAAAAAACACTCAAGCAGAACAAAAATGGTAGTTGAAGTGTCCTGTATAGTGGGGTTGTATGTAGTCGGCAACTTTGAGGAAACGAAATTTTCGGCATGCGCCAAGCCCTTGAACAAGCTATTGTCCACATTAGCTTCGCCAGCGTCGGTTGCAGCACCATAGTTGCCAAAAAAAAAGGAGTAAGGACATGTTCAGAGGAATCCCTGCGGCGCTAAAATGTGGTGGGATATATTGCTTTACTTACATTCAGTTTGCCATATCCTCCATCTTCCTTCATATCTTGCTGGACAACTTTATCTATGAGCTCGGTTGTCCATGCCTCAGCACACATGGGGCAGTTCCTCACATTCTCAGTGATGTCAAGTGAGTCCAGATATAAGATCTGCACAAAACAAAAAGATGAAGAAAATTGCGTGGCACTAATGCTTGATAAAAAAAAGCAAGAGTTCTTATGCCCCCGACTTACCAATAAATGGTACACACAACATTTAGCTGAATTCTTATCCCCGGGCTTCGAGCAAGCTTCATGTATTTGGTCGACTACAAATTCGCAGAAATTGGTATTCATGACCTCGTCCAGGTTGATGAAGTTTGGGTAACACCTCGGGCTGACATGCAGGCTGGTTGTTGGGCACAGTAAGCAACTCATTGCTGCAATAAGCCAAGGCCCAAGAAATTTGTCGTCAGCTTTCCCATTCATACCCTTTATCATCTTGCACCAGTCCGTGATCTCAGGCGACTTCTCCCGCTCAAGACCATACTCCTTTGTTATGAAATCTACAGACTCTTGGGTCTTCTTGTAAATCACTTTCTTGCCCCTGTTTGGCAACTTGAAGTTCCTGTGAACGCTGTCAGCTGTTACTGCAATACTGCCCCTCTCTGGTATAATCATTTGCCTTGACTGCACGGTGTACGTGCTCATAAGCCACTTGTTCATCTCACTTGGCAGCTTTTTGGCAATGTTCAGTAAACCCCCGAAATCCTTGGACTTGATCAAATCTATCTGTTTTGGGGATAACTCTTGGTTCAGTTTGTACAGCCTTGCTAGCGATGCCCTATTCCTCCCAACCTAATGGAAACAGTAGAAAAGAAAATTTGAAGGCAATTAATAAACAACCACCTAAGCTATTTCCTTTCAACCTAACACTAGAAGTTAAGTTTGCAAGAAAATACATCTTGCCCCATGACGCTGCGGTGTCTGCCCTTATGTACAGGTTCAGCTTCATCGACATTGGTAGCCTCCACATGCAAAAAAAAAAAGATGCAGCAAAAATAATTCCATTAGATCAAAAGCAAAAACCAAACCCAACAATGGAAAAACTAAAAAGGCAACCCTTATTAAGCAAAAGCACTTCAGGCTCTCTGGCACAAACCTGCAGTACATTCTCGGCGATGGATATAGCTGTAGCCTGAAGCTGACCATCTTGACCTTGATCCTGCCTTACAGATTTGCTTCTACGCCGCCGATGCACTAAATTTCCTGTTTCAGCCTCTTCTTCATCCTCAATTGTATTCATGTTCTCCGCCTGATGCATGGAAAAACACATGTGAAAACAGATGTAAACTCTAGCAGCTACTAATTCATCCTAAAAAAGTATGCAACAAAGCTGACCTCCCAACTCCTAGGCCTATCAACTTATTACTATAGTCGCAGCAAAAAGTTGTCTGAGAACAACATAAATCTCAATCGTAGGAAGTTGCTCGCAAAAATGAAAAAAGGACAAAAAAAATACTGGACAACAAGATTGGGTGTTCAAAAATTGCGCGCCCCAGATTAGGAAGTTGGCAGGTAAAAGTCAACTACAAAAAAAGCTAGCTAACCTAGGTTTTCAAAATTGAATGACAAAAAAACCGTTCACATAAGCAACTATCTCTATTGTTAATTTCAAAAATTGCATGCCAAAAAATGGTCCATGGAAGCAACTCCTGCCCCCCATCCCCTATGCCTTGTTTACAAAATTGCATGACCATATCGTATTTCAACTATTTGTACTGTATTTCAACTAAAAGTTGCCGGTACAAGCAACTATCTCTACTGTATTTCAATAGTGATTTGCATGACCATATCGTATTTTGCCAAAAAAAAAACAGTTCACATAAGCAACTATCTCTACTGTATTCCAACTATCTCTAAATTGTATCCCATGGAAGCTGATTCAGCAGAGCAACTTCTATATCTTATGCCTTTCAAAATTGCATGACCATGTCGTTTCGGGATAGAACTCTCTCAACTGTTAGGCGACTTTTTATCTACTGCAGTATGAAAAATGTGCTTCTATATCCTCAGCCTAAAAACCTGAGGGAACCCTTGGTTCAAAAAAGCAAAAACCATCAAACCCATCAAATCAATCCATACGGCCAGTTTACATACGGACAGAAATTAGGGGGAATTTAGGGGGGGAAATTGCATCCCAACAAGGCCAAACCACCCTTGGATGGTGTAATGGCCCAGTCGCATGGAGAAATCAGGGGGGTGGGGGGGGGGGAGATTGCATCCCCCTCCCCAAAAACACCACACATTACCACCATGCACGTAATCGTTGGGGGTGAAAATCACCCCAAAAAAAACGCGCATAACCCCCAAAAGTGAAGTTTCAGAATCGTTTGGGGAGAGAAAATTACATACGTGCATATGAATCGAAGCATTGATGAAACAACAGGCATGCACGGTTGAATCAAAGAGGGCATGGCATATGAGGATAGCTTGGGGACAACGAGATTGTCATTTACCTTGGGGTCGACGAAGGGGTCTAGTTCCCTGCCTGCAGTCGTCGATACACCGCCCGAACGCGAATCAACCACCGGAGCAGCTTCTCGCAGCCCCAGTCACCGCCCCCTGCAAGGCTGCCACATACAGCAGCAAAATCCAAGGGGAGGAGGACAACTCAAACCCCCACCGCAAAAATCACTCGCCGCAAGCAACAAACCGCAGACGAAACGTGCGTGGAAGGCACTGAAAGACGCACCTCTATTCTGCTCCCCCCCCCCCACCCGAGCGCCGAATCTCTCTTCTCCGCCGACACGCAGCGCCGGAATCCACGCCGCCAGATGGAGAATCGCGACCTGGGAGAAAGGGCGTGAGAAAGAGGAAGAGACCAGGGGAAATGAGGAGCGAGAGAGAGAGGGGATGGCTACCGGCGCGGGGTTCAAAAAGGCAGGACGTGTGGCCCCACCAGCCAGAGGCGTGCGCCAAAACAGTCTCGCAATAAAACGGCAGCGTCAGACCAAACACTGTCTTAAACAGATCGGACGGGAAGCGTGCGCTAGGTGAAAACGAACGACGATGCAGTGTGCGCACCCGCTTCGTCCATAAGGTGCATAAGCACTTTCAAGCAATTGGGTTAATTCAAATATTTCGCTGAAGAAAATTTCTATCTCCGGCGATTTTCCTCGTCTTTGACTGCTGATTCGCCATTGAGAGACGGGGGGAACCGCGGATCAACGGCTGGCATCAGTTTTGCAGTTTTCTGATTAATTTTGTGTGTTCTTCGCGGTGTCATCTTGACGGTGGAGATGGCGGCGTCTAGAAGATGCGAAAGATGGATCTAGAGATGTTGATTTCGAAAGACCATAACCTGTAGGCATCGCGTCCTACTCCATGGAGTCAGTGGTTCTCGCAATTCTTCTTTTGGTCTTTTTGGTCTTTTTTCTTGTCAACTCATCAACGGAGAAGCAGTTTCACAGCTTGCTTTGTAAGGGGTGTGTCCCCGGCCATGGTACGTTCAAGGATCTTAGGTTCCCATTGTTTGAGATGGGCGACTCAAGCCGCTTTTCAAAACCTATAAGGTTAGTCCAGCTTGTGCAAGCATGGTGTTTTGCAATTTCGTTACCGGTTACACGGAGAAACGTCAAGATGCGGAAGATGGATCTAGAGATGTTGATTTTGAAAGACCATGATGGAGCTTTTAGTTCTACAGTGGATTTTCGTTCCTTATGTTCGTTTAGCTTGTTTCGATCTATTGTACTTTCTTTTATGAATCAATAAAGCCAGATGGTTGTTCTCAAAAAAAAATTAATTCAAATATTTCGCTCAAAAAAATCAATTCAAATAAAATTTGGAGGACTTTAATAGATTTCCTATACTTTGCATGCTTGATTTGCAGAATTTGAAATTATAGCATTTTTTTCCCTGGACTACTTTGCATGCTCATGAAAATATCCGACATAATGGAAATTTTCCTTTGTTTATATGACAATTTTAGCTAGCACCTAAACTTCATGCAAGAAATTGTACTCCCTCTGGTCGGAATTATTTGTCGAAATATTACATACATCTAGACATCTTTTAAACATAGATACGTCCATATTTGGGCAAATTTGAGACACGTAATATGGGTCGAAGGGAGTTTTTTTCGTTGGTGCAATCAAATAACTTTTATCACATATTCGTGTGTTTTGATTTCTAGTAGAATTCAACATGCCATGACATTCAATTGGTACGATTTTCTTAGAAGTAGTAGTGTTGCATATACATAAACTTGGCAGCAATATACAATTTAGTATTCCCTCCGTCCCAAAATAAGTGACGTTGATTTGTATGAATCTATATGAATTCACGTCACTTATTTTCGGACTGAGGGAGTACATAAATTAGCAAAATACAGAATTGTCATCCCGTAGCTTGGTCTGTGGGAGCATTTTAGTTCATACTGAGGTTCGAAGACCAAACTCTTGCCACCATGGCATCCCACGTAAGCAAAACCTCACGCGTGTGCATGTGAGAGAAAGCCCATATCACTATAGGCATGTAGATCTTTAATCGAGCATTGGTGATCCGGCAGGCACAAATCCTTTTTCTTGCAACAGCACACTAGAGTATATTAATGTATCCGATACCAAAGATTGCAGCCACCAGACGCCGGCAGTATTCTTGAAAAAAACCAGACGCCGGCTGAAAATCAACCAGCTGAGCAAACTGCAAAATCAAACCTAAAAGATGTTCAACCTCCACTATGATTAAGGTACTTCACAAAGTCGAGCTTCATGTTCTTCTCTATGCCCACCGTGAACCTCTTCACTACTCTAAATCTGCATTTCTTTTGATGAGTGCTAAAGGCCCATACTAGGGGTAACGGGTGGATCCGACGGTGCTCGATGAAGCCATGACAATAGGATGCGGCCTTGGGAATGGAGACAGTTATCAAACAATGTGATTTACATAAAGCGAGGGGTAGTTTTCAAAAAGAATATGACTGAGCTTTTGCTAGCGGTATGCCAAAAAGGTAAGATTTGGTCTCCGGACCAATTTTTGGACTAAAATGCTCTGGTTGACCAAGTTGTTAAAAGATGAATTAGATTTTGCAAGTTTATGTACTAAATTGCACATCTCGCCAAGTTTATGTATGCTCAGCGTTATTACCTCATTTTTCTCATTCCTGTGTTTTCGAATTTCGAAACCTTGTGAATCAAAAAGGTACACCACTCCCCACCCCCCAAGCTTTATTGTACTCCCCCGTCCCATATTAACTGATTCAAATTTGTCAAATATATGGATGTATCTATGCCTAAAAAAGTCTAAATACATGTAATAAAAAGTCACTTAATATGGGACGGAAGGAGTACATCTTATCATCCAAGTTGTAGTTGTGATTTTGGAAGACATGAGTGGTTTTGTTTTTTTATCCTCCGAATCATGTATGTTTCCCCCACCTCTCTGAATGAATAAAGCTCACCATTCCTCTATTTTTTTTAAAGTAAAGACGTACTTTTGAGGTTAAAAAAAGCATGCTCATTTTGCCTTTTAATTTATTTTTTCTACTAGCAAAGGCCACGTCTCTTGCAAGAAAAGGGTATCATCACAAGAATTGCCACGTCAAACCAAAATCGGCAGATTTCATATCTTCATAATCAACATAGAAAACTAAAACTTAACGACCGCACAAACACAGCTGACAACACCTTTCTGACGAGGTTCTGCATAAGTTCCACGTACATTTGGCATGGACATTTGGAGAAGCAAAGCAAACCCCGAATTATGACGTCCTTAAAACGAGTCCAGATTAGCGGAAAGTAGGCACTTTTACACAACAGATTAGTCTCGCTCCACATCACCTGGGCACCACGTTCTTGGACCTTGAATCTGGTATGAGAAGGCTTTTCTTCATTAGTTTTTAAGGTTCTGAATGATACCCAGGCAGCACAACGGTATGGACCAGGTGCAAGTGAAAAGCACACCACCAATGTGGCGATACAGCCGAAAGATCTTGAACCTGAATCAACAAACCACTTGTGCCTTTTCCTGTGCATTTTCCTATTTTCTTTTTACCAGAAGAAAGGGCCGAAAGGCTCACAAGACTAGTTCTTTTGTTTTGTTTATTTTTTCTGATCAGTAGGGTATTAAGGTTTTTTTTTCTATGCAGTAGGTGAAGAAAAACAATGCATAGATCTTTGAGTATTCAACTAATTCAGAAAACTCAAACCTAAGTAGGCATGCCACTATTGGCATTACTCCGTATGAAGTAGCCAAAATGTCAACTCCTATCATGGATAAACAATGGGCCAGATAAAAAATGAAAAAAAAAAACTAGCTCTCCGTTGGCAGGATTGAAAGCATCAAAGAATTTGCGATCATCTTTATCGCCACGTACTTCTAGGGAGTATGGGTTGGATTCTCTTAACTTTTTTCACTTATGTTACTAATTTCTTCACACTTTTGACGTGGGGTTCATCATGCCTGCATCAGCATTCAGCAGAAATTTTTCTGATCATATATACTCAACATCGGACATTTTTCTAGCTTAGCTTGGTCAAGATTCCTGAAGTAAATTCAATCACCCATCACAAAAACGTGACCCAAATTCATGCAAGTGTAAAGGAGATATGTCCATGCTGTCCATGCATGCGCATAAAAAGTATGTTCACCGGTAATCTGGTGCAAACCAACAATGTGTTTGACATACCTTCCTCTTTGCTCTCCAATCCCCACTAATTAGCACATTTCCTTCCCTGATATGGGAAAATAAGACCAGTATTGAAGTACGAGCCACAAACTAGTTAGAGTTCATGATAAGTTGCCAAACCAACAATCCAACATGTCTTATACTCCCAATAACTTATAAAGCTAACCGTAAGCAAATCATCAACTAACTCACCAACTCCTCTTATCATGAACAAACTGTATGCAACAGAAAGTGCAGTAGAAAAGAAAAGCATCAGTACCTCCTCCTTGTTCGCCGGGCTGAAAGCTCCAAGCCGCTGTGCTCACGCCCATTCCTTTAGTCACGAAAAGTGTGCCTTGCTTTTGATCCCGATGAGGCGATGGTGAGTATGCAGCATAAAGTGCTGATTCAGTTGCACCACTTTGTTCCTTGGAATAAAGCAACCTTTTAGATAGCTTCGCCTTATAAAACCCACAGATGGCTTGGAGCAGGAGTCATATTCTCACACAGAAAGAAACTAGAGCAAGCAGTTTTCAGTAAACAGCTATGGAGGGCTTCAGCCAGAAGCATGTCATCGGAATTCCTTTGGCTTCCTTTGCATATGCTGACGAGGAAACACAGGGAAAACTATCCTGTTCTGCCTTGGTTCACAAGAAGGGTAATAATCTCGCGATCTTGTTTCTCGTTTCTAGTTTCCAACTATGTACTGTAGTCTGTATGTCGATCTGATTTTTTTATCCTTTCCATGGCACAGATAAGAAGAATTCCATCATTTATCGGATGAGCAGGCTAAGCCAGAAAACAGAAAGTTATGTGCAGGGCTTCAAAGAACACAGTGAGTATTCCATCTAATATCTGATTTTTCCAACTTGAGTTGTTACACTGACAAGGCAACAAGTCTCATCACCAATACGTCACATTTTGCCCTGCAGTAACTCTGGGATCGAACCTTTCAGAAACTGTGAAAGGGAAATTGATCTTGGGTGCAAAGGTTCTCCAAGCTGGTAGCATGGAAAAAGTCTTCAGGCAATACTTTCCAGTCAAGAAAGATGAGAAGCTATTGAAGGCTTTCCAGTGTTATCTTTCAACCACAGCTGGCCCAATAGCTGGAATGATTTTCATCTCAACCGAGAAGATTGCCTTCCATAGTGATAGGCCTTTGGATTTCACATCGCCCAAAGGGCGCGTCACAAGGGTGCCCTACAAGGTAATTAAACTAAATCCCCTAGTCAATAGTCTAATTTTTCTGGATAAAAAATCTGGTTAAGAAATATGTCGTCATGCACTTGAACTCAAAGCTAATGAAATTTATGTGCTTTCTACAGGTCATGATCCCTACAAAGAGGATAAAGAATGCTGCAGTGAGGGGAAATTTGTATAATCCTGATGAGAAGTACATTGATGTAGTTACAGTTGACGGGTTCGATTTTTGGTTTATGGGTTTCATCAGTTACACAAAATCATTCAAATATCTTCAGCATGTAATTTCCGAGTTGAGATGACACACCTAGTTTGTAATCCCAAACATACTGTGTACCATGTTGAAATGCATATGTACATTGGACAAATAGAATTTGAACAATCATACTGAGACGAAAAGCATTTTTCTTGACAATATTCTCAGAGGTTATGACTGGCGGGCGAAAATATAATACTTTACAATTACGCCTGAGGTGATTACTAACTAATATGAAGAAAATTGCTTGCCAAGTGGTTATAGCCAGGTTCAGTTCTGGAAAAGAAAATTCATCTAAACCAGATATAACAGCAAAAAAATGATTATATTGAAGGCCTTGCCTAATGTTTTTTCATTAAAGGAGAATATATGTTCAACAGGTTTTCTACTTCAATGAAGTGACAGCTCTAGATGAGACTAGTTTCGATGATATGCTTGAACTCTGGCACGAAGTTAACGTATGGATTATGTTAAAATGGAAGTATATTATCATGTCTTATGGATGGATGGCTTGGTTATATTTTATTTAATTATTTTGTATATTTCAAATTTGAAACCATTTCAGGTGCCTGTTAATTCTCGTAATGTTTTAGTACATTGATGGGCGTTATGGTCTTACGGAGCAATTTGTATTACCATGAGGCCAATAGGTATGGATATTATCATATTAGGCAGTAAACATTGTAATAATTGCAGTCATAGGCACTCCCTATATCAAAACCGAATAATATAAAATCATTAACAACATGGACAAGGGAATCCAGACTTATTTATATAATTGATAAGGAGTTAGGAGATAATCACCAACACATACGTTCCACTATAGTTGAACATCGTTGCAAAATGGCTGCAGAGCAAATGTACACTAATTTGTGTGTTTATAGGAACCAGAATGGTAGGGTTTTGCAAAATGGCAGCAGAGAAGTAGTAGGATATGGTTGCAAATTCAGTTGTACTTGGATGCTAGTTGATATATGACAGAATGACAGTTGACACAATTACACAAGGAAAGAAGAACCTTGTGTTGATTGATTCCCACTAAGAAAAGAAAAGGTGCTACTTCAGATCAAAGATAGGCTAATATAACTTGAATATGTGGCAAATTTAGTACGTTCGAAAAAAATTCAAGGTGCCAGCAATTGAAATTACAGTCGCATAGTGTTATATCAAAGACAACCTTCCTGCTCAAGTAAATAAAGCATTGCATATATAAATAGTGACCAGATGATGACTCTGTAGGTGAAAGTGCTGACTTAATCATGCTACATTATTCTATCAAAGAAAGCCACTTCTTAATTCTTAAGCTATGCCACCTTATTATAATGGATAGAAGCAGGGACCATTTCTTACAACAAAAGGAAGTTTGAAGAGAACTATATCCAGGTCATGAAGGTTATGCAGAACTTTGTTAAAGTTACATATCCAAGTGGTAGCATGATACCGCGTCAACAAGTACCAACCAATACTGTGTTCCCCACCCAAAAGAAAGGAAACCAGTTTCAAGAAATAATAACTTGTGTCCACTATCCCTTACAATAACATCTCACAAATATGACGTATTCACAATTCACCTGAGAGTGACCAGGATTCCATATTGTGGTGAAAAGGCCATGCAATTGCTAACAAGAAAGGTAGAAAAAAAAACTAATATACCTACTCATAGGCAAACAGCAATGCGCTTTGCAGGGTCATTGACCTCACATAGTATCCCTGCCAAAAGACAAAAGAAAAACAGTAGTTCCAAAAAGTCAAGCTTTCAGTTGACAATGTGATGATGACTCTACATCATATTGTAACGTTTCTTTGCACAAAAATGTATACTGTACTAATTCAGTGATGCTGCATTATTTCTATGAGTATTGGTTAGTTGATTCTTCTGCCTGGTAAAAGAGATATACAGCACAAAAATTAGTCTAGTGGCACATTTTTCATGCAAAAAAAGTACTAAAAGAATCAAGTGTCTTCAGATGCCTATTCAAACAAAGACACACAAATAAAGTCATATTTATTTACCTCTGATCGTAAGAGCAGTAAGTCACAACTCTCTGTTCCATTCCTAAGGAATAATTGCAGCACCCACATTGGTACTGACTGGAGAACAGCAACATGTTACACGTACAGAAGGTTCCTAAATTAATATGATGAGAACATGATGCATGTTACATAAAAAAATGCGCAAAAGGTGTTGATGAACATCTTAAACTTCTTCTGTGTGTCCTATTAGTTTTGGACGCTAAGAAATGACTGATGTTTCAGCAGCTTCATGACTGAATTTTTAAGTAGTTAAAAGGGAAAAGAAGATGCGTGCAAGGATTTGTCAGGCTGGAAGTAATGATTTTCTTTTGGACAGAAACATTGGACAGGGGAGACCCCAACTTTGTATAATATATTAATAAAGGAAAAATATTTACAAGAAAAGGAGGGCCAGGAATGTACAAGAACTGCGTGCAAGGATTAATAAAGTTGCAGAATCTGAGAGCAGTCATAGATTCCTTTTGAATCTAAAAGACTAAACCACGACATCGCTCCTAAGAAGGTGTTCCCAAGACCTAGAGCTCAGTGGTATATTGTCAAGGATCTTAGCAATCCTTTGCTTCTAGATGTGACATGCTGCTATGATAAAGATCTCGAGGACGAAGGGGCTATGGAGGAGGCTGCGTCAGTTAAACTCTCCGCACATTGAAGTCTCAATCTGTGCCAGCAAGTGATGCATGGTTTAAGGGGTGTCAATGTTGCATATGACACAAGTTGTAGTATGGCTCTTCAAACAAAATCTGGTTGAGAAAGATGAAAAGTTGTCGAATACTTCTGAATTCTAAATATCTACTGAAACCGGTCTCTTAACAGGTTATTTGTTAAATCAACTACTAGTGTTCCATTCTGTATTGAAGACCCAGGTGACAAATTTCTTCAAAATGTCCTATTAGCAGGAATGGGGGAGTTGCAGAGAAACTTTCTTACAGGTTGCAGAGAACTTGAGGTTCTTTTAAAACATAAACTGTAGCTTATAATTAAAAATTAAGGTATTGTGCCTTGTAAACAACAATGTCTTGGTTCAGCTAAAATTTGAAACAACTTTAACAGCATTAAAGATATCTATATTTCCATTCATGCCATGCAGAGGCACAAGCATTGGCAAGCATGTGTCAGTTTACCCGTGGGCAGTTAATGGCAATCAACTATGAGCTATGGCCTTGTGCTGTTTTTTCGTACCTTTCCTAAACAGTGTTTTATTTCGTAATTCTCTGCACCATTAATATTGCTATGATTGCATGCACTCACAATAGCGACGTAAAAATTTGACTGTGCAATAGACAGATGGCAACAATTCAAGAATGCTAAATATACTTGCTAGTGCAAAAGAAGATATTTGAGTTAATCACCAGTAATCTCCACAGGAACACCCCCCTTTCACAAAATGGTGGAACCTGGAGTTATCTCTAACAATAATATCTCTGTTTTCTACCTTAGAAATGAACTTCAGTGCAGAATGGCAGTCTGCACAGATACGCAAATTCTTCTTCACGATGATTGGTTTTGTAGCAGGCATGCTTATCAAAGCAAAAGCTACGGCAATCCGCTCACTGTGATAACGCAGAATCCTCTGCTTTGCAGTGTCTTCTAGGTTACATGGCAAGAAGCGTGTGTCCGGGACATAACCTTCCTCCTTTATCCTCTCATAGAGTTCCTCGAGCTTTTCATATATCTTCTCCTGCTGTGGGTGTGACCAATCTTCTGAACCAAACACATGAGTTTTCTTGTTAGAATCAACCCAGCTAAAACCAGGCAGCTTCTTAATCCTGTTATCCCTCATCAACTTCCTGACTGCCTTCACATCCTCCCATTGGCCCAATGATGCATAGATCCCAGAAAGAGACACATGAACACCAGTGTTATCTGGCTCAAGCTTCATCATGTTATCTGCCGCAATCTCCCCCAGCTCCTTGTTTCCTCGCATCCGGCAAGCTCCAAGCAAGGAGCACCATCCATAGGCATTGGGCTTAACAGGCATCTCACCTATAAATTTTTCTGCTTCGTCTAATCTCCCAGCTCGTCCATACATATCAATAATACAAGAATAGTGCTCCCCTTTAGGCTCAATACCATGGTGATCCTTCATGGAATAAAAATATTTCAGTCCTTCGTCCACTAACCCAGCATGACTACATGCTGTAAGCAGGCTGACAAACGTAATGTGATTTGGCCTGATACCACTTGAGGTCATCCTATCGAAAGCTCGGATTGCTTCCCTACCATGACCATGTTGTGCTAATACATTGATTGCCGCATTCCAAGCAATATCAGTATGGTATTCAATCTCCTTAAATAACTGAATGGACAAACTTATGAGGCCACATTTTCCGTACATATCCAAAAGAGTGGAACTGACAAAGGAGTCACTGATCAAACTTGTTTTGATCACTTCAGCATGCAGCTGGGCACCTTGTTCAAGCAGAGCCTGCATAGCACAGCCCTTGATCATGCTCGAGAAAGTAAATTCATTGGGTTCGACTCCTTGCCTCCGCAGTTCAATAAACATTAGAAGGGCCTTCTCAATACAGTCAGTCTCGATGTAGCCATCGATCAGCGAGGTAGCTGACACAACGTTCAAACTTCCTTGGTCAATCTTCACCACACGAGCAGCATTGTCCATATCAGCAGCCTTAGCATACATGTCAGTGAGCGCATTCCTCACCGCAACCTCCTGTTCAAACCCTGACTTCATTACACAAGAGTGGATGGCTCGGGCAAGCCATCCATCCTTGAGCCCTCCCGACGCACTCAAAACACTACATAGGACATGCTGGTCAGCTCCAACCAGTCCCTCACGTCTCATATCCCGGAAAGCTATAACGGCCGCCTCAAGGTTCCCATTCTTGGCGTACCCATCGATCATGGCCGTCCATGCAACAGCATCCTTTTGTGGCATTTGGTCAAACACCCTGCACGCTTCGACCAACAGCCCGGACTTGGAATACATATCCGCAAGGTTGCTCGCGACGAAGAGCTCGGCGTCGAATCCGAGCCTGACGCCGACGCAGTGCAGCTGCGCCCCGGCGTGCCGTGCGGCGAGGGCGGCCGCGGCGCGCGCAGCGCTGGAGAGCGCGAATTGCGTGGGCACGAGGCCCGCGCGGCACATGGAAGAGAAGGCGGCGAGCGCATCGCGGTGCATGGAGTTCTGCGTGAGGCCGGAGACGAGGGTGGTCCAGGAGACGAGGTTGGGGCGGGGCATGGCGTCGAAGAGGCGGACAGCGGAGGGGACGTCGGCGCAGTGGGAGTACATGGTGATGAGGTGGTTGGCAAGGAAGGTGGACGCGGCGGCCGCGCCGGAGAGCACGAGGCGCGCGTGGAGGCAGCGGCCGAGGCGGAGGTCGCCGGCGCGGCCGCATGACTGGAGAGGGGCAGCGAGCCGGAGTGAGGTGGCGGTGTCCAGTGAGCGGGAGTGCTGGCCCCTGAATTTCCCCATTCGGGTCAGCGGGCGGGGTCTGGCCATGTATGCATTGCCCATGGGATTTCGAATCCCCGTGGTGGTCAAATTCTGTAGCAGCTTCACTTTCTCTAGTACAACATTTCAGATTGCACCTTCTCTTAAAACTTTATGTGGATTTGCAGTTAAATTCCTACATTCCAAATCTTTCGCACATGCCAATATGTTATCCATTTCGGGAAATCCGGCAGGATGTTAGCACAGGTTAACCAGCTACGGCTCAAGTTGCCACTCGTCACCAACTAACTGAAGAATAAGAAAACCAAGAACAACGGGCCATACTATACAAGTTTAAATTGATGATGGCATCAGGCTAAATAAGAGAGAGAAAAGAACTGAGCAATCGCCAATCTTCCCCTTTAGCACTACAGTAGTACATCTTAGCAAGTAATTACATCACAACTCAGTGGTTCTTGGGCTCTGCAAAGATGCCCACTGTTCTGTGGAAGAACTATACAACTCGCCCTCCACAAATCACAAATCCAGTCCAAAACACTGGACTTCTCACGTTACTCATAGAATAAAAGGCTCTAGGACTAGCAACCGTGCCGTGGTGTAAAATACCGGCGCATCTACATCATACATAACTCATGAAAACTTGGAGGTGTTCAGCCTGCCCCACCACTTTCGCTTCGCGGAGTTGGGTGACGACTCGTTGCCCCCACTCGCAAGCTTGTTCAGAATCACCTTTGTCTCCCTTATGCGGGAACTGAAATCCTTCTTCCATGAGTCAAAGTTCTGCTTCAGCCTGCGGAGCTCCATGTCTGGGTTCAGGCTGGCGTCCGCCTGCCCAGACTTGACCTCAACCAAGAACTTGGCATCATCAGCAAAGACCTGACTCCGCTGCTCGAATTCTTCCGCTAGGCGGCCGATGACGCTGATGCTGGCGTTCATTTCCCGCCCAGTGATACGTGGGACCAGCTGGGAGCCCCCTCCGACATGATTCCCATTGCTTTCCCAGCTCTGCTCCACTGATGAATCAGACATCCTAGGTGTCTCATCCAGAGCAAGACTCTTCTTCGCTACCGACAGGCTTGATTGCAATGACCGCATTTGCTTCTGCCACATTTCCTCCATCGCTTTCATTTTCTGCTCGTATTCCAACCATCGGTTTTCGTATTGCTGAAGCCGCTGATGAAGCATTTCATTCTCTTCGTCCTTTTCTCGAACAGTGGCCTCAGCCCTTAGGATTCGCCTTTGTAGCTCAGCCAGGAACGATGCCTTGATCAAAATTTGGTCACCCTCTGCTTCCTGGAAGAATTGAATTCAAGTGTTAAGCAAGCAGATAGAGTTTTCTGCTGTTCTAGTTACCAGATGCGCCAAGAGGAATGCCATCGGTAACGACAGTACCTCACACTGAACATGCATATAAAAGGAGCAAACAAGTAAGAGAGCAGAGACACAAATATGATGTACCTTCTTTGATTCAAATTCTCTTAACACGTTCAATAGATCAACATTGCCGGCACATCTTCTGACAAGACAACCACGAATACCTTCATATTTATGTTAAGACAACAAGGAACCAGAAACAGTGTTATTAATGCCACTTCTATTTTTACAAAGCCTCTTGAAAATGAGAAATCTTCTTACCAGATTGTATTACCACTGAAGCCTTCCGTATCTTGATGAAATATCTTCTAGCAAGCCAGCCTCTTAGATTTCTCTGCACAACAGTGGCTGCTCTATGTTTCCTCAACAGAGACGAATAACTCTGTCTTTCATTCTCACCACGAATGACTGCAAGGTGAGAGCAAATCCAGTCCATACAGTAAGATCAGTAAAAAAAAAGATCTAGCGACAAGGAAATACAGTAAAATGCATAAAGACCATGGTTTTGATGAGTTACATGATTGAAGAGCCAAAACTCCTCTAATGCGTTCCCTTGCATGGCGCCGTGCTTGATGCCCTCTGAAACAGCTTTGAACCCTTAAAACACCATGGAGAGTACGATTTCGCGTGTTCTCAAGTTTGCCAATCTTCAGTTCCCAAAAAACATGGAGAAGCAGCAGAAGATAATTGTCATTAAAAATTTACAAAATTAAGTAGCAGATAAATGTATAGATAAACATTCCAAGACAAAATAATAATATGAATAATAAATTTTACAAACAAACTGCAACTATGTGTAGTTTGCAGACATAAACCATGTGTTCAAAAAAATAACATTGGCCAACAGCCCAACACCTTTGCTTGGAAATATACAGAATTGGAATGGTTCAACCAATCATGCAAATTAGAAGGTTCAAATCCTTTTTTTTTCATTGCTAAACAAATCATTAGGTGTACTTAGTTACTGCTAACTGTGTGTACTACCATATACAGAAAACCAGCAAATCACTAAACATATCTAGGAAATCAATGGAATATCAAATCACTGAATGAACCATATGTTGCCGTAAGTTTCAGGATGGGAAGTATTGACAAAATATGAGGGTTTTGATATATTTTGAAAATATATAATTATGACAATACTGTCAGGAAGTATCAATAGGGATATGGAACCTCAGCTGACTATCGGGATAGATGCGTATGAAATACAGTGATTGCCACTTTACCAGGGACATAAATAATAAAACAAGACTGCTTAACTGACCTGACCAGTTCGGAAGAACAATTTTGTGTAGCCAACTTGATACATCTCAGGCAAAATGTTGAACTGATGAAGAATTGCAACTGAAACACTAAGTGGGTCTTGAGATGCGACATCCTCAAGAAGAAGAAACCCATACCTGATAACTTGAATTATTAACTTTTTGCATACAAAAATATGTAATCACAAGTTTAATGCACATATCCACAGATTTTGATTTACCGCCGAGCAAACTTCTGATGAGTCATTCTCGTTGGATACCCAGATCTTGAAATTCGGACAACCTCAAGAACCCCACAGCACTTGAGCTGTTGAAGCACAAGTTCTTGTCCATAAATTGAAGGGAGTTGCAAATTATTCGGTTTGATACAACGTATGAAGTGTGGTGTCGTACTTTCAAGTCTTTGCATAAGTTGGAACAATTGTCCCTACAACAAGTTTACATACATGGTCAGTAAAAGTTGACCCGTTTCATTCAAGATCTAGCAAAATGGTTATTTAAGAGCACAGATGTCTGACCTTAAATTTCATTGCTACACTTAATTTCTGTGAATCAGCAGCATTAGGCCTATATGGAACGGATTCTAAATTATCAGATTGAGTAAGCATCTTAGATGCAAATATTTGTGGTATAGAAGATTTGCATTTAGCAAGGAGCTGAATTGAGTCCATATGCAATAAATCTCTATTCTTCTCAAGAAAACCTGACGTGTCATATGCAACCTGATCATCAAGAAATGGAAATCATGTTGGTCTAGGGTATAAAGAAAGATAAATGTAAGTATAGCAGTGAATATGTCACAACTTCCAACCTCTCCTGCATAGTGACGAACAGCAAAAGCCTTGCCTCTTTCACCTCTGAAGCAAGAATTGGTGTCAAGATGTTGCTTAAGCTTGTTTGCAAAAGTAAGGTCTGTAGCATTTGGGAAAGTAGATTCCTCATCCAGCAGAGATAATAACCCCAGTGGTCTCTGCGTGCAGTTAAAAAATGTACAAGATAAAGAAGGTTAGGCAGTAAGAATTCTGTGTGGCTGAATAGTAACAGTTTTCATGCCAAGTAAAAACCAAGAGAATTTAAGACTTCAATTTATCAAGTTCTCAAATAATGATAAGAAAGATGGGTCTACATGATCTATTTATTGTTGATGCCTTAAGTGTGAATCAGATATAGTGCTACAGAAGTTGTTGAGATTCCAGGGAGGTCAACCCAATATCGTCTTTCAATGGGAACCCAGGATCCCTTTTGATAAGATAGTATGTGTTCAACCTTGTTTTCCTTTTCCTAATGCTAGGTTGAGAAAACCAGCAACTCCATTTACTTCTAACACATGTCCCCTTTATTCCTAAAAATGAGAGTACCCAGATCTTGGTACGCATTGTAGACAAACATTTCCATTTCGAGTCATGTATTTTCAGTTAATAGATTTTTGCTTGCTAATAAGAGGATAGAAATTACAATAAATTTATAATATTCTACATCACCAAATTCCAGCAAAAATAAAAACATTTATCTTTGCTAATATGAAATAAAGTAGGCAAGCATTTTAAGGAAGTACTGGTAAATAACAAATTACAGCATTCTCCACTGACTAATATAGTTCTGATTTCATATAATGACAGCAGTGAAAAGGATGTACTGGTCCATACTTTCTCAAAGAGATTCAAACAGTCCTGGTTGTCCTCAAACTCAACCTTAGCCCAGTCAATGCCATCTTCAACGTATTCCTGTTCACAGAAACCACGGGCCAGATCTTTTTCAGAAAAGGTGCAACAATCTCAATTCCACCTTTCTGAATATAGTTAATGCAGAGGACTAGATAATAGCAGGTTCAAGAAGCATGTGTGTTTTTCATCTTAAAAGGGTAAGGAAGAAGACTAGAGTTTCATCGCTAGTGTTTAACATTACAGTTACGACAAGATTTCTGCAACAATTATTCTGTAAGCAAACTTCATGGAATGCTAAGAACAAACAGCAACATTTGAAGGGTTTTTTTAGTGAATGATGTTTAAGTATTGTATAGCATATAGAACAAGGAGAATCACTACGACAAAATGAACACTTGCGGATACAGTGATACTACTGACAAGTAGAAGTAGCAATGCTGCAAGATGCACTCTGTAACTTTAAACATAACAATAATCACCTCTTGCTCAAGCTTAAACAAATGGCGGTTGAAATGTTGTTGTAGCCTCTCGTTTGCGTAGTTAATGCAGAACTGCTCAAAACTGTTCTTCTGCAAATTTGTAGAATGTCATGAGAAACCATTTGTCAATTTAAATGTGACGAGTGCAGCTCAAAAGCAAGTACATTACATCAAATGATTCAAAGCCGTAGATATCAAGAATACTGATTGATCTCCCAGTTCGACGCTTGCCAACTGAAAGAGACTTGTTAATTTGTTCTACAAGCCACTCAAACAAACTTGCATAGAGTGCTTTCGCTAGTGCATCTCTTGTGTCCATTGCCTGCAATATTCAAATAAAGGTGGGTGCATGAGAGTTTTAAATTGAATAACCCTTCAGGGCTACTGCTTTACCTTGCCTTTAATCAGAAACCATACTAACCTGTGTGAGCGTAAGTTTCTGAACTATATTTTCATTGTTAACTTTCATGTGCCGCTTTGAGAAAGCTAAATTGAGATCTTCAATACTGCAGCCAAGAAGTCTTGCAACCGTTTCCGCAGCTGAAATAGCAGGACCTATTCTGTTAAGTAATAAAGTAGTGCTACCCATCGATACGGATGCTAATTCGTTGTTGGATTTTCAAAATTGCAGAATGCAGGGCTCTTGACTCAAGATTGAGTTTCATGCACTATGTCACAAAGACGCCATGCTGTCTACGCCTCTGAGGCTTCAACATGGACTCAACTGTGTCTGGAATCTAACCCACTCCAGACCCTCCTGTGGTGTCGATACCAAACTTGCAGCCAATACAATATTCTTCTCATAAATAGGCATGTGTTCTAAATAACCTTGATAGATCTTAACAATAAGAGGATAGCAGGCAGCTTTTAAACTCTGGGTGTCACCAGCTTAAGTTTCATGCAGCACTCATGTTACCGAAAATTTTGATATATTATCCACGAGGGAATACAAGCATTTCTAGTCGCACTTCAATAAGTACTACAAAATCATCCACAGCCATAAACCAGCCTTATCTTAGATGTTGCAATATCTAATTAAGATCTATGAAAAGAGCGCTTTCAAACTTCCAGTTTCCAAGAACAGACACAAAACAAGATAGGCCAGAAATGAATCACTGCAAGGTATACAAATGAGGCTTTTTAAGGTACAATTTACTACTGCCAAGGGTGAGTAGTATAGATTAGATCGGACCGTTGATTAGCTTGGGTATTAGACTTTTCTGTTCGTAAATAATATTTTCCTCGAGGATAGTTTGGTCTTAATGGGTCGATCTGATCCCATCCTTGTTCACCATTGGAAACTTGCGGTTCATAGCGTTATCTTCTCCCTGCAACAATGCCATCGCTCGCTCGGCGCCGACATCGACGCTCACGCGCCTCTCTCTCGTCAGTTGGCTATCTGTCGGCATTGAAGTTCCCTGATTTTTCATGTTTCTTAACAATGTTGCTGCAAGGTCGCCGAACTGGTGCTGCTCCTCCCTGCCGCCTGTTAAGGATGGGAAGTGATCCGCCGGATGATGGGGCAACAGAGGTAAAAGAGCTCTGCGGGGGGGCAGGGAGAGATGTCACAAGCAACTGAGAGAGGCAGCAGGAGCAAGGATAGGGAGGTAGGGAGATCTGGCGATGGCCGCCCGGCAGCTGCAAAACCAGCCTGAAGTGTGAGGGAGAGACGGCACATCAGGGTCAGAGGCTGACTCAAAACAGAGTTTTGCTTCCAATTTAGCCCTTGCAGCTGCGGGATTTCTTTCTTGTTTCTTCCAATTTTCATCCTTGATTGAAGAATATTAGTCACTTAGTCGGCTAGTATCAGCAAATCTAGACCATTGCATCAATTGAATGGACTGTCCATATTGATTGGCGTGTACCATAAAAGTCCTCATGAAAATACAACTTTTGGTATCGTTACAATTTAAGTTGAAGAACTAAAGCTAACGTGTACTCGTGAAGATGAAAAAGATGGTAACAAACAGCAAAATGAGTAAATGAGGAGCGGAAGAGACAAGAAACATTCAGACAAGGGTGGATGGGTAGTTAGTTTCAATGCATGCTATACGGGACCAATCAGCAGCAAGGAGTCCATATCTGTAGAAAACATGCATGAGGGAACAAGAGTCATAATGCAGAATTCGGCTTGCAAGAGATTAGTTCCTCAGGCAGCTCGTCACGTTAAATTTATATTTGTTAGAATTAGTCTGTTCCTAAGCTTTCTTGCAGATAGATTAGTTCCTTTAGATTAGACTGGGACAGATTTGTGGAACCAATGTACCCATTTATGAATTAATCAATGAAACAGCCAATACACAAAGTTAAACCAAGCTTCACAACCTATCTACCTCGTCAGGGACAATCCCTGCTAGTGGTTAGATGAGGGTTTGGCCTATCCCCGGTCTTTGAACCCATTGGGACCCCGGCCCAAGGTCCACAACAATAAAGTAGTGTAAAAAAAAGTCCACATTAGAATTATCTAAAAGTTATGGTCACCATATAAACGAGTGAAAGCATAAATGTAATGTTTTGTACCTTCTTCTATAACGATCTCAACATGATTTTCATCATCAATAACTGTGAAAGATACATCTCCCAGCCATAGCACAGCAGAAACCATTGCAAAAACGTTATCTTGGTCCTCCTTGCTGATATGAACTATGTTCATAGCTTCCTAGAAAAGCAGGTAGCAAAGAACAAAAACAAGTATGAAGATGCTTTCATGGAATGAGCCTAATATTCCTTTATTGTGCGCAGGTAATGGAAAAGGGGTACTTTTTGTAGAATGAGGCAAATAAAATGTTATACCGTTACAGTGTGAAACATTTGGGCATCATCAACACCAGCAATCGAATAGCAACAGCTCTGCTTTAGGTATTTGTATTCATCCACCTTCTTCAAATTCAACTTCTCTGCATCAGAGATGTAAAAGAAAGTTCATGCAATTCAGTTAAGGAGCATGCAGTGCAAAAAAGGAGAGCAACATCAAAAGCAACATGAATTTGTCATTTAGAGATATGATAGCATAAAATCTACAACGGAAACTAAGTAGCACAAATCATATTTCGCTCGATAAATAGAAGGAAAATGACTATATTAAAACGAACGAGACTATCAAGCAAATAAGCTAGTGGCTAATGGATTCAGAGTTAAACAGTGAATGAATAGATTATGTACCTCTGAGAGACGTTGGTGCACCAGCACATAGCTGATAAAATATATGGTAGGAGCGCTCACCGACCGCACATTGTACAACCCTTGACTACCATAGTCAAAATAAGGTCATATTAGCTTCTTATCAATTTATCATGGAACAGCATTTTTTATAAACAATGAAAAAAAGGATAAGCGCAAAATTAAATGTTACCTTCTCAAGTAGAACTGTTCAGTTGTGCATGCAGAAAGATCATCAGAAAATTTCATCAATATAAAATCAAATATGTAACCAGGAAGTGCTAGTGGTTTAGATAAGATGTGCCTGGTTTTAATTACGTACATGTTTGAATCATGGCACGACATATTCTTCCGGTCGTACTGAAATGGATTTCAATGAGCTTTCCCTGCAATGAAGAAAACAGATATTATATCATTTTTGTTCTGCACTACAGTATCGTGATACCAACCAGAAAACTTACAAAGCGACTTGAGTTATCATTTCTTAATGTCTTTGCATTGCCAAAAGCCTCAAGTATTGGATTGGTCTGTAGGATCTCATATTCTATGCCACTTCCTCCCCCGAGAGAAGCAAGATACTGCATGGCAATCTTTGCAGTTTCTGTTTTTCCTGCTCCACTCTCACCACTACATAAAAAATGACATATTTTATCAATTGCTCACCATGGTAACTCAAAATGGTCGCAATAAAACAGAAGAGTTAAAACAGAAAACTTAATTACAAGTTATTCGGCGAAGCAACTTTCGTTAACAAAATTGTTTTGTCATCAGATTTTTGCAGGACATACTAATCCATGTGGCTTTTCAAATCTATAAGTACATAAAAAAATGGAAAATCTGGTGCTACAACAAAACGTTGATCTACCACATTTGTACCTACTTCATGCGAACCAAGTACATGAAATTTTATGGTGGCAACATATCCGGTGAAAACCCCACATTCAGTGCAAACTTGCAAACTATCATCGTAGGCTATTACATAAAAAATGCATGGCTTAGATCAAAGGTGGAAGTCCCACCAACCACTTAAACACAATGGCAGGGGGTTACATGCAAAAGTGCATTTAGGTGGTTGGTGGAATTTCCACCTTTGATCCGACTTCCGAGCCATGCGTTTTTAATCTAATGGACTACGATGATATTTTGCAGGTTTGCACTGAATGAGAGTGTTCAGTTGTTCACTGGATACATCGCCTTTTATGATTGATGTGCCTATCATATCGGTTGAAAGCACACTCAGCTCTTAATTCATGCAAGCCAAAAAAATAGTGTATATTTTAATCATCTCAAAAAGATCCATAGGATGTGAGCTTAACTGATAAGCAATGCAGGCACTTCACTAATGAGGCAACGAGTGTAAGTACATTTGGCAGGATGGGTCACTATTTTTCTGTTCCGCAAAAGGATACTAACCTTATAATAATGGACTGGTTAACTTCATCTGTAAATGAATATGACACCGAGTTAGCCATACATGTATGCAATACCAGAAGAAGTGTCAAGTGTCAACCAGAGCAGACTGACCTCTTTTCATTTCGCGAAGTGCTGAATCTGCTATTGCGTAAACATGTGGACTGTCCATTGTTTTATTTTTATATGAATAAATGTACTCGTTACCATACAGTGGAACTTTCTTAAAAGGATTGACGGCCACCAAAACTGGACCTGCTTTAGTCTACATACAAATAAAATATCATTAAGAAAGCTATGGAACTCCATAAGAAAAGAAAAAAGTTTAATATATGTCCTCACATAAATCATGTCTTGGGAGTATCTGTACTGCAAATTGTACAGTACTGACGGTTCACTTAGATAACTTAGCTGCATGAGATCGTCCACTCCATCAAGAATTTCAGGATTTGCAGGTTGAAGGCTCTCCGTTTTCGACCTCACTACCTTTAATAGGAAGATAGGGAGTTAAATTACCGTAGTCTCAAAGCGATAATCGGATCTTCTGCACAGATATCAGGTAGCTTACTTTGCCTTCAGAAACCTTCAGTACAGACTCATCGCCAGAGGTAGTGAGCACGGTGCATAAGGCCCAATCACCATTTGGAAGCTGACAAAAAACTCTATGCTTCTGCAAATGTGTAGGATAAATGGTGAATTGGCATTGTACTCCATGTTGTCAAAAACAATACTCCCTCCGAGCCATATTAATGGTCTCAAATTTGCCAAAATATGGATGTATCTATGCCAAAAAGCGTCTAGATACATGTAATATGTTGACAATTAATATGGATCGGAGGGAGTACAAGCATTTCATTTAAATTGCATAAAATTTCGGCTACATTCACAACGTGCTTTCTAGCTGAGTTACCAAGATCGCAACAGCAAAAGAGTAGGAACAGTTGGAGCAACATTTGTTGATACAAATTTTAAAAGAAAAAAAATCTATTAACTAGTTTAACAAACCTATAAGTAAACATGCAAAGATCCCTTACCCCATGAGAAGTGGAACGAAAAATGTTTAGTCTTGAAGATTTTTTAATAAAGGTACAGCTACTGACAATATAAAAATACACTTTTCAGTAAAAGTAAAATAAACAAACATCACCCATGTGTCACATTAATGTTATTGATGTTGGTAAGGGGAAACTTTATGGCAGATGGATGACGTTTCGATAAAAGCCTGGAAGGCTAGAACTACGAAATTTACATTTTTGGAGTTCTTGCCTCTTGGCATTGCCTATTTATAACTACAATACCATGCAGAAAAACCTAAAATACACAAAAAATGTTAGCCCTATCTTGGCATCAAGCTCAGCCTAGCATTTTATTGTTGTTTCTGGAAATAACCTCCTACAAGTCCTACCGCTGGTTCACATGACAGTCTCGTAAATTTCATCAAAACTACACCTAAAAACAGAATAAAAGGTGTTCACTAAAATTCAGAAATCACACAACATTACACTATACAAGCTCACCAAATTTCGGACATCATAACAAATTCTCGCATCCAGAAATGTCGGAAACAACAGGGGAAAAAACAAGGGAAAATTCACCTGTTTAGCACCGTAAGAGCTCGTGTCACCCCACCTCGTGTCACGTTGTGAGGGGCTGGCAGCGGCGGCCGGCAGCGACTTCCGCGGTGTCGCCGCTGCAGAAGACGCCGAATCGACCTCCCCGCCACCTCCACCACCCTCCTCCTCCTCCGTGGTCCCCGCCTTGGAGCTGTAGGGGGAGTCCGCATCACCCTCGACCCCAAACACCTCCCCTTCTTCCACCGGCGCGGCCGCAGCCCGGCGCCCAACGCCGTTCGCCGCCGGCTTGCCGCCAACGCCAGCAGACGCGGCCGCCGTGGGCGAGTACCTGTAGTCGAGCGGCATGGACCGCGCGGGCTGCAGCTTAGTCGGCATGGTCCGCGCACGCAGCGCCGCCGACTTCCGCACGGACCGCACCTCCACCGACGCCATCGCCGGCCGGCGAGCCCGAAACCGCCCCGCACAGAACCAAAACCCCCGGTCCCCGACGGGATCTCCCCCGAAACCACCTCAAATCCACGCAACCCCTCCTCAAAACTCCCCTCCCTCCCTCACAGCGCCAATCGATGCAAACAACTCCCAAAAATCTCAAAAATGAAAACCAGAGAACCAGCCGATCTCGCGAACCGCCAGGGACTCCCGGCAGAAACGGCAGCAGGGACGAGCTAGCTCCCTCCTCCCCGCTCCCGTAATCGCGGATGCGCAACTCACCGCGTGGCCGCGGCTCCTCCTCCACAGCTCGCGTACGCCTCCGTCTCTCTCTCTCTCCCCCAAGCCAGCGACAGAGACAGAGTCACAGAGGAGGAGGAGAGAGACTGTGGGGGAGAATTATTTTAATGGAATTAAGGCGCCTCGCTTTAGTATCGCGAATTACATGGGACTAGTGGTTTAAAAAAATGTTCAAATTTAAACGGGGGCAAGAGAGAGAGGATGGGGGTGGGTGGTGGTTTCGTAACTGGGAAGGTTTTGAATCGGCCACATGGCAATGCTCTCGCACACTCCACTCGCAATAATTCCGCCGCTGCGGAATTTTATCCGGAATACTCTTTTATCCGCATCGGAAAAATATGTGGAAAAAAGCGGGAACGGCTTGGTGGTTAACGGCGCTATAACGGCTACGAGCCGTGCAACGGTGCAAGCAGTTGTACTGAAAATGGCCAAGCGCACCTCAAGTTTTTGAACAATACCTCCTCTTCCTTACGTAGCCGTGTACGGTAGCACGATGAAAGATACATTATACTCACTTCGGCCAGAATTACTTGTCGTGGATTTACTAAATTGCATGACTTCTGTTGGTTGTCAAATTTTATAGAATTTGACCAACGTTATAACAGAAAATATCAACTTCTCCGTTAGATTTATTGTGAAATATATTTTCATAACATCTTGATTTGACACAGCATATACGTTTTGCTATAGACAATGTCAAATTTTAAAAAGTTGGCGTCAAAATCTATATGCCGTATAGTTTGGAGCAGATGGGTTATTTGAAATTTTGTGACCATGTTAATACACATTGTTCAATACTACCTCCGTCCAAGAATAAGGGGCGTATTAGTTTTTCTTTGATCAATGCTTTGATCACAAATTAATCTATTAATATATTATTATATGACATAGATTCATATCTGTTGTAGTAAGATAAAACACTTATATGGGCCGGGCCGTAAATCTTACGTGGCGACGACCAAGTCAACATTTCGCAAACACAGGTCAAGATGTCTACGTGGCACGGTCAATCCCACGTGGCAGAGGAAGAGTAGTTAACAAGTCAAGCCTCTCATACCATGGTCAAAAGGTCAAATGAGTTAGAGTGGGGGGCAAGAAAGGTGAGAGTAGAGGGCCCTTAGTTCATGGTGGACCATGGACCAAGCCCTACTTTTCTCACACGGTACACACAAAAGTTATTGACCAAAAGAGCTACTTTTACCATTTTGCCCCCACTTGTCTCTCTCCCTCAAGGGTAGCCATGGTCATTTGTCATGGATCCCTAGGCTATAAATACCCCCATGAGGGCATGTATCATTCACTCTCACGTGAATAAACTCAAGGGGAGAGGGTTAGAGCCTTTTGCAAAGAGCTCTGGTTTCGAGATCCAGGAAGACGCGTTCGGCCCGGACTCGAAGGAGAAGGGGTTGGGTTAGAATTCCGAAGGTAGCTTAACCTTGATACTTGGAAAGACGCGTTCGGTCCAAGTACGAGGTGGCCCCGACGAACCTCTCGCCGAAAGGTGTCTTGGGAAGATCCGCTCGGCCCAAGCCCTAGGCTAACAATCCCCTCGAAGCCTTTCCTAACATAGGATTAAGTCGCACCCGCAGGGTCGACCGAACCTATCCAAAAAATATCGACGTGTCAACTTGTCCAAGTGTACGGCGACCTTCGCTATAAGGCCGGCGTACACGCCCTACCTTTATCCCCGTACTTGAGCCATCGAGCATTGCCACCCCTTACTCTAATTGTTGTCGAGAACGACAACAATATCCATTATATTCCTACTCAAGGATATTTGCTTATGGTTATGGTTTTGATCACATTAGTCATATATTCATGAAGTAATTTGTGATCAAAGACTTGGTCAACCGAACCCTAATATGCCTCCTATTGTTGGACGGGAGGGAGTACATACAAAACTTAGATATTTAGAACCTTTTAATATGTGCTCTCATGGCCTGGGAGCACAACAGCAAGTTATGGCAGCAATGAACACTACCTCATATGACACGATTCATCAAACCAAATGAAGGTTTGATTGAAAGATTATTTATCTTTTTGTTTCTCCTCTCCTGAATCATGACATTTTTGGCATGAGAAATTGCTAACATGTGTGCCCTTGCCGGATATTTCCAACGATGTTGGAAAGTTTCTTGTTTATGATCAACCACTGACTTATTAACAGCTGTGTGTACATCGATCATAATTTATATCACACGAGTAAAGGAAGGGGCTAGAGAAGCATCGCATGCAACTGTGCATCAAGTCTAAATAGAACAATGAGAATATGTCAGGATTTGAAAAATCTAGAAGATGTAAATGACATCTTTGGTAAAACCTAAGATGGCCATATTGCATGCCTGATCATACGTTGTAGAGCTCCAACTTCCTTTCTTGTCTAGTGGGCTAAAACTCTTTTGTTTCTATGGTGAAGTTTGAACGAATCAAACCTAATTTCTGTCTTCTGTTAAGGAAGACATTAAGCAGAATGTAGACATGCGTACACATGGGCTTGCCTAGGATTTTGAGAGCTGGTATTCAAAATTTCAAGGTGTAAAAAGAAGAAGAAAATTGCTGCCTAAACCATATTTTTGGTCATATAAAATTGGGGTTAGTTGAGAATTGTACCACAGGGCCAGGGAGGAGGGAGGCAAAGAGGTGAGCTTAGTTGTTTTTTGGACTGAATTCCTAAACACCCTATAATTTTGATTTATTTTTATTCTTTTTTCCTTTATATGCCTGCTTACGCAAAGGTGACTAAAAGTATAGTTTGTTTTGGCGAGACACACAAGATCAAACATAAGGTTTGATCTCTCGTGGGCAGAAGATATAACGACCTCCACTTACCACCGAAGCTATGATGTCTCTAACTCGTGTATTTATATTTATATAATATAGATATATATAGTTACGATAAAGAATCACATGAATTGTTTGGTGACCAATGTATAGTTTATTAATGAACGGCGTTAATGTGTCTCTCTATCCCCATCATGCAACCGAGTATATTTTAGTTTGTGTTGGTCCGTAGATGGAAACACCCTTTGAAGCGATAACACATTTAAGATTTTCTTAAAATGTACAATGTCAACGGTGAAATTAAACATCCGTGCGTGTATGTATATTTCTTACAATGGAACATAAGTTGGTCGTTCCTCTAAGAACAGCTGATAAAATTGATTCCTCACAAAAAAAATTAGATAAAATTGGTAACTATATCTCAAAAACAAGGATTGCCCGTGAACAAAACTAACACGCAAAAATCATAAGTTCGTCGGGATGCTGTAGACATGCATTTGTGATTTGCCTAAGGCATCCTCAATAGCCAGGTACTATAACCGGTACTAAAGAGGTGAAAGATGGTACAAATTTAGCCAGGTATCAGCTGCTCCAACGGTGTGTTTCTTTCTCTTGCTACAAAAATCTGATATATTATTTAAATCATGCAGACATGCCTTACTTACATGATCTACAATGAACATTAACTTTGGGGTCTATGCATGTGCCTAATGTGCGAGCGTGCGGACGGGAAGGCACGCTGCACAAATCAATCCGTGATTTGGGTAGGTCTAGGTGCATGCAACGAGGCAAGCCTCCAATTGATAGTTTAGTCGGTACTTCGGTATTTGTAATCGAGAGAAATACCGTTTGTTCTGCTGGCAACCGTTTCATCCTCTTTCGATCAAACTGACCTGCCACCTCACATATTTACTGTGTGTAAAACTACAGTACCGTCTGATCTGGACTATTAGAGATGCCACTACGCGGGACGCGGGAACATGAATGGGAAACCTGCCTTCTTCATCGCGGGACCCCAACACCCAATCCTCCTACCAAAATAAAAAACATCAATTAACTGCCGCGATGCTCTCCGATCCCCAAATTACCTCCACCTTCCAAACCTACCTTCTTCATCGCGGGACCCCAACTCCCAATCACCTGCACGAGCCCTGCTGATCGCCACTGCTGCCACCCCGACTCATGCACGCATGATAGGAAAGGAAACCCGGCAGTTTGTTGTTGCCCCGTACGAAGAGAGGCGCTGCCTCCGTTGCCTGCCCTTCCCCACCTCTGCCTCCGCCACTGCTGTTTGCCATTGCCCCGCCGCCCCCTCCCCCCGCCCCGCATGAATGGTCCTCGCGAGCCGTTCCATGGCCGGCTGCAGGCGGGCAGAGACCCTGCGATGGACAGTGAGATCTGGGCGGCGGCGGCGGAATAAGGAGATAGCAGCGGGATCCAAGTGGTCGGCGGCACCACCATCTCCTGGGCGTCTCCATGGCGCGGCTACTCACTGTGACAGTGCTGCTCCTCCAACTTGACCTCCACCGGAATCTCGGCCACTGCCGCTCGAACCTGATGGAGATGCGGCCCACCTCGACTCCATTCGGCATGGCGCACGTTTGTCGGAAGCCCTCCACGCCCTTTAGTTTCTTTGAGGAAGGGGACAAGAGTAACACATTTGTGCTCAACATGTGCTTGTGTTAATGCCTACAAGAACACTAATTTTTCCAGGTACTTCCATTTGGTACAAATAATGAATCTAGGCACTTGGTCTGCCTCTAATCCTAAATTATGCATTACTTAATCCTAAATTGTGCATTTCAGTATTGATTCCACTTGATTAGAAAACCTGGACAAGAGTAGCTATCTCTTGGTTTACTGAATGCTTTAAACTATCATATTATTGAACTTCGGTCAGCCTAATTCCGCTTTGCACATATAATTAGAAGCCAGAACCGAATAACAAGTGACTACTTACAAATTTCTATGTTATTCTACTAGACTCAAAAAAATTGTCTTGTTTCAGGTACTAGAAGCAAACAATCCAGGCAACACATGGTCTCGCTGGCCATATTCACCTTGACAAGGTCTTTTCTCCTAATTCTAAATGGCATATCTTGTTTCAGCATTATCATCAAGGTTATATGCTGCCTCACTCATGTTAACTTTGCATATCAGGCTTTAGATTTAAGGTAAATATGGTATTGAAGGTAACCATGCCCTCATTCTTTTCTTTTTTTGCACTTCTGCAGCCTGTTCCTCATTTGTTTTAGGTTGTGAAGAAAATTTAGTATTGAAGGTAACCATGATTTTTTGTTAGCTATATCAAGACCATATAGAAGTAGTTATCATCGGTTATTTGAATGAACATGGATTAATGTATTTCTTATTTTCTTTGCCAAGGCTGTCAAGGTTTGTTATCATTATCAAAACAATGGCGGTCAAGTCATCAGTTAACAACAACTTTGTATTTCCGTTATTTTGGTAATGGAAAAGGGAGAAATCCCAGGTGGAAAAAAAAAGTCGTCAGTTAACCAGTCACGATGGCCAACACCTCCGCCCACACCTCCGCCCACAGATCCCCATACTTCCGCTTGAAGGCGGCCACAACACCGTTGCCCTTAGATACGAGGCTCAATTCGTAAGTTCGGTGAATCACTAAATCCTGAGAGCTGGAAATAGATTTCAATTTGGTATGTATCATCAGTGTCCTTAATTTGTCCTACACTGCGCAGAAAAAGGGGTGCAATAATGCTTTCTCCGGTTATTCATGGAGAGTCAATTCTTATCATGATGATTTCCCTGATTTCTGGAGTTGTGGAAGGTTTTTTTTTTGTGATGTGCAATAGAGGTGCTTGCAGAGGTTGTGTGTGAATATTATAAAACACGACCGAAAGCAATGGAACCGTTCTACAGATCACCAAACTGATATTTATTTTCCCGAGACTCGTTATCATGGATTAATGTTAGCAAACATTGCGCTCATTTGTTCCGTTACTTGTTTATCAGTCGTGTAGTACGATCACATGTACTGGCATGATTAGTGCCATGGGCTGCAATTGTACAATTACAACAAACTATATATAGACCATTTCATGAAGTATTTCTCAAGCTAAATCTGTATAGGAGAAAACTTATGCCATATTGACATGTTTATTATATTTTGTATCATCCTGCTCTCTGGATATGGTGCATCAACTAATAATTGCAGCCTCGCCGAAAATTATAGATCAACAATTAAAATCTTCTTCCTCCTTTGGTTTTGTTTCGATAGAGTAGGAATTAGTCATGAAAACTTAGCAGCCTGATATTATATGCTTTGTCCTTTTTCACTGTTAAATTTCCCTATCCACAAACTGTTATTTCTCTTTATAGTTGCAACAATCACATCTATTTTCTGCTCTTCGGGTAGGTTGTTCGCTAGAGTATCATTCTTTTAGTTACTATTTTTCACAAATACAATCTAACCATTTTTTTTTTGTCTAGAATTAGGTTTGTGTTTTCAATTTATCAAGAATGAAGTACAATACCTTCCTGTCGTTAAGATCAATAGGTGGAGCAGTAAGCTTGCACAAACCCTCCATGTTAGTATTAATTTTGTGGCAACAATGCTTTAAGAAGCTGCACTTCTCTATCTGGGAGAGTACAGATGAACTTCCTTGTGTATTCTTTTTTTGTAGTGCACTAAGTTCTTGAGTTATGTCTTCTCCCCTAAAAACATATAGTTCGCAAATGTGTGACTTTCTTTGGAAACTTCAAGCAGCAAGATTCCGTAGTTTATCTGTTCGCTCGGCTTTTATATGCTTAGACTTTACATATAGCAGTCAACAGGCGATTCTGATATTCAGTTAATAATAACGTCGGTTGCATCGGATGTATTTATAAAACTTATTCCATAGCATTCCTTACATAAATAATTAGAACATTTGAAGGTCTTAACTTTCCTGGTATGGAAGGAAGATTTGATGAAGATATTACTGGGTTTACAATATATTATCTCCACAGCCTTCAGTTTCTATCTCCAATCTATTTTACGAAATTCTATCTCCAATATTTTAGCCCAGACTCCACAAATGGCTACTTTGTTGCTCTTGTATCGGATATTTCTTTTATACTATGAAAAACAAAGGTTAATTTGTTTTATATATGTACATTATTTATTTGTATCTAGCTGTTTTAATCGACTATGATAATAACGCTGAATGTTCATGTTGATGCGTATGTAGGCGAAGTGGATGGTGCCTGAAGTACTACAGGTTTTGAGTTTTCTCTTATATTTCATTTTTCTGTAGCAACACAGGCAGATGGGAGGAAGGAGATGTGGCTGGGCCAAGATGAAGGGTGGAAGGAAGATGTTACTGTGAACTAAAGCGGAGTGACAACCAGGCGAATTGATAAGAGATAAGAGAAGGATTAGAGTAATTTTATGAACCAAACCGTAGGGATGTTATGATTGCCAAGTGAATGTTGGTTGTATACTGATTGAACTATCTTGATGTAGGAGAGTAGTTCCAAACTTCATTTCGTACCTTTGAAAGATTGTATTGTTTTTGTGTTTGATCGACGGAATCGAAGCCATGTTGATCGTGTTGTGGTATTGGAGCCATGTGGTGGATGAAAAGAGAGAAAAGGAGGAGATGTGTCTTTTCGTCGTATGTTCATAATGACATACTATTGTTTTAGTCGTATTTTATTTTTCGTAGCAACGCACGGGCTTCTAACTAGTATTATTTAAATCATGCAGACATGCCTTACTTACATGATCTACAATGAACATTAAATTTGGGGTCTATGCATGTGCCTAATGTGCGAGCGTGCGGACGGGAAGGCACGCTGCACAAATCAATCCATGATTTGAGTAGGTCTAGGTTCATGCAACGAGGGAAGCCTCCAATAGATAGTTTAGTTGGTATTTCGGTATTTGTAATCAAATACCGTTTGTTCCGCTGGCAACCGTTTTATCCTCTTTCGATCAAACTGACCTGCCACCTCACATATTTACTGTGTGTAAAACTTTACTACCGTCTGATCTGGACTACTACATATGCCAGTCGGGACGCGGGAACATGGTTTCGCTGCTGCAAGAGGGAATAACGGGGCCAAGGAGGAGGCACGTGTTGCTTTACAGGCGGCGTCATGTATCACAAGAAAGCGACCACATTTACAGGGCCGTAACTAAATCAGGCTAACATAAAGGTCTACACGCCTTGCTCGCTCACAGTTGGTCCATCTATCAACAACACGTGAGCTGACATTAGCGGTCACCACGAAATGACGCGAGAGCCCCTACGTTTCGTTCGTTACAGTAGGGGCAGGAGCAGAGATTTGAGGCCCGGAAATGCACGCGGGACGTGGCTGCCTGACACAACAATGACGGGTAAAATAAACGCCGGCTCTCGTTTCAGCAGGCTGCTCGCCAAGTGCGTGCGGCTCGGACGAACGGGTCGCCGTTCGTCACAGGACGGCCGATGGCAGGCCGTCTTGTCTCCGTGCGTTTCGAGCCAATGGAAAAACAATTGGGTTTACGTAAGCGCCGTCCAAATTGTCTCTGCTTCTCTCTTCGTCGTATTGTTTTGTGTTCCCGAGGAAGACGCTAGTAGTGTGCCGTTTTGCTGAACTCACCTGGATTTCGAATCTGCCGGTGAAGATTTCATGGTAGATCTGTGGAGTACTATTTTTTGCACGAGGGATAAGACCCGCGTTGGCAAGATCAAATTATTAGCTTTTTCATATTATTTTTTCTGAATGGAATAGCCAATGATCGAGGGAGACCAATGGGGGGTTCTATCCTCAGATGAAAAGCAAACTGAAATAAATACACACGCAAATGTCGACTTATATATTATATCCATTTGTAAATTCCCGTAATAAATTTTTTCTTAAAAAAAGTTTGGTGTTATAATAAGAAAAATTTAAACAGTATTCTTTCCGTCCAACAAAGGATGTCTCAACTTTGACTAAATTTGAATGCATTTATACATTAAGTCATGTCTAGATACATCCAAATTTTGACAAACTTGAGACATCTTTTGTTGGACGGAGGGAGTACTAAATATGTTTATCAAAGGTACAAAACTCATCATCTTTTCACAAAACTTAACAAACCACACATAAGGTACCAGGACATTTTTGTTTAACTGTGCATATTGTTATTTTTTATAGCTTTGAGCATGTGTTTTCATATGCATTTAAATAGTACAAATGTTATATTAAGATAATATAAGTTTCATCCTCTAGCCTATAAGTCAACTAAGAATTCGTACAATCATATTATTACTAAGTTGAAAAGCCCAGTGAGAAAAGAAAAAGAAATAACACGTCGATAATTGTCGTGGATTGCCGCAGTTTGATTGCCCCAAGATTTAGGGCACCGTGTTACTTCGATCAGTTGCCCATTCCAAATATTGCTACACCTCCCACCTCACCGAGGGAATGAGATGGAATTGAGGAGAGATGCGAGAGCAAGAGGTGAGGCGAGTAATTAATTAGGGAGAGTCCTAGCGCCACCAAAGGTAGGGCTAAGAAGACACCCGGACGATGCCGAGGGGAACGATAACACCAACTGATCCTCCTTTGGTTGGGCAATCGCCAATCGCTCCTGGTTTGCCACATGGACAACCAGTGGATCAAAGCTTATGAAAAAGGTATATGATGTGTGAAGTCGTCTTTCGATGTCAATGTCATCATCTGCATTCAATTTAATTCCTTCATGTTCTAAAAGAAATGATCACATTTATGCTGATCATTTTCAAATATTTGAATGGGGTCAAACTCATATTGCAGAATATCATTCGTGAGGATAATTCCTAACACCGAAAAAATTGGAAAGGTAATTAGCTGGTCGAAGTAATTAATGAAATGATCCCCGAGTACCCAGCTTGTCATGAAAGAGCACACTGCCTCGATCATCCTACAAAATATCCTCCTCCTGCATGCATGCATGATTGCAATACTACATTGATTGATCAACTCACACTCGGTTTTGCATTGTGTAGTTGGAATTGGCAGTCTAGGAAAGGGTCCACTACCGAAATGCAAATGAAGTAAAAATCAAATCGATTTCTTTTTGCGAAGAAAAATCAAATACAATTAAGATCTTATGCTGTGCTATGCCAATATATCGTCAACACGCATTGACCCTGGTGAAACAAACGAGACCTGTAGTGTCGTCAGTTTGTAATTCAGTTTGCTATTCCGAGTTCGTGTGCACGCAGGAGTCCTCGAGCAGTCGAGCTAGCATGTGTGTCCGAGTTTTTCTTGCAAGCAACCTGCAGATTGTAACCATAACTTCCACTTTGCCCCGCAAAAAAAAGAAAGCCAGTACGTACGTAAACTATGTAACCGTCATTCGATCAGCCGTACAGAGGTGCCAATCAATTACTCGTGCATAGTGTCGTTTATCAAACTGAAGTGCTGACCCTTGTTGCGATTTTATCCTAATGCTCTCTTTAAACAGGCAATCATAGCCTAACAAAAAGTCCATGCGCCCACATGCTGCCAACAGCCTATATAATTCAGAGCCAGTACACAATAGCCATATAACGTACTAAAGAGAGAGACACACAATTCCTAAATGCACATAGTTCTTTTCTCGAAATTTCCGCAATGCACATCGTAGTTTAATTTTAATCTCCCCTGGGAACGAGATCACGATCTCCGGAAGGATCATCGGGTACACGTAACAGAGACGAATATTGATTTGTCATGTTGACCCCTACCTTTTCCTTTTCAGTACCGAGATAAGCATAACTAATTGTACTACCCGATGCCCTTAATTTTTCTAATCATAGCATAAGACGTAAGGTTAATTAATCATCCCCGTGCGCGTTCTCGATCTAGAGTACGTTGTGAGGCATGTGCAATGTACGTGAGGAGCTAGCTTTTCTCACGAGCTCTCCTTTATGAAAGTCTCTGGGGCCACTGATGGGAGCTTGGCTTATTCTATTTTCAGTGCAGGGAGAAAAGCTCCTTGTATATCGACTAGCTGGTAATTCAGATCCTGATCGAGCGTGTACCGTGTACGGAACCCCAACTCTCAGTTAATCTACTCAGCTAGATGTTAATTGGATTGCCTCTGCCGCTCTGCGTGCGGTTCTATTATCAACAGACGACAAAATTTACACTGCAGCATACTCCTAGATGTTCTGGACTTGATTCTGGACTATGTTGGACGTTGTAATCTTTTCATAAGAATTTCATAGCCAACAGAGTCCAACCCTGCGCAAAAATAAATAAATTCAAATGCACTCTGAGCGTGGCGCAAGAGCTCAGAAAAAGACGAGGTTGCTTTGTGCCTGCTAATTGATTAAACCTGAAAAAAAATGTAGATTGTGTTATCCCTCCATTTCGAAATGCGCATACATTTGAATTTGTTATATGTCAAAATTTTGACCGGGTTAAAAAAAAAAACACCAATACATGCAACATCAAACTATTATCGTTGCCTTGTTGGCATCATTATCAAATATATTTATCATAATGTATTTGTTTGATATTACATATTTTTTCTACGAACTGGGTCAAATTAATTGAACTCTAAAGCTGGCTCATAGTCATATGCCGAGCACTTTAATTTCTATGAATTTGACACGAATCAATTCATGAACTGATAGGAAAAATGACATTTAAAAATGGCATAGGAGAAGAATTAAAAAAAATGCTTGATGATCGAACCATGAATTCTATTCTTGGAGTACGAAACCAGGAACATATGCGCATACACATCTGCAACCTTAACAGGAGTAACGATGTTTTTAGTAGCGCTGAACTCAAAAGGAATATTCCAGTCCAATTTGTCACCTGCCAGAAACCTAGCTTGCTAGGTTGTTGCACCCCTCTTCAATCCATGTCATGGAAAAGAACCGAACCGAGCAAGCTGCCGAAATTCCTTCTTAAAGCACCCTTTTCTCTCGACAAGAGAAAGGGACAAATTAGCTACCTTCTCATGAAATGGTCTTGTACAGTCGTACACATGTGAAGCTGCAGGTAAACAAGCAATGGGACTTTCACCGGTATATATATCGTAGGTGAATTAATTTGCAACCGATCCGCACCTTATATCTGACGCCTTGTTGATGTCGAACTAGAATATTCGTCTGCCGGATCTAGACTATCCCTGCTCAATTGTGTTTGTGCACTCGACAAATACTCGGTGTAAAAAATCTCAAGTTATATGTTACCCATTTACACCGATTCTCGTTCATCCAACACTTCTGTAGAAAATCTCAGCTACCTCAAACTGCAGAGTAGCTAGCCTCGGTGTAAACCGGGCTATAATTAGAAACCGTCTGACGAAGTTAACAATGCAAAAACAAAAAACCGGAAAGAAAAAATAAAAAAACAGCAGGAAACATAATTGTGTAGCATGATTATGCGTGTGGTGGCGCTCTTATGATGGTCATGTGTGTCCATAAAAGTGCAGACCCCATCTGCTATGGATCTGTCATGCGTGGTGCACGCAAATATGCATGCAATCCATCGCTCGGCAAGTCGGCATGCCACGCCCGCCACATGACACGAGAGTAGGCAGAGGCTTCAGAAGTATAAAGAGCGCCCCCGGTCGACAGAGGAGACGTCCCGTTCGCTGTTGCCGCCAAAACGCGCGCACGGCGCACCGGGCGCATCTTCGGGACATCTGGACCCAGGCCGGTGATCCGGTCACGGGACCCCTTTTCGGTACGCAGATCCGTAGGATGGGCCTGGGCCCACGAAACCTAAAAAGAACAGAACTCCATCTGCAGTCAGTCCTCTACTGACACATCTGAGTATTTGTTTTTCTTCTTCCTTGGGGCCCTATTTGTTTTTGTTCGCTCAAAAAAAAGAAGACGTACTACATGCCGACGCCAGCAGTAGGGATTTTGAAGCTTTTCAAAATATAGGAACATTGTCTCTGATTTACAAAGTTTCAAGAAACCAGCATGCTCAGATTAGCATTTCCCACGCTGATAGAATTAATGTGCTTATACACAACTGCCCTACTGGTCGAATCGTTCGAGGCATGCATGCATGCACGACAGAGCTGGCGTACTGGTGAGCTCTTCTTCCTTTAGAGCCGGATGATCTGGATTCGATGGACCATTCGCGGTTTCCCAACAAACAAACCGCCAGCCTACATGGTAGCTGATCAACATGCATGTTCCTCTGCATGCGGTCCCTTGCCCTCGGACAGACAGATCCATCCATCCATCGATCCATGCACAACTCATTAGATTATGATAGCTTAAGTTTGGGTCGATGCATTATGCACACAGTTGAGCCGTCTGCGTCGACCGACCGACCGGCTCTCGATCTGGGCTCTTGGCGTTGTTGTGTGCCCATGCATGTTTTGGTTGGAACAGCGACACGCTGACGTGGATATGCCGTGCAGTTAATGAACCAGCGCACGCAGTGTGCATGGGCCAGCCGGGGACCACTGCATGCCCACGCATCCATCCATTGATCATCCAGTTAATTAGTTTACTTTAGAGCAATTATTAATTTACCGAGCACTGTACGGATGTAATGCCTGCAAGGAATTCGGTAGAGCGTCGTGGGTCTTTGAGCAGCAGCTAGTACGAGGCTACAGCCTAAAGAATCCAAGAATGTACGAATTGGCTAGCGCATGAACACTTCCCGTTGAAAAGAAGACTTTTATTTTATAAAGTTACTAGCTCCCAAGGTATTGTCGGGGATGTAGCTCAGATGGTAGAGCGCTCGCTTAGCATGCGAGAGGTACGGGGATCGATACCCCGCATCTCCATTTCTTTTGCTTTTTTGCTAACATCTCAGTTTCCCCTGCTGTGTGTTTATTCAGAACATTCAGAATCATCAGTCTGAGTCAATGCGCCCCCCGTGTCATGTCCATTGATGCCTGAAGCCTGAAGGATTGTGCAGGCACCAGGTCTGCACCCATCAGGAAGTAATTAACTGTTTCTCTCTTTCTCGTTCACCCACGCACCTGACGCACAGTCCTAGATCTGCAAGCTATGCAGGCCGCGCGCCCATGCCAGCACATGCTCTCCAGCTTCTTCCCCATCATCGACCACTCCAACTCCCATTGGCCACTAATCATGTTTAGTTTTACATACAGGCTTTCTGTACATGGTCGTTCTTGCACAGTGGCTGCTGCCATTGCCCATTGGGCCTTGGCCACCACATGTCGACATGCCTCTCACTGCGCTGGCTCTACTATCTCAGTCAGTCTCTTGCCAACTAAAGCGGCCTAGCTAGCTACAAGAGCCCACATGTCATGCGCGTACGTACGGCGCGTACCATCGGCGAGAACCCCACCCGTCCGTCTCAATCGACCGCTCCGAGACGCACAAATAAGCACAACTTTCCGTCAAATCGTGAATTAATCCAACTTTTCCGTCGTGTTCGCTTGGATGCACCGTGCACGGGCTGATGGGAGGGACGTTGGCAGTTGGCTGGCTAGCAGAGCAAAGCTGGTGAGTTCCCTGTACAGGCGCACGGCTAGGCAATATAAGCACCGGAAAATTAAAAGGGCGCTTCTCTGTTGATATGTTGCGGTTCAATTCGGTTGATGAGCGTCTCCCGAAGAGATCACGCCGGCAACAAGATCATTCAAAGAGGGGATCCCTTCACAGAGGAACTAATTAAAGATCGATGACACAGGTTTTCCTAAGATCGACCAGATAGCAGTTTCCTGCTGTTCTGTAACAAAAAAAACAAACCAAAAGGTTTAATTTCTCAATTCTCAGGTGAATTGCTTTTGCTGCATCCGAGTTCCGAGAAAGTGGGGTGCTATGGGGCTGGATGCATGACCAATAATGTAATGACACCAACGATGTGTTTACTTTTACAGAGCGACAGAGCGGTCGGTCGATCTTTGCATGCATATTACTGTTTCAAGTACAGAAACCAGTAAAAATGCATGTGTTATCACAAGTTTCTTTCTCACCCTCTGTTTGGTTACAGATAACACCAAGCTGGATATTGAATATGCTGTAAAGAAAAGCTGGATATTGAATGAGCAACAGTATGAAGCGTACATGTTGCAAACCGAAATGCATGTGTGTAGGCAATCGGAATAGGCCGGGGATAGAATCTAGAGTACCTTGTACTAGCAGCACGTAGCCTGCAAACCTATTAATGCCCGTAGCTTAATTAGAGTGTCCTTCCACTTCGCTTTTGTTCGATCAATCCATGCTGATCGACGACGAGCTCTTCCTCACAAAATTCAGCTGAGAAACTGCCGCCATGGATACAATCTCCGTGGAGATCCTACATGAGTGCAAATACCTGCAGCACACAGGACGCTGTTTTGTGCTTTAGGATTAATGAAGAAGAGACTATCTAATACGGAGTATCTATATAGCTTTCAGAAATCAGAACATGCCAATGCAAAATAATTGAGGTCAGGGCGCGAGCTTTCAGTGTTTTGCAGTGAAGCTGTTGTCTTCATGTGTATGCCCGTCTTAGATTTGTACCAGCAGGCAGCACCACCCGGTAGCAGCCTGCAGCGGATAGGTCGTTTGTCGTAGACCTGCATGGAGCGGGAGCCGGACATTCTCCCGGGGTGCTTTACAGCTGCAACGAAGGAGGTTTATTGCAACCTATCGAAATAATTTTATTTTTTTGAGAGGAACCTATCGAAATAAATAAATCTTATGGTTCTGATTAGCCAACCGTGGAATCCTCATGGAGGCCCATACGAATAGCCTGCCAACGGAAGAACCATACAGGCAGCCGGCCGAGAGAGGGCCCATGTGTGCCTGTGCATAGTAGCGAGACCAGGCTCTTGGCGGAGCTCTGTTGGGCTGAAGCCCAGAGTGACCCGATAGAGCTTCGGAATAACGCTGTCATAGGAGCGAGACCAGCGGCTCTCTCTCTCAAAAAAAAAAGTAGCGAGACCAGCGGACGATTCCGTCACGGAATAGAATTTCCAAATCAATCTCATCAATTCAAATTGCTACGACTATTGGACAATTCATCTCACTAATAATTTCCCATGTAGTATTAGCCAATGCTGGAATGTGCGGAATTTTTTTTGTCAAGGCAATCACACCATGTCGGTGTGCAGGGACCTGAGTCACAAGCAGATAACACCCAGCCTTCGCATGGATGATACGTCTGCTTGCTAAGCCTCAAGTCATATATCTAATCTTTGATATGTTCGTTTGAAAGAATAGCTAACCACGTTTGCCGCGTGGTGATACATGCACGCGGAAGCCACCATATAAACTACCCTAAACTTTCTTGGCTAAGCCGTGTGGTGCTAAGTACTTCGAATCGAACGTCAACTCAGGCTCAGGCAGCGTTATTCTTAAGCTCTATACGGGCCACTCTGGGCTCTCTCTGGACTGGAGCTCTCTTGGGCTGAATGGTGGCGGGCGCGTCCTTAAAAAGAAGGGTTAATTGAATCGATGGCACTGTCTATTTTACCGATTGAAAATATGCCATTACAAAATTTTGACTTGAAGAAATGCACTCTAACTTTCTTAAAACCAATAACGGTTCATAAAATACATATATTCAGCGTGTATAGCAATATTTATCATAATACCCCTATCTACAACGTTCAGAAGTACGTTCGAATCTTCCAGGCACCATAAAGGTTCAAAAAATTCTATGCCTATGTCTATACGTATTTAGATAGTATACGTTCAGCAGTACAGTTGGGGACGGGATATGAGGAGCACGTGGGGGATAAGAGGAATAGAACTATTTGACTTGGGATTGGGAAAAAACTGTTCGTATATAGCTATGTCTATATGTGTTTAGACAATATATGTGATGGTATTGGACAAAATGGCATTGATAGAGGTATAAGAAAGTTAGATTGGCATTTCTCCAAGTCAATTTTTTGTAATGGCATATTTCCAACTGGTGGAATAGATAGTGGCATAGATCCAACTGTTGCCATAGATCCAATTAAAGCTAACGATTATCTCGAAATCAGCGTGCCAAGAAATCAGGCAGCTGCCGTGCTGGGCCGCCATACACCTCTCCTTGGCTCCAGTCGGTTTCTTCGCTACGCTTTCCTAGGAACATGCATATTTCGAAATTTCGCTAAAAAAAGGCATATTTTTAAACTTAACCATTAGACAAAACAATGATATGTAGTTTGAATCGTGAATGCAATTTTTTTTCCTGTCTAATTTTAAACGGTGTATACGTATTTTGAAATTCAGCTCCGACCATTACTTGAGAACGACTAAATGTAGTTTGTGTATACAATTGAATTTAATTACATTCGACAAATGTTTTGAATGATACAGTTTTATTGATGAACACCGTAAGGCACACTAATTGAGCTGCTAACCTGTCCATCAGAGAAACTCCGTATTATCTCTAGGCTATTCGTTAGCTTACACAATTCCTGTCCATGGATTGAAGAAAACACTCAACGCGCAGAAAAACTAGCTAAAAGAAGCCATCAGCAGCAAAGCTCCGTTGTTGACGTTGCTGTTGCTACTAGCTAGCGTCATCTAACTTGATTTTGCTAGACAAACTTACCAAAGCGTATCCATCTGACTTACCTATTTGGCAGGCCGTCATTTTCAAGCAACCAAAATTAACTTAACTACGATTTGCACTTTTCCAACAGGACAGGAATCGAGCAACTCAGTTTCAAAATAAATAACATAGAAAAGAATCGAGCAGCTAGCTCTGCCCTCCGCTCCCTGCCGCATCTTCTGTTAAACAAGTAGTTTGAGTCCATGCAGTTGCTGACCCGTTTAGTGATTCAATCAACCACATAGAGATCTCCAATTTGGGAAGTTCGCAGAACCAGCTACAGTTAATGTTTAAAACTCTGAATGATTTGAGGCACTGCAGACGCTGATGGATGGATATCCCGGCCGGCCTATTCAACCTGTCCAACCCTGAATGATTTGAGATATGTTTGCTGCCGAGTCGTAGACAGCATGAGCGCGACGTGCAAACGTACGGTTGCCAGACGTACGTGCAGGGATCGGACTTGTTGTGTTTGGGCAATCAAGCGTGAGTCTTGCCACAGTCGTCAGCTGGTAGTGGTACACAGTCTCGTACGGATGGAGTAGGACCGAATGGGAGCTAGCGGCTACAAGATGGATGGACCGAGACGAACTGCCAGAGCTGTTGAGATGGCGACCGAAACACGTGTAGCCCCATGCCCCAGTCAGGTATGGAGTCAAGTCAATGCGAACGACGTGCCAGGGCAAGCGATGGATCCAACTCCTGAGGGCCGCGCGCCGACCGATCGAGCAATTGCAGGGCTTGACTCCGTCGCGTACGTGCGCGCGTGCCCAGGACTTGCTAGGACTGTACGACTAGGCCGTTTCTTCTCCAGCTCAATTACTTCACTGAGCACGCGCGCTCCTGGACTATTCGTCCTAGCTTAGCTAGCATTTACACGGCTGAATCCGCTTAATTGACCCCCGCGCCCATCCAACACGTACCGACGCGGACGTTATGGCGACGGTTTCAGGTGACGCTTGCATTCACACGTACGTAGAGGTAGAGCCCAACGATTGATGGGTTCATTCATATATAACTAATCCGGGGTTAAATTAGTACTGTACTACAATTAAGCATTTAAGCTGGCCCAAAGAAACTTGCGTTGTCTGTGTTTCTGATGGTGAAACGATGTCGCCAGTGTGTGGCTGTAATCTTTCTGGCTTGTGCTAGAGTTGTTTTTGACTCCGTTTTTCAGACCTTTTTTCTCTGTTTTGTTTGGTTTGTATATTTATAAACGATGGAAGTTTCTTTAATGGAAATCGCTGAGGAGCGCCCGTTGTTTCAAAAGAAAAATATGCTGGCCATAATGCACGAAACATGCAAGTAACTCCAAAGTATTTGGATCGCTGCCATGGCAGCAAGGATGTCTATATACTGAAGATGACCTCGATCTCTTTTTTCCATTCTTGAAACGAGCCTGCAGATGGCAAGTTTATCATTTTGTTTTCCAGAAAGAAAAAATCGAGTCGATCTCTTCATCTTCTCGTTCTGCATCGATCGAGCTTGGGGGATATGAGATGCATGCATGCATGCTGTGTCACCTTAATTTCACATTTAAATAATTCTGATTGAATAAACTACCTACCTGCATCTATCTATAGCTAGTCATGTGCCGATATGTCCAAACCGTGCATGTGACTAAGATCTTATACCGTAGTGTGCATGTCACTAAAGTTCAAAACATAAAGATCTTAGTGTGACTAATATACGAGTTGTTGGACTTGTTCGCACCAAATTACTACGCTCTAGCACATACAGTACAAATTAAAACTCTTTGATCTGGAGCTGTCTGCCAAGTTGGAGCTTTACTTAAGAGCTAGCTAGCCTGCCATTTGTCGCATGTCCGCTTCAACGAGATCACGACTCGGAAAACCAGAATCCCATGCCATGTCTAGGTATAGAATCAGTAGATATATGCTTCACTGGCTTAGTTCAAAGATTTCTGCAGACATCCTTCCAAATATCTGTAGCTTGTCTGTTGCTCGTCGTCTGTTAATTCCCTACAGGGACTGGTCTTCATGGGTCCAATTGTGGCCAACTCTTCTTATATTTAAGCGGAAAAATGAACCTTCCCATGATGGATCGGAGCAGCAAATTCGTGTAGCAGAAACCTTAGGCCTTGTTTGTTTAACACTAGTATATTTTTTGACCACAAGTGTTTTGGGTTTTCAGGGATTGGGTTTTTACCCAAAACTCTCAAAACCACTTCCTCCCCAAAACTAGTATGTGAAGTGTTTTTAAATTTTAATTGATACAAAATGAGGTGTTTTGTGTGGGAAATCTAGGATTAATCCCTTGTAAACACTTCCTACCAAACAACTCATTTGGGTTTCTGGTGTGTTTGAATTTTCGGGAGATAAACTCTAGAAAACAGTAGAAAAACACTAATGCCAAACAAGGCCTTAGCGGGTCGGGTCGAAAGCCTAGGTGGCAAATGAAATGGGTCAGCGCTGACACGTGGCACATGAGAATGAGCCATATCTGTCAGAAATCGTGTTAAATGGCTTAATCTGCCGGATTAGGGTTTTCTGATAAGATTTGACCCAAAAGTTGTGATTTGTCAAGACAATTAGTCATAACCGTGGTTTTGACTGAAGGTTGACACAAAAGGTGTGATTTTCTGAACTTACTATAATATTTAGGTTTAAAGTCAACTACACATGTAGATCACAGCGAGGCTAGTTAATTCATGGTTTCAATAATACAATCAGCTTAAGCTATTACGGTAGCCAGCTCATCCATGAAACTGAGATCCCATCAGAGACATTTTTATTTTTCTAAACGTAACCTTGCTTTTATAAGAGTGACTCCTTTTATAATTAGGTGGACCAATCGATTAGAAGTTGAATAATAAGTGATTATATGTATGATTAAGTATTGATCATTGTGTAATCAGATGACGAGTTCAGCCGCAAGAGGCAAGACTATAGCCCGCTTCCCGCGCCTCAGGAAATGAAAATAACAGTTAAAATGCTCATGCGGCTGAAAACTGGTTCAAAAAGGAAACAAAGTCGACGCCAAAAAATTGAGCAAATAACAAACACAAAATCAAATTGATGATATAACATTTCCGCAATTGAGCAAATGACCCAGCTGAAAACCCCCAGAAGTTACTAGTCTAGATTAGCACAAAAGAAAAGGCACCGCCGGTAAAGTGACTGATCCCATGAACATCTTCTTTAGAAAGAAATTAAACCTTGTGTCACCATGACAGGTGTTAGCATCGAGGGATTATATAAGGCCTATCTAGTCAACAGTCAAGTTTAAAAAATCGCTCATGGCCATGCCAAGTCAAGGAAGAGAATGGTTTTCTGGGGCGGGATAAGGCTAGCTAGCTAGCTAGGTGATTAGGCGAAGCAGCAACCTAATTATGCATGCATGGTTCACTACTTCCACATCACACTTTTTACTTTTTACTACAAGCGACAAGCTCCAAGCCTCCAACCATCCAGTCCAGAGATCTTTATCCCTTTGCAAAGGGGAAAATGAGAGGAGTAGGCTAGTTTTGACTGGGAAGTAAATATTGATCCTTTTGCTAGATTGGAGGATGGCCACATCAGTTTTTCTCACTCAGTGCATATATGCAAAGACAACCACACATTTGAGTCAAATTAATGGGTCGTCTGATGGTTCATCAGTCATCACTCATCAGTCCAGAGTAATTGCAATGCTTACTGCTCCTTCACCTGTGCGCAGTTTCTAATTAACGAAACCTTTTTTTTTACCAGTAGTTTCTAACTATTACTTGCTTGCTTGACTGCCAAGTAGGGGAGTATATATAGTGAAACTTAAGTACGGAGTATGTATATTTTCTTAAAAGAAAGAAGTTTAAGTATTCCTTTGTCCAACAAAGGATGTTTCAATTTGACTAAATTTGAATGTATCTATACACTAAGTCATGTCTAAATACATCTAAATTTTAATAAACTTATGACATCTTTTGTTGAACGGAGCGAGTATTATATTTTTATACCCTCCTAGCCACTTCGTATTTTCTAGCACTTTGCTTGTGATTGAACTCATTATGGCAAAAGTTGTGCGCGGTCCGTCCTTCAAGGGATCCGTGCACCAGAGAAGAAAGAGGAAAGAAATCAGGATCCGCGCATGACCCGTGCGCGCAAACGGAAGATCTGCGGCGGATCGAACGGCGCAATTTCGCCGTTCTCCTCACTGTGTTGAACCTCTTAATGCGACTCTAAGTCACTAAAAAATTCTGTTATCGAAAAAATGTTCCTCTTCTGCTCTTCTATTAAATCACTTGATGTAACGAAGAACATATTGATCTTTATTACAATGCCATTAATTATTTTCTGTGCGAGAAGCTTGCAAAACGCAAAAGGAGCAATCTTGTCGTGTTCCGTGGAGAAGTGGCAGTCGCCCGTGTAGGCTACTAGGCTGTAGATTAGCACAGAATATCACTAGTGCAGCAGCAACCATTGAGACAGAAGTGATTGCAAAGCAAAACTTCGTACAGCTACTCCAACGAGAGCGAGAGGAGCTTATGATTGTGATGAGCACCTACCATGCAAGCCGACCCAACTCTTCTGTCCATCCGACAGATGCGCATACAAAAATCAACTGAAAAACCCAACTGATTTGGTGGTAGCTAGTTTATTCGACAAGCTAGGCTGCTGCGTCTCTAGCTAGTTCTTCTGTTGCTGGTCTGCTATTGAACTATATGCTCTCTTCAGCTCTTCTAGAACCATGCTCTCTTCTAGTTTCTTCTAGGCACGTAGAAAATAAAAGGTCAAGTTACGTACTCTCCCTCGATATACAAAGGATTAGTCCAACTATACATAAATTCTTGAGCTTCATGCACTAGCCAACACAATAAAAAATCTGAAAAAAGCTAGACAATTCACTTATACCCTTCAATACCCTCCCTCATGTTTGACGGGAAAGACAAACTAATACATGTAAACTCAGAGGGAGGGCTCAAGAGGCCCACATGGATGAAGGGGGCAGCAAAAGCCAACACTCAAACTCGAGACCTTGGCTTTGATACCATATCAAGTTTCATGCACTAGCCAACACAAACGAAAGATCAATTTGATAGAAAAGACTAGGCAATCTACTTATACATGACTTCAACATAAATTATACTCCTTCAGTTCCATATTTCTTGTCTTAATGACAAAAAATGGATGTATCTATTCCTAAGAAGTGTCTAGATACATATAATATTTCAACAAGAACTATGAAACGGAGGGAGTAAGATAAAAGAACTGGTGCCACTAAAAAGTTCTTTTTGCTGGAAGTCAAAAGTTATTGATTTTGTATCATGAAATCCATGTGTTCTTGAACAAATGACTCTTGATCAAGAAACACGTCTATCTTATACTTCTAGATGTAAATCAAGAACACTTAGGAAGAATATAGAAATTTTTGAAAGAGTGATCACACCAAATTAGGCACACGTTCTAGAGCGGGTGTAACATAAACCCACAACACTAGAGGATTTTAAGGCTCTGTTTGGCATTGCTGAACTGTGCTGTGCTGAACTTATTTTAAAATCTACTGTGAAAAAATAGACACAAAAATAGGGAAAAGTTGGTTAGCCAAACACAAAAATAGTGAAAAACAGGCGAAAAAACGGGATTATGATAATCCACCGCAATGCCAAACGGAGCCTAACACATAACCCATAGCACAAACCTAATTAATCAGTAAGACAGTAACATAAACCCTCACAATTACACAAATTATCCATTTATAATTGCAAAGGTGACATGTGTGCTCCACCTGTCATCGACAGAAGCCTAATTTTGAGCAGAGCCAGGTTGAGCCTCCTTGAGCCGAGTGGCCAAATCTGCTAGCTTGAATTTAACTTTGCTGAGCAGAATCTGAGCTCATAGTTAGACATAATTACACTTGTAAGCTTGTAAAATTAGTTTGCTCTTTTTTCTCTAATGTTTGAAATTTGACTTTTAATTTGATCTTCTAAATAGTTAATCATAATAACATCAAATTTTAATGACCCAATTGATTTTCTAGAAAGTTTTTTTTAAAAAAATAGATAACCAGAAATTTCAAAAAACTTTCTATTGGGATACAAATAAATCTCTATATGTACCATGTCTTCAATCCTACATGGCAAGAGACCAAGTCAACAAAAGTCTTCGTTCAGTTAAGATGCTACTTCCTCGGTTTCTTTTTCTTATTATTTGTACATGTAGCCCTAGTTTGCAAGTGTTCTCATAGTACTTATCCATTTGGTCTCCCAAAGCCTCATTAACCATTCTACACTTACCTTTTCTATGCAAAAAAAAAATGTTACCATCCTATTGGGTGAGGTGAGGTGGAGACAAGGAGATATTGGAGGAAGATTGAATGAACGGTACAAGAGTGTTGGGAACCGTCCACCTGCATGCAGGAAGTCCTCTTACATCCTTGCTAAATATTTACGTTCTGAATGGGTTTGAACATTTGAAACCATAAGCTAATTGAAGAGTCTCATGTACGGAACCAGTTCACCCAAAAGTTCAAGCTTACGGAAAAAAAAGAACAATCCACTTATACTCCAACAATGATCATCACAACAAGATATAACAAAGAACAATTAAAGGAACGACTAACTCACTCCATTTATTTTAGAGGTCAACTTACATTTAGTATAGATCCCCACGCTAGGCAGGCATCACCCAAACATGATGTTGCTTGCGGATACTACAATAATCTACACCAATCGGAGGAGAGGACACGGTTCATGACCAGTGCTTAATTATTTCAGTGCGCACGCAACACACAGCCATGGCCGCGCGCGCGTCCTCCTCTCGATCGATCTCCCGGCCTACAGTAGTGTTGTTCAATTCGTTCCATCTAGTAGGACCTAGCTAGGCGTGGCGTGCATGCATGCAAAAGGGGCGGCATCTTTGTGTCTTGAATCCTTGAGGATGGTCGCGACCAGTAGCTATGTAGAGTCAACTCCTGTACAGTCTCCGATCCATGCAGGGGCGACGCATGGAGTGGCCGGTCGCCAAGTCCGGAGGCTAGACGCGGATTTGGGCGGGGCGTCGGCGCTCGTGCTCCACCAAGGCCTGGCGCTGCTCGGACTCCTGGCGCTGGATGCGCAGGTGCTCGTGCTGCCTCCGGATGAAGCTCTCGGCGCGGCGGAGGAGCTCGTCCTGCGCCATGCCCAGCACGTCCCTCGTCCGCCACCCCTGCTTCGCCGCCACCGGAGACGACGCCGCGGCCGGGTGCGGCGGCGACGGCGGCACCATGGACGCCGACTTCCGCATCTCTCCCGTCCTCCGCTCGGCAACGCCAACGACTGCCCTGTCGGCCGCGCGCCGCATCCGGGGGAGCTCCTCGCCGCCCCACGTCTCGCTCTTCCGCACGGCCACCGGCCGCGCCACGCCCCGCCGCAGGATCGACTGCCACGCCGCGTCCATCGACACGTCGTCCGCCACGACCACGGCGCCGGACGTCGCCATGGCCTCCCCCACGGGCGCCTCGGCCTTCGCAGGTGGCGTGCCCTCGCAGGCCGGCTTCTTCTTGCGCGCGCGGGGGCGGTCGCCGGCCAGCCTCTGCTTGGCCGCCGCTCTCGCCTCTCGAGGCGAGAGCGAGACCACGACCGGCGCGGCGGCGAAGGCGTGGTTTTCATGTTCGGGAGACGGGAAGAGGAGACCGGCGCCGTCCATGTCGCTTGACACGGCGGCGCCAGTGGTTCTGTGGTGGCGGTAGGAGGAGACGATGAGCCAGAGGACGATGGCGTTGGCGGCGACCCACAGGAAGTGAGGGGACGAGAGGAAGCCGGAGGGGATCACGAGGGGCGCGGCGGACACGGCGTACGAGCCGGCCGCGCTCGCCGTGGCAGCCAATAGGACGGCCGCGGCCCCGGCAACCGCCGCCGCCTTGAGGATGGAGCAGTTCATATCGGTCGAGGACCGCGGGGCAGAGGCAGAGCAGAGGGAGGTTGTGGAAGTGTGGAGAGAGGGAGCGGTGGGTGGATGGATGGATTCAGACGCTTATATAGGGCGAGGCGAGGCGAGCTGGGGGAGATCGAGGCGATAGGCTTTTTACCTTTCGTGTATACGTATTGTATGCAAATTAACACAGGGACCCCTCTCAAAAGCATAAAGCGAAGGCAGAAAATAAGTTTTATCTTCCCAACTTCAGCTACTCCGTAATATAATGCCAAATAATAAGGTGAAGAAAATATCCATCTCTACCAACACGTCCGGTACGTAACGTAGTCTTAGAGAACGAGCGGGTTTGTGATCGATAAAGGGCGAAGGCCTGAGCCATAGTTGATAATGGGCGAGGGGTCCGGCCGGGGAGTCCACGGTCGTCTCGCGACGGTCAGTCAAACACCAATTATCCATCGTCCCAATCACATCATCAGCAAGCACGCAAGTGGTGTTTACATTTACCCGTGAATTTCTCCAAGTACGACTAATGATCGATAGCTTCCGTGAAAACCCATCTGTTAGTTAACTTAGTATATATTGAACCAGTCTTTAGCAGCTGTGTCATTCATGGAGACATGCAGGCATGACTATGAAGAATTGTATTCACTGGAAATGAGGCACCCCGTACGTACGTACGTCAGCTGCATGACGAGCTGTCGATGCGCATCTGGTGAAGCTATATCATCACCACTGGTCGATTATTTAGCCGTGTCAATCAAGTATGATGGTTAACACGAAGATACCCCGTGACTTTACTGGCTTGGTGCTCTTTTGGACCTGGTCGAGAAGCTCGATCACTTTAGCGTCAGCATCCGGTGCATCGCCGTCTCCCTGATCCTCAGAAAATAGAAGAAAAAATGTTCCATGCGTGCAGACATTTATCCCGTGAATAACCTATGCATGTTTGCACAATTGGAGACCCGAAATTCAGAGCAAGTTGTCTCTGTTTAGTCACGGCAGGCAGTACATGCATGCTATATTTAGCCGTTAACGCGAAATGTAAAGAAGGCAGGCACTGAAGCTTCATCCTAGTAAGTAAGCCAGTCAGTCAATGGAGCCCCAAAGTTGGAGCATGCATTAGGTAGTAGCTTATCTTAATTGATCTCCAATTGCTCTGCAAGTCCCGATCGATCCAACTTTGCTTATCCAGATGCGTGCGCCACCCCGCTGCGCTACCTAAAAAAAAGAAGAAAGCAAAAGCGCATGCAAAGGCAGCAGACATCCTCCTCCGACGAGACGTCAGGTCGTCAGCATCTGCCACGGCCTCGTGATCTATTGGCCGGAGCATAGCGCGCCGCACATGGGGGCCTCGACGGCCTCGACCTCCTACCCTACCCCCTAAGCCCCCACTAAGAGACGAACCACGTCGTTCTCTGTAATCCATCGCTTGATCTTTTACCTCTGCGTTTCTTTGCTTGCATGTGTAAGCAGAAAGCAATACTCCCACTTTGCAAGTGCAGTAGACTATTGCTAGCATCCAACCGCTGTTAATCCATACAGTTTGCTTACACAAGCGCATGCACTTTTGCAAGGGAATCTTGGGCCTATGTTTGTTATGAAAGTTGCATATATTCTGACTGACGTATATACACACTACGTGTCAAAGTGCATATTCGGAGGCACTTTGGTTAAGGCATTTTTTAAATTTGCCTCAATTATTCATTATAGGAGGCAATTTCATAAAATGCCTCCAAAGAAACGGGCTACGAAGGCTATTTTATAAAAATGCCTCGAAATTTTTAACACTAAACGCTTATTAGAAAAATTGACTCAAAAACTTTCAGTATCAAAGGCATAATGAAAAAAATGCCTCAAAAGCTTTAAGCATCAAAGGCATTATAAGAAAAGCCCCTATCTAAACTTGTAGGGCAAATTGTCCACACTGAGTTTCACAAAGGATTGCTACATATGCAAGTCCTGAGCCCGGCATGTCTGTTTGTTAGAAACGTTAAGAGACTGCATTCGAGACCTGCAAGGAATTGACGTTTGCTACTACTAATAGCGTGAAAAGAAATGATCTATTACACCCGACCAATAGATCATTTTTCAGGGAGTCACATTCCTCTGCATGGTCTTTAGTTACAGATTAGAAAAGATCTTAGTCTTTAGACAAGTCTTTACATGTACATAATTTTATTTGTTATGTGTTTCAATCTATTGCACCCAGCCAAAAGAAATGATCCTTGTTAGTACTGTAGCATCTATACTTATGGTGTCATATTTAACTGAACTGAACTAAACTGGTATGTTGCAATGTCATATAGGAGCCTGTTAACTACCTAGGGAAGGTGGCTATAAACATTGCAAATTCACAACCTGGAATCGTTGCCGATGGCTTCAATCACAAACTACTATAGAGAAGAGAAGGAAGAAGAAGAGAGTTTCCAATACAACCACGAGTGAAGCCACCAACATTGTCCCGAAGTGAATACTTGTTTAGAACAATACTTGTGAACTGAATGCTTTCCTTCGGTTGGATTGTATAAACTTGGTACTGCTAAATAGTGCAATCAAATAGTAGTATTAAATTAGAATGCATTTGTGCCTATTTAAAAGTGTGTGAAATATAAATAGCGCATAAAAATACGTCCATGCATGAAAGTGCCGTATATGAATGATTGTTGAGGCCTTTTTCAAATGAGCCTCAGTTTGAATTTTGAGGCAATTTTGCATTTTGCTTGCAAATTTATTTGGTGGCACTTTTTCAGAAGGGCCTTAGAATTAACTGAGGCAATATTATGATATGCGTGAAAATTAATTTGGCGGCATTGTTCAAAAGAGCCTCAAATTTAAATTCACGGCTTTCTTTAAATTGCCTTAAATCCTGATTTTGAAAGCATGTTTTAAAAGGTGCCTCAAAAGTTCTTTCCCTTCACCATTAGTTCTAACACTTTTTTATTAGCCTTAAAATATATTTTAAGGCACTTTCAGAAATTTTTGAGGCAATTTACAATCCCTTCGAATATACTCCGTGACGTATACTCGAGGCGTTGGCAAGAAAGTACTCCGTAGTAATTTTAAAGAAGAAGAAAAATGCTACAGTACTTCTGTCGGTGGTTACAGCTTAAGAGCACGATAGGAGTACTGTGTATCTGGCCTTAGATTCACAATTAAACATCCCAATGATTGGAGCTGACCGAGATATATACTTGTTCGAAAAGCCTCCTGGACACTACTCCATGAACATCACCAACTTAGTAAATTAGCACTAGACACCACCACATCTAATCAACCCGCTGCAATAATGCATTGGTGGAGCAGGGACACTGCTGCCTCAACAACAGTTGTTGGAACCGAAGCTAATTAAGCACACAAGAAGAGCAGCATGCATGTATCTATCTATCTACTGGAGTAGTCCAGTATCTAGGACCGAGCGACATTTGGAAGGACCCAGCTGAACTGTGGCAACTGGCCTGTAGTATATATACCAAACGAAACTGTGGCAACTGGTTCCTCCGCGACATGGCTAAGATGAAAGCTAGCTAGGCAGGGGATTATTAGACCCCACGGAGGATACCATATCGATCGGCGACGGCTTATCACCAACAACTGCCACCATCTTCTTGGCAAGTGCCTGGACGGCGCGTGTAGTAATGAATGGACGGAGAGGAGAGGATCATTGCTCCGGCCCAGTGGAGGAGTGTGTGGGGCCGTCGTTGTTTCTAGTAAAGTCGTTGCAGGGTTCCTTCCAGTGTGCACCTGCAGACCGGCATCTCACTTTCTGAGAGATGTGACAATATCTGAAACTGGAAGAAACAAAAGAAAAATAGTTCATTAGTACGTAGTAGCTGTGAAGAGGAAAACAGATAAGTAGTGTTCCCTACTCACTACTCAGCATGGCAAGCTGTGCAGACAAGACTTGCGCCCCAACGCACGATCTTGCAGATATTTAAAGAACAAGACAGATTAATCTTCAAGAAACAATTTACTGATTGTCGTGAGCCTCAAGGGGTGCAAAAAACACAGAGTAGTTCAGCCTGCATCTTGTTCCATGTGAGTTTTTCAGTTACGGAATCGCCTGGAATTTTTCAGTGCACGTAGGAGTCAAGATGACACAGTTGGCAGCTGTCTATCTCCATGATCCAGTCGACTATGTTCCTCCCAAATTATGCATAAATCATGTACTACTGCCGCTTTACGACAATAACCTGATATCACCATATATATTTTTTAGAAAATGTGATATCACCATATATACGTTCAGAATAAGCATGTCCAGCTTTGGAGCCAAAGAAAAATCTCGAGGATTGCAAAAGATAAATGGATAACATCCATTGGGCCATCAGGATGGAGACGTTTACAATGGTTTGCGGCGTCTTTATTTCCCCTTGGAGAGGACACATTGATCAGGACGGCGGACAATGACTGATAAATTTGGGTCCTGACACTAACCCTCTAGAACATGGGCTACCTTAGAGGCTTAGAGTTGCCATCAGTGATTGCACGCCTATTTAACGAATCTGTTACATTACCAGTTTCGCGAACATTTGTCATGCTATTATAGCCTGTCTGGTTCACTGCCAAATGTAACTTCTCCTGGTGTGCGCTTAGTACGCTGTCAAATTTGTGACATGCCCTACTGTCCTAGCAACAAAACTCACCTGGCAGGCTGGTACAATTTCCTGTTATTTATTTGACTAAATTGTGGTGGACACATGCATTGTTAAGCAAAATAAGTTTGTTGTGCCGGACTCTTCCACATTAGGTGGCAAAGTGTAGTAGCCCACCAGAAACCAATGGATGTAGAAAAGACAGGAAGGGTTGGTAATGTTTCTTAGGCAGTTAGCATCCAATGCATGTGCATATAGCTTAATATTTGAGAAATTATATGGTGCCTAACCTTGGAAACAGCTTCAATCTTGCAAACCAGATTAGTATCATATTTTCACAGCAAAAGTTAATATATATAGGAGGGCATGCAGGGATAAAGCAAAAGTGTTGGTTAACTATTACTTTAAATATTTGCATTTCCTTACCAATAATAGAAATAGGGTTGCATCAACTTCAATGATGGGAAACAGACATGAGACGTTTGTTTGACATCAACCTTTTTTTATTTATGAAATCACCTTCTGTCCAACAAGATGACAAGACTACAAAAATCCCCTTTGGTTTCTCCTACAACCGCGATGCACAATGTAATAAAGAAATCATTAGTGATAAACATGTAGCATATAATTGTACAATAATAATAAAAAAAGATCTCAGGAAAAACTATGATAAAATAAAACCTGCACAAAGAAGACAAAAGACACAACTTTTATGAACAATGCAACTAGAAACGCTTGTTATTGAAGAGTTTCATGCGCTAGCCAACGCAACCAAAAGAATGGTCTGATGGAAGTGGATCAAAAGTGCGTCATAATTTAATTTATCATGCGCTAGCCAAGGCAACCAAGAAACTGATCTTGGGTCTGATACCATGAAGAGCTTCATGCGCTAGCCAATGCAACCAAGAGACCGATCTGATGGAAAGGGTTAGGCAATCCACTTATACTTCAACAGTTATGATTTAGCTGCATATGTTCGAAAATAATGAACATCTATGATCTTTTTGAGAATTTTTCAAGATGCACAAGTACGAACAACGTAAACTCAAGCCCCCCACCCTTGCATGTACATGTGCTTTACATAGAACATAACTACATTTGCAGCAGCAAAGGAGCAAGTAGCAGAGTAAATGACAAGAAATCCTAGCATTTCATTTTTTGTTGCCATCATAACACAAAGCTGAAACATAACAACCATGCAGAACACTGAAAATGAATCAACTGACAGATACGTGTAGGGTGGAAACTTGATTCCCCAGAAAGGTCACTCGATCTATTCATTTTGATTTTTGTGGAATGATATTTCAAATCACCATGCTATAAAATGAAGTTATAGCCTCTGATACTTCATAATCACTACAAACTTGAACTCTTCAATTGGTTGCTGCACATATTTGTGAAATCCTAGCAGCAGCCTTTTTTTTTTTCCTTTTAGTTATTTTATGATTTATTTAGTACAGTGTGCAATATGTATGTGGTTACTGCACAGAGTTATAAAATAAATATTTCGGACACAGAAGAAATAATGCAACCCATTCTGCCAATTGTAAGCACTAAGCACCACATGAGCATCTAGAATTTCAATTGGATCAAGGTCAGCTACAGTAGTTGCATGACAACCATAGTTAAATCCAAAACAGAAAAGAGTCAGAAATTTGTAAGCACCTGAGAGAAGCAAGGAAAATTGTAAGCATGACAACCATAGTTAAATCCAAGACACTTATTACGGATCGGAGGAAGTATTGTAACCTGAGAAGGAGGGAGAAGGGATGCAGATAAAATAAATTTCCCCAAAATCAACAACCAGAGTCAAAAACTCTCTGGAATAAACTGTGACTAGGTCATCAGTGACAATTGATCCGCAACTTTCAGGAGCAGGACATCCAACAAATGAGCTATAAGAATAAAGCAAGAATATTCAAAATTGCAGTATCGGTTTTCTAGTTTTCCAATCCAAATCCAAATGACATTATTTGGTTTAAAGGGACTAAAGATATTAATGCTAATGTATTTTTCAGATGTTTTTAATATTTCTTGGATGGAACCACACTCCTTTATCCTTGCCGCTGGATCCAGCGTTGGACAGCTTGGCTTGAGGCACTCGAGATGATTTCAGTATCTCGTCAGAAGCTATAAACTCTCAGTTTCTCTCCAGCTTTTTTTTTGAAAAACAGAGGCCTCCCTCCGGTTTCATTAAAGGAAACCATCTAGTCTTACATAAATATTCAAAACTAAAACAACAAAGCTGAAGAGAAACACAACCACACAAGGCTGGAAACCCTCCAGGGTCACAATCCTCGAAACAAAAGATTGCCCAGCAAAAGTGCAACAGCCAGCAAAATTCATTTAACAGTAATTCACCAGCTCTCATTCTTCAAGAAGCAAAAAGGGGAATGAGAGGGTCCATCCACACGAACGGTAGAACACCTCAGTCATGACTTGCCAATTGCCACAACCGCCACGCCAAGAACACCATAAAAAAAGCTTCTGCACGACGGCTTTATGCAAACCAGCCTATGATCAACAATCAAACAGATGGTGAAAACTAATAGAGGGATCATTCGACCAAAAGCTACAGAAACAAGCCATTGCGAGTTTTCCACATTGTCCAAATGATAGCCACAATACCAACTAACACCTTATACCTCTCTTTTTTTTTTTTACATTGCAGAACCCATCTATCAAATAGGTCCTGAATTGAAAAAAGGAATATGAGAGAAACAAAAGTACATTAAACAAAGCTCCAAAGATAATGTGCTAGAGAACAAGAGAAGCAGAGATCGATGATCAATGATCTTCTTCCTTTAGAGGAACAGACAAAGATCATCTCCCTTCCTCCCTCACGACATTAACACAACTCTTGTTTAAAAGCTACCTCTACTTGCTAGCCAAAGAAACACCTAAAACCTCGAAAGGAAATAAGACACTCCACATAAACTAAAGTTAAGGTACTTGGGGCGCATTCAGTGCTCTGTAAAAAGAGCCAACTGAAAAACTATCCCTCACATCTGACAGTTATAACAACAATAAAAGTGAGAAGTAACAAATGAAGGAATTGAGCAGCTAGAGGATTCTAGCACTTCTACAATCCGTCACCTTCACCTTCCCAAAACCTGGCCAACCATCCAATCCAAATTAAACATCTACAGAAACTAAGAGAACACCACTTTAAAAGCATGATATGCTCATCAAGTCAACCACATATTGAGAAATCGAGCACTTTGTAACTCAGAAACCAACATAAAACGGGTATCATCTGCCTATTGCAGAATGACACAGCCTTAAAAGAATTAAAGGAAAAACAAGCCCCAACACTTGCCCAAATAGTGACAAACTGGTTTCTCTCCAGCTTTGATCTTGACAGTCCATTAGCCAAACATTTGACCCTTTATGCAGAGGATATGCATCCATCTATGAAACCATTCAAGGAACTAGAGTGTTCTCGAATATTTCCTGATTTCATATGAAATGGAAGTAATAGAAACCAGATTCCTGTTCAAAGAAGACCCCCCTGGGATCATCTTCACACATTCTGAGAGTCTGTTATAATCATTAAGCAACTGAGCCATTGCTGCTTTTAGAATTGCCATACCAGACAGAAGGTTACTGCAACAAGTTACAACTTCATTGTGCATGAGCTCTAGAGCATTTTTCCACTTCACTGCGAAGTTCTTTACAACTGGCTCAACATCAGCAATGTTTGGGGGCTCAGTGTAAGAAATTAGGTCTTCAGCTAAAAAAACAAAAGAGTCATTTTCCGTTTTTTTCCTGTGAGTAACAACAATCACATGCACTTGTGCTACAGTTTTCTTCAACTTACAAATGTGAATCTTCACAAATTTAATTAAGTCACCAAAATGCTCCATAAGCAATTCATCCTGTACGCCAACAATTAGAAAAAAAATAATAATATGAAAAGCTACCCATGGTGGAAAATTCAGTCAACTGATTTCCATTTAGGAAAAAGAGGCATTACAGATTAGCTAATTTATCTCCAGAAGGTAACTAACAGCATCCGTACCACATCCATTTAGCTAAGACGATGATTTTTTTTCTCGAACAAAATGATGACACATATTAACCAGAATGGTAGAAATGCCCAGAGCTTAACGAACAGGCAGTAACTCCCCAGTTATCAGGAATACATCAAAACCGAAAGATCATAAAGATACTGGGATTATTGCTATGCGAAAACTTTGCATGACCTTTTGATGGTAATATTAGATTTATTTTGCAGAATTTTATTTAGAAGTCTCATAAAAGCTAAAATCAGCCATTTGCTGATTGAAACTGAAACAGGTGATTAACGTCCGGTCTCCATCCAAAGTAATGGAGTCCCTAGAATCATGCCTGAACCAGATCCCACTGGAAACCAAGAACCTCTCATGTTGTTAATCCTGCACTGAAGTTGGACATAAAAAAGGTGCGACAGGATAGCCTTACCACAAACGATATCAGGTTACATTCCAGCTTCTCTTCAAAATATCTTTGCAGTTTTTTTGCTTCTTCGCCAGCTTCCTGAAATAAATAAATACAGTAAACCCCCAAAAGTTGAATGGAGCACAGATGAACAGTTCTACGCATCAAGGAAGAAAGAGAACCTTCAGGATAGAGATGGCCATGTCATAATTATTCAAAAGAAACAGGTGTTGCAGTTTGGGAGTTGCAAACTTTTCAGCAAATCTTACAAGTAGGTCGTCAACAGCTAAGCGCAACCGTTCCAAGCTCATATCAAGCTACATAAATCATATTAAAAATAATATCAAATAATCATGAAGACAAACCAGAGTATTAAGCCGAGCCACAAAAGCTATTGATAAAATTGACAATGGCAGTATGATATTGCTAAAGCTGGACATGCTGAGTGATGGCTTGCTTCCTTGTGCTTATCTATATGCAACAACAATCCATTAGAGATTTATGAAATATATATTTTGAATGGCACTATTAGTTAACCCATAATTTTATAGAAGAACAGAGAACAACCACATGAGAATTACCAAATGAACGACATGCAGGTTGAACAAGTGCAAATAGTTGAAAGCATACTATAAAAAATAATACAGTCGTTATCAAACATTTGATTGTTTAGAAACACAGCCGTTTTGCATTACAAAAAGGTAAGAAGCTAATGCTAGCAGAACCCAATACTAAAAGGTCAGCTGTTTATGTATTTAAACTAACCTGGCCATCTCCACATTCAGCATTAAGTTGAACTAGGGATGCTGTGAACTCCACATAGCACCTTACAATGTGGTGTGGACGAGTCCCATCCACAGATAACATTTTCACATCGCATCGGTACAAGCTTTGAAGATACATGTCAAACACTGTCTTGAAACGTGGCCAGAGATAGAGGAGAGCCTAAAGAAAAGAGGATAGGGGCGCAATTTATTTGATATGTACTCCTTCTGATCCTAAATTCTTGTCGTGGTTCTAATTCTTGAACTAGAGCCACGACAAGAATTTAGGATCGGAGGGAGTATGAAAAAGAGAGTACTAAATTAAGAACAGAGTTAGCAGGGCAATCAGAATAAACTGATGTCGCATTACAAACCTTATCCAAATATGTTTCTAGACAAGGAAGCTGCCTGTTGGACATAACCAACTGAAATGACAAAATAAGGGGCACCGATGTTATCTTATTTTGCAAACATTTACAAAGGTATGACACAGTAAATTAACAATAAAAGTCTATTTTATTAGAGAAGAACCAACCTGCAGCAGAAACACCACAGATACAGTTTTTAAGCAACGGACTTTGGAACACCTAAAATTCGTGGTATTATACCTATGACTTTCGTTTGTCATTGTTTCATACTTGAAAATGACTACTTCCTACTCTGGACAGAACAGATCTACATGAAAATATTAATGTTTGAAGGATAGCAGAACAATATACCTTGTTAAATACCTCAATCTTGAGATAATTGACTATCATCTATTCCTTCTCTTTATTACAATGGAGATCCTGATGCTATGTTATATATCAACCAAAGAAAAAGTTCAGATTCTTTTCATGGAATTGTCTAGATAGTACTTGAGTTCCTTTTTCCCTTGGCCATGAGATCTCCCTCCATTGGATCTCCGCCCTCGTCCTCTTGCTTTATATTAGCAAAACTATATGGACATAAATTTGAGTATTCTCAAGGTGAAAACACACTTCAGTGCTTATTAGAGCTATATATTTGTAAATGTTCATTAGGATGGGGAAGGAGGTATATGCTACCACTTTATGCAATATAATTTGAGTATATGATATATATGACGAATTAGTAAGCAAGAGGATCTAAATTGGTGTGATGATATGTTTCCAATTCAATTCACTGAACTTCCAGTACGCCCTCCGATCCTAAATTCTTGTCGTGGTTTTAGTTCAAAATTCAACTAAAACCACGACAAGAATTTAGGATCGGAGGGAATACAAAACAATTGACTATCGTGAACGACATATACTCCAGTTTTCTGCTATCTTTGGATTGAGCGGTGTTGGACGGGTTGTCTGGACTCCGGGTTTTGTGTTCAAAAAATCTTTATGCGAGGGCATTACTTGGTTCTCCCACCAATGTCATCTAACAGATTTGGTATCTCAAAGTTGGTAAGTGGAAAACAGATGTAAGTATACTGTTATCAAATCCGGGGGCATTCATTCTCAGGAAAACAAACCTGAACCAATAGTCAAATAGGAAAATATGGATGTATACGAGAGAGACATCATTAAAACGTGTTAACATGTGGCCTTTTTTTTCGAGAAAACGCAAAAGCTTTGCGTCTCGATGCATTGATAGAAAGAAAGTTATGTACAAGGCCACAGAGGGCCACACCCGAATTACAACACGACACGCCTAACTAGGGTCTGCTGGTAGTACCGCTCCAAGGCCCACAGCTCCCACCCTCACCCAGCACCTAGCGTCTGTCTTGATAAGGTCAAGGAGAGAGGCGAGGTTGGGGGTTGCATTGTCGAAGATGGCAGCGTTGCGATGCTTCCAAATCGACCATGCCGTAAGCATGACCAGAGACGCAGTGCCCTTCCGAGCGGAGGAGGGGGATGAGTGGAAAGACTCCTGCCACCAAGCTGCAAAAGAATCGCCGGCGGTAGGCGGCGTGCAGGTGGAGCGGATCCACGAGAGCACCTCATACCAGAGGACGCGTGAGAACGGGCATTCCACAAGGAGGTGGTTCATGGTCTCCAAAGTACTGGCCATCAGACGTCCATCTCCAAGAAAGGACATCAACGGCGTCCGAGAGGTGGATAGTGTGGATCTTTTGCCAAATCCGAACGTATTGCCAAAGAGCCAGAGGCCCAAGAGCCCCCTGGATGTCACGGATCCAACGCCTATCCGCGAGAGCCTCACAGACCGTGCGGGTCTTTCGGATGCATCTCGGGACGAGTTGGTGGAGGTCCGGAGCCAGCTCAGAGAGGGCCCGTCCATCAACTCACCTGTCCTCCCAGAATAGGGCGGTGGCACCGTTTCCGACAACCATCCTGGTAGAGGCAAAGAAGATGCCCTGCTCGGTGTGGGAGAACTGGAGATCCAAACCACGCCAAGGCCGAAGGGGATCAGTTCTCATGCGCCAAATCCAGCGGGTACGCAAACTGACAGCCAACTTGGCGAGGTCCGGAATACCCAGGCCATCGTAGCACAACGGGCAGCAACACTTGGCCCAACTGACATGGCAGTTCCCGCCCCTGGCTTCAGCCCGGCCCGACCACAAGAAACTCCGTAAGATCTTCTCAACCTTCTTCTGCACCTTCCGGTACAGACCTAACACCGTCAGCTGGTGTAGGGGCATGGCAGACAAGACCGACTTGATCAAAGTTAGGCGCCCAGCTTTCGACATCATTCCAGCCTTCCAAGTAGGGAGGCAGTCGGCGATCTTGTCAACCAACGGGTCAAAGGCCTCGGGAGAGGGCTTCCGGAGTACCAAGGGAATCCCAAGGTATTTAATCGGGAAGGGGGCAAGCTGGCAGCCCATCGTGGCTGCCGCTTCCACGGCATCAACATCGAAGCAACCGATCGAGGAAATCGAACACTTGGAGAAATTGGTTCGCGGGCCCAAAGCTTGCCCAAAGAGGGCAAGGATGCGGCGGACCGTCCTCAGCTCCGAGTGATCCGAGTGACAGAAAATGATCACGTCATCAGCATAAAGGGACACACCCGTGGACAGGTGGCGAGGCGCGAGCGGTCGGAGGATTCCAAACTCGGCAGCTTTGGAGAGGAGCCGGTTGAGCGTGTCAATCACCAACACGAACAACATGGGTGATAGAGGATTCCCCTGATGCAGTCCCCTCCGATGCCAAATCGGTGGCCCTGGCTCCCCATTCAACAGGATGCGGGTGCTCACAGTGGACAACAGAATGGCGATCCACTCGCGGAATCTAGACCCAAACCCTGCATGCCGCAGCATTGCAAAGAGGAGGGCCCGCGAAACCGAGTCAAAAGCCTGGGCAATGTCCAACTTCAACATGACCCAAGGCTCTCGAAGCCGACTGAGGTACCGGGCCGTCTGCTGAACCAACATGAAATTGTCGTGGATGCAACGCTTCTTAATGAAGGCACACTGATTATCGCCCACCAGAGTATCTAGCCTCGGTGCTAAACGAGATGCCAGTACCTTGGCCACCAACTTGGCAAAGAAATGTATCAGGCTAATCGGCCGATAATCCTTCAAAGTTGTGGCGTCCGGCTTCTTAGGGATCAGCACCAGCAACGCCTAGTTCAATCTCTGAAATCCGCACCCACACATCGAGTGCAGCTTATTGAAGGCGGCCATCACATCAGTCTTCACCGTAGTCCAGCAAGCCTGGAAAAACTCGGTGGTAAAGCCGTCAGGACCTGGTGCCTTGCCAGACGGCAGTTGTTTAACCACTTCCCACACCTCTTCCTCAGTGAAGGGGTCATCGAGGTCCGTCAAGTCAGCCCGGTGGGAATCCAAGAATTCATTTAACATGTGGCCTGCCTTATACTATTGGATGTAAGTGATTGGTTGATTCATTTATGATCATTTCATTCACCGCTTATCAGTTTTCTGCTCCAGTAAAGGGGAAATAGAAAATACCTTCCTACCTGGTGCTTCCTAGTTATGCAGATCATGAGCATCAGGCATACTGCATCATGACAGTTTGGAAGTGTAATATTCAAATGTTCATCAATTACAGCAAAAGGTCCTGAAAATTACAAGGAAGCTGTGAGGTTTTGTCACATCATCTGAATTCTGAAGCATATGCCTTATGATGCTCCAGTACTTACAGGAAGTGCTCCATAAAAGAAAGAAACACTAGAACCTTGGCACATGAATAAACTTCAGTATTTAGTTAATAAATTTTCTACAATGGAATGAACAGTGTTTGGGTCACAGTTTTATATTATATTTCTCAAATTTCAGCATTTTTTTGAATTTAAACTGTAAGAGATTCAATTGCATTCCAACAGTATATAGATATATTAATTTTCGTAAGGTGAGGCACAAAATGCGACCTTTGAGGGTCAAACCCTGATGGGCAGCCACCAAGCCGAGTTTCGGGCTCAATTTCAGCAATTTTGTATTGCATACTTTGTGCGGTTAACGGTATATGATGGAAGAAAAAAGAGAGAACCGAGCTCAGACTTCCTCCCATTCCCACGTCTCCCTTCCATGCTTAGACAGTCAGTAACGCCTGCAAAGGTGCAGTAATCTGACTCCTTCAGAACAGTAATTTGTCATTCAGGTCGTATATTTCCATGTATTCCTATCTGGTGGGTCCACTAGGATACGCCAGGGATACATATATTGGAAGTATCCCTTTTTTTATTTCCAAACAAAAAGGGTTATGCACTCAGTGAGGATGGTCGTGTTCTTTTTGTTTTTTAGGATCTCGCTGTTGGCGAATGGAGACAGGAGAGGGCCGTTTCCTCGCCGTTGGCGAGTGGAGTACTCATCTATGTGGCCGTGCCCTTTGAGTCATAAGCATATCTTTTGTTTCTTTCAGCATTCGAACTTTGCAATAAGATTGGCTGTGTGCATCGATTGATGCAGAGGCCGGGAAAATATCCACCTTTCGAAAAACAAGGTGCAGCATTTGAGAAAAATTAAAATAAAATGGGTTCGGCCATGGATACTTCTAGCGGAAACATCTCAAATTAAACCCTAAAATGACTACTCATTTATTCCCACCAGAGCCTGATGCAGGGGAAGATGACAATAACGCCAGGTTCAGCATCATACCACCGGCCACCGTGACTGATCCTCCGCGTCGTCATCACCAGTTATTGCAGCCTGCATCTCCAAACTTGGTTGGTTTTTACAGTTTCATGCTTATGAATGTCCTGCTCCTCAGTTCATGGAACTACTTGCAACAGCCTCACAAGTTTATGGACCTCCGCCTAAATTTAATCTTAAATTAACACTAGCTAACTTAGTTTAGAATAAGGTAATAAAGTCTTTCTAAAAAAGGTAATAAAGTGCTCAGTTTGCCGACACATCATCAGTGTGAATAAGAAAACTAGGGCAAGGCAGCACACGAAAGCGATCTCTCAACTCTCAAGGGCGCCACTGGAGGAGGTTTACATGGAAAGAGCAGGGTGTGGAGGATTAATTGGGGATGTGGGGGAGCCAAGAGAGGTTGAGATCTACAGACCAACTACTCTAGGGGATGCAGAACAGTGTTGTTCATATGCAAATTAAATAAATAATAGAAATATTTCTTCAATAAGTTTATACCTAATACAGTTATGAGATATCACAACCAAGGCTAGGAAAATACATGTACATTTGCATGTAGTTTAGTGAAATCAAAGGATATGTCTTCGTACATTTTCCTTTCAACTCTGGATATCCATCAGAGTTATGTTACCTTTTATGTGGAGGTATTTACAGGACATTAGATATTGGCATAAACGTGTAGCTACTGAAAAAGGGACGAAGAGACAAATAAGTAAAAATAAAACAAAAGAATGCACCTTCAAAAACTCGATAAAACAATGACTCTTCACCAAAGAATGCTTCGACAAAAAGATACCTGAAAAGTATGTTTAACAGGAAATTGTGAGTATGTTGCCGTACTCATTGTGGTACTTGCTTGTTGATTAGGTAAATGGATACTCACTCAGAGCTAGCAGTGTCCATCAGAAGCTTTTGTAGGCTCCTAAAAATAACTTCGTATGGGTATTTCAGAGAATTGGCTTCAGATATACGAGGTACCAAGCCAGGCTGATCAATATGCTGCAAAGTGAGGTAACATATTTACATGAAGCTGCTGCAAATATAAAACTAATGTAGAATCGTGCAAAATATTCAACTAAGTTTACAATAATTATTGATGTACCTTCAAAATGTTTGCTCTTTCACCTAAAGAAAACATGAAACGGTGACTTCTCAAATGCTCTCTCCCCCTTGTTATAAGGTCAACCATATTAGTGTCATATCCAATCAAATCACTGGATACACCAATATCTAGCTTCAACCCCTCCAGTGCTTCTACGTACACATGAAAATATGCACTCAACACCTATTTGGGAAAAGAGGACAAGGTAATTGCCATGCATCATCACCCCAGAAAAAAATAAAGTGGGTTAAACATAGGTTCTAATGACAGGTCACCATAGATTCAACAAAAGCAGATAACAAAACACACCTCCAACCTTCCAAAAATAGCAATGGTGATAATATTCGAATATCATATCATGAAATAGTGGTCATGCTTTTACTAATGGAGAATGAATGCTGATCTATTATGTCCAATGGGTAATGTTGGGACAGCTGCATGTACAGTACTGATTGCTCACCAACTTGTGTCCATGGTCTGTCGATAAGGGACCATACAAGCAGACATATCATCACCTCACTATGTGAATTCATGTGGCTATGCAGAAGGAACAATATATCCAGATCACATGTCAATGTGCTTCAGATGTATGAAAAAGGAGAGTTCGATTGACACCAAAGCAAAAGGGCTAAGGGACAGACTGGGGGCAAGCAAAGATGAGAGGGATGGATAAAGCCTGATGCCAGATGAAAGGAAGCATATTTCCTGCTGCTAGAGTTGAGACTAGATACAGTTCTGGCCATGCAAACCTCCATTCGAATACAGATATTTCATTAAAGTAAAATCCATTCATCGAAAGGTCCAGACAATCAAAAGCAAATGTAGCCTCAGCGTACTGAACAAATTTCCAGCAGGATCCTAACCACTGAGGTTGTCACATTTCATCAGCATCTAAATGGCCTATGTTCAACATGTCTGTTGACCCGAATACCTAATAACACAGGCATGACACCAGGGACACACCTCGAAACCTCCATTCAGACACCTCACTCAATCATGTACACATGAACAGAAAGTGAAAATAATTTCACACAGCTTTACCTTGTTCATCGTATCAACATATGCTGCACAGACACCATTGTAAGTCTCGAGTCCTTGCTCTTTAAGAAAGAGAACAAGATACCTGAGAAACGATGAAAGCAACAATCAGCTCCTGTAGCGATTAAACAGAATATGCTTACCCTTTTTTTGAATAAGCAGAAGTGCTACTCCCTCCGTCCCATATTAAGTGACTTTCTATTACATGTATCTGGACGCTTTTTAGACATAGATACATCCATATTTGGACAAATTTGAGTCACTTAATATGGGACGGAGGGAGTATATAGCTAAGCAAAACTAGTAACTGCCTATGTGTAATGCACATGCCAACTAAAATTTATTGGTGAGAGAAATTGTTCAAATGACCAGAGTAAATTTAAATTAGTGTGATTTACTTGTAATTGATTGAACCCTTCCAAATTAGTCACAACGTAAAACTAATGGGATTAATTTGTAATTGGGTTTCCAAAATTGATGGGTCAGGACGGCTGGGTGTACTAGTAACATTGATGGGTAATTAAAACATGCTGTAAATCATACATCATTGAAGAGATGTTGGATGTTGGATTTGGCAGGTTGGGTGGCTGAGATTTTTTGGATCCACCATGACTCATACTTTTAATAGTAGTATATATATAGATAAAGCAAATGGCGATTTCATGTTTCATTGTGTTATTCATTAGTGCAGCCCTGGGACTAAATGGAAAAACATTAACTGGCAATATACAGGGGGTTCATCAAAAAATATACACCAGAAAACATACCATTAATATAGTAGGTTTTCGAATTTTAAGTTTTCTGAGATGCACCTTAGGAATTGCTGTCTGTTGTGCTTTCTCCTTGTGTTTTAATTATTCCAATCTCAATGGTTTTCCTGAGTATCCACTTAGTTAGAGATATGGACCTCTACCCAGCATGAACCAACTCATAAGAAAACTCAAAATGCATAAAATGTCAGACCCGTATAGTTTAATGTAAAAGGTGGTATGAGAAAATAACAGAAAGAGAAGAGTATGTATAAGATTCTTCTAATGGCCAGGACACTGAATGAGTTCTAATACTGTAAAGATAATTATTGTCTAGAAAGGAATGGATATGTTATTCTATATGAAATTTTAATTTTCCAGCACATATACCTGTATTTCTGAAGCAAATTTTGTTGGAGTATCTGGATATTAGTTCCAGGCTTTCTCATGGCAGAGAATATCTCAATGATATAATCAGACACCTGATAAAGTAAATGCGAGAACAAAATAAGTGGGAAGCATTACTGTAGCAGTAAATATTGTTCACTAATTAAGGGCATCTCCAAGGGTGAGCCCCATTTGTCCTCCCCGTTTGTCCATTTGGGGGGTGTTTGGACAAATGGGTGTGTGGAAAATATGTTGTTGTCCAATGGGTAACCCCCCCATTTCTCTCTTCATGAGTCTTTGTCATGTGGGCCATGAAGACAACTGGACAAGGTTTGGAGAAGTTTTGCACAGATGAGGACACCCTATACTCTCCCCAAATTTGGAAACAAATGGGGGATGTGGACCACTTTTGGACAAATGGGGGTTCCCATTGGATTGCATTTTTATCTTTGGACCCCCAAATGGACAAATGGGGAAGATATGGGGGGTGCCCTTGGAGATGCCCTAACACAAGCAAAAATGAAGAACACACACAGGTTTCTGTCAGCTTGAGAACCAGCACCCGTAAAGCAATTTAGATTAGTGCATTCTGAGGTAACCTTTGATAGTGCCTTTTTCCGAAGCCTTTCCAATTCTTGCTTAATATCTTTCAGAGCCTTTGATGCATTAATCATCGGATCAACTTCAGAAAATCTCAACTTTTTGCTCAAAATGTTTAGACTTCTAATATAATCATCATTTACCTGCCAAAAGAAACTGGAATAGCAAATCATTTGAACTATATCATATTCATGGGTCCTTGTAAGTAGCATATATGCATTCAGGAAAACCCGTCCCTCTTGCCTTCAGGGCCTTTGTACATAACTCGTCTTCGTCTAAAATTGATCAGCAGAGCTCCTGCCTGCTTCGGCAAAAGCAATACCTTTCTCTTCAAAAAGGGCAAACCCCACAATTATAGAAAGCTTGTGTCTTAAAGAAGTTCAACAGAAATTTTAATGCAGAAAAGAAAAATTGGGACCACAAACTTAGAATACAACCACCAGATAAAACGCCAGGTAACACCGAACAGTTATGAAAGGCCACAAAAAAAACAGCCACAAAAACAGTTACGTGAACTCTTGCTAGTCCTCCAAAAGGCTACCAGTGTACCAGAGTTATGATTTTTAGTGAAAAAATATGTGCATATCGGAAGGCAGCTTGAATTCAGGGATGGACTCATCAGTAAGGCGAGGTGGATCAACACCTGCATCTTGAGGAATCTGCTTGTCCGCGAGGGGTGCAATGTTGTTGACATATTGGACTAGGATAGCAGCATCAGAAGATTGGATAGATTGCATTTGGAGGTACGGAGCGAAGTCAAACATGAAGGAATATGAGGAGAATTAGGAAAGAATAGGATTTGGATAGAGTTCAGAAATATTAGGAAAGAATGTATCAGGGGGTAGGGGAAGATATATGACGGAGCCAGTTGCATTAGGAAAGATCTAATGACTACAGTCATGTTATAGGAAATGTCAAGGCCTAAGCATCCAGTATATCACGATGATATGTATCATCTTTTGACCTGAAAAATAAGAAACAGTTATCTCCTCTGTTTACCATCTCTCAATCCCTCTAGTTCTCTTATCCCAGCATACATCTCTGGATTCACAACTGTCTGCATAGCTTGGAATTGATTGGTCATCTAAAACGGGATGAAATAGATGAGCAAACAGACAAACTTAATCTATATGAACTTCAGTAATTTGATGAGAAATGGAAAACAAGGTAGGATATATTGGATTTCCTAACTATTGCAGAAGATAGTGATGGGCTGGCGGCTGAACTGAGCATCTTTGAATACTTTTAGTCAATTTCACCTTGAACAATTATGCCAATCTATAACAAGAAACCATCATTACACAACACATTAAGATACAAAGCAACAGTACAGGAACTGTCCATACATGCACTGATGCACACATAGTTTTATCTGCCTGAACTGATATGAATGAACAAAAAGAAATTGATGTCACAGACTCACAGTCACTGAAAACTGTCAAGATTTGCACTGTGAAACAAAAGAACTCAAAAGCAACCTATCGTACTGGAGAACCCCAGAATAAAATAGCAGAGTTGTAGTTAGGTGTTTACCTCTCCATCAATGATAACCTTCAACAAACCAGGAGGAGCAACAATTTCTTCGACAAATTCTGCAAGCTTTGTCTCAACCAACTGCGCAATATAAGCTCTCGTGTGAGCTTATTGAACAATAAAAGGAAAGCCATATCAGTGTATCAAATGTACTATTACTGCTAATTAAACTTTTCTTATTCAATTTCTAATCACATGAAGCAATTAAAGTTCTGAGTAGCACTTGTTACTCTTTAGCTAACTTGTTGAAGTACAGAAACCTACAAGAGACTATTGCACTGTACATATCAGCAGCAGCCTAACAGGATTGTCTTACCTTACGATTCTTCAGTCTCAGACCCAAATCCAAGGATTTCTCCTGGAGACTCCTAAGTTCTGAGTTTATAGAACCAATGTGAACCTGACATGGCACAGCACGAAATTTCAGTGATATGGAGTGGGAGGCTGGAAACTGAGGACGTATCCTGCACTCCCGAGCTTCAAGTACTTTGTGTACTCCCAAATCCAAAAATACCACTTTGTTATGAAAGTTTCAAGAAGAATTGAAGACATAAACACAACATGTATTGATCATGTCACAAAGTTTCAAATCCAAAGTTGAACGCAGATAGATACATGTAGATTTGGCACATTAATTTTAGCACATTTAAACTTTACATGTATCTATTTGTAAATGGTAGCTAATTTAAACTTGTCTGTGAATTTGGCACGTTATCCTTTCAGCATTTGATTTTTTTTAATTTGTCGAGCTAAGATTGAGTTTGGATTTGAAATTTGATGGCATGATAGATACATGTAGAGTCAGTGTTGTGATTGTTTTCCATGATATTAGCAATTTTTAGATAGTCTAAAACACACAGGTGCACTGGAAGTACCTCAAGCGTCAAGCATGGGAGTACATGATACACCCTTGCTGTGAGCTATTATTGAGCATCTATTTGCAAACGGACTAGAGGAAACATCTCTTTGTTAAACAATGCCAATTTTTACAGTCCCTTAGTAGTTTAGACCAGCAATGTATTTCACAAAACTACTTGATTAACGTACAAATTATCATAAATTTACAGATTTGAAGAAAATTTTCATGAAACTAGAGAGTTAGAGATCAATTGTATCACATGACTACAGGTTTTAGGGTGCCCGCAATTCCCCAGCCTGTCTTACCCTCTCTCTATTTCAGGTCTACTTTGTTGATGCAAGGGGTTCCTCCCTTTCCAATCACCATTGCAAACTGATGCCTGCAGTGAGGACAAGGATGCCAACTCTCAATGGCAGTCCCAACCCTCCCGCTCCAACATTGTAATGGATGCGTCTCCCTCCCTCCCTCCCTCCCTCTCCCTCTTCTTCTCTCAATGAGTGATGGTGGTTGGCAACGGCACCCCATTTGTCCTGCACTGTTCGATCAAGTGCCCAATCAAAAGCCAGGTTAGCAAGATTCCCGACATCAAACCTTCTTCCACTCATAATTGCTTGTTCTAAGTTCAGTGGTCTCGTGGCGGTTGGCCGTCTGCTTCACCCCATCCACGTTGCGGAAGGGCACATAGTCTTTAGTCATGCTGACGGAGCCGTGGATCTGGAAGCAGCACAATGCTGCCAACTTCGACAACGTGCAGCCTGCTCACCGCCATCAAGGCCGAGGAGAGGCGTCCACCCTTTTTTGGGCTTTTTCTTCTTCGAGAAAACGCAAATCTTGTGTCTCGAGGCATATATAGATAGAGAAAGAGTTATTTACACACCCAGAAGGGCGGACACCCCAAAAGATACAACGCCACCCACTAGACCCCTAGGGCCGACAGAAGATCTTGCCAGGGTCCTTAGACCCGGTCGAGGGACTTGCGGCCCAGAACCAGGCGTCCTCCTTGATGGTGGCAAGAAGAGCCACCAAGTCCATGCGCGCACTGTCGAAGATGGCTGCGTTGCGCTGCTTCCAGAGCCACCAAGATGTGAGGGAGATCAGCATTGCGGTTTCCTTACGGGCTGCAACGGGGGTGGAGAAGGTTGCCTACCTTCACCAATATGGATTAGGCTGATCGGGCGGAAGTCCTGTAGGGTTGTGGCATCCAGCTTCTTGGGAAGCAGGAACATTAACGCCTAGCTGAGGGCATGAAATCCGTGCTGGTTGAGGGTGTGGAGCGCTTACCCTGTGACAAGCGCCGCACCACCTCCCAAACCTCCTCCTTGGAGAAGGGAGCATCCAGGTCGGCCAGCTCAGCCAAACGGGACCTGATGAAGTCAAGGTTCAATGAGAAGTCTCAATGGGAGGCCGTGCCCAAGAGGGAGTCAAAGTGGTCAAAGGTCACCTCTGCGATGGCCACGTGATCCAAGATCACTGCCCCATCAATCGAGACGAGAGACTACGGATAGCGTTCCTCTGACGACAAAAGGAAGCATGTTGATGGAAAAATGCCGTATTGGCATTTCCCTCAGCCACCAAAACCACCTTCGATCGCTGGCATGCCATCGTCCGCTCCAGCGAGGCAAGCCCAAGATAGGCATGCTTCAAGCATGAGCGAAGGGTACGCTCGGCAACTGACAGCAGGCGAGATTCCGTCACGACATCGAGCCGGAGGATAATCTCCTGCGAGACAAAGACCTGGGCTTGTACACAACTCTTCTTCTATAAATGCATCGAGGCGCAAGATTTGCGTTTTCTCGAGAAAAAAAGTTCAGTGACCTCTCTCTTAACTCTGGAGGCTTTGAAGGAGTGGCAACTAGATGGCCAAGGGTGCTTGGCAAAGGACCATGAGTCGGTGAACTTCTCACAAGACCACAAAACACAAAATGTGGGTAGGCGAGGGCGACCATGACTTCTCATACGAACTGACCTGTAGTTTCGTTATCAGTAGGAATACTACCTAAACTAGAATTCGAAGTACAGTAGCAATTAACAGCAGATCATTCATATGTTTTGCCTATTCATGCGTTTTCTAGTTCTTGCGATCCAAAGAGGCCTTAAAAAGTTTGAATACGCAATGACACCATGCGAGCCATATTCTCAAATTCTATATATCGACATTTATGAGATATCAACATTTCCCTTATATTTTGCATTTTCATTATCTCATAGAACAAGTTAAGCTACTGCATGTTTACTCCTGAGACTGCATGTAACAACATTTCAGCTATAACATGAAAGCTTAATAATTAAATAGAGATCATAAATATACCAACCATGCAACCAAGAATATACCTGAAATCCACTAAGAAGTGATCCCATTTCAGATAAAATAATGTCGCAGTCATGAATCTGATCACGCAAGAGAACTAGGCTATCATTGTCTTCAATATAATCCTGTCGGCATAAAGAAACATCCTGTTAAGATCCAGAGGGATACTTTCATTATTTATATTTGTACATAAAAGTTCAGAAACGAATTGATTGAAATAAGCAAAATATCACAACACAGTTATACTGAAGATCCAACAACATGCTGACATTAACGTACCAAACTATGCAAAAGATCTTTCTTGGTTATTTCATACCTACATTCTTAGGAATCAAGTATAAGTTAGCAGTCACATTGCAAGACCCAGACTCCAGACTAAGTCTCAGAATTAATGCCCTCTAAAGAGTAAAAACTGGAATCATGACATGTGCAAGCAATAGCGCAAATAAAAAATAGTATCCTAGTCCCTTAGGTCTGTTTCACAAAAATTCCTATGATTTCAGATTTGGGAATTTTCTTATGGTCCATGTCTATCTGGTAGAGCCTTGAATTGAGTTGTTGAGCAACATAACAGTCATATTCATAAGGGGATAAGAGGAATCTTGTTTACGATATGTTTTGTTTGGACAGAGAAGACACCATTCACAATGTCTTTAGTTCAAAATAATATCTGGGTGAATGAAGCTAAGCACAAACTCTATACTTAGCTTGTAGCAACCAAACAGAACAACAAAGGGGCACTAAAAAAATAAGTTTGATCATGCTCAAATAAAAACTGCTGGGATTTTATTTTATTTTGACCGAAAACTGTAGGAGACTCCGACAGTATATAAATATAGCTGGGATATTGTTATGAATAATATCTGTCCTGACTCTTGAGTTTGCTGACATAACCATTGAATATTTCAATTCCTTTTCTTTCAATGGAATATAACTGAAGGGAAATGTAGAATCTTACTAGTCTAAAGAAACAGTCGGCGACACCATAAAACAATCCAATACCCATCACTTTTGGAAGACACATGTGAGCTGCTACTCCAACTGTATTTTTATCAAATCGCTGGTGATGACATAGCTAAGCTTGCAGAAACACGTACTTGGATCAGATCCTGCTCAATATGGCCTAGGTTGCCTTCCACCATGGTTGCCATGTCTCGCTGTTTTTCACCGTTGGCTAGAATACTTACTAGAACCTGGAGAATAACACAGAGAAGCATATGTTCACATATGTGGAAAGAAAACTGGTGCTTCTAAGTTCTAAGAACCGGAACGATTTATGTTGAGGTGGAAACTAATTAATGGTGCATGATCTAGATCTTTATTTACTTTCAGAAATTGACCTCCTTTTTGGAAAGGAATGTCAAACATCTTTCAGAATGGTTCAGGAATTGGATAACAGCCATTTGGTAGTCCAAAATGTAGCATCCATGTCGAAACCATCAATAATAAATAAAGGCCATGTAATCAGTACTTCAGCAAGTCAAATGCTTGGAAATAACTAAGTCGTCAAAGTTCATATATGATGGTAAGAACAGTTAACTCGGACAGTCGTTATATGGAAATGGAAAGTGAATATCAATGGATTTAGACAAAGTTTTCAAAGTTCATATCTGATGGTAAGAACTGTTAACTCAGACAGCTGTTATATGGAAATGGAGTGAATATCAATGGAGTCAGACTCACATCGTAGTTCTTGTGCTCCTCAAGCTCCTTGTCCAACCCATCCAATGAAAAATCCTCGCTGTCAGGATATTCCAGTGAATAACCATCAATTAGGAACCCATCCACTGCAGAAAGTAATATTCTTACGCACGAACGAATAATCTAACATTTTCACTACAGAAAATCTGTTGTTGTCACATTATTGCATACAAGCTAATGAGGCGAGGAAGAATTGTAGTGGTATAAAGTGCATATTTAAGCAATGCTACTAGGATTGTAGTACCTTAAGGCATCTTCGTCAAAGAAAAACCCACCAAACAGTTCTTCATATCGCTGTTCCTGGACCCCTGACATGTGGCTGTTGCAAATTCCTACAACAATCACTCTTCCTTATAGTTTATGCAAACAGATGGTGGGAAAAAAAAAACTACTGCGACTTCCATTATTGGGGGGGGGGGGGGGGGGTTGCATTTCTCATCTCATAATTTTTTTAAAAAAAACAGGAAGTAAACTTAGAGAACGCGACCGTTCAAAACAGTTGAGAGACAATTGTTTTATGAAAATAAACTGCTGACTGCCTACTGGTCGAACTAGTTCACGCTTGACAGTAATATTGGAATGGAATGTGAAAACAAGACCAGAGCAATGAAACAGCGATAGAATGGGGGTAAACTGAGACCGATCTGGTTACAACGTTCACAACAAGGGAAAGAAAGACCAGAGCAAAACGAACAACAATCCAAAGCGAGCTAGGGCTTCCTCACCAACAAAAAGCAATCGCGTCCGGATGGATCGCCACTTCCACTCCACGCCAGTCCAGCAGAGGTTGAGGAGGAGAAGGACGCCTACGCGGAAGAGTTCCGTTGGCTTCGGTGGTGGGAGAGAATTAGGGAGCGGCTCGGGCGAAGGAGTCACGGCGGCGAGAGGCTTGAAGGCGCGCGGACGAACAGGGGGAGGAGCCCGCGATGCGCCCACGCGTGAGGTCGAGGACCTCGCCCTGCTGAGCCACCGCGCGTCAGCCCCGCCCCGAGTTCCTCGCCCCGCCGCGGAATCCGTTCCACCAGGCCTCCTCTCCTCCTACGGCATAATGGGCCGCCTCCACCCCTTAGTCTTCCACTGGCCCACTCACGACCTCTTTCCTGCAACCTGCTGGGCCTCGGCCTGGCCTAGACAAACACGCGCGCGCAGAGCAGAGCAGAGGCAGAAAGCGAGAGTGGCGCGACCCGAGGAGGCGCCTGGCCAACCGACCCGACTCCCGAGGGCTCCAACTCTAGCGCCGCCGGCTCCGCCCTGCCGCCAGCGTCCCTTGCGGCGGAACCTGTGAGCGGCGCGAGCGTGTCCAGACAGGCAGCAGTGCTGATTCGGCCACCCGTCATCGCTTACAAAACCCCAATCCGGCTTCGGCCGTGCCGTGAGTTCTCTAATCCAATCTCCCGTTTCTAGTTTATAGGCTATAGCTCGTCAATGGTGGAAAAGTCGGTTAGTGATTATACTTTCTGTTTGCCGTTTACTGTGATGTAGGTGTTGGAGACTTAGAGGTATCTGTAGAAAATGAAAAAAAACATGGATTTGAAATCGTTGTGGGCTAGGGCTTCAAAAGCACGGAAGCTAGCTTCTACCTCAACACCAAAATCCACACCGGTTGATGCCGAAAGCCAACCTCGCAATAACAGCAATGCTCTTTCCAATGATGGGCTGCAGGTGGTACCAGTGCATGCACAAATACACCCAATCACAGAGGATGATGAATCCGGTGACCAAGATGTTGAGTCCCTTGCTTCAAACATTATACAATACCAGTCTGAGGCTGTATCTGAGAAATCCTGTTTGATCCATGCACTGAAGTGCTTGAGATTTCTTTTGAAACAAGGGTTGGCTGTTCATGGACATTATGAAAGTGAGGGATTTAATGAAGGGAATTTTGTTGAGCTTTGCAAGTGGATGGCAGAAACTGATGCAAGAGTTAAAGGGGTGGTTTTAAAAAATACTCAAAGAAACTATAAATTGATCGATCAGAACAAACAGGAACAACTCGCCAACTCCTGTGCCAAAGAAACCTCAAGGCTTATCATTGAAGATCTCGGTGATGATTATTTTGCAACACTTGTTTATGAATCTACTGATCTGTGCCAACAAGAAGAATTGTCTCTCTGCTTGCGATATGTTGATAAAAAAGGAATTGTAGTGGAAAGGTTTCTTGGTATTGTTGAAGTTGAAGACGCCACCTCTTTGACAGTTCAAACAACAATTGAGAACCTACTTATGGAACACTCTTTGAGCTTTTCTATGATCCGTGGGCTGGGGTATGATGGAACTAGTAACATGAAGGGTTATGATAATGGTTTGAAGAAACTAATTATGGATGAATCCCCATCTGCTTATTATGTCCATTGCTTTGCCCGTCAACTTCAGTTAACACTCGTTGCTGTTGCTAAGGAGAATACTCATGGTGGTTGGCTGTTTTATCATGTTGAATATTTGTTGAATGTTCTTCGTATATGTCGTGAAAAGATACGAATGCTTACAGTACCTCAAGCTAAGTATATCATTGAAGCATTGGTATTGGATAAAGTTGAAACTGAAGAGTGCTCGAATCAACAGATAAGCTTGGGAAGTCCTTCTGATACTCGTTGCGGTTCTTGCTATAGAACTGTGATGCACATTATCTCTCTGTATCCTTCAATTGGACAAATTCTCACAATCATTGGAGAAGAACATGATGGCATAGAAGCTGCAAGATGTCAAACCATGATGACATCATTCGAGTCCTTTAGGTTTGTTTTTATGGCACACTTGTTGCAAACTATATTGGAGTATACAGATGACTTGTGCACTGCTTTGCAAAAGAGGGATCAAGATATTGTTCATGCTATTGATCTTGTTTATGTGACAAAGGAATGGTTTCAGTTACTGCGGGAAGATGATGGATGGGAAGGTTTTCTTCAAAAGGTCACTTCTTTTTGTGTGAAACATGAGATCGAAGTTGTTGACATGGATGTTTTGTATGAGCCGATTGGCAGATCTTCAAGGCTCTACAGGACTGCTAAAAATCTCCATTATTACCATGTTGATATGTTTTTGGATGTGATTGATAGGCAACTTCAAGAACTTGATCACATGTTTGATGAGGTAAACACAGAGTTACTTCTCTGTGTGGCATCATTCAATCCTGCTGACTCATTTGCTGCTTATGATGAGGACAGGTTGGTTAAGCTTGCTCACTTTTATCCCAAGGATTTCTCAAAGGCAGAATTGTTGCATCTTCCCTATCAACTTACAACCTTTGTCGCTGATATGCGTAGTAACAAAAGGTTTAGAGAAGTGAAAAATCTTGTCGAGGTTTCTGTTAAGCTTGTTGAAACAAAGAAGGACCAGGTTTATCAACTTGTTTACAAGCTGCTCAAATTGGTGCTGCTCCTGCCTGTTGCAACTGCAACTGTTGAGAGAAACATGTCTTCGGTCAAATATGTGGAGTATAAGGCAAGCAACAAAATGTCGGGGCAATGCATGAATGACTGCTTGGTTACATTTCTTGAGGGAGACTTCTTTTTGCAAGTTCAGGATGATGCCATCATATCTCGCTTCCAAGCTACTCCTTCCGTTCCATAAATCCCTCCGTTCCATAAAGATCGGCACAGATTTGAATTAGCTTTAGTTCAAATTCATGCCAATCTTTATGGAACGGAGGGAGTATGAATGACTGTAAAGATGTGTAATAACTTTTATCTACTATTTGCAATATCTCGATGTAATTTGAACAAACACCTTCATGCTTTAATGTAATTTGAACAAACACCTTCATGCTTTAATGTAATTTGAACAAACACCTCTTTTTTTTTCTGAAGCTTAAGTTCTGCAACGCAAAGCATGTAAAATGATATCTTCGCAGGTTGAAAACTACAGTAATTTTTGTAATAAGATGTGGCACACCGTTTCTGCTCCATGTCCTTGGCAAAGCGCCTCAGCTAGCGACTTCAGCATCTGCAATGTATAGTGCAAGGAAAGCTATTACCAGCGTGGATTTTTCTTGTGTGTTTTTGTAAGCATAATAAGCAGGGGATTTGTTTTCCACCTAGCCACTTGGTTGCACATGTTGAGGTGCACAGACGACATGTTTTACTACATCATATGAGAACTTCAACAGAGTGCCAGGGACAGCAAGATATTCAAACAAATCCAAACATTCAGATGTGAAAATGCAACAAACTCGGAAGTGATATGATCATACATTAGCTGCATTGTGGTAGAGCAAAACTCATCAAGTACAAGCTGTGCAACCAAGCCTCATGTTCAACACTCACTTTCGAAATTACTTGATTTGCATCTGGCAATAGGGCAGGTAGGTTCAGTAAATCGTCTAACAGAACCCTGCACATGCAGGCCAAAGCAGCTAACAGCTTCCTATGTTTGCTGAATGCTGCACATTAACTGCCTGGCCATCCAACAAAAGTGGGCAAGATGTGCAATCAGCTCTCATGAACTTGGACTCGGTGATGCCTGCCTCAGCTTGGCTTGTAGGAGCATGCCCATTTCGTCTGCTATGTTTTTCTTCTTCGTCGCCATCTGCACAGGAAGTAAAGAAAGTTCAACTGCTAAGAGAGGGCGTTGCACTGAATTCAGGATAAAGATGCGGCTTGCAGGTTGAGAAAGTTGACTGTAAGCCACATGAATTTTGAGTATAAGCCACATGAATTGGCCCAATTGATTGAACTATTGAACACACATCCATGAGTGGAATATTTAGCTATAGTTCAGTACAGGAAGATGCAAGTCACAGCTTACATCTTCCAAATGTAATTGCAGTGACTAGTTAGTACTAATGTATAACCAAACTGCAAATACTAGATTTATGTGGCTTGGCTATCATTCTATAAGACAATCCTGGTGACAGTGGATTATGTTTATTGACTTCCTTTAAGACTCTGTTTTTTATTCTGTAAAACTCAAGACTGTTATTAGCCGACATCAATAATGCAATGCAACCTACTTAAGTTCGTATAAAAAAACCAGGAAACGAAACATTATCACAGAAAGAAAAGAGGAGAGGTTGCTAAAAGAAGTTAGGTGTAGTACGAATTATAAATTTTTCCAGCAATTTGAACTAGTTCCCTTACTAGCCCCAAAGTTTTATGCTACTTTCCACCAGGCTATAGCACAACTCATTATGATTGACCAAGACACGTATAGCTAATATTACTAATAAAAAAAATTCATACTCATAACATGCATAACGGGCTAAAAAGCATCGGTAATTCTTCTTCTAACCAAGTGCATTATATGCTAAAAATGGTGTCCAATAGAGAAAGCTCTTTGCATTACCAGTTTCTACAACTTGAATTAGAAGAGCCCAAGACCTTGATTTTATGTCTACGATACTCATACTCCACAGATAAAGCTCTATCTATTACTATTATTTTATAAACACTGTTCATGATGATATAGTTAGCAGTTGCATTAACACTAATGATTTGTGCTAAGCACTGAATTCCATCTTGCCATCAACTTGGATAGTGACATGATGGCTTAAGGCTATCTGTTGGCGAGAAAGAATCGGTTTATAGATAAATAAGCCCTATCAGTATGTAAATACTAGTACAAGTCATTACTTCCTGTGCATATAAGATAAGTTGGACCAAACAAAAGAGTCTGCATGTTACAGGCTTTAGAGCACACATGGATAGATGAAAGAGAACCTTTCCTCTTAATTTTCGTCATAAGGCCATTTTAGTCTCACACAAACTTCCGGTTACTCAAGTTCAAAATGGCCTTACAAATGTCATATTCTGACTTGTGAGTATTTTTATTCAGTTAGAACTCCAACAAACTTGAAAGCAAAAATATTTGTCCTATAGGTGGGCAAAAATGGAGCATATCAAAGAGCACTGCAGTCTGGCAATAAGTTGACAAAGTAATTACCTCAAGTAATTCATCGAAATTGGACTTCAGCAAATTAATTTTCCTTTCACAGTATTCTTTTCCTTGAGCCATAGTTTTCTGCACAGCACAAATAAAATCTCACACACGAATGCAACAAAGTATGCAAAAGAACAGCACAGCACAAAGGTGCATCATTTGAGCATACAGTTTACTTATGGTACCTTGTTCACTAGGTTGTAAAAGAGTCACCTGAATTAAGAACCAGGAAAAATGCATTTTTCATGCGCAATAAAGCATGTTTTTAACTATGTCTCATCAACCAGGCACCCAATAGGGCCACAAATCACTGGCAGGTAGAGTTGGAGTTGGGAGACCTTCATGATTAGCTTCTCCTTCAGCAAAAAAAAAGGCTGCACGAGACATGAAACTACACAGGCCAGCCCTCTTTTGGATAATTTTCATGTCATGGTGGTAGTTTCATCTTTCATGGCAACTTGAAGCCATGTTGCCGATTGTGTTCATATCATCACATTGACAGAATCGGTGAAATAGTGAACAAACTAGCAATACTGTAAACTACTACGAAACCAATCATGTGTGGCAATTGCGACTAGCAAGATACCTCGATGAAGTAGCCGGTACCGACGTCGACGAGGACCTTCTCAGCGTCGTCGAGCGTCCCGGGCACGTAGAGGGACGCCGTGAGCGGCACAAGCAGCTTCTTCCCTGCACACGCCGAGCCGCAAAAGAAAAAGATTAACCAAAACCCCGCGGAAAAGAAGAGGAAGGATGGAACGTGCGAGAAGATGTTCGGTTGGGTGAGCCGTGCCGTGGGGGCGGAGCGAGAGTTCGTGGAGGGAGGCGGTGGCGTTCTCGAGGCGGGTGGTGGCGGTGCGGATCTTGGTGAGGCTGTCCTGGAGGAGATTGACCTCCAGATCCGTCTGCTCCTTGAGCGCCTTCAGCTGCTCCACGCTCAGCTTATCGACTTCGATCCGCGCGGGGCTTGCCATGGCTCGCCGCGGCTGAGGAAGGTGGGAAGGGGAGAGAGAGAGGAGAGGCGGCGGCGGTGGACTGGTGGGCAGGGAGAGAGGAAGGCGAAGAAAATAGGCGAGAGCGATCGATAGGCAAAATCAGCAGCATGAGAATGTAAAATTCAACAAATAATATCGTATTGAAATTTGGTAAATTCAGCCCCTATAGCTCAGTGGTAGAGCGTCAGTCTTGTAAACTGAAGGTCTGTAGTTCGATCCTGCATGGGGGCACTATATAGTGGAGATTTTATGAGCACTCTCCTTTCTGTTTTGTTCAAACATTTCACGTTTAATTAATTTTATGCAGTCACACAGCCATACTCCCGCATCAGTAAAAAAATTCGTATAAATCATTGTGCCTACCTAGAGGAGATTTTTCTTTTTTTTGCTTTAGAGTATCCATAAATATTTAAGATCAACTTTGGCTCCTAAACTCTCGACATGAGCTAAAGTCAATGATAAGAGCACTCATACAATTTCTTTCTAGAGAAAAGGAGCATTGTAGTCATTAATTCATAAAATGAGGTGTGACTTAGGCTGACTCTATACCAAGTGTGATAATGTCAGAGATAACTAGGTCGATTCTTAGCTAACTTTATATTAATAGTCTAACTTTGATAAAAAAAAACTAAAATGTTATGTGTGAATTGTATTGACGGTGTGTCAATTTATAGTGTGCGCTCATTTCACTCCACCAACTCCGAATATCTTAATTCGGGACCCTAGATATCTGGTTTGGCTCATCTTAGTCCAAATGATACAATTTAGCGACCACATTGTACGATTTGTACATGTGGCAAGCTGAGGTGCAAAGAGGGGAGGGTTAAGAGGGGGTCTTTTTATTTTGCAGAAAATTTCTCTGGTGCAATTTTCCTTCACGCTAGGAGGATGAGAAGCCATTCTTGCCCTATATGTATGCAAAAGAAAGAAAAAAACCGATTCTGAAGACCTGGTCTCCCAAACAGCTACGCAATTAGTTTCTGTTTTTGGCAGCATAATCCTCTTTATTCATTAACGATCAGAGTTACATCTTTAAATAAGAGAGGTACGATGCAGTGAGGAGGGAGTGAAACTAGGTCTGGGAGAAAGTAGCTTTTGCCAAAACCGCTAACTGATCGGAGTTACATCTTTAAGTAGCTATGCAATTAGTTAAAGGAATGGAGAAGCCAAAGCAAAGAAACAAACAAGAACTGTGGGGCAAGTGCATTGAATCGGTTACTTCGATTAAAACTTCCATTCCGACTAGCGAAAACTTAAAATCATGTAAAAGACTAAGCCCAACTCATGAAACACGACAAGCGGGAGTGGCAGGCCAAGTTAGTGACGAAATAAATGTGTATTGTTGTCTGTTCTTCTCAAGCCTTAAGTGGGTCAAACACACAAACCCTTATAAAATGGTGTAAATCCTACGTGGCGACGACCAAATCAACATTTCGCAAGCAAAAGTCAAGACGTCTACGTGGCACGGTCAATCCTACGTGACAAAAGAAGACTAGTCAACGAGTCAAGCCTCTCATGCCATGGTTAAAGAGTCAAATGAGCTTGAGTGGGGGGCAAGAAAGATGAGAGGAGGGGGCCCTTAGTCCATGGTGGACCATGGACCAAGCCCTACTTTTCTCACATGGAGAACACAAAAGTTATGAACCAAAGGAGCTACTTTTATCATTTTGCCCCCACTTTTCTCTCTCCCTCAAGGGTAGCCATGGTCTTTTGTCATGGACCCCGAGGCTATAAATACCTCCCCATGGGGGCATGTATCATTCACTCTCTCACTTGAATAAACTCAAGGGGAGAGGGCTAGAGTGCTTCCTCTAAGGTTCGCTCTCGCGCGCCGCTCAAGACTGAAAGTCGATCAACGGGCTCGAAGGAGAAGGGGTTAGGTTAGAGTTCCGAGGGTATCCTAACCTCGATACTTGGAAAGACGCGTTCGGTCCAAGTACGAGGCGGCCCCGACGAACCTCTCGCCGAAAGGTGTCTTGGGAAGATCCGCTCGGCCCAAGCCCTAGGCTAACAACCCCCTCGAAGCCTTTCCTAACATAGAATTAAGTCGCACCCGCAGGGTCGACCGAACCTATTCAAAAAATATCGACGTGTCAACTTGTCCAAGTGTACGGCAACTTTCGCTATAAGGCCGGCGTACACGCCCTACCTTTATTCCCGTGCTTGTGCCCATCGAGCATTGGCACCCCTTACTCTAATTGTTGTCGAGAACAACAACAACAGTGGCGCCGACCGTGGGGAACCCTCGCCGCAATTGAAGATCTAGTGGCCCCGACGAAGCCTACTTCATCGGGTCGCCAACTTGCCGCAAAGTCTACACGGTTGCAAACGAAGAAAGCAAGTGCCTCGGGGGCTCCCGAGGAAGAAGGAAACATCACCAATCCAGACGTCGCCGCAAGCATGGTCGCCCCGACGGAAGTCGCGGTCGCCCCTCCGCTACCGGCCGTCCCGGAAGGAACCGAGGTGCTCGAAACCGTCGTAGGCGGTCCCTCGACACTCACCAACGTAGTGGCAAGGATCGGCAAGCTGCCTACGGTTGCCGCCCCCGCAGGGGATACGGAACTTGGCATACCTCGCTCGATGGGCTTCGCGCCACCTTCCCAACACCCGATGGTAAGCCTGCCCTCGGAAACTACAAGAGGAAACAATGTGGCGTCGGGAGGATCCGCGCCAGAAAACCAAGGAGTCCCGGCCTACGACCCCTTCAACCCGGGATTACCTCCACTGGCGCTCGCCGCGATCGCCCAAGGAGCTCCTTGGTATCATCCTTATTGGGGGCTTTCGCCGCAAGGTGCTCTCCAAATCGCATACCCTCAACATCAATCTCGCTTTGCGAATGCCCCGCAAGCGCCCCTTGCTCCCCCCGCCGGGGTCGAACAAGATGGCCACCAGGTACCACCTCAAGCTGCGCCTCGCGGGGAACGAGACCCTAGAGTGCATGGAAACGAGCAAGTGGCGGAATCCGGAGCCCGTGCCGGCGGCGAAAGGAATTTCCGTCGATGCTCCCACCCTCCAAGAAAACGCCGAGATCATTCTCCAAGCAACCCCTCTAGCGACGAAAGCGATGAGGGAGGACCTCACCATCGAAGGAACCAGAAGAATCGGCCGACTTGCAACCCGCTCACTCGGGAGATCCAAGACGCGCCTTTTCCGCCAAGGTTTAAGCCACCCGCGATACGGCCATACGACGGGGAGTCAAATCCTCTTCAATTCTTGGATGACTACTCCACCGCCATACGGGCCGCCGGGAGAGGTCCCGTCGAGATGTGCAACCTCTTTCCGCTCGCGCTCACCGGAATGGTGCAAACTTGGTTTTACAACCTGCGGAAGAACTCCGTGCACTCATGGGAACGCCTCCAAGAGGTCTTCATCGCCAACTTTCAAGGAAACTTTAAAGAGCCCGTGCAGGCTCACGAGCTGTACGCCGTGAAACAAAAGCCGGGGGAATCCCTCCGAAACTTCTTCCATCGCTTTGCGAAGGTGCGAAGCCAAATCGCCAACCCGCCGTCGACCACCGTGATCGACGCATGCATGCAAGGTCTTCTCCAAGGAGAAGTGAATCGGGCCCTAAGTCGTAACCCACCGAAAACGACCGAAGAGCTTTATAGATTGCAAGAATACGCCCGAGGTGAAGACGGGGACATCGCCAAGAAGGACGCGCCACGGGCCGCTCCCGAAGGAACTCCCTCGTCCGACAAACCCCCTGCGCCCGCTTCGTTTTCCAAGAAGAAGAGGAGGTGGGGGGAAAAGGGCGCCGGTGACCAAGCCCGGAAAATCTTCGCCGCTGAAGGACAAGCACCACCCCAAAAGACTTGGCACCCAAGAAGCCACCTCGTCCGACCGAGGGAGGAGCTGGAAGGTGCCTCATCCAGAACTCGGCAAGCCATAGCACCGAAGAGTGCAACACACTCATCGCGGTCCGTGAAGAGTTCCAGGCGCGAATGCAAGCCCGGCGCAAGGATGAGAAGACAGCCGAGGCTCCGTGCCCCGCTAGCGTCCTTGTCGCTGACCCAGCACCCAAGGAAGACAACCTCCCGTTCCAGAAACCCTCACATCATGTCGGAGTGATACTCGGGGGCTCCACAACGGGACGAGGATCAAAGCGACAACGCAAGGAGTACGCTCGCGAAGTCAATGTCATGGGAACCTTCACCCTGACACCACCACCTAAGTGGGCAAGCGTGCCAATTGCCTTCACCGAAGAAAACGCTAAGGGGATATGCTTCCCACATGACGACGCCCTCTTTGTGACGGCGATCGTCGCCAATTGTGAGCTCAAGAAGATTCTTGTGGACGGCGGAAGCTCTGCCGACATCCTATATCTGAGCACATTAAAGAAGCTGATGGAGCCACAGAGGGGATACAAGAACGGCTCGCTTCAGCCATCCCTTTATCCCCTCACCGGTTTCGTACCGAGGAAGTCCATTCAGCCGCTCGGACAAATTGAGCTCCTCACGACCTTCGGACACGCCACAAATCATCGAACCGAGCTCGTACGCTTCGACGTGGTGGATATGGAGGCCTCTTTCAACGCCATCCTCGGGAGGACGATGCTAAACCGTCTTTGTGCCGCCATCCACCACAATTTGTTGTGCATGAAGATCCCAAGCCCGAAGGGCGCGATAACGGTCCGCGGCGAGCAATCTTTCGACAGGAAGACACTTTACCGTCATGAGACCAAGTGCGCCGAAAAGGGAGAATCATCCAAGAGTATTAACTTGCTTTCGAGCACGCGAGCATCCGAAACCAATACTCAGGAGCGCTACATCCCCAAGCCTCTCCCCGAGGGAGAGCTCAAGGAAGTACGCATCTCCCAAGATGACGCCACGCGCACGGTGAAGATTGGAGCCGACCTCCCGAGTAAACTCGAGGAGGAACTTGTTGGCCTGCTTCGGAAGAATTCTGACCTCTTCGCTTGGTCACCTTCCGACATGGGAGGAGTCCCGTGTGACGTCATGGAACATCGCCTCGCCGTGAGACCTGACAAAGCTCCCGTGAAGCAGAAGCTTCGGAAACTCTCCACCGAGCGAAGCGAAGTCATCAAACAAGAAATCGCTAAACTCTCCACCGCCGGGCTTATCCGAAAAGTTTGGCATCCCGAGTGGTTAGCCAATCCTGTCTTGGTGAAAAAGGCCAACGGCAAGTGCCGAATGTGTGTCGACTTTACCGACCTGAACAAGGCATGCCCCAAGGACGACTACCCGCTCCCTCGGATCGACCAACTGGTCGACTCCACGGTGGAATGCGAGAGGTTGAGCTTCTTGGATGCCTATTCAAGATATCACCAAGTCCACATGGGCAAGGAAGACAAGGAAAGACCAGCTTCATCACTCCCATCGGCACCTTCTGCTATCGCAGAATGCCTTTTGGATTGAGGAACGCCGGCGCAACCTTCCAACGCCTTGTCAGCCTCATCCTCAAAGAACAATTGGGGAGAAACGCCGAAGTATACGTGGATGACGCCGTCATCAAAAGTCAAATTGCAGGAACTCATCCCAAGGACCTGCAGGAAACCTTCGACAATCTCCGCAAGTAAGGCGTAAAACTCAATCCGGAGAAGTGCGCATTCGGAGTTCGAGGAGGAAAACTCCCGGGCTTCCTCGTCTCTCAACGAGGGATCGAGACTAACCCGGAGAAAATCCGGGCCATCATGGAAATGGAGCCTCCTCGCTCCGTCAAAGATGTGCAGCGCCTAGCGGGAAGAATGGCGGCCTTGGGACCATTCGTCGCCCGATCAGCCGAGAAGGGTGTTTCTTTTTTCAAAGCCTTGAGAAGCCTCGACAACTTTGAGTGGACCGACGAAGCTCAAAGGGCCTTCGAAGAACTCAAGACCTATTTGTCGACCCCTCCGCTTCTCACGAGCCCAAAGCAGGGGGAGCCCTTGCTCCTATACCTTGCCGCGACCCCGGTCGCCGTGAGCGCAGCACTCGTGAAGGAGGAAGACGGGTCACAACGCCCGGTATATTACGTGAGCGAAGCCTTGTGAGCAGCAAAGGGTCGATACACCCATATCGAGAAGATCGCTTACGCCCTCCTGATGGCCTCTCGAAAACTCCGTCATTACTTCATGGGCCACACCATCATGGTGCCAACTACCTTCCCACTCAAGGAAGTCTTTGGCAATAAGGAAGCCACCGGAAGAATCGTCAAATGGGCAACGGAATTGGCCCCTTTCTCGCTAGAACTCACGGCGAGAACGGCCATAAAATCTCAAGTCTTGGCTGACTTTGTGGCCGAGTGACATGCTCCACTAGCACCGCCCGAAGAAATCGCATCCAAAATCGAGCCCCCCGAACCACATTGGTAATGAGGTTCGATGGCTCCAAGCGCCTCGACGGCGCCGGGGCCGGAGTCATACTCATCAGCCCCGAAGGCAAAATCTTAGAGTACGCCGCCCACCTGGACTTCAACGCCACCAACAATATGGCGGAGTATGAGGCGTTGCTTCTCGGGCTTCGACTGGCCAAGGCCATGGGAGTCCGACGCCTTCTCATCCAAGGAGACTCCCAACTGGTGATAAACCAAATGGACATGTCATATCAATGCCTTGATGAAAGGATGAAGAAATATATCGAAGAAGTTCGCAAGATGGGATGGTATTTCCTGGGTATGGAGGCGCGACGCACTCCCCGAGGAGAAAATCACCTGGCCGACAGGTTAGCCCGAACGGCCGGTTCCAAAGAACCGCTGCCACCCGGCGCATTCTTCGAAGTGATTCGCACCCCATCCATAAAGGAAGATGCCGACGCCTTTGACAAAGCTTCAAAGACCAGCATGGTCATCGACGCTCCACTCTCTTGGATGACACCGATTATCCGCGCCTTGAAAGGTGAGGTGGACGAAGAAGCAGAAGGCCCAAGCGCCAAAACTCTGCTCGCAAAAGCCAAGATGTACGTCCTCCTCGACGGCATCCTATACAAGAAAGGGCGGCCGCATTGCTTAAGTGCATTACTCCTGGTCGGGGAGCCGAGCACTTCCTGGAAATCCATTCGGGAATATCCGGCCACCATCTCGTGCCAAGAGCCACCACGGCGAAAGCCTTACGACAAGGATTCTATTGCCCCACCATGGTGCAAGACATAATCACCATATTGCGGAAATGCGAAGCTTGCCAGAAAATGGCTAAGTCAATCCATGCGTCCATGACTTCCTTGAAGAAATCCCGAAAACATGGCCATTTGCACGCTGGGGAATGGACCTTCTCGGGCCTTTCCCCGCATGCAACGGGGGCTGCAAGTACCTCGTGGTGAACATTGAGTACTTCTCCAAATAGATAGAAGCAGCGCCGCTCGGCAAGATCACGTCACATGCCGTTCAAATTTTTTTCTGGGAAAACATCATATGCCGATATGGCGTCCCGCGAGAGCTAACCGTGGACAATGGCAAACAGTTCGACTGTGCGGAATTCATCAAATTCTGCGAATGCCTTGAGATCAAACTGCACTTCGCATCCGTTGCTTACCCAAAGAGCAACGACGCTTGTGAAAGGGCAAATGGATTAATCCTCCAAGGACTCCGCCGAAGGGTAGAGAACACGGTTAGCAAAGCAAGGGGAGCATGGGGAGATGAACTTGCTAGAGTGGTTTGGGGCATACGCACCTCCGTAAGCCGTTCCACGGGCCAAATACCATTCTCTCTGGTGTATGGAGCCGAAGCAGTTCTTCCCGCCGAGGTCGAGTTCCGCTCACCTCGGGTCGAAAGGCTCCAAGAAGCCACTCCAATTGCCTTCATCGAAAATGAAGAGCACCACAAGACGGCCATCGATCTTGTGGAAGAAGCTCGTGACAAAGCCCTCATGAGGCACGCCGTCTACGAGCAAAGCGCCGCACGCTTCTACAACACAAGAGTGCGGGAACGAGCCTTCTCCCAAGGAGATCTCGTGCTGAAAAAGAATGTCGACCGAAAGCTCCAGCGCAAACTCGACCCTAAATGGGAAGGACCATACGCATCACCGCAGTATTGGGAAATGGTGCATACCACCTCGAGAACATGAAAGGGCAAAATCTTGTCCATGCCTGGAACGGCGACAAGCTCTGGCGTTTCTACGCCTAAGGAGAACCTTCAAGAGCAATGCTTGCCGCTCCCAAAGGAGACCATCAGCGCCCAGCCGGCCTCTTTCCTGCGAAACTTCGAGAGATCATAAGCGCCAACGAGGCCACGTCTACATAAGGCTTGTAAGTGCCCATCGGGCCATACCTTAAGACAAGAAAGCAAGGATCAATAAACACAAGTCCTTAAGGAAAAATTTAGAGTGACACGAGACACTCACACGACTCGTCGTCGTAAAAGAGCCGCTACCCCTGTGCCGCTCGCCGAGGAACGCGAAAAGGCCTCCGTTGGCCTAAGCATCCTCTAAAAATGTCCATGGACATAGGTCGCTACTAGCGACTTGTTCCTTGGTGGATCCTAGCGTGCCTCGAGGCCATCCGCCAAGTAGAACCAAGTCCCCCGAGGGCCGGAAGGTCCTTAAAACGCATTTAAGGAGAACCATAAATAAGCGAGTTATGTATGAGCATACTTACCTCGGAGAACCATGCTACCCGTATGCGAGACGTCGCGCACGGGCCTGCATGATAGTAACCGAGCTAAGGCTTCCTAATAATCGCGGGAAAGCATAGCTTCCTGAAGTTCGAAGAAGGAAAATTCCGCATGAAATTTCCCGAACGGCAGGTTGAAGTGTCCGGATCACTACCGGCATATCGATAGCGACCCTCACAAGGGTACTAGGACCCGTGGCTCGTAACCATGGTATAAGGCGCCGAAGCCAAGTCGTATCCCAACGGCGACAGCAATTGATGGCACAAAAGTGCAATCATACCGAACGATCACGAGCTATATAAACTAAGGAAATATAGTACTTCACAAGAAGAAAATATAGTACTCCAAGAAACACATGTTGAGCCAAGTTAACATTTCCGATAATGTCGACTACATGGTGAGACATGAGAAATACATGCTAAGCTAGGTTAACATTTCCGATAATGTTGACTACATTGTAAAGCATAAAACACAACAAAAAAGCTGCCTTACAACCCTACGACTAAGAGCCTAACCATGCTAGCCATGGGGCTAAGTCAAGTGGGATATGCAACATCGCATAAGTAAGCAGCTGAAGTACATCACCACCTCCAAGGACGACGAGGCTCATGCCTCACCGTCACCCTCCTGAAGAGCGGGCTCAAGGCAACGCACGAAGCGCCGAGCCTGAGCGCTAAGAGGAGCACCCTGGTTCGCCAGAAACTTCTTCGCCCCGTGAGACATCTCACCCTCAAGCCCGCTCATCCCGACACCACCATCAAGGACTGCCGCAACCGCCGACGAAACAAGTCGGGCACCCGTACTCAGGAGGCACTTCTTCACGGTAGGCTCAATGAGCTCCACCTGGGAAGTAAGCACCCTGCTTGCCTCATCCACCGTGCGACACGGAGGAAGATCCGGCTGGGAAACACTCCTCAGGCAAGTCATCGTCTCCCGAATCTCGGTGGCCTGGGCAAGCAAAAGCGACACCACCTCGGGACGACGATCCGGTGGAGGACGAGCACGAGGAGCAAGCATCGGACCGTCACCCGCTGCCGCTAACTCCACCTTGAGGGAAGCTGCCTCCGCACAGGCGTGCTCCCTATCAACGTTGGCCACCGCCAAGTCCTCCTCAACTCGACGGGTCCTCGCGATCTCGTCCTTCTGGCGCTCCTCAGTGAGTTTAGCCCTGGTCTCTGCGGCTGCGACCTCCGCCAAAACGCGGGAGAGCTCAGCCTCCATGGCCTCGCGCCGCACCCTCTCCGAAGCCAACTCACTCAAGGCAAGGGTAGACTTGGACATCTCCATGTCCATAGCAGCGGAAAGCGCCCCCACCTGAGTCTTGAGGGCAGGAAGGGCACCCACGGCCTCGACCAAGCCTATCACCTGCAAAGAAGAGGAAGTTAGCACAAAGCTAACCCAAAGGGCAAAGGGAGATACGTCACGGATGCTCATCAGCTCTAGTGTCACGAAAGGGTCTCTCGCTCCATCCTCGGACGTCGGAAGCGCTCCATCCCTCGCCTGAGTCGGGGACTCGCCCTCAAGAACCCCGGGCTCCACAGCCCTCGCACCTAAAAACAAGCCAAGAAGATCATGATCATTCTGAAAAAGAATGACGTGAACAAAAGAGAAGGGCACTCACCCGAGATAGGAGAATCCTCCTCAGGGCGCTCGCGACCAATGGAAAACACCTGGACGCCCGCGCCACTGGCTCCGGTCGACAACTCCACCACTGAGTCGCTCCGAAGCCGAAGCCCCGTCTCACGAGTGAAAGCCTCAACCTCGTGACTCGAAGGAGGAAGAACTTGCTCGAGTCCAATCTTCCCCTTCATGTGCAGATCCAAGGTCACCCTCAGGGGGGACCTCGACTCGCCCACGACAAGATCCGCCGAATCCGCCGGGGCGTAGTCAAGAGAAGGAGAAGGAAAACGTCGCTGAAAAGACAAGCCCAAAATTGTTAAGTACCTTCACAAGGGAAAACAATCAAGGTGCGAAGGGGAGAGGAGCGCCACTCACGTGCGGTGACGAGCTCTGGAGGACGGAAAGATCGAGGGATCCCAATCTCGGACCTCGGACGACTCCTCATCATGAAGCGTCCCGCCATCACCATCTCCTTCATGAGGTCACGAAAGCTCCTCTCGGCGGACACCTCCTTGATCTTGGCCACCTTCCAGAGGTCGGCCGACCAGGGATCACCGGGGTGGGACACCTCCCTGAGACCTCCGGCCCCAGAGTGCCGGGGGAGATCACCCGTGTGCCGAAGACAGGTCTTCAAAGCCCGAAGAAGAAACCACTGGGACTCCCACTTGACGAACAACTTCTCCGCGCTCTTCCCCGGCATGAGCAGGAAGTCGTCCCCAAAACCGGAACGAAGCCTCAGGTTCACCGACCCAAAGGTGCTCAAAGCAAAGCCGTCCGGGGTGAGTAGCTCCCTCACCTCCACGGTGAAGTAGAACAGCAGAAGCTTCATCGAGGGCTCCTCATGAAGTGCCGTCTCGCACAGCCACCTGAAAACGTTCAACCTCACGACCGTCAACGGGTGAAGCTGGGCCAACTCGATGCCGTACGTCTCCAGGAACTCCAGCAAGAAGGGGTGAACAGGCACACACAGGCCGGCGTGAAACTAGGCCGAGAATGCCACGATGCATCCCGGACGCCGCCGCTGGTCGAGCCTCACCTCCTCACCATCGGGCAGGATACCATCCCCCTTGGGGAAGTACCCCGCCTCCTCCAGCTGGGCAAGATCCTCGGGGCTAATCGACGAAGGGAGAAGGTGGTCATGCGCCCAACCTCCGCCATCCACGGGCGCTGTCGGAACCAAGGGAGGGCCACTGCGAGGACGGAAGGAAACCTTCTTCTTCCGCGACGGTCGGTTCGCCGCGAGCTGCACCGCCGAAGGCCCCCTCGCTGGCTCGCCCACCGAACGCTCGACATCGGGTCCCGCCATCTCACCTGCAAAAAGACCCACAAAAAATTAGCAAAGCACGGAAAATTCCGAAAAAGACAAAGAAAGCGCGCCGAGCCCCTCGGGCCACCCAGCCTGCACAAGAAGAAGAGAAGCCCCTCAGGCCGGGACTCCCGGCCCACGAAGCCAAAAAAAAAACCGAGAAAGGGGCCGAGCTCCCCGGTCGACCGGCCCGTCTGCCCTCTGGCCCATCTGAAAAAAAGGAGAAGATGGGGCGGACCGCCACCCACGCCCGCCAGGTGCTCGGCAAAAAGACGGCGCCAAGGCCAAGCTTCGCCCACGCCGTCGCACGCTGTGCCCGCGCCGCGTTGCGTGCCCCCTGCTCCGCACCACGTCCACGCTAGAACCGCGCCCGTAGCAAAGCCGTGCCTCTCACACGCCGTGCTCGCACCGTGCGCGCCCCCGGGCCGCGCTCTCGCCGGCACCCTGCCGCGCTCAGGCCGTGCACGCCCGCTTCCGCACCTCGCCCGCACAGGTCGCGGTCGCGCCGTGCACCACCAAGCCGCGCTCCCGCCGACGCCCTGTCGCGCGCGCAGGGCGTCCCCAAGCCGCGCTCACGCCCGCGCCCTGCCGCGCGCGCAGTGTGTGCCATCGTCTGTGTCTCTCCCGCGCAAGCCGCGCCCGCGCCTTGCGCCTCCAGGCCACGCCCAAGCTGGCGCCCTACCGCACGCATAGCCATGCTTGCGCCATGCGCGCCCACGCCGATGCCCCGCCGACCTCGCAAAGCACCCATGGCGTCGCCATGCCAAGACGCACCAAAGGTCTTCGACTAAGTGCCCACAAGGCTCGCCGAAAATCAAGAAGCATCAAGAGCTAGGCCGCGAAGCACCCCTCACCGTCACAAGAGCAAGAAGGTCGCAGCCGGCAACGAGGATCCCCCGGGAGAACTTGGAGGCACGACCGACACCTCGCTCCAAGCGGCCTCGGGCGTACTCCGCGCCCCCACGAAGACTCGGTGATGGAGAGCCTCCGTGCCTGCGCCTCGACGACCAACACGACCGCCGTCGTAGGGGAGAAGTGGCTAAACGCCCCTGCGGAGCTCCCTACTACACCAAGCCCCCGAAGGAATGCCGGATGCCGCCAAATGTGTCTTCGGCACCGGGCAAGCCAAATGAGTATGGTGTGAAGCTCCACAGTGCCCAAGATCTCCATTTTATAGACCACCGGAGCCCCTTGGCGTCCGGGCCGGACCAACCACGCGGCGACACCTCGCCGTCCTTCATCCCAAGGAACAAGACAAGAAGGGGAAAAATGGGGAGGGGAAGGACCCCCCCTTTTTCCTAAAGGAAGCCGGCTTGGCCAAAGGGAGCCGTCCCGCTCGCGGGCCCCGCGTCCTCGCCGCGCCGGGGTCACCCCGGTGACGAGCATGGTCTGCAAAAGCTCGAAGAAAGGAGACGCTCGGTCCCCTCCCGTACGAGGGAAGAAGACAAGCCCGGACCGTCTGATCTAGGGCTGCCTCTCGCCCTCGGCCGTCGGATCTGTCCCTTAATGAAGTGAACCGGTATCCGGCCTAGTTGGGCCGAAGCCCAATTGTGGCCCCAAAATCGCCCGGTAAAAGAAAACTAAAGGGAGCCTCCCTGAGGCGGCCCATCCCCCGCGCGCGCGCACAAGGCCGGCCCGGCGGGCCCATGAGGCTGGCGGGGTCCAAAAATTTGCAGAAAAGCCCAAAATCATGGGGAAATTGCCAATAAGACCCTGAAAATTTCGGGGAGGCCCGCAGGGCCCCTGATTTTTGCAAAAAAGTCCTCCGGGACACCGGATTTCTCACAAAGAGGCCTCTAGGGTTCCGGTTTTGCTAAAAATACCCCCCGAAACTCGATTTCTCGCAGAGAACATCGTCAGGGGCATGGAATCTCCCCACAATGCCTCCAAGACTCCCATTCTTTGCAGGAAAACCACCAAGTACCTCAGCTTATCATAAGGGAGCCAGCCAGGAAATTCATCAAGGACCCCATCGCAAATACAAGGACATGACTCAAGAGTCTCGCCTCAGAGGTTGACTCGAAGGCATTCTCAATGCCTCCAGCTCAAGGGGGCTACTGTTGTAGTAAAATAAAATTCTTATATGGGCCGGGCCGTAATTCCTACGTGGCGACGACCAAGTCAACATTTCGCAAGCAAAAGTCAAGACGCCTACGTGGCACGGTCAATCCTACGTGGCAAAGGAAGACTAGTCAACGAGTCAAGCCTCTCATGCCATGGTCAAAGGGTCAAATGAGCTTGAGTGGGGGGCAAGAAAGATGAGAGGAGGGGGCCCTTAGTCCATGGTGGACCATGGACCAAGCTCTACTTTTCTCACATGGAGAACACAAAAGCTATGGACCAAAGGAGCTACTTTTACCATTTTGCCCCCACTTTTCTCTCTCCCTCAAGGGTAGCCATGGTCTTTTGTCATGGACCCCTAGGCTATAAATACCTCCCCATGGGGGCATGTATCATTCACTCTCTCACTTGAATAAACTCAAGGGGAAAGGGCTAGAGTGCTCCCTCTAAGGTTCGCTCTCGCGCGCCGCTCAAGACTGAAAGTCGATCGTCCTCGAGAAAGCCTTCTAGGGGACTCTAGTTTTGAGGCTCCGAGCTAACCTTGGTTGGCACGGGCTCGAAGGAGAAGGGGTTGGGTTAGAGTTCCAAGGATATCCTAACCTCGATACTTGGAAAGACGCGTTCGGTCCAAGTACGAGGCGGCCCTGACGAACCTCTCGCCGAAAGGTGTCTTGGGATGATCCGCTCGGCCCAAGCCCTAGGCTAACAACCCCCTCGAAGCCTTTCCTAACATAGGATTAAGTCGCACCCGCAGGGTCGACCGAACCTATTCAAAAAATATCGACGTGTTAACTTGTCCAAGTGTACGGCGACCTTTGCTATAAGACCGGCGTACACGCTCTACCTTTATTCCCGTGCTTGTGCCATCGAGCATTGGCACCCCTTACTCTAATTGTTGTCGAGAATAACAACAGTTTTAATCACCCAGGCCACATCCGGAGTCCAAATAAAGCAAACATGTACTTGTTGGAAAAATAATTTCGAGACCTTTCCAAAGGATCCCACCAAATGATTCAACTCGAGCTAAGCGTGGCGGACAAAATAAGCTGACGGATATGTTTTCCAGTTTCCAAAAGAGTTGTAGTTTGTTAGGAAATTAGAAATAGAGTTGGATTTCACTCAAGGTGGACGAAATTCCTCTCCCTCCTCCTTTATATACCCCACGAGCCCCCTATGGAGCCTTGGGTTTTGTTTAGTTAAAAGTTAGCCATCGCTACTACTTCGTGTAATCACGTGTATCGGCTAGACCACCTGCTTTACCACTTTCGGAACCCCAACTTATCGTCTTGTTGAGACATCGATTTGTACGACATATTCGCAATTTAAGATTGTATTTGCTATTTATCTTGTTCTTCGATTGCTTGCAGGAACAAAGACTTTCGTGGTCAGGTTGATCGTGCCCCTGCGTGATCAATAACTCTCTGGAGTTGGTGTATCGATTGCTAAGGTGCTGCCTCCTAGGCCGTAGTCGGATTGTCAACGTCACCTTCTACCCAAATCGAGACTTATCAATCTCATCGAAAGATCGGCCACCCCACAGCCATATCACTTCATATAAATTCGCTATCTTTAACAAGAGTTCAATTATTCATTCCTCATGGTCGTGACCCTAGTTGCTTTATGTGCACATATTATAAAAAAATTCATGATTTGTTAGAGCAAGGAACAGATTAATCATATGCACCAAAAGTATATACACTCCCATTCAGCATCTCTTAACCCTTCGTATAACCATAACCCGTGGTGGGGCCCTTTAAGGCCTTGTTCGATACTAAAGTTTTTGGGGTGTTTTCTAGGGTCCACTCCAAATTGAAAACACTAGGAAGTCCAAATGATTGTTTGGTAGAAAGAGTTTAGAGGGTATTATCCCTAGTCCCCCCACAAAACACTCCATTTTTGTACCAAATTAAAACACTTCACATACTAGTGTTTCTCTAAAAAACACACAAGTGTTTCGGATTTTTTAGAGTTTTGGGTTTTTGTATTCAACTTTTATTCCTTTTAGAAATATGTCCACTCTCAGTATATAATTTAGGATGTTCTATTTATGCTACTAGGTGGATATCTTCAAAGGACGATAGATGATGACGTGTTTACTCCACTCGTGCACAACTAGCTAGGTAGAGGTTGCGCATGGTATGGTCCTACGTAGTTTCGTTTGTATGCGCACTATATGGTATATTACATAAATTTCTACTCCAGTATTATTAATTCACCGTCTCTTTAAATGCGCCAACATATTGAGCTAGTTGTTTTTAAACCCCAATCGCACTTGAAGTTTCTAGATTTGGTTGTCACCTCAAGTATGAACCGTGTATTTTCCAATCCTAGTCCCCTTGTCCCATGGTATTAGTTGGCATCCCTTGCTTCACCACATGCATCAATCACTCCTATTTTGCTCATGTCCTGATGGAAATCTTTGTTGAGCAAACCCCATTTTAATTCATGCTCATCTCTTGTTGTCCGCCATCACTCTTGTTTTTTATTTCCCATTATGTGATGTGTATGGCATCGAATTTGCTATCACGTTCCCTGTTTCTGACTAGAATAGTTGTCACTATCTGATGTTTTTTTTTACCAGCTCTTTGGTACCAATCAACCTATTAACTTCCGTGCTTGCCCATTGCAGACCACACCATCTTTGACCCAAAGCCTTGATCCTAACCCCAACTTGCCATCCCAAAGAAAAATGATGTGAACATTGCCAAAGATAAGACAACCCAATAGGGCACTGGTTTTGGCTAACTTGGAGTTCAAATTCCCAAATGTTTAGCTTGTTTATGATTTATTTTTAACTCAAAAGTTGTCATCGAATTTGAACTTAGAATCTGCCTTTTTGGTTCAACACGTACGACGTTCGGCATCCCATTTAGTATGACAAATCATGAGGACCATCCATTGAATGAGTTGTGCAGGTTAAAGCCATCCATCTGAACATCGCACGAAGTTCAGATGCAAAAGCATGGTACACATAATGGTTCCGTTTTTGTTTGTTTGCACTTCTCTAAAATAACACCATGCACCGAAGTATGTAACATTTATGATGTGGATGTTTGTATCTCTTTTCTCTTTCTCGATCGTCTATCTCAGTTCTTGCATCGAAGATGGCCTAGTTATTTCGCATGAAGTCAAACTCGATTTACAAATTCAAACCGATTTCTAAATTACCAGGCTAGAGCCACCAACCGTATATCCGACCTGAACAGAATAGACCGATTTCTAAATTTCCGTCCCAAACTCCTTCCTATCCCTGATTCCCTGACTCCAGAGTCCAGAGTCACGACTCTTCATCATAATAAAAGCGGAGAAACCCACAAAATGGGACTAGACGATACTGAAAGGCGAAGACCTAAATTCCGAAAAGAAAAAAAAATTCCCATCGTCGCCGCCGCCGCCGCCGAGACCGCTGGGCGCCGCCATGTCGACCCCAGGCGCCGCTTACTACGCCAGCCTCGCGCGCAAGCAGTTCTTCTGCTACCAATGCAACCGCACCGTGCTCATCGCTGCCTCCGCGGCCGCCGCCGGCGAGCTCTCCTGCCCCGAGTGCGGCGGCGACTTCCTCGAGGAGGTCACCGTCCCCGCCCCCACCATCCTCCCCTTCCCCTTCGCCTTCCCCCCTATGATGCCCACCGCCACCGCCCCCTCCCCCCCATCCCGATCCTCCTCGTCCTCCTCCGCCGCAGCCCCCTCCAGCGACCTGTCCAACTTCCTCACCAGCATCCTCGACCTCCAGGAGGGCCGCCGTGCCAGGTCCAGGAGCGGGAGCGGTGCTGCCTCCGCCGCGGGCACCGCGACACCCGAGAACGAGCCCGAGTCCTTCGACCCGGTCACCTTCTTCCAGAACTACATCCACAGCCTCATGGAGGGCGGCGCCAACATCCAGGTCCTCCTCGACGATGCCAGCGTCAGCCTCGCCCCCGGCCTAGGCGGCCGTACAGGTGGGGCGAGCTTCGGGGACTACTTCGTCGGCCCGGGCCTGGAGCAACTCATCGAGCAACTGGCGGAGAACGACCCCAACCGCTACGGCACCCCTCCGGCCGCCAAATCGGCCCTCTCCACGCTTCCTGATGTTGTCGTGACTGATTCTATGGTCGCGGCGGCGGAGGGCGCTGAGTGCGCTGTCTGCAAGGAAGATTTCTCACCTGGGGAGGGGGCCAAGCAGATGCCCTGCAAGCACATCTACCACGACTACTGCATAGTACCCTGGTTGGAGCTCCATAACTCGTGCCCCATCTGCCGCTTCGAGCTTCCCACTGATGATCCTGATTACGAGGGCAATAAGACCTCGAACCCACAGCCAGCTGTTGGCATCGCTTCCGCAGCTGCATCTGGGAACTCTAGCGCTGCTGAGGAAGGAAGGGAGGAGACAGGGGAGACGGCGAGGGTAGTTGAAAGGAGATTCAATGTGTCGCTGCCATGGCCGTTTGGTGGATTGGGAGGGCAAACACCGCAGCAAGATGGGAACAATGGGGATGCTGGCAGTAGCTCGCAGGATGGAGGTGGCAGCAACAAGAATTGAGCGCAAATGAGTTATCAGTGGAGGTATTTCACACAGTAAAACACAACCATCTTTATTGACTACTGTTGCCTTGGTAGACTGTTCAGAACTATTTATTATCTCTGTCGAAGTTGAAACACCTTCAATCTGTTGTTTGGACTTTAGAACTGCTGTTTTTTGTTGACTAGAAGTGAAAGCTACTTCAAAATTTCTTAAGAACTTTGGTAAATGCGCTTGCACTTCATTATTCTGAAAGGGCACAGTTCTGAATTAACATATCTGAAAGCTGATTGTTCACATCCAATTTCGGGCACATCTCTGATTTGGTGACTTTATATCATCGCACGGTAACATTAGCATACACACATCCAGAGTTGTGTTATGTTTGTAATAATATAAATATGTATTCAATAGTAGGCAGCTGCTAATGCAAAAAACACACATAATTGGGGTTTAGTTCATGATGAGAAAGCCAATGTTTTGCTCATAGAGGTTCATTAGTTTGTTTGAAAAACTTCACAACAATATTTGGAATGGAACTTACTAATGCTGCAGTTCAATATTAGATGATCCAGACTCAAATTTCATCCGCATATCTAATCTAGTTTTACCTGCTGTCTTTGAAGCCAATATGTGCTGCATATTTTCTTTGTGGTGAGGATCCTATCATTGCACATGAGAACATATTAGCCATGATGCCAATGCACGGTATCACGCCCAAATATTTGTGATTTGTTTTCCGAAAACAATTTGTATCCAAATTTCTGCAGCTTGAGAAAAAAAAACAAGTGCAGCTGTGATTAGCACCGGACTTGTTCTTATCTTTTCTCGAGCTGTGGGTCAAATTTGGACTTGAAGTTGTGTGACATGTTACAGATATGCTGTGTCAATTGCTTTCAGGAGTTTCATGACTTTTTTTGGGGTAATTACCGTACGTTGGTACATCTAAAGGATGGTATCATCATGGTTTTGAATACGGCGTGGCGAGTTGCGGTGACCCAACCCCCTCACAGCTTTATAAAGCTTATGGCGTGTGCCGTGGCGACTTCATAGAAGTATACTAGCATATAATGGCATCATATAAATCACCAATTTAGTACATATGTACCTCGACTTGATATACTTTGCCTATAATGGCATCATAGAAATTTAGTAGCGTATAATGGCATCATAGAAATTTACTAGCCTATAATAGCATCATAGAAATACACTAGCCTATAATGGCATCATAGAAATACACTAGCCTATAATGGCATCATAGAAATACACTAGCCTATAATGGCATCATAGAAATACACTAGCCTATAATGGCATCATCGAAATGTACTAGCCTATAATGAGCATCATAGAAATTTACTAGCCTATAATTTCATCATCTAAGTATAGGGAGGGAGAGGGGAACAGAGCATAGCAGAGAGGGTTAGTAGCATAGAACAGATCAGAGCGAGGGAACGAGGGCAGAACAGAGCAGAGAGGGAGAGAGGGACAGGAGAAGGTGGGAGGAAGAAGACATACCTGCTGCTGGAGTTCGGAGAGGTCGGAGAAGGAACTGCCAGGCCAGCGCTGGGGAAGGAACACTCGATTCCCTCTCCTCTCTCTTTCCCAATTTCTCAGTGACTTTTATTTCACGGGGGGCGGGGGGAGACTTGTCACTTGCCCTATTCCCTCACCCTCCCTCCCACGCAACCGCCTTTCCTCCTGCAGTTTCCTCCCGCGCACGCCTGCTCTGCTGTTCTTTTCTGTGGCATCGCAATTTTAGCACCACGGAGTTCAAAGCGTCCCTGCGACGCCACGGGACGGGACCGCGACGCCACACACCAATTTTATTGCGGGGGTGGTTGTGATGCCTTCCATGGGCGCCATGACGTATGTATAGAGTACATATTCAGGAATCCAAAAGAAAGACTTATGCTTGCAAACATCTCTGCTAATCTTTCTGTTACTCCAGGTATTTTCGAGTTAAGAGACTACTGCTTTGAAGCATTAAGCTTATCTTGATACTTCACCCAGTAATCATAATGCCAATTCATATTCTCTTAGACCCGATAATTTTTTGTTGATTATAGTACAGCTTACTTGCTTTTTGAAAATCTCAATTTCATCGAAGTCCATTAGACTGTCTAGGAGGTTGTCATCCGTGCGTCCGTATTCACAGTTTTGACTCCTGTTAAATATCATTCATTATACGAGTATTAATTTGGATGCTTATTCAGTTACTTTCTTTCCATATTGGTTTGTCAAGTCATACCTGCAAAAGTTTTCTTTCTTCTTCCATTAAAGATTGTTGTTTTCTGAAGGTTTCACCTTACACACGTGATTGTTTTTTGTAATTGACTAAATAATGCTGTAGTTCATGATAGCTATATGGATTTTGGCAACTACCAGCATAGAAAGATAATCTAATTTCAGAATTTTTAACAAAATATGTAGCAGAGTTGTCAAGATAAGCTGTTTTGTTAGAGATTCTGGATTCATTTTCCAAGATCGTCTGTCATATACTCATATCTGGAAGCAAAGGAACTATAAATTCTTTGACACCGTCAACGTTAGCACTGGATCTTGGAAATTCCTCTTCTGTAGGGAGCTAGATCTCCATGCCTCTACTTGTTCCCTTAGTTGTTAGTTTCGCTGTTGAATACAATTATAAGTGGGCAAAATATCCGGTGAAAACCACCTCTACAGTGCAAACTGTGAAAACTACATCGAAAAAAGTTCAAAAAATTCTCGAAAAAATTACATATGTTAGAAAAGTGGTGTTTTATATATGTGTAAAATTTCAAGTCCAAACTCAATGGCGTTTGGTAGCAGCGAAAAAAACAAATTCTGCATGAATAGTGATCTTTCAATGTTTGACACTATTCACTGTAAATTTCTCTTTTTAATTCCTTCGAAATGATTTTGACTTTGAACTTGAAATTTTGCAGGTGTGTAGAACATCACACTCCCAACATATGATATTTTTGTAGAATTTTTTTGAAACTTTTAAACATGGTTTTTATGAAGTTTGCACGGTTTGCACCGAACGAGGGTTTTCACCGGATACTTCCCCATATAAGTGATGGCATGTTCTTTGCATTCTTTCTTTCAAATCTTTGCCTCTATGGTCAAGTCTGGTAACAGTGATGACATTTTTTCTATGTTCAATGGCATGCACAGGCCCCATTGATATCAGCATATTTCCCCTTGGGAACACACATATTTTTTTCATTTTTGTGAGACTAGTCAGGCTTTCTTCAGCTATTTTATTCCCTTGCCTTTTGTGTGTTACAATGACCGTTTAATTAGTTATCTGAGGATACGGCTTTTGACCGCATTAGCACATTACACTACTTTTTTCTGTGGCAATGTTACAACCATATGAAATGTCAATTGACTGACATACTACAGTTCGAATAGGTTATGTCTGAGACCAGTCTCTCTATAAGTGGTTTCTAGACTGTCTCAGAAACATGCTAGATATGGTTTCTATGACATTGCCGTAGCATTACAGTTAGTTTAGTGCTTTGTTCTATGGTATACCTTCGATTTCTTCATCTTTCTCTTATCTACACTACACCCATTATCTCTTGCTGCTTGCTTGTGCATTATTCCACTTTTGCCTCTCCCATCTTTGCCCATTTAGGGACATGTAGTAACTTTTTCTTTCCTTTCGCAGTTTATACCAGCTACTAACAGAGGTCTTATCTGATTGCAGCTTCCCTTGTCAGTGCTCCGTCCAAAGGTCTACATCATTCGTGTGTCACCATAACTTATACTACAGACATCAAAAGACCAAAGGAATTTACAGCCGTTTTGTTTGGTGGAACAATGCTGTTGGTTTTTAGTTCTCGTCTTTGCTGTCCATTAGGTCGTGTACACAGGGGACAGAAACTGTTGCGAACGTGCGTTGCTTTAGACTATGTGCAGATTTGTTAATTGATCTCGTTTCGTCAAGGATCCCAACCTACCTAGCCTGCGCGTGTCAGATGAGAATGAAATGCTCGTTGCTGAGCCAAGTTAGAAGAAATAAGAGATATGCATGTGCGTTTGCAGGACAGCATCGCACCTGCAGGCTATACAGACTGCAGTTCTGCACTCGGTGGGTGACCCCTGTTGCCGTTTATTCTCATGCGATCTTGCAGGCTGCTGAAACCTTGGTTCCTTGGCACCACGTAACCTTTCATTCTGCCTTGAGACCGTTGGAGTACGACGCTCCAGCTATGTTCCACGAACGGCGGCGTGCAACACATCTACTGTAGTTTTAGAAGTTCTACCTTCGTAACCGAGTTTGTAGAAAAGTATACTAATACCTACAATGCTAAACCACGACGAATTCAATAAAACTATTCTAGAATTATACTTCTTCCGTTCCATAATTCTTGTCGTCGTGCTAAACCACGACGAGAATTATGAATGTTGGTAGATTTTTTTTATAAATTTTCAAACTTTCTATTTTTTTAACTTAGAACAAAGTTAGAGCATCTCATATTTAGAAACGGAGTGCGTATTTTATGAAATAAGTGCTCTCATTAAACGCCCCTCAAGTCCAAATCTACTCGTACGCGTTGCCGGCTGCTTCCGTCGAAGTTACAGACGCTCTATGCCTCTATCGAAGGCAGCACACAATCGAGGTGACCAGGAGAAAACTAACACCAATACAACACTGCAGAGTTTTCTGGACGTGTACGCCAACGTCTTGCCAGAATGTGATTACGAGAACTGCCCTTGGATTACAAGTGTGTCTTACACGCACCCTTCCTATGTACCTTCACTCGCCAGCTTTACTCGTCATGCTGTGGGAAGAACCATCAACCACGGGAGTAAGGCCTCCATTAAACCTTCGTTCAAACTTGAGAAACGAAGGTGCCGCACGAGAACAGAGCCGACGTCCAGTAGGGAAGTGGAGGATGCAGTTGCTCAGATACTCCAACCAAGAGTCAAAAACGGAGGATAATTTTCTCCTGGATTTCTTCAGCGACCAGTGAGTAGGGTCTGAATTGAACTACCTGCAGACGCCTTTTTCTTTGACTGGAAATCCACCATCACATGGTAAGAATACATACACAAGACAGATTATGGCAGTGCTGTAGACCTACACCTTACCTTCTGATTGTTGAAGAGGTCCTCTGCGATGGATTCCATTTGTTTTCGCCGCTTCTCCTCTCGCATGAAATCCGTCAATGTGCCACTTTCGTAATCAGATTCTCTACCAAAAGAGGGACACAAACCACAGTAAAGCTTGTTAGTGCCAAACCTACTACGGAGTAACAAACTTTGAAGTTCCATGCGAAAGCGTTTCTAATTCTTATTACCTGTATGGTTCTCGTGCAAATGGGATAAGGGCCCTGAAGCTGTTTCCAGACACAGTTTCCCTCTGAAAGGTTGAACATCGAGGATTAAGAGTGTTGCCATTCAACTGTTTGTGAAAGAAAAAACTGCAGGAACAAGGCATACTGTATATACCTTTCTAAAGCGTTTAAAGTTAACGCCTCCAGCTTCTGTTGTCATAGCATGAGCTGTCTGACGTACCCTTTTGACAATCAGATCTTGACTAAAAATAATATGACAAGTCTCATCCGTGCTAGGATCCAACTTCTCATCCTTTGGTGCCTTGTTTACGAAAACAGCATTGCATGTCTTATCCATGCTATTTTCCAACTTCTTACCCTGTGGCATGTTTATAACTTGAACATCCTCACACCCAGCTTTGAACACAGGAGTTGTTGTTTTCTCTATGACCTGAACATCAGCCTCCATGGATTTTGAAATTTCATCTTTCTCCAGGTCGTCAGGAATATCAATATTGACCTTTGTTTCTCCATAATTTACAGCATTATCACTGGTTGTCAATTTGCCTTCCGTTTTATCATCACAGGTTTGCTGAATATGATGCTGAGACTTGCTAGCAGCAACAGTATGATCAGATATTGCAGTATCAATTTCAACATCAGAATCCGCCACAAAAGTTTCATCTGTCGTATTTGAGGATGTAATAATGTCTGGCAGAAACAAAACAAAATAAACATCACAAACCCTTATATACCATACTGCTAATAAAACTCTAAAGTCAAAACAAAATTGCAGGGATGGTAGTGTAGTGTACTAGTATATGGAACTGCTTAACGATAAGATGTCTAAAGCTTGTGCACCTTCTTTAAAAATATACTCATGGAACTATTGATACTTACAAGCAGGTGGTTCAATAGCAGCTGCTTCCAAGCGACCAGACAATATAGCAACAAATAGCTTCACGTCAGTGATCTTGGACAAAGGAAACAGATGACGTATCTCACTGAATTCCACTGGAGATTTTGCAGGAACAAGAAGAATTTGTTGGTCGTTCTCTCCAGCTCCAGACTCCTGTTAGTTTTATTCTTAAGCCATTCATATATTTGCACATTCCATAAAAAGAGTACACGACAACCAATAACAATGCAGCAATCACAAAAAAGGTAGTACTCAAATAACTAAAGGAATTTGTTTTGCCAGCAAAACTACCACACTAAACAAAACTGATTAGAGACCACATCTTCCCAGCTTGAGTGCGCTTTAACTCGAATTTGGTGCCTTGCGTCTTTAAAGAAAAAAATGTCCAGTTCCTCCAAGTTATTCTTGGAAAAAACAGTATTAACCATTCATAGCATAGTCCAACACTACCTGACTGTTAGCACAAAACTCGTCAACACTGAGATATGTTGCTCCAATTGATTCCAGTAACGCTTGCAGTTTCTCTCCAAATTTATACTGCAAATGAGAAACGTTAGACAACAGCAAAATGCCTGATGATGTCAATTCCAATTCATAACAGAAACATACACCACCTTTTCCGATGATCCCAGGATAAAAGTATAGCCTGCTAGGCAATTCTCCATGAGCTTGATCTCAACCATCTTTATCTCCATCCCATCAAGAGTCAAGTTTGGAATATATCTGGATCAAGTACAAGTAATGTATCAGCAACTATGATCTATGTTACACGGTATGGGGATACGGGAAAACGGTATTTTCTAAAAATACGCTTATGGGGATACGGCGAGTACATGTATAAAATGCTAAAAAAATATATTACTTATACACTATTATGGAGATGAGAGAAAATGGAGAATCGGAGTCAAGTTTCATCCTACCGAGTAGGCTTCCAGTGGCTGTGGATCGATTAGTTACAGGCATGGTGAACTATCTCGTGCACATCTAAGCTGTTTTTCCTTTTATTTCTTTTTTTTAATTTGGAAAAAGGGGCTGGCATGGGACACAAGTATCCCAACCGTATTGGTGCGTATCCCCATTCTGGGCAGTTTTCTGCACCGACACGGCAAGTCCCTGGCGTATCTGTGCAACGTAGACTATGATTATGGAGAGCCACAAGTTGATGCAAGAATCTATATAAACTACTATCTCAGGTGCTGAGGGTCGCAGCAGCTTACTGTGTACAAGAAGGGATTTCAGTGTGCACGTTCTTTTCAGCCATCGCCTGAAACAGATCAAAACAATAATAACTCAAACTTGAATGTAAATATGACTAATAATGTTTGCATGTCACAAATGAATTAGTTGTTCATTGTTATATCAATTTCAAGAATCAAACTAAAGGACATCCTCGTTACCATCCATATTCTATATGCCATTATGCCAACTAGTAATATACACTAACTTAATAAATTTAAGTGTGCATGTTCTTTTTCAGCCATCGCCTGAAACAGATCAAAACAATAATAACTCAAGCTTGAATATACATATCACATATGAATAAAAAAGTATACATGGCCCAATATATGCTATATCAATTTCAAGAATCAAGCCACAGGACCTCCTCATGGCCATGTATATTTTATAAGCCAACTAGTAATACACTTAACACAATTCATGCACCCGGGGAAATAGTGTGCTGGCTAAAAAAGAGCATCAGACATACAAGCAATGCTACAAAGCAGGGAAAAGGGAAGTACCTTGAACCAGTTTCCCAAGACGATTGGCTTCTTTGTGATGATTGCATCAAGGAGCTCAGGTGTCAACAGAGATGATTCATCCACAAGAACATGTGTACTTTCATCACTCCACTTACGAGTAACGTATGCACCTTAGGAGATAGTACCAGGTTATCAAATCCCAGTAAGCAACAATGATGAAAAAAAACTATGCTTACTAATGAACTAACAGCAGTTTAAAGATATCATGTAAGGGTAGATTACCACTAACCAATAGATGTCATAATTGCCTGCAATGATCGATCAATCCGTGATGATTTTTTGCCATGAAAGAAGACCACTATGGGGACAAATGAAAACCTGCCAGGAACGTCAACAGAACTAAGTACAACTTGTTCCACCTTTCCAACCAAAGCACCATTACATATATGAATTAAACAAAAAATTACTTTAACCATTGTTGCATATACTGATAATCACTTCCTACACATAGTTGCGCATGCTAATAAAAGAGTTGCATAAGAAGAGAACGCATGCCCCCTTTCTTTAGATTATGTTCACCTGAAGGTCGTATTCCCAGTTCCACAAGTCACAGTGTCCCCATCGGCAAGCATTACTTCTTCATCTTTACGTGGCCGACTTCCCTGGGTCCCTTGTACCTTGTTGACAAATGTGCCGTACTTCGAACGGTCAACAACACTAACATATGAAGGGGTAGCTGGCGCACCAGATTGTGGATCCCAGGCAACCATCTTTTCAATTGTGATCTCTGCATGCACTCGGGATATCGATGTGTCCGTTGGTACAAGGATATCACAACCTATGTCAGAAATCACCAGTGTTAATCCACAATTTCATATAAGAAGCCGTTCAAAAAATAATAATTCATATAAGGATATTCACTATAAACTTGTGCTACTAATTTGCCTGCTATTATATTGCCATTCCATCAGTTCTAGAACATGCTTAAATGGAGATGACATCAAATTTACTGAATAGAAGAATATGGCCCTTGTCCTTTGATTGCTTGGTAAAATCTCCCTCCGTCCCATAATTCTCGTAGTTGTTTTAGTTGAAAACAACGACAAGAATTATGGGACGGAGGGAGTAGAAAGGATGAAGGCTTCACTAGACTGAATTTCGTACAACAAAAACAGGACACAAATTTAAGTTATCTGAATTCCAAAACATTGTTTCCTCTCTTCTGAGTGTTTCCTGGAACGGAACGTTTGGACCACTAGCACAACTGCATTACTGGTCAACAATAGCAAGCAAAATCAAAACCGGACCAAAACCAACAAACCGAAGCTACCACGGGAAACGCAAGGGAGAGGAGGGCCAAAAGGGCGTACCTTTTCGACCGACCTTGTACGTCCCGGCGGCGCAGAAGTAGAACTTCTGCAACCCTGCAAAAATTACAGGGAAAACAATCACCCAACCAATAGCCAAAACTCATATATAAGAGCTCTGCGGAATCGAAGGATGGGGACGGAGGTGGCGAACCACTCGCTGTGTTGACGGGTGTCAGCGCCCAGACCATCTCGCCCTCCCGAGACCTCGTCACTCTCGTCTCGCCGGCGGAGCCTTATCTGGGACGCGAGGGGAGGCGTCTCCGCAACCGCGTTGGGTCCTGGTGCTCCCGTGGCGGCCGCCGGAGCAGTGCGATGGTCGCCTGACACGGCACGCGCGGTGGTGGAACTAGTCGAAGTGGTTATGATATACGTATCTGCAGGGGGGAGACGTAGTTACGGATTCTCCGTCACCGCTCCAGTGGGGCTCATAGGCCGATAGCCTAGCTAGTAACTGGGCTGAGCCCATTAGGACGGAGAAAATGCTCGTGCAAGTACGAGAGCACATTTTCTGTTTGTTTGTTTTTTCTTCAAGATTCAACAATCAACCTCCCCCTCTCTCTCTCTTTGCTGGGCTCTCTTGGTTCAATTTCAACTGTCGGCTTGGCTAAAAGCAACTTTTTGAAAATACGGTAGATCGGAAAAAAAAATGAACGCAAACAAGGATCCTGGATAGAATGTACTCCCTCTGATCCATATTAATTGTCTCAAATTTGTTTAAATATGGACATATCTATGCTAAAAAATGTCAAGATACATGTAATATTTCGACAACTAATATGGATGGGAGTGAGTATTATTTTCAGTGTTGTGTATTTCTTTTTCCTTTTCTTTGTTCTTTTGGCCAACAATCCATTGTTTTTCACCACAGTTGTTGTCTCCGGCGCAACGTCCTTTCCGTTTTGACAACTTGAGCTGCAACGTCCTTTTTGTTCGGCCTTGCTTTCTACTTGATCTTGTCAAAGTTTCGTGGCAGCATGTTACATCATACTACTTGTACGAAGCAGAATTATTAAAGATTTCTTCGAATCTTAGGAGTATTAAAACACGGAGGTAGAAAATGCAGGGACATAATGCCATGACACAGTGAACCCTGCTGTAATCAAGAACACAAGAATTGGTAGCAGAAATTGTATTGTTGCATCATAAAAAAAAAGAATTTTACGTTAAACATTAGTGTACACGTAGTTATCATAGACACAAAAGAATTTTTCTGAGATCTAACCTCTTGTTAGAATTCCTATATGATTGGCTTGTAACTTAGATTTGAAATATTTGAGTTCATTTGAGATGATAGGTGAGGACTTGTCATTATGTTTCCTTTTTTGCCTGAATTGAACCAAACCATTGTTACTCAGTCCTCGTATGTTTGTCTGTCTTGTTCACATCAAAAACCTAACACACTTGTTGTATTGATCATTGGGTTATTTTATACTTCGTGGACGGAACTTATGAAAAAAATACCAACATCGCTGAAATAAAGATCATCAGATATATCGCTGAAAAATATTTTTATGGTATTTTGGTTTGATATTTTTTTTTTGCTAATTAAGGCAATCTTAATTATTACTAGCAGATGATTTCTCCAATACTCAAAAATGACATTTGACTTCTGCTTTGGTAGGAAACAAACAGACACAAATGACAGTTCAAATTGCACGATACTTATTCGACAAGAAAGAAAGGAGGATCAATTTAGAAATTTATAAGCCCCATCTCTCCCTCCCCCAGAAACTCAAAAGGTTAATTAATGTCTTTTTTTTCCAATTCCTCCACGTATGCACACAGTGATAAAAGGCGAACAAGATCTTCCGAAATGATGCCACTTTTCCTGAAAAAAGAAGAAGAAATGATGCCTCTTTCCCAATTGCGGCGAAAAGAAAGACAGAATACAGAACCGAAGGCAATCGGCAAAAGCCTCATTTCCCAATCACTGTCCCTTAAGCTGTCCCTTGGTTTCAGTCCTCCGAGCAAGGCCGCAAGCTATGCTTGACGGCGCGGATCATCTTGAGGTACTCCTCCGCGCGCTCGATGAGCATGTCTGCCCTGTCCTTCTTCGCCCTCGGCTGCGCCTCGGTCTTCCGCCGCCGGCGCTTCCTCTGCTTTTCCCGGTCGACCGCAGCGCCGCCGCCAACCCACTTTCGCTTCTCGGTCGAGGACTCTGCAGGTCGTGCAAGAACCACCATCAATGGATAATAGCACGCAGCAAATGCGCATGGGCGTATACGCGTATACGTACCTTGTGTGAGCGGCGTAAGGTCTGGGGGAGCAGCCGGCTGGGACTGGGACTGGGAGGAGGAGGGGACGCCGACGCCGAGGAAGGCGAGCGGGACGGCGTCGTCGTCGTCCCAGCCAGGGTCGGCGATGATGCGCCCGAGCTCGGCCTTGAGCGGGCCAAGGCTGCGGCCGGGGTGCGCGTCCTCCAGCTTCGCCAGCTCCTCCGCCGCCACCGTCGCCATCCACGCCCACTGCCCCGACGCCGGCGCCATCGCTCCCCAAAACTCCTGAATCCTGCTAGGTTCCCAGCGAAAACGCAGTATTCCAGCCGAAGTGAGGAGTGGAGAGCGCGGCGCCGGGAGCGGGCAGAAAGAGCGCGCGGATAGGCGAATGGAAGGTAGGCGGACAGAGTTTTGATTGATGTGGACGGCTCGGAGCAGCAGGGAGCGCGGCAGGACGCCACCGCAAGTCCGCAAGGAAAGTCCGCGGCAGGGCCGCATGAGAGTGGACGTTGGGAAGCGCGCGGGGCTTCGTTGGGCGCGGCGCCCGTCCGGGAGAGGGGGAATGCCGAGTGGCGCTGCGCACCGCTCCGCTTCCCCTCTGTGTCCCCTGGGTTCCCGCGGCTTTTCGGGTCCTGGTCGTGCTGCTTCGTTTTTTGTTGTTTTGTGTCTTTTTCTGAACTGGCTTGGTTGGTTCCTCTCCCTTCATGGTCTGGTCGCTTGATATTTTTCCTCGAACCAGCAGCCTCTTCGGTCACAGCGTCGCTGGTATACCTGCGAGCTCAGTGGGGCCACGAGGTCAGAGGCGGTACGTGGCAGACGCAGAGACACCGTCACACCGTGCAGCCTTGGCGGTATGTCAACCGTTCCTCTACCCGTCCGACCTTGCTGCATCGGACGCACACACGCACGCCACACGACAAGAGAAGATATGCACCTCTGAAAAGTTTTCAAATTTATTGAACATGGATGCGCACCGCTTTGTACCGCTCCGTCGCCGAGCAATAGCCCATCCCGTAAACCACGTGGGTCCTGCGGCCACGCCAGATGTCCCTGGCCGGCGTCCTGTCCGGGAGAGACACGATCTCGCACGCCGAAGGGTTCCACACGCAGTGCACTTCGTAGTCTAGGAAGCGCGGGAGGACGAGGCCGTGGCAAGACTTGCCGAGAGGGAAGATGTTGGCTGTCTCCAGTCATCCAGGATGGTCTCCAGTACTGGAGCAGCACCAGTCTTGCACTTCCAGACGTAGAAGAGACGATGGCCTCTGGGCTTGAGGAACAGCCTGCCCTTGCCGCGGGATCGCTCGGAGTGAAGCTTCGCGAACTCGGGGGAGCCGATGAGATCGTTCCACTCCGGCGATACGCAGCGGAAGCGGGCGAGCGATTTGACCGGCAGGAGCGAGAGGATGTCCTCTACGATCTCTTCAGGCAGCGGGCACCCGTGGTCGGTCTCGGCCTCTTGCTTGCCGACGCGGCATCCATGTCGGTCTGCTCTGCCGCCGTGATTGGTTAATTAGCCGTGTGATGATATATCGGCACCCCGCACCGGCGGTCCTGTACGTTCTTCACTTCTTTGCAGACCGCACGTACGTACGTACTCCTGCAAAAGGCGCTTGGCTTTTTTTTTGAGAGGGCAAAAGGCGCTTGGCTATGTAAGTGAGGGAACACAGGTCCAACTAGGGATGGACTCCGTTCCGCCTGCTTTTTTCTTTTGAGAAGCGTCCGAGACCGCATTTCGTTTGTGTCATGCATCACTGGAAGCCCGCGACGCGTGGCGCTCGTTGGGCCTGACACGGCCCATTTGATTCAGGTGCGATTTCCGGCCGCTTCCCTCCACGTCGAGCCTCACGCTTACGGTAAGTTGCTTTTACTGCTGTAACATGCCTAAAAGCAACTTACGACATATTGCTTCCTACACAACTAGAGGAAATAACACAAACCACCAACTATTGGAGACATTTGTGCACAAAACACCATCTGAACGGATTTTTTTGCACTTTGCACCAACTATTGGTCTAATCCATTGCAAATAGGTTCTAATGGGCTTTTAGGCAAGTTAACCGCGTTTCTGACGGGTGGGGCCCACCAGTCAGCGCCAACTACACGTTGCGGTGCCAGGAAGCAGCGGAGATGGTCTGAGGCCCAGGAGGCGACGGGAGACGCAGCCGTTGCGCCTGGCGGTTGCGAGTGGGACGCGCAACAACGACGGCGAGCGAGGGCGGGACGCGCGGCGACGCGGATTGCGAGGATGGCCTCAGTCCGCGCAACAACGGCAAGGAGGGCCGCGAGCCGCCAGACGGGGGCTCGGTCGCTCGGGAGAGAGGAACGTGGGCCGGTTGTTGATCCGGTCGTCAGGGAAGGAGTGCGTTCAGGTCGCCATCGGCGTCGCGATAGCACTATCACGTGGCAAGGGCTTGAGCCACGTCGGCGCTGACTGGTAGGCCGTACCTCTCAGAAACGCTGTTAACTTGCTTAATAGCCCGTTAGGACCTGTCTGCAATGGATTAGACCAATAGGTGATAAAAAATGCAAAAAATCTGTCCAGGTGGGGTTTCGCGCAAAAGTGTCAACATTAGGTTGTGGTTTGTGTAATTTCCTCCGTACTTTACTCACGATGAAACAAGAAAGAAAGACACGGTGTCCTCGAGGATCAAATGGTTGTTCATTTTTGCAGATGACCATGTAGGAGCGTGGCGCACAGTGCCTTTTTTTTACGAGTACGTCTTTCTTTTTTTATTGATTTTGTTTCTTAACGTTAGTACATTGCATTACTTAAACGTGCCAGTCTTCTCAATTGTTAAATCGTAGCACGGTTGAGATTTACATATATTTTCTCATGAACATACACATTTTTTTTTGTTTTCACTAGTGAACACTGATTTTTTTTTTATCATCGGAATTATACCTTTTGCACTCATGAACAAATTTGTTACGAAGCGATGGGTAACGTTTTCATGTACATAATAGGACTACGGAACAAGCTCCAGATCGATCTTTTTTGCACCGACAAAAAAAATGTTAGATATGCAAGAACAAAATTATGAATTCGGATGAACATTTTTAATGGCCTGTCTATAAGGTACGAAGAAATTATATGCGAAGCTAGCTTCCTGCCGCCTATTTTCTATGCCAAGCCAACTTCCTACCGTAGATATAGAGAAACTCTTTTATAACATAATAATAAAAGGAGCAAGGAAAATTGTTAAGCTGCACCAGGCTGGTTTGCTTCGTGCCCAATGCTCTTATTGGCGTAAGCGTTGTACTATTCGTTGGGTCAAACTTGAAGACGAGAACCCGCGGTACTTTCATGCCAAAGCTACTGAGCGATATCGGCGTAATACCATCTCTCGTCTTCGACTAGTGGATGGCCGAACTATCTCCGATCATGCGGAGATGGCTACTGCATTTCTCCTGGATTTTAAACAGCGTATGGGTACTTCCTTGGGCATCTCCATGAGGTTTGATCTGGCTAGCTTGCTTCACCATGTGCCCAATCTGGAGGAGCTGGCTCGTCCTTTTTCTAGTGAGGAGGCTGATCGAGTGGTTAGCAAAATGCCGGCTGACCACGCTCCCGGTCCGGATGATTTCAACGGTATGTTTGTCAAGAAATGTTGGTCTGTTATTGCTGAGGATTTCTACCGGCTGGCCGATGATTTTTCTTGAGGCAATATTCAACTTCAGAGTATTAATGGATCCTATATCACGCTGGTCCTGAAAAAACTGTCACCTGAGACTGTTTTTGATTATCAGCCCATCTCTTTGACTAATACCTGTCTTAAGTTCATTACTAAGATGATGGCGGACCGTCTTCAGGAGGTGATCCTTGGCTGTCTCCCCAAGAATCAATATGGTTTTCTCCGTTCTCGCACCATCCAGGATTGCCTTGCTTGGACCTTTGAGTACATTCACCGGTGTAAGGCTTCCCGCCGTCCCTTGGTCATCCTCAAGCTTGATTTTGCTAAGGCTTTCGATACTGTGGAGCATGAGGCCATTCTTGAGGTTTTGCGCCATAAGGGTTTTCCTGATCGTTGGATCCTCTGGGTCAAAGAGCTTCTCAACTCCGGTACTTCGTCTGTCCTCCTCAATGGTGTGCCGGGCAAGCCTTTCCCTTGTAGACGAGGGGTGCGTTAGGGTGACCCGCTCCCCCCCCCCCCCCTCCTGTTTGTTCTTGCTACGGATCTCCTTCAGTCGGTGGTAAATGACCTGTTACGTCGTGGTATGCTATCTCTTCCTATTGATTGCGGTGACCCCGACTTTCCCATAGTCCAATGTGCGGATGATACTCTGCTCATCCTGCAAGCTGATTGTTAGCAATTATCGGTGCTCAAATTGGCTCTGGATGATTTTGCGGCTTCCACTGGTCTTCGGTTGAATTTTGCCAAGTCTATGCTGATTCCCCTCAATGTTCCTGAAGATCAGGTTCTTGGGCTAGCGGCGGCTCTTGGTTGCATGGTGGGTACTCTTCCTTTGACGTATCTTGAGCTCCCTTTGGGAACTACTCGCCTGCGGCTGCAAGATTTCTCGCCTCTTGTTGATCGCTTGGAGCGCCGGCTCACTGCTAGCTCGGCTTTTCTCTCTTATGGTGGGCGCCTTCAGTTAGTGAACTCTGTTCTGTCCTCGTTGCCCACCTACTTCATGTGCTCTCTTGTCATCCCGCCGGGCATCATTAAGCAACTGGACCGTATCCGAAGACAATGCTTGTGGAGGGGAAGTGAAAGGACTCGTTTCGGCAGTCGTTGGCTGCATGGGATCTTGTTTGCCAACCTAAACGCCAAGGTGGTTTGGGTGTGATCAATTTACAGAGGCAAAACACTGGACTATTGTTGAAACAATTACACAAGTTCTATAACAAGACTCCAGTGCCTTGGGTTCAACTTATTTGGTCCTCGTATTACCATGGTGTAGTGCCACATGCCACTTAGCTTTGTGGGTCTTTTTGGTGGAAGGATCTGATGAAGCTCGCTGATCAATTGCTCCCTCTCTCGGTGGTCACGGTTAGGAATGGCTCTACGGCCCTCTTCTGGTCAGATAATTGGCGACCTCTGGTGCTGAAAGATGAATGGCCTCACCTGTTCTCCTTTGCCAAGGACTGTTGGATTTCGGTGGCAGAGGTTTTTGAGTCTCCTGATATACAAAATCTTTTCCACCTCCCTTTGTCACCGGCTGCTTTTGAGGAATTTGGGAGGCTTCAAGCTCTCCTCTCGCAGTTCCATCTGTCCACCGAGGTTGATCAATGGGATCTTACGTGGGGTGCCCAGTATTCTTCTGTGAAGTTCTATGCCCTTGGTTTTCTGCAACTGCACCCTGGGGCGATCTATCGCTGGTTATGGTCTTGTTGCTGCACGCCGCGGTGAAGGTGTTCGGGTGGCTTCTTCTTGTTGACTGTCTTAACACCCATGATATGATGAAATGGCGGCACTGGCACGTTGGTGATGGTGAGGAGCATTGCGTTCTTTTCCCTACTCGCCAGTTGGAGGATTGGAAGCACTTGTTTTTCGGCTGTAATTACAGTGCTCGTATCTGGAGGTTCCTGCAAGTTGATTGGGATGATGGTCCATCGGTGGATGTGATTATGCGTCGGGCTGCTTCCTCATTTGGCAAGCCTTTCTTTTTGGAAGTGGTTCTGGTGGCTTGTTGGCACATTTGGAAGATTCGGAATGGGTTGATTTTTAATCATGTTAGAGGCCTACCTTTGGTGCGTGGAGGGCGGTTTTCACTCATGATATGTCACTCCTTGTTCATAGGATTAGACCTGTCAATGTTAATAGTCTTCTCTCTTGGTTAGATTCTACTTTGTACAGTAGGTAAGTTTTTTCTTTTCTTTTCTTTGCACAGCTCCTTTGTGACTTTGTTGCTTTAATAAAATCACTGTAGGGGTTTCCCCTACAGTTCCCAGTCAAAAAAAAGGAGCAAGGAACAAACCCGACTTCCCATCCTATTTTCTATGCTAATTAAGTCAGCTCCCTACCGCCCCGCCTCCTGCTTCTCTACATCGACAGCGTGACGGCAGGCCGAACATCGACGGCGCTGAGGACGACCACCACAAGAAGAGCAGGATCTATGGGTAGAGCTCCTGGAGCGCCTAGCTATTGGCTGGAGCATGTGGATGTGGCCATGGGAAGAGGGGTAGCGTTCGGGGATTGGATAGGGCTTTTACGGGTCGGGTCGAGTTGCTGACCCGGTATTTTTGCCAGATGGACATTTACATGTGGGACACATATTCGGAAATACTATGAAACTTACGAACATGAAGTTTTTTTTTTTGAAAAGTCTTGTCTCAAGAGTTGTGGTTATGTGAGAAAATTAATGTGATTTTGTGAATTTACTCAAAATATAATGCGTACCAGGTTGGAGCCCTGGTTTGTTATGCTAAACATTTGGCTATCCAATTTTGAAAAATGTTTTGATTGCAGATGAGTCGGTCAATGTTTGGTAAAATAAACTAAAGTTCTTAAGTAAACATTGGTTTGCCAAAATGTTTCAGCAACCCACCCCACCACACCCCCAAAAACCGTGCAAACAACGATTCCAGCCACGGCCCACTTATTCTGAGCTCTAGCAGATTCTCACCCGAGCCGGTCTCCATTGGTGGCTCCTTCTGATAGTACTGCAGGGGCGCCTTGATACCGTGCACGACGACGCCATCGACAATCACGAGGTCCGGCTGAACTATGCGAATGTATCCGATTGAAGCACCGTCGGAGTCGTGGGTGATGACCAGGTTCTCGCCCTCGCTGGCCATCGTCCGGAGGATAGTGCCATGGCAGAGGCCCATGAGATCAGCCTCAGTGAGGCGGTGCCCTGGGACGATGTGGAAGGGCACTGCTAAGACGTAGTCATGGCCTCTGCCGTTGAAGATGGCTTGGTCATCGAGCGCGAAAACTGTCAGGTTCGCGAACATCTCCAGCTCGGGGCGGTAGACGCGCATGGTCGCCTCCACGAAGCCGTAGTTCCCGCAGCGACGGAGTGCGGCGATAACCCCCCACACCATATCGCTGGCAGCCGAGCGCGCAGCGTGGCGCTGGCGTCGGCGTGCGCCCTCCAGACACGACTCACACGAGCAGTTTGGGGAGATGTGCCGGACGAAGCTGTGGAGGCCGTGGATGACGAATCGGCCTCGGCCGTCGTTGTACAGCTCGGGTTGTGACACCTCGATGCCATCAACGAGGATCCTCGGTGTCAACGACCTGGACCAGCCCAACGCTTCATCAAGGCAAGATGGGCCTTCGTCGCGGCCCACTCGCACGCACCGGTTACCCGCCAGGCTTGCAAGCCCAAGTTGGGTTCGCTGAACCTTGTATTTCCTACTTAAGCTAGCTTATGTGTAGTTTCTTCCTTGGTTAGGTTTTGGACGGCTTAGACCGATTGCTTGTAATATGAACTCACTGTGAGGGAGGATGGGTGGAACAGCGACCACAACAATATATCTCGTCAATTGAGTATTCGAATTCTAGAACTAGCCACCAAAATTCGTGAGTAATCCGTCGGGTCCTCACAATCTGGTATCAGAGCCACCAATCCTGCCTTTGCCTGTCCACCAGTACCACACCCGTTTCCGCGATTGTCGCCGCCTGGCAGCCATGGAGAATCTGCCACCAGAGGGATGGCAACTCTATGAGCTCCTCCGTGGAGACATCACCACAGACATGGATCTGAAGTTCCGCAACCAACAGGAGTCGTTGGTGTCGGCGGTGTGCTCCCTGCTTGCGGAATCGACGAGTAAGATAGATGGCATCACTACCAAAATTGATGCGGTTCGGGATGAATTGGGCATCGACATTGAGCAGATGCGGATCGAGTTCGAGCAGGACGAGCGCCGTGCTACTTTGCCCAAGCCGCCGCCGTTTGCTTCCCGGTCCGCGGCCGACTCTCCTGCCGTGGGCTCGCCTGAGGATCCACGACCTGGGAGCAGCGGACTCTACATTCCTCCTTCAGCAAGAGGCGCACGTGAGTCCCAAATTACTCAGAATTCTCAAACCAAAAATTCTCAGACCTTTGATTCTCCTCACACGGACTCGTCTGATATCTCTGGTTCTGGCCCTCGCGTAGAGCTTCCTCGATTCGACGATTCAAATCCTCGTCTGTGGCAAGCTCGCTGTGAGGACTATTTCCAGCTTTGGGGCACGTCACCGACGCTGTGGATTCAATATGCGTCAGCGCAGTTTGAGGGCGCAGCGGCTCGCTGGTTGGAGTTAGCGCAGCGTCGAATGCCTCGTGCTACTTGGGACGAGTTCTGTACTCAACTCCAACTCAGGTTTGGTCGCAATCTTCATCAGCAGCTTATTCGCCAGCTATTCCGCATAACTCAGACTTCTACTGTGGAAGATTATGTGGAATGTTTCTCTGATCTCTATGATCAATTATCTGCTTATGAGGACAAACCAGAAGTTTCACTATCTGACTCGCTTTTTGGAGGGCCTCAAACCTAACGTGTGTCTGATGGTTTCATTTCAGAAGCCCAAGGACTTAGATGCTGCTTATGATCTTGCTTTGTTACATGAAGATTTGGGTGCAAATATTCCTGTTGTGACCCAAGCTAATGTGCGCCGCGCTTCGACTTTACCATTGCCACTGCCACCACCACCACAACCTCGGCGACCTCTTGAGGAGCGTAAGAATCTTGACGATGTCCGAGCTGTTCCTGTTGAAGACAAATGGACTGCTCTCCGCAATTATCGCAAGGCCAAGGGCCTCTGTTTTGTGTGTGGTGAGCGCTGGTCTCGTGACCACCAATGCAAGCAGACTGTGCAACTGCATTTTGTTCAGGAGTTAATTGATCGCCTGCAATTTGATATGGTGCATTTTGGTTCTGATTCTGAGACTGGCAGTCAGCTAATGTCCATCTCTGCTGCTGCTGTTGCCCGTGAGCATTCTGTTACTACCCTGCAGATTCATATTGAGTTGCAAGGTCACTCCTTATTATGTTTGGTTGACTCTGGTTGGTAGTACCCATACATTCCTTGATAGTGCATTACTGTCTTATCTTCAGAATGTTCAGTCCATTCCTCTTGTTAAGGTTCAAGTTGCTGGAGGGTTAGTTCTTCATTGCCAATATCAACTAACTCAATGTCAGTGGTCTTGTGGAGGTCACACTTTTTCTACTGATTTCAGATTGTTGCCTCTAGGTTCTTATGATGGTATCTTGGGTCTCGATTGGTCTACTGCTCACAGTCCCATGCAGGTTGACTGGGCTCAACGTTGGATGTCTTTTCATAGGAAGGGTGAACTAGTTACTTTACAGGGTCCACTGCCTGATGAGTATGCTATCACTGAGTCTCTTTATCTGCTATTATTCCTGTTGACACTCCTCCAATTCCACCTGAGATACAGCCCTTGTTGGATAAATTTGCTTCTGTCTTTGCTGATCCTGTAGGACTTCCACCTAGAAGATGCTATGACCACACTATTCCCTTGGTTCCAGGTGCTAGACCAGTCTCCATTCGCCCCTATCGTATAGCTCCCCATCTAAAGGATGAACTGGAATCTCAGGTCTCTGCCTTGTTGAAGAGATGTATGATCCAGCACAGTAATAGTGCCATCTCCTCTCCAGTTTTACTTGTTAAAAAGAAGGATCACACTTGGAGGATGGTGGTTGATTATAGACACTTCAATGCTCTCACTATTAAGGGCAAATATCCTTTACCTGTCATTGATGTACTCTTGGATGAGCTTGCTGGAGCTGCTTGGTTTTCTAAATTGGATCTTAAGGCTGGATATCATCAGATCAGATTGGCTCCTGGAGAAGAATATAAGACAGCATTCCAGACCCATAATGGCCATTTTGAATTCATTGTGATGGCTTTTGGTCTCACTGGTGCTCCTGGTACATTTCAGTGAGCAATGAATAGTTCCTTGGCATCTGTTCTCAGGAAGTTTTCTCTAGTGTTCTTTGATGATATTTTAATCTATAGCAAGACTTTTCCTGAGCATATTCACCATGTTCACCAAGTCCTCCAGATTTTGCATGAACATCAGTGGAAGGTCAAACTCTCCAAATGTGCTTCTGCACAGCCACAAATTGCTTTTTATTTGGGCCATGTTATCAGTGTTGCTGGTGTGTCTATGGACAGTAGCAAGATTGTCACTATTCAGAAGTGGCCTACACCAGTTAATGTCAAAGAAATTAGGGGATTTTTGGGCATTAGAGGGTTTTACAGGAAATTCATCAAGCACTATGGCATTATAAGTAAGCCCTTGACTCAACTTCTCAAGAAGGGTGCCAGTTTCCTCTGGACAGTTGTTCATGATGAAGCTTTTCAAGTTCTTAAGTAAGCTCTCATATCTGCTCCTGTTCTGGCCTTACCGGACTTTAGCAAGATTATTGTCATAGAAACTGATGCTTGCAATATAGGCATTGGAACTATGTTAATGCAGGATGGCCATCCTTTGGCATATGTCAGTAAGGCTTTGGGTCCTAGAAATCAGCCATTGTCTGTTTATGAGAAGGAATACTTAGCTATATTACAGGTATTGAACGGTGGAGATCCTATCTTCAAGTCAAGGAATTCATTATTCGTACTGATCAAAAGAGTTTGTCTCATTTGGATGATCAAAAGCTGCACACTGAATGGCAACAGAAGGCCTTGACTAAGATGATGGATTTGACCTATAAAATAGTGTACAAGAAAGGTATTACTAACAATGCTGCTGATGCTTTCTCTCGCAGGCCACATGCAGATATGCAAGTCCAAGCTTTGTCTGATCTTCAGCCTGCTTGGTTGGATGAAGTTGTTCAGAGTTATGTTGCTGATCCAAAAGTCCAAGCGTTGTTGCAACAACTCTCCTTGGATCCCACTTCTCATCCACATTACACTTTGAGTAATTGGTTGCTGAGGTATAAAGGTTGCTTATGGGTGGGTCACCATTTGCCACTCCATATGAAAATTTTCCAAGCTTTTCATGCAAGTCCTGTTGGAGGCCATTCTGGATTTCCTGTGACATATAGACGCATATTGTCTCTCTCTTCAGATGGTCTGGTATGAAGCATTTTATTAAGGATCAAACTGAATCTTGCCTTATATGTCAACAAGCTAAACCTGAGAGAGTTCCATACCCTGGTTTATTATCTCCTCTTCCAGTTCCTTCTCAAGCATGGGAAATGATATCTATGGATTTCATTAGTGGCTTACCTAAATCTGGCTCCCTTGATTGCATCTTTGTTGTGATTGATAAGTTCACTAAATATGGTCATTTTATACCTTTGCGCTATCCTTTCAATGCTCAGAAAGTCGTTGAAGTCTTTCTGGATCATCTGTACAAACTTCATGGCTTTCCTAAGCATATCATTTCTGACAGAGATCCCATTTTCACTAGAACTTTCTGGCAAACATTAATGAAGCTCACTGGTTCTAATTTGAATTTTGGTACAACACCAATTGGCATTCAGCTTTGAACAAGTCTCCTTTTGAGGTGTTATATGGTCATACTCCTCGCTACTTTGGTCTATCAGCCCGTGATGCTATTCAACCTCCTGATTTGCAGCAATGGTTAGACCAGCACCAAGTTGTTATTGCTTCTATTAGACAACACTTGTTGCGCACCCAGCAACGTATGAAACTTCACGCTGACAAGCACAGAACTGGACGCAGTTTTCTAGTGGGCGACAAGGTCTTTCTTAAGCTTCAACCTTATGTTCAAGCTTTAGTGGTTCATTGTTCTCATCACAAGCTGGCATTTCGTTTCTTTGGCCCATATGAGGTTCTGGAAAGGATCGGCAATGTGGCTTATCGTTTGAAATTGCCGGATTCCAGTCGTATTCATCCTGTCTTTCACGTCTCTCAGTTGAAGCGATCGGTCTCTCCTAAGCACAAGGTACATGATCATCTTCCTGCTGACACTATTGCTTTCCAGATTCCTGTGCGTGTGTTGCAGCATCGTGTTCGCCAGCAAGGTTCCAAGACTGTTGCTCAGGGTCTTATTCTTTGGAGCGATGCTGCTGTGACTGATGCCACCTGGGAAGATCTGGATTCGCTCCGTCAGAAGTTTCCCTGGGCACCGGCTTGGGGGCAAGCAGCTTCTTATGGAGGAGGGGGTGTCAACGACCTGGACCACCCCAACGCCTTCATCAAGGCAAGATGGGCCTTCGTCACGGCCCACTCGCACGCACTGGTTACCCGCCAGGCTTGCAAGCCCAAGTTGGGTTCGCTGAACCTTGTATTTCCTACTTAAGCTAGCTTCTCTGTAGTTTCTTCCTTGGCTAGGTTTTGGACGGCTTGGACCGATTGCTTGTAATATGAACTCGCTGTGAGGGAGGATGGGAGGAACATCGACCACAACAATATATCTCGTCAATTGAGTATTCGAATTCTTGAACTAGCCACCGAAATTCATGCTCTCCGGGGAAGGGTTGTGGTGGCGGCGTGCGGTGGTGCTCCCCCGCGAGTGATTACAGGTTGCCGGGGGAGCCCCAGGGTGCTCTCTTCCTTTCTGCTAAGTGGCTACTTGCTACTCCTGGACTAAATCTCTCGGGATCGTAACCCAGCTCCAATCCAACCATAGAAGAACCAGAACCCGAACCCCTTGACCGGTGGCATTGGTCCTCCTTTTATACTCAAAGGGATACCACAGGTGCCCCAGTTTGCATGGGGGACGCGCCCTAGGACACGGGCCGAACAAAGACTCAAGGCAGCTTGCCTTTGCTGTGCTGGCATGCATGCACGGTGAAACGCACTGTAACTAGGGCCACACGTGCCCTAGATTCACTGCGGGCTACTCACTGCAAGCTGACTAGACGGGTAACCTCTTCCCTGTCGGAGCATTTAATGCTCGGCTTGTGCCACACTCCACGCTCCGACCAGCCTTGCACAGAAGGGGCCTACCGGGCAGCCACGTGGTGTCGATACTCTGCCTGCACTGGGCACCGGCCCAGTTGTAAGCACCTGCGCCAGGAGACACCCTCCCCGGCAAGTGAACTTCCCGGGGGGCGTCCTGACGGGGATTCACGCTGTCATCCGAGGTAACCCCCGCAGCCCAGCTAGTCCTGCTCCAGGGCAACCCCCTTCCCAGGCTCTTGCCGGGCCGGTGGCTTCTCGGGCAGCTCGCACCGTGCTGCCCAAGGTGCCATCCTTGCGGGGAGCAAGCGAGGCGACCCACACGTTGAGCAACGGTGGTACCCCGGGTGCCACTGGTGCGACAGCCAGAGCTGGTCGTGGGAGGCAGATATGGCTGGTAGGAGTGCGCAGAGGAGCAGGAGGGTGGTGAACAAGAGCTGAAGAGCAGCGGTAGGCCGTCGTGGAGAGCCATGGCTGGCTTTGGTTAGGAGCGGTATTCGCGGCCGGTGGCCCGGGGCTATGTAGCCTGGAACCGAGAGCACGCCGTCTATGACGGTTGTTTCATAATGACCAGATTGCCCTTGAGTACTTAGCAAGACGACAAACTCGATGACCAGAAATTTTCAATTCAAAATGGAGGGAAAACCTCCGACGAAATTGCACATTTCCACCATCTATTGGGACGTTGTTGCGCAAAACACCACTTCTACAAATTTTTTGCACATTTCACCACATATTGGTCCATGAGTTGCAGATGGGTCTTAATAGCGTGTTAGGCGGCCTAACCACGTTTTGACCTATGAGCCCCGCATGTCAGTGCCAACGTGTACCGAGCCCCTTACCACGGTGGACTGGGTCGGGTCTGAGCCAACCGATTAAAATGAAATCATGCCCGATTCGGTGGAGCCAGACCCGACCCGATTTACCATATTTTGGAACCTAATCAGTCGTGATTTACTTTTAACCAGTTGGCTCCAAACCCAACCCGGTCCACCGCGGCAAAGGGCTCGGTACACGTTGGCACTGATATGTGGGGCCCACAGGTCAGAAATGTGATTAAGCCGTCTAACACGCTATTAGGACCTATCTACAACTAATTGGACCAATATATGGTGAAATCTGCAAAAATTTCGTAGAAGTGGTGTTTTGCGCAACAACGTCCCCAATAGGTGGTGGAACATGCAATTTCCTCGAAACCTCCTGGTCTCGCCGTGCGATATCTTCCTTTGCTATCTCCCGGAGTACAATATGAACCATTTTTTTTAGCAGACTATACTATAGCTATTCCGTAGGTGCAAGGGCACGCACGGTGTATTTGCCATAATGGAATTTTGATACTCTCCGATTGAATTTCTTCTCGCAAATTTCTCTTACATGGAGTATGAAATCTCCCGTTGATTACTCCCTCCGTTTCATAATTGTTGTCGAAATATTACATGTATCTACACACTTTTAGGAATAGATACATTCATTTTTGAGTAAATTTGAGACATGAATTATGAAACGGAGAGAGTACGATATTAAATATTAGCAATTTGTTTTTATAGGGGGCAACCAAACAAAAAAACAAACATGTTATTGTAAACCTGATTTTTATTTTGACGTAGTTGATTTTTTGAAATCCTACCAATCGAATAAGCCCCAAAGCCCGATAGTCTCAGGAAATGGGGGAGACGTGGCAAATAAATTTTCAATTATCATGTTGGCGTGCTCATGTTTAGTTTGCTAAAGAAAAACATTCTAATGACCTATGCATACATGGAAGAGAAACCTTAGTACTCCCTCCATCCCATATTAAGTGTCTTTCTGTTACATGCATCTAACACTTTTTAGGCATAGGTACATCCATATTTGGAAAATTTGAATTACTTAATATGGGACGGAGGGAGTATTACGTTACACAAGATGTCAAGAACGGGACCGATTGGTTTTGGAGTAAGCTACCTATCGTGCGCGTGTGTTCGGGTACTCACACAAAATACGGTTTTGCTATTTCGAATTAGAATTTTTTTTCACCGTCACGCGTTTCAGTGTGTAGATACATGTATATTTAGACAAAGTTGTGACACTTAATTCCGGACGGAGGGAGTAGTTATTTTCACTATTTCTCAGTTGATTTTAATAACTGTTACAAGTACAAACAATCAGAAAAATCTTAATCGAAAAACTATGATCGTTAACTGAGAAATACTACCTCCGATCCTAAATTGTTATCGAAACATTACATGTATCTAGACACTTTTTATGAATAGATACATTCATATTTGGACAAATTTGGGACAAGAATTTAGGATCGAAAGGAGTAACTATTTCTAAGTCGACTAAAAAATATACACTCAAACAAAATAAGCTTCTATGCATATGCTCAACGGGAGATGTGTTGGTATTTTATGTCCCGAGTCGCTGTTTGGTGGTCCAAAAGAGCTCTCTCGCTTGTGCCCACCCGATACGGGCGCTTCCAAGTTGAGTAAAGTCTCTTTTAAACCCTGTGCTTGTAGAGCTTGTCCAAATCGAACCCCCACTTCTAAATTCCTGAAGTTGGCACCCTAATCTTATTAATCTAGGTCAAATCTAACCTTTGATTCATTTGGCAAGCCGGAAATAGAGTGATCATGACCGGTATTACTAGCCGCTCTAATTACACCCACTGACATCATTGTCCCACACGTCATATTCATCCTCTTCCTCAAGCTCATTCTCTTACGAAGTAATCACGTGAATGAACCAATGATTTGCTTTGTTTCAAGTGATCCATCTCTTGACTGGCAAGCGATGGGGAGGTGGACCCCGATGCATGGATGGCGCCACGCCCATCGCGCGACCCTGCCGCCGCGCCTGGCCTCACGCGGCCCGCGCCCAGCTCCTCGACGTGCCCCGCTGCTCGACGCCCCAGCTGCGCCTGGCCGCACGCCGCCCACGCCCAGCTCCTCGATGCCCCAACTTGCCGTTGCACCCATTCCCGCTGATCACCCGCGAGCCCGCAAGCCCTCGCAGCCGCTGCGCCGCCCACCTCTCACGTCACACCCTCACGCGTCGCCCACCTTGTACCTGCACGAGCACGCCGCCCACCTCACGCCCGCACGGACCAAATCGACGGCTAATTAATTCGGTGGGAGCACAGATAAATTGAAGAAGAGGAGGGGTCTGGGAGGTAGAGGGTTGCAGCGGAGCCCCTCGACGAGGCGGCGGCGCGAATTGACGACAGCACCGGCCAAATCGATGGCAGCAGCAAGCGTCGCCGGGCGCGGGATGGCCTCATCGCTGGCATGATTCAGCCCAGAGATGGGGTCGGGTAGGTTATGGCGGCACAGGGTGTGGGCGCAGACCATTTCGAGGAAGAAGATGAATATGACACGTGGGACACTGATGGAAGTGGGTGTTATTAGAGCTGTTAATAATACCGGCCAGGATTGCTCTATTCGCGGCCTTCCAAACGAATCAAAGGTTATATTTGATTGGGATTAGGATTAATAAGGTTAGGATGCCAACTTCAGGAATTTAGAGGTGAGGGTTCGATTTGGACAAACTCTACAAGCACAGTGTTTAAAATGGACTTCACTCTTCCGACTTCTGAACCCGGCGCACATCAAATTTCTCTTTCCTATCTTGACCCCTGGAGACGCTGACTGCTGCTGCTCGTGTAGGGAGGTAGAGTTCACTCCCGCGCCGACGGGTGATTTAGGGGCCTATTAGGATCGAAGGATTTTGTAGAGGAACTAGAAAATTTCTAATTCTTATGAGTTTTTTCTACCGAGAACCTTTGGATCGAAGGTATGAAACCTCCAAAGATTCTATGGGTTGCATTTCTAGACCCCAATTATATGGAAAGAAAAAACAGAGGAAGAAGGCAGGAGAGTGATTTCGTCTACTATGCATTCAAACCCTTATAATTGCTAAGAGATAAAATTGAATTCAAATGCTTGATCAACTACGGTATGAGAGTAATAATTATGTCCATTATGCATTCAAACCCTTATAATTACTGAGAACGAAAATTGAATTCAAATGTTTGAATGTTAATTTGCCGGTAACCATTCGGTAAAAAAAGTCAGCTCGGTCACCAAAACCTTGGTCATATCAAATACAAGATCTTTGGTATATCAGTCACTTGAGCATCGTGCCCCAAGTACAATTCGCTCCACAGCTCTCGGTCCATCTTAGGTCACTTCAAGCATCGGCGCACCAGGAATGATTGCATCTTCAATGCGGTTACCTCCTGTTTATTTTGATGGAGGCACAATGATCATGAGCGAACTCTTGTTTTCCATCGAGCTAAGAGAACAAAACATCCAGTAATCCTGTTAGTTTAAAAAATAAATCTAATCATGTTTCGGTGCCACCAATCGATGGAAATCGGTGCAAAAGGACAGCCGGTGCTGATGCGCAAAGTCCGAAGGCAAGATGCATCGGCTGTTTGGTTTGTGCCAAAACACCCAACTAAAAAAATTAGGATTGAATATTATTTTGGCACTTGTTTTTTTGTTTGTGGTCGAGATTTTGGTTGCCAGAATGAACATCCTCATCTTTCTCACGTACTCTTGCCAAATAATTGGTAAAATGTGTCGGAGCACGGGTCTCTGGCACCGGAGATGCCGAGCACTCCCTTTTTTGTTCGGTGGAGGGCTCTGGCGATCGCTCCGACGTGATCATAGACACGAAGTGTGGACACGTGAATTACCAGGTTCGGGCCACCTGGAGGTGTAACACTCTACGTCCTGTTTTTTGTTGTATTCAAGATTACGTATGCGGCTTACAAAGTGTTCCGGAAGTTCCCGAGGAGCTACTCGGCGATGGCTCTAACTACGGCTCAAATTAAAATTGATCAGAACCCTTTGACCGGTGGCATCAGTCCTCCTTTTATAGACAGGGGATACCACAGGTGCCAGTGCACGTCTCCCAGACGTGTGTCACAACCACATGAAAAATACTCCCGCTGATTCACGTTGGACGCCATGCAACGCCCGGTCCACTGTACACGGTAGAAAAAATGCTTCGTAGAGTAGTCGCCGGCTAGGCTAGGCCTGTTGATAAGACTCCTGTCGGTGCATTAAATGCACTGCGCCCGCCGTCTTGTCCTGTCTTCACTGTTCTGCGGGGCCCGCCTGCATGCCCGAGCGTGGGTTGCTGGGTGCCCCTTCCTAGCTAGCGCACCCGGCTAGTTGCCGGGAGGCATTTCTTCAGCTTCCCGGGACCGGGGTTTCCGGGGGTTTCTTATATTCTGGCCCTTAGCTTCACCTTCACCAAGGACCGTCTCCTTGAGGCAGGCTTCCCAGACTCATCTCTTCCCAGGAGGCCTTCCTGACGGGGCTTCGTCACTGGTGACCCAGGCGTCCCGTATCAGTGGGACCCCGTGGGCCACTGGTACGACAGTAACCCCCGGGCGTGGGCCGGCAGCCTTGAAGCTCCCAGCAAGTGCTATCCTCGGTCGGTTGCCGGGCTACGCCCTATCCGACGGGTGGGTCCCAAGGGGAGTCCCCCGGCACCCGGCCTTGCGGACCGCATTTACAGTTCCACTCCTCCGAGTGGAACGGTCGGGCGCACCGTGCCTTATCCCCCTTAATCGCCAGAGAGTTAAGGCCACGTCGCACACCCCCCTCTTAATCTCCGATTCTTTAGGGCACTTTACTACCGGTCGTGGGGGTGTCCGTTGCAGCCCGCCAGCCCCAATAAATACCCAAGGCTGGCGGCGGGCACTCCCCATTGCCTCTTGCTCCTGCCATTGCCTCCCCCCAAGCTCTCCGCGCCCCAACTCCAACCAAATCACCTCCCCACTTCCGTCGATGTCTTCCAAGGGCCAGAACCGTCCCAAGGTGAGCACCAGCAAAGGGGAAAAGTGCGAGAAGGTCAGCAAGAAAGAGCTGTCGGACCGAGCCCGGAAGGATGAGGAAATGCGGGCTAAGTTCGCCATCTTCCCCCCTGTTTGACACAAAAAATACTTAAAAAAAAAGTATCTCTCATCCGTCGGGGGAAATAAAATGCGGGCGTGCCAGTGTACCTGAATACACAAATAAAATAAAGGAAAATATGCATTTTATTAATCTCACTTAGAGAAACAAATTACAATTTTCCTTGATCGAGTGCGCTCCGTGGCCTACCGGCGCGGCCGATATGACATGGGCGATTGTAGTGTCTTGATTCACGGGGCCTCGTAAAGCTCCCACTTAATTACTCCTGCGGCTCGAGCCGCGAGACACCTCCGATTAAGCTGCTACAATGGTCGTCGTCTTCAAGTCTCTCGTCTTCCCCGTGTGCTTGATGTAGACAGTGGTGTTGTGGAGGCGAAGTGGAAGGGTGGAGCGGTATACGCCGCGCCCTGGTGATGCTTAGCAGTAGACCTCCGGCTTGTCGTTGTCAGATGATGAAGAGATGTCTAAGCCTCGTCGGCTTAGACGAGTGGGCGGCCTTTGTCTTGTCGGTGCCGGGCCTGGTGATGTCTCGGTGTGGACGGGATGACTTGCTAGCACTTTGTCGGTGCAAGCAAGTAACATACTTATTTCATCGTTGAAGGACTAGTCGGTGGAATAAAGCCCGCCTCGTCGGAGGCTTGGACGATGTCGGGGAAGAGTGTTGGCGTAGATGTTGGAGTAGACGGCGACGTGTCGATGATGTAGACGGTGCCCTGCGTGGGGCGACGGCGTCTAGCATGACACCGTGTATGACGGTGTCTAGATATACACCACGTGGAGGGACGCCGTGAGCGGCGGCATCTAGCATGATACCATGTCGGTGAAGAACGCATCAACCCAGGTGCCACACATGGCGGGCGTGAAGAAGAATATGCCCGCAAGATGTGAGTCACAGCCGGCATTGCGGATGCCGGTGGCCGGCAACCTCGCGTCCAAGCTTGGGACGAGAGTTTCATGCATATATCTGTGCACAAGAACGAGTGGATTATTATCTGCATAGAAAATAGTTAGGCTCTCATGTCATGTGCATGTCCAAAGTAGGGCACACGCAGGAAGGGCTCGACACCCTTGGTCACGATCTGGATTTAGGTGAAGAACACCGGTAGGGTGTTGATATATGGTGAGGGCACGCCCATGGCGCCGATGGCGGCGGACACGCAGCGTCTGGGTCGATGGCGTTCATGGACAGCGTGTCAGCCCCATTGCCCTTCTGGATGGCGCGCACCTTCGCACGGGATTCCAGTGGAGATGCCGCGGCCGGCCGGCAAGCAGGCTCCAGCTGCTTACCTGCTTGGTGCCGATGTAGCTGCAGTACCTTCTTGCAGCCACGTCCTTGATTCTTCCTCTGCATGGGAAAGAAAGACATGAGAAGATTATCTCGCCTGGATGGTCGTTACTCGTCTCCCATGCCGGCGAGACTGTGTGCTGCCTGCGTCTTGCCTCATGGCTGAGGCTGCTATGCCCAGCGGCCGCCACGGCGCCGCCGAGGCGACTTCTGCTCGTCTACGTACGCCTGAGGGCCATGGCCGCCGCTCGCCTTGGCGTGGCCATCCTCGCCACCGCCTGGGGCGCCTCCCTTCTGCCCTCTCCTTCGTACCTGTGTGTTGCCATGCATGCAGGCGAGCTGCACCTGGAGAGAAACAAGACGAGCTGCACCTAGGAGAGCAACAAGTATACATAAGAGAGATTAGTGTTGATCTCCAACGCTGATCTTTGTGCATGTTGGATCGATGAGCAGGTCTGCTCTGCCCACGCCGGCCTGTGGAGCTTGCCGCCGCCTTGGACACGCAGCCTCGAGGTCCGGCGCCTGACCGGCTGGCCCTCACCTTGGCATGTGTCGTTGCTGCCGTCGCCGCCTAGCGCGCCCGCCGGCTAGGCTAGCTGGACGTGCAGAGGCGCTGCTGCCCATAACCTGATCGAGCTAGGTCCTGGATACACAGAAATTGAGATGGATGCATATATTAAAGTCACGAGATGTGCTTCATGCGGCCTGCTGCACCATGCGCGTCGGCGCTGCCGAGGGGACTTCATCTCTTCTACGCACGTCGGAGTAACATGGCCGCCGCTCGCCTTGGCGTGGCCGCTCTTGCCACGGCCTGGGGCGCCTCCCTCTCCGTCTAGGCGCTGCCACACCTCGCGCTCCTGCGTTTCCTGGAGGTGGCCACCCTGCCCCCCTGATTGATCTTTCGTGGCCAGCTTATATAGGCCAGCGGTCGGGCTACAGGAAGGAAAGCACACCGAGCACCGCCGCACATACTTGGAAACCAGCGATTCGATCAATCAATTCCTATTTCCTTCCTGCCGTAGACCACACGTGTGTGTACGTCGGTCTGAACTTTCCATATGCTAGCTGGTTCATACATCAAGCACACGTCAGGGTGCATGCAACACAATCAACATACTTGATATACATGCCGGTTGATTGATTTATTCACGTTAGAGTGCAGGGCACACAATCAAGCACTGAGCTTAATTTGGACCCAACTATTACTCATGGACACGCCTTGCACCATGCATTTTTGTCAACGTACTTAACCTTGTGATATATGCATGTGTGCTTTTCTTAATACAAGAAAACAGATTTTTTAACAAAATCTCATCAAACACCCACTTTTGGCGCTTGCCACCAAGCACAACGAGTACGGGCCGACGTGGATTCACCCCATCGGCGCGGAGCGCAACCTGTAGTACTTCCGGATCTTCGAGAGATTCATCCTAGCCAGGTTCGTGCCGCCGCACTCTTTTTTCCTTTCAGCCATCATGGAGACCTACGGGCTCATCATGGCGCAACTTCACCCCACATCATTCTTCACATTGGATGTCTTCCAACACCTTTGTGAAGCGTTCGTGGGGGTGATGCCATCGGTGGCTCTATTTCGCGACTACTACTATTCGAGGGTGGAGAAAAAGGCTCCCTTGTCCTCGGGAGTGGTGTTCCGGTTCCGCGACAGGATCAAGTCGGGAGTTCATAGAGCTGGGGAAGAAGAAGATCGAGCACGGTGGCGCCGCGACTGCTGCTGGGTGCGCACCGACGAGCTCCAGGAGTTCCACGAGGAGCCCCTCGGGCCCCCGAAGCGCTCTGACGACTGGACGCTCCGCGACCAAAAGGACAAGGAGCCGGCCCCAATCTGTGCCAAGATCAAGGCGCTCCGTGAGGCTGGGCTCACGGACATGGATGTGGCATGCCACTTCATTGGGAGGCGCATGGCTCCCCTGCAGCGGCGCTCACATTCGGCATGGATGTACACCGGGTCCGGCGACCAGACCCGGCTGCAGCGCACAGACCTCCTCCCGGAGGAAGTGCAATTCTGGGTGAAGGGCATCACCGGCGAGGACGAAGCCTACCGGCTGCCCCCGCTTGGAGCGCACCTGCTCCGCGCCGGGATCCCGAACCTGGGAGCCTGGGATCTCCCACTCTGCGACGAGTGGGGCATCGTGGAAGACCCCTCGGCGCAACCCTGCCCCCCCCCCCCCCCCCCCGTAGCCCAGGCCCGCAGGGGCAAGGAGCCGGCTGTCGACTCGGGGAAGGGGGGCCAAGGCCAGGCCTCCGCCAGGCCAGAGGACTCGAACTCTGACGACTCCTCGCTGGGCGTCGGAGGAGAGCTCAGCGACGACGACGATGACGACGCTGCCCCAGCAACCAGCGGTGTCGCGCTGGAGGAGGACGACGAGGAAGACGACGTCCCCCTGGTGAGGCGGTCTGCGGCGGACCCGCGAGCCACATGTGGGGAGCGTCCTCCCCCCGCAAGCGTCCTTCCTACACTCCGACAACACGGGGACCGAGCTTGCCTTGGCAAACCAACGCTACTAAAGGAAGAGCCAAGGACCTAAGACAAAATACTTAGCTTTCCATTATCTTTGGTCTTGTAGCACCTCGTTGAGAGCCGTGGCAAGGACGCGGTGGCAGTGCACCCTCCAGCAGCACCCTCGGAGCCGCGGAGGCATGCACCACCACCGCGTCTATACGACGCCTCTCGCTTGTCTCATCGCCATTTCTGGTGTCGTTTCATAAGAGAGTGGCAGGCCGTGATGGTGGGAACACCCTCAGCGACAAGCGGAGAGGGGTGCACCACAATCGCCTCTCTGCGACATCTCTTGCTTTCTTGCCCGTTGCTGGTGCTGCATTTGCCCCGGTCTCTTTAAATAGCCGAAGCGCTGCCCTTTCCTACACACGCGCGGGACCACCAGTCGCCGCGTGGAGGCACTGGCCCTGTCTCAGTTTCCTGCATCAAGTCTCGAAGTAATTGCCATATATGTACAACTTACTCACAAGGCGACGACACCCGTGACCACCCCACGAGCATCACCGTGTGCCTTCGCCCCATCTTTACCCTGCATGTCAGATTCCTGCAGTGCCCAAGGTGCATAGCAAAAAAAAAATTGAAATGCACGAAAAATATTTCAAACTGGATAACCTCCTGCCTCCCAGCCCCCGACCATAGAAGAGTCGACCTCAGACTTGGGTGTGAACATCTTCATATTCCCTTGGTGCCTTGCTGGCACGTAGCACGTTGCGGACGGGTCCGACAACTGTTAGGCCTCGTTCCGGGACGTCCCTGCAACGAGCTTTTTTTTTTTTGGGTTCCGACAGCCCCTGCTCACAGCCAAAGACGAGGAGACAATTCTGTGCACCTAGAGCAGGAGACAAAAGCACTCACAAATAGCAAAGCACAACATTCATTGAAGCGACACTTATCTTTATTCAACTTTGTGCTAGCGGATTACAATCGGGCCTTGCCCGGCTACACTAGCTTAAAGAGGCACGCTGCCGCAACGTCACCCGTGGGTAAGGCGTCACCGTTTCACGGGTAGAACTTGCGTGGGTGCTCAATGTTCCAACTAGTGGGCACCGGCAAGCCTTCTTCTGTTTCCAGCCGGACAAGCCCCGGTCTGGTCACCTGCACTACCCGGAAAGAGCCCACCCAGATTGGAGTCAACTTGTTCCCGGCCTTGGTTCCTTGTATCCGGCGCAGGACGAGATCTCCAACCTCGAGCCCTCGGGGACGGACTCTCCTGTCGTGATAACGACGGAGTCCCTGCTGGTAGCCTGCAGCTCGCACAGCAGCCCGGCATCGAATCTCCTCGATGAAGGTAAGGTCATCAATCCTCTCTGTGTGTTGGCTCTTGTCGCCGTACGCGCGTACCCGAGGTGACCCATACTTGAGCTCGAGGGGCAGCACAGCTTCTGCCCCGTAGATGAGGGTAAACGGAGTTTGACCCGTCGCCCGACTTGGTGTGGTCCGCAGCGACCACAGCACGGGTTGGAGTTCTTCAACCCAGTGTTTCTCGTCTTGTGCTCCCGCATCACTTCTGCGTTGGCTCGCTCAACTTGCCCATTGCTCCTCGGATGAGCAACAGAAGCAAAGTGAATCTTAGTGCCCATGTCCTCGAGGTAAGCTTGGAACACCGCACTAGTGAATTGCGGGTCGTTGTCGGTGATGATGCCGTTAGGCACACCAAACCGGCACACAATGCCCTTGAAAAACTTGATGGTTGCCTGCGCCGTGACGGCTCGGACAGGTTCCACCTCGATCCACTTCGAGAACTTGTCGATGGCGAGCAAGTACTCGTAGCCGCCGACTGCTCTCGGCAACTTGCCGATAATGTCCAGCCCCTAGACCGCGAACGGCCACGAGGACGGGATGACTTGCAGGGATTGCACTGGCTGGTTGCTCTTCTTGGCGTGAAACTGGCACGCTTCACAGGTCTTGACTAATTGTTTGGCATCGGCTAGTGTTGTCGGCCAGTAAAAGCCGTGCCGGAACGCTTTCACAGCTAGTGCCCTGGAGGCCACATGGTGCGACCATGTGCCTCGATCTATATCCACCAGCAACGTGCGCCCTTCTTCCCGGGGCACGCAGAGGAGCATGACTCCATTAGGACGCCTCCAGTAGAGTTCCCCGTCCACCAGGGTGTACATCTTAGCTTGCCGGGCTACTCGCTCCACGGCAACATCTTCCTCCGGGAGGGTCCCGTTCCTGAGGTAACGAATAATATCCGCCCCCCAGGGTGGTGGTTCTCGGCTAGTGTATGCTAGCAACTTGGCGGCATGGTCCCCCGCAGCTGCAGGGTCGCCTTGAGTTGCCAGAGGGGCTTCCCCGGCAACTGTCTTGGGGTCGACAGAGGGCTTTGACTGCCTCTGCACGAACACCCCAAGAGGCACCTTACTGCGTTCCGCTGCCCATATGGACAGTTCATCCGCAACAAAGTTGTCCTTGCGCTTCACGTGCTCAAACCGAAGTCCCTTGAACCTGGACTCCAATTTTCGCACTTCCCCCACATACGCTGCCATCTGGGGGCAGTCATAGTCCTTATTCACTTGGTTGATCACGAGTTGGAAGTCCTCGTGAACAACCAAGCGCTTGATGTCGAGGGCGATCGCCGCGCGCAGCCCGGCAAGAAGTCCCTCATACTCTGCTGTGTTGTTGGTAGAGTTGGCAAAGTCGAGCTGTATTACGAACTTGAGCTGGTCTCCAATGGGCGACTCGATCACCACTCCGGCACCGGCGCCCTGCAAGCAGAAGGGGCCGTCGAAGCACATGACCTAGTACCCCTCGTCTAATTTGTCGGGAAGGCTCGCTTCCGTCTCTTCTTCCTCTATGCCCGTTGATGTCCACTCTGCGACGAAGTCAGCGAGAGCGGCGCTCTTGATGCTCTTGGTGTTTGCGAAACGCAACCCGAATTCCGCTAGCTCCATCCTCCACTCAGCCACCCTCCCGGTGGCTTCACGGTTGGTGAGGGCCCTCTCTAGGCAGAACCCTGACACCACGGTGATGCTGTGCGCCTGAAAGTAGTGGCGCAGCTTCCTTGAAGCGAGCAAGATCCCAAGAAGAAGTTCTGGACCTGCGGGTACTGTACCCGGGCATCGCGCAGCACCATGCTGACGAAATACACGGAGTGCTGCACCAGCCGCTTGCGGGGGGCAGCCTGCATGGGCTGTCCCTCAGATCCAGGGGTAGAGGCGGTAGACGGGGGTTCCTTCAGCTCGCCGGGAGCCCCCGGCCCTTCCGTCTCAGCCCCCGAGGCTTGCTCTTTCCTCTCGGCAATGAGCACGGAGCTCACTACCTGGTCCGTCGCTGCCCAGCTTGGGGGCGACGAGGACCGGCGGTGACTTCAGGTACTGCTTCAAGTCCTGGAACGCCACTTCCGCCTCGAGAGTCCAATTGATTGGACCCTTCTTTTTCATCACCTTGAAGAAAGGTAGGGCTCGCTCGCCCCGCCTTGAGATGAAACGTCCAAGCGCCGCAACGCACTCGTTGAGGCGCTGGACGTCTCTACCCTTGCGGGGTGCCTCCATCTTCTCGATCGCTTCGATCTTCTATGGGTTGGCTTCGATTCCCCTGTGAGAGACCAGGAAGCCCAGCAAGTGCCCCGAATCCACACCGAACGTGCACTTCTCGGGGTTAAGCTTGAGCTTGATCCTGCGGAGGTTGTTGAACGTCTCCTGCAGGTCGTCGACGAGCGAGTCCCAACGCAGCGACTTGACGACGATATCGTCCATGTAGGCCTCGATATTCCGGCCTAGCTGGGGTCCCAGACAATCGCGCAAGGCGCGCTGAAATGTCGAGCCCGCGTTCTTCAGCCCGAAAGGCATGCACGCGTAACAGTAGCAGCCAATCGGGGTGATAAACGTTGTTTTCTCCTCGTCTTCGACTGCCATCTTAATCTGATGGTAGCCGGAGAAGGCATCCAGTAAGCACAAAGACTCACAACCTGCTATAGAATCTACTATTTGATCGATTCGGGGTACAGGGAAGGGGTCCTTGGGACATGCACGTAAAATCTACGCACATGCGCAATTTATTTCCAGCCTTAGGGACTACAACAGGGTTTGCTAACCAAGTGGGGTACAACACTTCCCTGATTGCCCCGGCGTTCTTGAGCTTCTCCACTTCCTGCCGAATGAAGTCTTTGCGTTCCTGTGCTTGCCGACGATCCTTCTGCTTGACGGGCCGCGCGTTTGGCCGCACCGCCAACCGATGCTCGATCACCTCCCTGGGGACTCTGAGAAGATCTGACGGTCCCAAGCAAACACGTCAGAGTACTCCCGGAGGAAGGCGATGAGGGTGCTTTCCGAGGCTCACACCAATGGAGACGGTGTGTGCCTCGTTGCCGGCATGCAGGGGCACCTTCTTGACCTTGGTGCCCTCCTCCTTCAGCTTCATGCCCTCGCTAATGCGCGGGCTGGAGCTGGAGCTGCCCCGACGTCCTGTCCGGGAGCGGCTCGCGCCTTCTTATGTGCGGGTTGCTCACCCGCAAGTGGATCCTTGTTCCCGGCAACGTCGTAGTCGCCGGGGTCCGCCACTGCGGAGGTCTTCACGACCTCGCCCACGCACCAAGCAGCGTCCTTCAGGTCGCACTTGATGGAGAGTATGCCGTATGTTGACGACATCTTCATCACGCCATAGGCGCAATGGTTGCCGCCATGAACTTGATCAGCGCCGGCCGACCAATGATCCCGTTGTACGGCAACAGGGTGTGAGCTACATCGAAAACGATGTGCTCAGTCCAGAACGCTTCCCGGGAACCGAAGGTCACCGGGAGCGTAATTCGCCCCATGGGCTGCACCACTCCGGGGTTGATCCCCCGGAACGGGTCAGTAAGCTTCTCCACCAGCTTGGCGGACAGCAGGTTGAGGCTTGCCCTGCTATCCCCCAATACCTTAGTCACCGTCCCATTGTTTATGATCGGCGACACCACGAGGGGGAGTACCCCTGACCCCAAGAGACGGATCGGGTGATCGTCCGAGTTGAAGGTGATCGGGAAATGCGACCACCTCAACGGCTGTTGCGCCTCTACGCTGGGGACGAGGGCGCAGACCTCAAGCGTAAGCCGCTTCACGGCAGTGTGAGACGTGCGAGCGTACGCTCCCCCGTGAATGCAGGCGACGTTGCAGGGCTCCTGGAAGCTGGGCTCGTCGGCGTCGCGTTGTTCGGCGCGAGGCTTGTCGCGTCCCCGGGGAGGCCGATCGTTGCCGCCGTGGGCTTGACCGCGACCCCCCGCGGGTTCTCCTTTGTCGCCGCCGGCTACGACCTGGCCTGCTCCGCCGCGGGGATTGTTTGGGCAGTCCCGGGAGAGGTGCCCGATGTCCCCGCAGTTGAAGCAAGCCCTGGCAGCGCGGCACTCCTTGGGGCGCTGCTCGCGCTTCTCCTTGATGGTCTGGAGAGTGCGGCAGTCCTGCGCGTCGTGGGAGGCGTTGGTGTGGATGGGGCAGCACGGGGCCACCGTCGGCTTGCTACCCGATGCTCCCGCCGACGCTACCTTCTTGGTGGGCCTATGGGGAGCCCCCGGGTCCGTGGCAAGCACTTGCTTCCCGCCGCGTTTCCGGGAGCCCTTCTTCCCGGAGCCCTTGGGTGGGTTTGCCGCTGCTTTGGAGGCAAGCTCGGGCGCCAAGCGCCCTTCCTCGGCCATCGCGCGAGAGCGTAGAGATCCCATGTGGTCCGGATCCGGTGCGTGTTCAGCTTCTCGCGCATCTTCGGGTCACGGACGTTGATGGCGTACGTGTTGATGATGGCGGCCGCTTCCGCCTCAGGGATGGAGTATGACTGGTTGGAGAACCTGTTGGTGAAGTCCCGCAACGTCTCCCCCGGTTTCTGCATGACCGTGTGCAGTTCCGCCATGGTTCCCGGGCGCTTGTAGCCGCCTCGGAACGTGTTCACGAACTGCTCGTGCAGGTCAGCCCAGGAGGCTATGGACCCGGCGGGCACGTTGAGCAATCAAGTCCTCGCTGATCCTTTGAGGACCATCGGGAACCAGTTGGCCCTGACCTTGTCGTCGGCACCGATAGCGTGCATGCCCAACGTGTAGGTCAGAAGAAAGTCTTTGGGATTCACGGTCCCGTCGTACGTCCCGAGCATCGGCACTCGGAACTTGCGGGGCCATGTCACCCGGCGCAGCTCGCGAGTGAACGCGGCGCAGCCGTCGTCGGCGCCCATCGGAGCATCTTCCTGCTCCTCTGGGCGCTGGCCTTCTGCCTCATGCCGGCGCTGCAAGCGCTAGCGGGCGTTCAGGACGCCTCGCGCGTCACCTGGCGTGACGGTCGGTGACGAGTCCGAGTATCCCTCAGGATCCTCGCCTCCTTGCCCTCCCGACGGGGGAGGGTGCTCTCCGTGCCCTGAGACGCGGGGCGCGTCTCCGCGTCCCAGGTTCTGTCCCCGGCCTGAACCAGCCAGGCCACCCTCACCTTGCGGCTGTTGGGCAGCGAGCGCGAGGAGTGCATCTAGCCCCGCACTCCATGCGGTTCATGCGCCGGCGTGCCTTGCGGTGGCTCGTAGCGCACCATGACACGCGCGGTAATGATGGCTTCCACCGGGGTCTGGGCGGGAGGCTGCCAGTTCTCCGACCGGCTCCCCTCCGCCCTGTCACCCGGTGCCCTCGGATGTGTGGGGCGAGACTCCGTTGGCGTCGCGCGCGACGTGCTGTGGTCGTAGCGCAGCTGTCGCTGCGCGTCTTCAGCCCGCGAGTGGACTCGCTGGCTGGCGCGCGCGACGTTGTGGTCGCTCGCGCGGCTGGCTCCGGCGCTAGGTGCCGCAAGCCCCCTCAGCCGGTTGTCCGTCGACGGCCGAGGATGCGGAGGGGGCAGCTGCGACTGCTGCTACTGCCGTGGAGGGGACTCCTGGTCCCCTTGTGCTTGCGACGCACGCGCGGCGTCGTGGGATCGAGTGCGCATGGCGACGGTGTCTCGCAAGTCGACCCGAGGCTCGTCTGCCCTCTTGGGCGGCATAGCGAGCTAGTCGTTGAGGATGTCGTAGAGAAAGAAGCCGGTGTGGAAGACGATGACGCCGGCGGTCACCCGAAGCTCTCAACGCGCCCCCTACCTGGCGCGTCAAATAGCGGAGCACGGGTCTCCGGCACCTGGAATGCCGAGCACCCCCTTTTTGGTTCGGTGGAGGGCGAGGCGATCGCTCCGGTGATCGCCGGCGTGACGATAGACACGAAGTGTGGACAAGTGAATTTACCCAGGTTCGGGCCACCCGGAGGTGTAACACCCTACGTCCTGCTTTTTGTTGTATTCAAGATTACGTATGTGGCTTACAAAGTGTTCCGGGAGTTTCGGGGAGCTACTCGGCGATGGCTCTAACTAGGGCTCAAACTAAAACTGATCGGAACCCTTTGATCGGTGACATCGGTACTCCTTTTATAGACAAGGGGATATCACAGGTGCCAGTGCATGCAGCACGACACGTTTCCAGACGCGTGTCACAACCACATGAAAAATACTCCCGCTGATCCACGCTGGATGCCATGCAGCACCCGGTCCACTGTACAGGATAGAAAAAAAATGCTCCGTAGAGTAGTCGCCCTAGCATTGCTAAGCAAAACTAGGCCTGCTGATGAGACTCATGTCGGTGCATTAAATGCACTGCGTCCGCCGTCTTGTCCTGTCTTCACTATTCTACGGGCCCTGCCTGCATGCCCGAGTGTGGGTTGCTGGAATGCCCCTTCCCGGCTAGTTGTTGGGAGGCGTTTCTTTAGCTTCCCGGGACCGGGGTTTCCGGGGGCTTCTTATATTTTGGCTTTTAACTTTACCTTCACCAACGACCGTCTCCTTAAGGCAGGCTTTCCGGACTCATCGCTTCCCGGGAGGCCTTCCTGATGGGGTTTCGTCACTGGTGACGCGTCCCGTATCAGTGGGACCCGTGGTCTACTGGTACGGCAAAAATCCTTGACCAAAAATTTGACAAGTCAAACTCTTGCCCCCATTTTGAAGGCTTCATGGAGCACCAACCAAAACTTGCCGCCGTAGCATATATCGATTCAAACCGGCGGCCGCAGGATGAGGCACGAAGGACGGATGGAAAAGTTCGGGAACGCGGATTATACATGAGACGCATTGCTACCTTCCTGAAATCGGTCTGATCCACGATGGATTATCCATCATAACATAGTGTTCCGATGGGCCTACCGTAGAAAAGTAAAAATTAGAACATGAAGATGTATGTTAGTATTCCCTCAGTTCCATTATATGGACTTATTTCGTTTGCTTTGATCAATTTTTTGATTAAGAATTATTTTATTAATATGTATTTTTTGTTTGTAAAATTAACATTAGTGTACTCGTATTCAAAGCATTTAATTATGTTTATGGTTTGCATCACACAAAACGCATGTACATGAAAATAATTGCTGGTTAAAAATTTGGTCAAAACAATGGAAACAACCACATGTAATCAAACTGAGGGAGTATGTTGGGAGCAACAGACACGGAGGCACGGAGCTCGCTAATCAAAACCTAATTCGAGAACGAGTCCAAGCCGAGTCCCTACGACCATACCCTTCCCTCGTGCCGTGCAAATCTGCAATATGTATCGATTGGTGCTTCCCGAATCTACAATACGTATCGAGAACGGGTCCGACCGAATCCCTACGACCACAAGAGAGCACAACATCCCACGGGCTGCGATACAGAGCAGGACTACACAGCTTGTCAATTTGAGAGGGCACCATGGAGGAGATGGAGATGTGTTGTCGGAAAAAGAGGAAGAGGGACGTGAAAACAGTGAGCACCAAAAGGATCGAGAAGAGCTCATGCGTCTCTCTGCCTCAGGAACTCGTGGAACACATTCTTGGCCAGCTCGATGGGGTCATCCTCCTCCTCTTCGGGCTCTCCTTCATCTTCCGATGAATTACCATGGAGATTCGTCGCTGTTGGGCGGAGGAAACCATCTCTGCCGTGCTAGGGTTGCCACAGGTAAATGTGGCGGGGTGGTGGAGGAGTCTTGCGCTTCCATTTTGCTAGGTCGGGGTTGCCGGAGATGGTGGCAACGGAGGGGGTTTCGCGGCGGCAGAGGGCTTCGGCTTTGGAACCAAAAAGCCCCCTCCGAGCCGTATGTATTCGTGCTGCGGACGGGGCTTTTCGGTTCCCCGAATTATTTTTTCGGGCCGAGCCCGTTTTCGGTTTATGCTCATGCCATTTGTTTTGGCCCAAAACCGAGAACGGAGTTCAGACCGCCCCTTTACTGGTACTGCTAGAGATGCTTGTAAGCTAGCCATCCAAATAGGAGAATTCGAGCATCCCAATTCCATTTTTTAATCCTGAGCCTGAATTACGACATCCAAATGCAGTGTTAGAGTTTTTAGATAGCCCATTGTATTTGTAATTATGTACATATTTTTGCAATAAAAAAATTTCCTAAAAAAATCCAAAGTAAATTCTCGTATGGTTCGTTTTCCACAAAATTTCCATTTGTTTCTATGGCAACTATGCCCACGCACATAATTCTCATAAGAATTCTTTTGTTTTTCCTGTAGCAATCAACATGTGATACACATTTCAATCCAGCATTGTTTTCTAATCTTGTGTTTCAAAAATCTTTAGTCAGAGAGGCTCTAAATTTTTACACTGTTATATTTTTTTATGAACTTTTAGTAAACGATAATTTTTTTTTGTCGATTTACGCTTGATAGAGAGGCCAATGATGTAAAGCAGGGGCCCAACGGAGCTTTTCCCGCAAAAATTGAAGAGTCTAGAGAGTTCGTACTTGCTGGACAAGCCTTAAGGGCATGATGGTCATTGCGCACACCTGTACAAGCAAACAGCGTTACAAACGGCGTGTTTCATCGGGCATGCCCTTTCCCGTCCGGCTTTATAATCCCCCTCCCCCCCCCCCCCCCCCCCCCCATCTCCATTTCCAAAGACAGAGCTCGTTCACAACACGAGCCAAAACCATGGCTCTTCCCCTAATCCTCGTCGTCGTCCTCCTCAACCCCCTCGGCCCAATCCTATCCACCGCTTTAGCCACCCACAACCAGATCTCGCCGGCGACCACCACCGCGAGCCGCCACCACCACCACCGTTCCCCGACGAACACGGCCACCGCCCACTTTCATCCCGTCCCTAGCGCCACCCCCTCCATGCACCAAAACTACCTCGAGACTGAGGAGAGCAAGTCTCTGCTCGCCGTCGACCCCTTCACCGCCGAGGCGCAGGCTTCTTCCGGCGAAGAAGCCATGGCGGCGTTGGGGGCGGCCGCGACCGGGGATGCCCGTCCTGGGCTGCTCGTGCCACCCCAAGCATCCCCACCGCCTCCTACGCTCGTCGCTGCACCGGATTTGATCTCTCAGGCACAGCGGCAGCCGCAAGAGGAGTCGGAGACGAATGCCGCTTCCACGACGACGACGCTTCTCCCACTCCCCAACCAGCAGACGTCGGTAGCGACAAAGAGCCCTCCGCCTCCCATCCAAGGTAGCGTCGCTCGGGAGGTGAGCTCCGCTGGCGAGCAAGGGCTTCAGCAGCTCTCGCGGGTGCTCACTTCCCTGGGCTACAACGAGATGGCATCGGCCGCGCCGCTCCTCACCAACTCACCCCCGCTCGCGAGGTGGCCCGGGGCGATCACCGTCTTTGCGGCTCCCGACGTCTTCCTCCAGGCCTCCTGCCCCACGTGCTCGCGGCGTCACCTCCTCCTGCAGCACATCGCCATGGGCTACTACCCCTACTCCGAGCTCGCCGCCGCCCCCACCATGAAGATACCTTCGGCCTCCGTCGGCTTCTGCCTCAAGATCGTCTCCGAGCGCGGACCGTTCGGCATCCACTACGCCAGGATCTACGCCGACGGCGTGGAGGTATCCCACCCTGAGCTGTACAACGACGGTCGCTACGTCGTCCACGGCCTCCACGGCTTCCTGCGCCCGCTCACGCACTCCTGCTTCGACGGTTCGCACCACCTCACCGCCCGCTCGGCCGCCACCTCGACCGCGACCGCTGCATCCGTGGTGCGCATCATGATTCGCGAGGCCATCGCGCGCCTCCGAGACGGGGGCTACGGCTTCATGGCGCTGGCCATGCGCGTCAAGTTCGCCGAGCTGGAGAGGTTCGCCAACCTGACGGTTTTCGCGCTCGACGACCAAGCCATCTTCGTCGGCGGAGGCCACGACTACGTCTCAGCGGTGCGCTTCCACATCGTCCCCGAGCACCGCCTCACCCGCGCCGACCTCCTACGCCTCCGCCCGGGCACAATCCTCCCCACGCTGGCCGGCGAGGGGCAGAACCTCGTCGTCACTCACGTCGCAGGTTCTGCTTCCGACGACGTCCGCATCAACTACATACCCATCAAGGAGTCCGACGTGGTGATCAACTCGCGCATCGCCGTCCACGGCGTCTACGTGCCGTTCCCCCGCCTCCACCTCGCCAACCTTGCCGCCTCGGTGGCCGTCGCCTCCGCCATCCAGATGAACGGAACCTGCGGCGTTGGTGGACCCTTCAGCGACTGCGCCTCGTCAGCGATGACCTCTCCCAAGATCCCAGCTGCTCACGGCTACGGCGAAGGCCAGTGATGCGTGAGTTCGTTTCGTTTTGTTCTTGGCTGTTCGATTTTAGGAAGGATTTACTAGTAGTTCGTAGTGGTTCGGATGAGAGATTGGCAGTAGTGGGCAGTCGTATCGTTGTCGTGATGAGTGATACTTTCGATGGCATTCATGGCTGATGGAGTACTGCTTAATGATTGAAATCTCGGTAGAAATTTTGGTGGATTGTGGTGTTCTCTCTGGAGGCCTCGTTCTCTCTGCATACGCTGTTTGCTGATTTATGTTTCGTCGTGTGCCCTGATATATAGTTTTGTCCCTGCATGAATGATAAGATGGCTCAATTCCTGCATTCGAGTTTTGCACAATACTATGAATCTTATCATGCATGAATGCTTTTTTTATCTGTTGGTAAGAATTTGTTAGAAAAGCATGTGTTTGATCAGTTAAGGGTGTGCCAGACGAAGTCAGGGGATCCCTCTCCGTGCCAAACTCCTTATAGTGTTCAAATTTTATCTGTGTTCTGTGAAGATGCAAACCCAGTTTGCAGCTCATCCTGGAATGTTTGGTGCACTTGCGTTTGTTCTAGCCAGCACTGTTTACATGATTCACTGCATATTCTGCATCTGCAAGATGGATTAGTGAATGTCATATGGGAATCAAGCTAACTGAACCTGTTTGATATTTTGATTTTATGTCATGAGATGGATCTTAAATTTCAGTCTTATGTCAGAAGTGTTGATTGTTTGGATAAGTTTCGGCAGTTTATCAGCGGTTCATGCTGGCTTTTGCTTGTAAAGCCCTTTAAGGCTCTTTTGCCTCTTCTGGATATAGCAAATATATGCATTGCATATATCTGCGGTAGGCATTGAGCAAATGTCGCGTCGTTTTGTACACATGTACAAATTTAATGTTCATGCTTTCAATTTTAAGTTTCTTGACTACTATCATAACCATCAGTTTCTATCTTTGGAGTTCTCCAATGGAGTAAGACCTCCCCCTAAAGGTTCACCTGGAATCGCTAAATATTTGGAGGTTCAACTTCAGTTCCAAACAAAAAGAGAGCAGCTATCCTACTTCTTTTTAGATGAGAGCTATCCTACTTCTGTATCACGAATGAAATTAGCTCTTATAGCTCTTTTGATTTCTTAGTCCTCAGTCCTTTCCATTCAAACCATTTCTCAGTTTTCTCTGTTCTAAGCATCTTATTAGATCTCACGTTTTTTTTCTTTTTTGATTGGGAAGTGTGTGTCAAGTTTTCAGTTTTTTTGGTGAAGCTTAGCTAACGAACATAAATGATTCTTTCTGCAAATCTGATATGAGATGCCATGAGATCATTTTTCAGTTTTCTTGTACAGACTCCATTGTTGTCTATTCTAGCTACATTACCAGACTTTTCTCTTTATTACATTCAGCTATGTTGATATACTCCCTCCGTCTAAAAAACTCTCATACGAAGTGACTCAATTTTGTCCAAATATAAATGTATATATGTCTAAAAAACGTCTAAATACATGTAATAGAAAATCACTTAATATAAGACGGAGGGAGTATAAACTAAGGAAAGATGCAGTTCTTAAATAGTTGTCAGATCATTTTGAGTTTATTTTTGAGTTTTTTGAGTTTTTCTGTGACATAACTTTGAGCATTATCTCATTATTTCAGTGCCTGAGATAAATTCTCAGCTCATACTAAATAGTTGTCAGATAATTCTTAGTATTGTTTTGTCATTATATTTCAGTATATATTTGCTGTTTGCCCATCCAGAGTTTTTTCCAATTTGTTTTAATGTGTATTTGAGTTCCTTCGTTATAGACTTTCAGTCATGCATGCATCTCATCTTCAGTTTTATGTTTAATTACTAATATTGATTCTTTCTTCACGGTAAACTGTTAGTCGATTTCAATAAATTACTTAAGGAACTAGTACTAACATTGATTCTTTCTTCACTTATTATGGATTGGAGGATTATTACTTAAGGAACTAGTACTAGGTGGACAAAAATAGGACTAGCAGGATCTCTCTATGAGAAAATAATAGCCGGATTATCTTCGCTGCTGCAACGTGCACGTTATAGTTTTGCATTCGATCGATCTCCAGTACACGAGACTAGGGGAGGCGTGCACCCGGCACAATGACGGTGGCCGGGTCTGTTCCGATTCCAAAACAGATCAACGTGGAAGGCAGGTGAAAAGCATTTTGGCATCGTAGACCTGCCCGCGGCATCTGTCACCGAACCTGACGCCCTGACGCGTGTAAAGTTGGATCAAGACAAAACTGCCGCTGGTAAAACCTGGCACACAAAGAAAAAAGCAGTCACGCAAAGATGAAGAATCTGCTTCTGCGAGCTGTTCCCTGCTAAGCGGTCGCGGCAGCCGCGCGGCCCGGCCGTGTTCAGAACAGCTTGCAGGTTTGGCCGGCTGCTTCGGGGTTCCAATTGGCCCCTGTTCGGTAGAAGTACTTGGTTCGGTGGGACACCGCTGCAAGGGACCCCACATGCATGCAGTCGAGATCACGGAGGGTCTCGCACTGGGACTGGGAGGGACTCGTATCGTACGCCACGGGCCACAAAAGGCTGGGCACGGCACGGCTACTGCCAGGCAGGATGATAGGATGCGATCCAGACGAGCAGCTGGCTGACCCAAACGAACCCGGGACAAACTCAACTGCATGCATGCAGCTGCGAGCGTGTTGTATTGGGATCCCGGACACAAAAGAATCCAACTTTCTTTGTCACTGTTCTTAGTTTAGTTTAGTTGTGTTTTGTGTGAAAGTGATGAGGTTTGATCATTCTTCAATCTTTAGGACGTGTCATTCTGCCATATGCAAATGATATCTTTTTCCTATGCAAGTCTGAGTTAGAAAGTGCTAGCATCTTAATTTATGTTGTCTCCTTAAGCAATTATAGCCTATTGAATTGAGGTTTTCTTTGTTATTGTATATGTTTGATAGGATTGGAAAGACCAGATTGGCAAGATAATCGCTTAGGAGGCATGCCTCTAGCTAATATTTTCCTACTCTGTTTCTTCTTATTTTCGGTATTATTTGTAGATGTTTCATAGAGTTTATTCTGTTGTCTGGTGGGCGATTCAAGTTTGACTAATTCGGAAAGGGAGACTATAACTTTTAAATTAGAAGTTAGTAAATATAGCATTCCGACCAGAGTTGTGTTAAGAAAACTTGAGGGGGAAAGGGGATGATCATTGTCTTTTTTGCTCTAAGGAAGAAAGCATGGAGCATCTGCCTTTTACTTGCTCTTTGGTGCTTTTCTTGTGGAATGATGTTCATTGTAGCTTTGTGTTCTCATGTATCCTTGTTATGTTCAAGAGTTGCTGGATATGCGGCTTTTGCAATTTAACAAAGGGGAGACAAACCTACTTCTTGTGAGGCTGGAAGTTATCATCTGGACATTGTGGAAGAGTCTCCATGATGCGCGTTTTCGTAACAATTGGTCAAATGAGCTTTCATATGTGTTATTTGTTGTTTGATCATATTTGTTTGACTTAGGGGCTCGCTCGCGGGAACACGCTGCCCTGGATCTTTTTTGCTAGTGGTCTAGGAGGTTGTGGCAAGTCACGGCGGAGGTTTTTCATCACTGGAATTGCTTCGCAGCTGCTCGTGCCGGCTGTGGTAAGTCTCGGCTGAAGCCTTCAATTAAGCGTAAGGGTGGGCACCAGTTACTCTCCGGCTGACATGCTGAGCTTCATGTTGTGCCGAAGTTGCTGAGTGCAAGTGTTTGAACTTCGTCCTGCACTGTCAAGATGGTGTCGGGTGTGGGTGGGTGTGGAGGGTGGTAGCTGTTGCTGCCATCTAAGAATTACAGAGTGAAAGAGGCCGAGAGTAGATCACTGCTTTTGTTTCTGAATGTTCGAGATTATTTTAGTTGTATTAACAGAAACATGGTTTCCTTTAATGAAACTAGAGAAAATGTCCTCTGTTTGTTAAAAAAAAAAGAATCCAACGACGCGGCTAGCATTGGGATCCTGGATGAATTGGACCTCGCAGCATCGTGCCAACAACAGATAACGGTACTGGACACCCGACGTTTTTCTTTTTCTTTTTTTTATTTTCTTAAGAGAAAATTACGCAAAACCACCACATTTGGAGCATCCTTTTAAGAAAATCACCTCTAAAAAAATATATTCGAATCAACACCGATTCAGGGGATACATGTCACTCCAAACACTAATCTTTCGGTTGAGCACGGATCACGGTAAATCTAACAATGGGACCCACTTGTCGGAGCACGTGGCGCCACATCAGCACTCAATAGGCAGCAAAGAAAAATCATGAATTCTGTCCCGACAGTGGACTTCGTCTCGGATGCGCCCACCTCTCCGCCGGCCCCCGTGGCCGTGGACGAGCCAGGCCGACGCCGGGGCACCCTCCCCTGTTCAGTCGTCCTCAAGCTCGCTCCGCGGCTCCATCCGAGCACGAGGCGCGGGCCGCTCCGCGCACCGTTCGACCTGCCCATCGTGGCGGCGTCTGGGCGCTATGTTGCTCCTGGCGACGTCTACCATATTGTTCGCAGTTGCACGTGCCTGATCCATGCATCAGCGGAGCAGCCGCATGTAAATCAAGCATTTGGAATCAAGGGTGTGTTTGGTTTGCTACCAAAACATACCAAACCAATTTTTGATCATCGACCAAACTTTGATGTTTGTTTTGGATGATGACCAAATATTTGACTAGCTAATGTCTCATAGCCAACTTTAGTTCGATTTTTTGACCAAAGTTGGCCAACTCGTGGGCTAGCAAAACCATCACAAAATATCTGGCTAGCCAAATTTTTGGCAAGGCAACTTTGGATTCAAACCAAACAGCCCCAAACGTCCCAGTGTGTACACCAAAATACTTGTACTTGCGTATCGTGACTTTGATCAATCTGCACTAGACGAGACCAGAGGTGCACGCACGATACGCCCACGTCCAAAAGAAAAAGAACGTCTTTGGTAGTTACAGTAGTCTGTTTGTTTCACATAACTTGAGCTGACAACTTTTCTTTTCGACAGAACCTGAGCTGACAGCTTTGACTAAGACCATCGCGTGTAAAGATCGAGACAAACACAACAACTCCCCGTTAAAAAGGGGAAAAAGATTTTGTGGGACGACTCGTGAGGCCTCCCTAGATAAGTCAGTCTCATATCTAAAAAGAAGAATTTCAAATCAAAGCAAAATACCATGCATGTGATGGTCCATCTGTATCCTCTATTTCACTGCGGAACCGTCGTAGCTTCGCTGCAACGGACCACACATGCATGCGGTCGAGATCAAGAGTCTCGCACATAAAAAGCTGGAGTAGGTATCTACGCTAACTGCCAGCCAGGCAGGAAGGATCGAGACGAGCAGCTGGCTGGCCCAACTGAACCCGGGACCAGGTCAAAACTCCGTACCTCGTCTCGTCGGTACGCGGGTTCCCCACTCGCGGCGCAGGTGAATAGGTGATCGATCGACCGAAATTCGATTTGTGCAGTCTCTCGCTGCTCGCCCACATCGGTGCGACCCCGCGCGCCCGCCGAGTCCGCCATATGCGCGCGGCTCAACGTGCCATGCGGCCATGCCACAGTACCACCACCAGCAGCGGACGAAAGAAATGACGACGCGGCTTGCATTAGGATCACCGGCCCGACCGGTTTTGCCCGGTCGGTTGAACTGGACCTCGCAGCATCGTGCCAACAACAGACAGCGATACTGCCCACTCAACGTTTTTCCTTCTTTTTTGGGTTATTTCTTAAAGACCCAGCCTCCTTAGAAATTAAACCGATAGCTCGATCCTGGTATCCTTTTTGTTTTCAGAAGAAAACAGAAAAAGTTTTGCATAATGCAATGCTAACCAAAGGCGTTACTTCAGCGAAAAGAGGAGAGATCATCACGTCATTGAACATGCATGATCGGCTCCGAAACATGCACGGGCAGAGACTGTTACAATCCTGGCACTTGCGTGGAGTGTACGTCCGTGATTTTTTTTTTACACACGATCGACCCCAAAAAAGAGAATGAAGGATAGAAAGATGATAGCTTTGTACTCCCTCCGCTTCCAGTAGTGGAGCCAGAAATTAACTTAGAGAAGGATCGTTGTAATGTATGTGACTTGGGAAGAGGTAATCAAGGAGGAAAACTCGAGAAGCCCCGGCGGACAACAATCAAAATCATCATAATTTATCAAAGGAAAACATTTCAAGCCCCATGCCATGGTCACCCTTGTCTGAGGCTTGTCTCTACCTCTGCTCCGTTTCATAATTCTTGACAAAGTTTTGTCTGGTGTTTTGATGTACAGGTTCACTTATTTTAGAAAAACTTACGCAAGAATTATGGAACGGAGGTATATATAGGATGTTTTCATGAACAATCAAAATTATTGGTTGGTGCTTTGGAGGAACAATTTTTGTATATACAATCAACACGGTTTCCTCATGTCACGCAGACATTTTTTTAATCTTCTTCGGGATTCCACAATTCATAAACTCTCTCTTAAAAGTTAAAAGGCCGTACCGATATCGAAGTAGGCTAGAAAAGAACGTTGCGTTGAACAGCCAGACACAAAATGGCTTAATAAACGGTACTTGGTTGACATGTACGTTGAGTAGTCCTTGTTTATTGCCTTAATTGGCTAGAGTGGGTGACGACAGCGTCTACGGCGTGTCCTCCTTGAAGACATCATCTTTGGAGTATCCTCACTTGCGGCTGAAGGGGACTTTTGGCTGTGTCACGAACTCACGATGCCTTGTCGAGTGTCGACAGGGTCTGGAGTTGTCGGGCCAGCGGCCTCGAAGGATTTTTGGTGGCCGGGGCCGCGGCCTCAGAACGCGATGCGGCCACACCCTGGCCGTGGCTTTACTTGGTAGGTGTGGCGACGTTGTGCGACATGGGTGGCGAGTTCCGTTGGCCCGGCTGACTCGGGTTGGCTTTGGGATGTTGGTGCAACAGCCGTGGTCGATCTGCTTGGACGCCTTGGTACAGCTCTTGGGTTGCGGCGACCGTGACGTGCGGCGTTGAAGGGAAGAACAAAATGAAAGTTGTACTGCTTCGGGCTCACATTGGCCTGATAACCTGATTAGACCGCACGAAACAGAACTTCTTTTTAACTGTAATAGTTTATCCTGCCATTAGCAAAGATATTAGTTTTTTTCTTCTGGAAACTCAAAGGCATTAATTATGTTGGAGACAAGAGTAAAAATATCTTTTGGCGCAACACGAAAGGTGTGAGAGTGAACCATTCTTTTATACTCACCCTCTCACTACTTCACATCCACATAATCCTATTAGAAAAAACCAATTCACGTCCATTTGAGTTCTTGAAATACTTCGATCCTGCAATTAATGCCGATCCATCACGTCATCAAGCTGGAAGACGAAGGGGACACCAACGTTGCTCCACCGGGACAGATCCAACACCAGGAACAACAGGACTACATGGACACCTTCAGGAACCGCCCATCTCCTCCTCCACAGGCGAGTAACAACAAATCATTTCGTTCTTTAGCATAAATTTTAGTGCTAGGTACTGTATTTCAACATAGAGATAGCGGAAAATTTGACTGATATTGTTTAACTATCTCTATGTTGAAAGTCCGGACTTTTGCATTGGAAAGGAAACTCCAAGTGTACGAACGATATTGCTTAACTATAGGGCTTTTAAGTTACCGTCGATTATGGAAGAGCAATTTGAGACCTACCTATTCTACATTTGTAGGATGAAAAGTTGGTAATATCCGGTGAAAACCACCTCTACGATGCAAATTGTGAAAACTCCATCGAAAAAGGTTTAAAAAATTCTCGAAAAAATTACATATGTTAGAAAAGTGATGTTTTATATATGTGCAAAATTTCAAGTCTAAACTCAATGGCATTTGGTTAGTGAAAAAAACAAATTCTGCATGAATAGTGATCTTTCAATGTCTAACACTATTCATCATAAATTTCTCTTTTTAATTCATTCCAAATGATTTTGATTTTGAACTTGAAATTTTGCAGGTTTGTAGAACATCACACTCCCAACATATGGTATTTTTGTAGATTTTTTTTTTGAAACTTTTAAATATGGTTTTTATGAAGTTTGCACGGTTTGCACCGAATGAAGGTTTTCACCAGATACGCCGCCTGAAAAGTTATAGTTCGCATAAAATTTTAGTTATAAATGTTATTCAAACAAAATGCCAAAGGGAATATTTTCATATTAAACAATGAAATGTGGATTTTTCTTAAGAAACAATAGACTTCTGTACTTTTCAGACACATAGTTCAGGGAAAACAGTAGGCTTAAAATTGAGAAGTGGACGCTTCATACTGACATGAAAAAATAGTTCAATTTGCTAAATATTCTTTTTTAGAATTACTAAATGTTTTTAGAAAAATGAGAACCGCCAAATGTTCTGCTGTATTTGTTCCAGAAGAAAAGTATATCTCTGTCGCTTAAGATTTCAAAAAGTATGCAAATGGTCACTCAAATTTATTTTAGTATCATTTTTATTCCCAACTATAGAAACCGGATAGTTCCTTGCCCCAAGTCGAAGCGATATCAATGCCGTCATGTCATGGTTCTGGCTCCAGACTCGGTAAGTTAGCCCACCAGATGGACATCACTTTGCTTTAGCCCCCGGGTCGATTTGTTGGCACTAATGCCGCTTCGGATGGAATCAGGGACCATCGTCGTGTCCGGTCTCGACGGCTGAAAGACGAGAAATATACAGAAGTAAATTGAGCGGTGATTTATGTACTTCTCAATAAGTTAGAGGACAAAAATAACATTTCTCTTGTTCCAGTGATTACTGAATTTGAGCATGTTGATACATATTTCTATAAACTTGGTTCGAATTTAAGAAATTTGACTTATGGCATGAGTTCTTGTATTTAGGAAAGGAGGTGGTATTATCTAAAAATCATACATGCATCTGATTCTTTACTGTTCCTTTTCCTCCTCTGGTGCACCAGCAGCCAGCATTAGGTCAGGACCGCAGTGATCAGGAAGAATACATGCAGATCCTGGAGAACGCTATACAGCGCCGCAAGTTCCAGAACAAGGCTCGCCGCGCTTCTGGTGTCGCCGGTCACCCGGCTCCCCCTCCACCGGTGAGTACATGCATGGTCACCAATCATCATATCTTTCTGCTTTAACAAGTTTTGCATGCAAGTGTTAGTTAGGATTGGTGTGATACTTCGCCCATCAACAAAGGCACAACTTTAAGATTGGTCATAAAAGATGGTTTTGTGCTTTATACGTGACGTGTTATTAGCTCGAAGAGTTTTTTTGAACAATCTGAAGAAACCAAGTTTTGACAGCAATGCTACACTTAGTCCTTGAACTTGTCTCAAGTACCGAACTGGAAATTTCTGAACAATGAGAATTAACTTTACACTTAGGAGAGACAGTTCAGAGGAAAATGTTAGAATTAAAGGCAGCGTCTTCCTATTGAAACAAAAACAAAAGATAGTTCTGCAATTTGTTCTAATGAAAAACACAGTTTCAAAATCTGTAGTGCATTTTTTCCATTGATGGCTTTGGTTGAGTTCCTGTCAGTCCTGTGTACTCTGATGATATTTCAGCACAGCTACTAGTCTGCATTCAGTGTTACAAACCAAATCCCCTCCACACGATTAGCTCATCACGAGAACACATGGAAAATGGGAAACAGAAGAGACTATGTACTAGTTGGAATCTACTAACAGTACGTACTTAACATGTTGACCCGTAGGCCCAAGAATAGATCATACAGTATTTCTTGCTACTCCACGTCGAATTGAGGAGAAATTAATGAACCGTGCATGCGAAGAAGCACAACTTGACCTCTTAATCTACTCTAAAATTTTCAATCAATGTCCGTTGTATATTTGCATGCCAATGATTTTTCTTACTCATCGCAATTTTCTTTTCGCAGGTCCAGCCGCCGCCGCCGCCACCGCCACCACCTCCGGCTTCGCCTGCACCTGCTCATTCCACGTGGCCGAAGAGGCCGGCTAGCGGACCTCCCCCAGGTTTCTCCGGCGTTCGCCGGCCTCCACAGAAGCAGTACCAGGCGCAGCCACCGCAAAGGCAGTACGAGCCGGCGCAGCCACCTCAGTACCTGCCGCAACCGCAATCACCTCAGAGGCAGTACCAGGCGCCGCCGGCGCCAATACCGCAGAGGCAGTACCAGCCGGCGCCGGTCCAGATGCATCCACCGCAGAGGCCATACCAGCAGTTGCTGGCGCTGATGCAGCCACCGCAGAGGCAGTACCAGGCGGCACCGGCTCAACCACCGCCGCCGCTGCAGTACCACGTGGCGCCGGCGCAGGCTCCGCCACCGCCGAAGCAACACCAGGCAGCACAACCACAGTGGCAAAGGGCGCCGCGGCAGCACGGTGCTCCCCCATCACCAGCGGCTGCGGCTGCACCAACCGCTCCCCGGGCCCAGGTGGCCCCGGCCAGAGCTCCTCCTCCGCCGCCGCCGGCGGTGAACGGCAGCAGCAGCAGCAAGCCCCACCAGCTTCACACAAGGTCCGCGGCAGCCAAGCCGGCAGCAGCAGCGTCGTTCAAGATGCCGTCCGTGCTCTGCGCCGTGTGCGACATCCGGTGCATGACGGCGGTCCACCTGAAGCAGCACGAGAAGGGGAGGAAGCACCGGAACAAGGTGGCCTACGCCGCCGGGGAGATGGACGTCCGCTGCGACGTCTGCAAGGTGCCACTCCTCACCCAGCGCAACGTCAAGGAGCACTACGCCGGCAAGCAGCACCTCCAGCGGGTCTTCCTCTCCCGCGGCGCCAATGCCGCCGGCAACCTGGCAACCTGACGTGCGCGTCTTCGTTTTTTTATGACTTTGATCGTCACGCATGGCACTTTCGTCCAGTTTTATTTTGAACTTTGAACCGTGCTTGTTTGCGTACCCAGTACTACTCCTATATTTGTAGCTGCACATGCACTGCATGATCAGCATGATAGCGACTGCAAAACTTGTCATTTGGATGGATTGTGTGCGACTCTGTTTTATTCTGGTTTTGCCTTCTTGTTTTTCTGTGGGTTGTTTTTACTTCTTAATTTTAGCGATTTTTCTTAGCAGTTCGGTCTCTCGTGCCAGTCTTATACTTCCTTTTTTTAATGGTATAAAAATATGTGACGGAGGAAGTATTTCCTAAGATAAGCAAACACAAGCGTGTACAACCGCACGGGTGACGGTGGAATCGAGAGACTAGCTACTTGATTAAGCGTATCTTTAAAATATGTCCATCTCAAACCAAATGTCTTTTGTCGTAGCAACAGGAAATAGCAAGCTACCATGGTCTACTTCTAAGAAATATCAACATTATGATGATCAGTGGTCTCCGTAGCCTTACTGCCAGGCAATGTATTCATCCGATGTGGATCATTAAGGCACTACAAAAATAGAGATACACAAGAAGGACTAACCACATCAAGCAAGCAACATTACGCAACTATAAATGATACAATAACGACAAGAACTGGGGAAATGTCATCTTGCGCCCGGTGGCGATCGCACCCTCAATATGTACCGTGCAAACCGCGTTGAGAGATCCGCCATCTCCCTTTATATGTATTTCAAACCGTATACGGCACCCATTGGCCCCACCATGGGCGTTGCCACTTGCCAGCCTTCTCCCTCACTTCTCTCTCCCCAGCCCCCACCGAAATATCTCTCTCCCCCTTCCCCTCCTCCTCCCTCGCCGGGCCGCTCCGCCTCCCGCTTCTGGCCTCGGCAGGCCGCCTCTGGCCTGGGCCTCGCCGCCCGCTTCTCCGTCCCTCCATCCGCCAGCCGGCCTGGTCCGGGTTCCCACCTCATCTCCACCCAAGCCGCCCCTCCCCCCTTCACCTGCAGCTCCGGCGAGCTCGCCCGCCACGCCGGCCCGCCCTCGCCCTCTTCTCCCACTCCGGCCTCCCACGGTGAACACCCTTACTCGTACGCCCCCACCAGCACCCATTACCGAATGCTCATCCAGCGCAACGAACTCGCCGGCACGCCTGGAGAGCTGCTTTGCAATATTACCGGTTTGAATCTTCTCCTTCAGATCAAGCACTTGTACCCACGCTGGAAACTTGACCAGCTCCACAGCATCAACATCTCCCCAGCCATCATACTCCGCCATCAACACCGGGCATCTACGGAAGAGCCACGGACCCCCTTGCATCACACGTTCCCAATCTGCCAAACAGGAGAACTGCACCGAGAAAAGGTTATTATGGATCGGCCGGAACTTCACCTCCTTGGCCAGGCTCCATGCCGCCCGCATGTCGCCGTATAAAGCACCATGGGAGAAAGTTCTCGACGTGAACACCGTCGCCAGAGCTAGCCAGCGTGAACTCCGGCCGTACTTGTGCCGCCGACGGCGGCTAGAGGCAGCGGTGAGCTGCAGGGACGAATGATGGAATGCTTGGGGCGTTCGGAGGAGGGAATGCTAGGTGGCGCCGTCGGCCTGCCGGACTCGGGGAAGAAGCTTCTGCTCCGGATCTGGCCGCCGGCTTCGTGGAAGAAGAAGCGGCGCAGCCTGGAGTGATCGAGAGAGAAAGGGGGTCGTGGGTTGGTCGATTGGGGGAAGCCAACGTGGCGGGCCCGTATTCTTGCAGTGTATTTAGAATGTATATTGATTTAACAAAGATGTCCATTTATTTCGGCACAGATACAGATGACAGCTTCAACGGCCAAAGATTCCGGGTGTGTTGGCCACCGAGTGCAGAAAATCCCCTACGTAATGTCAGGGTATGCGTTTGGTCGGTTAATACGGTTATTCGGTTAATAGGTTTGTATACTTGGTTAATACGGTTAGGTTTTGGTTTTAACCATTCGGTTTCGGCTTTAACCAAATAATCAAAATTGACTCGAATTTTTAAGCAACACATAACGTGTTGTTACACCTAAATTCAAACATCAATATAAAATATGTTGTCAAGAGCATGTATAATGCTACTAACTAGTACACTCTCCCAATTGAACATATTGAACGTATATTAGTGTTTTCTGACAACAATGATGATGAAATCACCAATATGCAACGGCCCAAGAGAAAATATAATTGAACATATTGTTGTCATACTAGCATACTCGGCCCAACAGCAACAACCCAAGGGAAACTAAAAGTCCCGACAGATGAACTAGTTAAAAACATGTTTTCCTAAACAAATATGCGAACATTTCTTAGTCAACTGGCTCGGAGGGGCAGCGGGGAGGCAGAGGACGGGAGTTCGACTCCCCAGGTTTCCAAATTTTTCTTTCACTTGGGTGGGTTTCGGTTATTTCAGTTTAAACCGAAAACCGGTGGTTTTCTAACCTAAAAACCGAAAATCATTGGGTTTGGCTTTCATGAAACCTGACCCAAAACCGAAAACCGGGGAAACCGGAACTTCTGTTTGGTTCCGGTTATTTTTTTTTCGGTTTCCGGTTCGGTTTTGCAGAGGGTGACCGTAATGCTGCCCAGACCTGAAGATCTCTTCTTAAAGTAGCCTCCTGAACTTCCAACTGCAGAAGACATGTCATCAGAAATGAACGAAGCAACAAAATGCTAACCGTATTAGCTTGCTAAAAGATAAACAATCGCACGTATGTTGTCGTCGTCAAAGTATCTGGGAGTTCGACTCCCCAGGTTTCTAAATTTTTCTTTCACTCGGGGTGGGTTTCGGTCATTTCGGTTACCGAAAACCGGTGGTTTTCTAACCTAAAAACCGAAAGTCATTGGGTTCGGCTTTCCTGAAACTGGACCCGAAACCGAAAACCGGGAAAACCGGAATTTCTGTTCGGTTTCGGTTATTTTTTTTCGGTTTCCGGTTCAGTTTTGCAGAGGGTGACCGTAATGCTGCCCAGATCTGAAGATCTCTTCTTAAAGTAGCCTCCTGAGCTTCCAACTGCAGAAGACATGTCATCAGAAATGAACGAAGCAACAAAATGCTAAACCGTATTAGGTTGCTAAAAGATAAACAATTGCACGTACGTTGTCGTCGTCAAAGTATCTGGCCGGTATCCTAGGTCCATTAAATGGAAAAATTGTGTTCATTACATGGCCACCAGAGTAACCAACGTCTGTGGGGTGCTTCATATCAGCATTTCCATTGTTTTGGCAACCAAAGCAGTGACCTTACTTTTGAAAGATAAGCAACAAAGGGAAATTTGTCAGTAACTGCCATATAACAAACCAGGCACACGAAAAATTGATTGATATAATGTAGCAAAACATGCATAGCTGGTCACTGCACATGGCTGTACACGATAAGAGATGTTTAAAAATGTAAAGCTCAAGTATAATGGATAAGTTGAAAAAGGGCAAACAAATAGGTTAACGCAGTAAATATTTTTTTTATGGGAAACGCAGTAAAGATTAGAGCCAGAAACACATTTAGAAAACTATCTGACACATGATAAGAGTATAGAATACCGACAAGTAGGTAAGTAAGATAAGAGTATATACCATTATCAGTAGGTTTAAGACTGCATAAACAGCTGACAGGTAATTCTTCAGATTCTCCTTCCATAAATATGACTTCAGCAAAAAAGAGATTGTAACAAACTGCTCCTTCAGGCTTTGCAGTGAAATTGATATGATGGTAGCACTTGTAGATATCACCCTCACAAATCGATTTGGTATGGCAACACATCTTTGAGAGCATATGCAAGATCCTAACACAATAAGCATGGATTCAGTGAGCCATTAATCAGTATGAATGAATGAAAAACAGGGCAGAAAATGAGAGCAGGAGGGAGGGGCAGAGAGCAAATTAACCCCGGAAAGATGGTTATCCTCGTTGTACTTGTCCACCAAAGCAGCAACCTACTGGTGCTGCCTATCACGGATTTCATCAACTGGTTCTGATCTCAAACGTCTCTTCCTTGTGCCATCAGGCTGCCGTACAGCGATGTCCACTGGAGAAACATTGTCCTCCGACTCCTCCGTAAACCTAGTTTACATAAAAACATTCTATAGATTAGTAGATTACACTTTCTCAAAAGTACGGACAATAAAAAGTGACTAAGAACTCCGTCAATGTCATGAGCATGGCATATATGGTTGCAGTGAACTAGTTTGCCTGAGACGTTGTTGAACAGGGATCAAGGATCTTATGATGATGCATAATTAGCAAAAAAAAAAAAACAAACAGAACTGAACTTTTTACATGTCTACAAGTTGTCAATGCATATACTTTTACTGTTAAGAAAAAGGTATCCATCCTTCATTTTCAAACCCCTAACCTGGTGTGCTATTACCACACTGTTTACCGATTAGTCAATGGGACTTATTGTTCTGGGTACCAGTATAGTTTAGTGCACGAGGAAACATAATTGCTGGGTGTGCCTGGTTAAAAGCTAAGCAATTGTACAGTTTATGATTCAGATAAAAAATATACAGATATAAAGAGTGGTAGCTTTTCTCACAGATACAGTTACAAAAATGCATGTTTCTCAACTTTCGAAGGTCTTGAAATGGGAATGTACAAAACAATGTATGCTGGTACTTCTTTTCCTATATTTTCAGCCGTTAGATCTACGAGTCTTACAAAATGTTTGTTCGATGATACGCTGGGCTAAACCATTAAAAGGAAACACCCGTCTAAATATGTCACGTTGGCATAACGGTTGAGATTAAAAGTTGCACGCTTTTCAATAGTGTCTCTGTCCGTCTCCACCACTATTCTTTTTCTCCGTTGCGACAACACGATCACGGTTCGCTCAGCATAAACGGAATTCTGTATTAGCCATCATGTTTAAGCTCTATTGCTCTACCGAACACAATCCCGTGAGATCTACTACGAGCCCAGGCAATCCGGCGGGAAGCGACAACGCAAAACGCCGTGCGGCGGCAAACGCAACGCGACGTCAATCGATCGACTCACCAGATTCCAATCAATTGAACGCCAATTCGAGCTGGCCGCCGAGACAGGCATGTATGCAGGAAGCGGTGGTCACGACGGCTGAAAGGTACTTAGCACATTGACCATTACGAGATGGGACGATAATTTTGTTGTTGCTCGCACAATTTTATTGCCCTCGAAGATCCCAATCCCATCTCTTCAGCACAAAAATATACAATTTTTTAATAAGTTCATATTATCTCTTAATTGATCTTATATCTGATGGCTAAGATTTAATGAGATGGGTATGTATAATGGGTTAGGGACAAAACTACAGAGTGATTAGAGGCCCGTAGGCTCAATATGCTAGACAAATATTTATGTGTATGATGTCAAACTTAGGATAAATATGGTACGACCTGACAATTTTTCGTTGTTTTTTCACGGATCACCGGAATATTAAGTAGCAAATCCACTCCATTCGTCTGAAACTATATTTATATTTTGTAAACAAGAATTAAGTAGCAACCAGGTCCTCGCTGATTCTTTCAGAACCATCGTGAACCAGTTGACCTTGACCTTATCATCGGCGCCAATGGCGTGCATGCCTGACGTGTAGGTCAGGAGGAAATCCTTGGAATTCACGGTCCCGTCATAAGTACCAAGCGCAGGCGCTTGGAACTTGCGGGGCCATGTCACCTGGCGCAGCTCGCGGGTAAACGCGGTGCAGCCGTCGTCGACGCCGAGCGGAACATCTCCTTGCTCCTCGGACCGATTGCGCTTAAACTCACGCTATTGCCGGCGTTGTAGTCACTGGCGCAAGTCTTCTCCACGTCCGGCGTTCAGGACGCCCCGGGCATCGATCGGCGTGACGGTTGGTGAGGAATCAACCGAGTAGTCGCCGGGGTCGACGTCGGTTTGCTCCCCGGTGAGCGGGGCGCGTTGGCCGGAGGCGCGGGGTGGATCCCTGTGCCTCGGGTCTTGGCCTCGTCCTGAACCGAGCCCCTGGCTCGTTCCAGAACGGGAGCCAGACGGGTCGCACGCCCCTTCCGGGCGGCGGTTAGCCATGGCGAGGAGAGCGTCCAAGCTCAGCACTCCACACGTCGTGCGCTGGCATGTCCCGTGGTGGCTCATAGCGCACCATGACACGCGCGGCCGCGATGGCCTCTGCTCGCGTACGGGCAGGAGGCGGTCGGTGTCCTAACCCATTGTCGTCCGCCTGTTCTCCTTGGGCTCCCCGTCGCGGGGGTAGAGAGCCGGAGGGCGTCGCACGCGACGCGGATGGGTTTTGGAGCGAATGTCACTGCTCCCCATCTGCCCGCGAGTGACCTTGCTGATTGACACGACCGACGATGGCGTCGTTCGTGCGGCTGGCCTCGGCGCTGGGTGTCGAAGGTCCCCTCGGTCGGTTGTCCACCGACGGTCGAGGGGCTGGCGGGGGCAGCAGCGGTTGCTGTTGTGGCTGTTGATGTGGCTGATGTTGTGGGGACCCGTGATCCCCATGATCCTGCGACGCCCGCGCGACGTCGTGTGACCGAGTGCGCGTGGCAAGCAAGTCACGCGGGTCGATCCTGGGCTCGTCTGCCTTCTTGGGCGGCATGGCGAGCTGGTGAAGACGATGACGCCGGCGGTCACCAAAAACTCTCCGCACGCCCCCCTATGTACCTGGCGCGCCAGATGTCGGAGCCCGAAACTCCGGCACCAGGGATGCCGTGCACGCTATTTTTAGTTCGGTGGAGGGCGAAGGGGATCGCTCCGGCGATCGCCGGCGTGGCCAAAGACACGAAGTGTGACACACGGTGGATTTACCCAGGTTCGGGCCATCCTGAGGTGTAAAACCCTACGTCCTGCTTCTGGTTTCGTATTCAGTGGGTTTTGGTTGGATTACACGTTGCCGGGGGTCTTTGCCACTTCTCTCTCTACGAGTCTACTCACTTGGCTAAAATGTTGGATTCCGTTTACCAATGGCACTAATCCTCCTTTTATACTCAAGGGGATACCACAGGTACCAGTGTTTATCGTGTGAGACGTTAGCTAGCTGTGTGTCAAGGGATCAAGAAATGTAGCCCTGTTGAGCCACATTGTGCTTCATGCAACGCCCAAACTACTGTATACAGTGAATAAAACGTGCTACAGGGTAACTGTTGTAGCCTTACTGTGTAAGACTAGACCCGCCGCTCTAGCATCTGTCGGAGCATTTAATGCCCTGTCTTGAAACTGTTCTCTTGCCCCACTTATAAACCCAAGGCGAGGGTTGGTGGGAGGAGCTCCACTATTCGGGCTACGAACGTTGCGGGGAATAGCATGCCTTGACCTTGTCGGGACGACACTTCTCGGGCTGCAGTTGCGGGAAGGTATCCTTCTTGCTCTAGATCTTGGCTTTGACGTTGTCAATGGTGTCAGAACTCTCAACCTCCAATGTGATGGTCTTGCCAGTGAGTGTCTCTGGTAGGCCTGCCGATTGGCCTTGCGGGGGGAGCTCCCTGGGCTCGCCCTGCTCGGGAAGCTGACCTTGCGGGATCTTGGCCGTTGCGACCCACGCGTCTAGCATCAGTAAGACCCCGTGGGCCACTGGTGCGACAATTGTGGCTTGGTGGTTAGCTTGTGCCACTTGTATATTCGGGTTCAACTCTTTGTGTCGTTATATTTTTTGCTCTCTATTATTTGTGGATCCTATTTTCCTTTATATTATTCTCTAGTACAAGGTGGGTCCCACATGTTAGGATAAACGGGCCGGCCCGTTTAGATCTTGGCCAGGCCAAGCATGGCAGGCTCGTGGCTTTTTTTTTTTGCCTGGCCCACTGGCTAGCTATACTCCTGGGCCTCAACCCTGAGCCCTCGGGCTGGCTCTATCCGTTTATGTTTTCTTTTTTTTTGGATTTTATATATTTGGTCCATTATCTCGTTAAATTATGGCCCAATCCAACATCTTTTCTCTTTTGGCCCAACATTTTTCCTCTTTCTGGCGCAGCCCAATCCTTTTTCCACATTTTTTCCTATAACTTAGCCCATGTGATGTGTTGGGTACGTCGGACTTAACGGGCCTGGGCTGGCCGGCCAGGCGCTCTGCCGTGCCTGGGCCTCGAGGTGGCATTTTTGGGCCGGTCTTGAGCGAACCGGGCAAAGCTCGTTTAACTGGGGTCGGCCCGATGGCCAGCTATACCTGCGTTAGCTCTGTTGGTTGCCAATCTCACATGCGTCCATGTCACGTATCTGGGCTCATCTGTTCACTCGTGGTTTCTTTCCCTGATCGGCGAAAAAAAATCTTTCGTCTCGTTCCTCTCATGGCGACCTAGAGGCGGCAATGCCTCGATCCATAGCCGTAGCAGTGACACATTGCCAAATGCGAACTCCAAATGCCATGGCACCAAGGAGGGAAGCGGCGCACAGCGCGTCACCATCCTCTGATCCATCACTGGATCCGAGGTTTCCCCCGAAGCTCGACCAGCGAAGAGAGAGTAGAAGGCGAGAACAATGATGCCTTCAAGAAAGTGAACGGCGTCCATGAGTGTCGCCATCATTGGCCCCAGCCGAAGCCAGAGCTCGGCTTTCGCCTAGGATGGTCCACCCTCTCCTCACACCCGGCCAACCAACCTGCAAAGATAGCCGTCGTCGCACACACCATGAAGGAGTGGCGCCATAAAGCACGCCTGCAGAAGACTGTACAAACCTGCAAATGCAAATCCCTCGTCGAAGCCGCAGGACAACTCAGAATCGCAGAAGCTGCATCACGAGCCGACAAGATGACCTGGAAGAGCCCGCCGTTTAATGCCGCGCCAAGAGCACCGCCGATAGTCCACATTTCGTGCAATCTACCCCCACCAACTAATGTCACAAATATATTTGTGAACTGGTTTGATGGAGTTGACAAAAAGACTGACATGTGTGTGGGAGTTTCTGCATTTCGTTGGGCTATTTGAAATTGCATACCCCCTCTGTCCGGAAATAAGTGACTCGGATTGGTTTAGATTCATATTTATTTAGACGTATTATAGTATTTAGATACATGAAAATATAAACAAGTCGTAGTCACTGATATGGACATGCTAACCATGGATACGACCTTTGGTGCCCTCAATTCTATAATATTTGACAAGATTTATAATCAGGTGAATTCAAGTAGTAATTGTTTTCATTGTCATATTTATGAAGAGGCGGAGCTACTACTATCTTGTCTCGTTTTATTACGTAGGCATCTTGTCGAGCTTTTCAAGTCCAAGGTGAAGATGAGATACGATGAAGGCGAACGGGAGGGCCAACAAGAATCAAGCATTCATACAGCTGAGAGGGAAGGATTTCAAGTGTACTTTGCAACAAATCAAACGGCACATGATTCGGAGCTTGCTAGAGAAAGATATCACGAATTAAAGTTGAATCCGATTCGGGTCCGAACTGCCAGGAGACCCGAATTTGTTTTAATCACCCAGGCCGCATCCGGAGTCCAAATCAAGCAAACAAGTACTTGTTGGAAAGGTAATTACAAGACCTTTCCAACGGATCTGGCCCCATCAAGAGATTCGACTCGTGCTGACCGTGGCGGACAAAACAAGCTGACGGATCTGTTTTTTTGTTTCCTAAAGAGTTGTAGTTTGTTAGGAAAGTTAGAGATAGAGTTGGATTTCGGACTCCTTATTCAAGGTGGACGAAAATATCTCTCCCTCCTCCTTTATATACCCCATGAGCCCCCCTAAGGAGCCTTGGGTTTTTGTTTAGTTAAAAGTTAGCCATCGCTACTACTTCGTGTAATCGCGTGTGTCGGTTAGACCACCTGTTTTACCGCTTTCGGAACCCCAACTTATCGTCTCGTTGAGACATTGGTTTGATATAGTATACTCGCAATTTTAGATTGCATCCGCTATTTATCTTGTTCTTGCTTGTTCTTCGATTGCTTGCAGGAACAAAGACCTTCGTGGTCAGGTTGATCGTGCCCCCGCGTGATCAATAACCCTCTGGAGTTGGTGTATCGATTGCTAAGGCGCTGCCTCCTAGGCCGTAGTCGGATCGTCAACGTCACCTCCTACCCAAATCGAGAGTTATCAATCTCATCGAAAGATCGGGCCACCCGCACCCGTATCAGTCACTTATTCATGGACGGAGGAAAATAATGATATTATTTTCAAGAGATGAAGAGTTTTTCTTTTCAAGTCATCTTCAAGGCTACCCACTTCTTTAATTAGGATGATCAATGGGAAGTTATGACTTCTGGTTGCAGCCGTAGCCAACTGATACGTATCTGTAACTCTCAAACTATGCAATAAAGTTGGCTTATCTCTGTAACCACACATACAATGTGGTCACTACCTAGCGCAAGCTGGCTGACACGGATCTCCTTCGTTGTATGTACTAGGCTTCATGTTCCCTTGGCTTCTATTGCCAACATTCTCAACTCTCACTGAACTGTCTGAACACATCCCTACCACGTGACAGTGAGCTCGCAGTTTTCCATTCTTTTAAAGATGTTGCTCCTGATATAAGATCACCTTCACTCGTCTCTCCCTAAATCGTCCGGCGCATGGCCATATGGGGAGATGTCGACGCAAACAATTCGTTTGGGATGAAACCGGCACCCAACCGCACCCCCAAACGTCGGTACCTCAATTTAGTTTGTCTCACCGACAGTGTTGTCCCGTGCCCCCCCCCCCCCCCCCCTCCGAGTAGGGAGCGGGCTGGGAGTGCCGACTGAATTCTTGGACCGCGCCGGCTACTTTTTCAATTTAGGGGAGTGGTCCGGGTGAGTTTTTCAGCGCCGGCACCCCCATTTAGTGTTTGGAGGGTCTTTCGGGGGCCCGGCTGGAGATGCTCTAATCTAGACTGCTACTATCTCGGTTCCTTTTTATAAGATGTTATAACTTTATCCCAAGTCAGTTTAATCAAGTTTATATAATTATCTTCAACATCAACAACTCTAAATAGTTTTATTAAATCCGTGATGATATATATCTTTATAATATACCTATTTCATATTGTAGACATAAATATATTTTTCCACAAACTTGGTCAAACTTTTAAGACAAAGCTAAAACATCTTATAAACAAGGTCAGAGAGAGTATTTTATTTTAATGCATAAAGAAGGTGCCACAAGTTCAAAATGAAACTCTAATGTTGGTCAATCAAGTTAACGCAGCAGCTTCACCTAAAAAGTTTGCAACGAGACGCTAACTTTTCGGCTCACAACTGTCAGCGTACATAGTCAGATGTTGTCTGTCCACTCAATAGGCAGAAGCTCTGCATGCTTGTCTTCTGTCAGTCTGCACTGCTTGAGGATCAGCACGGCCCGGCTTGAAGTTGTTGCCTGCAAAAGATGAATTGAAAAAGGTCAATCCTACAATTCGGACACACTGAAATTGAATTTTCATTAGTAATCACATTTCAGTAAGTTAGGTGTCATAAGAAATGCAGCTAAAAAAGGGGCGGAAGGGGAATAAGGGGACAGATGAAAGAAAATAGATCAATTATTCTTTCAATAGTCAGCTAACAGACATCGTTGGAATGTATTTCAACCAAGTTTCCAAAAAAATTAAATGTACCCAGTTGTGAAATCCTCCAGACAAAGACCCACAGAAAAGATCAAAGCAGCGTTCTCCCATTGCCTGGACATCTATGCATGCCCTTCCAAACCAATTTTTCTTTGTTTCAAAAAAAGAGAAAGATCCAGTTGCAGGTGAAGTGAAAAACTAGATAGAAACTCCAATTCCTCGACAATGATATCGATGGCATGTACAAAACTATACATACCACATTGTAAAGTGAAATACATTTGCGCAGAGCTTCTTGGAAATGTCGATAATCGGACTGAAACAAGCAGATCAAAGTCAGCTAAGGTACAAAAGTTAAATTAGGTATGAAGAATGGAACACACTCAAGTATGTCAAAAGCATGTCTATTTGACACGATCTAAAGTTTGGAATTTGCAACTTCCAACCATAAAGCAAAGTTTGGCATACATCTACGAATAAAACAATAATCTCAGTGAGACCCTTATGATTAGTGCCTAATTCATTTAAATAACAATCGATCAGTTTAAAAGGCTCAGTAGCAATTTCCCATTAAAGTAAATCCTTCATAATTTTTAACCAAATTCAACGATATCTGGATGTTAATGCTATGTTGCAATTATGATCCAAAGGTGAAGGTGCATAGCTCACAAGGATATAACCATTATGCATTATATCCCCACAACATCTTTTCCACATGTGTGACTAAAGTAGGTCACACTCATAAATTAGCAGAGTAGTGCAAACCTACCAAAATACCATTAAAGTTCAGATACCTTATGGGAAGCAGCTTTTAGTTTGGATACCAATGTCTCCAGCATTTCAAGTTTTGCACCCAGCCTCATAACAGAAGGAAGATAGAGACCAGGTGCACAATCCTCAACCTGCATAGAGAATCAAGATGGTTGATAATGGCCAGAAAGAAACAAAAATAACCAGGAATGCTTGATTTAGCTTTATAACTAATATAAGTGTTCATGTTCGGAAAAAAAACTAATATGGGTGTTCAAAAACAAGAGAAAGGGAACTTTAACTAAGTTGTAGGATAAAGTAATCCTAATAAACCTACACTAACACATATAATTCACTCCCACCTTTATAAATGTAAGTCGTTTTACAGTTAATTATTTTTTTACGACGATAAATAGCTTAGCATATCAGCTGTGGTATCTATGGTTGGAATTTGTAACTCCCAACCATGAAGCAAATGTTTGACATAAGTATACCAATAAAACAATAACTTCAGAGAGATCATTATAATTGGCGCTACAATTTTTTATATAAGAACGATCAGTTTATAAGGCTCAGTAGCATTTACCTATTGAAATAAACATGTCATAACTTATAACCAAATTCAACTGTCTAAATGGTATGCTACATTGCAATTGTGGTACGTAAGTAAGGTGCATAGCTCACAAAGGTAAAACCAATAGGCATTATGTAACCACGACGTTTTTCCATATGTGTGACTAAAGTAGGCCATACATAGAAATTAGGAAATTTGTGCAAACCATTAGAACTTTTACCATACACAGAAATTAGGATATTACACTTACCCTATGGCCAGTAGCTTTGAGTTTGGATATGAATTTGTCCAACCTTTCAATTTTTTCAGCGAGCCTCACAACAAATGGCAGATAGTGACTATGCAGATAACCCTCAATCTACAGAGAAAAACAAGATGGCTAATAATGCCTATGAAGAAACAAAAATAACCAAATTGTGGCAAATGAAAGAATCACATCCCACCTCCTCAATATGAAGTTGGCTATAATGTATCTGGTTGCATGTATTCGTCAACTCCATAACAGAGTTGAGTACCGAGCAGATCTAAAGAATGCAAGCCAGTATATTACAGATAAAAACCTCCAAAATACATCTAAAAAAGACTGAAAGCAAGGGATATAAAACCTGCGGCTCGTAGATCTCATCTTCAATTTTCTTCAAAAAGACATAAGGTCCACTGCCATCCAAAGAGTTGTCAACTTGTAACCGGGATAAACATTTCTCAGTTTCCCGCCTAAGTTGCATAACATGGTCACACTTTGCGTCCTACAAAGTAGCAATATACTTATCAGAAGTGCCAGGTACCTAGTCCAACAAATATTAAGAAACTAGAATGAAGGGTTGAGTTGAAAATATATAAGCAAAAAAGTAAAAGTAAACAAGACTCACTTGGACAATGCAAAGATAGCCTTCAGCTTCATCAAACTTAAGCAGACTGAGCTTTTCTCGTTGGGTCATATCCAGCTTTTCCTGATGAATTTGATTGTTCCTTTTGTGAAATTCTTTTATATATCTGTCATAACTCTTCAGGTGTTCTCCCTTAGCCTTGACCATATCCTCCATCACTCTGCAAGCTCCAAAGGCATGTAAAATGTTTAACGAGCATAATCACGGGCATGCGCCGTTTACAAAATAAACAGAATCATTATTAAGAAAAATGTAACTTGAGCGGATCTTCTATTATTTTATCTGGGTCTTTAGCAATATATTTATTTGAGGACACCACCAATTACATATTTCAGTTTAGCTTACTTATGTCAGATCGTTCAAGGGCCAGATTGGAATTAATGTACCCGGACTGACAATGAACTTTTATTTAGCTGTAACAACAGTGTAAAGAGAAAGTGTAAACTGCTTGTGCTATGGCTCTAACGTAGATGGTACTATTTTAGGTAGCATGCTGTATACAAGATATAAAACAAAATAAAGCTAGAAAGTCATTCCACAGCCAGAAAGACCCGAAATAAAGAGTACAAACACAAATATGCCACAAATACTTGAGAAACACAGGGTACACAAAGCTTCAAACAACAAATGGCAGAAAAGGATGCATCCAATAGTCCTTTTACCTTTCCAGTATGATTTTGGACCCCTTCAACTTCCCTCTTGTTTGAGAAGTAAAGTTTGAGGCTTCCAATGCGATCTGATTCTCCGACGAATCACATATCTGTCAAACAGTTCCAATGATAAATTTTAGTAGTTTTCAGGGATAATTGGTAAAAGTCTTTAGTCTTGTCCCTGTCCCTCCCTTACCTATTCTCTTTTCAATCAGGTTTTATTTTATTTCATCTCTATGTTTTATACGGAGTATATCACTATCAGAAACAAGACGTACAGACTACAGAAGAAATTTCGCGTGACAAAGTGCTGAAGAAACACTGTAGGCTTAAAAGAGCTGACCTTATATTGCCACGCAGAGTCACTAGCAGAGGCGTTCATTATGCAGTCGGCAGCCTTCGACGCCGTGCCATCTACACAGAACAAACAGCTGTTACATGGCGGCAACTCAACATGAACCAAATGCTTGAGGGGTGGGGATTAAGAGAGAGATACCTGGAGGGAGGAGGATGTTCCGGGCGGCCTCTGTGCAGAGGAGTAACGCCGGCGGCGATTTCAAGCCAGAGAAATTCGCTGTAGATCCCGGAGGAGGCGGGGACTGCGGAGCATACCCCGGGGGAAACGGCCGCGGCTGATGAGCATATCTTGTTCTTCTTCTCTTGCTCGGAGGGGGGTAAGGAGGCGGTGACCGTGGGTCGACGGGTGGAACTGGAACTTGAATCCCGTCCATCTCGATGGTCCACAGACAGTGCTGCGTGCCCGGGAACTGAAGTATTTGGTCCCAGTACACCCTCCCAAGTCCCCAGTAACCCCACCACCAGCCAAAGGTATTGAGGTAAAGTACATAGGCTCGACCCATGAGTTCGCCGCACCCGCAAATCATGACCATATATGTGTAATCCCGTTCATTCGCAGGAGGAGACAGCTCGTATATGAGTTCGAACGGAAAAATGGTGTAGTCCGATCGGACCCCAAAAGTGCCAAGCACCGGATGACCCATACACACATACTCGTGTATCTGCTCGAAGCTCAGATAATCATGGGCTTGGTAGTTTGATATGTTAACACGTTCGAAACCAAACCAATCTTCAGAAGTGGCATAGACTCCTTGGGTCCGAAACAGCTCCAATGCATTTTGTACTCTCCGCTCTTGTTCTGGGTAGTAGAGGTTGTCCCACTCATCTAGAAACGTCTGGGTGGATAGCTCGTAATCCACAATGAAGGATTCATGGTGAAACGTGGTCAAAGGTGGCACCAGTAAACCATTGCGAATATTGGTGTTCCTTACCACCTGCGCAGCGTACATGCTGGATTCCAGGACGCAACTGGGGCGATTGCCCTGGTTTCTGACGGGCGGAAGCCGATCTACCCATGAGACCTCCCAGGTCGCCATTTATCCTGCATCCAGATTTCCAGAATCAAACACAGCAGAGCAGAAAGGAAGTTTGAGATACGGGCTTTAACATAATTCATGCAGCAAGCTAGAGCGACGGCAAACCGCAAACGAGAGCAAAAAGATCGATCGACCTCCTCAATCGACGGCAAACAGAGCAAAATAGCAAGCTTGAAATGCAGCGGCGACCGTGCCTCGCTCGCTGTGGCATGCACACCTCTTCTTTGACGCTGGCTGACTATTTCTAGCGCAAGATAAACTTTTTCTAGCGCACAGAGAAAGATCCTCAACTCTTTCAAGCGCAGATTTCAAAACCATCTCTTCCAAGCGTAGTAACTCAGATCAACTCTTTCTGTCGCGTACCCTCTCAAGATCAACTCTTTCTACCACGCACATGCATATCAAGATCAAATTTTTCTACCGCATACCCAAAGATCAACTCTTTCTAACACGCACTTCCATCAAGATCGATCAAAACTCTTTCTACCGCATACCCCAAGATCAACCCTTTGTATCAAGATCAACTCTTCCACGCATGCATCAACTCTTTCTGTCGCATACCTCAAGATCCACCCATATTCTACCCGCTGTGCCGTCTATCTACCCAGCACCAGCAACAAATCCGGCCGGCCGGTCGGCCGGCAAGGAAGATTAACTCAAGAACAAACCAACCATAGGTAGGAGAAGTCGGGGGTGGGGGGGGGGGGGGGGGTTGGGGGGTAGAGTTGGTACCGTAGCAGGCTGCTCCGCCGAGAGGGGTGCAACCGATGAGAGGCAACCTCAAGATGAGAACTAGCTAGGGTTTTGGAGGCTTTCTGTGGAGGAGGCGGCGGTGGAGATGGAGAGGATCCGCGGTGCCACTTTATAGAGAAAGGAGGAGGAGCATCGAAACCTGAGTGGGTGAAGCCGTGCGCGGAGAGAGAGAGAGAGAGAGCGCGCTTGGAAACGTAGCAGGCGGGAACCAGGGATTAGAGGGGTTGGTGGGCCCAGCGCTTCTAATAAAGATCATTTACTGGCCCCACTAGTCTGTCACTTCGCTCCGTTTAATACGTTTAGTCGAGTCAGATCGCTAGCCCCGGATTCTGTTGATGCTGCTATACTCAAGCAGTGCAAACATGATTAGCAACGGTTTAGTTACTGCACAGATCACATTCGAACCCGGGTAGAATAATGCACTCTCCTAGAATAGAATGGGATATATCAACGAGGCCAAAATATGATTGGGATGGAAGACAAGTATATGCTTTTTTTCGTAATGTGCTATCGATTGGGTGAAATATGATACTCGTATTTTATCCCATGCTTATTCCTTTCCAATATACTCCTTCCGATTCTAAATTGTTGTCGAAAATTACATGTATATATCTAGATACATCCATATATGGGCAAACTCGAGTCAAGAATTTAGGATCAGAGGGAGTACAGTACTGCTTTTGTCTTTGTTAAGTGGACATTGCTAATTTGTCGCTAACTGTTGGAACTTGGAAGACACTCTAGGGATTTAACACTTAGTTGCATAAAACGCACCAGTAGAGTCAGAACAATTTGCACATATTTTAGACTGCTGTCCAATTTATGTCTCTAGCTCTATATGTCTGGAGCTTCCTTCTTTTGGCACAAGTTTGAGATGATCCTGTGGTCCCATTGGATAACACTTACATTCACATCTAATTTAATAAATGTCTCTGTACATCAATTGGAGTTCTAAATATTGTGTTTACAGTCCTTTGACATAGTTTTCATTAAGAGAAGTGTTGTGACGACATGTTCTTATCCCATCTAACCCTATCTACGCACTTAGTTATTCTTTATATGGCATGCCAATTTATCTGCTCAAGATGCTTCTGATCATCAACTGTGCTACTTGCTGCTTGCAGATTTTGTAATCATTTTCCCTTTCTGGCTGTTAGCTATACAACCATCTCGCTTTTAAGTTTTAACTATCCAACACTGGATATGAAGAAGATACTCACTCTTCAAGGTGGACAAGCAGTATACAGGTTACCCTGAATAAATAACTTAGCAGCGAATCTGGAGTTCAATTTGGCTGCAGTGCTTTTTGCAGTTAAGTCGCACCAACTCTGAACTCCATGTGTTCAGTACTTGATACCTGGAGTTTTGATACATTTTCTTATCTTTGATTTGCAGAATATATCTAGTAAATAAGCTGCAAACATTTATGATGCATACACAAGGGAAGGAAGGAATCAACTTTTTGCTGTGTTTCAACTTTCAAGGGGATGGGGGATAAACTGGTAACATATGAGTGGATGTTTTCTTCTTATTTTTTCTACAGTTATACAAAGTTCTTAGTGGAAGATCTTTATTTGGTTTATCGTGGTTCCTACTGTCAAAAATAGCGCACAAGATCAGGTTATTTTGTCACACTAATCTGATAACCCCCCTTGTGTTATGACCTGCTACTGCATAATCAAAACATTACTACTCCCTCCGATCCATAATAAGTGTCGCTGATTTAGTACAACTGTTGTTATGGGTCGGAGGGAGTATTAGATTTTGGGAGTAGTTCATGCAATTATAAAATCTGCTCTGGTATTACAGCTGCTTTTTTAAAGAAGAAACTTTTAGTCCCGGGTTCATCCAAAATTTAAGCAGAGCACCAACTCCGGGCATACCTGAAAGTTGAAGGGGTAGAATTTTGTATTTGCTGCATACAATGTAGAGGCATTGTTGTATGAATTCATGTTTCTTTAGGTTTCATAATAATTGAGTATGTAACCATACTTCAGTGATAGATGCAGGTATTTATTGATGGTTTGATTTCACTTGCTTTCTTATTGTCAGCTAGAGCCAGATAACTATTTAAGATATTGCAAGGAAGGTGTTCCTTCACAATCGTGTGGCTTTTATCTGTCAGCGGTGGTTGCTAGATGTTTGTTTCAGTTTTTATTTTAGTCCCTTAACTTGATCTAGCACTATCTCCTCACATTTATTGAAGTAGATTGCAAAATATGAAACCCAACCCCAAATATTTAGAGTTTTCCACTAATAAGTAAACAAATCAGAAACCTCTTTGAAGACTTCATTTGAAAATAATTATTGTTTTAGCTTATGTTGATGCTGTCATGCTGCAACCTGCATCGATCTCACATTCTGGCATCTAATTTGCCTGCTTTATGTCAGCAAAGCTTTCCAATTCAGACTTCATTTTAAAATATGTTATATATTATCAAGTATATCCCTTATAATTGGCTAACTCTACCAAGTCAATCAATATTTTGTGCTTGTGTGTCGTTCCAAAATTCTTAACCCTTCCAAACAATCTTGAGCATTTCAGGGAGGGACATGCTAAAAGCTGTCCAATGCCAGTCTGCCTTTTGCTCTTTGTTTCAATTTCAGATTCTAGCAACCTTTTGTGAGATGCTCGTGTTTGTGAGGTAAATGTTATAGCAATTGACATTAAAACCTTAGTTTTTTTGCCACTCTGTAAACAGTTGGCTGGTTTTGTAACTCCAGCCATTCCATCTGGAGTTGAATTCCTTCAACGTAACCAAGAGATCGAACCGTGTGGTTCAGTATCCAGTTAGAGCTATATAATGGGATGGGTTTAACTTTAACCTGTTCATCTATAGCCTATCATCAGGAGCTGATAATGTCTATAAGAAGCTCTGCTCTACAGTATTTACTGCCCAATGGTGCAACTTTTCTTCTTCATTCCTTGTTTCATAATTTTATGCACCTTGTTCTCACATATGGAATACCTCCCGAAGTTTTCAAAGAGTCCAAAGCGGCATATGTAGAATTTTTATTTGAAGCAAGTGGTCCGAGCAGAGTGGTGCATGAAGTTGTTCTTTACTTGAAGCAGACTGATCTGCAGAGAGTGGATAGCAAAGGAAATTACGATGTTTCTCTCTTTCTGACATGCATTCTAGTATTCTTTCTGATTGTCAGCATATAATTTTTATTTTACCTGATTAGTTGTACTGTTATATGTTGTTCTTTGTAAGTTTTTTTTTCCTCAAACCCGCACCTAAGTGCATGTCATTTTCATTAGAAGAAGCACCGAGAAGGCAAAAGTTACAATGGCAAAAACAAGCAAACTGAAAGAAGCCAAAAGAACAAAAGCAAGCCAAAACTGTCCAAAGGCCAAAACTGTACACTGGCTAGCTGATATGCTACATTTTGGGGTCCGGTTGGTAATCATTGTGCTATTCTGACATGGAGCAATATTTTGAGCAAAAGTTAGATCTTTCAGAAGTGCTATACCAAATAATATCGAGGTATTGTTTTTGCTTGGTTGCTATAATCACTACTCCATATGCATGTTACTTTTTGTATCTTTAAGCACAGGTACTTTTATGCTACTGTATCATTAACCCAGCTAGCTATATGCACATGCGTTGCTACAGAATTATTATTATTATTATTATTTCGCATAACTTGCTTCAATGCACTATTGTCCTCATGTTCCCAAGTTTTGTACCGAATAACAATTATTTCAAAATATACATCAATCCAGTCATCTTTAGTCAAAATACAGTGATATTTATATCTACCATACTGAATGGGTGCAATTACATTCATTTCATAGCAATGTGGGGATAATCTTAATGGGCTGAACAGATGACCACCAACTCAGATCTTTATAAGTAAAGATTTTCTTGTACTTTTAGTATTTGGCTGGATGTCCATCCTTCAATTACATATTTAACCATTCATTTTCTTATTCGCTGCTTGTTTGATAGTCTGTGTGTTAATCTGAAGTCCCTGGACAGTTTAGATTGATCCCCTGTTTGAGGAGATCTTTCTGTAGTATTATCTCAAGCAGGGCAGAGTTTACCCAAGTGAGTTTAACCTCTTGTATGCTATTTCCTTTGAGCAAATACTTCATCGCAATTCGTGATGGATCATGCCCTGCAATCACGATTGAACCAAAGCTCTCTGGTTCTCTCCACTGCTTTATCATGTTGAAAAATGAGTCCCTGCTTTCCAGAGATTATCCTCAGTGCCCTCCCACTTCTATCTGTTCCATTGTTTCCAAGAGTTGGGCTATGCGCCTATGCATGCATCAAGTATTTTCCAGTTTCATCTCTTCTTGATCTTAAAAAGGGAATATCACTTGCAGTTGCATGGCTTCCTTGCAAATACTTTTTCAAATATTATTTTTATTAAAGAACCCTTTAATAGAAAACCATTCAACATCTTATTTTTTTTGGGTTGTGTTATACTTTTTTGGCACGAGTTTGCTTGGAGTGCTGCTCAATCGTCTTTTTATATGACCACTCCAGTCAGTATTGCACACAGGCTTGAGGGCATATACTAGTCTTCACGTTCCATTATTTTGGTTGGGGCAGCAGCAGTTTTTTGGTCCATATGGCTGTGCCTTAATGAAATCATGGTTGACAGGAAAAAAGTTCATTCATGCATACAGGTGTTAGTGTTACTCGTGTATCAACTGGCTGCGGTTGATGGCTTTACTACAATGGCCCAACACAAGAAATTGATGGAGTGTGGCGCCAAGAAGCTAGAGTGGATTACCAGGGTTTGGTTAGCTCGAGACTCCTAACTGTAGTTTGGTTCTCATGGCGACTAGTCAGGTTTTTTATTTGGTTGCTTTTTGCGGTTGCAATAAACTTCGTAATAAACATAGGTTGTATGCATATTGTGTGCATAGGCTAGGGTAATAAAGCTTACATTTTCTAAAATATATATTAAAGATCTCTTTTTGTTTCACAAAAAAATGTTATACTTGTAAACCAAAATCGAATGTATTTTAGACTTAGGATACAACCAAAATAATTGAACTTTCGGAATGGATGTCAACCACCCTCAAAACATTTTCTGAATGAAATTTACTGAACTTTGAGATTGGGTGTCTCAACCACTCTCAAAACATTCTCTGTATTAATTATTAGTAATGTGTTTTAGAGATATTAGAGATGTTCTTGAATTTCAATTTTTCAAAGCCTTACCTGACATTATATTGATATTCCACACTGCTAGTCCTGCACTCCAGACATTATTCATACTAGTTGATTTTGCTTGAAAAGTTCTGACTGCTAGACATTCCGCTCATGGCATAACCACCCATGTAGGTCTTTTGTTAGTCCTTTTTTTGAAATAAGGACTGCAGGAGAGGCTAATATTTACAGAGAGTATGAGGGGACCCCCAAAAGAGGAAATACGGGACTTTAATTACAGACTCAGTCAAAGCAAGCCATTCACTCATTCAGGACACCCAACCGAACATCTTATTTAAATCTAACACTAGTGATGTCATTTTTGAAGCTGCTGGACCACCTATCTACAGAGGGAGGGTCATTCCTTTGCAGCCAAATATTCCAAGCAGCGAGACAACTATATCCATGAAACCAGGATGGGAGAAGGAGCTTCTATTGTTGATGATCCTCAGCCTAATATCCTCCAATGTGTCCCAATTGAAGCCAATTTATTGCCAACAGCTTTTATTGAAGGGACAGTCAAAGAAGAGGTGGTCATGATCTTCAGAGCATCCTTGGTCACAGAGGACACAGGATAGAGAGTTGGACCGGTTACGTTGTCACTTAGTCATCATTTCCTTTGTGTTTCAGCCGATTGTTGATAAGGAGCCAGGCAAAGACGTTAAGCTTGGGTACACATTTTCTCTTCCAGACCCAGGCCATTACTCTGTCCGAAGATGTCGCATAGAACCGAAGCTCATAGTACTTTTGAGACGAATAACCACGACCGCAATCCAGGATGCTCCACACATCCATTACTCTAGAATCAGCAATCCTCTGAATCTCCAGGTACTCTTGGAAGGTTTGTTCAGAAAGAGGAAGATTGAACATGTCTAAGAGATCCTCTGAACCCAGAACTTCATGAATGGTCTATTGTTAGTCAAATTGACCCGTAGTGCACTGATGATGTCGTAGGTAGCAGTCAAACGTTATGCATGCCCCTTCTAATGAACGTAATCTTTCTTGGGAGCCATGACTAAATTAATAAGTGATCGCTTTTCACCCCTTAATTTTCATTGGACAAATTACTGCTGGGTATGAACTATGAACTGCTCTTCTTTTGCTTCTTTCCAATTTCCTAGGTGTTGAAAATGTCTCTGCTGGTCTACTCATTGTTAAAACTTAAAAGACACTCTTACAAGAAACATAGCATAAATGTACGATGCACGTTTTCAGGTATGATGAAGGGCCTTGAAAGATACAAGGTGATAAATAATCGCCTATAGTCAGTTAAAAGATACTCCCTCCGATTCATAAAAAGTGTCGTCCATTTTTTTAGTAAGTTAGTACAAATTTTAGACTAAGTGGGCGACACTTTTTATGGATCGGAGGGAGTATATTGTTAAATGATCGCCTTGCACAAAAGTTCTGGTACATATTCTTAGTGGAGACAACATTTGGAAAGAATGCTAAGAGTTCGTTCAGCTCAATGGACACAAGTTGTTTTTTGCCAATTTTGCTGCTGAAAATATGGTGCCTATAGGCCCAGAATTGGTAGGAGGGAACTAGCAGATGGAAACACCTCAGAGGGAGCTTGCAGGAAAGGTCATGCTCCACATGAAAACAACTGGTGCTGCCATGACATCCGTTATTTCAGATCATATTGGTGTTTACTTGGGTGTGATGAAGGGCTGGGGTAGGTTTGTGAAGGTAAGCGAAAAGAGCTCTGTTAAAGCTATAGAAGCAGCCAGTAGTGAGAAAGTGAGAATGCAAAACGGCATGTTCTAAATTGGCAGGGAAAAACAAAGAAAATAGTACTGCTTATTCAGTTAGTAATACTCAGGCTGCAGCAGGGTTCAAAGTGCTAGTGCAGATGAAAAGGCAAAAGAAGCCTACAGTTAATACTAAGTTTTTATATGGCGTAAGAAAATAAGCTTACCTGACTCTGTTCCTTCTACACGAATCTTTAAAAGCCTTCAGGGATGAAATAACTTAAACCAGGATTTTAACCACATTTGTTCCACATGGGTGCTTAGTGTGTTTTGGATTATTTTTACCACCTGGGTTGTGGAACAAATGCTGTTGGCCTTCTTCCTTGCAATGTTTTTAGGCACACGAGTCTGTTAAGGATCTTCATAGCACCTCTGACAATTGTATGAAACATGCATTGTCTGAGAGGGGAAACTCCATGATATTTGGAAAATTGTCTTCATTTAAGCATCAAGTTGATAGTGAGTGATTTTAGTTGTCATTTAGTACAGCATCCTGTTGCAGTTATCATTGCTCATTAGTTAGTAGCTACTCTATAATTTAGCTGTAAGAGGGACGGCATAAATTATTTGTTCTTTAATGCCTTCTCCGATGATTTCTCTATTGTGTTTCTGAAAAGCTGCTAAATGATCTTAGGATTACTCCACTGTTGGTACACCGGACTAAATTGCTCCAGAAGTTCTTTTCAGTGGAGTGCGATTGGTAAGCATAACTTGGGTATATCCGATGGCATTTCACATAATGAGTCTGCACTCAAAAGGACAAATTTTTGCACACTGTTTGTAGGTGGTCACTCGGAGCCATAATGTATGAAATGCTAGTGGGGTGTCCCTTCTACTCAGATGAACCTCTGACAACTTGCAGAAAGGTAATGCCTTTCAGGATTTCAGCTATGAACATTCTGCTGCTTGGTCCTCCTGTTGCCTAGAGCTACAGGATGCCCAACTTCAATATCTCAGTGATTTGGAAGTTCATTTTTCTCTCAACTTTATGAATCTTATGGACTTTTGTTTCAATTGTGATTACGTGCGCTGGAACAGATAGTGAACTGGACAACACATCTGAAATTTCCCGAAGCAGCAAGGCTACTGACGGATGCCAAAGATCTTATAAGCAAACTCTTATGCGACATCGACCAGCACCTCGGTACAAAAGGTGCAGAGGAATCAAGGTTGTTGTGTGTCCTTTAAGAATATTTGATCCTTTTTTGAAAGGAAAAGAAAAGAAAATTGATACTGCTTAATATTTGTTCATGGAACTTTGCATGCTTAATATTATGAGCACTCTTGTTTTAGTGGAGTAGAATGGGAGAAGTTAAACGAAATAGAAGCTGTATATTTACCTCAAGTAACGAATGAGTTGGACCCTCAGAATTTTGAGAAATTTGTAGAGGTAGGCAGCTTGTTTTCTTCTAAATAAATGTCTCAGTCTTCAGAAGTCAGTGCAAATATTAAATCTTTATGTTGTATTTCCAGTCTTCGGATTATCTTCAAGCTTCATCAAAGATGGCCCTTGGAGGAAGTAAGTGTTCCTTTATGTATAAACTCTTTGGTAGCTTTATAAATCTGAAAATTTGCAACAATTTCCACCTCCTTTAAAATACAATATTCCCATCTGTTATATTATTTGTCTTGCAGATGCTTTCTTCAAAGGACTTGAATTTTGTGGGCCACACTTACAAGAGCTTTGAACTCGTGAATGATGATCAGGTTCTTGAAATGGGCACTGGTATTTGACACTTCCTTTATAAATAACTTACTTTGCCTCTTACATTGGTGTCACTTGTTCGGATTTGCTATTTTTCATTCTAGGAATGTGCCATACTGCACTCATTATTATTGAAATGCATGCACCAATTGGTTCACAGAAAAGCTGGTACCGATAAAATAAGATAGAAAATACTCCCTCCTTCCATGTATGCAAGACTCGTTCTAAATCTGAGTTCCCCCAGAATTACAAGGTCACTATTCAATTCTTCTCTTTTAAATACTTCCGCACTTATTTGCAAGTCCTCGGGTTTCATATTTGCATTAGATGAAACTAATGCATGTGTACCATTCGAAATCTACGCTAATTGCAAGGCTCTTGGGTTTCAAATCTATTGGCCAAAACGAAAATCAAAACCTTTTAAAATGTGTGCTCTTTGTCTTGATATTGGAGATTTCCAAATGGGGCCTCGATATAATACAACAACACACTTGATAAGCCATGTCACGTTGATATTATAGAGTAGACTCCTTTTATTAAAAATGTACTCCCTCCATTTTGTTTTAGTTGTATATTAGTATATAGCTATGAAAGTTGCCTCAGAATACTTGTACATTTAAACATTCAAAGCCTAAGTATCATTGTATTGTTACTTTTTCTAGGCAAACAATTTTAATCGTATTGTACTGTTGGGTGAAGGGAACTGGAGATAAGTAGGGGTTGGAAAAGATTGAATGCGTGATGCAATTAATTGCATGGAATATGCGAAGAGCGGTCTTATGTGATATTTTGTCACTTCGTCCTACTCTGTCTCGCTAAAAGAAGCATGTACCACTAACCTGAAACGGAGGGAGTAGTAGCAACCATGCCATAAGCAACACCATGTTACATTGTTGTCATTTACTACCACTTGTTTCTTACCAACACTGTCTTGTTTAATCTACTGCACCAAGCTGGCTTAAGAAGGAAGAGATTGAAGGCAAAGAGACCAAGCGTCAAATCTCTCTCTTTGGTATCAACTATTCTCTTACCCAATTTGGATATAGTACATATATGTTTCTGTGGTGAATTTATCAATCATGGACAGGAAGAGCTGCAACCGTGATGGCATTGTGGTATGTTCTCTTTGCAACCTGGGTACCCGGGAAACTAGTGAACATCTTTTCTTGCAATGCACTGGGCAAAGCTAGTGAACATCAGCGTTGTTGGACTTCAATTGCTATCCTTCTCCTCCATGCTTCTGGCCAGTGGCAGAGCCAGCGGATTGATGAAGCCTGGGTAAAGCACATACTCCCTTCTTCCAACAAAAGATATCTCAATTTTGACTAAATTTGAATGCATCTATACACTAAGTCATGTCTAGATATATCCAAATTTTGACAAACTTGAGACATCTTTTGTTGGACGGAGGGAGTATCATTCTTCTGAACTAAAATTTACGCACAAAAATCTGTCAATTTAACCACCATGCTTACTTCATCTTAAAGGGAGATCAAGGGGGGAGCCCGGGCAGTTGCCCGGGGTAGCCAGGCGGTGGCTCCGCCCATGCTTCTGGCTCCATGCTTGGGCGTTTTAGCAGAGTTCCCACCACTTTAGATGCCTCCTTGTCCTCGAAATGGTCTTTCTCGCGGCTTGCTGGCACATTTGGAAGCAGCGCAATGCTCTCATTCTTAGGCAATCTCCGGCCTCTGCTGGGGTGGTTGATCGAGTGTAAAATAGCAGTGGGTATGTCGCTGAAACTGCGGGTTGTCGTGTTCTCCACAAGGACTAGGCTATCAACAATCGAGCTAGAACTAAATCTAGATCAATCAAACACAGGGGGTAATATTCTAACCGAAAAGAAAGGAAACAATGTAGCAATGAACAATATTTTTGTTATTTTCGTTTTACTTTAGACAATTAAAACACTAACACAAGCAAACATCAAAGACAGGTGCAGATTTACAAAGACAATTAACAGGGACAACAAGTAATCTCATGAACAAACACATAATACAAGGAAAGAAGCAATTTGTTTGGGAAAAGGAGAGTTCATAACAGGGCAGCACATATATATTTATCACAGAAAATTGATCTTACACAAGAACAACACCAGTACGAAATTATTACAGTAGATGATGCAATTGTTAGTAAACTCGTGCACGTTAAATATCTTTGCTTTCAGTTGTTATTTTGTTTTCTGTTAGCATATCACGTCCCAGCACGTCTGCTTACGTTTGCATGGACGTGCCTAGTAGTGTGGCCGTTGAGGAGGAGCTGGATGTGTGCCATGACTCGGCCGTGGGATGGCGCGGGATCAGCGGATCATGGCGCGGCTTGCTCTCTCCGTTTTCTGTTATGCATGTAACGATTGAATAAAAGGGAATGGAAAAACGCCAGAAAAGCTGCGGAAGTTTGAGCAGCACAAAAACTCTTGTCTTCCTCGCGTGAGCTCCAACTGAATACGATTGTTCTAGGTAGCTCGAGTAACAGCAATAGCTCACACAAATCCATCACAATTGAAGAATTAGACAAGATTAGCAGGGAAGAAGACAGGGATAAGGGATAGAATGAAATTCGTTGCAAATTCATACGAGCATTACATCAAACACCTGCCATGCAATGGGAAACAAGTTCTCTATTCATATCACAAAAACAACAAGCAATAGGGAGACAAGGGAGAGATTTTTTTTTTGTGAAGAAGCAAGGGAGAGATTCGGATGGGAATAACCCAGGGGATGAGGCAGCACAAGTTGTAGAAGGAGAAGGAGCTGCAGGTGGTCGTCGTGCTCGCCGGTGCTGTTCCCTTGGTTGCAGCAGCAGCTTGAGGAAGCGTGGAGGAGCAGCAGGATGTTGATGGGGTCGTACTTGAGGAGGAGCAGCAGTAAGCTTTGTGGCGCGCCGCTACGCCGTCCTGGCCGCGGCGGCGGCCTGAGATGGAGCAGCAGCGTGGAGGAAAGGGAAGAAGATGCCAAGATCCCAATGGCAGTTTTGCATTCCGACCCTTCTCCTTTTCTTCCTCTTTCACAACTAGGTCCTTTTGTTCTTAACTAGTCCCTCCGTTCCCAGACACTATTTTTGGTTCGTAGAGACACTATAATTGTCTCGCTAATTTTTTTTAAATAATACGATTTTTTTAATCATTTTCAAAAATAATACGTGTTTTTCACAAATTTCAAAAATAATACGGCCTCGGCCTGGCCCAGGTCGATTAGGCCCAGTCGGTCTGGCCGAAGCCGATTAGGCCCAGTCGGCCTGGCCCAGGCCGACTGGAGGCAGGCTGCACAGAGCGGGGGTCCCGCAAGAGGTAGCCTAGCCTGACTGGAGCCCAGTTGGTTTCGGCCAGGCCGACTGGAGCAGTCGGTTTCGCCGAAGCCGATTGGAACTAATTTGAAGTAATCGTCGAGGCCCAATTTTTGTCTCGAATCCTTGTGTTTTTTGAACTGTTTTTTGAACTAAAAGACTTGACAACTTGGATAAATTAACATTCATCGATAATGTGCTGGACAATTTTTCTGTCGATTCCTTGCGGTTTTTGTGAACTAAAAGACTTGACAACTTGGATAAATTAACATACATCGATAATGTGATGGTTACGAAACCAAGGCACGACTAAATTAACATATTTCGATAATACCGCAATTGGACAGGATTTAAGATAACAAATACAATTGAAACACAGTACAAGCACTACTGAGTCCACTTAGGCCATTTTCCAGACGTATCGCCACGTTCCTCTGCAACTTTTGCCACGGCGGCCCTTTCTCTTTGCCTCTCCCTTTCTGCCTCACGAGCATCCTTGCGCCTTCGTTCGTCCTCTTGCATGCGAAGCGCTTTCTCCCTGTTTTTCCTCAGTGCTTCATCAAAGTAACGACGTTGTTCCTCCCTATGCTCTTTGAGCTCTCTCTCTCTTGCTCCTCTTTTTCCTGGGCTGCAGCTTTTGCCGCACGCTCCTTCGCGTGGAAACGCTGCCATGCACTTCGCGACCTTGTGTTAATCTCTTCCACCGCCCAATCTGGCATCTCCGTGTCAATCCAACGATACCACATGCATAGGGGCGGAGGAGACTACAAAATAGCCTAATGTTGCTGGTGCCAATAGTCGAAAGAAGACTGCGGCTAGTGCCATGACGATCCTCCGGCCTGCTCAAGAGGTGGTGGCCTGGGCGTCGACTGCTCTAGTAGACGTGGACGCGGGTGGTGTCGGAGGTGCGGTGCTTCCTGTTGACGTGGCCGCTGCTGGTGCGTGGAGGGACGCGGGGGCCGTACGGATGCCTGGTGGTGAACGATGTCCGAAGTGCGGGTGCACATGATAGCCGCGTAAACAGAGCGTAGCTGCTTCTGCTCCATTCGTCTTAGCTAGGACTGGTGCGGCTCCCGTGGTAGTAGAAGTGGACCGGTCGAAAGCAAACGTCCATACGCAGCGAACTCGGCCTGTAAATCCTGTGTCAACTGAGCCTGCAATTGGCACGAAGAGTATTACATATATATGGCAAAGTACGTAACAAACACATGCATTATGTTAAGAGAAAATATTTACCGCGTGCTGTCTAGAGCCTGAAGTAGACTGGCTAGGGTACATATCTTGCAAACTCGGCTCGGCTATCTCCTGCGAGTGAGAGTGTTGAATGATGCTCAATCGGGTAGCTGTCATGTACCTCTGCAAATAGCCATTGAATAGATCGAGATCAAAGGCCTCCAATGGCCAAACCCGTGTCGTCGCAGTCTCCCACTCTGTGACGTACGTCTGAACCCTCTGCAGGCACTGAGTCTGGGTCCTGTTACTTCCCTTCCTGGTAAACCTGAGATCGCAATAGAAAATTGAACAATTAAATTATGGACAATTCTGAACGACAATCATAATTTGTAGAACTGCACATACTTGTGGATGATTGGTGGAAGTGGATCCTCCGTTGATAGAGGAACGACCAACTGGCGTGCCCCAAACTGCCTCATGACCCTCTGCTGGGCCATCTCCTCCACGCAGACGTCAAAGATGATCTTTGATTTTGTCATCCAGTAAGCGTAATCTCTCGTGCAGACCGTGGACATCCCGCCAGGGTATCTAACATCGATGGCGTCCTGTGTGTACGGCTCCCAGACAACCGCCTCAGAGTGCAACACGTCGAACTACTCGTTGAATGATGGGTAGCAATTCCTGACCTGATCGTGTGCAAAGCGTCTCTGTAAAAAGAAGAAGTTAGCTTCATTCATGGTTTATGTAAACTAATGTATAAATTTTACATTCGACATACCTTGTTACGTGTCCAAATTGTCACAAAAGTAGGCAGGTCGATGTGTTCTAAGTCAAACAACTCTTGCTCAGGGTTAGCGTGATCACCCGTAACGTCTGGTCGGCCGATAGAAAACCTCTCCCACGACTAGAGCTGCAACAATAAAGGACATCCAAGCAGGGCTGACTTGGGCGATGCAAGCTGGCAAGCGTTGCACATACCTCGGTACGTAGCCGCTAAGACAGCCGAACCCCAACTCCCCAAGAGGTGTTTCTCCCATCACTTGCTCTTCATAATACATTTTCACCTACTTTTAATAAAAGTAATCAAATCTATTGCAAAAGACTAATATGGCGGTGATGTTTGTTATCAAAGCTAAGATTAATTTAGTACCAAATATAATGGTGGTCTTTTAGTCTAATTTATCTGTGGAAAATAGTCTAATTTTCTTTATTTGTAAGGTACTTTTTTAGGGGATAGAATCTCCACCTAAATATATGTGTAAGGTATTTAGGTAGTACTCTGTGATCTATAAAATCTTTATTTTGCGTAAAAAAGGAAGTCAACATCACTAGACCCATCCTTCGCATCTTAATATTTCTCCAGGTATTTGGTGACGAAATTGCAGAACACCATCATTGCACAAGCTGGACTAATCTTATATATTTTGATAAGTCGCATGAGACGCTCACCTCAAACAGTGAAAACATAAGATCGTTTAACGCACTATTGCAAGTCGTGAAACCGCTGCTTCGTCAATGAATTGTGAAGAAAAGAGACCAAAAACACCAAAAGATGAGCTACGATAATCATTGACTCCATGGTGTAGGCTGCGATGCCTACACCAAAATGAGAACGGAGTCAGGACTCAATCTTCTATACAACGTCATCTCCACGTAATGATGTCACCGCGAAGAACACACAAACCTAAAAGAAAGAAAAAAGTTAAGATGCTAGAGATGAGGATAACCGCTGGAGACCAAATCTTTCTTCAAAGGTGAGAGGTAGGGTTTAGGATATGTTTGGTTTGTGCCAAGAGTTGCCATACCAAAATTTGGCAAGCATTAGCTAACCAAAATATTGTCAATGATTTGTTTGCCTTTGGGTGGCCAAAATTTTTGCAAGAAGGGTTTGAGGGGTGAATTTGCAAGATTCTACGGGTAACAAACTTTTTTATATCCAAACAAACAAACGCCAAATCTTCGTAGGACGTCAAATTTTATCAGGACAAATATAATCACAAACCAAAAGATCGTTAGTTTTTCGTACTCCAATGTATACCTAGGCAAACCCCGGGCCGGGCTTCATAAAAACCCGACGGTCAAACCTGAAGCCCGAGCCCGGCCCGGCCCGAAGACCGGAAAATAGGAAATTTAAACATTAAAATAATTATTTTCAGAATAAAAAAATGTATTTTTATACATATTTTTCCTAAAAATATCAATTTAAGCCATTTCGGCCTTTTTTTTCAGGCTTTCGGGCTGGGCTTTGGGGAGAAAAGTGAAGCCCGGCCCCGACCGGATACACTGGCTTCTGGCCGGGCCGGGCCGGGCCGGTCAGGCCGGGCCACCCATGCACATGTATACTCCTGTGGCTGTATCACCCGTACCCTTTTTTTTAGGGGAACATCACCCGTACCGTAACTTCTCTGCTTAAAAAGACCCGGCCTTCAGCGGGGTCAAAAGACACTGGGCCTAGTATCTACTTGGACGTCAACTCAGGGCCCATCAGTCTCGGGTTGGGTCGGCGCTTCCGGGGTCCAGTCCAGCCCCTCTCAACCAGCGGACGCAGGCACGCATTATTGGCTCCGATCCGTGCCACCGCCTTAATAAGATCACGAGCCGAACTGCTTGCCCCTCCCCTCCTCTCCCGTTCGAAACAGAATCGAGATCACCAAACCCTAGCTATCTAGTAGCATCTTTGTCCCCGCCAACGGGACCCGCATCGCCGTGCGTGTTCCTCCCCGCCAGCACCACCCATGGAGGAGGAGCATCCACCAAGAATCATCGGTAACGGCATGGTGTCTCGTAGCATCTTTGTCCCCGCCAACGGGACCCGGCCCGGCCACTTTATTCCGCGCGGCTCCACGCCAGGCACCCGCCGGTTCCGCCGTCAGCCGCCGGCGCCGCCACGCAACACCGGCGCCTCTTCATCGTCAGTTTTCGTCGAAATTTTGTTGTTGTGTCTTAGTAATTAATTAGTATTGTTTTGTCTACCGATTAATGTGGCGAGCTCTTGCATCCTTTGGGGTTTCGGATATCCAGCCTGGCCGAAATCGAATTGTTTTGTCCGTAGATAGATGGGGCTCGTGCATCTTTCGGGATTTTAAGTCGGTAGATGTCGTATAGTAGACTAGTATTAAAGTCGGTAGATTTGGTTACGAAGTTTTTTTTAACACAGAAAATATAAAGCTTTATTGTTCCACATCTAGCACAATGATAATACAGATCATTCATTCATCTCCTAAGATATATAAGATGAACTGTCTTTGTACTCATCAAGCATGTCTTCTTGTTCTGCTTCAGGTGTGAGGAGAAGGAGCATCTGCCTGATCCATCATCAGGAGTGCACAACATTGCACCACAAATGCTGCTTGGACATGATGTCTTGTTCTCTAACCCGATGCTCAGCAACGAGATGACACCATCTGGGTTTTCGGCCTTCACTGCTGCTTACGCCCCCCCATATTGGTGCACTCAGCAGCAGAAACCATGGTCCTGCCTTTCTACGTCTGTTGATGCACCTTCTTGGTACCTCATAAGCCACCAGGGCGCCGCCTTTGCCCTTCTCTTGGGCCACCTCTCTTGCACTGGAAACAGCTTTACTGGGGAATTGACTTTTACATTAGGATCGATCATGCGGGATGTTACCACACGTATCCTCATGTGGGCGGGCCATTTAAAACACAAGATGAAGCTGCGGAAGCCATCAGGCGCTACCTCCATGACCGCCAGGATCCAAAAATGTAAAGTTTGCCAACTTCTAGATTTTCAATCCTACGGTTTAATTTGTGTGCATGCTTGCAATTGATTACATTAAAACAGAGCTATGTTGCCACGTGCTTCTGTGATGTACTCCATGGAAGATAATCAATGTTTTTATGATATCTATCAGGAAAATGAGGAATAGTCCTAAGTTAGAGTAGAGAAAAGCTGACAAGTTGATAGGAAAAGAAGTACCAGCCTACATTGTTTCTTACGTTCCCATTTTGAGACCTTCTAAAGTTGAAAAACATGCATTTTTGTAACTGTATATGTGAGAAAAGCTACCACACTGTATTTATATCTGTATATTTTTTATCTCAATCATAAACTGTACAATTGCTTAGCTTTTAACCAGGCACACCCACACAACTCTGTTTCATCGTGCACTAAACTGTACTGGTACCCAGAACAATAAGTCCCATTGACTAATCGGTAAACAGTGTGGTAATAGCACACCGGGTTAGGGGTTTGAAATGAAGGATGGGTACCTTTTTCTTAACAAGTCGATGTATATGAATTGACAACTTGTAGGCATGTAAATAGTTCAGTTTTATTTTTGTTCATTATGCCATGGTTTTCACAGCGTCCAGGTGCTTTAAGGCGTTGGGGGGGCGCCTCGACGCCTAGTTGCTCAAAGCGCGAAGCGAGGTGACGCCTTAGTCAATTTTTGCAAAGCGCTAGGGGAACTAATATGGCAGACATGAGTAGACAGAAAACCTGATTCATACCTTGAATTTCCTGGTTGTTGAGCCCATATAGCATCCATTCCTCCCGTCTTGTTTCCCATTTCTTTCTTCCACAATAGAAATCTGCATAAGATCTTTGATTGCTGTTCAACAACATTTTGTGGACCGTGCTCATGACATTGAAAGAGTTCTTAGTGTCACTTTGTATTGTATGTACTTATGAGAAAGTGTAATGTACTAATCTATAGAATGTTATGATGTAAACTAGGTTTACAGAGGATAATGTTTCTCCAGTGGACATCGGCTGTACGACAATGTCTTTACTGGCCTGACGGCACAAGGAAGAGACGTTTGAGATCAGAACCAGTTGATGAAATCCGTGATAGGCAGCGCCAGTTGGTTCTTGCTTTGGTGGACAAGTACAATGAGGATAACCATCTTTCGGGGGTTTGCTCTCTGTCCCCTCCTCCTGCTCTAAAAAAAATGCCCTGTTTTTAACTCATATATACTGATTAATGGCTCATTGAATCCATGCTTATTACTTTAGGATCTTGCATATGCTCTCAAAGATGTGGTGTACTACCAATCAATTTTTGAGGGTGATTTCCAGAATTGTTACCATCATATCAATTTCACTGCAAAGCCTGAAGGGGCAGTTTGTTACAATCTCTTTTTTGCTGAAGTCATATTTATGAAAGGACAATCTGAAGAATTACCTGTCAGCTGTTTATGCAGTCTTAAACCTACTGATAATGGTATATACTCTTATCTTACTTACCTATTTGTTGGTATTCTATACTCTTATCTTACCTATTTTTGCTATCCTAGTACTCTTGTCTTCATCACTTAATTATTGCTGAAATACAATTTGTGGGTCACTGGGGTTGCACTAACTTCAACTCATGTGTTAGATAGTATTGCAAATGTGTTTCTGTTTCAAATCTTCACTGCGTTAACCTATTTGTTTGCCTCTTTTTTCATCTTATCCATTATCTTCGAGCTTTACTTCTTTAACATCTCAAACTGTGTACGGCCATGTGCAATGACCAGCTATGCATGTTTTACTACATTCTGTTGTTAAGCAATTTTTCTTGTGCCTGGTTGGTTTATCTGGCAGTCGTTGACAAATTTCCTTCTTTGTCTCTTACCTTCTAAAATTAAGGTAACTGCTTTGGTTGTAAAAACAATGGAAATGCTGATATGAAGCACCCCAATGATGTTGGTTACGCTGGTGGCCATGTGATGAAAAGATTTTGTCCATTTAGTGGACCTAGGATACCGGCTGGATTTTTTGACGATCACAACGTAAGTGCGATTGTTTACTTTTTAGCAAGCTAGTAACGTTTAGCATTTTGTTGCTTCATTCATTTCTGATGACATATCTTCTGCAGTTGCAAGCTGAGGAGGCTAATTTAAGAAGAGGTCTTAAGGTAATGGCATTGCTTGTTGTTATTGTATCATTTATCGTTACATAATGTTGCTTACTTGATTTGATTAATGTTGCTTACTTGATTTGCTTACATAAATATTTACGTCGGGGAGTAGTAGCACCGAGCGCACGTCTCGTCTCGGTATCTGCATGCGACGTAACAAATTTACGCCGGAGTAGTAGCAGCGAGCGCACGTTTGAGGCAGCAGCAGCGAGCTCACGTCTCGTTCGGCATCTGCATGCACCGTAAGAAGTTTAAGTTGAGGCAGCAGGGGGCATAATTTGTGAGGAGTGTCCGCTGTGTTTGCATGAGACGTAAGAAAGTTACGTTGCAGCTTATAACAACATAGGATGCTAGTCAGCTAGTACGACCTTAAATTACGGCAAACGATCGAGTGGTTCAGAAGGCTCTGTTGCTTGGTCACGTTGATTCATAAATCACCGGATTGCTATTTTTGAGTGGTTAGAAATTCACTAGATCATAATTTTGTTGATATAAATAGATGCACGGCTATAGCTTGTAGATTGTATTAACAATGGCAGACACAGACCTAGACCACTGCAACGTTTGTAATTATCCGCAGTACATGTGTGATCTCAGGTTTTCATTTGAACTCCTCAACTGGTTCACCATATCTGCAGATTTCAAGACTCGCATGGTAAGCCCTATCACTGATCATCAGAAGTTGTTCATTAACATGTTCTAATATTAATTACATATGTGTAGGTCATACCTTGTAAATATGGGGACCACTTCACTCGTTATTGAAGGGGCGAGATGAAATTGGAAATGGAACCACTTCATGAATGGTTTGATAGACACATGACCCGTCTATCAGATTTTGAACATAAAAGAGTATTTCATGCAGTTCAGCAGTGCACACATGTGCTATAGTTCGGTGCGTTCTCATTTGTTTGGGGTGAAAACCCAAATTAGGTGCAGATCTGAAAATTCCAATCCACAGCTGTGGGACCTCCGCAACCAGTAATTTTTGCCCGCGTCAAAGAAGAATGAGGTCTATAGGCGTGAACGTTCTTAACTTCCATCGGTAAACGAGTGAACTTTCATTTTATAGACTGAAATTCCTGACAGTCTCTGAACCTCCGTCACCTGTAATTTTTGCCCGCGCCGGAGAAAAAGGATGTCTCCGGGCGTGAATGTACTGAACTTCCCTAAATACACGAGTGAACTTCCTTTTATATACTGTGAACTTCCTGACTGTGTCTGAATCTCCGTCGCCTGTATCTTTGCTCGCGCAGAGAAGAAGGACGTCCACGGACGTGAACGTTTTGAAATCCCCTAAAATACGCTAGTGAACTTCATTTTTTTTATTGACTGTGAACTTCCTGGCGGTTTCTAAACATCCGCCGCTTGTATCTTCCTCGTTTATAACCTGTGAACTTTCTGACGGTTTCAAACAGCGGACGGTAATTTGAAATCTGCTCTTAAACCGTAAGGAATTAGCAAAAACTTTATTAACAAAAAAGTTGCGACTAGTTCGTAGCTTTCCAATGCCGTATCATTTGCATCATTCCGACTTGTAGTTCAAAATATATCGTAGAAATACCGTCCGTTGTTTTTTGTTTGGTCGCATCCAGCGGACGATAATTTGAAATCTGCTCTTAAACCGTAAAGAACTAGCAAAACCTTTATAAACGAAAAAGTTGCGCCTAGTTCATAGATTTCCAACGCTGTATCATTTGCATCATTCCGACTAGCGGTTAAAAATATATCATAGAAATACCGTCCACTGTTTCTTTGTCCGGGCGCAGGGTCGGCAGCGTTCGGGTCGGGGTGCGAGGCCGGCGGCGTTCGGGTCGGGGTGCGGGGCGGGCAGCGTGCGGGTCGGGGTGCGGGGTCGGGCGGGGTCGGCGGCGCGCGGGTTGGGGTGCTCGATCGGGAGTGGATCGGGGCGTGCGGGTTGGTCTTAAGGTAGGTTCCTGTTTAGTCCTGCCCTCTCTCTATATATATATCGCGCTATTTGACTCCCTGGGTGCAGAATACGCGCCAGGTTTGCTGGAGCGACCGCCCCGCACCGCGCCACACGACCCCGCCGCACGGACCGTGAATATTAATCTGCATGCGACGTAAAAATATTTACGTCGGGGAGTAGTAGCACCGAGCGCACGTCTCGTCTCGGTATCTGCATGCGACGTAACAAATTTACGCCGGAGTAGTAGCAGCGAGCGCACGTTTGAGGCAGCAGCAGCGAGCTCACGTCTCGTTCGGCATCTGCATGCACCGTAAGAAGTTTACGTTGAGGCAGCAGGGGGCATAATTTGTGAGGAGTGTCCGCTGTGTTTGCATGAGACGTAAGAAAGTTACGTTGCAGCTTATAACAACATAGGATGCTAGTCAGCTAGTACGACCTTAAATTACGGCAAGCGATCGAGTGGTTCAGAAGGCTCTGTTGCTTGGTCACGTTGATTCATAAATCACCGGATTGCTATTTTTGAGTGGTTAGAAATTCACTAGATCATAATTTTGTCGATATAAATAGATGCACGGCTATAGCTTGTAGATTGTATTAACAATGGCAGACACAGACCTAGACCACTGCAACGTTTGTAATTATCCGCAGTACATGTGCGATCTCGGGTTTTCATTTGAACTCCTCAACTGGTTCACCATATCTGCAGATTTCAAGACTCGCATGGTAAGCCCTATCACTGATCATCAGAAGTTGTTCATTAACATGTTCTAATATTAATTACATATGTGTAGGTCATACCTTGTAAATATGGGGACCACTTCACTCGTTATTGGAGGGGCGAGATGAAATTGGAAATGGAACCACTTCATGAATGGTACGAGTTCGAGGAAAAAAAAAGAGGAGCAAAATTCTACCTCGGAGGCGATTGGGAGATGTTCGCGAACATTTACAATATTAAGCAAGGCCATGAGCTGTGTTTTGTCCTTGGCCCAATCATCGACGAACACCTAACTGTTGGCCATTTACGCCGGCGGTCAGGCGGTATAGCACTGCCTAGGTGCACCATTGGTCGGTTTTGTTCCCTTTATACTTACCCATTGTCTGGAAACTTATGTCATGAGTTAAACCTAATGAATATATCAATCTTTATCTTCAGCGGAATACCAGGCTGAGCAAGAGCGGGACGAGATGGAGGAATGTACAACCTCGGTCGACACTCAATAGTGGATGATGATGACGCTTCTTGCTACCGTTGCCCGTCTCCCGTCATAATTTATTTAAAAAAATTACGTCGCATGGGGCGTCTGGCTCGGTCGAGTGGCCAGGGTTGGTCCCGTCGTCCGGCTCGTTAGATCGACCAGGGTGAAAAATAGTTAGTCTACACCCTGGGTATCTAATAGAGTATAGATGGCGAGTGCGGCACCACAGGAAGAGGGCGGCGATCGGGCACATCCGCGGCGAAGAAAGCTAGTGTTGTGTTGTGTTTTTTTTACGGATTTGACAAGTCTATATTGCCCTCCCACATTACTCCTTTGTTTAGATGGAGTATTAGGTATGGTAGGATCTGCAATATAATTTTCTTTAGAACCAGTTATAAGAATAAAAATGCTTTTAATTACAATTGTCCCAACAAAAAATAAAAGATAATGATTTTGCAATAGAAGCACCCCTAGGCTCAGCCCAACAAAATACAGCCCACATGGCGCACGACATGGCAGCCCAGACACCAGCCCAGCAGCTCGGTCGCTCGCGCAACCTGTGACTATGAGGATCGTCGTCTGTCTCGAGTACTGCCCATTCCCAAACTCCACGCAACGAAAAGAACGGAAGCCGCCCAACTGCAAGCCCCCAAAATCCAAAACTCTACCACAGCGATCAGCGGCCGGCGGACGAGAACGGCTGGCTCATTCACGTTTTCAACTCCATCTCGGCAAGGTGCAGCACGAGCGCAAGGCACGCACCACATTGTTTGAGGTTTGTGTTTCTGAAAAAGTTATCCTGCATTGGATTTAGAATGATTCATGATGCACCGATGTAGTTGTTGTTTAAGTACTAATTAACCAGATTATGTTTAATGGAGACTAGTAATGCATCCAAAATGATCTGTTACATAGCACCTCATCATTTTGTGAATATATTACATAGCACACTTCCAGTCTCCTTGCTGCCCATTTCTGATTGTCATCAGATGGAGGGATTGAACCTGTTATGCAAGAGAATATGTACTACTACATTCTGTCTAGATTCCAAAGTGCAGATCTTGCCATATATTCATTTCTATGAAACGCAATAGCTGGACAACCCACTTCCAGTCTCCTTGCTGCCCATTTCTGTCCGAAAACTTTGGGATGATTAACCAGCCTTCCAGTTCTACCGTTTGTAACTCTGAAATCTGTACATTCTATTGACATTGAGGTCTAAGACGTGGCTAAATTATGTATATTCTTTTCATAAGCCAATTCTGTATATTCTTTTGACTTACAAGCAATGACTTACATTCGTGGTTGCGATATGGGAGACGCCACTTTGCTGAAGATCATCAACATATTCCATAATTACCGGATCCTTGTTCTTGTGTGAACGCATGTGCTTCACCTCACATGGATTAGGGTTGAGAGCATGGTTATGCTCCAACTCTACATTCTCGTAGAACCATTTAGTTCCTTTCAGCTTGATCTTGACGGCAGCCTTGCAACCAACCCTCTTTGACATTTTTGCACATTTGCGCTCCCCGCCCGTCTTGTAAAATGTACTTGAACCTTGCCTAGAGCAAGCATACAGGCGTGACATCGTCTTGTTCTTATGTTTCTTAATTCCAAATCCGGCTTCCCTGGCGTATTGCCGATAAAACTCATAGCCTTCTTCACATGTAGCAAAAACCATAAAAACTAGCCTTTTCTTTTTTCGACATATTTTTTTTCTGTTCTAATCATTGTCATACTAGATGAGTTTTGCCGACCAGACGAAGGACTGACTGATGAGCAAGGGGATGCGGATCCATCAGCTGCGGATCGAGGTCACACTGTCCATCTTCATTATTTGCAAATAAGCCCTTATGTTGTCTGCCTTATTATGTATGTAATTGACTTGCGAGCATAATATTGTCCTGAACATGCTCTATGCTTTTCCAGCTACCGTTGAGGAGGGAAATGAGCAGCCTGGTCTCTGTACACAAGTTGGTGCAGATGCAGCAGGTCAGATGGCCAGCCCTAGGACACGTCGTATTTCTCCCACAATGAGGAATATTGTGTCAGATCCATCAGGTCGTGGCATCCACACCAAGGTTAGATCTCTGCAATCCATTTGACACGAAATATTTGTATATGGTCTAATATGTTCATATTGTTTCAACGTTCCGTCCCCTCTATTTTTCTCAGTCTGGCCCGCTGCCTCATCCTGTGTTTGATAAGACACCAGATGTTTACCACGACTCGTTCACCCCATCTGTTGATGGCACTGAACCTGTGACCCAACCGTGGGAGGTGTCCCAACAACTTCGAGATGCTGGTCTCCAACAGACGGCCGCCTGCACTAAGGTATGGAGAGTAAATGAAATGTATGATTTCTGTAATTTAATTTTTATTGTTGACTTGCTTGTATAATTTACAGCTGCCCTATATGCTTCCTCCTGTTTTTGACAAAACGCCACAGCAAGATAAACATGACACTGAAAACTTGGCACTTCAGCAGGAGAGCCTCCAATCGATGTTTGACCGAGCCGAGGTAGTTCCATCTTTTTCCATTTTCTTATCGTCCACACTTGCAGACCTGAGGGCGTTGATTTGACCCTGCCCTTATTGAACTACATCAACTGTTTGCAAATGCTTATCTGTGGGTGCACTTTTTTTTTTCATCAACTATTTGCAAATGCTTAACAGGGAATAGCACTGGTAATTTGGTCATTTCTGATGAGCACATAACAGTAGTAAGAATCTTTTGGCCATAATATACTATGTTGATACTACCTGTACACAAGTAAAAGATAGTAAGGAAACCAAATAAAATCGAACCAAAAATGAAAATATAAAAATATCATCCTTGGTTTCTTTTTTTATTTGATCCAACAACTCTCAATCATTTCCTTTTTGAATGCAGTCTCATGGTTCTCGCAAGAAGACTGCCACCATTATTAGTAAGCCAGAGGTCTCACATCCTTCCAACAAATTATCCATGTCAAGGAATTCCCAGCACAAGGTTGTTCATAGCCGTAGGGTTTTGGATGGATGCCAACCTCCAAAAATAAGCAGGAGAAATAAAAATTTGAGTTTCAAACTGCTTTCTCCTTTCAAGTGCCAAACTAACAAAGGAGTTTGTCCTATTCCTCTTCGTAGCGCCCTTGCTGTGCGTGACACCGTCATCTGGGACGGAAGTTTGTCAGAGTAAGTATTCCTTATGCCTTGTATTTTTCTTATGTTGACCTCTTCCAATTCAGTACTCATTTGAAGTGTTGGCAGTGTTCCTCTTCTATCCAACACGTCCCTTGGTGTGTGCTCTTGTGGCAAGGCTTTGGCTTCATCTTTTAAGGACAACACGTCTACATTAATAGAGATCATGAACTTTTACACCGAGTGTCTTCGTCATGATGAGAAGCTTCTTGCGCCACCGTGTAGGGGTTATAGGCTTTTCCTCAGTTGGACGCTTGGGGTGCGACAGCTAGTCTTTATATTTGCCCCACAAAACATCATGTTTCTGCTTCATGCACCTGCCAGTCATTTCCATCTTTGATATATGACTCTTTCCTTTTTGTGCTACATTTATTTTGCCAGTCCTTGATGAACTGTGAAGAGCTTCTTCCGGGGCAGGCGTACTGACAGTTCCATGGCTGCCGAATACTTGTCTGAGCATCTACATGCTCTTGACCCCAATCAGATTAACCTGGTTAGTACTTGTAATTTCACTGAAGTTCGTTTTTTTTTTCTACACGGTAAATTAATTATTTTTGTTTGCCATGTAAATATATTCAGATACTTTGGACATATCACCACAGCAACCACTTTTCCGTCTACTGCATCAACGGAGTCAACACCCGGATTGATATTCTGGACTCTATTGACTGGAGCAAAAATGGTGCCTCGTTTGAAGAAAGAAATAACCCCTGGGGTTACAGATCGATTAAACGCCTGAGTGATGCTTTTCAAACAGTGACCAATAAACAGTTCGAAGATTTCTCTGAATGGCCAATTTGGAGCAAGGAAGTGCCCCGACAACGTACAGGAGGCAACTCATGTGCATCGTTCGCAATTAGGTTTTTGCGCCAGTACGACGGCGAAGACAGTCAGCTTCGTTGCAGCATTGAACCGGTATTTTCAGTCACTCTACTAAATTCCATATTCAACATTAATCTTCCATGTTTGCAAATTTAAATCGAAATTTTGTGTACTGCAGTCAAAGGAGAATCATTACAAGGCCGAAGATCTCTCGTACATCCTCTTCCATGATTTGAACGAGGTCAGGCCTTTGCCTAATCCTCTGGAGAATTTCAGGCCCACGATCACGCAGCAGTGAAAAACTTTTTTTGAAGCTCTGGTTGTGCATCCTCGTCCTTCAAACTAAGTTCCACACCTCTGTATACAAACTTGTTTTGTCAGCTGCCACAGTGCCACTTGCAATTTAGCCTGATGTTACATGATGCTTATCAGTTCATATTATGGTTTTTTTTGTCAATTTGTTCTTGATTGTCTCTACACTGACAATACGTAATGAGAAGTTTTTGATACGCGCTTTCTGTAATGATGTCCTGTTCCAGTTTTCTTCAAACTGTGTACTGATACCAAGTGAGGCAAATTAAAGGAAGACGATAGGCGGGTAGTGCTGAAAGCAGACTCCAAATGCGTTGATTCTTGTATGAACCTCTAGCAAGCCCTAACAGACAGGCCCTGTGAAAGATCTTTCAATACTGTCTTTTGCGAATGAATGTGTTTTTTCTGTTGGCAAACGTGCAACCAAACATACATCCTCAAAATGTTTTTAGTGCCTGACTGATTCAATTCATTGCTTGTAAGTCAACAAAATATACAGAATTGGCTTATGAAAAGAATATACATAATTTAGCCACGTCTTAGACCTCAATGTCAATAGAATGTACAGATTTCAGAGTTACAAACGGTAGAACTGGAAGGTTGGTTAATCATCTGCAAAGTTTTCGGACAGAAATGGGCAACAAGGAGACTGGAAGTGGGTTGTCCAGCTATTGCGTTTCATAGAAATGAATATATGGCAAGATCTGCACTTTGGAATCCAGACAGAATGTAGTAGTACATATTCTCTTGCATAACAGGTTCAATCCCTCCATCTGATGACAATCATTTTGGAGTACTCATCATTTTGTGAATATATTACATAGCACACTATTGGCATAATAGTCACAACTTTTGTGTCTAATGTGCAAAAACCACAAATCATTTCGTGAATCAGAAGAACAACATATCAATCCCATTCTAATCTAATCAGTTTCCTGGCATAGTAGTACTAAGCACTACTGTCTGATCCGCATGGTGATTCACTATCTTCCTCATCATTTCCATCATGATCATCTTCATCTTCCTCGTCATCCAGAAGACGGCGTCGAGTTCTTACGACTCCTTTGCCTCTCGCATTCCTTCCCCTGCCTCTTCCCCTGCCCCTGTCCCGGCCCCTGCCTGCGCTGGTGCCACCGACCGCAAATTTTTGTGGTGGATGGGGGCATGATTTTTTATTGTGACCTTGTTGTAGGCCACAGTTGCTACAAGTTCTTGTGCACATCTTTGGCCCACGTGCGCCGATGATTGGTGCCGCTCCATCTTCAGCTCTAGAGCCCTTTGTGCTGGACTTTCGAAGGGCTTTAAGAATGGTTCCCAACAGGTCTGGTGGATCATCATTGGCTGTCTCATCTCGCACCGGCATCTCATCAGCAGGAATTTCTTCTAGCTGCTCCCTAAGTTCCTTCATGACGGTCATGTATCTTTCGTAGCCTACTATTGATCTAATCCCCGCTCTTATAGTTGCATAAGCTTGTCTTAGCATGTTGCTATTTCTCCCACCTTTTGATAGGCCATCATTTCCTGTCTGGATAGTATCATTCCTGTCGTAGTGAAGGTCAATATGTGCATTCCTCGTGTACCTTCTTAGCACGTACTTGCTAGGGAGCTTTTGAATCTGCTCATTTATCAGTACTATAATGAGGTGTGGGCAAAGCAGTCATGCGCAATGACACACATAGTTAATATAAACGTGGTTCCAATCATGGTATTTTTCACTGTAAAATTGTGGAGACCCATATTTTGGTTACCTGTGTGCTCCCACTGTTTGCACTCAACAACTGTATTCTTCTTTCTCTTCATCGCAAACTACCATGTACTCATGTTGTGACCATGAAAACGTAGGGCCTTCCCTACCATAGTACACAAGGAATTTACATGGGCCATCATTCTTTGTCCGGAAAGAGGTTCCAGCAACATAGGCTTCTTGGTATTTTTTGAATACTGCACGTGTGTAGATCCTGCTCAGCTGACGTTCCAGAGGATAGTTTGTCTTTGTCGCAGGGGGGGCCTACATTCGCAAAGAAGAGTGAATGATTGATATGTTCATGTGTTTTCATTTCAAGTAATGATAGAATTGAATGAAAATTACCCAGCTTAAGGATTGAAAGAATTTACATTATTGCAAAGTTATAGCTCTAAGTATATAAATGAGCACATGGTTGTTTTGCAGATCAAAGCCACAACACCTATTATTCCTGCTACATTGTACCATTGACGTGCATTGATGTAAAAAGTTTCACATGACTATGATAGCAACTACAAACAGCCGTATATACACAAATTTTACATTATTGCTTTGCTACGCCATTCAGAAGGCTAAACCCAACATTTTTACATAGCTTTCTACAGACATATCCAATTTATACGATGAATGTTCCAAGATAAATTTGTCTGTTTCTGAACTTTCCATTTGTATGTTACATGATTTTAAGATGACAGAGAATACAAGAAACCATTTATCAGAATTTGATGTTCTGTTAGATCCAATACCTGCGATGCAATTGTTTCTTGACCTTCAGCATCTTTTCTCCTTTGTAACACTTGGTACATTTTTTTAGCAAACACATGGAGAGGTGTTGAATCATCAACGTGGTGTCTTTTCACCATTCTGTCCATGCACTCACTACGTTGAGTCGACGTCATTCTCCCGCAGAAAATGTCCTTGAAGTAAGAAGCAATCCAGCTAGCTCGGAGCTCGTACAGACTACACAATGTTGGATCTGACTCGAGTTCGTACTCACTCACCATCTCCTGCCATGCATTCTCAAACACTGCTGGGGTTAGTGGGTGATTAACTGCTGTGAGTAGCTTTTCCTCCAACCCTTTATTCGAGTGATAAAGTTTATTCAAGCTCTCCGTGTGCTTGTTCAACATATGCCACCTGCAGAGCCTATGAATCGTCCTGACAAACACAGCTTGAAGAGCATTTGCCATAGCTTGGTCTTGATCTACATAGTAATTAATTATTAGTTAGCAAACAAATTGGTTACAAAGTGATTGGTTGGAGATGTGTATATGCAGACAGAAAAGGCCTTGTGTACCTGTCAGTATGCAAATAGGATCTTTTCCTTCCATGCAGTTCTTGAAAGTCCGAAAAACCCATTCAAAAGTTTTCTGTGTCTCATCGCGGACGAGGACAAACCCAAATATTACATTCTGCAAATGATGGTTGCTCCCAACAAACATGCCCAATGGCATGCAATAAAAATTGCTCCTGTATGTGGTGTCGAATGTGACCACATCTCCAAACTCGGCATAGTTAGCTTGGCAGCTAGCATGACTCCAGAAAATATTTTTCACGACCCCTGCTGAATCGAATTCAATATCGTAATAAAATTTTGGGTTATGTGTTCTGTACTCACTGAAGAAGGCCATGAGCTTCTTTACATCAACCACTTGCTCCTCTCGTAAATTAGCCGCCCTTCTGCATTTCATATATCAGTTTGTATCAGTGCAGAGTGATGAAGTTAGCAGGTATGTTATCAACTGTCTTTAAAAATAATATGTATGCAACTGATTCGGTCTTGGTTTACCTGTTTTCTAGGTCACGGTCATTCATTGGCAAGAGCTCAGGGTCTCCATTTAAGGTAGCCAACACATTCATGGTTGCGATAGGGGAGACGCCACTTTGCTGAAGATCATCAACATATTCCATAATTACCGGATCTTGTGTGAACGCATGTGCTTCACCTCACATGGATTAGGGTTGAGAGCATGGTTATGCTCCAACTCTACATTCTCGTAGAACCATTCAGTTCCTTTCAGCTTGATCTTGACGGCAGCCTTGCAACCAACCCTCTTTGACATTTTTGCACGTTTGCGCTCCCCGCCCGTCTTGTAAAATGTACTTGAACCTTGCCTAGAGCAAGCATACAGGCGTGACATCGTCTTGTTCTTATGTTTCTTAATTCCAAATCCGGCTTCCCTGGCGTATTGCCGATAAAACTCATAGCCTTCTTCACATGTAGCAAAAACCATATTTTTCTTCGGAACAAAGTCCTCATGAACTTGCTCACCCTGAAATAGATTATTAACATAAACACGTCAAAATATTGTCATAATTTTTTTGTTCCACACAGAAGTTGAGAGAACCTACATGTGTAAATTTTGCGTTCGGATCTGGTGTCATCATTTCTTGTGGTTGAACAGGTTGAGGCGGAGTTATCCTGGACAAGTGCATCGCTGGGTGGCGTGCTGTTGGGTTATCACCGGCCATCGATCCAGTTGAGCACCTGGCTCCCGATGTCCCGACGCCATGTTTCGGAGTGAGGTAAGAGGTATGTGCAATCGCACGGTCAGACACAACTACCTTCTCCGGAGATGCGGATGTGTCTTCCGGTTCTCGCCGCCGGAAACATGGAGATGAGTCCATGTTATTTTCCTGCAAATTGATCAGCTTACATTTGCATGCCATAATTTTTTATTGATTTATTTCAGGAAGTGTCTAAATTCTCATCAATAATCATGGGCCAATAAAGAGAGATACTTTTTGAGGTAGTGGAGCACATGTGAGAGCAAGCTTTTCAGGATAATAGCTTTTGAAGGACTTGATACCTCGTTCATGCAACTATGTGCCATATAGTACATTTTGTTTTGTCCTCTCACATGACACTATTTCTTGCAGATTGGAGATTAACTCAATACGTACGTACCACGGTTGATGTGGATGCCAGGGGGAAGAAATATGATATATATACGCATGCGCGCACGAACTGTATTTCGGATTCAAACAGATCATTTTGGACGCATTACTAGTCTCCATTAAACATAATCTGGTTAATTAGTACTTAAACAACAACTACATCGGTGCATCATGAATCATTCTAAATCCAATGCAGGATAACTTTTTCAGATAAACACAAACCTCAAACAATGCCGTGCGTGCCTTGCGCTCGTGCTGCACCTTGCTGAGATGGAGTTGAAAACGTGAATGAGCCAGCCGTTCTCGTCCGCCGGCCGCTGATCGCTGTGGTAGAGTTTTGGATTTTGGGGGCTTGCAGTTGGGCGGCTTCCGTTCTTTTCGTTGCATGGACTTTGGGAATGGGCAGTACTCGAGACAGACGACGATCCTCACAGTCACAGGTTGCGCGAGCGACCGAGCTGCTGGGCTGGTGTCTGGGATGCCGTGTTGTGCGCCATGTGGGCTGTATTTTGTTGGGCTGAGCGTAGGGGTGCTTCTATTGCAAAATCATTATCTTTTATTTTTTGTTGGGACAATTATAATTAAAAGCATTTTTGTTCTTATAACCGGTTCAAAATAAAATTATATTGCAGGTCCTACCATACCTAATACTCCATCTAAACAAAGGAGTAATGTGGGAGGGCAATATAGACTTGTCAAATCCGTAAAAAAAACACAACACAAGACTAGCTTTCTTCGCCGCGGATGTGCCCGATCGCCGCCCTCTTCCTGTGGTGCCGCACTCGCCATCAATACTCTATTAGATACCGAGGGTGTAGACTAACTATTTTTCACCCAGGTCGATCTAATGAGCCGAACGACGGGACCAACCCTAGCCACTCGACCGAGCCAGACTCCCCATGCGACGTAATTTTTTTAAATAAATCATGACGGGAGACGGGCAACGGTAGCAAGAAGCGTCATAATCATCCACTATTGAGTGTCGACCGAGGTTGTACATTCCTCCATCTGGTCCCGCTCTTGCTCAGCCTCGTATTCCGCTGAAGATAAAGATTGATATTATCATTAGGTTTAACTCATGGCATAAGTTTCCAGACAATGGGTAAGTATAATGGGAACAAAACCGACCAATGGTGCACCTAGGCAGTGCTATACCGCCTGACCGCCGGCGTAAATGGCCAATAGTTAGGTGTTCGTGGATGATTGGGCCAAGGACAAAACACAGCTCATCGCCTTGCTTAATATTGTAAATGTTCGCGAACATCTCCCAATCGCCTGCGAGGTAGAATTTTGCCCCTCTTTTTTTTACCTCGAACTCATACCATTCATGAAGTGGTTCCATTTCCAATTTCATCTCGCCCCTTCAATAACGAGTGAAGTGGTCCCCATATTTACAAGGTATGACCTACACATATGTAATTAATATTAGAACATGTTAATGAACAACTTCTGATGATCAGTGATAGGGCTTACCATGCGAGTCTTGAAATCTGCAGATATGGTGAACCAGTTGAGGAGTTCAAATGAAAACCCGAGATCGCACATGTACTGCGGATAATTACAAACGTTGCAGTGGTCTAGGTCTGTGTCTGCCATTGTTAATACAATCTACAAGCTATAGCCGTGCATCTATTTATATCGACAAAATTATGATCTAGTGAATTTCTAACCACTCAAAAATAGCAATCCGGTGATTTATGAATCAACGTGACCAAGCAACAGAGCCTTCTGAACCACTCGATCGCTTGCCGTAATTTAAGGTCGTACTAGCTGACTAGCATCCTATGTTGTTATAAGCTGCAACGTAACTTTCTTACGTCTCATGCAAACACAGCGGACACTCCTCACAAATTATGCCCCCTGCTGCCTCAACTTAAACTTCTTACGGTGCATGCAGATGCCGAACGAGACGTGAGCTCGCTGCTGCTGCCTCAAACGTGCGCTCGCTGCTACTACTCCGGCGTAAATTTGTTACGTCGCATGCAGATACCGAGACGAGACGTGCGCTCGGTGCTACTACTCCCCGACGTAAATATTTTTACGTCGCATGCAGATTAATATTCACGGTCCGTGCGGCGGGGTCGTGTGGCGCGGTGCGGGGCGGTCGCTCCAGCAAACCTGGCGCGTATTCTGCACCCAGGGAGTCAAATAGCGCGATATATATATAGAGAGAGGGCAGGACTAAACAGGAACCTACCTTAAGACCAACCCGCACGCCCCGATCCACTCCCGATCGAGCACCCCAACCCGCGCGCCGCCGACCCCGCCCGACCCCGCACCCCGACCCGCACGCTGCCCGCCCCGCACCCCGACCCGAACGCCGCCGGCCTCGCACCCCGACCCGAACGCTGCCGACCCTGCGCCCGGACAAAGAAACAGTGGACGGTATTTCTATGATATATTTTTAACCGCTAGTCGGAATGATGCAAATGATACAGCGTTGGAAATCTATGAACTAGGCGCAACTTTTTCGTTTATAAAGGTTTTGCTAGTTCTTTACGGTTTAAGAGCAGATTTCAAATTATCGTCCGCTGGATGCGACCAAACAAAAAACAACGGACGGTATTTCTACGATATATTTTGAACTACAAGTCGGAATGATGCAAATGATACGGCATTGGAAAGCTACGAACTAGTCGCAACTTTTTTGTTAATAAAGTTTTTGCTAATTCCTTACGGTTTAAGAGCAGATTTCAAATTACCGTCCGCTGTTTGAAACCGTCAGAAAGTTCACAGGTTATAAACGAGGAAGATACAAGCGGCGGATGTTTAGAAACCGCCAGGAAGTTCACAGTCAATAAAAAAAATGAAGTTCACTAGCGTATTTTAGGGGATTTCAAAACGTTCACGTCCGTGGACGTCCTTCTTCTCTGCGCGAGCAAAGATACAGGCGACGGAGATTCAGACACAGTCAGGAAGTTCACAGTATATAAAAGGAAGTTCACTCGTGTATTTAGGGAAGTTCAGTACATTCACGCCCGGAGACATCCTTTTTCTCCGGCGCGGGCAAAAATTACAGGTGACGGAGGTTCAGAGACTGTCAGGAATTTCAGTCTATAAAATGAAAGTTCACTCGTTTACCGATGGAAGTTAAGAACGTTCACGCCTATAGACCTCATTCTTCTTTGACGCGGGCAAAAATTACTGGTTGCGGAGGTCCCACAGCTGTGGATTGGAATTTTCAGATCTGCACCTAATTTGGGTTTTCACCCCAAACAAATGAGAACGCACCGAACTATAGCACATGTGTGCACTGCTGAACTGCATGAAATACTCTTTTATGTTCAAAATCTGATAGACGGGTCATGTGTCTATCAAACCATTCATGAAGTGGTTCCATTTCCAATTTCATCTCGCCCCTTCAATAACGAGTGAAGTGGTCCCCATATTTACAAGGTATGACCTACACATATGTAATTAATATTAGAACATGTTAATGAACAACTTCTGATGATCAGTGATAGGGCTTACCATGCGAGTCTTGAAATCTGCAGATATGGTGAACCAGTTGAGGAGTTCAAATGAAAACCTGAGATCACACATGTACTGCGGATAATTACAAACGTTGCAGTGGTCTAGGTCTGTGTCTGCCATTGTTAATACAATCTACAAGCTATAGCCGTGCATCTATTTATATCAACAAAATTATGATCTAGTGAATTTCTAACCACTCAAAAATAGCAATCCGGTGATTTATGAATCAACGTGACCAAGCAACAGAGCCTTCTGAACCACTCGATCGTTTGCCGTAATTTAAGGTCGTACTAGCTGACTAGCATCCTATGTTGTTATAAGCTGCAACGTAACTTTCTTACGTCTCATGCAAACACAGCGGACACTCCTCACAAATTATGCCCCCTGCTGCCTCAACTTAAACTTCTTACGGTGCATGCAGATGCCGAACGAGACGTGAGCTCGCTGCTGCTGCCTCAAACGTGCGCTCGCTGCTACTACTCCGGCGTAAATTTGTTACGTCGCATGCAGATACCGAGACGAGACGTGCACTCGGTGCTACTACTCCCCGACGTAAATATTTATGTAAGCAAATCAAGTAAGCAACATTAATCAAATCAAGTAAGCAACATTATGTAACGATAAATGATACAATAACAACAAGCAATGCCATTACCTTAAGACCTCTTCTTAAATTAGCCTCCTCAGCTTGCAACTGCAGAAGATATGTCATCAGAAATGAATGAAGCAACAAAATGCTAAACGTTACTAGCTTGCTAAAAAGTAAACAATCGCACTTACGTTGTGATCGTCAAAAAATCCAGCCGGTATCCTAGGTCCACTAAATGGACAAAATCTTTTCATCACATGGCCACCAGCGTAACCAACATCATTGGGGTGCTTCATATCAGCATTTCCATTGTTTTTACAACCAAAGCAGTTACCTTAATTTTAGAAGGTAAGAGACAAAGAAGGAAATTTGTCAACGACTGCCAGATAAACCAACCAGGCACAAGAAAAATTGCTTAACAACAGAATGTAGTAAAACATGCATAGCTGGTCATTGCACATGGCCGTACACAGTTTGAGATGTTAAAGAAGTAAAGCTCGAAGATAATGGATAAGATGAAAAAAGAGGCAAACAAATAGGTTAACGCAGTGAAGATTTGAAACAGAAACACATTTGCAATACTATCTAACACATGAGTTGAAGTTAGTGCAACCCCAGTGACCCACAAATTGTATTTCAGCAATAATTAAGTGATGAAGACAAGAGTACTAGGATAGCAAAAATAGGTAAGATAAGAGTATAGAATACCAACAAATAGGTAAGTAAGATAAGAGTATATACCATTATCAGTAGGTTTAAGACTGCATAAACAGCTGACAGGTAATTCTTCAGATTGTCCTTTCATAAATATGACTTCAGCAAAAAAGAGATTGTAACAAACTGCCCCTTCAGGCTTTGCAGTGAAATTGATATGATGGTAACAATTCTGGAAATCACCCTCAAAAATTGATTGGTAGTACACCACATCTTTGAGAGCATATGCAAGATCCTAAAGTAATAAGCATGGATTCAATGAGCCATTAATCAGTATATATGAGTTAAAAACAGGGCATTTTTTTTAGAGCAGGAGGAGGGGACAGAGAGCAAACCCCCGAAAGATGGTTATCCTCATTGTACTTGTCCACCAAAGCAAGAACCAACTGGCGCTGCCTATCACGGATTTCATCAACTGGTTCTGATCTCAAACGTCTCTTCCTTGTGCCGTCAGGCCAGTAAAGACATTGTCGTACAGCCGATGTCCACTGGAGAAACATTATCCTCTGTAAACCTAGTTTACATCATAACATTCTATAGATTAGTACATTACACTTTCTCATAAGTACATACAATACAAAGTGACACTAAGAACTCTTTCAATGTCATGAGCACGGTCCACAAAATGTTGTTGAACAGCAATCAAAGATCTTATGCAGATTTCTATTGTGGAAGAAAGAAATGGGAAACAAGACGGGAGGAATGGATGCTATATGGGCTCAACAACCAGGAAATTCAAGGTATGAATCAGGTTTTCTGTCTACTCATGTCTGCCATATTAGTTCCCCTAGCGCTTTGCAAAAATTGACTAAGGCGTCACCTCGCTTCGCGCTTTGAGCAACTAGGCGTCGAGGCGCCCCCCCAACGCCTTAAAGCACCTGGACGCTGTGAAAACCATGGCATAATGAACAAAAATAAAACTGAACTATTTACATGCCTACAAGTTGTCAATTCATATACATCGACTTGTTAAGAAAAAGGTACCCATCCTTCATTTCAAACCCCTAACCCGGTGTGCTATTACCACACTGTTTACCGATTAGTCAATGGGACTTATTGTTCTGGGTACCAGTACAGTTTAGTGCACGATGAAACAGAGTTGTGTGGGTGTGCCTGGTTAAAAGCTAAGCAATTGTACAGTTTATGATTGAGATAAAAAATATACAGATATAAATACAGTGTGGTAGCTTTTCTCACATATACAGTTACAAAAATGCATGTTTTTCAACTTTAGAAGGTCTCAAAATGGGAACGTAAGAAACAATGTAGGCTGGTACTTCTTTTCCTATCAACTTGTCAGCTTTTCTCTACTCTAACTTAGGACTATTCCTCATTTTCCTGATAGATATCATAAAAACATTGATTATCTTCCATGGAGTACATCACAGAAGCACGTGGCAACATAGCTCTGTTTTAATGTAATCAATTGCAAGCATGCACACAAATTAAACCGTAGGATTGAAAATCTAGAAGTTGGCAAACTTTACATTTTTGGATCCTGGCGGTCATGGAGGTAGCGCCTGATGGCTTCCGCAGCTTCATCTTGTGTTTTAAATGGCCCGCCCACATGAGGATACGTGTGGTAACATCCCGCATGATCGATCCTAATGTAAAAGTCAATTCCCCAGTAAAGCTGTTTCCAGTGCAAGAGAGGTGGCCCAAGAGAAGGGCAAAGGCGGCGCCCTGGTGGCTTATGAGGTACCAAGAAGGTGCATCAACAGACGTAGAAAGGCAGGACCATGGTTTCTGCTGCTGAGTGCACCAATATGGGGGGGCGTAAGCAGCAGTGAAGGCCGAAAACCCAGATGGTGTCATCTCGTTGCTGAGCATCGGGTTAGAGAACAAGACATCATGTCCAAGCAGCATTTGTGGTGCAATGTTGTGCACTCCTGATGATGGATCAGGCAGATGCTCCTTCTCCTCACACCTGAAGCAGAACAAGAAGACATGCTTGATGAGTACAAAGACAGTTCATCTTATATATCTTAGGAGATGAATGAATGATCTGTATTATCATTGTGCTAGATGTGGAACAATAAAGCTTTATATTTTCTGTGTTAAAAAAAACTTCGTAACCAAATCTACCGACTTTAATACTAGTCTACTATACGACATCTACCGACTTAAAATCCCGAAAGATGCACGAGCCCCATCTATCTACGGACAAAACAATTCGATTTCGGCCAGGCTGGATATCCGAAACCCCAAAGGATGCAAGAGCTCGCCACATTAATCGGTAGACAAAACAATACTAATTAATTACTAAGACACAACAACAAAATTTCGACGAAAACTGACGATGAAGAGGCGCCGGTGTTGCGTGGCGGCGCCGGCGGCTGACGGCGGAACCGGCGGGTGCCTGGCGTGGAGCCGCGCGGAATAAAGTGGCCGGGCCGGGTCCCGTTGGCGGGGACAAAGATGCTACGAGACACCATGCCGTTACCGATGATTCTTGGTGGATGCTCCTCCTCCATGGGTGGTGCTGGCGGGGAGGAACACGCACGGCGATGCGGGTCCCGTTGGCGGGGACAAAGATGCTACTAGATAGCTAGGGTTTGGTGATCTCGATTCTGTTTCGAACGGGAGAGGAGGGGAGGGGCAAGCAGTTCGGCTCGTGATCTTATTAAGGCGGTGGCACGGATCGGAGCCAATAATGCGTGCCTGCGTCCGCTGGTTGAGAGGGGCTGGACTGGACCCCGGAAGCGCCGACCCAACCCGAGACTGATGGGCCCTGAGTTGACGTCCAAGTAGATACTAGGCCCAGTGTCTTTTGACCCCGCTGAAGGCCGGGTCTTTTTAAGCAGAGAAGTTACGGTACGGGTGATGTTCCCCTAAAAAAAAGGGTACGGGTGATACAGCCACAGGAGTATACATGTGCATGGGTGGCCCGGCCTGACCGGCCCGGCCCGGCCCGGCCAGAAGCCAGTGTATCCGGTCGGGGCCGGGCTTCACTTTTCTCCCCAAAGCCCAGCCCGAAAGCCTGAAAAAAAAGGCCGAAATGGCTTAAATTGATATTTTTAGGAAAAATATGTATAAAAATACATTTTTTTATTCTGAAAATAATTATTTTAATGTTTAAATTTCCTATTTTCCGGTCTTCGGGCCGGGCCGGGCTCGGGCTTCAGGTTTGACCGTCGGGTTTTTATGAAGCCCGGCCCGGGGTTTGCCCAGGTATACATTGGAGTACGAAAAACTAACGATCTTTTGGTTTGTGATTATATTTGTCCTGATAAAATTTGACGTCCTACGAAGATTTGGCGTTTGTTTGTTTGGATATAAAAAAGTTTGTTACCCGTAGAATCTTGCAAATTCACCCCTCAAACCCTTCTTGCAAAAATTTTGGCCACCCAAAGGCAAACAAATCATTGACAATATTTTGGTTAGCTAATGCTTGCCAAATTTTGGTATGGCAACTCTTGGCACAAACCAAACATATCCTAAACCCTACCTCTCACCTTTGAAGAAAGATTTGGTCTCCAGCGGTTATCCTCATCTCTAGCATCTTAACTTTTTTCTTTCTTTTAGGTTTGTGTGTTCTTCGCGGTGACATCATTACGTGGAGATGACGTTGTATAGAAGATTGAGTCCTGACTCCGTTCTCATTTTGGTGTAGGCATCGCAGCCTACACCATGGAGTCAATGATTATCGTAGCTCATCTTTTGGTGTTTTTGGTCTCTTTTCTTCACAATTCATTGACGAAGCAGCGGTTTCACGACTTGCAATAGTGCGTTAAACGATCTTATGTTTTCACTGTTTGAGGTGAGCGTCTCATGCGACTTATCAAAATATATAAGATTAGTCCAGCTTGTGCAATGATGGTGTTCTGCAATTTCGTCACCAAATACCTGGAGAAATATTAAGATGCGAAGGATGGGTCTAGTGATGTTGACTTCCTTTTTTACGCAAAATAAAGATTTTATAGATCACAGAGTACTACCTAAATACCTTACACATATATTTAGGTGGAGATTCTATCCCCTAAAAAAGTACCTTACAAATAAAGAAAATTAGACTATTTTCCACAGATAAATTAGACTAAAAGACCACCATTATATTTGGTACTAAATTAATCTTAGCTTTGATAACAAACATCACCGCCATATTAGTCTTTTGCAATAGATTTGATTACTTTTATTAAAAGTAGGTGAAAATGTATTATGAAGAGCAAGTGATGGGAGAAACACCTCTTGCTGTGGCGGTGGAGTTGTGGGTGCATCACTTCACCCACCAGAGTTCAAATTCTGGTGCTCACAATTATGTTGGATGAGTCTCCCTTAGGGCGTGTACAATAGGGTGACGTCAACCTTTTCTTAGCGATGTCACATAGGATAAAATTCGATGTGGAAGAGAGAGAAACGAAGAAAAGGCACAAGCCTTTTTTTAATTAAGTGATGATCGCTTCACAAGAATGATAAGGCAAAGATAAGACAAATTTACCATTGTACTAGATTTCACCTTTTCTTAGCATTTATTTAGTTAATTTTATTCACCTAAACATTAGATAAAACACTAAGAGATAACTCATTGTAGAACATGTTATGTTGCCTTTTCTAATTGACGTGGAACACCTAAGATAAGACTGTCTTATCAACCATTGTACACGCCCTTACAGTCTTTCTACCAAGATAGCTACCTAGCATGAACGAGCACAAGTTAGGGCATGTACAGTCGTTGACAAGACCGCCTTCTCTTATGTGTTTCACGTCATTTGGAACAGATAACAAAACGTGTTGTACAACATGTCTTCTCTTACTGTTATATCTTACAGTTAATGATTACATGAATAAAATTGATTAAATAAATGTTAAGATGAAATCTAGTGTAACGAGAAATTTGTCTTATTGGAAAGATAACAAAACGTAAAACGTGTTGTACAGCAGGTCTTCTCTTACAATAAATGATTACATGAATAAAATTGATTAAATAAATGTTAAGGTGAAATTTAGTGTAACGAGAAATTTGTCTCTTCTTTGTCTTATTCTTTTGTGAAGATATGATCTCTTGGCTAAAAAAAGGCTTTTCATTTCTTTCTCTTTCATGTCAGTAATTATTCTACGTGGCATCATTAATGAAGGGTAACCACTCCATTGTACACGTCCTTATAATTCATGGGTGGGATTTGTTAATATTCGGATAGAAATCCATTCCACAGATGTTTAGTTAGCCGTTGGCAACCACATTCACTGTACGTCATTTGGCCGCAGATCGACCAGTCAGAACTTGAGAAGACAGTACTCCACAATGAACCCGGCTGAAGAGCGACAGCGACGGATCACCGTACGAAGAACAAATTTAAAACGTACTACCAAGAAAGGAAATCAAACGATGGTCACTGGGGATATGGGTAACGAGTTTAACAAAAGCGCGATAGACTCGCGCGGGGGCCCAAGGAAGGAACATCCGTTTCACTAGCGATCTAGCTGAGCGACCGCCGACCCGTGCGTACGCCTTGGAAGTTGGAACGTGGTGCGCGAAGCGGAAGGAAAAACAGGGAGCATACGTGCAAAAGAGAGAGACCGGGCGATGGGCTGGGAGCTTGGCCAGATCGGGCAGCGGCGGCGGTAGCTGCGTTTGGTCACCGTTCGCCAACACCAGACCGATCGAGAGGGGCAGGCTATTGCAGTAGCGCAGAAACTCACCCACCGGCCCCGGTCGCGCCCTTTCGAGAGAGCCGCGTGCTCTCGCTGTCCCTCTGAAATCTACTAATCGGCTCTGACAAAACGGTCTTCCAAACACGGATTTTATGGCAGATTTCACAACAAATTGTTTTTGCATCACTGAATGTACAGTAATCATCTCTTACCTACTGCCATGGTGGTGTGATGTATATCATTTCAAGTATGTCATGAGCAAATGTTCCTAAGGTTTCATTCCTAGCTATAAAATCTTTGAAGAGGGCCAGGGTCAAAGTACAACACTTGGAACGCAGCTGTGCCACAAAAATAGAAGTTTTTGATCGGAAGCATGTTAGGAGAAAAAAAAAAGAGACTCTTGCTGTTCAAACAAACAAATTATATCTTATACATGTAGGCAAAATATCCGGTGAAACCACCTCTACGGTGCAAACTGTGAAAACTCCATCGAAAAAGGTTCAAAAAATTCTCAAAAAAATTACATATGTTAGAAAAGTGATGTTTTATATATGTGCAAAATTTCAAGCCAAACTTAATGGCATTTGGTAGCAGCAAAAAAAACAAATTCTGCATGAATAGTGATCTTTCAATGTCTGGCACTATTCATCGTAAATTTCTCTTTTTAATTCCTTCCAAATGATTTTGACTTTGAACTTGAAATTTTGCAGATTTGTAGAACATCACACTCCCAACATATGGTATTTTTGTAGAATTTTATTGAAACTTTTAAACATGGTTTTTATGAAGTTTTCACGGTTTGCACCGAATGAAGGTTTTCACCAGTCCGATCTGGCCAAGCTCCCAGCCTGTATGATTTGTGGCGCCCAAACATTCAACAGTCTTAGATTGAATATGTCGTATTGATGTTTAATTGTGAGATCATCTTATTTTTTAAGTAAATTTCACAAAACCACGCATATTGGAGTAGTCATCTCATGCAGGCACATCTTTCGCTAATTTGCCCGGAAAATCACACATTTTCAGTCACAATGTAACAACAAGCCCGTAATGACGCGATTAAACAAGTTGACAATTTTTCTTTCAGGTCGGGCCCACATGTCAGATGAACTGTCAAACCAGTTGGCCCGTTATGTCCGTCCATCTTCTTCTTGCTCTCCGGCGAAGCTCCCTGTGCTTCTTCTTCCTTGTGCCCGTGGTCTTCGGCCGGATGTAGCTCGGCCACCGTGGCTTGTCCGCGAGGCTGCCGCCGCACGGCGCATGAGCCCACGGCCGCCGTTCCGCACGCCCACGCGTGCCGTAGCTGTGCTGCCTGCCGCTGCTGGCCCGCCGCGTGCCCACGCGCCCCGGTCTGCCCACGCCGCCGCCCCTGCCTGCTTGCGCGCGCCCCGGCCTGCGCGCGACCACTCGCAGCCTGCCAACACGCGCCGGCCAATCATGCGCCCCTGCCGGCCCGCGCGCCGCCGCTTCCGCTTGCCCAAGTTGGAGCTCGGGATGCTCCCATGTTCCCGGAGCCATTGATGGAGGCATCATCTTCGTAGGCTGTACTTACCGGGCTAATGGGTTGGGTCGGGTCGGGTTCATCCGACATGTATCTGACATGTGGGCCCGACCTATAAGAAAATCTGTCAGCTCGCTTAATCACGTCATTATGGGCTTGTTGTTACATTGTGACGGAAAATGTGTGGTTTTCCGGACAAATTAGCAAAAGTGGTGCCTGCGTGAGAAGACTACCCCAATATGTGTGGTTTTGTGAAATTTACACTATTTTTTAAGCAAAAACATCTATGCCAGAGAAAAAAAAATTGTGTCTATGAGGTAGCAATTGTGAAACAAAAAGAATAAAGTACTTCCTCCGTCCAACAAAGACTGTCTCAACTTTAACTAAATTTTCATGCATTTATACACTAAGTCATGTCTAGATAGATCTAAATTTTGACAAACTTGAGACATCTTTTGTTGGACGGAGAGAGTATAACACAATCTTCTACGTCTAAATAGAAGACCCCCACTAGTTATTGCTCTCAACATTGCAAGCATACATCATCAGGCTCACATTCACTATCTATTTTCTCCACTAGTTATTTCTCTCAACATGTAATCAGGTCCGTATTCACTATCTATTTTCCTCAACATGCAAGCATGCCACCTCAACAGTGAAAGGGCATTTCTCTCCTAAGTGGTTTTGGTGATAATGACAACATGTTGTGTATCTAATCATGTGAAAGCATTTCAGATTCTATAAAGAACTTGGCACAAGACGTTGTGTGGACCCTCAAGAAGGAAAGAAGCGTAGCGGTGTTTAACAGCTTTTTCGATTGATTTGAGTCGTAGGACATCCATACTATTAAGAGGGAATACACAAGGGAAGGTAACGGGTGAATCAATTTCATGTACACATCTACACAAAATTGAACCCACTAAAAAGCCTACCCAAAAATGATATGGACATGCTAACCATGGATACGACCTTTGGTACCCTCAATTCTATAATATTTGGCAAGATTTATAATCAGGTGAATTCAAGTATTAATTGTTTTCATTGTCATATTTATGAAGAGGCGGAGCTACTACTATCTTGTCTCCTTTTATTACGTAGGCATTTTGTCGAGCTTTTCAAGTCCAAGGTCAAGATGAGATACGATAGAGGCAAACGGGAGGGCCAACAAGAATTAAGCATTCATACAGCTGAGAGGGAAGGATTTCAAGTGTACTTTCCAACAAATCAAACGGCACATGATTCGGAGCTCGCTAGAGAAAGATATCACGAATTAAAGTTGAATCCGATTCGGGTCCGAGCTGCCAAGAGACCCGAATTTGTTTTAATCACCCAGGCCGCATCCGGAGTCCAAATCAAGAAAACAAGTACTTGTTGGAAAGGTAATTACAAGACCTTTCCAACGGATCTGACCCCATCAAGAAATTCGACTCGTGCTGACTGTGGCGGACAAAACAAGCGAACGAATCTGTTTTGCTGTTTCCTAAAGAGTTGTAGTTTGTTAGGAAAGTTAGAGATAGAGTTGGATTTCGGCCTCCTTACTCAAGGTGGACGAAAATATCTCTCCCTCCTCCTTTATATACCCCATGAGCCCCTCTAAGGAGCCTTGGGTTTTTGATTAGATAAAGTTTAGCCATATTTGCTACTTTCGTGTAATCGCGTGTGTCGGTTAGACCACCTGTTTTACGGTCGTCAAGACTCCAACTTATCGTCTTGTTGAGACATTGGTTTGATATAGTATATTCGCAATTTTAGATTGCATCCGCTATTTATCTTGTTCTTGCTTGTTCTTCGATTGCTTGCAGGAACAAAGACCTTCGTGGTCAGGTTGATCGTGCCCCCGCGTGATCAATAACCCTCTGGAGTTGGTGTATCGATTGCTAAGGAGCTGCCTCCTAGGCCGTAGTCGGATCGTCAACGTCACCTCCTACCCAAATTGAGAGTTATCAATCTCATCGAAAGATCGGGCCACCCCGACCCATATCACGTGGTGAGAGAAAAACCAAACTTCAAAGTTCAGTTCTGAGTGCCCAAACTTCCCAGGTGCCGGAAGTTCCGGCAGAACCTCCGGCAGCTCTCTGTTACTCCCTTCGGAATTTGCGGAACTTCCGGTCCGGCTATTCTCCGGAAGTTCCGGCCTGAGACAGTTGTGCGCTGCATAACGGCTCGATTTTTGGGGACCCCATTTATATACCCCTTCGTCCCCAACGAGCTTCTTGCCCGAGCAAGCAGCCAAGAACACCACTTCTCTCCCCAAGAACTCCATAAGATTAAATGTACTAGATCTCCCTCCATAGAGCTTCCCCCTTGTTGATTCTTTGAGAATTGGAGGATAAGAGCTAGATCTAGGGTTTCACCAAGTCACAAAGTTGATTTCCCTTGTTTCATTTGTGGATTTTGTTTCTCTTGGGCATTTGGGAGTCCTAGACGGAAGCGGTTGCCTTAAGCTCTCCCTTGGTGTGAGGAGCTCGAATATTGGATTGGGAGCCTCCAATTGAGTTGTGGAGCTAGCCTCGATCAAGTTTGTAAGGGTTTGGACTTCGCCCCCAAGGAAGACACTAGTGGAGCTCACCTCACCTTTGTGGTGTTGTGAGAGGAGAATAGAGTGAGCCTTTGCGGCGCCTCTACCTTTGTGGTAGAGCACTCCTCCAAACAGAGACGTACACCTACCCTAATCGGTGGAACTCCGGTGAAAATCTTTGTCTCTCGTGCGGTATCATTTTCACCCTTTACATTCTTGATATCTATTGTTGCTTCGGTTATTGCACTTCATACTAGGGTTGCATTCACTTTAGAAAATTTAGTAAACCGGCCTAGGATTAATTGTTTGTATCTTTCTAGAAAAGGAAACGATAAAATTTGTTAGTCGCCTATTCACCCCCCCTCTAGTCGACCATACCGATCTTTCAAACAGGCGCACCACATTGCCATGCAAACTATATATGCCAGCTCATCAAGTCATGCATGTCTTTTTTTCATTGAAGCCATGCATGTAACTATTTACTCCCTCCGTCCCAAATTAAATGACTCAAATTTGTTCAAATATAGATATCTATGTCTAAAAAGCGTCTAGATACATGTAATAAAAAGTCACTTAATATGGGACGGAGGGAGTACACACCACTAGTCCATGAACTTGGCAAATATGAACACTTTAGTCCACGAACTCGAAAAACACACACTTAAACCCCTAAACTGGAACTAGTGTGTCACTTTAGTCCAAAAACGGTTCGGCGAGGATTAAACACGCCGCGTGGTCACCATGTCGGCTTCAGCGACCCTTTCACCGGCGTCCTCTCGTCAAAATTGAGCGCTGTGGACTTGATAGCAACCTTAGGTGAGGCGGCGGCGGCAACGTGTGGTTCTCAGGGCCTGAGGATCCCCGTCTGGGTGCGGCCGCCTTGCCCCTCGCGGGCGGCTCGGCATGGTGATTTTGCAAAAAAAATCCAAGCCTGCGGTCCTGGCCGAAGCCGACGTGGCGGCCACGTGGCGTGTTTAAACCTCGTCGAACCGTTTTTGGGCTAAAGTGACATAGTAGTCCCATTTTAAGGGTTTAACTGTGCGTTTTCCGAGTTCGTGGACTAAAGTGTTCATTTTTACCGCGTTCATAGACTAGTGGTGTATTTTACTCCTTTTGCATTAATCTATCAATTCAAATCATGCCACCTCATCCATCAAATCATGTTTTCTATTTTTTTTGGAAACGTTTTCTCTTTTAATACGTTATTTTGTCATATACTTCTTAGATTTTGTTGTTTTTAAATGTAAAACAAGAACACTTTTACATTTTTCCATTAGTTTTAATTAATTTAAAGCATATATATATATATTTATTTATTTATTTTAACACGGTTCCGCGGGCATTATCTAGTTGTAATAATAGGAAAACCTTAAAGACTAACGGATGTTTCAAAGTGGAAAACAATTAAAATTTTAAAAATTTTATAGATAAATGCATTTAATATGTATTTATTGTACATGTGATGTACAACCTCCGTCCGGGTTTATAAGGCCTCTCTATTGGATTATGTGCCAAAGTTTGACCAACAATTTTGCAAATAACATTTAAGATATGTATATAAAAGTTATATCATTAGAAAGAATTTTCCAATACGAATCCAACGGCATCCCTTTTGTGTCACAATAAACACATACAACTAATGTAATTTTTTGTCAAAGTTTGTCAAAAAATTCCGTGCGGACCTTGCGTACCCGGACGGAGAGAGTACTCCCTTCTTCCCATTTACTTGTCGTTTTAGCTAAAACACAAATACCAGGAGCAGTTTCAATGCTGGAATGTAGGCCGATTTGGAATTGACTGCAAAAACGCTTGGAGTAACTCACTGCATGCATGCCACTAACTGCGCGGCATGCAGCATGCCGAAACTGTGCCCATGCGAAGCCCGTTACTAATTAATGGGAGGGAAAGGAATTAATGAAAGAAGTAAACTATGGTAGCATTAATGGGTCGCTTAAAATCCGAGGAGTTTTTGCCGTCAATGAGATGGTTGCATGCTAGTAAGGCATTTAAATTGGGAAAATTTATAAAACCTAAAACGACAAGTAAAATGGGATGGAGGGAGTACATACCATCGGTTCTTTAAACGAACCTATATATAGAGCCAACCACAGAAGACAACCACTGCAGTATAGCAATCTACATCTAGAATCGAAGAGAGGCGGAGACCTAGCACACATAGTAGATAGAAAAGCCATAGTCATGGCAAAACTCATGTGTCTGCTCTTAGTTCTCCTTGCTATTGCAGCAACAACATGGGCTGAGAGCTGCGATAAAGATCGTGAAGACATGATCAGCGAGTGTTACAAGTACGAAAAATGGCCAGCGAAGCCAAAATTGGATCCGTCCGAGGCATGCTGCGCCGTGTGGAAGAGAGCGAATATCCCATGCCTGCGCAAGTTAATTACCAAAGATATAGAGAAGGTATGTTGCATGGAAAAGGTCGGGTACATCGCCAAATTCTGCAAGAAACCTTTCCCACCCGGCTACAAGTGTGGAAGTAAGTGAGGATTATTATGTTTGTACATGTGTGTAGTGTACGGATGGATTTCACATGCACGAACTTTCTCTTCAAAAAGTGCATGGTACTTATTTTTTGTTTTGGATGGTCATGCAGGCTACACCTTTCCTCTGGTGAAATAACAGACTCATGTTGATGCCCTTCGTACGAGGAGAAGAGTCGGGTTTTAGTTTCCTGGTGTCCTCGTTGCGGCTTCCTCCTGAGATCTATAATCTGTGATCTTGGGCTCATAATTATTTATGTTTATCACTTTATATGAGAATCGGGATCAATAAACATCTTCAAAAACAGAATTTTCTCAGTACAGTGTGACCTTTTTCCCAAACCATCTGGATTTTCATTGTTTCCAGCATCTGGCTTGTACTCCGTCCGTCCCGTATTAAATGTCGCAACTTTGTCTAGACGCTTTAGTGTGTAGGTACATGCGTACCAATGGCCGATATCCAAATGGCACAACACTCATTTACCAAACATTTTATATACATATACAATGAGAATACAGAACAAACACACAACCAATGTCTCGTATGTATCCAAGTTGGCACAACAACCATTGAACAATTTTTATGCACAAATACAAGGATCGATAATCACTTGGCATGTGATAGCTATTTGATTGGGTGCCATCGTCAAGCCATCTATTCATTCTGTTGTGAAATGAATCTGTGTGTTCTTTCCATTGAATGATGATCATATATATACAAGGGGAAGGGACACCAATAAATGCAATGGTGTCCTAAGATTTGGTACTCGCGTCCCAGTTTCGGGAAAATTGGGACGCGAACGGTTACAAGGTTAACTGCCTAATTAACTAATAATTAACTAATAATTAATCCTAATTGATCATAACTAATTATTCTCAACACCCCCTTGATCAATTTGCTCCGTTGATATGTATATTTTTGAATCATCATGGAATCTTGTAATCTTTTAGTTTCCTCCAAAACCCCTGTGGGAAAAATATTGAGGAAATAATAGTAATATTGATATGTTATGAAAACTCCCTTTAAAAACCCTATGGGACAACAAGGAGAAAATTGTATAACATATATTGAATATTGTCTCTTGATAATTCATGTCGAATTATGTGAACAATAAATATGTCTTGTATATTATCCACAAAAACCCCGATGGGGAAAATAGAAAATATGGCATATAATCCGATGTTAATATTGTCTCATTAAAAACCTTTTATGAGAAACTACTGAGTAAAACTCATAATAGTAAAAGAGTGCAATATGATGTTATGAACAGGTTAAACTCAGGTGAATACTCCCCCTGATGCTTGCAAAATTTTAAGTCGTCGCATACCAATCCCATATCCACATTTCTGAAATGTGGAGTTGGGTAAGGACTTAGTGAACAAATTTGCGAGGTTATCACATGATTTGGTTTGCAAGATATTTATCTCCCCATTTTGTTGTAATTCATGAGGATAGAATAGTTTAGGTACAATATGTTTAGTTATATTGCTTTTTATATAACCTGTTTGCATCTGGGCAACACAAGCAGAATTATCCTCATAGATAATTTGTTGGTGATTCAATCGAACCAATACCACATGATTGTTGTATGTGGTTAATCATTCTGCGTAGCCATACACTTTCACGAGATGCTTCATATAAAGCTATTATTTCCAAATGATTTGTGAATGAAGCCACTAGAGTCTGCTTAGCTAGAAGACTTCCACGATATGGCTGTCCCACCGTGTTGGAACACGAAACCGGTCTAGGATCTGGCATTGTGGGGATCAGATAAATAGCCAGCATAAGTGTATCCGATTAATTCATAGTCTTGGTTTTCCTTTTGGAAATATAGACCTAGATCTTTAGTGCCTTGTAGGTAGCGAAAAACTTGCTTGACTCTAACCCAATGGCGTTTTGTTGGAACTGCGCTGTGTCTAGCTAGTAAATTTACCACAAATGCAATATCCGGCCAGGTGCAATTTGCTAGGTACATTAATGCCCCAATAGCACTAAGATATGGGAACTCAGGTCCCAAAATTTCCTCTCCATCACCTTTTGGTCTGAATGGATCTTTCTCTATGTCTACAGATTGAACTACCATAGGTGTTTTGCATGGATAGGATTTGTCCATGTTAAATTTCTCCAAGATTTTCTGGATATATGTAGTTTGGTGAACCAATATTCCCGAAGGAAGGTGCTCAAGTTGTAAACCTAAGCAGAACTTGGTTTTACCCAAATCTTTCATTTCTTCCATTATTAGATGATTACGAGCTTCATCTATATCCTGTTTGTTGCCAATGATGTTTAAATCATCGACATATACAGAGATAATGCAAAATCCTGTTTTGGATTTCTTGATGAATACACATGGGCAGTCATCATTCTTAGAATAACCATTTTTAATGAGAAACTCACTTAGTCGGTTGTACCACATTCTACCCGACTGTTTTAAACCGTATAAAGATTTATTCAATTTTACACAGTACATGTTGCGTCTTGCATTAGTATTCGGAATTTGGATTCCATCCTGAGATTTTGGGAATTTTGCTTTATTAAGATTATGACCAACAGAATTATTAATAATTTTCCGTATCATCCCAATATCAGGGTGAAATAGGCGATCATGCCTAGTCTGGAATGTATTGACATTTCGAAAAATTATTTTATACGCAACATGGGCTACAGGTTTTATGTATGTATACTACAATCTGGACGATAAAGAAGGAATTTTTTCAAAAAATTTGTTTGCCATATCCGTTACTTTTTGTAAATAGGAGAAATTCCTCATTGTTGTCATCGTGGGTTTCTATATGAATCCCATTTTGACGGATATGCCTATAACTTATTAGAGTACGAGTTGAATCGGGATACAGTAAAGCGTCCTCGATTATTACTTGTGTACCCATAAGAAGTGTGATGATGGAGAAGTGCCAACAATTAATGTATCGCGTCCAGCGAATGTCAAAATATTCCTTTGCGTTTTAGTAAGAGTTTGAAAATATTTTGTTTGCCTAAGTATAGTGTTTGTGGTGGCGCTGTCCACAAGGCAAAGTTCTTCGTCCATTTTGGATTGACTCCCGTAGAAAACTGTAAATGGAAAAAAGGAAGAATTTTAATATAATTCGTAATGGATATATAGAATACATACAAATTTATTTATGTATTAAATTGATAATACAATATCGTAATTTACAATACATATGTCAAATATGTAGGTACCAAAGTGCTGATACAATAATGTAATATTACAATATAGATGACAACGGTCACTATAATTTATTTACAACAATACATAGGAACATAAATATAGATAATATCTATTTCAGAGGTAGGTGAACTAGTTTAGGTCTCCAAACATATCATTAGAAGTAAATTCAATGATCATGTTCTCCGTGCTCATTAGGTCCTCAGACGTTTGGATTATCAGGTTGTTGCTTGGCTCTTCTTTGATATCATCCGAACAACCGGCTTCCTTGGAATTGTCGGATTGGAAATTGAAGTGTGATTCAAATCTTGGTCCTTGATGAGCAGGTCGCTTGCGTCCTACGGATTGGAGGTACAGATCTACCAAATGACGAGGGGTACGGCATTTCTTTGTAATATGCTTGTAGCATCCACATTTCTGACAAACTTTAGATTTGTCGTATTGTGGTTTGAAAGTGCCTTTCCCCTTTTCCTGTACACGTGGCTTGTCTTTCTTGTTGCCCTTTTGCTTGCCTTTGAAATTGTTTGGTCGATTATTCGATCCATTGAACTTGTTGTTTTTCTAAAAATTGGCATGTACTTCAGGCAAAGGTGCAGCCCCTACAGGACGTTGTTGATGGTTCCTCATTAGAAGTTCATCATGCTTTTCGGCTTGAAGTAAAACATGGATAAGATGAGAATATCTATTGAATTAGCGTGCACGATACTATTGCTGGAGGATCCTATCGACCAGAAGCATAGTGGATAAGGTCTTTTCAATCTTTTCCGCTTCAGAAGGTTCCTTCTCGCAAAATTGCAAGTTTGAACAAATTTTATGAACGGCATGATTGAACTGTCCAATAGATTTGAAATCTTGTAGGCGTAGTTGAGTCCATTCATGTGTGGCTTTAGGCAAAATCACGGCCTTCTGCTGTTCATATCTAGTTTGAAGGGCAAGCCATAGTGTGTATGGATCAGCATGGATGTGGTTCCTTATAGTATATAAGGCATTATATTTGTAAACATCTGCGATGGGCGGTTGTCCCTCTTGAGGAGGTTGTATGGTCGCTGAAAGACCGGGTGACGCAAGGCTCACTTTTACGTCCATTGCCTAAGTTGGATAGTTTCGACCGTAGAGAGCGAGTTCATCAATCTCTTTCCCGGTCATTTTGTCCTACATGGGTTGAAAAACCATGGATTTTGTCAATTACTAGTAGGTAAAGCCAAAATATTGGTGGTCATTGTTGTAATTAAATTGCAACAGAATGCATGAAATTTAATCAATGTTAAATTCATATAGTGTAGACCTCAAATAACACATTGAAGATAATCACTGATTATTGGTGTAGATCTCTCAGCTCTATGCGAAAAGTTCGTTGTTTTCAATAAGGTGTATGTTCCCACGGAACATTCAACGCCATTTAGCATTTTACCGTTATTAAATAACTGTAGCACCTTGTGTTATTTTTTTTAATTTAATATTGGAAGAGCACGTTGAAGATAGTCATTGTGTGTATTCGACACAATGTAGACCTCTCAGCACCACGTGAAATAATTCGCTGCTTTCAATAAGGTGTATGTTCCCACGGAACATTCAACGCCATTTAGCATTTTACCGTTATTGAAAGTCTATAGTACCTTGTGTTTGGCATATATTAAATTGAGATAGTCACATAGTGATAATTTTTTGCTTATCACTAATGGAGATTTTTCTTCGATCAAGTCTAATTTGGGCATTTTTGATGCCATTTTGGGACTTAATCATTCAAGCAAAACTCTCAAATATGCAAGAAATAAAGATCTCAATTGCCAAGGCGTAAATGTCACATGTAATAGGGGATGTATACCATACAAACATATTGAACACGACAATATTTACATTTACATTTACATTTACATAGGAATATGTCTTTTAATAGGAATCCATCCTAAACCACTGGAATCTAAATAAATATAAGTGCAGGGACCTATAAGTATGTAAAATACTACTGTTAATTAGATACATGGACCAAATCGCAAATAGCCGAAAACTTTGGGCTTTTCTGCAAAATGGCATTTGCCAGTGGCGGGGGGAGGGGGGTGCGCGCGCGCAGGGGCGTGGCCCTGGGCCTTGGCGGCCTTTTGGCCGGCCCAGGTCGGGCAGAGGGGGTCTCCGATTGGGTATAGAGGGGGGGGGGACGGCCGTTAGGGTTAGGGTTCCCCGCCCATCCCGTTGCCGCCGCCAATCCCGCCGCCGCCACCGTTATGTTGCTGCCACCGCCGCTTCCCCGCCACCGCGTCGCTGGCGCTGTTAGAGGGAGGGTGGCCCCCCCTCGTTGGAGGAGGAGAGGCCGAGGGCGGTCGGGTTCCACCCGCCGCAGGCCGGTCCGGCGCGGGGAGCCGCCATGGCGGCCACGAACTTGCGGAGGAGCCGCCGGGCTTCGGGATGAACATTGTCCAGCACTTCTCCGGCATCGTCGTCGGTAGTTGGAGCGGGATCAGCGGCCGGAGGCGCGGCGTCCGCGGCCGGTGGCGCAGCGTCGGCGGCTGGCGGGGATGGAGTCGGGGACGAGAGCGGCGGCGCTACGCCATCCCACGTCAGGCACGGCATGTGCCCATGGGTTGGACAGTACAACGGCAGTGGAGGAGGCGCAAGGGCGAGGACGAAGTCGTCTTCATCGCCGAGCATGGGCGGCGCCGGCCCGGACAACATCCAATCCATCGAAGGGGTGTAGTCCGGGGAGGTCGGCATCGTAGTGGCCGTCAGTGTGGTGGTCGGTGGTGTGGCCGTGGTGGGCACGGCATGGCGGGCACGGCGTCCATCCGCACGGGTCCGGCGGCGTGGTGACCACCGGCGACGAGGGGCCCACCGGCAAGTCCAGCGGCGGCGACCACGACGGTAAGCTCCCGACGATGTGCTCCTTGGCCGAAGAACTCGAGAGAAGAGCAACAAAAACAAGGGGAAGGGGCACCAATACATGCAATGGTGTCCCAAGATTTGGTACTCGCGTCCCAGTTTTGAAAAAAGTGGGACACGAATGGTTACAAGGTTAACTGACTAATTAACTATTAATTAACTAATAATTAATTCTAATTGATCGTAACTAATTATTCCGTACGCATTCATCGATCTTACTGGAAATGAGGAGGGACACGGGGATTGAGAGCTGACGCAACACAATAATTTTATTTATCAATATATACGGTATTTAACAGGAAAATGTTCTTATGCACCTGGAGGTGATCGGACCTAAAATCTGGACCGTGTAATCCTCTTTAAGATCCGGAACTGACCCCACCTCCATTTTGTATATTCAACCGTATATCTTTCCCCTCTTCGTATTCATGGTGGGGGCAGCACTTGCACGTAGTGTCCATCTGCCTCCTCAGTCCTCACCCGATAAGAACATCTTCAATGGCATCCCCGAAATTATCCCAAATGTCCTATTCGAGGGATACAGACATTTTGTTCTCCAAATCATTTTCTAATGGCATTCCCTGAACGAACAAAATGTCATATTTGTTCGGACACATCCCTCAAACTTGCCCTAAATTTGGGAGAGGTTTGGGATGTCCGGACATTGTCCGGTGCTCTCTTTTGTCCACTCCGGCCCCACAACAAGAGATGAGAAAAGGAAAAGAAAAAATGAAAAGGAGAGGAGAAAGGATAAAGAGAAAAAAATGTTAATTTGGGAAAGAAATTTGGGGATGTGGTTGGGTGATTTGGACGGACATGAGAAGGATACACGTCCACTTCTCCCCAAATGAAAAAAAAAGAAATTTTAGACAAAATTTACGAGATTCCATTAGAGTTGCTCTGGTCTCTTTGCTCTCTCTCGAGCGTTGTCCCTCCTCCATCTCTCTCACTTTGCGCACACGGATACATCTTCCCCAGCGACGAGGATGGTAATTGGGCGGATGGCACCGGTGAGTCCGACGAGATCGAGTTCCTCCAGCACCGCGCCCCCACGTCGCATCCCGTCCTAGGCGCCTCCCTCACGGAGCCGTCGGTGGCGAGCAGCATGCCGAGGTGGTGGAGAACTCGTGGTGGAGGAGAACTCAGGAGTCGGCGCCGGGATTTTGGACTCGGGGAAGACGAGCTCGGCGGCGGATTCCGGACTCGGGGAAGAAGACCTCGACGATTGGATTAGGGCTTCGGGGAAACGAGCTCGGTGGCGGGATTCCGGACTCCCGGAAGAAGACTTCGACGACTGGATTCCAACTTCGGGGAAGACGAATTCAGCGAGAGGATTCCGGACTCGGGGAAGACGAGCTCGGCAGCGGGATATCGGACTCGGGGAAGACGACCCCGACTCTGGCATCTTTCGAGCGTGGCGGCGGCGGGATTCGGACTCGGGGAAGACGACCCGATTCCGGGACCTTCCGGGCGTGGCGGTGGGATTCATACTCGAGCAAGACGGCGGCGCTCGCGTCCGGCCGGTGGGGAGAGAGAGAGAGAGAGTTAGGAGGGGGAGCCATTGAATCGGTGGGAAGACGGGAGCATGCCCACGTGTGTGGGCCCATGCTGATGTATAAGGTAAGTATAAGAATCGTATTTGAAAATGAGAAATTGATGGCACACATCTCGAGAATAAATTAGATGGCACAAATTTAGGCTCGGATTGCACATGCATAAAATCCACGTCCTTTTTAACATGCATGACCGTAACCAAGGCATGCATGTGACTACGAGAGACCAAGACCATCTCTGCAACATGTTGTGCGGTGTTCCAACGGACCATCTCTGCAACATGTTGTGCGGTGTTCCAACCGTGTGGTTACTGTTCTAAAAAGGACAAATGGACTTCATGCGGGTGAAAAAAAAACTATCTGGAAAATATTTTGTCACTCGCCCTATTTGTGTGGTTAACTTTTTTCAATAAAAAAGTTTCATATAATACTTCACCTTTCCCGCCAATCCCTTCCCAATCGGTTCCGCGAGCTGAGCACATGGCAAAATCTATACCCGAGCATGCACAACAGAATTAAAACCCCTCTCGCATGTAAAAAAACAAGAATGATAATGCATGCTCACGTCAGCCAAGATTCCATCATGATCCGAAAATTGAAAACGTTTTAGCGCTCAGACGGTGCAACGGATTTATGATCCCTTTTCACCGTTGGGTTTGTGACGACGAGAGTTTCAAAACTAGATCCCACTTGGGCATGTTTCGACAATATTTTTTCAAGCTCAAAAGTAACCAACCACTAATAGGTGAGTTACTCAACATATGAACAAGTACTTACCGGCTTAAAAAAAACTAGATCATCACTCGAACACCTCGGTAACTTGGAGAGCTCGATAATTACAACGGTACCACGATCATGAACAGTAACATGGACAACTCTTTATCTATAGCAGTGCCATGGTGAGTAACTACATCAATACCACATTAGTAATTGTAACACGAAACCTAGTTAACTATATCAGTGCTATGATGCAGGTGGTAACTACCACACAAAAACCCTGGTAACTTTGTAGTGATATGGTGGTAATCGAAACCTAAATAGATCGATAGCTATATCGGTGACACGATGGTAACTTTAACCTAAACGACTGGATAACCACATGAGTGTCACGATGGTAACTATAACCTAAACGATTGGATAACTAATGTGTGTCATGATGATAACTGAAACCTAACCGACTAGGTAACTACGTGAGTCCGTGGTGATAACTGTAACTTACACGACTGGATAACCACATGAGTGTCACGATGGTAACTATAACCTAAACGATTTGATAACTAATGTGTGTCATGATGATAACTGAAACCTAACCGACTAGGTAACTACGTGAGTCCATGGTGATAACTGTAACTTACACGACGTGATAACTACATGAGTGTCATGATGGTAACTGTAATCCAAACGACTGGATAACTGAATCAGGTCATGGCGGTAACTACAACCTATTCGGTTGGATAACTACATGAGTGTCATGGTGGTAACTGTGACCTAAATGAATGAATTGCGTCATGGTGGTAACTGAACTACACAAGTTGGTAACTGCATCAATTGCGTTGATGGTAACTATAATCTGAACATCAGGTAACTACATCAGCTCATGTTATACCTATAACCTAGACATGTTGGTAACTGCATCTATGGTAACTATAACCCAAACAGACAGATAACTACATCAATGATATCATGGTAACTGTAACCTAAAACTGTTGGAGAACTACATGAGTACTATCTGGGTAACTCTAACTACAACATGTGGATAACTACATTGGTGATGCGTTAATAACTGCAACATGAACAACTCGGTAACTAAATTAGTGCCGTGATGGTAACTATTAGCTTGACATGCTATGGTGGTACTTGATTACTTTAATGACATTGTAATTTTCCCATACATCATAGTATGGTGGTGATGCTAAATAATGTCTCGATCAATCAAGTTGGAGAAAAACAAGCTAGTACGACAACATGGCTCTTCGATCCACTCCACCAGTAATTAGCTAACTACCAAGCAATCGCCGAATTATAACTGCTAGGAAGACCGCCATGCCAAGAAAAATTAAGTGTAGGTGACACACCTTGTGAAATCTCTCTAGCCCAGTCACCTCACAAATCACTACCATAGAGCAGAAAAGAGAATAGAGCACGTCTTTCATTGCAAAACATGCTAACTGCAAAGTAAGCCTAGTCCACCAATTGAGCAAACACACATAAATTTGAAGCAATGAAAAGTTTGAGAGAAAGAAGGAATGGAGTCATACAATTTCAGGCATGGTGAAGATGGTCTTGCTAATCACATTGATAGACCCGGACTTGTTAAGCAAACACGTGATAAATGGCCAACCGTCGGCTTCGTGGTGTAGTGGAAGAGTCGCAAGAACTTGTCGCAAGTCACTGTGTCCTCGTATGGTGCTCTTTTTCACGTTCAGAATAATTAGCAGGTTCTGGATGGGTTGCACAGTGTGTTCCGTGTAATTGTCATTTCATCGAACAGGTACGGTGCGACTCTGTTGGGGAGCTGAGCAACGACGCCAGCGCTGGTACGAGCCTCTACCCTGTCGTTGCTGCTACGCGTGATTTGCTTGGACGGGCGTCGAGGAGGCGGGCCAGCTCGGCCTGTTGCACGTTGTTGCTTGTTGCGGCTGGCCCTTTCTTCTTTCCCTGCTGGACATCAACATGGCGATGCTCCTCCTCGTCCTCTTGCTGGGGCAAGGAATGGGAGCTGACGACCTCACGTGGGGCAGGGCGTCCCCTTGGAGGAGGCGGAGGTTGGGGGAAGACCTAGCACGCTCGGCCCCGGGATGGCGAGTGGGTGAGGCTTGACGAGTGACGACCACGTCTTCGAGGCAGAGGAAGGCCACAACGAGGAAGATGAAGACAAGGATGCCCCCAAGTTCAGCTGCGCGTCAGGCCTGCATATGACCGCCGCTTGCTGCTCCTGCTTCGCGACCGCGCCGCCAGTTCGGGGACTTCCTCCATTTGAAATGGGGTTGGGGGCTGCCAGTGAAAGAAACAAGGAAGACAAAACCAGCGGGTGGAAGAAACAAAGAAGAAAGGAGGCTCGGGAAATTTGTAGACCGAATGATCGCGATCGAACGGCGAACGAGACGTACGCACGTAAGGTGAGTTGCCGTACGCCTGGAAAATAGATTTTCCGTAATACTTATTGTTTGAGTGATAAATGAGTTCAGACCCATCCCATAAATTATTACAAAGATTAGAAAAAAAAAATCTAATGGCCACCAATCCTTATGCCATAATGTCATCCATGGTGAGGTGATGGGTAAACACCTCTCTGGTCATCCAATTCAGTTGAAAGCATGCAATCATAAGGTCATCTTCAATAGGCATCTTCAATGGGAAGCTGTACTAATTTTCATCTCATGGCTTCTCTCTCTCCTCTTTTTTTGTTTATTTTCTTCTTTCTCCTAGTGGGCCCACATGTCATACTCTATTTATTCTTAATACCCATGCACAATCTGTTACTTCTACAAGTAACTAGTACTATCTATTTTAGCCATCTCTCTTTTACGTAGGACTAATACCTGCTTAGTACCTCCTATTGTATATGCCCTAATTAGCTCCTATCCTCTCACCTCGGAAGCATATACCAAATACAAAACTAGCGTGTGCATAATTAGTATCTGCATTGAGGAAAAAATAATTCTTTTGTAAAAGACACGTCATTTCTACAGAGTCATGTACTTAGCCCAGTACCCGCTAGAATTAGTACTCAATTTTCTAATAACCCCCTATGGCCAGTTTACAAACTTATGGATCACACACATGCGTGGTGCCGTGGTGGTATAATGAATAAAGTAGAGGGGAGCTAGACTACCGGGCAAGTAGAACATGCAAAATGACGGTCAAAGCACTAATGTCTAACATTATTAGAAAGACAAAAAAATCATGGCTTAACCCTTGTTAGTGTCTTTTGCGCAAATTATCCCTTGTAAGAACAACCCTTTACAAAATACCAAAGGAAAAATTTCTAGCCGAACCTTCAGTTTCCACAGGTCTCTGTTTACAATCAGGTATCGGGATGTCTACTGTACCAAGCTAGGTCCATCAACTTCACTGAAAAAAGATCATTTTGATGAAGGTTCAGTGAAACTCATTCCTTCCGGGTTCCAGGGACGAGGTGGATGCTACCCACATGGTTAAGCAACTCCTTTCATGTAATGTCGCAGGCGTCGCTATGGCAGTTCTCTAAATTTTCAGACCGATCAATTTCCAGACTGGCTTCACAGAGGAACACATGTCTTTCCAAATTTTCAACCAAACACGCTTAACTTTGAAGTTACTTTCGGATGGATTTCCGGGAAAGAAGATGCACTTTATTGGTATAAGTAGTCTATCAATTAATCCTATTAAGCCGTAGGTCAGTATGTCACACCTCAAAGGACCTGACGTCCTCGTTAGTTAAATGCCCAAGCCAGATCGTCCCCTGTTGGCACACATCCACATGCGTCCAGTGCCTGCATATATCCTCATTTCCACACACCCGACCCACATATGTCGGTAAAGGCAAGGGTCAGCTCTGATACCAATCTGTAACGCCCAACGTCACTCCTGACAGCTCTCTAGGCTTCAAGACGGGTCTCACAGACCAACACATGTCTTTCCAGCGTACTTTGTCCTCACTCATGTACTCTCGGGAGAAACTTTCCGGTCGGTCACCCATCCGTAAATTGCTTTCAGTCAAGCACACTTAACTTAGAGGTTCCTTTCAGATGGGCTCCCGAAAAAGAAAATGCACCTTATTGGTATAGGTAGTCTATCAATCCTATTAAGAAATAGGCAAGTATGTCCCATGCATTCCAACAATCCAAGCTACTAACTTATATCCTACAAGTTCTGCCTAAAGACAACGATGGTGGGGAAGTATCAGAAACCTGAGCAATAATGTCATGTTTACTCCGGAAAATATGATAAGGATTAATTTTGGTACTGGTCCCAAAAAGGGTGCCTCCCATACCATATATCCTGAGCTACCTGAACCACACTGGGGACCTGTCTTTAATGTTAAGCATGACAAAGTGAGAAAAATAGCCGCTATTGGCCTTCATCAAACTGACCCAAAAAGAAGGAATCACCTGGATTCCACTCTGCTTGAGAGATTACTTTCAACCCTAATTATTTGTTCCGGAGGAGATCTTAGCACATGTCACCCCACTTCATAAGTTTAAACATATCCATAGCTTGTTGATGAGGAGGGAAGCGTTTTGGCATCAAGATCCTAAATTCCCAGCATCCTGAACTTTGGAGCCAAAGAATACCCCACCTCAAAAAAGGTAGTATTTCTCATGCATATCATTATGCCAATAAAGTCTAGACCCAAAAGTAGTTAAACCTTCGCATAGCTTAGAAATGACAACAAAAACATATTGTACAATGAGCTGTCTCCATTCTTGAAAAAAAATGGGCTACCTCTTAAAGTTATATGTAGCAAGTAATGTTTGCAAGCCTCTAAATTTATAGAATGTAAAATTTGTGACTAGTACATGACATCTCGTACAATGGAGCAAAATGTCTTATCTTGAAATGCTAAGAAAACACTTGGTTGAGGAATTATCTGTACAACCCTACCATTTGAGTTGAAGTCCTCGCTGATGCGAATTTAGGTTCCTATTTTATACTGTAGAGAGTCTCCCTTGTGGTTTTCATTAAGAAAGAACAAAACCCGCATCATTTTTTATTCATTTCTCGGCCTTCCATTTCAACAATCATCCTCCATTGTTTTGCTAAAAAAATGTTTTTTACCAGATGTTGTCTCTTTAATTCGTCAATTTTTTACAGACGTGCAAATATTATTGTTGCTAGAGATAATATGCATAGAACTAATTATAAGATTTTTCGTGATAATATGTACACCCATCCTTATATCATCTCTAGATCCGCTAGGCTGAATTCCAAATAAGGTCCATGGCGAGTGGATCCCGGTAACTCCCTATGGCTCGCCGCATGGCCGTCGATCCGTACGACGGAGACAGACACCTGGTCAGCAGCATTGACGTCGTGCTGCTGCACCATGAGCACAGACGAGGCCACTCCATGTCAAGATCTGGATTTGATCAGGAGCGAAGGGTATGATAAAAAATTAGGAATGGCTGTGGTGTCCTTCGCAATGAAAGGATACGGTGTGATCTAGACCGTCAATGTGTTTGAGTTTGGCGAGAAGGGTTACCGAATCAAAACTCTTGTGAATCATCTCGTTCGGAAGTCCATATAGTTGTGAACTTGTGTTGGACATTTCATTCCTTTGTATTGGCCTTAACTTAAATAGCCCCCTCCCAATTTGACCCGGTATGGCTACTTCCACCTGGCGAGCTTTGACAACTACTCCAGGGAGTTTTGGTGAACTCCAAGGGACCGACGACTACTCCGGTAAACTCCTACGAACTTGTGCCTACGTACTCTAGTGAGCTCTGACAAACTATTTCGGCCATTACTCGGAGCTCTGCGAATTGTGGAGAGCTCTGGCTGAATTTAATTCTATGAACATCCAAACGAAAAATTAGGATTCACTGCTATCTTGATCCAACTAACGATATCTTGTACAAGCAAACAAAATAATTGGTGGTAGAGTCCAATTCAATATCTCATGCCCCATCCATACATACTGTCGTTGCAGCCCATGTGAGACAAACCGGTCCTACGCCTATATTTTGGCGCGGAACAGACCAGTGGATTTCTTTTAGCCCTTCGGCCTGATATTCGCTCCCATCGAGAGTCGAATCCTGGAACATTGCTACTAGAGCCTCTAACCACCAGGCCACAGACTCGTTCGCGAATATAGAGTTCAATACATAAGTTGATCTGATATCGGAGGCAATTCAATTATTAAGTCTTGAATATCTGTATCCAAACAAAACCTTAGTAATTTACACGATAAAGTATACGATGTATACACATATCTCTAACGGATATTAAGTACAACCACATAAACTAGTTTAAGGAAAAAAAATGTGGGATGCGATGCACAGAGGGAGGGAGGAGATGTGAGTGGCAGCAGGTAAGGTTTGGTTGCCCCCGGTATCAGAAGGAACGGGAGGCGCGCGGCGGCTCCCTTGTTGAGATGCGAAATGGCAATGGAATACTTTAGCACGAGAAGCAGAGCATGATGAATGAAGCCTCCCGAAGACGAAACCGACGTGCGAGAGCCACTCAAAGCAAGCCACAAAGCATTAGTTCGTTGTCACAAGTCTTTTAGCTCACCAAGATCAAACGGCCATACGTTGCCATCAAGCAACCACACGACAAGGCCACCTATATCAACCCCCCCAAGGCAAGAACCCTTCCATAATCTCACACACACACACACACACCTCGTTCTTCCTCAAGACACACAGTCACACTCTACACATCGCCAACAAACGCGCCACACGCCAGGACGCCAACACCAGCTTAATTTTGCCTATCCAAACCAAACGTACGCGCGCCGTAAGCTAGCTAGAGCGCGCACCATGGACATCTCGAGCGGCGCCGCGCACAACGCCACGACGGCGGCGCCGGGGTTTCTCGGCACCGGCGGCCTCGCGGGGATGCTCCCGGAGGTGCAGACGGTGGAGATCCTGGTGGCCATTTCCATCTTCGTGATCATCCACTCGCTCCGGCAGCGGCGGTCGCTGGGGCTCCCGTGCTGGCCCGTGGTGGGCATGCTCCCGTCGCTGCTCCTGGGCGTCCGTGGCGACATGTACGAGTGGATCACGGGCGTCCTCAACGCCCGCGCGGGCACCTTCACCTTCAAGGGCCCTTGGTTCACCAACCTCCACTGCGTCGTCACCTCCGACCCGCGCAACCTCGAGCACCTCCTCAAGACCAAATTCGGGAGCTTCCCCAAGGGCCCCTACTTCCGGGACAACGTCCGGGACCTCCTGGGCGACGGCATCTTCGGCGCGGACGACGACACGTGGCGCCGGCAGCGGAAGGCGGCCAGCCTCGAGTTCCACTCGGCAGAGTTCCGGGCGCTCACGGCCAGCTCGCTTGTGGAGCTCGTCCACGGGCGGCTCCTCCCCGTGCTGGCGGAAACCGAAGCCTCCGGGGAAGCCGTCGACCTCCAGGACGTGCTGCTCCGGCTCACGTTCGACAACGTGTGCATGATCGCCTTCGGGGTCGACCCCGGGTGCCTGCAGAAGGGGCTTCCGGAGATCCCCTTCGCCCGGGCCTTCGAGGACGCCACGGAGGCCACCATCGTGCGCTTCGTCACGCCCACCACGGTGTGGCGCGCCATGCGCGCGCTGGGCGTGGGACACGAGCGCGTGCTCAGGAAGTCCCTCGCGGGCGTCGACGAGTTCGCCTACGACGTCATCAGGAAGCGCAGGGAGGAGCTCGCCACCGCCGAGGCCGACGCCGATGACAAGTCGTTGACCGCGAGGTCGGACCTGCTCACGGTGTTCACCAAGATGCGTGACCCGGATCACGGCGGCGTGGCCTACTCGGACAAGTTTTTACGCGACATCTGCGTCAACTTCATCCTGGCCGGGCGGGACACGTCGTCCGTGGCGCTGGCGTGGTTCTTCTGGCTGCTCGGGAAGAACCCCGCCGTGGAGGGCAAGATCCTGGAGGAGATCGAGCGCATCGTGGCGGCGCGAAGCGATGGAAGGGGCGAAGAGAAGGAGGAGGAGGAGCTCGTGTTCCAGCCGGAGGAGGTGAAGCGGATGGAGTACCTCCACGCCGCGCTCTCCGAGGCGCTCCGGCTCTACCCGTCCGTCCCCGTCGACCACAAGGAGGTACGTATCTTTCTACTTCTATACGTATGCCGTTGCCTTCTACAGTACGTACTACGTTGAATACGGTGCGTATGCAATTATGCATGTACTGCTGCTTTTGATAGACTGAAGGAGCTAGAAGCGTGAGCGAGTGAGCATGTAATTTTCATTCTCTGATCTTGCGTTACTGTAGTATTTCGCGTTGCTGTTTCGTGCGGAAATAACCAACTCGATCGTCCTCGCGATGCCATGTTCTCAATCCCAAGTGCATGAGTCACCGGCCTTTTTCCCCTTCTGACCCATCTGCATGAAGAAATAAGACTCAAAACTTCCTCGATTTGTTGTAGATAGTACTATTGAGGTTGACTGTTCCTCAAGTTGGTGAACGCATGCACTAGTCGTTGCATCTTCAAAATTCCCAAACATAAATACTGTACTAATGTTTGGAACTTGCATAATGAAGCTGATATGCGGAATTAATGCAATAGTTATACAGGTTGCGAGTTGGTTATCTACTAGCAGTAGTAATCTTTCTTTACTTTTGTGTGAAGTCATGAAAACTCTGCTTCAACTTGATAGAGACACATGTTGGACAGATCCGGCTGCAGTTGTACCTGTTCATAGTTCACTAAACTACATAATTATAGGTTTCCAAAGTTGATTGCGAACAAAGGTACCTTTTACCTTGCAAAGTTCATAATTGTGGATTAGATAAAAAAAACGTCTTGTCAGATCACCTACCTCTATCTACTTGGACTATGTAAAAAGTAATCATGACAAAAAAATAAACTGGCGACAAGCTATCGCCAACAAGTTAGCCCATGTCACCTGAGAGATATCTGCCTGTTTAACATTTCCCAGAACATTACATAACTTTCTGATGATCACCGAATGATGATCAGGTTGTGGAGGACGAGGTGTTCCCAGACGGCACGGTGCTGAAGAAGGGCACCAAAGTGATCTACGCAATGTACTCCATGGGGAGGATGGAGAGCATCTGGGGGGAGGACTGCAGGGACTACAGGCCGGAGCGGTGGCTCAGGGACGGCCGGTTCATGGGCGAGTCTGCCTACAAGTTCACCGCCTTCAACGGCGGCCCGCGCCTGTGCCTCGGCAAGGACTTCGCCTACTACCAAATGAAGTTTGCCGCCGCCTCCATCCTCCGCCGCTACCGCGTCAACGTCGTCGAGGGTCACCCGGTGGTGCCCAAGATGGCGCTCACGCTCTACATGAAGCATGGGCTCAAGGTGATGCTGGCCAAGAGGGACAAGGCCAATTAGCTCTGGATCATGTCTTGCGGCGGCTGTGCGCTCTGTTGATACTTCGTGAAAGAAAAGCTGGGGCTGTGTGGAAAAGCTTCCCTCTATTTTTTTCCTTCTTGCTTTACACTTTTATTATATTGCTATGTCTTCTGATTTGTTTCGTTTTGTAATGGTAGCTCAAAGTATAGTATAGCCAAGAATATCTGTATGTGTACCTGTGATGGTGAAGCGATGCAGCTTCAGGTGGTGTTACTGGTGGAATGTTGGCATTATATTATTGGCACTAATACAAAAAACAGCTGCAAGATGTGATGGCATCTGTTTGAATAAATGCCAGTGTGATTACTTAACAACAACAGTGTGTGATTATTTCCCAGCAATGCTAATTAACAACACCAGTGTGATTACTTCTCAGCAATGCTACAGATGAACCATAACATGATACAACATAAACGACACATGCAGAGTGATCAGGGGCATTGAGGGAAAGTACTTGTTCAACAGTAATCTTATCCACCATTGCCTAATATTGCTTGTAGTGGTTTGAACAAAGTTTTGCCAGAACATGAACAGTGAGGTGGCTAGATGGCGCTTTGTGGCTTCTTTGTAATACAAGTTGGTGCTGGGGTTTCGACCCTTTATTCTGAAGAGTCTTAGCAGATTCAACAACTCCTCTGGATTAGTCCCTTGTTTATTTGGATCCCTTGTCAGCAGGAAATGACATGAGTTGCTGAAAGTTGGTTGGCCAACTTCAAGCCTTGCCACACACGTCCACAACCTGGTTGGTCAACTTCAAGCCCTGCCACTCCACTCTTCATAGAATTCAGCCACAAAATCTTCCATGAATTTGTGCCTTTTCTCTGCTCTCCTTTTCCCGGCCTATGTCCCAAGTGAACTACGTGTCAGTATGTATGGAACAGATAAAGGAATGCTACAGCCTACAAGGATCAGGAAGTGCCTGTACTCAAGTAAACCAAAAATGATACTATGACAAATGCCTATAAAGTAAAATAGGGAACAAACAAGTAATTATTGGGACATCAACAGATATAACAGGAGCAGTAATAAGCCGAATCTACTGTTCATATCTATACTACACCTACAAAGTTTAGAATTGGCGGCGAGTTCACCTCTACTTTTACTTATATGTGAGACTATAACCTTTGAAAATGGCACAAATAAACAAATATTGAGAGGAGACTCAAACTCAAAATCTTAGGCATGTGACATAGCATAGAGTAAATGATTAACTTATTCTAATCGCATGCAACCCATTTTGTACCAAGAATTAAGTCAACCCCACTCTTCCCTGTTTAATTGTTATCCCGTTTTATATGAGATGTGCAATTGTTTGTCACATACAATCAATGATCAATCAAAGGCAAATGCGCTCTTTTGCCAAATTATATTGCCGCTCTTTTTTTTTCGTAGCAACACATGGGTTACCATAGCACTCAGTTTATGTATAAGTGAAGCAAAGTAGACATTAACATAACTCTGGTACTCTTACTAGGTTCAATAGGTTTCACTTTCTTCCTAGGTTTATACAAATGAGCAGCATTAAGAAGAGTTCTATTACATAGGTCAGTCCCCTTACCTCTGTCTTCATCATGTCCTTCAACTTGAAAAGCTTCTCGTGGAAATGATTAATTGATGTTTGTTTCTCCTTAGACATGTACTTCTCTTTTGACAAATTATCCCGTGGAAGTACTTTAGGATCATGCAATGCACTGTTCTTGCTCCCTCCATATGTAAAACATCTTGCAACACCTACCAGTGTTTACTTGTTACTTGGGAAGATTAGGCGAGAGAACCTCTTATTCAAACTAAATATGACCAAACGGGCATCAAGAAAAATGTACATTCTCAGTTTTCTTTGGCCATAGTTCAAATATAAAATTGAGAAACATGTAAGCATTTATCAGTTCAAGTCAGCACAAAAAGAACCACAAAATTTTGAATCCTCCTGTCTTTCATATGCATGCTACCAGTAATGCTTCTGTTCAATCAATTTGTGTGCCAGGGACTTAGACATATTGTTTGTTTGCATTGCCTGTGGAGATCCAAACCTTAGTATAGCTTACAATTAATTCTAGGCCATTTCTAGCAAATGATGAAACAATCATTCAGCAAACTTAAGCAGCAGAACCAAAATAAAGACAAATACGAGACTGGACTTGCAGAAAGAATGTGCACAACTAGAGTTCTGCATAGCTATTGTGTTTGAGCAGTACTTACCAATTGCACCAATTGCATCCAGACGATCTGCATCTTGCACAACTGCAAACTCAAGTGTGGGCTCAGCAGCCTTCCCTGAAACTTCATTTTTGAATCCTGCAGTTGAGATTTGAGGTATAAGAGGTAGACATGCATTGTGCAACGGTATTTCAAGTATGTTTTGACATGCTGACCACTAGTGGGTATTCAGATCAAGTAACATAAAATATCAATGATCTTTCAAATGGCACAATGAAGAATCTTCTTTTCCTATTGCAGCAAAATGGAAGTATGGTCGCATGAAGAGATAACATGGTCTGCTAGTAAGATGACCACATGTCAAAAGAGAAAAATAACATGTGGAATAAGCCAAAAGCACGTGTCTGAATATGAACTAAGATTGTGCTCCAAGTGAGCTCTAGGATTGAACAAACAAGATGACAATAAAAGGCATTTGTTTCCTGCTAAAATATGATAGCATAAAATTTCATTTGCAGACACATGAACACGGACAACTCACCCATCCCTGTAATAATTGACACAATTTCCTCCCTCTGGCCCTTCTCCAATCCCACATCTTGAAGAAACCTCTCGACTATGCTCATATCCTCCATATTATCCCTGTCCATCACCCCATTGCATTCACTCACCAAGCAATGAACATTCCCCAGCAACAGTAATTCCGAACCACTTGTACAATCAGCAGTTCAGCTAACTATAACTCAACTTCCTTGAACTATTCAATATGGAAAGAACGAATTAAACAAACCAACGGGAAGCTCCCTCACTTGGTATACTTGTAATCCCCTGCATCAAAAGGAGGTAGCAAAAACTTGGCATTCCCCGTCAGTTGTTCAAATCCGAGAGTATGCAAACGAAATCAAGGACGGAGCAGCGGGGGGCAACAACGGCTTACCGATGTCGTGCAGCAGAGCAGCCAGTTCCACCTGGAGCAATCGATTCAAACCCCACCGATGCAAGAAAAATCGGGTAAGTGAAACCCCGCACAGCAAGAGGGAGAACAGGCGCAGGGAAGAAGGGGAAAGGGGTAAGGGGCGGTTACGATGAGGAGGCGGTCGGGGGAGGAGAGGCCCTGCTCGGCGGCGAGGGAGAGCGCGAGGTCGCGGACGCGGAGCGCGTGGGCGGCGTCGTGGGAGGCGTCGCGCCCGCTCATCTCCCTCTCCACCAGCTCCTCCGCGCGCCGCACCGCCGCCGCCGCCATCTTTTTTCCCTCGTGCGCGCCGTGTGCAGGAGCAGGAGGCGGCCGAGCGTGCTGAAACTGGATAGGATGGTTGAATCTCGCCAACGGTTCAGATCGACCCGTAGTGGCGCTTCGTCGGACTCGAAGAAGACGATTCTCGATCTCCCTACTTGAAGCGTTTTGGCTCAATTCCTTTGGCGTGGATGCGTTAATCGACCTCGCGGACCCAATGACGAGACAAGATGGTTGGTCGAGACGGCACAAACAAAACATGTGCATCTGTGTTTTGGATGCTGGCCACATTCCCCTCGACCCAGAGAGAGCTATAGAATGTGGGTGTTGGTGGACAACAAGAGCGGTGTTAGGAGCTGATCTATGGATCAACATAAGGATAAAATAGTATTCCATAACAAATGTCTTCAATTCAGTGCAAATACTTTGACTAACAATTATACGAATACTACCTCCGATCTTAAGTTGTTGACGAAATATTACATGTATATATATGTTTTTTAAGAATAGATACATTCATATTTGGACAATTTGAGACAAGAATTTTGAATCGGAGCGAGTAACATTTAAGATATCTATATAAAAGTTATACTATTAAAAAAAAATTTTAATATGAATCCAAAGATATCTCGTTTGTGTCATAATAAACTCATATAACTAATGTAATTTTTTGTCAAAGTTTGGATAAATTTCCGTGTGGGCCTTACATACCCGGGAGGGAGTGCTACCTCCTTCCGGTATAAAGGGTCCCAACGCATACCTAGGTCGAAGATCTAACTAATTTTTTTTGAAACTAGGAGCGAGCTCCTAATTTCAATTAAGAAATCAACAGTTCAGGTCTTTCGATATTCAGGAAAGAAAAAAGAGAAAAGGAACCGCTGGAAACTCCCGGACGGCCAACGTTACAAGGGAAAGTGCTTGCTACTCCCTATTACAGTACCATCAAAACAAGTACCAACATAGCAAAAGTCTTTTTTGTTAACCCGCCTCTAGGCGCTTGCACAGGTTCCACCCTAACGATCTACTCAAGATTTCCATCGCCACTTTCCACAGAGTTGCTGAAACATCCAACAATGCCTTCTTTGCCTCAGGTTTATGTAAAATGGACCAAGCATCCATCCAATAGCATAGTGAAAACACTATATTAGTAGGATCACCGGGGTAAATATTCTAAAAACAAATAGCATTTCTCGCCTTCCAAAGGGACCAGCAAAGTGCTGAGGAATCAATAATTAAAACCTGCCTACAACTACTAGGGAAGGATCCAAACCAAGTAAAATTTCTGACATAGTTAAAGGGAAAGAAGTTATACCAAAAGTACACCCTATCACCCTCCAAACGAATCTAGCAACTGCACAAGCCAAGAAGAGATGATCTATACTCTCATTATTACCACAAAAACACACTCCTTTGGGCCTGTCCAGCCCCTATGCAAAAGGTTATCCCTAGTTAGTATATTGTTTCTTTCTACCAACCACATAAGAACTTTAATCTTAAGAGGTAGCTTCAGTTTCTAGAAATATTTAAACGGGAAATCAATTTGCTTGGTAACCAAGACATTGTAAAAAGATTTCACAGAGAATTGACCATTTCTTTTTCTAACAGCCACTTGATTCTATCCTCCTGCTCATTCAGCACCACCTGAGAACATTATGCTTTGAGATCATCAGGACTAAAATTCCTTCTAAAAGACATGTGTTGATAGTTCCCTTGGAGAGCTTTAGCTACAGTGATACCATGATCTCTAGAAATATTGAACAACTTATAGAATTGAACCTTGAGGGTTTCATCCCCTATCCAAAGATCCTCCCAAAAGAGTACATTCTTTCCATTACCTACCACTTTCCTACTGAAATTATTGTAAATACCTTTAACTTGCATCAGACCATGCCAAAAATGAGATTGAGCAGCCCTACTCTCAGCTTGACTCAAAGTTTCCCTACTTAAATACTTAGCTCTAAGCATCTGTTGCCACAAGCCATTTCCATTCTCAAGTCTCCATAACCATTTCCCTAAGTATTCTTAATTGTTAAGTCTACAACACCTAGAGCCCCTTGTTCTTTGGGTTGGCAAATAATTGGCCAGCTCACAAGGTGATATTTTTTGATCCCCTGATCCTCCTGCCACAGTAATCTAGCTCTAAAGTAATCAATTCTGTTTTTGATACCCTTAGGTAAAAGGTAAAGAGACATCATGTAAGAAGGAACATGACTAAGACTAGCATTTAACAGCACCAAGCGCCCCCCTAATGACAGCAATTTTCCTTTCTAACAACTTAATTTATGCTCTACCTTATCCTCACTAGCTTTCCAATCAGAATTTGCAAGTTTCCTAGTGTGGACCGGTATTTCTAGGTACTTCATAGGCATGGATCCTAATTTACAAGTAAAAATCTGAGCTAAAGCTAAGCTATTCTCTACAGCATCTCCAAAACAGCAAATTTCGCTTTTATGGTAGTTTATCTTAAGACTAGTAAGATGTTCAAATAAACACAAGAGGAACTTAAGATTCCTTGCACCATGCAGATCCCCATCAAGCAGAAAGATGGTGTCATCTGCATGCTGCAACATACTTAAACCCCCTTCTACAAACTTGGGAATTAAACCCTTAATCAGACCCTGGTTTTGATCCCTTTTAACCAGGACATTCAAAACATCGGCAATTAGATTGAATAAAATTGGTGACAATGGGTCTCCTTGCCGAAGTCCTTTCCTAGTTTTAAAATAAGGCCCAAGCATATCATTGGCTGTAATTCCTACACTACCTCCTTTGACTATTTGCATGACCATATTAATAAAATGAGAAGGAAAACCTTTCATGTCTAAGACCTGCATTAGGCATGACCAGCTAACTTTGTCATAAACCTTCTCAAAATCGACTTTAAATAATACAACATTACTCTTTTTCCTATTAATTTCATGCAAGGTTTCATGCAGCAAAACCACATCATCTAGTATATACCTCCCTTTTATAAAAGCTGACTGAACCAGATCTATAGCTTTATCAGCAATCAACATAGATCTATTATTTAGAACTTTGGTAAAAAAAATTAAGCAAAGTATTAGACAAACAAATAGGTCTATACATCTGAATCTTATCAGCTCCTTCACCTTTTGGAAGTAAAGTTATATTACCATAATTAAATCTATCAATATTAAGTTTACCAGCATAGAATAATTTAAGAAGATACCACAAGTCATAATAGATCAAATTCTAGAATTTCTGATAAAATTCAATAGGAAAATCATCAGGACCCGGTGCTCTATTTCTTCTCATAGAAAAAACAGCCCCTTTAATTTCCTCTAAAGTAAACTCAGCGGCTAGCATATGTCTATCATCATGATCTAGGATATTATCAACAGGAACATCTAAACTGAATGAAAGAGATTCATTAGGCCCAAACAGCTTCTATAAAAATTGGTTGCATACTCCAGAATATATTTATCCCCCACTATCATGCCTTCTTCCTGATTTAAACTAAAGATCTTAGTATTTCTTCTCTTACCACTAGCTCTAGCCATAAAATAAGCAGTGTTACAATCCCCTTCCAACAGGTCCTGTTCTTTAGACCTTTGGAACCACATTATTTCTTCTTCCTTAGAAATGAAATCTAGTCTCAACTTCAGTTCATGTTTTAAATTTCTATTATCCACAGAGAGACCAGCTATTTCACTATTTCTATCTATCATATCAATCTGCTCAGATAAATCTTTTTTAATTCTCTTAGTAGCACCTTTGAGATTAAGGTACCACGCCCTTTTAATTGTTTTCTTAAAAAACTAGCTCTACTTTGCCAAACATCTTCAAAATTCTTACCAGGACAGACTTTGTGCCAAACATTATTAACTATATCATACAACTCCTGATGCATAAACCAACTCAGTTCAAACTTAAAAGGTCTAGAAATCCTAGTAGGAGTTTTACTGAAAGTCATAAGAAGACCAGTGTGGTCAGAAACTTCTCTATGCAGAGCAGAAATGGTAGTAAAGGATATTTGGGCTAACCAATCTGGACTAACTAAAACTCTATCAAGCTTCTCAAACAAGGAATCATCTTGATTATTAGACCAGGTAAAACTTCTACCAGAAAGCTCTATTTCCTGCAAAGCCCGATGTTCAATAATACCATTGAAAAGAGTAGACCACTTACTTGGTTTCTTAGGTTTATTTCTTTCCGAAACCTTCATAATGATATAAAATCACCGCCAAAAACAATAGGTAAATTATTATAACCTAGAATATGAACTAGCTCTGCTAGGAACTCAGCTTTGTCTTTATCATGAGCAGCCCCATATATAATGACCAAGTTCCATTTAAAATTATTTTTTCTATCATAAACAACCATCCTAATGTGGTAATCACCTTTATCACATTCCCCACTTCAAAAAAAAGAATCATTAACCCCTAGCAGCAACCCCCTGACTGACCTTTAGAAGGTACCCAATTCATATAATTTCTCATTACCAGTCAAAGAATTTAACCACTCGTCTTTAAAATCTTTCTTTTTAGTTTCCTGCACCCCAACAAAAACAAACTGATGCTCAAAGATAGTTTCCTGAAGAAACTTCTTTTTATTCATCTACTTCCTCCGTCCACAAAGGATGTCTCAACTTTGACTAAATTTGAATGCATCTATATACTAAGTCATGTCTAGATACATCCAAATTTTGGCAAACTTGAGACATCTTTTGTTGGACGGAGGGAGTAACTAATTTAACATGACTAAATAATGTTCACTCCGTCACATATTAACACTACTACAAAAAGGTGCATATGTGACGAGACATCAGTGACGGGTGTTTCGAGCCCGTAACTGATGACCATCATGAGTAACGGGACTTTCATGCCCGTCACTGATGAGCAACATCAGTGACGGTCGCGTCCACGCCTGTCACTGATGACGCCTCATCAGTGACGGGCCCGAGCTAATGGTTCAATGCGAAAAATAACCAAATTCAGAAAAGCACACATCAGTGGCGGGCTTTACATCTAGGCCCGCCACTGATGACCCCTGGAGATCTTGGGAGATTGGAAAAATCATAACTAATTCACAAAAATCAGAAAAATATGATTCTTTTTGCTGAAGTCTTATTTTTTCTTGCTTAACATAGTGGAATAATAATATCATATGGTAACATTTGAAAAAATTACATGTGTAGTACAATCTTGTTATTTCCCATAGTTGAACTTTAGGTTTTAACCTAAATGGCCAAAGTTTTGTCAATTTCTATGCCACATTTCATGATAATGTATCCATTTTTGCACAAAGGTGAATCTTGTGATGAAAAACAATATTGCCAAAGAGGTTTACCATGTTTTGGTTATAAAAAGTGATTTTCCAATTTCCAAATGCAAAAAATGAGATATTTTTGTGAAGCAACCACAATTAATATTGTTCAAAATGAAATCTATCCGTTTTTCACAAAAATTAAACCATATTGAAAATTTATAGGCCAATTTAATTATATGAAATACTTCATATTACAAGAAGTATGAAAAATACAAAAAAAGAAAGTGTTTGGACTCATCACTAACGGGTTTTAAAGTTAGGCCCGCCACTGATACTACTGGGCCAAACCATTTTAGGCCCGACCCACTTCTTCCTATATAAAGGACAACTAACCCTAACTCCCCTAACTCCTTCCTCCGCGCCGCCAGCCTCCCTCCCCTCCCTCTATCTCTCCGATCTCCCTCTGTCTCCGTCGCGCGCCCCACCAGCCCCCCTCCTCTTCCTTTCGGCCGCCACGGCCTCCACGCCGGTGGATCCGGCTCCTCCGCACTGTCTTCTCCCGCTCCTCGGACCTACCATCCATCCTCTCCCCGTCGCCCGTCGCCTTCCGGCCCGCCTCCTCCCCGCCCGAACCGCCGCCGCAGCACTTCCACAACCTCCTCGCCGGGCTTGGCCCCGCCATCGCCTCCCTCTTCTTCGACCACGGCGCCACCGACGGGGGGGGGGGGGGGGGCGGGGGGCTGGCTCTATCTCGTCGGTGGATCCGGGGGCCGCGGGCCGGGATCCGGCCTCCACGCCGGTCGACCTCAGGTATGCCCCCTCCCTCTCTCTCTCTGTTCTCTATTCCCCTTATTTCTCACTCTCTCGATCTCTCGTAGCGGCTCGCTCTCTCCTCGTCGGCACCGGATCCGGTGACCTTCTTCCACCGGCATGCGGAGGAGCATTAGCGCGGGGGGCCTAGAGCACCGGCGGCACCGTGTCCTTGAGAAGCCGGCGATTTTTTTTTATTTGTGGATTCGAGGCGGGCTTGTGGCCAGCCTCGTTTTTTTTTATTTTCTTCCAATCCATATCAGCGTCGGGCGTGTAGCTTGACCATTACTGATGAGGGACCTCATCAGTAACGGGCAGACCGCCCGTTACTGATGTTAAGCACATCAGGTAACAGGAAGTTAGTGATGTGCGGTCCGCCCGTTACTGATGTTAAGCACATCAGGTAACAGGAAGTTAGTGATGTGCGGTCCGCCCGTTACTGATACACTTTTTTTACCGTCACTAGTGAGTCTTTTTGTAGGAGTGTAAGTGACTTTCTATTACATGTATGTAGACGTTTTTTGTGTATAGATACATCCATATTTAGAAAAATTTAAGTCACTTAATATCCGACGGAGGGAGTATAATTTTTGTGATATAAAAATCATGTTAAACTACCTCGTGGCCGTCGTCGCCTGCGTCTGCGCGTGGCTGTTCGCGTTGTGGACCGGGAGCGGCACCGGCACGAGAGAAGCAACGGCGCGAGGAGGTCCGCGTGATCAGCTGAAGCCACATAATAATCGGGGATCACTGCTCGTGAATTGCTCGGGTGAAGACGTAAATGTTCGGTGAAGAAGAATGCTCCGGCCGGCGAATTGACTCTTTTGAATCATTGGGTTCACTCTCTTTTTCTTATGAGGAATCAACATTCAACGGCCACCTGAACAGTATGTTTCTTCAAACATTGAATTGACTCTTGCAGTTCGAATTATTTATCCTCAAGATTTTCGCCGTGCGTATTTTGCACAAACGCATAGGAGGAAATTTTGTAGCTTGTCGTATTTAACACACGGGAGAATGGAAGCGGCACATCGGAGTTTCCCTTCTGTTTCTCGTTTTTTCCAGCCGTTGGCAACATGCATGTTGTCCTGATTGACAACAGTCGTTGTCTTACCCGGCTGTAACCCGGCTGTAGTTGAGATTTATTTTCATGTTGTAGTATGGCAACACTAATGTACCGTCAAAAATAACCATTCAAGATGTGGTTGGTCTACAAAAGCAACGATGATTATGCATGTACATATGGTCAATCAAAGGCGGACGCACATAGTTAATTGAGTGTGGCTATTTCTCAGTCGTTGTCTATTTTGAACTAACGATGTCTTAAATAGTTGATGTATTACATCCGTTGGCTTAAAATCTGATGGTCATCCTCACTCTCTCATCTCTCACGTGTTATCGTTGGATTAAAATCCGACCGCCAAATGCATCGACTGATCTAACTATATGACTTCTCAATAGCAAAATTATAGTTAATTAATTGTGCCACTTTCGTCAAAAAAAATTGTACTAGTTAATCTCGGGTCATTTTCATTAAGCGTGACAGCAACATGCTACTGCGGATCGTGAACTTGGTCTTTGAGAATTCAGCGGAGATCATAACGAACGTTTTTGCTCTAGTTTTTCTCACACGAAACTTGCATGCATTTCCAAGCTGAACTGCGCGACCGTGTGAACCTGTCGCTGTTACATGGCTACGCTGGATGATTAGGTACAACTCTAACTATAGGTTGCTTGGTCCCAAAGGGAGGATCCCTTCGTTTTTATACGCATGGAAACGAAGAAGAAAATATTAATACCTTGCTGACGATCGAACTCCTCACCCCGTCATTAATTTGATCTGATATAAGTCCTGAGACGAGAATATTGATTCAGGACAAAGTTAGAACATCTTATATTTAGGATCGAAAGTAGTACTCCCTCCATCCCGAATTAACTGACATGGATTAGTTAAATTGAACCGGAGAGAGTATCAGTCGAAATAAATGGAGTAGTTCAACACATAAAGTAGTTCTACGGAGTAGGTAGCAAAAGATGAGGTGGCCGGTAGTGCCAGGGGAAATTCATTTCATTCTACACAATACTCTCATTGAGATCTCCAATTAAGTTTCATTTACTCTCTCTCGAACTTCTTCTTACAATGTTTAGGTTACAAAACTTACTTATCCAATCTGTGGCGGACCAATGTTTTCAATATTGGGTGACAAATACACTGCAATTCTATTTTTTTCTATTTTTTTTATAGTTTTACTTATGGTAAAAGAATTTTGAAATTTATTGGGTGTGGCGGACCCCGCCCGATCACCGGGCTGGGTTCGCCCTGTATCCAATTTCCTAGGATATTAGTTGCTTACCCTGACGGCCCTGCTTTGTTAAGTCGGTTGAATGGAATCGTTTCCCCTTAATTAACCTTGTTACATAGGGATGGAGATATACATATATGCATATGTACTCCTGACAAGTGTGCGTGCCACTATTTTTTGCTGCAGTTAGATCCGCCGCCATTGTTGTACCCCAGTACGTGCTGAAGCACAATGCACAATATTCTCCACCTGGCATAACTGTATACATATACTTCCGCGCAATTCACAAGAGCTGCTGACCTCAGTTAATTTCCCTCTAATATAAACTAACTACATGTTCGTGTACTGCAAGATCGTTTAAAATTGCCGTTCAATTCCATTTCTCTGTTATAAAATTTTTGTATGCAAACTTGCTGATAACTACTCCCTCCGTTCCATAAAGATCTCTAGTTTCAGCCTTGATGAAACGGAGAGATTACGTACGGAGTACAGAGCGAAGCGGTTTCTCTGGGCATTTTATTAGCTAGCGCGCTAGCTAGTCGCCCCCACTTCTTCCCCTTTCTTTTCCCCTAAGCGACCATGACTTCGAATTTTTATTTCCCTTCGTCTTAGCTTTTGCAAACTGGGTTGCTACCTAGCTAGTTAGCAATTAATTCTCTACGTGCCAGGGCTGTTTCCATGAGCTGCAATCATGATGATGCTGCCTCTAGAGAGCAAGACTTTGGAAAATCCTCACAATTACATCGCCTGAAAGCTTCCGTTGATCAGACCGGCCGGTCGGAATTCATGATGCCTGCCGAGACGAGTCGTGCCATGGACGACGACGTCGCCGGCAACAGCAGCAGCCACGACGGCATGGCTGCGGGCTGCTCCTCGTGTCTGCCGTTCTGTTTCTGGAGCTCCTCCAGGGTGCCGGCCGCGCCCGAACGGAGGCGGCGGCGTCGACGGCGGCTCAGGCTCAGGCTCAGCCTGTCGTGGTTCTCCTGGCCATGGCGGAACAGGAAGAGCCGCGGCGGCAAGGGCAAGGAGGAGGCGGGTGGCGAGAAGAGGAGGAGGAAGAAGCTGCTGCGGCTGCGGCTGATGCTGCTGACGTCGTCGTCACAGGCCAAGAAGGCGTTCGCGTCTGTCTCCTCCGGAAGCATCTTCCTGCCCAAGGTATACGTGCGCACGATCGCCCATGGCCATGCATCGAGTAGTTGTGCTGTGAACTACCGCGTCATTACCGGCCCTAGTCTACACCTGATAATAAAAGGAGGAGCGTTTCCTTCGTTGTCGTCCGCCAGACATATTTGCGTTTTGCACCTCCGGTTTTCAAAAATCAACCCACGGTCCGCACATGTCGTTTCTCCCCGGTCGGCCAGTCCCCACGAAACGGCTCCTCCACACGAGAAGGAAAGTCTAGGCCTCTAGAAAATCCTCCGCCACCATCGCCCAACCCAGTGCCTCGGCCGTCACACCGCCCAATCCGACCCTCGCTCACTGCTCCGTGCCATCCATCCGGCGGCCTCCTGCGCTTTGTGCCGCCCGACGCCCGCGGCACAGAGGCGGGCGGCAGCGCCGGTGGCCTGAGATCCGAGCGGCGGCGGCGGCTGTGTGTGTCCAGCTCACTACTAGAATCCACAAGTTTCCCTAGAGGCAAATACTCTAGGTGAAAGTAGAAAAACCTTAGGTAAATGCTTCACCTAGGGACTGCTCTAGGGACAGAACCCTATGTATAGTATGGTGGGGAAAGAGGTCTTTACCTAGGGTCATTTCGAGAGCTCTAGGGGAGCATTTCTTTTCCTAGTGGCTGGAACTCTAGGGAAAGAAATCACATGGAAGATCTATGCCACATCATCATCTTTCCCTAGAGGACTTTACCAACAAGAATCTGTAATACACTCTAGGGAACCATATTGGAATTCGTATTTACCATATATGAATTCATATTGACTATATTTGAATTCATCAACATAATTCAAATAAATTCAAATCGAGCCATAATTAATAACCAATAGAAACCGCACATAACACAAATTGTTTTAGTAAATCTCAGTCTTCATTCAAATCTCAATCTCAATCTTCATTCAAACATGTTCATGGCAGTAGCAAGTGTCCCAAAAACAAATCTCATTACAACCATAACAGATAGTAAATGGCTAGAGTTTGCTATGCCAAAAAAAATGACTCAACATGTCAACTATTGTCACAGATGAGTATATAGCCAGAGTTAGCTATACTGGAAAACTGCATCCCAAAACCTATTCAGTTCCTGCATTTGGTTGCTCATGAGCAGCAACGAGAAAGTGAGTGCTCATGCTCCAGACTCATTGAAGAAACCTCCAAATAATCCATCTTCATATGCAACAGGCTCGTGGGCAGAAACATTTGACCTGACATTGTGCTCCTGAAAATAATATGACACTCATTTAGTAGTTTGATGAATACATATCCTAGCATCAAGATATATATAAAGTGGTAGTAATTAACAATATCTCATCAGCAAACTATTATGTACTTTAAGCTAATAGCAAATCTACGTGTACTATTGTGAAATGGAAAACGCTGAAACAGATGAAACACCGATTCAGTAAGCCATGACATGTCATGATTTACTGATTCTTACTACTCCCTCCGTCCAATGTATCTAGACATGATTTAATATATAGATGCATTCAAATTTAGTCAAAGTTGAGACATTTTTTGTTAGAAGGTTAAAACACACACATGAAAAGAAATTGCATACACGTTGTGGCGCACATGGTTTTGTGAGCGTGTGGTGGCGTGTGTGTAGATCGTGTTTTGTCTGTCTCGTACTCCGACAAGAATTGCTTCTCTTTCTTTTTTTTTTTTTTGCGAATGACAAGAATTGCTTTTTGCCGTTACTACCGGCAGTCATCACCCATATTGCCAACAATGTTGTGCTCTGCAGGTGAGCAGCTTCGGCGGCGCCAAGAAGCAAAACCGGGGCAGGCCGCGGCGAACCGTCGAGGACGAGCCAACCACGAGCTGCGCGGCTCCTGTGCTGCAGCCGGAGACGACCAGCCAGCAGCCGTGCCCGAGCCCGTCCGGGGAAACGTGGCGAGCCCCGTCGTCGAGGCTCCGCTCGCTCCAGCCCGACCTGTGGGCAATGGCCACCACGCTGGGCGCTATCGTGTTCGTCGGCCGCGTCGCCGCGGTGTTCTTCCTGTGCTCGTGCATGTACGGCGCGCGGTGGTGGTTCGGGCCGGCGGCGCAGGGCGTTGGCGTTGGCGGAGGTAGCCGGAGGCTCGGTGGTGATGCCGGTGTAGGTGGCAGCTGGAGGCTCGGTGACCGGGTGGCGGCGGACTTGTGCACGGGGGAGCACAAGAGGAAGGTGGTCATGGATGGGTTGCTGGAGAGAGCCTCGCTTTTGTAAATAGTCACCTTACAGCTTGTGTTGTCAATTTGTAAAAATGATCTCGTTTTATTGGGTTGGTGGCATGGTTGGTTTTGAATGGTTTTGGGAGATGGAACCTACGGACATGGTTGATCGAATTCAGTTTTGGTTATGTCCGATTAGTGCCACTATTCAGGTGGGGCTTTGGTCTGGTTGAAGTGCTGAATTTTCAGGCGTTACTGTTACTCAAATTTACAGACGACTTGGTCGAATCAGAAATGATAATTTCTTTTTTTTTTTGAGGGAAGAAATGATAATTTCTTGAGTGACTGAGAAATACCGAGTTTACTTACTTTTTTATTTATGTGAAACAAAAGTGAGCCCGCAAGGAGATACTAACATGGTGGCACTCGGTTCGACTAGGAACCTGAAGAAGCACCAGAGGGTGAAGCTCAATGTTGGTACTACAATAACTCCTATGAGTTTTAAGGTAGATTAAAACCAAAACAAATATCGGTTCTCGTATTATATTTTCTTGCTCAGTTGAAATGGTACATTGCAATTATGAAAAGACAGACACACTCCAGCTTCCTATCCCTCCAAACAAAACATTATGGAAACTGCTGAACCAAGTGGCAAGACATTAATTCTTCAAAGGCGCTGCAAGGTTATCTAGCACTACTAGTACCAAGTTGTTCATAATTGTTTTTCAACATGATTCATTTCTGGGGGAAGATCAGATCCGCAGGTTAAAAAGTACTCCAATAGCTTTAGTTGCCATGTGGGTCTACGATGCGCGTTGCTAAGTCTTGCATATACAGACCTTGAGACACTGAAGCTCGTGAAGCATTATCAACGATGCTGAATCCTGGGCACTCTTTTTGTCAGTTCGTCGCTCACCTTGAAGGGTAATGGCGGTTACATCAGGTATGTGCAAGGTGATGGTTGAAACGAAGCTATTGAAGTTGGTTGTAGTTACCCCATCCAGGACAATAGGAGTCCTATTGCAGGAACACAATACAAGAACTTTAGCACGTTTACAGCTTAATTTATTAGAGGAAACAAATGAATTGCCAACATTCAAGTGAAATAAAGTTGCGCCTTCATTTACCATAAAGTAATATCTTTGTAATTCCTATACGTACCTAAACCTTTGTTCCACAAATTCGAATTCTGGCATTGGCCACTGCAGCCTCTTGCATAGCTTAAAAAGAACGCTTCGCGGTCCACCTTTATCCATTTTGAGCGTGACAACTACTGAAAAGCATACAACATTTCATGGTTTATGAGTAGGAGAACATGCATGCATTTTATGCTCGCAAAAAAAAATGCATATACACTCCACTTCATGTTTGACATGCTGTAGAAGGAAACAGTTAAACCAAAGGATAATCAAAACAGGGAAATATCACATACCTGCTTCTTTCTGTGAGGAAAAACCTTTTATGCTAGGATTGTCATTCACATCATTATAATCAAGTGGTGATTCTAACTACAGAGAAGTAAAAGTATCCATTACTCATAACAAAATACAGCACTGTGGTAAATCATTTGGTGGAGAACAGTTTAGGAGCTTACACTCGTCAAGTTAAACTGCAAGTCCGAAGATATAATATCCAACTGCTTATACATGGAGAAACATTGTTTGATTGAAAGGCCACGTTTCTGGTTGAAAATTCAACATCAGTTTCTAGCACAGATAACAACATAAACATATCTGATATCCTATTTTCAAAGAAGAAAAGCAGAGCTACTTGAACACCACAACAGGGAGGAATACGTAAAAGATGTCTTATTTATTTCAATTGCAATAGGACATGAGTGTACACTCAAGGTGTATAGTTCAATTGCTACCAATTCAATTGAGAAACCACTAACACCATGAGGCACCTGGCATGAACCCTATGAACTATGAGCTTACACAATATTCTTATGTGTTCCTCGCAAAAAAAATCATCTTATGTGTGTTTAAGGTATTTACCTTCAGATCTGCCAAGATACGAGCAGCCGCCTTTGCCTTTGCACTCTTCTTATTGCTGTCATGTCCTTGGGCTACCAGTAGTTCATCTCTTAATTGAACTGACATCTCTATAATTACTTCTTCTCCTTTACTACTGTATTTTGAATTTATGAAATAACCAAGGTGGCTACATAGCTCTAGCAACTCACGATAAGGTGGTAATGCAAGGTTCTCAGGAGTTATCATTGGAGAAAGCAACGGTTCAACAATATTCCAAAGCAGATCAACATTAAAATCTGTATCTATGAATATTGCGCCGGCGATGCTCTCCATGATGTCCCCAAGTACCTATAAAATAAAGAACAAAATCAGCTTGATAACTTCTATCCATAATGTTGGCTACTTGGCTGGGGAGAAACTCCCCAGAGAAATAGCTATGCAGAACAAATAAAGCACGAAATTCAAAACGTAGGCTGTTAATTTCATGAACATGAATGGAACTGTATTTCTAACCTTAGGTACTTTACATGTAGAATGTTGAAGGAATTCATTCTCCTTTCCTTGGCACTCCAAATTGAACCTAACATATTCTGTAATTTGCTCTAAAAGTACTCCAGACCCATGCTGCAGATGACTGTGAATGTTGTTTCTTACAACTGCTTGTGCAAAATTCTCATTACTAACCAAAGCAGAACGCAAGTCTGTCAATTCTCCAGGATCAACATCAGTATGGGTAACATATAGATACTGTGTGATTAGTAGATCCAGCACACAATCACCCAGAAATTCCAGACGCTGAAATAAAAAGCAGAAGTTAGAAAAAGAAGATTAAGGATATAAGACATGGATAAAACTTATTTTCAAGTAATATCTGATGGAAGAGCAATAACTGATGTTACTGAAATAAATCTATCAACCAGTAACAAAATGTGCTCCTCCACTGACCTGGTAACAGTAGTCAACCCCAGATTCCTGCGCAGATGGATGAGTTATGGCTTCCAGTAGAAGGCCCTTGACTGAGAAGTTGTACTTCAGTTTTACCTCCAACTCGTCAATATCATTTGTTTTCGGTAAGTAGCATATATATGATGCATTAAGCTTAACTTCCTGCACTAACTTCCTATCACATTTTATTTCAATACCAAACCACCTCATTACCCAAAGTGCAGCAATGATGCCACCACCAACATAATATGCTCCAACTAGGGCTTCAACACAGTCAGATATTGTTTTCGAGCACATCCATCTGTGACCTTTGTCACATGGTTTTCCCACAACAAAAGATGGGTCGTCCCTGATATACATTCCATTAGTTGGAACAAATGAAGTCTCGATTCCACAGTTACAAGGAAAAGGGCGCAGTGATATCTGTCCAGGAGCAACCCAACGCCGTGGGTCAAATGCACTATCCCGTATGTAACCCTGGAAAGCAAGACAACAAATAGCCACTAAACATACACACGTTCTTTGAATTGTACTCTCAACCTTGCAGATGATGATAGCAAAGCAATAGTTAACCATATGAAAGCATGGAGTACTATATTCCGCTAGCCCCTATATGCAACTCGACACTCTGTGTATATACGTTCTGCTTTCTGTAGGATATCTGCCAAATATGTTTTTAAAAGAAAAGAAGATCTTTCCTCAAAAAAAGAAAAGAAGATCAAAGGAGCATCTCTGGAAACATCTGACTACCAGTGTGTCCAAAACAAAACTAAAGCTCAAGATGTTGAATTGCAACTACACATGAACTAACTAAACCAAATTTATTTGTCTAACTGAACCCATCATAAACTTCTGGAAGTTGAATCCATCAAATAGACTTGGGTTTAGACCACCTACCTGCAAGGATCGCCATACTCCATGTTTATGAAGTTTGGCATTGCAGACCGCCTTGGATCTCATATCAGAAAGATGACCTTCGTGTTTCATAGGATATCTCAAAAATAGGTCACATCCTATCACATATTTTAGTACTGAGTCTCCTAATAATTCTAAACGCTCCAGGGAAAATGTCTCACAGCACCTTAAAGTTGTGATAGCTTCCAAAATCTGACATGCAGAGAGATCAGAACTATTAAGGTATGCATAACCATACTTAGCATTAAAATTTGTATTCACGAGAACGAGAACAGACCAGACAACTTGGTATGTGTTGAATGTAACCAATATCTCCACGAAGCTGGCTGGCTAGCATGAGAGACTGAAGCCGATGCATTACAGAAGGCAATAAATAAAATGATTTGAGAATTTCAATTGTTACATCAATGTGTATTAGCAGTTCAGGTGGGACCCGAGCATGTATTTGCTCTTTTTCCATGAGCAGAGGATTTCCAGTAGGACCATCTGCCACAGGCCATGTGGAATTTCATTTAAAAGCAGACCTATAATAAAGAAGTTGCTAACTTGCAATTCATCGTAACAGCAAAAGGGAAAAGATACTAGGGATTATAGCCATTACCTATGTACTTTAATTTTGAAAAAAGAAGATTGTGTGCATTGTGGCTTTGCTTCAACAGCAATAATGGTTGTTTTGGATGACGAATAATAATACCGTACCTAAAAAAAGGTAAAAAAAAAAGAGAAGTTTGTCAGGAAGCATATAAGAATAACTTGTACTCATAACTAAGACATGTAAAAGAGGAAATACTTTTCATGGTAGTAGTCCACGAATGAAGCAAATGTTGAAGCTTTCCCATTATACATCTCATCAAATGAGTCCTCTGCGGTTGTGTCAATGATCAAGTCAAGAACAGAGTATATCCTCCCAGTATGAAGTGATAACACAACTGAATCTTTGATGCTGGAAACACGTAGAGATTTGTTGGCCATATGAATCATGTCTTCTCCTTTGATACTTCTACATTGAATAAAATTTGCATGGAGGTTTCCATCTTCAGTATACATATTTCTTAACTGCTCCAGTGCATCGGTGCAGAATCCAATTGCCTCCCAGTTTATGCTTAGATCATGCTGGATATGTGACGAATAACACAAAGGTAAAAGTAAGTACATGCTCTCTGAGCTCCATTGTATTTCATAACCTTTTCTGAAAATAAATTCCCTCTGCACTCCACTTGTCCGGGAACCATGGAATAATCTGCCAAATATTCCATTGAAAAAGAATTCTTGGAACAACTTCCCTTCACGTAGCTGAAAAAACAACAAAAATAAGCCATGGCCAAACAAACTGTACAAAATTTTAGCAATGAGAATGGTAGTAGGTTATTATTTTTAAGCACCTGCTTTTTGTTCAGTTGAATTTTTCCACAAGGCGTTATGGTAGTGTAGACCATTTTATTAGGGATCAAGAAGAGATCCATTTTTGAACATGCTACATCATCATCAAGTGCCGATTCCATTAAGAGAACAAATCCAGCATAGTTTTCGCCCTCTTGGTCACAACGAAAATCAAATCTGTAAGCATTCAGAGAGACATTTTCACTTTCATGAGTCCAAGTTCCTGTCAGAGCAAGAACACTAGTTGTTCCATGGAGCTCCTTTCTTTTAGTTGTTCCTGACAAGTGAAGAAAGAGCAATTAAAAGATTATAGTCTACAAAGAGAGAAGAACTCATTCCATTGGGGAAGAAGGGGTTGCTGTTGAAACAATTGTAATCCATTGACGGGCAGCAGTATGCATTACTAAAATCAAATTATAAAGTACGAAACTGGTGAAGATGCCAGCAGATCTCAAAAGTCAGGAGATATTTGCTTCAACTAGCATGTCCAAAATACAATCCCATACACATACCCAAACTTTCCAATTTCCATCCAGTAACTATTGTGCAAAACAAATAAAGAGAGTCTGCCAACCCAGCATTAGCTGTACAAGATTCAATTATGTATAACAAATTGGCAATTCCAGTCCTATTCTGGGCCACCATTATTTTGAAGTGAATACAATAGATGGGTGTGCTAAAATAGCAAATAAACCAGCGATGTTCTTATCTAATAGATTTTCTCGGGTTTATTTTGCTATTTTAATATAAGAAACACTTCAAAATGTCATACACACATACCTGGTCCAGAAATGCATTTTTCATTGGTTCTAGAATTACCAATATCCATAGGACCTTCGGTCAAGGGTACAAGATGATCATCAAGTTCTCCCAGCTGATGCAACTTCTTGCATGCCTCTAGAGATACAAGCTGCTTGGCTAAATTGCCTGTACTGCATGAAGGGCCAATTATCCTTTGAAATGCTGCATTGGGAGGTAGAATCAAGGTACATTGATATGATCCATCTTCGACAGCCATCTCATAGGAAGGCTTTGGCATGTAATACCTGTAGAAGAATTCTACAATGACCAACCAATTCTATGATGAAAGACAGTAAGACCGTGCCTTAGAAAGTAAGGCTTTTCCGCCCACATGCTATTCATGGAATTACTTCCACAACAGTTCACGAATATTAAGCATACCACTACATTCAATAATTGCACATGATGTGTAATGTCGTGCAATGTCGATAGAAGAGAACTTGAGAAGAAAATAAATTCTCTGAGGCGCAAGCTGACTAACAAAAACAAAAGCTGTAAATGTAGAACATATGTGTACCTATCTTTAGGAAGTTTCTCACAGTATTTACGAATTAGGTTGACGCAGCACTCTGCAGTTATAGTTGCTCCCGTTGAATCAACATGGTATGTGTGCTTATCTTGCATAGGCAAATCATAGGATGAAACATTGGCACGTCTATACAGAGCAAAATGTTTAATATAGTACTCGGTCTGTATTATACGAAATATTTGTTCCTGCTGCTCCATGTTTCCCCTGAAAATTACATATGAAGGATCAAAAGGTGAAAAGGTAGTCATAAAAAAAATATATACATTGCTGCAACAATTTTTAGCTGATAAGATCAGAATTTAGCAATTTATAGACTAGGAGTCAAGACTGCTGCTTGACAAAACATAACTGCACCATTCATGCCAAACCATGCAGCATATCCTTACTTTTCCAGATTTTTTTTTTATTATTGTTATTATTATTATTATTATTACGAGGCATACCTATCCAATCTATGCACCTGGTATGCATAAAATGGACTTAGCATAGGAATATATGGTGACCAAATAAACTATCTCTAAAGCCTAATAAGCTAAACCAATATGTAACTTAGTGTGGCAACCGATGTACCTCTCAATCATAAGAACATAATTTGAGCTGCTCTTTCTAGCACGACCGCGAGATTGGACGTAGCTAGAAACAGTTCTGGGCAGGTCGAAGCGTATGACACAAGAGCAGTTAGGTACATCAATACCCTCTTCAGTCACATCAGTTGTGAAAAGCAAATTTACCTAGAAATTGAACTGGTATTAATATATCATTTGTAATCCTGTTTAAATCAATCTCTACAAAGAAAATAGCATACCTTTCCAGCTCGGAACAGATCCAAAGTAAATTGCTGCACTGCTGGGCTGAGAGCATCTTTTGATGTACTCCCTCCAGTCAAGTAAGAGATTGAAAAACGAGAGAAATTAACAATTCCTCTCATGAACCTTTCAACAGCTTTAGCTGTCATAATTCTTTCTACAAAAATTAGGCACAGCACTTCGTTTGATGACCTGTGGAGAAAACAAATATGGGTTTAAATTTACTTTGCAAACATAAAACCAAAAATAGGCAAAACCAAACAGCTTGAGTAGAACATGAATTTACCCAAATGATTTAAAAATGTTGATTAGTGTATCCACCTTTGAAGAAATATACCCCCTTTTACTTAATTCCGCAGAACCAGATTCTGATTTCATTAGTTCATCATAACCTATTATGCAATTACATCAGCATGATTAGAAGAATGAACATCAAGTGCTCATCAATACCCTATTATGCATGGACATTGTAGTTTCCAAGCTATTAATGTCTAGTGAGATATCATTCACAACACCTCAGAAATAAAGACATGTCCGAATAAACAATAGGTGCATTAATGAAACAGCCGATTTAAGTATTACAGGCTGTAAATTACCACAAGGAGTGTTTCTGTGTCAGACCGAAAATAATGCACAGTATGTGTAATATAGCACATGGCTACTACATGGTCGATGACCACCTGCTTAACTCTCTATCGGTCTATTTGGTTTAGAGACTGTGCATACTGCAAATAATCTCTCATAGCTCGCCTATATAGGTATGGAAAATAAGAGGTTGTGTCGAACCATGATTTATCTTAGGTTGTGTAGAACCATGATTATATTTTCAATTTTATTTGAGATATTGCATGCAAAATACTAAAATAAGGACAACTTATCTAAAGATCCAGAGGACCTTAATGCAGTTCCAATTGGTCTTCAAAACTATCTTATTACCTACCCTTTATAGACAACAAAAATATTGCAGATCCTTGATATATACTATATGCGTGTAGTACCATGTGAAATCAGTAAGATATATAACATATGTAACTGGAGCATGTTTGTTCATGCCGTACCCTGTGGCAGCACTTCCTGTATCAAATCTAAAGCTTCTTTAAAATAAGACACGTGCAGGTTGAAGCCAGCTTTAGAGAAGCAATCTTCAGAATCACCCAATGCCTTAATGCTTTCACTATAGATCTTCACTACCTGTTAAGAAAGCAATACACAGTTTGCTTTTCCAGAAAAGAATGACCCGTCTTTTCATATATAAAACAAACAGTTACAATAAATGAGCGTGGAAATGCTATGGAAATATATCACAGACAAGGGGAATGGTTGGACCTCAACCTTTTAGATACAAAACTGGAACTGGAATCAAACTCAACATATCTATAGGGAGATAATTTCTATGGTAAGACACAAGCAAATGGGAAGATATGGTGAGAATGGTATACAATAAGACATGCAGGGAAGAAGTTAGAAAAACATAGATCATGGGGGAATATAGAGAATAGTATACAATATACATCTAGGGGGAGATAATTTCTATGGTAAGACACAAGCCAATGGGATAAAATGGAATAATGTTACCATTACTCTCAAATCTCAACATATCTCCATGTATGTTTCTTTCCAGTTGTTTCCTACAATGCCCCAGGAGAAAACTCTACCACACAATGGGTAAACTTCACTTGTCGCTTCACATGTGACTATTATATTCCATATTGAACAAAAGTTCTTTTTTTTTGTTAACAAACAATGCTGGCAAGTCAACAGTCCATTTAATCCACTATGTTCGGCCCTCAAGGATTAGGCATCAGCTCAACAGTGGCAGAATGCTAAGAAATAAATTCTTCTATTGTGAGGAAATATTATATATACATATAGCTAAATCACTGATATATTTATTTATGATCCAGCATTTCCTCCTTCAGAATATACAAAAGATTTAATGCACAGATTTAGTATGGTTAGGGAAAAAATCATATCATATCAAAGGACCACGGAATGCAGATCATCTTAAAATAAAGGTAAAATTTATTACATCATTCGTAATTCAGATATCTTATCTGCAATTCCTTAATTAGTGGAACATTGAGTTGTTCAGTCAGTTATGAATATGTCGATAACAATAGTTTACACATGGGGAAAAATGGGTAACTTCAGTAGGATACTGGAATCTATGTGACCACTAGTCAACAAACTAGATAAGGTATAGCAAAATGAACACTTTACGACCTTTACGGAAAAAAATGCTGATTAGATAATACGAGACCTCAGCTGTGATGATTGGACCAAGATAATTTAGTCCGTACAATATCTTCCCGTGGTATCTGCACAAGCTCTTTCTTGATGTCTCTAATATGTTATTGGTGTCTTCAAATTTGTTTGGTGATGATTCTTGCAGACTAACCAACAGAGCATCAAACTGCCCAATGATGCAAAGTGTTACCAAATAAAAAATATACAATAATATACATGCAAAGGGGGGAAATAAGAGGTATTCTAGGTGTAGCTATTGGCTATTGCAAATTACGCATGTATCATATGAATGAGTCAAAACATAGTTAAGTTGAATCTCACCTCTTCAAACAATATCTGTAGCTTTGATTTCAAATCTTCAAAATCAACCAAGTAAGCATCATAATATTTGTTCACAATCGTTGCAGGAGGGGAAAAGCTCTCAAGTTCACTCCGATCTTTTATGATATATACCTGGAATGGCATGTATAATATGAAGCTATTTGTTACTGCAAGATGGGTTCCTAAAGCCCAGCAGAATACAAAAGCCGGAGATAACCTTAGAATCCAATGCTAGTTCAAGTTGAGCAATGTGTGCTTCGCAATCTTGAATTGTGGAGGTTCCTGAAAAGATGCAAGTTTTTAGAAATGAAAGTTTCCTCTCGTACTTTAACAAAAATAGAAGGTTGTAATAAATAATGAGAAAGGAAAAAAGAATTAAAAAAAATCAGCGTCAACGAATAAAATTAGAGCAGGAAAATAGGTTTGATTTCAAGTAGGATGAATAGCAGGCAGCATTTTTCTTTTTGATAAATGAAATAAACAAATTGGGCTGTGTGCATCTTAGGATGCAGAGGCCGGGGGGAGAATTCTCTTCCATTATCGAAAAAGTGGAAATCAAGTCAAATGCACAAACTGTCCTCCCAGTCATCAGAATGGAGCATGAAGCAATCATGTACAGTTCGTTATTTCAGAAATTTATATTGCATGGCAGTACAGCACTGTTGGCACAAGAGATAGGCATCGCACTTTTAGAAATGTATGATCTTGTGATGCAGAACACAAGAGCACTAAATGTGACCAGAAGAGTTTTTCAAAGTACATGACAGTAAGGATATTGTAGGCAAGATAATAACAGTCATACAGCATGCTGAATTTAAGAACTAAAATAACAGTTATTTACTGAAATGATGAAAGAGAAGAGGGTGAAAAGAAAGCACATGACAGTCATTTGTAGAATCCTTGCCTTTCGTAGCAACAGGAGATGCAGTCATTCCAAATACAGCTGGCCTCCACTGAGAGCCAAGGTAAAATTCCTTTTAAACTCAAGACAAAAGGCATGAGGTATTAGCGAATTCAACATGTCAGACTCTTCTATCCTAAGCAACGTCTCTACCTATGTTGTCAGAACAAGAAAAATATCTTCAAACTCTCATTACCTTCATTATCTGTGTATATGGATGGTTTCCACAGGCACGATGGCATTCATCTAATATTAGCAAGCTCACTACACTCATTGTTACAAAAGCATGCCTCAGAGCATCCAATAATATCTGTGGTGTCATAACAGCAATCTGAAACACAAATGTGATACATTGCTCAACAGCTCAAGGCATCAAACATAATAACAGGATGCATCAGCACAATATGCTTTGGTACAGAATCATAGGAATAACTGCAATATCCAAGCAACTGAACTAAGCCACAGAATTAGATAACTTGACCTAAATGGCACATTTACAAGAGTTGTGAGATCTTACTGATCCAGCGCAGTAACCAAATCTAGCAATGACAGGACAGAAAAGAAAACTATTATCTAGGAGACTAGGACTTCTGTCCTGACCAAGCTGTTTCATACGTACAGCCCGTGCGCAAATAGCTGTAGTCAACAGCTCTCACATTCACGATATACCGTGGTTTCAATCTACATCGGATTCAAGAATCAAGACCACTACGCCAGCAAACTACAGTGTTGAGAGGCCGGAAGGCTTGATGTCAACAAGTCATTTGCCAAGTACTTGGTGGGCATGGTAAACGTACCCATTCAATGTACATCCTGATCAATCAATGGCCATCTCAAGCAGAGCGCGCAGGATCAAGATACAGTAAACCTTGGTGCTTACCTCCTTACTCCCTACTTCCTCCTTCCAGTGCTCGGCACTCCACCCACCGACCCCCGACGCTCCGTAGCACTCCGTCGCGTCAAGGTCCGTGTACTCGCTAATCACCTCAAATTGCTACAGCGCGGAACCAGAAACAGAAAAAAGCGACCACCTCAGCATCAGAACAGCAAGAGCATTCTACATATGAAGCGAAATCGAACAAAACAGAGCTGCCGTTCGCGAATCGTCGCTCCGGATGCGCACACCTGGTGGACGAGGTGCACGGTGGGCGCGAGGAACACTACGGTCCGGCGCGGCGCCTCCCCGGCGCGCACGCGGCGCACGTGCTCGCGAGCGAGCATGACGGCCACCATGGTCTTCCCGGACCCCGTGTCGAGCACCGCGATGGTGTTGCCCACCAGCGCCGCCTCGAACACCTCCACCTGGTACCTGCACCGCGGCACGCGGAACGAACGAAAAGAAACCCATCATCAGCTCAGCTCAAAAAATCAAAATGCGGCCGCCACGGACACCCGCGGCCGCGAAACAGCTATCGATCGAAACAGACCTCCTCGGGTTGAGCTGCTTGTGGGGCCGGCGAGGCGGCGGCAGCGGCGGCGGGGGCATGGGATCGTCGGCGGCGGCGGCCATGGGGTTGGGTGGTTCGGTGAGTGAGAGGCAGCGACGGGGAAGCGCATATCTCCGGCCCAGGCGTATATAAATCTGCGGGGCGGGAGGGGAGGAGAGGGCAAAGGCGAAGTGCGTGAAGAGGACCGTGGAATGGGTGTCGGTTGCGCTGCGTTCGTTGGCGCGGGGAGAAGGGTTTGGTTTGGGGAGGAAGGAGGAGGAAACCGTTGTGTGGGGAGATCTGGAACCGGGAGGGTTCGCCCCGGGTGGCTGACTTGTGGGACCGTCCTGTCAGAAGTCATGGGCTTGCAAATTCCTTTTTTGCGGCGGCCGCGGTATCATGCCCATCGGATGAATTGGCTCCAGCTTTTGCAAATTTTTTTGTGTACTTTCAGTTTGGAAATATGCATTTTGAACTTGTTATCGAATTGGGAGGTTTTATACATGTCAAAATCGAAACTAATTTAACAAATAAGAGTATAAAATTATTGTAGGAATCCAAAAGATTTCTTGCATGGGTCGGAAGGCACTAATTTTGCAGGAATGTCACATGCAAATGTTAAATTTTGTACTCCCTCCGTCCCATATTAATTGCCAAAATCAAAATATTACATGTATCTAAACGTATTTCAGTATATAAATACACCCATGTTTAACAAATTTGAATCACTTAACAACCGGCACATTTACCTTTTTCTAGAAATCCAGCAGTGGCGAAATGACTGAGAAATTTATTGTGATTGAGCAGCTAACACACAAGAAAACCCGTGTGCAAGTTAAACAAGACCACTCTTTCTATATTAGCGTTTGGGATCACACATACAACATATAGCCCTGCTATTAATCCTACATTATCTCCAATGTGTACAAAAGAATATCCTCGAATACCCAAGGCTCTGTGTTATCTATAACTTTATGTGAAGAAATCGTAACGCCTCTACCGGGTGCAGGTGCAACATCTCCAATATAGCATGGGAATCATGCAAACCGGACGCTGATCTCGACACCGTCGCCGCATCGCTGAAGACAGGTGTGTCCTGACCTTGGTGTGTTGCAGCTACCAGGAAGAACCAATCGAGGTCCTGCCCTGCCTCCATCGATGTTAGGACCTGTGCCGATCTGAGATCAAGCTCAATGTGAGGACCTGTGACAATCTGAGATCAAGCTCCTCCATGGGCTATAGCCAGAGATCAGCGGGGGAGAAATCATGTGGATAGCCAAGACATAGAGAACTGCTAATCTCGAGCCGCCTTGTTTTTCCATGCGGCGATAGGCTTCGGAATGCTGTCAAAAAGAGGGAGGGTGAACCCGTCTGGTTTCAAGCTCCACTTGCTAGCCGACCATATGGAGGAGCTACTGTTGCTCTCCGGCTCTTGGAACTCAGGAGTGCTCGACGATTTCTTTACAGTTTGGAGTCCATCATCGAATGAAGGCTCCAACATTGCAATAAGATTCTGATGACTCTTGTTCATGTCCGGCCGATTGCCTGACTTTGGCCTCAATGCCAGGCCTTTCCCAGCCCTCGACAGTAAAGCGCTGCCGTTTTCCTCCCGAAGTAACAACTCGCCGTCAGCTTTCTGGCGGCGCCTTATTGGTCTTTCGCTGTCGCCATTCTCCTCGGGTTCACCATTCACATGAGAACCTATTGTCAGGCTTCTGGTTTTCCGATGCTCAAACAGGAATTTATTGGGATTTGATGGCCCTGCAGACCACGGCTCATCATCCAAGGATACGGATTTGCCTTTTCCATATACTGCCATCTCAGTTCCTTCGAGTGTTGGATCCCTCTTTGGAGGTGGCGTGAGACCATAGTATCCCTGCAAAAGGCTCATGGCTGGCGAGACTTTGTGTCTTGGTGTTCTCAAAACTGTATCCAATAGATCATCATGTAGGCGCCGTGGAGAACATTCCCTGAAATAGTATTATACTGTTATATCTGTTAACACATAAAGTAGAGCTTCCTGAAAAGTCAAATGGCCCGCACATGAACCACAGCAAGTAGTTTGTTTGTGAAGTGCTGTAACATCTAAATGGCATAAAAATAGTTACTTGCAATGCTAGCTAGAACAGAAGATTAAAATCTATGGCAGATTGTGGACGAAACAATAGTGTACTATTGTAGCCCAGATTCTACAAGCTTTAGTGAACAGGGTCAGGGGGGCTGGCCAGTAAATGTAAGTGCGAGATAATTGAGAATGTGTGTGCTGCATACACTTTGCAGGTTCATCAAAATGTGTTTTCTCCTTCTTTTCCTACATTCAAGATCCTTCATGTGTCAGCTTAACTTATGTTCAATATGGTTACTTGATGAATCATGGGAATGACAACAAAGGTAAAAGCCTGACAAAACAAGCACTTAATTATGCATTCATGGTTCATAGATTCAGATAAAACCCCAAGTTATGTAACCACCAATCGGATGGTTAACTGCACATCATAGACAAGTTGTATAAAGACGAATTTGCAACTCCAACCCTGTAATGAGTTACAACTTACAGGAACATGCATGCATTCACTTAAAAACAAGCTCTAAATACGAAACATAAAGCTGTGTGTCACGTACAAGCTCCTTGAGAAAGCAAAATTAGTTTGACAAAAGAGACATGGTTCACAAAAATGTAATAATTCTGGCTGCATTTTGAGTTTTAACAAAGATGCTGTTGAGACAACAAGACCATGCTCCCATTCCAGCTAAGTGCATGCCACAATTTCACATGACATGATGACAGTAGTTCGTAGCCAATCCTGAACTACATTCACCATTGATCGAATCAAACCCAATGTTGTATTTACCTATTTGATCCTGCTAAACATCTGAACAGACTTGTAGAGATGCTGTAATAGTTCGTGACTATCCATCAGGACCACACAAAAATAATCTGAACACTAGCTCGACAGCACTAGCCCGTGCCAACTCGCACTAAGGGCATGGCTTTAGTAAGATGCTGATGCAAAGTCTAGCATTCTATGTACCTGTCATCACAGTCGCATGAACCATTCTGCTGGAAAGGCGACGGGGGATGCCGCCCGGGGAGCGGAATACGCAGTGTCTTATGTGCAAACATCTGGAGGTCAGTCGAGAGACCATTCAGCCTCTTGACGTCCGCTACCTACATCATCGAAATACATAAATCATCAGTACTCACGTCAATATACAACAGAATGCATTCTGCCTAAAACGGCTAGAAGTTAAAGACTGGTAATATTTTATAGTATCATCCCTGATATTCCAGTGTAATATAAAAACAGAGGCCCTGAAAAGAAAACAGCACTCCCGTCGCATTACCTCGACACCGTACTTGATCGCGACGCCGGCGAGGGTGTCGAACTTGCCCACCCGGTGCAGGATGTACTGCCCACAAGACGACATCGGCTGCGACGACGCCGACGACGGGGACGTGGACTGCGACGGCGACCCCGACCATGACTGGTCGCCTGCTACGGCCGCGTCCGCCTCCTCGATCTCGCAGAGACGGCGGACCCCGCCGTCCGAGGAGAACCCATTGGCGCGCGGGCAGGCGTGGTCTTTGGGCAAATGGGGGCGGCTCATGTCATCCGGAGGCGCCGCTGGCGGGGGACGGATCTGGGCGCGGGCAGCCCGGATTCGCGGGGCGGGCGCCGCGGATTCGCCGTCGGGGGCGGCCGATTCCGGTGGCCGCTAGGGCGGGGGCGGGGTTAGACGGTGAAGGGATTGGCGAGCGGAGGGAAGGGAGAGAGCGAGAGAGGAGGCCAGGTGGGGAGAGGGGAGAGAGAGAGAGAGAGCTCGCACGAGGTTGTTTTCTTTGACGCGGCTCGGAGGAGAAGGGTCAAGGGGACGGAAGAGACGTGGCACAACGAAAACACCCCGCCGTTTTGTATTGTTTTGTTTTGTTTGTTTTTCCGTGTTTCTCCTCTTGCGAAGCGTTCCGTCGATATTTCAGCTAAACAAAATACTCCAGTTCGGCAGCTCAAAAAAGAAATAGTTCGACAGTTCATCTGGAAAATACACCTAGAGCGTTCGGCATTTTGTTATCGCCATAATTTTGAAATATGCACACGTTATCACTTTAGTACTAGCATATACTGAATTATTTAGCCTATTTTTAGACACCGATGCAATAAGTACACACCAACAACTTAAACCTAACCTTGTGGTTATACCTGGTCATGGGTGGCCCGGCCCAGCCGGCCCAACGTCCCGGGCCGGATTCGGGCCTCACTTTCCAGTTCCAACCCCGAAAAAAGACCGAAATGATTAAAAAGGGTATTTTTTTAGGAAAAATAGGTATAAAAATCATTTATTTATTTCAAAAATAATTATTTCAATGCTTAAATGGTCTATTTTCGGGGTTTCGGGCCGCGCCGGGCCGGGCTCGGGCCTCAGGTTTGACCGTCAGGCTTTGAAGCCCGACCAAGGGTTTGCCCAGGTATACTTGTGGTGCAGCCAAGTTTAGAAACACCTTTTTGACCTGATCATCCTGAGAGAGTTATTAGTATACCTGAGAATGTATGGTTTGACCCGGCCAGAAACCCAGCATCCTAGCCAAGACCTGGGTTCTAATTTTCCGTCCCAAGTCCGGCCCCAAAGCCTTTTCAACTCAAAGATAGGTTAAAAAATACTTCTTCAGTTCCAAAAATGTGGTACAAATTAACCACTACAACGAGTCCGAGGGTGAATATCGTGTATGTTGGTTTGAACCCAAAGTTTGCCCTTCTCTGACAAAATGGGGGCGTAATTGGTTATGGTTTTGTCCAATCATGAATTGGCAAACTTTAGCCAACGAACTGAACTATATTTCCCCAAGGGACATTATTGGTTTGCCAAATAACTTGAAAAACAATCAAACAAATATTATACTCCCTCCGGCCGGAATTATCTGTCAAAATATTACACGTATCTGGGCGTTTTTTGAACATAGACCATATTTGGACATATTTGAGACAAGTAATATGTATCGGAGATAGTACTAAACACTTTGACCAATGACCAAAAAATTGACATGGTCCTAGCAAACCAAGCGCACCCATACAAACAAGTACTCCCTCCGTCCAACAAAAAATGTCTCAATTTTGTCAAAATTTAAATGTATTTAGACATAGCTTAGTGTATACATGCATTCAAATTTGGTCAAACTTGAGACATGGTTGGACGGAGAGGGAGTAACACCCAATCTGCAATATCCTGCAAACCGGGTGCAGAAGAAGATGGTCACGGTGGACCTCGGCGCCCAAGATTTGACCGCTGGTGAGGAGACGCAGACGCCGACAACATCTGCTGCGTCCGTCGCGCCATCGCCATTTGCCGGTGTCTTCTGAAGTTCTGAACTATTTTGGGGCTCCTTCTGCGCAGAGTAGAAAAAATTTGGAGGGTTGAATCGGTGAAACGACCTGTCGGCGCGCGCGGATGCGGCAAAGCGACGGTAGGGGCACAAACATCAGCATTAGGATCACGTCCAACACCGTACACTTCACATCACATCTTTCTTGACAGCTACAGGCCACATCACTTGATGGTGTTTGTCGCCGTTGACCCTCCAGTATCCTTCACTTAAAAAATGGCGTACGCAACTGCACAAGTGTAAAGTGCATCTAATCTAAATTAAACGCCACGAACAAAAAAAATCTTCCATTTACTAAACGCATGAGCCGCCTTGAGCAATCAGCATTGCCCAACAAAACGAGAAAACATACACCAACAACGTGACAAGCCCTAACCACGAGACAAAGTCGACGACTGCTACTTTAATCACCTGTATTTTATTTACTATGGCGGTTGGACAAGGGAAAGACTTCTCGATAAGAAAAGTTTGAAACGGAGAAAGAAGCGAAGCTACCACGATACAAAAGATCCATAACATAAGATATTCGGCTAGGAACTCCTATATGTCTGAGGTAAGTAGTACGAGTAATAGTTTTTCACTACGAAAAAAAGTACTACTTGAATACACTAGCATTGATCTGTATATACACACCAGTATATTGCTCCGCCGTTTGGACTGAATGTGGCCTGATTCCACGATTACAAAGTTATTCCATCACGTTGCACAAAACTGTTGATTATATTTTACATACAGAAGTTCCAGTATGAAGGGCAAGAGGGGCGTAAAACACTCAAACTCGCACCCGTATCTTTCTATCTACCGTGCTTCGATCGTGCATGTTCTCCGAACAAATTATCTGGATGTAGCATGTCCGGGCCTCAACATGCAAATCTGGTGGGGTTCAATGAGATAATCTCACCCTTCAAGTTGGCAGTCAGCTATTTCTCTGGTTCATAAACTCTTCACCCCTCAATTTTACAGCTTTCTACTCGAATGGCACTCTTGTGCATCATGCAGAGAGGCAACCTCTGCAACGAACCCCATATATGGGAAATGTGATGCGGCGCAAGAATCCAGTTTGTTCCGGCGACAAGTATGTACATCATCATCCGTAGACTGTAAATCAGCAGGCGTGATTGTGTAATGACCTAATAAAAAATACACAGAAATCCAATATTTAGTTACTTGTTGTATGATGTTAACCACGCACAATTTTAAGTAGAAATGGTCGAGAGAGAGGCCGAGAGACAGACAGACAGCAGACATACAAAATTCAATAACGCCAATCATTCCATGTTGCGGTTGATCCAATCCAACCGTACTAAATTGCAGACATGGCACAAATATATGACAAAGACCGTTTATAGGGTTGAAACCATGAAACAGAAGCAGCTAATGAAGTCTGTCACCTTTCACAGCAGGTGGAACTTCTTTCTTGTCCTACCACCCATGCCCGTCCGTTGCTATGGAAAAATAAAACACTACATGTTTAAAGAGAATCTCATACTACTATCTATTATCTTATTATCTTACATAAGATAATACATATTCGTTCATATTCCAATGATTTGTGCAAAATCAACAAGTGACGCAAACCGAAGGTGACGGAGCAACGCCACCAATTGGAGTCTTTTATAGGAGTGAAGACATTCACTAAAATTTGAATGACGATAAAGTACATCACATGATCATGCATGATAATGAATGATGTCATGGGTAAAAACCGAGAAATGGGCGAGAGATGGACTCCGAATTGGGAAGACCAGTCCGTGCGTGAAAGTGAGCAGGAAATTTGTACAGATTCAGGTGCAAATGAAGGCACACTGCTCATCTTCTGTCTGTGTACCCCTGGCTCGGGTTTTGGGTTGCCTCTTGGTGAGGATCCCATCCCTGAGGGCCATAAAGTTCACAGGCCTTGAGCAGATTAAGTTTCAGTTACAGGCTTACAATGGGCATTTATAGGCTCATGGCCTTGTACAAATTATTAGGATAGCATCTGTTGGGGCGACTAAATGTAGGGCCAGAAGAGTCTACCTGGGGTTGGTACTAGATTACACGCATCTGCCGAAAGTGAGTTCCTGTCCTGGGGGTCCCACAGATCTGACTGATCAAGTGGTAATGTATGGAGACCTCCGGAAGTGTCCTCACCGTCACCGTCAGACGGCAAATGACCGGAAGCTCGTGCCTCCGTAACCTCCAGGGACATAACAGCCCTTGGACTGAGGGGAGTTGTTTGATAGTTCCTCCAACATATACCAACAAGTCAAGAAAAACTAGACGAACACTCATTTTGCTCCGGCGGCTACTTATAAGCATAATGGGGCTAGCAAGGTCCTGTTCCAGCAATGGCACAGAGCGAGCACCTAAAGGGCTCTCTGCTGACAATGTGAAATGATGTGTTTAAGAACCTATGAATAGTTGCATACACATGATCAGATTCTCGGGGAACAACTGAAGTAATGAACTATTCTTCACTAACTCAACAAGACATGCATAAAGACCAAGCAGGACACCATAGCATGCTTATCCTGAATTACTTTATCTTCTACCATGCTCGGAAGAACCTAGAATTGACCAAATACTTTGTTGTTACAACAAGCTAAAAAAAAACATAGCCTTCACAGAAAGCAGGCAGGCCATGGTAAAATCACTATGTCTAAAGTAGTAAGCTTCAGTAGCAACCCCAAAAAACAGTTGTATTCATCCAAATAGGTAATATAAATAGTATGTACTCCCTCTGTCTCATAAGTGTCGTAACTTTGTCTAAATACGCATGTATCTAGACGTGTTTTAGTGTGTAGGTAAATGCATATTTACACAAATTTGCAACACTTAAATTTAGACAAATTTGCGACACTTAATATGGGACGGAGTTAGTACTTGTTTTAACTTTCCAAATACATACATAAATAGTATGTACTTGTTTTAACTTTCCAAATACATACATAAATAGTATGTACTTGTTTTAACTTTTCAAAATATGTAAAGAAATTTTATGTGGTGGATTGCAAACCAAACAATTTTGTACAACAGCAGCAGTACGAGGTGATACTGGAAGAATAACCCTTCCCACCCTGTCTCTCTTCCTGCTGGTTATTTACGTCATTCGTGTCGTATCCAGTCGGTCGACACATGTCAACCTGGAGTCAATCCCGGCCCTAGACTGGGGTTGCACAAACAGGGGTCGAGGGCATCCGTGCTTCTATAGTGTATCCGTGGAGGTGCAGTTTAGCTCATACAAAGACAATATTTGCTGAGAGCAAGGAGACGTGGCGCTGAATAATATGATGGTTACCACTACTTCAGTGCAATGACAGCTGGATAAAACCACGATGAGATGAAATGCACTTTACCTTGAACTGCACCTTTTCAAGTGAAACTAGTCAGGAAGACTCAACCGCCTAAAGAATTCAAAAAGATGGAGATTTGAAGTCCAGTAAAAGAAAGCTATCACAGGACCATCTCTGATGAACTACAAATTGCACAAAGAAAGTCTGTTTAAAACATACAAGCATTATGTACAAATGAAGATGTACTTTATATTACTAATTTTACCTTCCCATCTAGTATCAAAAGCTCGCCATCAACCCACCGAGGATTTTGGAAACCAGCATCTGCAATTCTCCTTTGCCCCTTGTACCTAGCAACCTGTATTATATTGCAAAATGTAAGATGAGCAGTTCGACAATGAAAAGAAAAAAACATTGATCCTATCAGGGAAAATACCACTCCGAGTTCTCTAGGAATAATGCCCTTATGAGGAAGCTGATAGTGTTTGCCAACTTTTGCACGAAAGACAACCTGGTGGGGAAATAAGATCAGATAAATTTAAAGAGTAATAGCATGCTACCATCCAAATTTCTTGATCAGACAACATTGTTATGCAGCTCTTCGAAATTCCCTTTTCAAGCATCATTTCATCTAGAGTTCTCATCCCAATCCTACCTCCTCTACTAGACACAAAGTCCTTACAAATTAATGATCTATAAAAACTCTACTTGTAAGCTCGCATAGGCTGATTACCAAAGAGACTAACTATTGCATATCAACAATACAACCTCTATTTTCTTGCTATTCATTGCACTAGCACTGTTTTGTAGTTTTTCTTTTCTGTATGTGTGGCATTATACTCAATTTAAATTAGTGTGCTTATCAGACAAATATTACATAACTATTTCAATAGCATCAAATATTCATAATTGCAAAATGAATAGAAATTTAGAAAAATAGAAAAATCCAAGCAGGATGACATTTGCAGATATTGAGGCATCTTAATAAACTCTAGTAATCAAAGCTCAGCTACTACATGATCAGATAAAGATAAGAAATCTCCGACAATGCAAATAACATGCAGAGTACGGGCATTTGGCTTAAAAAAAATTCAGAGTACGGGAGTGCAACTAAGAATATTGAGTGTAGGCACCCTAACTTAGTTGTTATGTAAACTCAATGTATTCCACAAGACTGTCCAAACTCCAAAGAATGTGCAGTGCATTATATGATGACCACATATCTTACCAGAGAGAACTAGCAAGAGTAAAGTTAACATGAAAGTACGAAAAATTGTATATTTATGTTGCAAATGGGAAGGGCAAACCAAAACGTAAATATTACTCGCAACTATTTATAACTTCTGCTGACGAATATCATTAAATGGAAAAAATATATCATACCTGACCCGCCGGCACAAGATTATCCCCAGTCAACTTTGTAGCTTCAACATACTCATAGAACTTAAGATCCCTGTCCTCCTCAGATGAATCATCCTCCCGCCATTGACCAAATTTCCGTTGTAAACTAAGAATTTCCGAGTCAAATCCAGATGCAGTCTCATATAAGCCTGCCCATAAGATGCCTTTTAGCCAAACAATACCAGTAAAAAGAAGCCAACATGGGATGATGTCATGAAAAGGTAAGAGGAAGGTATCATTTGGAACATACCACTGAGAGGATCTGAAGACATGGGCGCTTGAATTCGGCTGAAGTGGGTAACTCCATATAGTTTTGGCTGAACCTTGTTACTATGTTGCTTAATGCCAAGTTGCAGCATCTGCATCAGATAAATTAAGGTGAAAAACTCCTTTCTATATGGTACTCTGCAATTCTATTTCAAATCCAATAATATAAATACATGTCCAGAGCTTGATGAATTAATCAATATGTTTTCGCTTATATACATGGGAGGAAAGCACAGAAGAGATGGATTCATGCTACGTTTAAGTCAAACAGAAGGTACTCAATTCAGATAACTATTTGACAACCAACAGAAAAGTCAGAGAGGCAGTCATTTTTCTGTATGCCTGAGCTGCAGGCCTTTTTTTTGACAGATCCATGCGCTCTACCAAAATGAAAAAAAGGTGGTGCAGTTTACAAAATACAGTTCACCAAATTCACATGCAATTTCAGTATAAAAAGCTTAGTTTCATGTTTTACCAGTTTGTCCAGACTTACAACATCTAGAAAGAAACAAAAAGGCACAGAACGAAATTGACTTGTAATGACATTACCTGATCTATTTACACACCACTTTCAAAAAAAAAAAGAATGCATGTTATCAAAGCTATTGCAAAACAGTACAGCAATAAAAATATTTACCGGCAGTTTCCTGTTGCCACCAACCAACTTAACGGGATCAAACTTGGGACCATCATCCTGCTCAGTAGTTCGGAAGCCAACTCTTTCCTTAGGAATCTGCTGAGCCCTTTCTGCATCGTGTTTCTTACTAAATTGTTCAGTATAGAAAGAAAATGAAAATCGGTCCCTGTTTTCTAATCTAGCTGGCAAGCGTTCAAAGGTTTTAGGTGATGACTGAGAAGCAAAATCCTTGTCATTCTCAATTTCAATTCCAATTGAAACTAAGGCTTCAATATCGCTCTCCTCACCAGACTCGTTATTATTCTCTTCTGCAGAAATTGTTTCTGCCCCTTCATTGTTATCTTCATCACCAATATCTTGTGAAGATTCGTTCTCAATCTCTGCATCATCATTATCATCATCTTCCTCTGAAATCTGGTCAAAGATTTTGATTATATAATCTTGGTTGATATTTTCCATGGGCGCCATTTTCAATATTTTGATCCTAGGAACTGGAGGTGAATCATTTGACAAGTTTTTCAAACCAGCTGGCCCAGCAGAAACATCACTATCATCGCTGTTTTGGTCATCCACGTTTATTCCTTCATCGTGTTCCTCCTGTTTAGCACCTAAGGAACTGCTAGATATGCTTATACTGTTGATGTCTAGTTTTCCACTCAACATATTTGGCAGCTGGTCAGAATCACTAACATCTGGTTTCAGATGCACTGCCTGAAAACAAGAGTCCCATTTTGTCAGAACATGGACGGGACAAAAAAGCTAAAGTTTGTAAATGCCAAGATAGCAATCGTCTTAAGCCATAACCTTGCCCAGAACTCTTTGAAGCTCATAGTTTTATATTCAAATTAGCACAGATCAGGTAAAACAATCATGCAATAGTGCAGGACAGATACATTTGCCAGCTGCAATATAAATAGTGGAGGTCGATGTCTTTGTGTATAGTATTTAGGATAATTCAAGAAAATGAAGGACATGAGCTGAAGCCTGATTATTACGGTCATGACAGAATAATAAGGTAGATGCTGGGAAGGCCATTAACTCACACAGTACAAAGAATGCATATAACAACCCTGACAGACACAACAATTAACTATGGAAGTCAAGAAAGTTAGGGACCAGTGTCTGGGTGGAGTGGTGGACCTACAACTACATAACCCAAAGATGCATAGAATTCTCAACCAAAATGTTTGAAAAATGGAACGGTTATTAGTATTGCATTTCAGCTTGTAGCATTGTACTCTTAATTCCATAATAATCAAAAGATGCAAGTTAGTATACCTGCAGGTTGTATCGTCCATTTGCCTCTGCAAAATAAATTTCAAATATAGGGAAACCAGGGCCGTCTGATGCCAGCTGCCTGAACAAGGAAAGAGTTAAGTCACTAATTTCAGAAAATAAAATATACAACCCAAACATGGGGAACCTATCCCAAGATGATTTGATGAATGCTACTAGTACTTTTAGAGAGCTTAGTATTGAGATAACGGATGAACATTTTCAAGGACCCAAACTTCTAAAACGTTGCTCAAAGTTCTAAAACAGATAAAATGAATAGGCTCCAAACAACTTAGTAACACCTAGCTAATCTGCTGACCGGCTAGTGCCTCGGAGAACAGTGCTGGTGACATTAATTGTTGCAAGACATATGTAGTTTCACCACTATTGCACTATCTTATACCAACTATATAGGGATTGAAAGGAAACAGTTTCTTCATGTGGCTATTCATACACCAGTGTTATGAACCTCATGGCCAAAATGGATACTGATACCCCTTTCATGTGATAAAAAAGCAATGTCATGGTCAAGAATCCAAGTTCCAATCATCAATCGGAAATCATAATTTGGCCCAGTTTCTTCACAATCACAATAAGCTTCACTAACTGATCTCACTGTTCTGTATCACCTCAGACATCTAACACACTATCTCAACCACAAACAAGTATACAGCCACACCCTTCATTTGGTCTAATTTCTCTCGTAATAGCACTCAGGTAATCCCTAATAATATGCACCTGTTTCTGTGATGGCATAGGTTTCTTCAGAGTTAATATTCTACAGTAGCTAACCCACCATATCCATAGGGATTTCCTTTGTATCACTTCCCCAAAACGACAATAATTATTAAATAAAATATGAAAAGCTGAAGAAATGCATAAACACAATGCATGGACAAAAAATGGACCCAGCAAACGATCAATCACAGAAAATACACTTGGCCTTAATTAATAGAGAAAAAGAAAAACATTAGTAGTTATCTACACACAAATTACCAAACATGCAACTGTGTATGTAAATAAATAACCAGCAAAAAGTAATACCTGATATCATAACTTTTTGCCACATACCGACCATGTTCAGCGCTTACACGAATTATAAGACCATATGGATCAGATAGATTTCCAGAAACCCCCGACCACCAGCCCAACTGCATATGCTCTAAAGGATCAGGTAATAGCATTTTTTGCACAGAAAGAAATAAACAAAACTAAATATATCCATAAATGAGAGTGTGAGGGCTACCAAAAAAGTTAGGTAATGTACTTAAGTACGAGGTTAAATTTCCATAACATGTGCAGATAAATTCTTTTTCATATTATCACCGCGTACATTCGAATTTCTGAAATAAGAGGTTCAGGCCCATGGGAGTTGGTGGCCTGCCAGGTGACCTTATCCTATGTCTATGTGCACCATGCAGTTGCTAGGTTACAGTTATCCGTCATGTAAAAACAACAGTGCTAACAATGGCATTGAACAGACAAGCCACATGCATGAGATCAAACATGGCAATATATTGTGTGCACAATAATATTTGCTGAAACAGGTTACTCCTAGATATCTAATATGCATGAAAACCTTAATGTCATTGGGACTAGTAACAAAAATGGATAGCATCTTTTAATCACTCTGGGCAAGCAAATGTGACATTTTGGACATGGACACCTCCTCCAACTTTGACCTTTTCTTTCATAGGAATATATTAGTATTATGACAAATCTAGTAATACCATTTTTCACCTTGCTAATCATAATAACTTAACTTTATATACACCGATAGTCAAAATCTAAGAAGTTTGATTGCACCAGTTTTAAAATACCGTGTATCTCCGACGGAGGTAGCACTTGAAATAAGAAATTTCAGTATCATGCGTCCTATACTTCTAAAATGTTTTCCTGGCAGATGATACTTTGGCTCCAAAAAACCAACTTCGCTAGATTAGAAGAGGCAAACTAGCATTTCAGATAAGTTTTCACAAAACAGAGGTCTTCTAAAATGTTTTCCTGGCAGATGATACTTTGGCTCCAAAAAACCAACTTCGCTAGATTAGAAGAGGCAAACTAGCATTTCAGATAAGTTTTCACAAAACAACAGAGGTCAGTAAAATGTATCAGAGAAAGACAACAATTTACCAGCAGCCGCTCACCAGCAGGAAACAGAATCATGTAATTGCAATAACCTACACACCAACGGAGTAACAGGAAACTACACATCTACACTTTTTTTTTGACTGAAAGCTGTAGGAAAGGCTCCGACAACATATATTTATATTAATAAAGGGAAGATAATAGTTCGGATTTAACAATAGGAGATAGGCGAACACTGTGACGAAGGAGCTCAGACTTGAATTCCTGAAACCAAGCTTGTCTAGAGGGCACGATCTGGTTAAAAATGTAGCCAACGCATCTACACTTCCAAGTAAACTCATGTTCTAGGCAATCATCTAACATCTGGCATATTTCTCTGCCAGTGGGGCCATGCTGTTATACCGTTCATGGCCTAAAACAGTGTTTTGTAGTTCTCTAATATATTTTGCCATTTCACTTCTCTGAAAAAATATCTTAGAGATGTTATCCGGTGATAGTTTACACAAAATACGTGTAGTTTTCTGAAATTTACTCTAGTAGTGGCCTTACTGTAAGAACAGGGCCGTGTAAGATACTATATGGCAAGTGTGTCTACTATGATGAAATGAACTAGAACCTCCTCGGCCTAATACTTGGACTAAATCACCAGCATTTATGTTCCCATCCTTTTCCCTTTAATGCACAGGCTTAATTCAGATTTTGACTTAAATGGTAAGTGGTACTATGTATTATCAATTTTGTAGTTGCGAACTGTAACCATATAGCGTGCCAACACAAGAGTAACAGATTGTTGAGCTGTTGTGGTACTAACCAGCCCTGCACCAGCATGATCTCTAATATGAGCTGCATCCATATAGCGCTCCTCTACTATGGCCCGCTGTAAGAGTAAAAATATTAGATAAACAAAGTCAGCAAATGAACATCGAACTATCAATCATATCCTTCTACTTCTGTCATGGATCCAATCAGTTACTCTACTTGAAAATATTCAGATTGATTCCTTATCCATAACATAGTTAACGAAACCGGACCAATCGCCGGCTCAGTCAGGCTCTCGGTCGTGGCCCCTGATTGGATTGCCATTGCAGAACTAGTACTTGAGAAATGTAAGTTCTATACAACATCCAGTAGGCAAGTGCACCATTTCTCCATTACTCAGGACATGGGCTCAAAACACCGTCTTTTATATTTCATTTCATCACCCAACAATTAATCACTCAAGCAGATGCAACCGTTGACAGATTTTAGATAGTTCTGTGAAAAAACTACTGGTTCAACTGTATTATACCTAGCTCACAGCAGCCCATTTGCACAAGTGATCCAAACAAAATGGCCAGTCAGGTCCAGTTTCAATAGCACAGAAGTAATGTAATGTAAGTAAGTAGCTTCAGTGGCATTTAGACATTTGACATGGTATAGTGTTGCGGTCTAGCGTTTCTGATTATGATATGGGATGTAAATACAACAAATGAGACAAAATTATTCTGACAGAAGGCCTTGATGCCCCCATAAAATGGATTATTTCTGCTATTAGCAATATTTATTATTGTCCATCCAAGCCAATGAATGTGCGAGGCATTCATCCCCTCATAGCGAAGTACTAGTTTCCTACTCCCTCCGTTCCAAAATGTAGGGTGTATTTTGATTGGTTAAGAACAGGGCTTTGATCACCAATTACTCAATTAATATGCAACTTATATAACATCAAATTGATCATTATATTCATTTTCAAATGTACTTATGATTGTCTTTTTGTATCAAACGAATTACATATTAGCAGAGTAAATTGGTCTCTTAGCCAATCAAAATACACCCTACATTTTGCAGCGGAGGGAGTACCGTATACTATTTTAGCAAGTTGAGGAACAGGCACCTGACTGGAATATTTTGAAGTAGAGAGACTACAATGTCAAAGGCAAAGTAAAATGATCAAAAGAGTCATTTACTACTGAACTAGACAAATATAAAAGAACAGATATTTCTAATTTCTTACATGCAAGTCAGATATTGATCTGCCAACAGTATCAATTCTTGACGTAGCAGCAATAGCCAACTTCAGTTTGTGAGCACTTCTATAGTCTTCTCTATATACAGCAGTCCGGAGTTGTAACTGAAATTCAATATGCAGCCATCAGGACATTTGTAATTTACACAGGTTAAGACTTAAGAGGGTATTATGTCTGGACGAAAACACAATATAAACATGGGTAAACGAGCACAGAAGTTAAGTTGTTCTTGTAAATTATTAATAAGTTGTATCTATATGTCACAGAAAAAGCATGTTGAATCTTTATATTTACTAGCTTTGTGCCCGTGCTTTGCTACGGAATCATCGAGAAAAGAAAACTTACAACTGAAGACAACATGATAGTCACCTTATGAACCAATGCCATAAAGCCTGATGACAGGCTTTGCTGAATTTGAACGTTGAACCCAAACTCATGGAGCTTGGAGAGGAAAGGCAATAGTAGAGTATATGTAAGGATTATGACTTGAAGTTTTAACTCATGAGTTTGTATAATCTACTTGTCAGTGGTGACAAGAGAAGGGGTTAGAAAGAAGTGAATTGACAACCAACAACTCCAAACTTTATAAATAGGAAAATAGGATACTCTTATAAAGATCTGGGTTGGTGGTCATTCATTCACTCCACTGAGACTTCTCCCTAGATTGCTAGCAAATCACCGTAATTGCCACACATTTTATGTGATAAATACATGTATCATGATCTTTTGCCTACAGTTGATTTGACCTATATTTTGAGATAATTGTTATTTAGCACGAAATTTGGAATATGAGAGCAGAAGCAATTAAACAACTCATGCAATACATATTTTATATTCCATAGCAATGCATGTGCATTTAGCCAGTTTTAAAGAGCTAGCAGTAGTTTAAATCCAGATATAAAAAACTGGCAAATTTATAAAAAAACATCATTTAAAATGGCAAATAAGCACATGACCCTTCTTAATGTTGTCATGAGGGGCCTTTTTTACAGCAACAGATGGCGGCTAATCATAAAGCTAGTAGTGTGATTTCTGAAGGTAGTCAAATTGTAACTCATGTGTGATCATCGCTTCCACCGTGCCTCATGCAGTTACAGCTGCACACTAACGACATAGATTTTATATAAGTCTAAACCTTGGTTTCAATGTTTTGCTGAACTTTTATACCATTGGGCCTATAAACAAAAGGGTATTTGCAACTTCCATGTGTTATTATTGGCAGGTTACAGATAGCACAGGCAACAAATGGGACATGTTATGGCATTAAGCCCAAGGCATAGCCTACTATTACTACGTCTAACATAACATCAGTAGTTCAATACATAAAAGAATCTTGGGAACTAATTCACATTGCTAGTTGACACAAAAAGCCTAACTCCATATAAGCCAGTTTAAATTTGAACATGACTTCATTAGTTTTTCAGTTCCTAAGGCTAAGAGCAAACTTTTTGAACTGCTGTTAGTTTAGCTTACAAAATATCCACATTAGGCACGTTTCTTCAGAATTGTGCCACTGATGTCATGCCTCATCGACACGCTAAATCACAAAAACTAAGAGATTATACAGGACCTATACATGAAACTATCCGATGTTGCAACTCGTTGTGTTCAGGTATCATAGTGAGACTACCCTTTTCTATACAGTTTGGTAGAAGAGAAGAGCAATGTATGTAGAACTTGGAAGCATAAACTTCCTAGTACGTTCAACAAGGGTAGCAAGCCCCATTTTTCACAAGTAATCACGGTGACAAAAATTAACCTTCAGTTCATCGACAAGGCGCTCACTCTCCTCCACAAGAGCAAAGTGCTGCTTCCACCTCATCCAGCTCCACTTCCCCTCTTCATCCTCCACCTCCATCTCCTCCTCGTCTTCCTCCAACTCCCCTCCTATCACCTCCAGTTCGTGAGAACTCTCTGTCCTCTTCCCCGGGACTGCCCCCTTCGAGCCGGGGGTTGGGGGCCAGTAATTGCTGACGTACTCGCTCCACCGCCGCACGGCGCCCTGGAAGGCATCGTGGAAGAGCGCGTCCCATCCACGGCGCCGGCGCTCGCCGCCGGAGTCGGCGGCCTCCGAGCTGCGCGCGCAGCACCGGAACACCGAAGCGGTGGCATCGGAACGGCGGCACGTCGGCGCGGCGCCCGCCAGGCGGCGGACGCGGAGGCGCTGCCCCCGGCGCGTGGCGAGGAACCGGCTAGGGTTCGGGTCCAGTTGTCGCGACGACGAAAAGGCGGGGAGGGGCGCGCGAGGCGCGGTGTAGACGGATGCCATGGAGGTGGCCAGGCGGGTGGGGCGGCACGGCCGGCTTCGTGGCCAACGCGACGCACCGTTGGGGAGAATCGCGCTCGTGTAGCGCGGTGGTTGTGGTGTCTCCTTTTCTTTCCTTTGTGGATTAGGACGAGAAGAGGGGCCAGCGTAACTGATAAGACTTTCGCGGGGACCGCAGCGGACGAACGAACCGAACACTGTGGGTGGCTATCGGGCCGGTCTTTTTTGAAAAGCCCGGTAGCCCGGCAGGATTGTCCGTTTGTGCCCGGCCCGTCACATAATTAATCGGGTCAGGCCTGGGGCCCGTCTGTGCCGCGCCTGGGCTTCAGCCTCAGGCCCTTGGGCCGGGCCGGCACATGTTTTTTTTAGATTACATATTTGACAAACGCTAATTTTCATGGTCAAGGGAAAAATATATCTATAGCTGATACAATAATTTTTCTAAAAAAGCTTGAAAAGCATGGAGAGGCCGTAACATCCCTAGTTCTGTAACATAAATAAAGTGGCTTGTTGTGCATCATTTGCATCTCATGAGCATCATGTCTAAATTCCTTAAACCTGAAATTGAGGGAAATTTAAAACCTCGTTTCAAAACGCTTGAAATCAAAGCCACACTTGCAACTCAAGATGAGTGTCCTTCAAAGGCTCTGGAATTTTATGTAAGCTTTGTTTTTCTGTTGCAAAGCTAGCTCCAAAGTTTCAGAATTTTTGAAGCAAGTTTGGGCATTCAAACAATTCAAGATTGTTTGAATTCAAAAGGAACCAGAAAAAGAAAAAGGAAAGGGAACCCTAACTTACCTCGGGCCCAGCCGGCCCAGCTCTTTCCCTCCCTCCTCTTCCGCGTAGCCCAGCTAGCGGCCCAGCACGCTCCAGCGCGCGCCAGCACCCACTGACGGGTGGGACCCACCCTTCAGGGCCTCCTTCTCCAACCAGCTGCGCGGCAGCCTTGCCACTGCCGGCGGCACCTCTTGCTTGCCGCCGTTTTTCTTAGCCGTTTGAAGCGCACGACCTCACATTAGAATCCCCAGCTCGCGCTTATCCTCTTGCCCCTGCTAGCACCACGATTCGCACTCTGTAGCCGCCACGAGGTCGGCGCCGCCTCATCTCGGCCGTCCGCCCTGACGTCAATTTCGACCGATGAGGTGGCCGATTCTACAATACTCTTGCGCCTAAAAGCTCCCCACGTCGAGCTGCATCTCCCCGTGATCTTCATTGTCCTAGCTCGATCCCCTCGCCCGAATGAGATCGGCGTCCACCGCCGCCTATCGACTCCGCCACCATGTTAGGAAGATCCGCTGCACCGGATTGAAGCTCCACGCAGGAAATCGGACCCCATGACGCCATCTACCGTGAGATCGACGTCGTCTCCCCCGACTCCGGCCATTGCTCCATCGCCGTCGCCCTTCCGCGCCTCCCCGAGCCTCGCCGTCCACATTGGTAGACCCACGGTGAGCCCCTGAGTGTTTTCCCCCTCACCCCGGTTCGGTTAGTGCATCGTAGCGTCGCCTAGGACGAGCGCTGCCCCTGCCGCCGTTGTTGCTCGCCGCCGGCGAAGTTCCGGTGACCATTAAGTCAAGCCGCTGCCTCAGTTGAGTTCGCGACATCACGCACGTCGTCCAGCACCAAACCGCGCTCGAACCATGGCCCGTAGCCGTTTTCCGGCCGGTCTCAGACGAGCCCGAGCCGCGCCACCATGTTTTCGTCACCGCCGGCCGCCGCTGACTAGTGGGACCGCTTCGTAGGGCCGGGGGCCACCTCCCAGTGAAGTTTGGCACTTGCGGTAAAAGGCGAAAATCCTGACAGTGGGACCCCCACGTCAGTTGACTAGTCAGCCCGCATGGCAACCCTATGGACTCTGGACCCACTTGTCAATGTCTACAGCTTGCCCCACATTTAGTGACAAAAGTTGGCTATAAAAAGCTAGGTATTTTTCTGGTTCGGATAAATAGCTTATTTGGCTTCCAAACTTGTTAAATTCAATACGAGCGTACTACCACACATCGGGTTATGGGGCCCGCATCAACTTAGTAACATGTCTAGACTTGGTCCATGAGCTGCATTTAGTCCGAGTTTTCTTAACGAGAGTAAAACAGAAAGGGAGTGAATAAGGGTGGCTAAGCAGGGCTTCTCTACGAGAATGGTTACCTGACAATCACACAACGTTTTGGGACCATGTCTAAGGGACCGTCAGACTCGTGATCATGGAACGGCCCATTAGGGTGGCTCATGGATTAGGTTGAAGCATCGCAATAGTTGTGGACAAACCTCCTTCTGCCGACACACACTGAGTATGCTGCCAGGCCAGGCTTTGGCAGACGGTTGGCGTGTGTGGGTAAAGTTGTACATCCCTGCAGGGTGAAATCTATTTGAATAGTTGCCTCCTCGGTTATGGACGACTTGGTGAACTTGCCTTGAATTAGACAACTAGAACCCTTAACTAAAATTGTCAACATAGGTGTGAGCGCTATGATGTGCTTCCTTGGGGTTGGATACAAGGGGTGCTCATAGTTGGGTTTGAGTGGTGATAGCTGTAGAGAGTACTCAAGTACGCCTTCATGCCTCGTGTATAAACTTCTGAGTAGTCTCTTTACAAAGGTACTTAGTATTGCAAAGTCAAAATCAGCTTTCTGCAAAGCAAGTCCACATAAAGCCCCTTTGACACTTATAGTTGACTTAAGTCTTTTCTTAGTACTCTTGTACTCATTTCGCTTTCTATTGGTTCAGAGAAGACCCCTTCTTCTGAGGGTGACATCTTCATAGAGATCGACAACGACGTCTAAGGTGAGAACAACCAGACGGTGATATGGGAGGGTGGTAGAAGCCCCCGTTGTTTATATTCCGGCCTCTTAGGCCTTTTGTTAAACTCAGCCTTCCTAAGGCTTACTTACTTCCGCGTGTGCTTTGCACTTGGTCGAGAGACAATGGTTTGTAATAAACTCTTCTATCTTAATACTCAGAGGAGTATTGTATAATATTGCTCTTGTGTCGTAGAGGAATGTTGTGGTACCTGTTGTTGCGACATACGTCGTGCGTGCTGCGTGTAAGTTTATAACGCGCACGGTGTATGTAGGGTCATAGAGGTTGGTTCATACTTTGTGAAAAGACCTCGATGTCGCCTAGAGTGGGGGGGGGGGGTGAATAGGCGTCTTAAAACTTTTACGGATTTGGCTCTATATATCCTAAATGCGGAATTAAACTAGTTGGATACTTTCAAGCACAAATCCTAAATATGATAGGCTCAACTATAGTGCACCAACAACTTAAGCAATAACAAGATGAACACTTATATTAATCAATAAGCTAGCACAAGATATATAAGATAGCACAAAGCACATATAAGATAATATATGACTTCAAGCGCGATGGCTATCACAAATTAAAGCACAAGTGAATGAACTCGGTTTAGGAATACTCGAGGCACGTGGAGACGATGATTTATCCCGATGTCACTTTCTAGGAAGCTAATCACCGTTGGAGAGGTGCAGGCACCACAAGAGGTAACCCGAATAGCCGTGAAAGGACACACCCAACTCCTTGAGCCTCCCACACCAAAGTAGGAGCTCAATCACTAAGATGGCTAGCTTCTTCCTCCACTTCGGAGATGGCAAGCTCCACAACCACTTCACAAAGCACACAAAGGAGAACCTCGGGCCTCTTCACAATCTCCACGAAGAGGTCACCGGGACAACAACCACTAAGCCGTCTAGGAGGAGAACCTCGAAGAGTAACAAGCTCACGGGCTCTCACTCGAACTAATCAAGGTGGAGAGCTCAAACCAATGTACCAAATGCAAAGCAAGAACACAAGATGAAGCGATCCTCCCCCCTTACAGGGTTCGATCTCTGTGCTTACAGTGCTAGTCCCTGAATCGACTCGCTAGCACACACAGTTTCAAGATGTAATATCAAGATACAAAGGTCAAAAGTATATTACATCGTATTGATCCAGAATTAAATAGTACCTTACATATTACGTAACCTCATGGGTTGGCTCAAGAAAAAAAAAATCTTGCAGCGGAAGGCAGAAGATACAGGAGTCCCATAACAACTCCACAGTCGAAACATGTTGGAATGTAAACTCGCAACCCTAACCATTGGTACCTCACTCTTCAGAAGATTGACCTGCAACATTTAAACGTTGCAGCCACTAGGGGTCAATACATTGAATGTATTGGCAAGTTCACGAAAGGGTTATAACAGATTCTGTCAAGTATATGCAGTATTTGGCAAGGTGGGGTTTGGCTATTTGCATAAAAGCATCAATGTATGATCCTATCATTTTAACAAATAGTTTTATCACTATTGGACACGGGGTAGAAACACCCATGCTCCTATTAACCTAGAGCACGTTGAGTAGATACATCAAGTGCCCCTACCCTGTTCAAACCATTCATTTTATTTAAGAAATTAGAGTGAGTGAGACCTTCCTTACAGCCCCCATATCTAGTTGCTGATGATTGTCCGTAACCGGGGACACAGCTAAGTACTTAGTTTGACACTCTCGAGAGGTTGTACACATTCCCCACAGAAATCGACGTGTTAATCCCTTGCTGTCCTTAGGGTAGAGTAGCAACAGCATCGATTATAGGAACTTTCAGACCATAATCACCCAGACCACCTGAGGGACCTACGTTCCCACCTACACGGCTACATCTGCACAATCCCTTGGATCCAGGATCATATATCTTACATCCATCCTGGCAGAGCCCATATTACCATGTGGTTGTACTGTAAGCTACTAAACAGGAAACTAGTCCAGTCTCTGGTTACCCCGGGTGGCATTCCTCAGTTGCAACGCAGGCGCTCTCATAGAAATGGCGAGACGACTCATAGAAATGGACCCATAGAAATGGACCTGACGTCGCATACATCTCCAATTCCTCAAAGCAGCCCACCCAGGACGGTTCATTGAATTACTTGTTTTGCCATACACTAGGAAAATCATATTGTAATTCAATAGTATCACATTGTAATAATACCACCCTCGTATATTATCATAGCATAGCATTTTACTACTACGATGGCAATTGGTGGTGAGGACATGGCAAGGGATCATAGCTAGCATAGATACAATAATAATCCTAACAATGTAACTAATAAAAACTAGTGCATAATAAAATAATAGGATGATGGTCATAGTGAACTTGCCTTGATAGTAGTTGGTATTCAAGCACTCTTCACAATCACACAGTTCGTTCTCCGAGAAAACTAAACAATACAAACAATGCATACATAAACACACCATACAAACAAAAAAGTTGTATGCCACGATGCAATGCAAAACATGTGACATGAGTGGGTTGATTTTATTCGGTTGATCAACTGGTCCAAAGCATTGATAATTAAAGCACATGTATGAGGATTTTAAACAAATAGCCAAGGCTAGGGTTTAAACCCTAAAATAAGGTTTTATTGGCATCAGCCAAATAATTTAATTCAAATTTTTTATTTCTCTGTCCCATTGGACATAGGACAATAAAACAATTTTTTGGGCATTGGTTTCAATTAAAAAGGATTACTAAATAATTAGTTATGAATTAAATGGCATAAAACCCTATTCTGTAATTTGAATGTGATTTAAATATTCAAATTCAAATTTAAAGAGTGCCAAAAGATTTTACAGGTTGAGAGCTTTCCAAAAAGGTAAAGTTTGTCAAATTTGGCCAAAGGGTTTAAAAGTTATAAGCATTTGAAGTTACAGGGGCTTTTCTGCAAAAGTGCAATTTATTCTAAACCGGGGGACTAAAATTAGATTTTCATTTTATTTAAGCAGTGCCACGTGGCAGCTCCTAATTGGTTGGTACCGGTTCGATTAAAATTAAAATGTGAGATCTAATCTCAGCCGTCGAATGAGATCAGACGGTCGGGATCGAAGATGGAGCTCACCGGCGAGGTCTAGGGTTCCGGCGGCGGCGCGGGCTCGGGCGGCGGCGGCGCGGGCGGTTTCGGCGACGCGGGCGGCTCGGGGAAGCGTGCGGGTGGTGCGGCGCGTCGAGGCGGGGTCGGGGACGCGGTCGGCGCGGCTCGGGGTGGTCGGGCGCCTTGCCTAGGACGGCGCAAAGGCGACGGGCGGCGGCGCGGGCGGCGGAGGTACGGTCGGCGTCCGGCGACACGCTGTGGTGCACGAAAAAGGAGAAGAAGCACGTCAGGGGGTGCGAGAGAGAGAGGGAAGAAGAAAGAGGAAGGCGGCTTCGAGGATGGCTCACCGAGACGTCGTCGGCGGGAGAAAATGCGGCGGCGGCAGTGGTGTCGCCGGCGAGCAATTGGACGGCGTGGGCGCGACGGAACGGAGAAGCAAGAGGGGGAATGAAGAGAGAAGTGGCGGAGCTTTCTAGGGACGCGCTCGGGCGGCTCTAGGAAGGTCTAAATCGGCGGGGCGGCGAAGGCGCGCGGCGAATCCGGCGCGGACTCGGCGCCGTGACGGGCGGCGCTTTCCATCGGGGACGAACGCCCTGACAGGTGGGGCCCACCTGTCAGTGGTAGCGGGCGCGCGCGCGGCGCGGGGCCGGTCAGGTTCGGGCTGGCTCGGGCGATGCTGGGCCGGTTCGGCCCAAAACGGCCAGACCGGTCCGGTTTTCTCTTCTTCTTTTTTTGTTTTTTCCCTTTTCCTTATTTCTTTGATATCTTTTGATTTTGAACTCCAAATTGGTCCAAATAAATTTCAGAAAATTTGTAAAATCATGTTTTATCATGATTCAACTTTTGGGAGTAATTTCCCCTCAAAATAAAATATCTAAAAATACATTTGCCCTATAAATGCCTTTAGGGCTATATAACTATTTAAATAAAATAGTTTTTCAACTCCAAAAATTATCCAAAAATTATGGGATAGCTCATATATGCAATAAATCTCTTTTATAAATAAACCCTATTGGTTTGAAGAACCAATGCTCAAATGGGTGAAAACCCTAGGGTTTAAATTGAAATAAAATCTTTTAAAGCCTTTTGAGATTCAAATTTGAATTCAAATATGCAATTGTGGCATGATGCTTATGGATGCAATGCACATGTAAAAGTTTGAAAATTTTGGGATGTTACAACTGCGTCCATGTCACCGCCGATGGCTTTCTGGCATCTAATTCTCTACAACCACGCAAACCAAGAGCGTCGGGGTCAATAACATCCTTGCACCCGTGACAACATCGTCGATGGCTTCTCGCCACCTCGATCATATATCCTCAACAGCAATACAGGGGTCAACACCACCCTCGTTTTTCATCACGTACACTGACAGCATCCCGGTGTACATCGACACATGAATGAGCATAACATCATCCACGCCAAAGCTAGTCGTCCAGGGCTTTCCGGCACTTCTTTTGTATTGATACATCATTTTTATGGCAGCTCTGCAGCGCGCCAGTGCGGCCAGCGCGAACCTGTGAAACCCTTCGATCTAGTCGGCTGGCACCGTGGTGGCCATGCGGTCGCGACTAGATTGAGAAATTTCTCCAAGATATGGCATGATATTTCGCCGTGGAATGGATGCAATCTGAGTTTATTTTGTTGGCTGGCGCCGTAGCTGCTACACGGCCCAACAATTTGACTCGAAGCGTAATGATGCGGAAAGATTTCCCCGCATCAACTTTGATCGTATGGTCGACCGAGATAATCCGGTAAACCAAGGCCGCAACAAAACATTTGCGCCAAGGTGTTTAGTTGAAATACTTTCACCAAGTCGAGTCTGATCTGCTCCGCGCTCACACTCTACTTGGCGAGGGGGCATTTGTTTGACGAGATTTTGTACTACAATCTCTCTTATAATGAAGCTATGCAGATGCAAATGGCACCATATAAACATGTGATAAAAAAAAGAAATGCATGCATGGAGCAGTAGGAGACCATGACTTGCGCGTTTGAAGGTGCACTATGTTTGCATCTCCTTTTTAGCTCAAACAAGTACCAGCTCGTGAACTAGGCAGCTAGCTTAGTAGATATACATGCGCATGAGTTTACCGTAATATTAATGGCAAATGCTAACACTGTTAGCTCAGTACGGCATGCATGTGCTCGTACGAAGGAGTATCAGCCAAGTAGCCCCAAATGGCTATAAGGACTCGATGCTGTTGCTGCTGCATATGGAAGTCAATTTGCAGGATGCATTAAGTGATATTATCGTGCATACCACGGCAGGCAACCAGGGATATATGATCCTCAATCAATCCTTAAGAAATCAGCAGTTTCCAAAAGCTCACGGCAGCACCGGACGTTCGCTGGCTTGTTCCCATAATTCTTCTTACCATAAACGCTGACTGCTTGTGCCTATTTAAATGACGGAAACACACAAGTACAGTGGAGGACGCGCCCCAGGCGGCGGCGATGCACAGCAGCCTCGTGCATGAGGTAAGGGCGGCCACGCGTGTCGTAGGCGAGAGGGCAGCGACGTCGTGCCCAAGGGGGCCGCAGGCGAAGAATGCCCTCGACCTGCCTAAGGCATCAGCCGGCCAGAGGCAGAAGGAGCACGTATATTCATACATGCATCCAAGATCCAAACACCAAGAGAGCACACGCGCACACGAGGAAGAAGAAGCAGCCTGCCCACGGGTTTTGTTAGGGTGATCTCCACCGTGTGGGCCCAAAGGCCCACCGGGCCCTAGTTCTAACACGCTCAGATCGAGGGCGCCCAACCCACTATGGTTGGCGGGCCCCTGTCACGCTGCGCAATATAAAGAGGTTGGGGGGCCGGGACACACCTTACGAGGTTCGACTGCGTAGCCACCACCCCACCGAAAACCCCAAGTCCGATCTAGGGTTTGCACAGAAGCGACGGGAAGTTCCGCCGCCACCGTCGCTCCCCGCCATCTCTCACTCGCCGTCGCTCCACGCCGACCATGTCGTCCATGTCGGCTTCAAGCAGCCAAGGCGAATGTACTCCCCATCTCCTCTCTCTCTCTCTCTCTCTCAATCCCCATACCAATCCCAAGTTGAATCTCAGAAATAGCACTCTATCAGCTAGATCTACACCTAGAGACATCCAGGAATCTATCAGGTTTATCTCTCTCTTCCTCTCTCTTTTTCTCTGTACTATGCATCTTCGCATGCGGCTGGTCGCTTGGTCACGGCCAGCTTGCCGAGGCTGGCGCCGTGTGTTTTGTCGGCCTGCTTCTGGGTCCTCGTCCAGATGTTGGCTGTTGGGCTGCTGGGACTGCCAACGTGCAGCCTGCCGGCTCCGACGTTGGGAGATCGCCAACACCTACAGCTTAAGAAGATGACGCCGCGCGTCTGCCTAACACGCGCTGCAACGGCAGAGGTACCGTTGCTGCTTTGTGGCCCTATTGGGCAGTGACATCACCGATGCCTGACCGCTTCGCTTGGCTGCGAGGTCGCCTCCTCAGGTGGCCCTTCGACCCCACGAGCTGCGACGCCGACGTCGATGCCGAGGCTTCTAGTAGGCAGTCTTCCGGCACGTTCTTCAGCACACCTACGGGACTTGGTAAATCCCTGCTGCTGTGCAGCGACCTCTTTGCTATCAAACAACTCTTGCCGGCAGGACTTCGGTGGATGCTCTACGGGAGTGCCCCTCCATCATCTCGATGATGTTACTGAGTCGTCTCGACGTCAAAGCCAAGCCCTACCATGCGTGTTCATCCAACTCCGACTACATCATCGACACATCACCGTCTACTCCAACATCTACACCAACACTGTTCCCCAGCATCGTACAGGCGCCGATGAGGCAAGGCTTTACTCCACCGACTAGTCATTCTCCGATGAGGTAACCCGTTACTTGCGTGCACCGACGAGGTGCTGGCAAGTCATCCCGTCCGACACCGGCCGGTAAGGCGGACATTCCTAGGCCTGGCACCGACAAGGCAAGGCCATCCATCCTGTCTAAGCTGACGAGGCTTAGACACCATCATCATCGGACAACGGCAAAGCTGGAGGTCTACAGCTAAGCATCGCCGGAGCGATGGCGTACCGCTCCACCTCTCCACTTCGCCTCCACAACACCACTGTCGACATCAAGCACACGGAGAAGACGAGACTTGAAGAAGACCACCATTGCAGCAGCTTAATCGGAGGTGTCTCGCGGCTCGAGCCGTGGGAGTAATTAAGCGGGAGCTTTACGAGGCCCCGTGAACCAAGACACCACAATCGCCCATGTCATATTGGCCGCGCTTGTAGGCCACGGAGCGCACTCCATTATGTGAAATTGTAATTTTGTTTCTCCAACTGAGATTAATAAAATGCATATTTCCCTATGTTTTATTTGTGTATTTAGGTACACTGGCATGCCCGCATTTTATTTTCATCGGCGCATGAGATACTTTTTAAGTATTTTTCTTGTCAAACAACAGCAAGACTTCAAAACGATGTATCCTGTAGCTTTGAAAGCGACATCCCTGTGGCTTGAAAGTGACAACTCGCCTCTCTCGTATGTATTATTTCTTCTATTATCGTGTGAAAAAGACTTTTAATTTATTGGAATTTAGTCTTCATTTTCTTTCAGATGAGCTTCCAATTACTTTGAGACGAGATTCCAATTTTTTAGACGAGAAAGATATATTCTTTTGGATGATATTTAGTTTGTTTCCAAACTAGCTTTCAATCTTCTTGAGATAATTTTTTAATTTTGTTGAGATAAGCTTTCAATTTTCTTGGTAAGAAATTTTGATTTCGTTGAGACGAACTCTTGATTTCTTTGTGTGAGCTTCTAATATTTTTGGCATGAGGTTTCAATCTTACAAAGAGAGCTTTACAAAATTTAGTTCGTTTGAGACGAGTTCTAATATTTTTGGCATGAGCTTTCAATATTTTGATGACGAGCTTTCGATAAGTTTGAGTTCCTTTGAGATGAGCTTCAATATTTTTTTAATCAGAGCTTCCAATTCTTTAAAGATGGGCTATTAGTAGTTTTTGTTTTCTTTAAGACGGGCTTTTGGATTTGATTTCAGTTTCCAATAATTATTGTGACGTGCCATGCCCAACAGCAATACAATTATGTTGTGCACAAAAGAAGGCAGATGGGGAAAAGAAGAATAGCCCAAATCGGGCCTTTAGTGGTTGGGCCTAGTAGTACGAGGCCGAGCGCTGGGCAAGGAAAAGAACGAGACCGAACAAAAAAAAAAACGGGAAGGGAACGACAGAACTGCGGGAGCTGCGCCAGCGTACCTGGCCGGAAATCGTCCGCCAATACGCGAGTCAGCGGAGCTCCGCCCCAAGCCACACAGAAGAATCGCCACGGATATACTGTACTCCGTATACGGTACTTCTTCCGTACCATATTATATGACTCAATTCATCGAAATATGAATGTATCTATATCTAAAAGACGTCTAGATACATGTAGTAGAATGTCACTTAATATGGGACGAAAAGAGTATAATAAGTAACAAGTTTATGTTGCTAGGTTCTCGATCTGTTCCGATGCACAACACCACAAGCACAATGGCGTCGTCCGGCACAAAAAGAAAACAAGGTACTGGAGACCAAATAGCCGACTGGTTGGTAGCTCCCGTCCGATCTCCTAGAGTCCATGGCCTGGAGATCCCGCGATGCCATCACCGGGGTCGCGGCGTGTTCCGCTCCGTCTTCCGTACATGGCGTGCCGCGGTAGCTCAAGGGCCTCGCCTCCTGCTTCCTGCCCCTCTACACGTAGCGCTGTCCACCGCGTGCCGGTGGTTCAGAGCGCGTGCTTGTCTTACGCCTGTTGCGCGGGTGGTCAATCATCGTCGATGCTCGTGACGCTTCCTGCCGCCTCTTGCACCTGGCGACGGGCGCCATCGCCGCCCTGCCCAAGATCAACGCCCTCCGCTATGTCCGCTATGTGCACCTCATGTCCTCACGGATGAAAGTGCCATCAGAAATGACTCTCCTACGGGGACCAAAATCATGATCTCTTGATATTGTTCCTCTGAACCTACCTCAAATTTTCAGATTGCTTCCGCTTCGCGGTTGATATCCCACTCGGTAACGTGGCGGTTGTTGGATTGTGATCCAAATTCTTAGGGGCTGGAAGTTCCGGCCCAACTTCCGGCCGAACCTCCGGTCGCGCTTTGTTACTTTTCAGGAAAAATGCGGAACATGCTGCGGAACTTCCGGATATTCAAGAATTACCGGAACGTCCGGCCTCCAACCGGAACTTCCGGTGTGCCTGTTACGGATCTGACTTGCCCTAATGCTCCTGCTATATATACCCCTTGTAAACCGCCGTTTTGGGATGAGTTGAGTTCGTGAAATCTCCCAGGCATTGTAAACATTCCCATATAGTGAAGTTCGCCGGCTGACGCTCGTGGTTTTTCCCTCTCGTTGTTTGAGAGGGTTTTCCACGTTAAATCCGTGTGTCCTTGTGTTGTGATTTCTTATTCGTTCTTGCTTGTCGCGTTCATAACAAATGGTATCAGAGCCCCAGCTTCCACCTAGGGTTTGCGACATGTCTGCTCTGAAGTTCGATCTGCCGCAGCTGGACTACACCACACGATTCTCGTTGTGGCAAGTGAAGATTTGGGCGATTCTTGTCCAAACTTCAGATCTGGATGAAGCGCTTGATTCCTTCAGCAAGAAGGATGCAAAGGAGTGGACTGCCGAAGCGAAACGCAAAGATTGTAAGACTTTGTCTTTGATTCAACTTCATCTGTCCAATAATATTTTGCAGGAAGTGTTGGAGGAAAAATCCGCAGTAGCCCTGTGGCTGAAACTGGAATCAATCTGCATGTCTAAAGATCTATCCAGTAAGATGCATGTAAAGATGAAGTTGTTCACCCATAAGCTGCAAGAAGGTGAATCGGTAATATCTCATATAACTGTTTTTTCGAGAGATAGTTTATGACTTGTAAGCTTTGGAGGTAAGTATGATGATGAGGACTTAGCCATCTTACTCTTATGCTCGTTGCCTAGTTCCTATACAAATTTCCGCGATTAAATTCTTTACAGCCATGACTCTCTAACCCTCAATGAGGTTTTAGAGTGTAACATCCCAATTTTTCCCAAACTTTGCATTATGCATTTGCACTCATGAGCATCATGCCATTTATACACTTTGAACACTTTTAAACCAAGGCTTTAAAATTTAAAATATTTTATTAAGCTTTTGCCTTTTAATCTCCCTTGCTACTTTTTGGAATTCTTTAACCCATAGAGTTTTGTCAATAGAAAGGGGTTTAATGCAATAAGATAAACTACCCCGTAATTTTTGGAATTTATTTTGGAGGTGAAAAACTATTTTATTTCTAAATATTATTGCACTAGAGGCAACTATTTAACAAAAACTATTTTTAAATAATTTGATTTTGGAGGGAATCAAGTCCCAGATGCTTTGGCATTAAAGGATATGATTTTACAAATTTTCTGGAATTTATTTGAGGTCATTTGGAGTTGAAAATCAAAAGATATAAAGGAAAAATAGAAAAAGAACAAAAAAAATAAAACCGGACTGGCCCGGCCAACTTGGGCGAGCCAGCCCAGCAGCCGGCCCAGCCCAGCGCCGCCGCCCCTTGTCGAACAGTCGCTGACAGGTGGGGCCCACCTGTCAGTCGTCTTCAACCCTTCGACCGGGAATCTAGCACCGGCCGCCATTACATCCCCGCCTTCATTTCGCGATTTAGAGCCGCCATTAAGCACCCCTCCCGCGTCACTATAAAAGGGACCTCCCCCTCTCTCTTTTCCCCCACACCACTCTGCCGCAATTGCTCACCGGAGCTAGGAGTTCCCCGCCGGCCGTTTTTGCTTCCCGTCGTCTCCACGGTGAGCCATGGAGCCGAAGCTTTCCTTTTTCTTCACCTTCGTTGCCTTGCGCACATTTTGACGTGCTTCTCTTGTTGTTTGGTGCACCGTAGCGCCCGGATGCCATCCGCCAAGCTTGCTGGAGTCCCGAACCGTGCCGCCGCCGTCGCTCGTCGTCCGAGGCGTCGTCCCCGACCACATCTCGCCGCGCCGACCGCGTCACCGGATTTGCCTCGTCGCGCCGCCCTCACCGGAGCCTTCCCCGACGCCCGAAGGACGCCCGTGACGCCCCGTCCGCCGCCCGCCCGTGACACGCCGCCGCCGGAGCTCCCGTCGGAACCCTAGGTCCCGCCGGAGGTGAGCCCGACGTGTCCCAGCCGTTAGATCTCGGCCAACGGCCAAGATTAGACCACTTAAAACGAACCGGTACCGGAAAATCAGAGGACGACACGTGTCATGTAAAAAGAAAATGTAATTTTATTCCCAGATGAATTAAATGGTAAAATTGCAGAAAAAACCCCGGAACTTCAAATGCTCATAACTTTTGAACCGTTTGGTCAAATTTGACAAACTACACCTTTTTGGAATCCTCTTGGCATGTAGAATCTTTTGGCACAGTTTATTTTCAGTTTTGGACAGAGGAAACAGGACCCATGACATAATGCTTGACTATGAACGTATACACCTAAAAATTTGCTAAAAATTATTTTTGACGATTTATCCACTCTGAAAATTTCTTATAGGCACCCTCTACCTAGTGGAGCCAGAAAAAAAAATTGATTTTGAATAAAAATGAACGTATTAAAAAAGTTGGAATAATCTAGCCTAAAAGGGATTAAACTGACTTTGTTTAAGTGTTTTCCTTATTTTTCACCCCATGTACATGATCCTAGCAACTCACCACGTAGATTTAAATCACTAAACGAGTTATTTGTGATAGAAACAAAGTTTAGGTTTGCATCATGTGCATGGCATCATGGCATATTTCATTTGTTTGCTTGTATGTATTGGATGGTTGTTTATTGTTGCTATACGTTTCGATTGTTAGATTTTACGGAGTGCGAACCCTGTCTTTGCGACGAGTGTGAAAACAGCAACAACTTTGGACAAGGCAAGTTTCACGTTGATCATGAATTACCTACTATCGCACTTATTTTAATCCTTTATGCATTAGTGTTGTTTGTAGAAGTGCATTAGGATTGAATTATTGTATTTATGCTAGCTATGTTGTCCTAGAAGAATAGATTTTCCTCGCCGTTATATCCCCACCAATAGCCATCGTTAGTAGTTACGCTTAGCCGTGCTATGTAAATATACGTGGGAGGGAACCACTTCATTCTAGAAAAATATTGTTGATGTAAAAGTTATTTTTGAAGTATGGTTAAAATCAACTACTAATGAACCATCCTTGGTGGACGGCTTTGAGTATTATGGTTGTACGCGACGTCAGGTCCATTTCTATGGGGCCCGCTGAGTCGTCTCTCCGTGGATTCGGGAGCATCCATGGTCGTCTCTCCCGTGGATTCGGGGAGCGCCTGCCGCAAATGTGGAATGCCACCCGGGGTAACGAGATGCTGAATTGGGTTCCTATTTAATTGCTTCTAGTACAACCACATGCTATATGGGCTCTGGCAAGAATAGAGTATGTTGTAGGAACCTAGACCCGAAGAATTGCAATGATGTAGTCGTGTAGGTGGAGCGTGATTCTCTCGTGGTCTAGGGAATTACCTCTGAAAATCTCGTAATAGACGCCGTTGCTACTCTACCCTGAGGACAGCAAGGGATTAACCCGTCGGTTTCTTGTGGGGAATGTGTACAACCTCTCGAGAGTGTCAAAACTAAGTACTTAGCCATGTCCCCGGTTATGGACGATTTATGAGCAGTTGGATATGAAACTAAGTATGGTCTCACTCATTCAAACTTCTGAATAAAACGAATGGTTTAAACTTGGGTTAGGAGTATTGATGTGTCTACTCAATGTCCTTAGTTTTAAATAGGAGCATCGGTGTGTCTACCCGATGTCCAATTGTCGCACCAGTGGCACACGGGGTACCACCGTTGCTCAACACGTGGGTTGCCTCACTTGATTCCCGCAAGGACGACACCCTGGGCAGCGCGGTGCGAGCTGCACGGGAAGGCACCAGCCCGGCAGGAGCCTGGGAAGGGGGTTGCCGTGGACCAGGACTAGCCGAGCTGTGGTGATTACCCCGAAAGACAGGGTGAAGACCCCCGTCAGGACGCCCCCCGGGAAGCCCACCTGCCGAGGAGAGTGTTCCCTGGCGCAGGCGTTCACAACAGGGCTGGTGCCCAGCAAGCAGAGTATCGATGCCACGTGGCTGCCCGGCAGGCTCCTTTTGCGCAGGGCTGGTCAGAGCGTGGAGTGTGGCACAAGCTGAGCATTAAATGCTCCGATAGGGAGGAGGTTACCCGTCTAGTCAACCTTCAGTGTGTAGCCCGCAGTGAATCTAGGGCACGTGTGGCCCTAGCTACAGTGCGTCTCACCGCGCATGCATGCCAGCACCGCGAAGGCAGCTTCGTTGGGTCCCTATTCGACACGTGTCCTAGGGCGCGTCCCCATGCAAACTGTGGCACCTGTGGTATCCCCTTGAGTATAAAAGGAGGCTTCGTGCCGGTCAGGGGGTTCTGATTTCGGAAGGTTAGGCTAGAGCTGAGGTGGCAATCCCTATCTAGTCCAGAAGTAGCAAGTAGCCACTTATCAAAAAGGGAAGAGAGCGCCCGGGGACTCCCCCGGCAACCTTGTAAACACCTGTTCTTTGGTTAATAAACACTCAGAAGCAAGACACAGGGTTTTACACCTCCGGGTGGCCCGAACCTGGGTAAACCGACTTGTGCATTGCAGCGCCCGTCATTGGCCTCATCGGCGATCGCCAGAGCGATCTCCAATGCCCACTGCTGAACCAAAAAGGGGGTGCCTCACATCCCAGGTGTCTAAGCCCCGGGCTACGACACCAATAGATTTATCATACTGTAACAATTCAATTGTAGTAGTATAAAATGTTATGTTAATTGCTTCCACACCAAAAAGCCTGAACTCTACATAGCCAATAATTGCATCTATTTGATAGGATCTGTTATAATCCCCGGTGAACTTGCCAATACATTCAATGTATTGACCCTAGTGGCTGCAACTTTTAAATTGTTGCAGGGAATTCCGACGATGAGTAAGGTTACGTTGTTGGGTCACGAGCCTGCATTCCAACATGTGCTCTTTGTGGTGTTGCAATGGCTCAATTTTTCCTTTGTTTTCCACTGCTGAACAATTTATGATATTTTTCATTGCTAACCCGTGTGGTTATGCAAAGTTGTAAGTACTTTAAAGTTCTGGATAAAGACGATGTAATAAAATGACTTGACCTTTGTTTCTCGATATTACATCTTGAACTGTGTGTGATAGTGAGTTGATTCAGGGACTAGCACTATAAGCATATCGAACCCTGTAAGGGGGCGGTCGCTTCAGACGGTATCAGAGCATTGTGTTACCTGTAGTAACGTGACCCTAGAATGGAAAAAGACTAAGACCAGCCCTAAGGACATGTGCGTTTCATATTCATTTCTGCACGCATATCTTGTTTTTATTTTCTTTGCAATCGCATGTCATACCACCAGAATATTCATGCATATTACAGTTTCATCTATGTTTTATTTTATTTTATTTTCATACGCTTGCATGTTATTCAGCATAAAACACTCCATGATATATTAAATTGCCACCATGCATTGCAACTTTACTTACAGTCAAAGCCATTAATTCCACCATAATGTCATTTTAAATTTCTATTTATGCATCCAAGCAATAATCATGTCATTAACATTCTCTCTCTCTACCTTTTTTCTATAGATAGACAACCCACCACAGTTTGGCAACGTACTGCTTATCACCCACATCCACTACCCAGCTGTCGGTGACGTACAGCTGTTTAGCTCAGCTTTGGCGTCGCTGTGCGCCTACCTCGACCTTGCGCCACCGCGTTTTCGGGGACGCGCCGAGCCGCCACACCCCCACGGTTGGCATCCTAGGTGGGAGGTTGAGACGGTCATCCGAGGCCGTGAGGTGAAGCCAGTGACGGCGGACATCGCGTTCACCGGGCGCTACCCCAGCTTCGCGTCGGGCCTTCAGTTCGCCATGCAGCGCGCCCTCGCGTACATGTGCGAGGCCTACCGCGACGAGCTGCCGCCCGACTCCTTCTTCCGTTATTTCGGGAGGAGAGCTCTTGGAGGAGCCTCTGTGGGCTTCGACGCCCTCGGAGACAACCCAACCGAGGTGGCTTTCCAGTTTGAGCAAAGGAAAGCAACACGGTTGAGTTGGAGACTCAGCTGCACGACCAGATGATTCGTGCTGATATTGCTGAGGAGCAGGTTGGAGCACTCCTGGGAAACCGGGCCAACCTAGAGGCCACCATACTCAATATGGGGGACGCTCTACAACACGTTCAGTATGAGAGGAACTTGCTGCAGCTGCACATCGATCAGATGCAGAACTTCCTCAACAACGCGCTCGCGGCCAACGTTCCCGCACAGGAGACTCCCGAGCCCGAGGGAGAGGGACCACCTCCAGATGAGCCCTCAGAGGAGGACCCGCCAGCCGCCAACACCCGCTCCAGGAAGGGAACCGGTGGAGCCACCACCTTCATCGCACTCCCTTAGTTGTTTGGAGACCATCACTTCTCACTTAGCATATAATAAAATACGAGTACGTGTTAGTCGTTGACCATACAGAACTTTTGTTGTATGGCGACGTAGACCGTTGGTTCTTCTTTTCTTTTATTTATATTTTATTTTCCTTTTTACTTAGGCCGTGGGCCAACAATGAGTCTTTATGTCGTTTATTTGGAATCTTCAAAAGAAATTTTAATAAAGGATTGTTGTTTGATTGATATGCTTGTGTCTGTTTGTGGGGGAATAGATATCCTTAGACCTCTTCCATCTATATTTTTCTCATCTTTACTATCCTAAAACAGATGCCTCCAAGATGCCAAACCCGCAACAATGCCAACAACAATGACAACAATGCTGAAAATAATGCAGAGGGGAATGAGAATGCTGTATTAGTGCAACAATTACTGGCAGCCCAGACTCAGTTCATCCAGTTGATGACTCAGCAAATGGCCAATAATAATCATAACCACAACCAGAATCACAACAACCAGCACCACCCACCTCCCCAGGTTGATATGCTGACCCGTTTTCTGAGATTGCGGCCACCCACTTTCTCGAGCTCCCCAGAACCGATTGTGGTAGATGACTGGCTCCGTTCAGTCAACAAAAATCTGGTGACTGTGAACTGCACTGACGAAGAGAAGGTCAGGTTTGCTGCCCATTTACTGGAAGGACTAGCCGCATCTTGGTGGGAAAATTTCCAGATCACCACCCGCATCGAAAATGTTACTTGGGAGATGTTTCAGGAGTCTTTTCGTACCGCCACATCTCAACGGGAGTACTCAGTCTGAAAAAGAAGGAATTCCTGAAACTGAGGCAGGGGAACCACACCGTGATAGAATTTATTGAGGTGTTCAACAGTCTGTCCCGCTATGCACCTGATGAGGTGAATACTGACGCCAAGTGCCATGAGAGATTTTTGGACGGCCTGAATGATGAATTATCCGTCCAGTTGGCTGTCACCTACACCCCCACTTACCAGTCGCTGATAGACAAGGCCATTGTACTGAAGAATAAGCTGAACCAGATGGAGAGCCGTAAGCGGAGGCTGCATCAAGGAAATTCCCACTCCGGACCGCATCGGAAAATGCGCACCTCCTATAATGGAAGTGGGAGTTCTGCTGTGGTCAAACATGGCAGCCACAACCCGCCAGCACCATGGAGGAAGTGGCCATCACCATCGCCATGGTAACCATGGACAAAATCACCATGGAGGGAATGTGAACCGACCTCAGCACCAGCACCAGAACTAGATTTTCCGTCCGAGGAACCGCAGTGACAGTGGTAATGGCAGCAACCATGGCAATGGAGAGAACGGGGGACAGAACCGTAACGGCAACCACCCCAAGCGCGACCTCAGCCAGGTGGAGTGTTTCAAGTGCCACAAGCTGGGACACTACTCCAACGATTGCCCATAAAAATTTAAGGAAGCTGGGAGCAAGCCGAACCCCTTTGCAAAGGGCAATGTGAACCACGTTGATGTGGAGGAGATCGCCGAGGAACAAGGGATCGTAATCGGCACTTTCCGCATTAATTCCTTTGAGGCACTCATACTGTTTGACACTGGTGCATCGCATTCATTCATATCAAGGGGTTTTGTGATTAGAAATGGGTTGCCAACTAGCACATTAGTGAATCCCATGAAAGTGAAATCACCAGGAGGAGAGATACTGGCTACCTATGAGTGCCGTATATTGACTTTGGAAATTGGTAAACACAGTTTTCCCACCTATCTGATAGTGATAAGATCCAAAGGACTGGATGTGATCCTAGGAATGGATTGGTTAACCAAGTATGGAGGAGTCATAGACTGTGTCAAGAGAACCGGTGCTCTCACGACACCGGAAAAAACCCGCATACGTTTCAAGTCTACCTTCGAACCCTTGAGACCTAAGGCCAATTCTCTTAAGGGGGTTTGCCTAGAAGATGTGTCCATAGTGAAGGAATACCCAGATGTATTTCCGGAGGAGTTACCAGGCATGCCACCGGATCGTGATGTGGAATTCCTCATCGAGTTGATGCCAGGAAGTGGACCCATAGCTAAGAGACCATATAAGATGGCTGTGGATGAGTTGAAGGAACTATAGAAACAACTTGATGAACAGTTGGAAAAAGGTTTCATCCGCCCGAGTTCGTCACCTTGGGGAGCACCCGTACTGTTTGTGGAGAAGAAAGACAAGAGTCAGCGGATGTGCATCAATTATCGATCGCTGAATGAGGTGACTATAAAGAATAAATATCCCTTGCCTATAATCAATGATCTGTTCGATCAATTGGAAGGAGCCTGTGTATTCTCCAAGATCGACCTTCGATCAGGATATTTTCAGCTGAAAATACGAGAGGCAGATGTCCCAAGACGGCTTTCACCACTAGGTATGGCCTATATGAATACACAGTGATGCCATTTGGTTTGACCAATGCTCCAGCCTACTTCATGAATATGATGAACAAGGTATTCATGGAATATTTGGACAAATTCGTCGTGGTCTTTATCGGTGATATTCTGATCTACTCCAAGAGCAAGGAGGAACATGAGCAACATCTGTGCTTGATTTTGGAGAGACTCCAAGAGCACAAGCTGTACGCCAAATTCAGCAAGTGCGAGTTTTGGTTGTTGGAGGTCAGTTTCCTTGGACATATCGTGTCAGGAGCAGGAGTCGCTGTCGACCCAACTAAAGTGGCAGTGGTAACAGATTGGGAGGCACCCAAGAACGTCGGAGACGTCCGCAGTTTCCAAGGACTTGCCGGCTACTATCGCAGATTTATTGAGAACTTTTCCAAGATAGCGAAACCCATGACCGAACTGTTGAAGAAGGAAAAGAAATTTGAATAGTCTGAGAAATGTGAAGAGAGTTTCCAAGAGCTGAAAAAGAGATTAGTGTCCGCACCCATCCTTGTCTTACCCATTCTACAGGAAGATTTTCAAGTGTACTTCGACGCCTCGCGTCAAGGTTTAGGAGGTGTTCTGATGCAAGGGGGAAGAGTTATAGTGTACGCTTCGCGACAACTAAAGAATCATGAGGGAAATTAGCCCATGCATGATTTGGAGTTAGCATCAGTGGTACACGCACTCAAGACCTGGAGACACTATCTCATGGGAAAACATTGTGATTTATTCACCGATCATAAAAGCCTAAAATACATATTTACCCAGAAGGAGTTGAATTTGAGGCAGAGGAGATGGCTAGAACTGATCAAGGACTACGATCTAAATCGTCAGTACCACTCGGGCAAAGCTAACATTGTGGCAGATGCATTGAGCCGCAAGGGCTACCTAGATGGATTGTCAGCTGGAGAGCTACCTCCGGAGTTGTGCAAGCAGTTTAAGGAACTGAGACTGGAAATTGTGCCTGATGGTTATCTTGCGAACCTGGAAGTGCAACCCACTTTGATGGACAGAATCAAAGAAGCCCAGAAAGGTGACCCCGAGATCGATGAGATAAAAGGGAACATGTTAATTGGGAAAGCAAAAGGTTTTCGAGAGGATGACCAAGGGATTATATGGTTCGAAAAACGTGTCTGTGTACCACAGAACCCAGAGATCGGGAAACTGATACTTCAGGAAGCCCACGATTCTCCGTACTCCATCCATCCAGGAAATGGTAACATCCCAAAATTTCAAACTTTTACATGAGCATTGCATCCATAAGCATCATGCCACAATTGCATGTTTGAATTCAAATTTGAATCTCAAAAGGCTTTGAAAGATTTTGTTTGCACCTATTTTGGCTTTGGAATTTTTTTCAAACCAAAAGGGTTATGCATAAAAGGGGTTTAATGCATATATAAGCTATCCCAAAATTTTTGGCATAATTATTTGGAGTTGAAAAAATATTTTATTTAGATATATGGCCCGAAAGGCATTTATAGGGAAAAAGTATTTTTATATATTTTATTTTGAGGGGAAACTACTCCCAAAAGTTGTATCATGATAGAACATGATTTTACAAATTTTCTGGAATTTGTTTGGACCAATTTGGAGTTCAAAATCAAAAGATATCAAAGAAATAAGAAAAGGGTAAAAGAAAAAAAAAGGAGCAAACGGATCGGCCCGGCGACTTTGGGCCGAACTGGCCCAATCCCTCGCGCGCGCCGCAGCCCCGCCGGCCCAGCCGCTCGCCCGCACCCGCTGACAGGTGGGGCCCACCTGTCAGGGGCTTCTTCCCCGTTTGGAAGGCGCCCGCGACGCTCGCCGCTTTCCTTCTTCGCCGCCGCGCGCCATCACCGCCGAGATCTCCGCATCCCGTGCCTCCCGTGCCTCCGCGCCTGTGTCCCTATAGAGCCAGCACGCCCCTCTCTCCTTCCCCTCTCTTGCTCGCCTGAATCGCTGCGCCCATGCCGCCCAATCCCTCGCCGGAAAAGCTTCCCGCCGCCGCCTTCTTCGCGCCGCGCCGACCTCGCCGGTGAGCCACTCCACCCGTGTCTTCAAGTTTTCGAACCGCGCCGACCTCGCACACCTTTTGACGCGAACGGATTTATCCTTGGTGCCTTGTAGCTGCCGGAGTAGCGCCGCCCGAAGCTTCGCCGGAGCCCGTGCCTCGCCGCCGTCCTCGCTTCGTCCTAGGCGAGGCGCCCGACCGCCCGACCCCGCGCCGACCGCGCCCCCGTCTCCGCCGTGGCGCGCCGCGCCGTCCCCGGCCACCCCCCCCCGACATCCGCTTCGTCGGAGGACCCCGCGCCGCCGTGCCCGTGCCCGCGCCGCCGTCCCCTCCGTCTCAGGTGACCGCCGCCGCCGCCCGATAAAACCTTAGCCGCCCGAGCCGTCCGATCCAAAATCAACGGCTCCGATTAGATCCATTTTTATTCACTTAACCGAACCGGTACCGACGAATAGGAACACGACACGTGGCATCTATTTTTATAAAATAAAAATCTAATTTTAATCCCCGGGATTAATTAAATGGCATTTTGCAGATAGGCCCCTGTAACTTCAAATGATCAGAACTTTAAATCTGTTTGGCCAAATTTAGTGATCCACACCTTTTTGGAATCCTTAGGAAATTTAGAATATTTTGGCACTGTTCAATTTCAAATTTGATTATTTGAATCACATTCAAATTACAGATTAGGGTTTAATGCCATTTAAATCATAACTAATTATCTAGAAGTCCTTTTTGTATGGAACCAGTGCCGAAAATTTTGTTTTATTGTCCTCTGTCCAATGGGACAGATAAATAAATATTTTGAGTTAAATTACTTTGCAGATGCAAATAAATCCTCATTTTAGGATTTAAACCCTAGCCTTTGCTTTTGCTTAAAAACCCTAATTGCATGTGCTTCATTCTCAAGGCTTTGGATCAGTAGATCACCCAAATAAAATAAACCAAACTCATGTCACATGTTTTGCATTGCATCATGGCATACATAAGCTTTTGCTTGTATGGTGTGTTTATGTATGTGTATGTTTGCTTGATTGTATAGTTTTCTCGGAGAGCGAACTGTGTGACTGTGAAGAGTGTCTGAATACCAACTACTATCAAGGCAAGTTCATTTTGACCATCATCCCATTATTTTATTATGCACTACATTTTATTAGTTGCATTGTCAGGATTATTACTGTATCTATGCTAGCTATGATCTGTCCTAATAGTATAGGATACTTTTGTCATGACCTTACCACCAATTGCCATCGTAGTAGTAAAATGCTATGCTATGATAATATATGAGGGTGGTATTATTACAATGTGATACTATTGAATTACAATATGATTTTCCTAGTGTATGGCAAAACAAGTAATTCAATGAATCGTCCTGGGTGCGCTGCTTTGAGTTTTCGGATGTCGTGATGTTAGGTCCATTTCTATGGGGCCCGCTGAGTCGTCTCTCCGTGTGATTCAGGAGCGTCCATGGTCGTCTCCCCGTGCGATTCGGGGAGCGCCTGCGTCACAATGTGGGATGCCACCCGGGATAACCAGAGACCGGACTAGTTTCCTGTTTAGTAGCTTCCAGTACAACCACATGGTATTATGGGCTCTGCCAGGATGGATGTAAGAAATATGAACCCGGATCCAAGGTGACATCGGTATGTAGCAGTGTAGGTTGGAACGCGTCCCTCAGGTGGTTTGGGGGAATATGTTCTGAAAATTCCTGTAATCGATGCCGTTGCTACTCTACCCTGAGGACAGCAAGGGATTAACACGTCGATTTCTTGTGGGTAAAGTGTACCACCTCTCGAGAGTGTCAAACTAAGTACTTAGCCGTGTCACCGGTTACGGACAATTATGAGCAACTGGATATTGGGGCTGTAAGGAAAGTCTCACTCATTCCAATTTTCTAATAAAACGAATGGATTGAACTGGGTAGGAGCATTGATGTTTCTACTAAATGTGCCTAGGTTAATAGGAGCATGGGTGTTTCTACCCCGTGTCCAATAAAATTCAAAACTATTTGTCTAAAAATGATAGGATTTGAATAATGATGCTTTTATGCAAAATAGCCAAACCCCACTTAGCCAAACTATGCATGTACTTGGTAGGTCCTTTATAACTCTAGTGAGCTTGCCAATACATTCAAATGTATTGATCACGTAGTGGTTGCAATTAACAATGCAGGTGGATCCGACGATGAGTGAGGTTCGTCGTTTTGTTGTGGGTCATGTGCTTACATTCCAACATGCTCTCACCTTGGAGTAGTGTGGCCCTTATGTTCTACCCTTTTCTGCTGCAGTTTTGAACATTGTTTTATGATGATGAAACAGTATTTGTTTTATGCTGGCCCAAGAGGTCATGCGAGGTTGTAAGTGTTGGGAATATGCCCTAGAGGCAATCACGTATGATGTAATTCCCAATGTATTCATAAAGATTATTAAGTTGTCCTTGTTTGAACATCTGATATGTATCATTGAATATGTGATTTGATTGTGGAACTATGTATTCATGTTGTTCATACTAAATTGTCCTTAGTCATTGAGGTTGTGCTGGACACGTAACCTAGACTAATGTGAAAGTTGACTGATGACTCGGTTCCACTTGTCATGAGCATGGTGATGTCATTCCAGCTTACACGGACTCGGCTAAAGAGTTTAGCGAGTCGGACTGACCCATATTGAGACGCAACGAGTAGGTCGTCATTTGCATGTCTCAATCAATGTAATCCTTAGACCTGAGGTTATCGCACAATCCGAGTTGTGGATCACCAACTTAGGTTCTGTCAAACGTTGTTCCGTAACAGGGCAGTTATAAAGGCAGAGTTCGGGTTGACTGAGAATCAAGCTGTGTGATGTGGATAACCAAGATGGGATTTTGCCCCTCCGATTGGAGAGATATTCTCTGGGCCCTCTCGAGTGATATGATTCGGAAAGCATGGCCATGCGCGACTTGGTTAACTGTTAACCGGGTCGATCGACTAAGAGTTAGTCGGATGAATCGTATATCACGGATCGAGAAGAGAGTTGAACTATTAAAGGGATGACGATTAATTGCCTGTAGTTTGACAAGGTATATCGTGAGGCAAAAGGGACTAAGACGTATGTCACATTGGAAGGTACGTCGTCATGACTCGATGGTACTTGGGAGTCGGCACGTTCTGCTAGGAGCCGCTACCGATTGATCGATTGAGAGTCGGACTCCAATCGTGTCCAAGTCGCCATGAGCCTGCGGGGTCACACACTTAAGAGCGGGAGCAAGTATTTGGTCGGGTTGGACCCGAACCGGAAATGGACTGACAATGCGAGTTGGACTCGCAGAGTGGATGGGCCACAAGTGCTGGAGCCCACTTCCACTCGGTATATAAGCAGGGGCGTGGGATGCCCAAGGGGCACGGTTCGCCACTCTCATGCGTTGAGAACCCTAGCCCCATTCAGTCCAACCGTCGCACCGGACCTAGCAGTCCGCCGTCGGAGCTCCTCCTCGCACGTGTGGATACCGGCAGAGGTGTTGTATGTTCAGCACTTCGACGATCGCGGGATTGGATCGGCTGGATCGGATCGAGGGACTGCACTGCATCAAGGCGCTGCATCGATAATTTGCAACTTCGCATCTAGTGGTAATCCTTGTGGCCTTCTACCTCGGCTAGATCTTGGGAGTTCGCGTAGGAAAAGTTTTGTTTATCTCTATGCGCCCCTTCAGTAAGTACTATTTAAATTCTGGATGATGCGATGTAATAAAGTACTTTTGACCTTTGTTCCTGTATACTTCATCATGAAACTGTGTGTGCTAGTGAGTCGATCCAGGGACTAGCACAGTAAGCACAGAGATCGAACCCTAGTAAGGGGGAGGATCGCTTCAGAAATACCAAGATGTACATGGATTTAAAGGGAAATTTTTGGTGGACCAGATTAAAGTGAGACATCGCAGAGTACATAGCGTTGTGGGATGTATGCAACAAGGTTAAGGCTGAACATCAGAAACCAGCAGGATTGCTACAACCGTTACCCGTGCCAGATTGGAAGTGGGATAAGATAGGTATGGATTTCATCACCGAACTGCCGAGGACCAGATCAGGTTATGACTCCATATGGGTGGTAGTGGATCGTTTGACCAAGGTTGCACATTTCGTACCAGTGAAGACCACTTATACCAGTGCCCAATTAGCGAAACGCTACATGCCCAGGATTGTGCGTTTACATGGAGTACCAAAAGAAATAGTGTCAGACAGAGGTACCCAATTTACTTCGAGGTTTTGGGGACAGCTACATGAGTCATTGGGAACGAGACTGGAGTTCAGCACAGCTTTTCATCCACAGACTGACGGACAGACCGAGAGGGTTAATCAAATCCTTGAGGACATGTTGAGAGCCTGCGCTCTGGATTATGGTTCCCCCTGGGATGATAATTTGCCCTATGCCAAGTTCTCGTACAATAACAGTTCCAGGCAAGCATTGGAATGTCACCATTTGAAGCATTATATGGGAAGAAATGCAGGACACCGCTGTTATGGGATGGGGTAGGAGACCGCAGTCTATTCAGCCCTGATCTGATAAAGGACGCCGAAGAAAAAGTCAGACTGATTCGAGACAGACTGAAAGTTGCACAGTCGAGGCAGAAGAGTTATGCAGACTCAAAGCGTAGGGAAGTTACCTACGAGGTTGGCGATAGAGTGTATCTCAGAGTTTCACCGATACACGGTGTGAAGACGTTCGGAATCAAAGGGAAATTAGCCCCACGGTTCATTGAACCGTACCGAGTCTTGTCACACCAGGGAGAAGTGGCATATAAGTTGAACCTACCAGAGACTTTGGAGAGCGTCCACAACGTGTTCCACGAATCGCAACTGAAGAAGTGTCACCCTGACATGGCCGACACCCAGCTGAGGGATACTGTGCCGCTTGAGGAGGTCCAGTTGCAGAGTGACCTCACCTATGAGGAAAAACCCATCCGGATTTTGGATACCGCAGAAAGGCATACCCGCTCCAAGACTATCAAGTTCTGCAAAGTGCAATGGGATCATCACACCGAAGAGGAAGCCACCTGGGAACGCGAAGACGATCTTCGAGAAGACCACCCACACCTCTTTGCTAGCCAACCAGAATCTCGAGGACGAGATTCATCTTAAGGGGGTTAGGTCCGTAACATCCCAATTTTTCCCAAACTTTGCATCATGGATTTGCACTCATGAGCATCATGCCATTTATACACTTTGAACACTTTTAAACCAAAGCTTTAAAATTTAAAATCTTTTATTAAGCTTTTGCCTTTTAATCTCCCTTGCTACCTTTTGGAATTCAATAACCCATGGGGGTTTTGTCAATAGAAAGGGGTTTAATGCAATAAGATAAGCTACACATAATTTTTGGAATTTATGTTGGAGGTGAAAAACTATTTTATTTCTAAATATTATTGCACTAGAGGCAACTATTTAAGCAAAACTATTTTTCAATAATTTGCTTTTGGAGGGAATCAAGTCCCAGATGCTTTGGCATTAAAGGATATGATTTTATAAATTTTCTGTAATTTATTTAAGGTCATTTGGAGTTCAAAATCAAAAGATATAAAGGAAAAACAAAAAAAGAACAAAAAATAAAATAAAACCTGACCGGCCCGGCCAACTTGTGCCGAACCGGCCCACCGGCACCCGCGCGCGCGCGCCCTCGAGCCAGCCAGCAGCCCGCCCAGCCCAGCGCCGCCGCCCCTTGTCGAACAGTCGCTGACAGGTGGGGCCCACCCGTCAGTCGTCTTCAACCCTTCGCCCGGGAATCTAGCACCGGCCGCCATTACATCCCCGCCTTCATTGCGTGATTTAGAGCCACCATTAAGCACCCCTCCCGCATCACTATAAAAGGGACCTCCCCCCGTCTCTTTTCCCCCACACCAGCCCGGCCATCTCGCGCCCACGCCGCCGCAATTGCTCTCCGGAACTAGGAGTTCCCCGCCGGCCGTTTTTGCTTCCCGTCGTCTCCATGGTGAGCCATGGAGCCGAAGCTTTGAGTGGAAGCAGAACATAATTTACCCTACCACAATTGAATGTTACAATAATGTTAACTAATGGACACTGGATACACACACCGATGCTCCTATTAATCTATGGACATTGAGTAGACACATCAATGCTCCTACCCAGTTCAAACCATTCCTTTTATTAAGAAATTGGAATGAGTGAGACCTTCCTTACAGGTCCCAAATCTAGTTGCTCATAATTGTGCGTAACCGGGGACACGGCTAAGTACTTAGTTTGACACTCTCGAGAGGTTGTACACATTCCCCACAAGAAACCAACGTGTTAATCCCTTACTTTTCTCAGGGTAGAGTAGCAACAACATCGATTACAAGAATTTTCAAAACATAATCCCCCAGACCACCTGAGGGACGCGCTCCCACCTACACGGCTACATACCGATGTCACCTCGGATCCTGGTTCATATTTCTTACTCCATCTTGGCAGAGCCCATATTACCATGTGGTTGTACAGGAAGCTACTAAACAGGAAACTAGTCCAGTCTCTGATACGCCGGGTGGCATTCCACATTCGCGACGCAAGCGCGCCCCGAATCCACGGGGAGACGTCCATGGCCGATCCTCCCTGAATCCACGGGGAGACGACTCAGAGAGACCCATAGAAATGGACCTGATGCCGCATAACATCTCAAAAGATCAAAGCAGCCCACCCAGGATGATTCGTTAAAGTTGTCTTTGCCAGGTTTCCAAAATACTCCACATTATCAGTTTCATGGTAATTGATATTCCCTCCCACGTATACTAACATAGCATAGCAAATCAACTACTTACGATGGCAATTGGTGGAAGGGTAATGGCACAGGTATCCTACTCTACTAGGACAAAACATAGCTAGCATAGATACGAATAATATCCCTATCAATGCAAACTACACAACACTAGTGCATAAGTATTTAAAATAAGGAATGTAATGGGAATTTATGATCAAAGTGAACTTGACTTGGTTAAGATTGTTGAAGCCTTCTTCTTAAACGACACACAATCACTACAATCGCACTCCGAGTGATCTACCGTGAAGAAACGAATAACAATAATAAACACATAGTTCGATAAGTCCAACTAAATCCAAATAAAGAACCAAACGTGATAATCAATAATTATCTTTAATGTTGAAGCGTAGGTTTGGGTTTGAAAAGGATGGGAATGGTTCGAAAAGAGTTATAACTAAGGAAATAATACTATACCCCTTTGTATCTGTAAGATCCCAAAATTTCAAACCCTTTCATATGCATTGCACTCATGAGCATCATGTCACAATTGCATATTTGAATTCAAATTTGAATCTCAAAAGGCTTTAAAAATGTTTTATTTCATTTTAAACCCTACTATTTCCCACATTTGGGCTTTGGATCTTTGAACCAATAGGGTTTATCTATAAAAGAGGTTTATAGCATAAATAAGCTATCTCATAATTTTTGGATATTTATTTGGAGTTGAAAAACTATTTTATTTAAATAGTTATATAGCCCTGAAGGCATTTATAAGGATCAGACAAAACCATAAGACCAAACCTTAGAATTATTTCGTATCCCGATCTGATCTATATATATATCTATTTTACTCCTTATGCCTATTCATCTAAATCATTGCATTTATATCTTACATATGCATGACATGTTCGTTGATTTATTTTACATATAGACCAAACACCATACCTCGTACTACAGATGCATTTTTTTTTATTATACCACCGATGCATATTCCTTTATTATACCAACCACCACTATAATCATGTTGCCATGTTATACACATATCATCATGCATCCAATTTTATATTTGCAATTCCACCTTTAATTTTAATCCTTATCACTTTATCCACTCTACTATCTTTTATTTTATTTTACTTACTTCTGACCTTTTGACCACTGATACTTCTTTACCTTTTCTTCTTATTTTCTACAGATGGAAAGCCCACCACCACCCTTTGGCAACGTACCACCGTTTACCCACATCTACTACCCCTCCACGGACGACGAGCAGTTATTCGGTGCCCCTTTGGCGGCACTGTGTGCGTTCCTCGACCTACCACCTCCCAGGTTCAGAGGCCGAGTCGAGCCTGCCGTGCCAGAAGGAAGGCAGCCACGGTGGGAGATTGAGGCGAAGATCCGCGGGCGTGAGATTGCGCCAGCAACGTTGGATATCATCTTCATCGGCCGCTACCCCACCTTTGAGCAAGGCCTTCAGTTTGCCATGCAGTGCGCCTTCGTGCAGGTGTGCCGAGACTATCGGCACGAGTTTCCATAGGACTCCCCCTTCCTCCTCTTTGGAAGGCGGAACCATGCATGCTCGGCAGTGGCAACAACCAATGACGAGGATGCAACTCCGGTGACGACCCACTTTGAGAACATGGAGGCAAACACCGTGGACCTAGAGTCTTGCCTCGAGCACGAGATGACCAGGACCGACATAGCTGAGGAGCAGGTGGGCAAACTACTGGGGGAGAATGCCCAGCTACAGGAGGACAAGACTATGTTGGAGAACACTGTCCTCAACATGGGAGGAGCCATTGAGCAGCTACGGTATGAGAGGGACCAGGCTCGCTACTACTGCGAGCAGTTCCAGGCGTTCATCACGATCGCCGCCGCAGCCGTGCCAGCTGCCGCACCGGCACCTGTTCAGACCCCACCTCCACCACAGGACAAGGAGATGGAACCTCAGGAGGAGGTACCGACTGAGGAGGAGGAGCCCCAGGAGGTCCACAAGATGGACACCCCTGCCTCCAACACCCGCTCCAAGAGGAAGGCGAACGTGACCGCACCATCAGCCACACTTCCTTAGTCCTAGTTGGTGCCTACCATACTTTATCAGTTATTTTCGTTATCAGTTTTGCGAGTCAGTCATTGACCATGCAAGCTATGTGTATGGCAATGTAGATCGATTGCTTTTTCCGTACTCTTTTATTATGGGCAATGTCCCATCGCGAACAAGTGTTATTTGCTAGCTTTTTCAAAACCTTTTTATGAATGATTGAGTGTATGATTGAGATATGCTTGTGTTAATATCTGGCTTTGTGGGGGTTTAGACATCCTTAGCTCTATTCTATCTGTTTCCTCATCTATGCTACCCTAAACAGATGCCTCCGAGATGAACCCCACCAACAACGCTGAGGCTAACAACGCCGAAGCCGAAAATAGGGAAACACACCTTCCCCACGGACCTAGTAATAATAGGGTCCAAGGGTTTGGATGTCATCCTAGGAATGGATTGGCTAGCCAAGTATGAGGGACTCATAGACTGTGTCAGAAGGACCATCACCCTCACCACCCCAGAGAATAAGAGAACCCGTTTCAAATTTGCTTTTGAACTTAAGAGACCTAAGGTCAATTCTCTTAAGGGGGTTAGCCTGGATGAGGTTCCAGTAGTGAAAGAGTATCCGGATGTCTTCCCGGAAGAGTTGCCAGGTATGCCACCAGACCATGATGTAGAGTTTCTCATCGAGTTGATGCCTGAAAGTGGACTCATAGCCAAGAGACCTCATAAGATGGCTGTGGAAGAATAGAAAGAGTTGAAGAAGCAGCTAGCTGAACAGCTAGCGAAAGGTTTCATTCGCCCCAGTTCATCACCATGGGGAGCACCTGTCCTGTTTGTGGAGAAGAAGGACAAGAGCCAGCGGATGTGTATCGATTATCGGTCACTAAATGAGGTGACGATAAAGAATAAATACCCTTTACCTATCATCAACGATCTTTTCGACCAGTTGGAAGGAGCCTGTGTGTTCTCAAAGATCGATCTGCGATCAGGGTATTTTTAGCTGAAGATCCGAGAGATGGATATACCCAAGACGGCATTCACCACTAGGTATGGTCTATACGAGTATACCGTGATGCCATTCGGTTTGACCAATGCACCAGCATACTTCATGAAGATGATGAACAAGGTGTTCATGGAATACTTGGATAAGTTCGTCGTTGTGTTCATCAACGATATTTTAGTTTACTCTAAGAGCAAGGAAGAACATGAGCAGCATTTGCGCATGATTTTGGAGAAGCTGAGGGTGCACCGGTTGTACGCCAAGTTCAGCAAGTGTGACTTTTGGTTGTCAGAAGTCAGTTTCCTCGGACACATTGTGTCAGGAGCCGGAGTAGCTGTAGACCCAGCTAAGGTGACCGTTGTTACAGAATGGGAGTCACCCAAGAACGTTGGAGATATCCGCAGTTTCCTAAGACTTGCTGGATATTATCGGAGATTCATTGAGAACTTCTCCAAAATTGCTAAACCTATGACTGAACTATTAAAGAAAGAGAAGAAGTTCGCCTGGAACGAGAAATGTGAAGAGAGTTTCCAGGAGTTAAAGAAAAGATTGGTATCCGCACCTATTCTTGTGCTACCAAACCTGCAAGAAGACTTTCAAGTTTATTGTGACGCTTCATGTCAAGGTTTGGGAGGAGTATTGATGCAGGGAGGAAGAGTTGTAGCTTACGCTTCGCGGCAACTAAAGAGCCACGAAGGCAACTACCCCACGCATGATTTGGAATCAGCATCAGTAGTGCACGCTTTGAAAACTTGGAGACACTACCTAATGGGGAAACATTGTGAGTTGTTCACAGATCACAAGAGCCTGAAATATATGTTCACCCAGAAGGAGTTAAATCTGAGGCAGAGGAGATGGTTGGAACTGAATCTGCAATACCATCCCGGCAAGGCTAATGTCGTAGCCGATGCATTGAGCCGCAAGGGCTATGTAAATGGACTGACAGCTGGAGAGTTACCGTCAGAGTTGTGCAAACAGTTCAAGGACTTGAGACTTCAGATTGTGCCTGAAGGACATCTGGCCACATTGGAAGTACAACCCACTTTGCTGGACAGAATTAGAAAAGCACAGAAGGGCGATTCGGAAATAAATGAGATAAAAGAGAATATGGTTGCCGAGAAGGCAAAGGATTTTCGTGAAGATGACCAAGGAACCATATGGTTCGGTAAACGCATTTGTGTACCGCGGGATCCGGAAATCAGAAAGCTGATTTTACAAGAAGCCCATGATTCACCGTACTCAATCCACCCTGAGAACACGAAAATGTACATGGACCTAAAGGAAACGTTTTGGTGGTCCGGATTAAAGCGAGACATCACAGAATTCATTGCCTTGTGCGATGTGTGCAACAGAGTTAAAGCCGAGCACCAGAAGCCAGCAGGATTGCTAAAACCACTGTCAATACCAGACTGGAAATGGGATAAAGTTGGCATGGATTTTATCACCGATTTACCAAGGACCAAAACAGGGTATGATTCCATTTGGGTAGTGGTTGACCATTTGACCAAGGTTGCCCACTTCATACCAGTGAAGACCACATACACCAGCGCACAGTTGGCAAAACGGTACATATTCAGAATCGTGTGTTTACACGGGGTACCCAAGGAAATATTTTCAGACAGAGGTACCCAATTTACCTCAAGATTTTGGGGACAACTACATTAGTCTCTAGGAACGAGACTGGAATTCAGCACAGCTTTTCATCCGTAGACGGATGGACAAACCGAGAGGGTAAATCAGATCCTCGAGGATATGTTGAGAGCCTGCGCTCTAGATTATGGATCCAGTTGGGATGACAACCTGCCGTATGCAGAATTTTCATACAACAACAGCTTCTAAGCCAGCATAGGAATGTCACCATTTGAAGCTTTGTATGGAAGGAAGTGCAGAACACCATTGTTATGGGATGGTGTAGGAGACCGTAGCCTGTTCGGTCCCGATATGATAAAGGATGCGGAAGAAAAGGTTCGACTCATCAGAGACAGTCTGAAAGTAACTCAATCAAGACAGAAGAGCTATGCAGACTCCAAACGTAGGGAAGTTACCTACGAGGCTGAAGATAGAGCGTATCTTAGAGTTTCACCCATACCCGGGGTAAAGAGGTTTGGAATAAAAGGAAAGTTAGCACCCCGATTTATTGGACCCTTCAAGATCTTGTCACGCCAAGGAGAGGTAGCCTACAAATTGGATTTACCGGAAGCACTGTCGAATGTCCACAATGTCTTCCATGTATCACAACTGAAGAAGTGTCACCCCGAGATGGCCGACACACCGTTGAAGGATACAATTCCGCTCGAGGAGGTCTAACTGCAAAGTGACCTCACCTATGAGGAGAAACCGATCAGAATCTTGGATACAGATGAGAGACATACCCGATCCAAGACCATCAAGTTTTGCAAAGTTCAGTGGGACCATCACACAGAAGAGGAAGCCACATGGGAACGTGAAGATGATCTTCGAGAAGACCACCCGCACCTCTTTGCTAGCCAAACCGAATCTCGAGGACGAGATTCATCTTAAGGGGGTTAGGTCTGTAACATCCCAAAATTTCAAACCCTTTCATATGCATTGCACTCATGAGCATCATGCCACAATTGCATATTTGAATTCAAATTTGAATCTCAAAAGGCTTTAAAAAGGTTTTATTTCATTTTAAACACTACCATTTCCCCATTTGGGCTTTGGATCTTTGAACCAATAGGGTTTATCTATAAAAGGGGTTTATAGCATAAATAAGCTATCTCATAATTTTTGGATATTTATTTGGAGTTGAAAAACTATTTTATTTAAATAGTTATATAGTCCTAAAGGCATTTGTAGGGCAAATGTATTTTTATATATTTTATTTTGGGGCTCAACACACGAGACAAAAGCATGATGTTCACAAAACTTAGCTAATTGTCTACGAGTAGTTACCCCTTTTCTCACACTTCCTAGGACATTGTCCAAGGTATGTTCTTGACGTTGAAGTTGTGAGACAATCTTCATGGCCCGACGTTCCATAGCTTCTTGAGATAAATCTTGAGGCTCAATGGAAGCTTGAACATCTTGATCTTGGTCATCATTTGGTGAAGAATCACCAACATCAACATTTGCTTGAACTTGTCCTTGATCAACTTGTTCATCAACATGAGGGACGTGTTCTTGTTCTTGGCTACCTTGTGGATCTTGTGGAGATGAGGGCTCCACTTGAGTGAAGCATTGTCCTTCTCCTTCTTTCATACGGTGAACCTCAACGGGCATAATTTGACCTATGCCCATTCTTCGTATGGCTTGGGGAGGAATTTCATCATCTACATCCACAACATCAACTTGCCCACATGGGAGCCATTATTCTCATCAAATTCCACATTACAAGATTCTTCAACACATCCGGTGGATTTGTTGTAGACTCAATAAGTGTGGGAGTTTGATGCATAGCCAACAAATATGCCCTCATAAGTTATAGACTCAAATTTAGATAAACCAACACCTTTCTTAAGCACGAAACACTTCCAACCGAATCCCCGAAAGTACTTGAGGTTGGGCTTGCATCCCGTGAGAATTTCATAAGGTGTCTTGTTCAATATCTTGCGGAGATAGACGCGATTAGTAGCATGGTATGCGGTGTTGATTGCTTTGGCCCAAAATTTGTATGGAGACTTGAACTCCGCCAACATTGTCCTTGCCGCATCCATGAGAGTTCTATTTTTCCTCTCCGCTACACCATTTTGTTAAGGGGTATACGCAGCGGTATATTGTCTTTTGATACCCTCATCACTCAAAAACTCTATCAAGGTGTAATTCTTGAACTCCGAGCCATTATCACTCCTAATAGCCATAATCTTTGCATTGTATTGGCGTTGGGCTTCATTGGCAAAGTCGATGATAGTTTGTTCGGTCTCACTCTTGTGCTTGAAGAAATATACCCAAGTGTACCTAGAATAGTCATCAACAATAACCAAGCAATATTTCTTACCACCAAGACTATCATATGAAGGAGTACCGAAGAGATCCATATGAAGGAGAGGCCTCGTTGAAGTGATAATTGTCTTGTGGTGATGTGCCTTCTCATGTAACTTCCCTTCAATACGAGCACTACACACACGGTCTTTATTAAAAGAAACATTGATTAGTCCTAGCACATGCTCACCTTTGAGAAGACTTTGCAAAGATCTCATACTGACATGGGCTAGACGGCGATGCCATAGCCAACCCACATCAACTTTAGCCATTAGACATGTTTCTTCTCTAGTGGGTTTCTTACCGAAATCTACCACATAGAGACCATTTTTCACATATCCAACAAAGGCTACTTTAAGAGTCTTACTTCACAAAAGGGTCACACTAGTTCTGCCAAAGAAGGAATAAAAACCCATGTGTGCAAGTTGAAGTACCGAAAGTAAATTGTATGAAAGGGACTCAACAAGCATGACATTCTCAATGGATGTATCCGGAGAGATGACAACCTTGCCTAGTTCCAACACCATTGATTGTGAAGAATCTCCAAATGTAAGTTGCTTGGACCTTGATATACTCATTTTAGCATCCACAAGCAATTCTTTGCTCCCGGTCATATGATTAGTGCATCCACTATCCACTATCCATGAAGATCAAACGGAAGCGACCTCCTACAAGTTTAAGCTTTGGTTTTAGGTACCCATCTTTGAATGGGTCCTTTAGCGTTAGCAACAAGGGTCTTAGGAATCCAAATAGACCAATGAACATATTCATAAGGAGAACCAACAAATTTGGCATAAACATGCCCATCATTAGTACGACAAAGAACATGAGGGATTGAAATCCCCGGCACTATTATCATAGGTGGCCTTGCCACCCTTCTTGTTCTTTAACTTCTCCTTTGCCGCCTCTCCTTCCTTCACAAAATAAGCATTAATGTGGGGAGGTGCCTTGGCCTTCTTCTTGTTGTTGCTCTTCTCATTGGGGTTGTACCCAATTTCCTCCAATCCAAAAGCTTTCTTATGATCATTCAAAAGATCATGGAGGTTCTTCTCGCCTTGGAAGCAAGTGGCTAGACCCTTTTCAAGTTGAGCCTTCAACCTAGCATTCTCCTCAATCATAGATGTATGCTTACAACAAGTGTTAGTTGAAGCATCTTTATCATTAGAAATTAATTCCTTAACAAGAGAATATAGAAAATGATCACAAGACTCTTTGAGAGACTTGTACTCACTTGTCAAGGACTTGTGATCCTTACCAAGTATGTCAAAATCCTTAAGGAGGTTCCTATGACCATTCTCAACTTCACTTATCCTACCCAAGTACTTATTAGCAAGGGAAATAGCATTATCATATGAATCTTTAAATTTAGCAAGTTCCTTAGAAAGTGACTCCTCAATTGCTTCCCTATTTGCTTGTTCTTTCTCAAGAGCTTCATTAAGCTCCGCAATCTCATGAGCGGCAACGCACTCAAGTCTTACCTTTTCATCCATGAGCTCATCATGTTCTTCAATAGTAGCTTGAGTTTCACCTAGGTTTTCCAAGAGGTCCTCAAACCTCTTTTTGGTCTCACCTTCCAAGCTTGCCATGAAGATCTCGAACTCATTCATGTTGTGCTTAACAACACTACTCTCCTCCACACAATCAAATAGAAATAAACTCTTAGTAATGACATGCTTGGTGGGAGGAGAGATTACCGAAGAGGTCTTGGCCATGAGGCACTTGGGTGATTTGTTCTTGTTCTCATTGGGGGAGTCGGAGAGAGATGGAAGTGAAGGAGCAATGGCAATGTTCGCCTCTCCGTGGACTCTTCCTCATCATCATCTTCGTCACCCGAAGTATATTCTTCTTGAACAAGAAGCATTCTTGGTTGCATCTTCTTCGTTGACTTCTTGTTGAAGGAGGGCTTGGTCTTCCCTTTAAGGACGAGACGACCACCATTCTCCTCCCTCCTCTCTTAGATACAATCTGCAACGAAATGGTCATTATTACCACAGTTATAACATTTACGAGATTTTTGACCTTTGGGCTTGGAGCTTGAAACTCCCTTGTTGTAGTAGTTGGGGTTGAAGGAGTTGGACTTGACAAACTTCTTGTTCTTCCAAAAAGCTTGAGCCGCAAGAGCCATGTGATCATTGAACTCATAGTTGCAATTTTCTTCCGTGACCTCAACTTCTTCTTGTTGGGGTGCTTCACTTGGAGTTGGGGTGGAAGTCACGTTGGCCTTCAATGCAAGGTTTGAACTTTGTGAGAGAAACTTGGCGCGTATGAGGTTGTCCTCGGAGGTCTTCTTGAGAATATCCATAGCCACAAACTCTCCCACTCCAAGGGTAGAGCCTTTAGGAGTATTTTAATGGCATGCACATTGAGTTGATTGTCCACATACTCTCTTGGTGACAAGTTCTTTGAATCATGAACAAAGTAGCTTTCTTCAACAATTCTCCACAACTCTGTTGATGTGCTCTTGAAGTGAGTCCTCATAGAATGAAACCAATCAATGTAGTTAGTGGAGGTTAGCATGGGGGGATCACCTTGGTTGTACATAGGTGGCAAATTATGGTGGCGATGATTATATTGAGGTGGTGGAGCCACCTCACTATACAACCCATAGCCACCCCTACCTTATGGTTTAGAGGCACTCTCTTCTATAGCCTTAGCCTTGTTACAGGCTTCGGCATCTGATCTTCCTTAGTCAAATCCACCGCACTTGGTGGCTTGGCATGGAAGGACTCGATAGAAGAAGAAGAGGCTTTGTTAGGTAGGTGCTCAGTAATCTTTTTGTCCACGCTATCTAGAATCACTTTGCATGCTATCCAAAAGCAATATGATGGATTTAAAAGTTAGTGGAGCATTATCATCTATCATCTCAGTGTCGCACCAGTGGCACCCGGGGTACCACCGCTGCATGACGCGTGGGCCACCTTGCTTGCCCCCCGGAAGGATCGCACCCCGGGCAGATCCGCACAAGCTGCCTGGCAAGTCGCCAGCCCGGCAGGGCTAGCCGGGCTGCGGGGGTTGCCAAGAAGGGCAGCAGGAGAAATCCCGCCTAGGCGCTTCCCGGGAAGTTTACTTGCCGGGAGGGTGTTCCCGAGCGCAAGTGTCCGTTACAAGAGCAGAAGCAACAGCGGCACCACGTGGCCGCTCGGCGGGCGCGCTACGCACAGGATTCGTCAGGACGAGGAGTGAAGCACGCGCCAGCATTAAATGCTCCGACCAAAAGGGGATTTCCGGTCCTTTCAGCCTACAGTGACCGGCCTGAGGTAAATTTCAGGCGCCTAGACCCCTAGCTGCAGGGCTACCTAGTCTGCATGCAAGCCAGCGCACCGAGGAGGAGCTGCCCTAGCTCTCTGCTCGCCATTTTTCACCCATGCACCGTGGCACCTGTGGCATCGCCTTCAGTATAAAAGGAGGACCACCACCAACGGTCAAAGGGTTCGGTCGGCTCGGATTCATACTAGCAGTAGCCAAGAGTGGCAAGTAGTACTTAGCCAAAAGAGAGAGAGCGCCCGAGGACTCCCCCCGGCAACCTGTAAACTCGAGTTCACCGGCTAATAACAAACTCAGAAGCAGGATGTAGGGTTTTACACCTCAGGGTGGCCCGAACCTGGGTAAACGATCTCGTGTACATTGTGCTCTTACGCTTCGCATTGGTCTCGCCGGCGACCGCCGGGGCGATCCCTGTCGCCCACTGACGGACCTCAAAGGGAGTGCCCAAGCATCCCCGGTGTCTGAGCCCCGTGCTACGACATCTGGCGCGCTAGGTAGGGGGGGCGCGAGGAGAGCTCCCTGGTGGCCGCCGGCGCCATCATCTACGGCAGCATTGGCCTCGTCTACTCCAACAGCAGAGCCAGTCGCCATGCCTCCTAAGCGGGCTGGTGACTCCAGGATCGACCCGTGTGAAGCCCCAACGGCACACACGTGATCGCACGAGCCATCATTGCCGCGCGAGTCATGGTGCGGTACGAGCCGCAGCAGGGTATGCCCGCACACGAAGCATGGAGCACGGAGCTGGATGCGCTCTTCGCGCTCGCTGCCCAGCAACCGCAAGGCGAGGGCGCCCCGGCAGGCTCAGGCCGCGGGCAGAACCCGGGACGCGGAGACGCGCCCCGTGCCTCGCAGCAGGGAGAAAACCCTCCCCCGCAGGTTGGGCAAGGAGGCGGGGATCCTGAGGGGTCCTCGGATTCCACACGAACCGTCACACGGGGTGACGGGCGCGGCGTCCTGAACGCCCGCCAACAGGATGATCTCCGTCAGCGCCTGGAGTGCCGACGCTTGTGCGAGGTAGAGCGCCAGCGCCCGGAGGATCAGGAGGATGCTCCCATGGGTGCCGAGGATGGCTGCACCGCGTTCACCCGAGAGCTGCGCCAGGTACATGGCCCTGCAAGTTCCGAGCGCCGGCGCTAGGGACATACGACGGGACCGTGAACCCGAAGGATTTTCTCCTGACATAAACGTTGGGGATGCACGCCATCAGCGCCGACGACAAGGTCAGGGCCAACTGGTTCCTGATGGTTCTCAAGGGATCGGCGAGAACTTGGCTGCTCAACCTGCCTGCCGGGTCCATAGCCACTTGGGCCGACCTGCGCGAGCAGTTTGTGAGTGCGTTCCAGGGCGGCTACAAGTGCCCGGGAACCATGGCGGAGCTGCACACTGTGATGCAGAAGCCGGGAGAGACGCTGCGGAGCTTCGTCAACTGCTTCTCCAGCCTCTCCTACTCCATCCCGGAGGCGGAGGCTGCCGCCATCATCAACACCTTTGCCATCAACGTCTGTGACCCCAAGATGTGGGAGAAGCTGAGCACCCATCGGATCTGGATGACATAGGATCTCTACGCCCTGGCGCACAAGTGTGCCATGGCCGAGGAAGGGTGCCTGGCGCCCGAGCTTGCAGCTAAGGCTGCCGCAAGCCCATCTGAGGGCTCGCAGAAGAAGGGCTCTCGGAAGCGTAACGGGAAGCAAGTCCTCGCCGCGGAGTTGGGGGCGGCTGCAAGGCCTACAAAAAAGGCCTCATCCGGTGGCGGGTCCGGCGGCAAGCCGGGCGACGCACCGTGTTGCCCCATCCACGCCAACACCACCCACGATGCACAGGATTGCCGCATCCTGCAAGGTATCAAGCAGAGGCACGAGCAGCGCCACGAGGAACGCCGAGCGGTCGGCGCCTGCTTCAACTGCGGCGACATCAGGCACCTCTCCCGGGACTGCCCGAACGACCCCAGAGTGAGGCCGAAGCATGCTGGTGGGGGCGCTGGCAGAGAGGAAGCCCAGGGAGGACGCGGCCAGGCCCGTGCTGGCAGGGAGCGCCCTCCCCGGGGACGAGACAAGGCTTGCGCTGAGGAGCAGCGTGAGTCTGATTGCAGCGCGGGTGACGAGCCCAGCTTCCAGGAGCCTCACGGCGTCGCCTGCATTCATGGGGGAGCTTATGCTCTCTTATCCCACGCCACGGTAAAGCGACTCACCCGGGAGGTGTGTGCGTTGCTGCCGGACTCGGAGGCGTAGCAGTCGATGAGGTGGTCGCATGTGCCGATCACCTTCAGCGCCGATGATCACCCAGCCCGGCAGCTGGGGTCAGGGGTTTTACCCTTTGTGGTCTCATCGATCATCAACAACGTGACGGTGACCAAGGTGCTGGTGGACAACGGAGCGGGGCTGAACCTCCTGTCCGCCATGTTAATGGAGAAACTTCAGCTGCCGCTGGAGCAGCTGAAGCCCACTGACCCGTCCCGGGGAGTGCACCCCGGGATCGTGCGCCCCTTGGGGCTTATCACGCTGCCGGTTACCTTCGGGTCCTGGGAGGCGTTCAGGACCAAGCACCTGGTGTTCGATGTGGCGCACACCCCGTTGCCTTACAACGGGATCTTTGGTCGGCCGGCGCTGATCAAGTTCATGGCGGCGACCCACTGCGCCTACGGCATGATGAAGATACTGTCCACGTATGGCGTCCTTTCCATCGGGTGCGACCTCAAAGACGCAGCCTGGTGAGTTGGCGAGGTTGTCAGGGCCGCCACCACGGCCGACTCCGGCGCTAAAGACGTTGCCAGGAGTAAAGGCTCGCTGCCGGGTGACGCCCCCGCGAGGACTTGCCGGGGGAGGCGCCGGCTCGAGCTCACGCCCCGGCAAGGGCTAGAAGCTCAAGGAGGAGGCCGCCAAGGTAAAAAAGCTGCCCCTCCAAGCCGGCAATGAGGAGCGCACCGTCACCGTCGGTGCGAGCCTCACCGCCGAATAGGAAAGCGCCCTCATCACTTTCCTCCGGGAGAACGCCGACGTATTCGCTTGGGAACCGTCGGATCTCCCCAGAGTCCCTAGGGAGGTGATCGAGCATCGACTTGTGGTGCACCCAGGCGCCCGCCCCATCAAGCAGAAGATCCGCCGGCAAGCACAGGAGCGCAAAGATTTCATCAAGCAAGAAGTGGACAAGCTATTAGGGAAGTGTTGTATCCCACTTGGTAAGCTAATCCTGTTGTAGTACCCAAGGAGGAGAATAAACTTCGCATGTGTGTAGATTTTACTGATCTTAACCGTGCGTGTCCAAAAGATTCTTTCCCCGTACCTCGTGTTGACCAAATAGTAGATTCTACTGCCGGTTGCGATTTGCTGTGTTTTCTGGACGCATTTTCCGACTACCATCAAATTAAGATGGCAGTCAAGGATGAGGAGAAAACAGCGTTCATCACCCCGGTTGGTTGCTACTCCTATACGTGCATGCCTTTCGGGTTGAAGAACGCGGGTTCAACATTCCAGCATGCATTGCGCGAGTGTTTGGGGCCCCAGCTAGGCCAAAACGTAGAGGTCTACATGGACGATATCGTCATAAAATCAAAGCATGGGGACTCGCTGATTCATGACCTGCGGGAAACGTTTGATAACCTCCGCAGGATCAAGCTCAAGCTGAACCCTGAGAAGTGCACCTTTGGTGTGGACTCGGGCCAGCTTCTGGGTTTCATGGTTTCACACAGGGGGATTCGAGCCAATCCAAAGAAGATAGAGGCTATCGAGAAAATGGAGGCTCCCCGCAAGGTGAAGGACTTCCAGCGCCTCAACGGCTACGTTGCCGCGCTGGGGCGCTTCATCTCAAGGCTGGGCGAACGCTCCATGCCCTTCTTCAAGGTGATGACGAAGAGGGGCCCGATCGAGTGGACCCCTGAGGCTGAGGTGGCGCTCCAGGATCTCAAGCAGTACCTGAAGTCACCGCCCATCCTCGTCGCCACCAAGCCGGGCGAGCCGCTGCTACTCTACCTAGCAGCGACTGACCAGGTGGTCAGCTCGGTGCTGGTTGCCGAACGGGGGGAAGACCACCCGGGGGCTGAGGTTGTGGGGCAGGGGGCTGAGCGGCCCCCGGCAACCACCTCGGACCCAGGGGTCATAATTGAACCCGTGGCGCTAGCACCGCGCAAGCGGCTCGTGCAGCGCCCGGTGTACTTTGTCAGCACGGTACAGCGCGACACCCGTACGCGATACCCGCAAGTGCAGAAGCTCTTGCTGGGGATCCTGCTTGCGTCGCACAAGTTGCGCCACTATTTCCAGGCGCACCGCGTCACGATTGTGTCGGGGTTTTGTCTCGAGCGAGCCCTCACCAACCGTGAAGCCACCGGAAGGGTGGCCGAGTGGAGGATGAAGTTGTCGGAGTTCGATCTGCACTTCGCCATCCAGCTCGACTTCCCCAACTCCACTAACAACATGGCCGAGTATGAAGGGTTTCTCGCCGGGTTGCGGGCGGTGGTCGACCTGGATATCAAGCGCCTGGTTGTTCGCGGGAACTCCCACTCGTGATCAACCAGGTCAACAAGGACTACGACTACCCACAGATGGCAACGTACGTGGACGAAGTCCGCAAGCTGGAACGCAAGTTCAAGGGTTTGCGATTTGAGCACGTCAGGCGCAAGGATAACTTTGTGGCTAACGAGCGGTCCAAGTTGGCAGCGGAGCGCCGGAAGGTCTCGGCGGGGGTGTTCTGGCACAGGCAGAACACGCCTTCGGTCATCCCCAAGCCGGCTGCCGAGGAAGCCCCCCCGATAACGGAAGGAAACCTCGCGGCAGCGGAGGTCCATGCCACTGACATAGTGGCGTGCATGAGCAGGGAAACCCCGCCTTGGGCGGTGGATATTGCCCGCTACCTGAAGGGGGGAGCCCTCCCGGAAGATGATGTTGCCGCGGAGCGCCTAGCCCGGCAAGCTAAGATGTACGCCTTGGTAGACGGGAACCTTTACCGGAGGCGTGCAAACAGGGTGAAGCTCCTCTGTGTGCCCCAAGACGAAGGGTGTGCGCTACAGGAGGAGGTACATCAAGGCACATGCTCAACCATGTGGCCGCCCGGGCTCTGGCCGGCAAGGCGTTCCGGCACGGCTTCTACTGGCCTACAGCGTTGGCTCACGCCGAGCAACTAGTCAGGACATGCGAAGCATGTCAATTCCATGCGAAGAAGAGCAACCAGCCGGCGCAGGACTTGCAAGTAATCCCCTCTTCCTAGCCGTTCGCGGTCTTGGGGCTTGACATCGTCGGCAAGTTGCCGAGGGCGATCGGCGGCTATGAGTATTTGATCGTGGCCATCGACAAGTTCTCCAAGTGGGTGGAAGTGGAGCCAGTGCGAAAGGTGACCGCTCAGGCGGCCATCAAGTTCAAAGGCACCGTGTGTAGGTTCGGTGTGCCTAACGGTATCATAACCAACAACGGCACACAGTTCACGAGCACCGTGTTCCAATCCTACTGCGAGGATCCGGGCACCAAGATCCACTTTGCCTCTGTTGCTCATCCGAGGAGCAATGGGCACGTTGAGCGAGCCAACGCAGAAGTACTGCAATGGCTCAAGACGAGAACCTTTGACAAGCTCAAAGGCCACGAGAAGCATTGGGTTGAAAAACTCCAGCCCGTGCTGTGGTCGATCAGGACCACACCTAGCCGGGCAACGGGCGAAACTCCTTTCGCCCTTGTCTACGGGGCAGAAGCAGTGCTGCTCCTCGAGCTCAAGTATGGATCCCCTCGGGTACGCGCGTACGGCAACCAAAGCCAACACGAGCAGAGGGTTGACGATCTAAACTTCATCGAAGAACTTCGATGCCGGGCTGCTGTGCGAGCTACGCGCTACCAGCAGGGACTCCGCCGTTACCATGACAGGCGGGTCCGACCCCGGGAGCTCGAGATCGGAGACCTTGTCTTGCGCCGGATACAAGCAACGAAGGCCGGGAACAAGCTGGCTCTGAAATGGGAGGGCCCCTTCCGGGTAGTACGGGTGACCAGGCCGGGAGCTGTCCGGCTGGAACCCGAAGAAGGCTTGCCGGTGCAAAATAGTTGGAACCTTGAGCACTTGCGCAAGTTCTACCCATGAAGCGGCGGATCCCGACCCACAGGTGATGCTCCAGTAGCATGCCTCTCGAACTAGTGTAGCGGGGCAACCCCCGATTGTAAACCACTAGTTTTTATGAATAAAGATAAGTACTTCCCTCTGAGTTTTAAGCTGCCTCGATTATTTGCATAATTTTCCTCCTTTTGTCTCCTGCTTTAGGTGCACAGAAGTCTCTTTCCATCCTTGGTTGTGAGTAGGGGGCTGCCGGATCCTCGAAAACGAAAAACCCGTTGCCGAATTACGCTGGCACGGGGCCATGCCGTTGCCGGGCTCCCCGCAATGCGCATCACGCAGGAGCTGCGTCCTGGGATAGAAAGGTGCTCACACCCAAGTTTGGTATCGACCCTTCTATGCCCGAGGGCTGGGAGGCAGGAGGGTTACCTGTGCTTTATCTGTCGCGTCTTTTTTCGTGTATTTCGAAAATTTGGCCCAGTAAGAATTTGTCATGCAGGGCAAGGACGGAGTTGTGTGCACTGTAATGCTCGTGGGCCGCTCACGAGGTGTGTCATTTAGGGGTGCCCGGTTGTGCGTAGCAATCGCACTTCGAGGTTCTCAACGTACTACGAGGTTCCTGCAGCTAGAGGGAGCCGCCACGTGTGCCGCGGCGACTTGGCACGCGCGATGGCAGGGCCCGTACCGCACTGCAAGGAGCGTAGCACCACATGTGCCGCGGTGACTAGGCGCGCATGGTGGCAAGGTTCTTCACTGCGCCTATAAAAGGGCGCGATGGCCATGGAGAAGCTCAAAGCGAAGCCAAGTAGGTGGCTGCAAAGGCGAGGGAGGCCACAGAGACGCGATGGTGGTGCATGCCATTAGCGCTCAATGCCGACGGGTGCACTGTCATCGCGTCCTTGTCGCACCCCTCCACTAGGCAACTCTGAGGCGAGGGTTGCCGCGGAGATGCTGTGGTGGCGCCGCCACCTGCGCTTGTCGCCGGCAGCGGCCCTGCCACAGCGTTCCTGCTGCCTCCCTCTAGAGGGCGTCTCCAGGGTGAAGGTTGCCGCGGAGACACTGTGGTGGTGCCGCCTCCGGTGCTTAGCGCCGGTGGCGGCCCCGCTAGAGCGTTCCCGCTGCATCCCTCAAGCATGCGGGTCATGGCGAGGGCTGCTACGGCGGCGTTCAGGAAGTGCATGCTGCCCGTGCTTAGCGTCGAAGGGTGCACTGCCGCACCTCTCCGACAGGCATTCCGAGCATAAAAAACGAACAGCTAAGTACACGGCCTTGGACGCTGAACTCTCCGATGCTTAGCGTTGGCTCGCTGGCGTAGCTCAAGCCCTCTGTGTGGATGGGATTTTAGAAGGACGCTTGCGGGGCGAGTGTGCCCCTCGTGCGGCTTGCGGGTCCGTCCCGTGAGCGCATGCTTGGGGGTGGCTGTCCCGCAAGGGAAGCGGCTCGACGCTGCCGCTTGACCCCAGGTCGGCACTGCGGGTCCGTCCCGGGTCCCTGGTCCGGTTAAGTGTGGGGCGCGCGAGTCCCCGGCAACACAAGGCATAACACACGAAGGCCGGGAGATCCACCCCGCGAGTCCACCCCGGGAACGAGAAACAAGCACTCAGTAGAACCAAAGAATGAAATTCTTAAAAGCAACAAACAATTACATGAACTGACATAACATTAACTGTTTAAATGGCGCCAAGCGCCACACGTGCAGGAATTAAAGACAAAAACGCGAAGATAAAACGAGGACTGGCAGGGGGCTGCAGCGACTAGTGGCCGGCGCCTCCCGCTGGGGGCTGCGGCGACTGGTTGCCGACACCGCCCGTTGGGGGCTCCGGCTTCCTCTGCATCCGGTCCACCACCTCGTTGACGAACCTGCGCACTGCCTGGCAGTGGGTGGGGCCGTCCTCGCTGTCGGACCAGGCGTCCAGCAGCGTCTCGAAGGGGAAATCCGGGTGGCGGAGGTGCACCCGGGGGAGGATCGTCCTGGCGATGTCCCTGGTGCACGTGGTGATCTCCTGGTCACAGAACTTGGAGATCCACACGTCGAGCACCCTGATCTTCCCCACCATGTCGGAGAAGAACGGGATGAGCATGCTGACGTCCGTGTCGTCCACCTACGCGGCCTGCAGCTTGAATCGCGGCAGCAGGTCGCGCACCGCCTTGGCGATCTCGACCTGCTTCAGGGTCTCCCTCCGGCGCTGCTCCACCAGCGTGACATGGTTGCTGCGCGCCAGCGCTATGGCATGCTTAGACTTGCGGAGGAGGTCCACCTGCCGCGTGATCACCTTGGCCTTGGCCATGATGTCCTCGCCCGTCTTGACGAGCTCCTCCCAGGCGGCGGCCAACGCGGATTCGAGCTGGGCGCTCCTCTCCTTGGCGGAGTTAAGCTCCTTCTCCCACCGCACCGACACCGCCGCCGCGTCCTCCACCGCCTTAGCCTGCTCCTCCACCTTGGTGCGTAGCCCCTGGAGTTGGGAGAGGTAGTTGCAGACCAGCTCGCTCTTCTCGTTGAGGCGAGCCCTAGCCGTAGCGAGCACCTCTTCGTGCTCCTTCCCGGCCAGCGAGTCTAGAGCCTGCCGGTGCTCGGCGAGCTGGGCCTCCAGTTGTTGGTGGAGCTCCGCCTCGGGGATGACCGGCGCTGCGGCTTCGTCCTTGGCTTGGCGGGCCAGGCGCACTTCCTCCCGCAGCCGAGAGAGCTCCTGCCACTCCCTCTCAACGGCCTGTCGCACCTCGCCAAGCTGGCCCTTCGCGAGCTCATGGCGCTCCCTCACCTGGTTGAAGGAGGTGACGAACGCCAGCTGCTGCTCCTTGATCGTGTCAAGGAGTTGGTGCCCCTGGTCGAAGACGGTCGGGTCCCAGGTGACTGGGTCCCAAGTTGGCCCGGCGAGTATGCCGGAATCCAGGCCAAAGGTAGCCGCGGATGACGACGAGGCCCCCGCCACCACTGTTTTGCCGGGGGGGGCGTCGCCTGCTTGCGGCGGAGCCTCCTGTTGCTCCCCTGCCGCAGCCTCCTCAATGCCTGCGCCCATGGGTTGCGCGGATGGCGGAGTTGCCATTTCCCCGGCAGGAGGCACCTCCTGCAGGGTGACCGCGGGATCTGCGTCCCCGGCCTGCACGGCCCCGGACGCGCTGCCGAGCTTCGCCCCGGGAGCGACGGCGGGCGCCGCCCCCGTCGCATCCTCCGCGGGGATGCTGGACGCAGGGGCCCCTTCCGGCTCCTCCCTCGTCCTTGCGTCCTCGGCGTCAAAGCCGAGGTCAACTACCACCGCGCCCGCTCCCGTTATGAGCACAGTCGGGACTGTGACAAAGGATGGAGTTAGAATTCAGAGATAAGGTGGGTTGCCCAGCGATAAACCCAAGAGGGGCTCTGAGTGAGTACCTTGCGGGGCCGCCGAACCTGCGGGAAGAGTTTCCTCCCCTCCCGTTCCAGCCCCTGTCGCCGGACCGCCTGCCGCGGGCTGGATTTCGCCTGCGAGTTTAGAAAAGACCACAGTTGCAAGTAAGCGGATGGGATTCACATATGCCGTGGGAGCAAGGAGGGGATAGGTACCTGCTGCCGGTTCATCCTCTACCGGAATTGGGTCGGCGGTGGGCGCAATGGCGGCACCACCGGCCCCCGCGTCAGCCGGGTCGCTGCTGGCGCCGGTCCGGATGCTTGTCCTCTTACTCGGCGCGGCGGGTGGCGAGTCGGCTCTCCCCCTCTTGCCGGCCCCCAACGGGGTGCCGTCCTTCGGGGGGTTGAGATTGAACTCGAAGCCTCGGAAGAGCCCCCGCTTGGGCGGGGCCGTGGGCGCCCGGGGGATTGCCGCAGCCCTGGGCGTCGCGGAGGCCGCCGCGGCGCTAGCGGCCACTGCGGAGCTGGCTGCCGCCGCAGGTGCCCTTGCCCTTCATAAGATCAAGGGCGCGTCATCATCTTCCTCCTCCTCCTCGTCCGCCACGGGGATGACCACTTGGGTCCCGGCGACCTGCCCCGCCTCTTCGTCGGAGGATGGGACGTCGGGCCAACTAACCTCCGACTCTCCCCCGCTCTCCTCAAGCACCCGCTTCCCGCGGGGTGCAGATGGAGGGGGACGCGGGGTCCGAGCAGGGGAGTCGACCATGAGCCCCTACTCGTTGCAGGGCGGGTAGGCGGCGATGATATCGTGCAGCCCCGGAACGCCGGCGTGGAGGGAGAAAACCCCTAGTGGCAACTCCGTGACGGGGACGTCCTCGCCGGTGATCCCCTTCACCCACGCTTGGATGGCCTCTGGGTCGACGCCCCCGTGCTGGATGCGTGTCCTGTCCCCGGACCCCGTGTACATCCACGCAGGGCGGGAGCGAAGCTGTAGCAGCGCAATGCGCTGACTGATGTAGGCGCGTGCCACGTCTAGATCGGTGAGCCCTGCTAGCCGCAGAGCCCTGATCTTCGCGACGATGGGGAGGAGCTCAGCATCGCAGTGGTAGCGGTCCTGCCAGGTGTCATTGGGCACTGACAGCTTGGTGAGCGTGGAGATGAACTCTTCAGGTTCCTCCATGCGGACCCAGCACCAGTCTGCCCTTCACTCGTTCTCTATCTTCTTCTCCGACCGGACGATGAACTCTGATTTCATCTGGTCGCGGGCGCGGAACACCACCCCTGATGACATCGCCCCCGCTTGCTCCATGCGGGGGTAGAAGTAGTGCCGGAATAACGCCACTGATGGCGTTACTCCGACGAACGCCTCGCAGAAGAATTGGAAGACAACGAGGAGTAAGAGGGAGGTGGGGTGGAGCTGCGCCACCCGGAGCTGGTACGCCTCCATGAGCGCATGGAGGAACAGGGAGTATGGAGGCACCAGCCCAGCAAGGATGAAGCGCGCGAACACCCGGAAGTCGTTTTCCTGGTGGTCGGCGCCGGCGGGGAAGATGAGGGTCTCCCCGTACTTGTTGAAGCGCGAGGCGACGGCGTGCCGGACCTTGTCCAGTGCCTCGCTGTTGTAGCCGGGCCGGAAGAAGGTGCACGAGGCCCTCAGCTCCCTCCTCTTTTGGTCCTTATCTGAGATAGGCTTCTGAGAAGCCGTCTCGCTCCTGCCGGTTGCAGGCCTCTTGGAGCCTTTCCCTTTCTTGGGAGGGGGGGGCGCCATGGGAGGTGTGGGCGAAAGCTGGCCGGAGGCAAGGGTGCGAGGAAGATTGGAGACGAAGGGGAAAAGCTACGGGGCTAAGTGTTTGCTCCCTAGCGCAGCGGCGGGGTCTTAGAGCACCCCGGCGCCGAGCAACGGTCCCGTCCGCACCCTACGGGTGCACTGGGATAATTACGCCCTAAGAGGGGATAACGCAAGGCGTAGCCTTAACTACCCGTGTTTAGTGGGGGGGTTCAGGCGGAAATCTCGCGCCCACTACTCTGCATGTAACGGCAGAGCCCCTGAAGCCGTGCATAACCAGGGCCCCGAAGCCGCTCGGGACCCACGCGTCGGTTGAGGGTGTAGCCCGGCAACCGACCAGGGAAGGTTCTACTTGGGAACAGGCGTTGCCGGCCCATGCCCGGGGGCTACCGCACCAGTGGCACCCAGGGTACCACCGCTGCATGACGCGTGGGCCACCTCGCTTGCCCCCCGGAAGGATCGCACCCTGGGCAGCTCTGCACAAGCTGCCCGGCAAGTCGCCAGCCCGGCAGGGCTAGCCGGGCTGCAAGGGTTGCCTAGAAGGGCAGCAAGAGAAATCCTGCCCGGGCGCTTCCCGGGAAGTTTACTTGCCGGGAGGGTGTTCCCGGGCGCAAGTGTCCGTTACAAGAGCAGGAGCAACAGCGGCACCACGTGGCCTCTCGGCGGGCGCACTACGCACAGGATTCGTCAGGACGAGGAGTGAAGCACACGCCAGCATTAAATGCTCCAACCAATAGGGGATTCCCCGTCCTTTCAGCCTACAGTGACCCGCCTGAGGTAAATTTCAGGCGCCTAGACCCCTAGCTGTAGGGCTACCTAGTCTGCATGCAAACCAGCGCACCGAGGAGGAGCTGCCCTAGCTCTCTGCTCGCCATTTGTGACCCATGCACCGTGGCACCTGTGGCATCCCCTTCAGTATAAAAGGACCCCCGCCAACAATCAAAGGGTTTGGTCAGCTCGGATTCATACTAGCACTAGCCAAGAGTGGCAAGTAGTACTTAGCCAAAAGAGAGAGAGCGCCCGGGGACTCCCCCCGGCAACCTGTAAACTCGAGTTCACCGACTAATAACAAACTCAGAAGCAGGACGTAGGGTTTTACACCTCAGGGTGGCCCGAACCTGGGTAAACAATCTCGTGTACATTGTGCTCTTACGCTTCGCATTGGTCTCGCCGGCGACCGTCGGGGCAATCCCCGTCGCCCACTGCCGAACCTCAAAGGGGATGCCCAAGCATCCCCGGTGTCTGAGCCCCGTGCTACGACACTCGGTTTCTTGGGGTTTCACGGTGGGTTCCCCATCATCACCGGCCATACTCTTAAGAGCGGTAAAGCCCTAATTAAGAGACGAGACTCTGATACCAATTGAAAGATCGGTATGGTTGACTAGAGGGGGGATGAATAGGCGACTAAAAAGTTTTACTCTTTAATTTCCTTTTCTTGAAAGATACAAACACTTAATCCTAGAGTTCACTAAATTCTCTAAAAAAAATGCAACCCTAATATGAAGTGCAATAGCCGAAGCACTAGCCGAAGCAAAGTATAGACAATGAAGTAAAACAAGTAAGTAAAGAGGCAAGTATGATACCACACGGGAAGACGAAGATTTCATCGGAGTTCCAGCTATTGGGATCGGTGTACATCTCCGTTTGTCGGAGTGCTCTACCACAAAGGGAGAGATGCCACAAAGGCTCACTCTATTCTCCAACTCACCACAGCACAAAGGTGGAATGAGCTCTCACAACACCACAAAGGCGAAGGGAGTTCCACTAATGGCTTCCTTGAAGGCGAACGCCGAACCTTTACAAACAAGGAGAAGGGCACGAATCCACAACTAAATTGGAGGCTCCTTCCCAAATCCTCAAACACCTCCTCACAAGATTGGAGTGCTTGAAGAGACACCTTCCGGCTAGGGATCCCAAAATCCCAAGAGTAACAAAATCCATCAAGAAAATCGAGGGGAATCAACTTTTGATTTGGTGAAACCCTAGAGCGAGCTCTTCTCAACCCTTCCTCAAATTATTAGCTAGGGGGAAGCACTAGGGAGAGAGATCTCGAGATTTGAAGCTTTGGAGGTGAAGAACGCTTGCAACAAATGGAGCAATCAACCGTTGGGGATCCCCGATTTCTGCCCGTTATGTGCAATTTCTGCGCAGGGCGGTACTACCGCTAGCTCAAGTGGTACTACCGCGAGCGGTAGTGCAGCACCGGTACCGTACCAGTGCCGCTATATGTCAGTAGCGTTTTGCTACCTCATAGCACTGGTGCGGTACCGGGCGGTACTACCGCGACTGGTACTACCGGCCTGGGATGACCGGTACTGCCGCACTGGACAGAAAAACTTGCAGAACCCTTTGGTTCAAGAATAGGTTTTAGCTAATCTTCACCGGTGGGATTGAGGCTATCTGGTGGGTGCAATTTGGTGGTTGTGTGTACGTGAAATTGATTCACCCAAGCCTTCCCAGATGGACTCTCTCTTTATAGTACGGATTTTCCTACGACTCAATATAAAATAAAAAGCCGTAAATCCTTCTACGCTTCTTTCCTTTGAGGGCAACGAACCGCTTTGCTTGATTCTATATAATTTCTGAAAACAGTTAGCATACGGTTAGTCCATATATAAAGTTGTCATTAACACCAAAACTCATTAGGGATCGAAATGCCCTTTCACTCATCGGTGCGCACCCAGCACCAGTCGCGGCGCCAATTGTGCTCGATCTTCTTCTTCCCCACCTCGATGAATTCCGACTTGATCCTGTCGCAGAATCGGAACACTACTCCGGAGGACAGGGGAGCCTTCTTCTCCACCCTCGGGTAGTAGTAGTGGCGGAATAGCGCCACTGACGGCATCACCCCCACGAACGCTTCACAGAGGTGTTGGAAGACAGCCAATGTGAAGAACGACATGGGGTGAAGCTGTGCCATGATGAGCCCATAGGTCTCCATGATGGCTGAAAGGAAGTAGGAGTGCGGCGGCACGAACCCGGCAAGGATGAACATCTCGAAGATCCAGAAGTACTGCCCGTCGCGCTCCACACCGACGGGGAGAACCCGCGTCGGCCCGTACTCGTTGTGCTTGGTGGCGAGCGCCAAGACCAGCTTGTCAACCCCCTCGCCATTGTACCCGGGGGAGAAAAGGCGAACTTAGCCCGCATTTCCTCATCCTTCTGACAGCTCCTTCTTGCCGGCGTTTTCGCGCTTTCCCCCTTTGCTGGTGCTCCCCTTGGGACAGTTCTGGCCCTTGGAAGACATCGGCGGAGGTGGAGAGGTGATTTAGTTGGAGTTGGGGCGCGGGGAGCTTGGGAGGAGGCAATGGCAGGAACAAAAGGCAATGGGGAGTGTCCGCCGCCGGCCTTGGGTATTTATCGGGGCTGGCGGGCTGTACCGGACACCCCCACGATCGGCAATAAAGAGCCCTAAAGAATCGGAGATTAAGAGGGGGGTGCGCGACGTGGCCTTAACTCCCTGGTGATTAAGGGGGATAAGGCACGAAATCGTGTGCCCGACCGTTCCGCTAGGAGGAGTGGAGCAGTAAATGCGGCCCACAAGGCCGGGTACCAGGGGTAATCCCCTTGGGACCCACGCATCGGATAGGGCGTAGCCCAGCAACCGACCGAGGATAGCACTTGCTGGGAGCTTCAAGGCTGCCGGCCCACGCTCGGGGGCAACTGTCGTACCAGTGGCCCATGAGGTCCCACTGATACGGGACGCGTGGGTCGCCAGTGACAAAGCCCCGTCAGGAAGGCCTCCCGGGAAGCGATGAGTCCGGGGAGCCTGCCTTGAGGAAACGGCCCTTGGTGGAGGTGAAGCTAAGGGCCGAGTACAAGAGGCCCCCGGGAACCCCGGTCTCGGGAAGCTGAAGAAATGCCTCCCGGCAACGAGCCAGGTGCGCTAGCCGGAAAGGGGCACCCCAGCAACCCGCGCTCGGGCATGCAGGCGAGGCCCGAAGAACAGTGAAGACTAGACAAGACGGCGAGTGCAGTGCATTTAATGCACTGACAGGAGTCTTATCAGCAGGCCTAGTCTTGTCTAGCAAGGCTAGGGCAACTACCCCACGATCTATTTTTTCTACCGTGTACAGTGGACTGGGCGCTGCATGGCGTCCAGCATGGATGAGCAAAAATGTATCTCGTGTGGCTGTGATACGTGTCTAGAAAACGTGTCACGCAACATGCATAGGCACTTATGGTATCCCCTTGTCTATAAAAGGAGGATCGATGCCACCGGTCAAAAGGTTCCGTTCCGACCAGTTCAGCATTCACCCAAGTAGCCAAGCCCTTAGAGGGACAAGTAGAAAAGCCTGAGAACCCCCCGGCAACCTGTAACACTCATACTAAGGAATACAACACCAAAGCAGGACGTAGGGTATTACACCTCCGGGTGGCCCGAACCTGGGTAAATCTTCGTGTCTACACTTCGTGTCTATCGCCGGAGCGATCGCCTTGCCCTCCACCGAACCAAAAAGGGGGTGCTCGGCATCCCTGGTGCCGGAGACCCATGCTCTGACAGATTATGTGTTCACGGTAGGTGGATGTGTTGTGAGTTGGAAGGCAACATTGCAACCAGTTGTTGCTCAATCTACAACCGAAGCAGAATATATGGCTATTGCTGAAGCTTACAAAGAATCTGTTTGGTTGAAAGGTTTATATGCTGAACTTTGTCAAGATGTTTCTTGCATTAACCTGTTTTGTGACAGTCAAAGTGCTATTTACCTTACTAAGGATCAGATGCTCCATGAGAGAACCAAGCACATTGATGTCAAGTACCATTTTGTTCGCGACGTTGTTGTACAAGGTAAATTGAAGGTATGCAAGATCAGCACTCATGAAAATCATGCTGATATGATGACAAAGTCTGTTCCTGTTGCTAAGGTTGAGCTATGCTCAAGCTTAGTTGGTATAACTGTTTAGCCCCAAGTGGCTGTTGGCGCTGAAAGTGTTTTCTTTGTTTCAGGAGTTGTTGTTGTTCATGCTACAAGGAGGAATTTGCTATACGGAGGAATTTGTCTCGAGGTGGAGTTTGTTTGATTGTGATCCAAATTCCCAGGTGCCGGAAGTTCCGGCCCAACTTCCGGCCGAACCCCCGGTCGCTCTCTGTTACTTTTCAGAAAAATACGGAACTTGCTGCGGAACTTCCGGATATTCAAGAATTACCGGAACTTCCGGCCTCCAACCGGAACTTCCGGTGTGCCCATTACTGAAGCGATCCTCCCCATTACAAGGGTTCAATCTCTCTGCTTATTTGTGCTAGTCCCTGAATCGACTCACTAGCACACACAGTTTCAGGATGTAATACCAAGATACAAAGATCAAATGTACTTTATTACATCGTATCATCCAGAACTTAATTGTACTTACAAACTCATGACCTCTTAGGCCAGCATAAGCAAATATTGTTTCAAAACCAGGATAACATTGTATCATAAAACTGCAGCGGAAAGGTAGAGCAAAAGGGCCTCATCTACTCCCAGAGGAGAGAGCATGTTGGAATGTAAGCACATGACCCAAAGAACATCGACGAACCTCACGCTTCGTCAGATTCACCTGCATAAGTAATTGCAGCCACTACATGGTCAATACATTGAATGTATTGGCAAGATCACCTGGAAGTTATAACAGATCCTACCAAGTATATGCAATTGAGGTATAGTGGGATTCAGGCTTTATGGCGTGGTAGCAAAACATAGTTTATCCTACTACAAATGAATGTTACAATATTGTTAAGTAATGGACACGGGGTAGAAACACCCATGCTCCTATTAACCTAGAGCACATTGAGAAGAAACATCAAGTGTCCCTACCCTGTTCAAACCATTCATTTTATTCAAGAAATTGGAATGAGTGAGACCTTCCTTACAGCCCCAATATCTAGTTGCTCATAATTGTCCATAACCGGGGACACGGCTAAGTACTTAGTTTGACACTCTCGAGAGGTGGTACACTTTACCCACAAGAAATCGACGTGTTAATCCCTTGCTGTCCTCAGGGTAGAGTAGAAACGGCATCGATTACAGGAATTTTCAGAACATATTCCCCCAAACCACCTGAGGGACGCGTTCCAACCTACACTGCTACATATCGATGTCACCTCGGATCCGGGTTCATATTTCTTACATCCATCCTGGCAGAGCCCATAATACGATGTGGCTGTACTGGAAGCTACTAAACAGGAAACTAGTCCAGTCTTTGGTTACCCCAGGTGGCATTCCTCAGTTGCAACGCAGGCGCTCCCATAGAAATGGCCAGACGACTCATAGAAATGGACCCATAGAAATGGACCTGACGTCGCATACATCTCCAATTCCTCAAAGCAGCCCACCCAGAACGGTTCATTGAAAGTTGTTTTTGCCAGGTTTCCAAAATACTTCATAATAACTGTTTCAAGGTAATTGAGGTTCCCTCCCACGTATACTAACATAGCGTAGCAAATCAACTACTTACGATGGCAATTGGTGGAAGGGTAATGGCAAAGGTAATCCTATCACTAATAGGTCAAATCATAGCTAGCATAAGTACGAGTAATAATCTTATCAATACATTTCTAAAAACAACTCTAATGCATAAGTATTTTAAAAACAAACAGTAATAAGATATGATCAAAGTGAACTTGCCTTTGTCACAGTAGTTTGAATTCAAACACTCGTCACAGTCACGAGGTTCGCTCTCCGAGAGAACTATACGAGACAAACAAACATACACATACATAAACACACAATTCACATCACGACAAAAGAAGATATGCTATGATGCAATGCAACATGTGACATGACTTGGTTTATTTTATTTGGGTGATCAACTGGTCCAAAGCATTGGTAATTAAAACACATGCTTAGGGTTTTAAACAAAAAGGCAAAAACAATTGATTAAAAACCTAAATTATAGTTTTATTGGCATCAGCCAAATAATTTAATTCAAAATATTTAATTCTCTGTCCCAGTGGACAGAAGATAATAAAACAAATTTTTGGGCACTGGTTTCAATTAAAAAGGACTCCTAAATAATTAGTTATGAATTAAATGGTAAAACCTTATTATGTCATATGAATGTGATTTAAAAGTTCAAATTGAAATTTAAATAGTTCAAAAGATTCTACAAGTTGAGAACTTTCCAAAAAGGTCAAGTTTGTCAAATTTGGCAAAAGGGTTTAAAAGTTATAAGCTTTTGAAGTTACAGGGGCTTTACTGTAAAAGTGTCCTTTATTCTAAACCGGGGAATTAAAATTAGATTTTTATTTTATTTAAGCAGTGCCACATGGCAGCTCCTGATTGGTTGGTACCGGTTCGATTAAAATTAAAAAGTGCCATCTAATCTTGACCGTTGATCAAGATCCAATGGCCGAGATGGGTTAGGGTTTTACCGGGCGGCGCCGGCGGTCGTCGGAGACGGGAAAGACGGCGGCGCGGGCACGGGCGGGCGGCGGGCGGGGTCTCCGGTTGTCGCCGGAGCTCGGGGAGGCGACAGGCGAGGGCGGCGTGGTGAGGCGGTCCCGATGACGGCGACGAAATCCTCCGGGAGCGCACGGGGCGATGCCTAGGACGACGAAGAGGCGGCGGCCGGCAGTGAGCTTCGGTCGAACGGCGACGGCATCCTACGGTGTCCCAAAAGCAAAACGTGTCGCGTCAAAATGCGCGCAAGAGAGTGAGGAAGAAGAAGAGGCAGGCGGCGAGGAGGATGGCTCACCGAGCTCATCGGCGCGACGCGAAACGGCGGCGGGCGTGGAGCTTCTCCGGCAAGCGATTCCGGCGGCCTGGGGGCGTGCGAGCGAGGACAAACGGAGGGGAAAGAGGCTGGGAGCTCCGAGCTTTATAAGGACGCGGGCGGGGCTGTGAAATATGGACGGAGCGCGGAGATTCCGGCGGTGAGCGTGCGGCGGCGGAGAAGGCAGGCGGCGCGGGGATCGCGGGCGCTTTCCATCGGGGAAGAAAGCCCTGACAGGTGGGCCCCACCTGTCAGTGGCAGCGGGCGCACGCGCGGGGCGGACCGGGCTGGCGGGGCCGGCTCGCGTGCGGTCGGGCGTGGTCGGTTCTCGGCCCGTTCGGCCCAAGACGGTCGGACCGGTCCAGTTCTCCTTTTTTTTCTTTTTCCCTTTTTCCTTATTTCATTGATAACTTTTGATTTTGAACTCCAAATTGGCCCAAATAAATTCCAGAAAATTTGTAAAATCATGTTTCAACTCTTGGGAGTAATTTCCCTCAAAATAAAATATAAAGAAAATACTTTTTCCCTATAAATCCCTTTAGGGCTATATATCTATTTAAATAAAATATTTTTTCAACTCCAAATAATTATCCAAAAATTATAGGATAGCTTATATATGCAATAAACTCCTTGTATATATAAACCTTAATGGTTTGAAGATCCAAAGCTCAAATGGGTGAAAACCCTAGGGTTTAAATTGAAATAAAATCTTTCCAAAACCCTTTTGAGATTCAAATTTGAATTCAAAAATGCAATTGTGGCATAATGCTCATGGATGCAGTGCACATGTAAAAGTTTGAAAATTTTGGGATGTTACAATTACGGATCTAACTTGTCCTAATGTTCCTGTTATATATACCCCTTGTAAGCACCGTTGGGATGAGTTGAGTTCGTGAAATCTCTCAGGCGTTGTAAACACTCCCATATAGTGAAGTTTCGCTGGCTGGCGCCCGTGATTTTTCCCTCTCGTTGCTTGATAGGTTTTTCCACGTTAAATCCGTGTATCCTTGTGCTGTGATTTCTTCTTCATTTTTCGTTCTTGCTTGTCGCGTTCATAACAGCGGCAACAACAGATGGCATGATGATCATTATGGGCAACTTGTAGTTGTTGGGTCCAAAGAGCTTAGGTCTCTGCCTGCCCGGATGCGGCCTGGACGAGACTGGCACAATGCCCGTCTCTTGGCAACGAATTCGTTGATTTAACGTGCTTTCAACGCAAGATTAACGGTTTGATATCTAAGGGCGCCACATCGGTGTTCCACGCCACTACACTGGTGTTCCTCTGCTCAATTGATGTGCCCCAATCGACGTCGAAACTTTTCTCCGAGTTATATCCATTTGATACAATTGATCCAGTGGACTTCGACTACTTTAATCTCGTTGCATTGCCGAGGAAGCTACTTTTGATCAGGATTGGCATGGAATCGCTCAAGCCAGTGGGTTTCACAGTCTTCGAGTTAGCGACAACGGCGTCGAGAGAGGCAGTCGGATCCAAGTTCTTGGCCGGACGTGGGAACCCATTATATCGACCTACTACTATGACATGCAGGATAACAAGCTGGAGTGCGTGCATAGATCACCGGACGATAATTGTGAATATTCAATAAGCCTTGTTGGTTTGTTCCCTGGCTAGCTAGTTTGTTGATCAGAAGAAACATAGGAGACTGCATTTCAGATATTCTGATCAGAAGAAAAATGCCAAATAACAAGGTTGCAGAACTTCACACTGAGATGTTAAAGAAATTTAGGATTGCAAGAAAATACGGTGCTATGAAACAGAGTTACAGTTTACCTAATACAATGCTAAAAATTCAATGTTGACGCTGTTAATTAATCCAGTCCTCACACTTAGAAGTTATACAACACTACAACAGTTTCACTCTCTTGACATGGAATACTTTTTTGAGCTTTTATTCCAACTGCCTCAATAAAAAAGAACCTGAATCTTCGCGGTATCAACTTTTCTTGTATGCATGAACCGCAGATAAACAAACAAGGGAATAGCATAAAAGATACATACTGAATTGGGCCTCGTTTTTAGAGATTAAACTAAAATATGAAATTATTTGCTGACGGGTGAAACTGATACGAAATTAGTTCATACCTACAGATATGAAACTAAAATGAAGAGCTGCAGATAAGAAAACACACTAGTTGTTCGACTAAAAATCTAAAATGAAGAAATACTGAATTGGGCCTAATTTTAAACAATGTAAACACACTGCTGGAAAAACGGGCATTGCCGGAGGCCCAAAACCTCCGGCAAAGGCCCATTTGCCTCCGGCAAAGGCTTTGCCGGCCAGCTGATGGAGGGAGAGAGATAAGAGAGATGTGTGGCTGGGAGAGGAGACAGAGAGATAAGAGAGACGATAGTGTCTGGGAGCCTTCGGATCGGCTTTCAGATGAACGGTTAGGAGCACGCCACGTCACCGATCCGAGGCGCGGTCACGCGGATCGCTGACGTCGCAAACAGTCTTTGCCGGAGGCTAGGCCGCCGGCAAAGATAATATAGTCTTTGCCGGACGCCTAGCCTCCGGCAAAGAATTTTTTTTTTGTTTTTTTGTTTGCATGTACACATTTGATGAGGTTTGTCCCATTTTAATTATGTGTATTAACCTGAAATTTTTACCCTGACCTTATATACCATAATATGACTCCATGCCAAAAATTGCTAATTTTTGACAACGTTTTAGTATTATTGAATATTTTCTATAAAACGGCTCTAAAAAGTGATAATTAATTATTTTTACATAAAAGTTGGTGATTTTAATTCACATTACTCGGCATTAGTAGAAAATGAAACTGCAGCAAAAAAATCAACTCAAAAAGTGAAAACATTATAGCCAAACTTGGTTCAAAACTCAAATTGGACGTTTGAGAGCTAAATTCGGTAGCTTACACGAAGATGTTACAATTTGTGAAGCATGTATCATTTTGATTTTGCGTATAGACCTTTAGTTTTTATGCCAAGTTTATGTACCCATAAAATGACACCAAACCAAAATTTGTTCTTTTTGACAATGTTTTAGTATTATTTGATTTTTTCTATTAAACGGCTCTAGAAAATGATAAGTAATTATTTGTACATAAAATGTGGTGATTTTAATTCATATTAGTAATCATTAATGAAAAATGAAACTATACTAAAAGTTTCAACTCAAGAATGGGTCAAATTAATCCAACACGTGGTTCGGGATTCAAATTTGGAGGTTCACTCTCGAGATCGTGCATTTTGTGAAGTATGTACCATTTTATTTTTGCGTATTGACTTGTAATTTTCATCCCAGTGTTATATACCTATAACTTGGTACCATGCCAAAAACTGTGATTTTTTGACAAAGTTTTAATATTATTTCCTTTTTTCATATTAAACGGCTCTAGAAACTGTTAAATAATTATTTTTACATAAACAATTATGAGTTTAATTCACATTACTCATCATCAATGCCAAATGGAAGTACAGTAAAATTTTCAACTCAAAAAGAGGTGGTTTACATCATAATGTGAAATAAGAGAGAAATGGGAAAGGAAAGAAAAAAAACGAAAAAAACATCTTTGCGGTGGGCCCGGCCGCCGGCAAAGACCGGTCCCGTTTTCTCACCGTTACTGCAGCGTCAAGTCCACCTGGTCACCTTATTTGCTGGAGGCCATTTTTATTCTTTGCCGGAGGCTTTTTGTATTCTTTGCCGTAGGCTTTTTCTTTGCCGGAGGCTTTTTTATTTTGCCTCCGGAGGCCCGAAAAATTGCCGCCGGAAAAGTCAGGTTTTCCCGTAGCGAGAGTAGTTTATGAGTAAACTGCTCCCTCCGATCCATAGCTCTATCCATAAAAGTAGTCTCAGATTCATGTATTGGTAGCATAAATGAGCAATACTGCATACTTTGACAACAATCTCACAACAAACTGAAGTAATATGTTTATAAACCAGGTAAAATTCTTGTGCACAAAATTCCTGTCCAGCGTTGCTTTGCACGAACAGAGTTTCTACAGACTCCCGGAAGGACAAAACGTATCAAGTATGAACAAAACTCGTGCTAAAACCCTAGCAAAATTGAAACCGAGTAAATTGCCGGCCAGTCAGGGCTCGCCCACGGAGGCAAAAGGGGCAGCCTGTGGCGGTCTTGCCAGCCTCGTGGCATGCCAAGCACAGGCATCTATGCGGATCAGGGTACTCTACGAACCTCGCAGCCGATGAATCACTAGAGCAGGAGCTAGAGGTACGGGCTGGATTGCGCCCTTCATCGTGGACGAAGAAAGAACAGGGCGTGATTTAGGGCCCATGTTCTTCTTGACGTAGTCGGTCGCGACCGATATCCACCGATCCAGGCGCGCTTGCTTTCCTTCGCTGGGGATGGCGCTGGCGCTGGGGCTGGGCAGGGTGGCCCCCGGCGGGAGCTGCAGCGCCGGCGAGGACGTCCGATGCTGCAGACCTGACCATCTCGACGAAGGAATGCACGTATCAGCACAGCAAAAGACAGGGACGGACGGAACCCACCACGGCAAACACGGGACGGGACAACGGAACGCACCTTGGTCGGCAAGGATGACCTCGACCGACGAAGGAGGCGCCGCCGCCATGAGCCCTGGGCTGCTGGGCCGGGTGGCGTCGCCGACGGAGATCACGGGCGCGCTGGGTCCTCCGCGAACTGAGGCGCCCCCCGGCGGGAGCTGCGGCGGCGAGGATGTATGCTGCGGACCTGCGCCGCGCGTCGCAATAAGCAAATACAACTATCACCAGAAGCAATGGGGAACCATCGTACGCGAGATCAGGAACCACTGAACGCACCTTCAATCGGGAAGATGGCCGAGACGGGCGCCGCCGGCACGATCAGAGGACCGCCACCGGGCAGGGAGGCCGCCTGACCGGCGACGCGGTCCTGCTGGCCTCCTGCTCCGAGAACAGGGCCGGGGAAGGAGGCGCGGATGCGGGAGGTGGAGACCTCGCCGGCGCTGAGCCCCTGCTGGCTCCCGCCGGCAGCCACGTCGCTGGCCGCCCCCGTCGCCGCGGTCTTCTCCTCCTCCTCTCCCGGCATTCTCGCGTGGGCTGGTGGATTGTTTGCTGTGCTCGGGGGGAGAGAGAGAGGCGGTGGGAATAGCAGCGGAGGTTGCCGGCAGGACGGGGAAGAAAGGGGAGCGCGGGGAGATCAAATTCTGTTACGGTAGTCCTGTTGGGTCCACCTTTGCCAGCCTGTCAATGGAACAGCCCATTGGGCATTGCCAGGCTGGCTTACGCCGCCGCTCGCAAACGCTGCTCTGCTCTCTCTCTCTCTCTTTTTGCGGGTAAAACGCTGCTCTCTCTCGGCCCTCCGCTCTGCAGCAGCATCGATGGGCTGCGTTGGTGCAACCAAAATCGATCGAGACTTCATGTTCGTCGGATTAATTGGTTACCAGGCAGACGGCGCCAGGGCCCGCACGTCGGCGCATGACACCTTCTGCCGGCAACGTCCGGTCCAGCAGGCACAGGCACCATCACCGGCAAGACATCACGGTGCCGAGAGACTTCGAGGTGCCACGGTCCAGTTAACTGTTGCTGATGCCACTTCTGTATTATATGTGACATAAGTTTCTCTTTGTGGCTCGTACTTTGTTTTCCGTCATTTTTTACTAATGCCGATCATTTACAATAATAATATCTAAGTTTCTGTTGGTTTTCTGTGAGCCAATACCTGCAAAACTAAACTGTTGTCTTCATGTGAAAATGCAACATTCAGTGTCTACATTGCCTCAACAAAATGTCCATCAGTTAAGAGCGAGGCAGGGAGAGATGGCAATTAGGGAAGGAGAGATGAGATTGAGCGCAGGGAGGAGGAAAAGGTCAAAGGACACACGACCATGCAAGAGGTTGCATCCTTTAGATAGTCATGCTTATATTTCCACCTTTCTAGCCTCTTTAAATCAACTTTAGGAGCTTACATAAAGTGTTTATCTTGGCTTATCGCTGGAATTCTAATTACTTTTGTAGGTATGGGCTGTCCAAGCAAAATGGTGGCTTATTCTGAGGGTTAGGAGTATGTATATTTTTCAACTAGAATTGTTGAACCAGTAAAAATTTCTGCTCTAGACATGAAGTTACCGTTTCTTTGTTTTCCACCTTTTCTCTGCAATCTACAAAATCCTGATACATGTATAGACATTGGAGCTACATCCATATGAAATTGCTCAATCCATATAACTTTGGAGGATTTGTATCATGCACTCGGACCTCATGTAAAGAATCATTTATGACATGTTTGAATATTCATATTATGTTTATTTATTTATTTATGTAACCATATATGTATGAACAAAGTTGAACATGAAGATGATATGTTGTTGTTTTTTTGTTGTTTCTGATAATAATATTTTTATTTTGTTGTTTTCTTACAAGTTGAACATGAAGATGATATGTTCGGTCGCGAAGCACAGGCATCTTACTAGTTTATACAATATATTAAATTGGAGTTGGTGGTGATGGTACGGCTGTCACGGTACGTCACTTCACCGAAATTACGAATCTGCCACCGTTGTCCTTGCGCGCCTTTTAATCCCGGCTCCCGCGGTCCTCAAGCGCAGAAAAAACACGTACCGTCCAAAAAACAAAAAAAAAACAGAGCCCTCCTCGCTCCTCCTCTCCTACGAATCTCACCCCCACCCGATCCGGATCTCGCCAACGCCCGCCGCCACTCTTGGTTGCCTCCACCAGCTCGTGCGCGTCGGCGGCGGCCGTGTGCGGAAGGCGGCTGCGGACCCGCGGCTCCGTCGCGTGCCCCGACCGCCACCTCCACCGGCTCGTGTGCGCTGGTGGCTCCCCGCGGGACTTGGACGGTGATGGGATGAGCCTAAGGCCGGGATGGCGGTGGCCCGACGCAGGGCAGCAGGGACCGCGTCGGCGCGAGCCATTGGTGGCCCTCTCGACGGGCAGTGGCGCGCGGCAACCATTGGTCAGACGCGATGTGTGGGCGGCGCGCGGGCGCGGCCAACGGGCGGACAAGGCTGTGAGAGGGCGCACAGGCGTACCGGGCAGCGTGTGGGAGCGGACGAATAGTGGGAATCTATGGGCGGAGGTGGTGCGCACAAGCGGGCGGCCGCAATGTTCGGTGGCGGGATGAATCGGGACGGTGAGAGGAGGAGTTTGCACTTAGGGTGGATGGAGAAGATAGTCAGAGGGAGAGCGAGAGAAATTGGGGAAGTTATTTGAGAAATAAAGTAGGGAGTAGGAGTAATAGGAGAGCAGGAAGGCTGATTTATATTGCCGCTTGCTTTATATGATGGCTGTTGTTGCTTGTTGTCTTGATCGATATACCGATGCTTGATGTTGAAATCATCACCACACGGGAGGTCGAGCGGCTTGGATGGATGGAAGTGATAAACGTTACCATTGCTACATGTTCTTCATTATTCATGATTATATTGACAATCATTCAATGAATTCGGCAAAAAAGTTAAAAAAACGCTCACACATGATACGAAGTAGTATATTTTGGAGTAAATTTCACAAAACCACATGTACTGGGGCAGTATTCTCATGGAGCCACCACTTTTACTGATTTTTCCGCAAACCAAACATTTTCGGTCACAATGTAAGGACAAGCTTGTAATAATGTGACTAAGCGAGTTGACAATTTTCCTTACAGGTCGGGCCCACATGTCAGATGAAATGTCAAACCTGTTAGCCCGTTGTGTCTGTCCATCTTCTTCTTGCTGTCCGGCAAAGCTCCCTATGCTTCTTCTTCCTTGTGCACGTGGTCTTCGGCCAGATGCAGCTCGGCCCCCGTGGCTTGTCCACGAGGCCGCCTCCGCGCGCGCCTGTCGTTGCACGGGGCTCCGACACTAGGGGCGTGCTGGCACACCCCCTTTTAGGCTCGGCAGGGGCGTCGGCGATCACCCCGGTGATCGCCGGCGTGGCCGATGGCGTACATAACCTGAAAACAGGTACACCCAAAGTGCATGCAAGCAAAGAACACATGCACGAGCGTTTTTACCCAGGTTCGGACCACCCGGAGGTGTAAAACCCTACGTCCTCCTTGTCTGAGCTTGTATTATCACAGAAAACCAAGTGTTTACAGGCTGCCGGGTGAGTTCCCAAGTACTCTCTTCCTTTGGCTAAGTGTTCCTCCCTATTCTCTGCTGATGCTGGAAGCTAGCTGTGAACCGACCGAACCAAACTCGAATGAACCAACCAACCCCAAAAAACCAACCCTTTGACCGTCGGCGGGGGTCCTCCTTTTCTCGCCAAGGGGATGCCACAGGTGCCACGGTGCATGGATTACAAGTGGCGAGCAGGAAGACAGGGCAACTCCCCCTCGGTGCGCTGGTGGCATGCATCTGTGCCAACTCCTCAGTTAGGTGCCTAAGGCCTAATAATTAACTCTGGACAACCACTGTTTACCTGTCGATTCATTAAATGCGCCGTGCGCTTCACTCCTCGCCCTCACGGAATTGCGCACGGCATGCCTGACGCACGCCCACGCGGCGCCGTTGTTCTGCTTGCTTGGCCCCGCTCCCAGGACGGGAGCCTGCGCCCGGGAACCCCCCTCCCGGCAAGTGACTTCCCGGGAGGTGGCCAGGCGGGAATATTCCCCGAAGCCCCGCTAGCTCTTCCGGGCTGGTGGCTTGCCGGGCAGCACGTTAACTGCTTCTCGGGATGACGCCTTCCCGGAAACTCGGCGATGTGACCCACGCGTCGCGCAACGGTGGTACCCCGGGAGCCACTAGTGCGACAGTAGCCCCCGGGCGTGGGCCGGCAACACCTGTTCCTGGACCAGTTTTTCCCTTGGTCGGTTGCCGGGCAACGCCCCAACCGACGCGTGGGTCCCAATTTGCCCTGGGCCCGCGTCTCTTCGCCACCCCACATTTCCCGCCGTTACGGACAGAGTAGTGGGCGCGTGATTTCCGCCCTAACCTCCCCCCTTAAACAAGGAAGTTAAGGTCACTCCACGCATTACTCCTTCCGATTAGGAGTAATCCCCGCGCACTCGTAGGGTACGGAACCGGCCGTTACCAAACGGCCAAGCGCTATAAAGATTTTACTGTTGCCAAAAGGGGAAAACACTCTGCTCCCCACAGCCTTCGCCTTCAACCTCCTTTGCATCTTGCGCTCAGAAGCTCTACCAGCCCCCGCTTCCGCTTCCCATGGCTCCTCCCACCACACGGAAGGGAAAGGAACCGGCGGCCAGCAAGAGCGGGGCGGCCGCCAAGGCCGCCGACAAAGACCAGAAGAATCGGGCGATGAGGGCATCGCTCGCCTTCTACCGACCCGGCTACAATGGCGAGGCACTGGCCAAGATCCAGCATGCCGTCGCCTCCGGGTTTAATGAGCACGGGGAGACCTGGATCTTCCCTGTTGGCGCCGAGCACTAGGATAACGACTTCTGGGTGTTCGGGCACTTCATCCTCATCGGGTTGGTTCCGCCATTTTCGTTGTTCCTCCACGCACTGATGGAATCATACTAGCTGCGGGTGGCGTAGCTCCACCCCACCTCGCTCTTCCTCCTCGCCACCTTCCAATTCCTCTGCGAAGCGTTCGTGGGGGTGATGCCGTCGGTGGCGCTCTTCCGCCACTACTTCTACCCCCGAATAGAGAACGCGAGGGCGATGTCGTCGGGGGTGGTGTTCCACGCCCGCGACCGGATGAAGTCTGAGTTCATCGTCCGGTCGGAGAAGAAGATCGAGAAGGAGTGGCGAGGTGACTGGTGCTGGGTCCAGGTAGAAGACCCGCAGGAGTTCATCCTCTTGCCCACGGAGCTGCCGGTTCCCCACGACGGCTAGCAGGACCGGTACCACCGCGACACCAATCTCCTCCCATCGTGGAGAAGATCAAGGCGTTGCGGTTGGCGGGGCTCTCCGACGTGGACGTGGCGCGCACCTTCATCAACCGGCGCATCGCGCCGCTCCAACTGCGCTCTCGGCCGTGTGGATGTACACGGGTCCCGGGGACAGGACACGCCTTCACCAGGACGGCGTGGATTTGGAATCCCTCAAGGTGTGGGTGAAGGGGATCTCCGGCAAAAACCTCCAATCGACGAGGTTCCCGCCGGGAATCTTCTCCCTCCACGCCGGCGTTGCGGCGCTCAACGACATTGTTGCCGCCTTCCCACCCTGCAACGAGTGGGGGTTGATGGACGACACCCCCACCCGGACCCCCCACGCTCCCGTGCCCGCGCCTCGCGGGAAGCAGGTGCTCGTGGAGAGCGGGGGCGAGTCGGAGATCAGCTGGCCCTCCCTCCAGTCCCTAGACAACGAGGCGGGCCAGCCTGCAGCGTCCCCGGAAGTCATCCCCGTGGACGATGATGACGAGGACAGTGACGACGCGCCCCTGATCGTGAGGAGATCAAGGGCGCACACAGCGGCCGCGGCTATCTCCTCGGCAGCCGCGGCGGCATCTTCCCCGGCAGCGACATCCGCCCCGACGGTGGCCGCCGGCGCCGCAGCAGCAGCCGCCTTAGTGGCGCCCGCCGGTACCTCGGCGGTGCCCACGCCCCCGGGGGTCGCCGGAGCCTCAGCGGCGACATCCACCCCAGCGGCGGCCGCCAGCACCGTGGCGGTCTGCTTTTGAGGGATGCAGCAGGAACGCCGTGGCAGGATCGCCGCCGGCGGCGAGCGCGGACGACGATGCTACCCCCACACTCATGCAGCAACCCTCGCCTTCAGGGGGGAAACCCTGGCCCTAGAGGACTCCGCTCTGGGAGCTGCCGCAAGACGGCTATAACGTCCTCGCCGCCTGCTGCACCTCACCTGGAGCAGCAGGCGCGGGTGGCGAGGAAGTTATAGCCTCCCGGCGACAGCCCCCGCATCCGGGGAGACCTGGTTTTTCTAGGGAGCTCGTCCCGAGGGGTGCTGCATGTACACCGTGGAGTCCTCGCCACCAATACCCGCAGCAGCCCTCGCTGCTTAGGAAAAAACTGCCCGAGGGCCGCAATAGGGACGCGGTGATGGGCCGGAACGAACGGCGAACGCCGGTACCGGCGCCATCACAGCGTCCTCGCGACGACCCCCGCCCGCAGGGGCGCTCTCTAGGGGGGCGCGGCGGGGACACTATGGTAGTGCACCCGTCGGCGTGGAGCACTGGTGGCATGCACTACCATAGTGTCTCCACAGCGACCCCCGCTCCTTGCGGAGATACCCTCTGGAGGGACGCGGCAGGGGCACTGCAGTAGTGCACCCGTCGGTGGCCCTTGCCCCAGAGCCGCTCGCTAGAGAAGATGCATCCAGGGCACGGTGGCAATGCACCCGTCGGCGCGGAGCATTGATGGCATGCACTACCACCGTGTCTCTGCGACGTCCCTCGGAGTAGGCTCGATGGGGCGATGCGGCAAGGGCGCGATGGCAGTGCACCCGTCGGCGCCAGGCCCTGATGGCATGCACTCCCATCGTGCCTCCGCAGCACCGCCTGCCTTAGCAGCCCCTTTCTTGGCTTTGCTCTGAGCTGTTCCATGGCTGGGGCGCGCTTTTTATAGGCACGGAGGGAGGGCTTGCCACGGCGCGCGACGGATCAGCGCAGCACTCGCGGCACGCCTCCCCTTGAAGTGTGGTATAGTCTTCGCCACTTTGCATGCCAAGTTGCTGTGGCACGCGTGGCGGCCCCCTCCCGAGTCAAGAGCCTCGAAATGTGGTAAGTTCCTCGTGGTGCAGTCGTCCCGCACCACAAGGCACTGCTACACGCCGCGTCCCGTGGGCAGCCCACGGGTATTGCAGTGTGCAAGACTCCACTTTTCCCTCCAGATTGGATTCTTACTAGGTCCGAGATGCTGCAAAAAAAATTCGAAATCCACGAAAAACTCAAAGCAGCATGGATAACCACAATCTCCTGCCTCCCAGGCCCCGGGCACGGAAGAGTCGATGTCAAACTTGGATGTGAGCATTCCGTTTCCCAGGCGCAGCGACTGCGCGGTGCATGTTGCGGGGAGCCCGGCAACTGCACGTCCGATCATGCACGTTGCGGGAAGCCCGCCAAAAGCATGTCCCGTGCCGGAACGATCCGGCAACGAGTTTATGTTTTCGAGGCTCCGGTAGCCCCCTGCTCACAACCAAGTATGGAAAGACACTTCTGTGCACTTAAAGCAGGAGACAGAAGAAGGAAGAACATGCGAATAAAGGGAGCAATCTTTAAACTCAGGAAAAGAGCACTTATCTTTATTCACAATAGCTAGTGGTTTACACACGGGGGCTGCCCGGTTACACTAGCTCGAGAGGTATGCATCAGCGGCATCACCTGAGGGTCGGGCTCCGCCGCTTCACGGGTAGAACTTGCGCAAGTGCTCAATATTCCAACTATTTTGCACTGGCAAGCCGTCTTCGGTTTCCAGCCGGACAGCCCCCGGCCTGGTCGCCTGCACTACCCGGAAGGGGCCCACCCATTTCGGAGTCAACTTGTTCCCGGCCTTTGTTCCTTGTATCCAGCGCAGGACAAGGTATCCATTCTCGAGCCCCCGGGAACGGACTCACCTGTCGTGATAACGACGGAGTCCTTGCAGGTAGCGTGCCGCTCGCACAGCAGCCCGGCATCGAAGCTCTTCGATGAAGTTCAGATCATCGACCCGTTGCTCGAGTTGGCTAGTGTCGCCGTACGCGCGTACCTGGGGAGATCCGTGCTTGAGCTCGAGGGGCAGCACCGCTTCTGTCCTGTACACAAGGGCGAAAGGAGTTTCGCCCGTTGCTCGACTAGGTGTGGTCCAGATGGACCACAGCACGGGCTGGAGTTCTTCAATCCAGTGTTTCCCTAGGCCTTTGAGCTTGTCAAAGGTTCTCGTCTTGAGCCCCCACAGCACTTCTGCGTTAGCTCGCTCCGCCTGCCCGTTACTCCTCGGGTGAGCAACGGACGCGAAGTGCAATTTGGTGCCCATGCCCTCACAGTAGACTTGGAACACCGCGCTCGTGAATTGCATGCCATTGTCGGTGATGATGCCGTTAGGCACACCAAACCGGCACACAATGTTCTTGAAGAACTTGACGGCCGCCTGAGCGATCACCTACCACACTGGTTCCACTTCCACCCACTTGGAGAACTTGTCGATGGCCACGAACAAATACTCGTAGCCGCCGACCGCCCTGGGCAACTTGCCTACGATGTCCAGCCCCCAGACCGCGAACGGCCACGAGGCCGGGATGACGTGTAGGGCCTGCGACAGCTGGTTGCTCTTCTTCAAGTGGAACTGGCACGCTTCGCACGTCTTCACCAGCTGCTCCGCGTCTACCAGGGCCGTGGGCCAGTAAAAACCGTGCCGAAATGCCTTGCCGGCTAGAGCCCGGGAGGCCACATGGTGAAAACATGTGCCTCGATGTATTTCCTCCAACAGCGCGCGCCCTTCGTCCTGCGGCACGCAGATGAGCTTGACCCCATTCGCACGCCTGCGGTAGAGGTTTCCATCCACCACAGTGGACATTTTGGCTTGCCGCGCCACTCGCTCTGCGGCGATGTCGTCTTCCAGGAGGGCCTCCCCCTTCAAGTAGCAGGCGATTTCCACTGCCCAGGGAGGGGTCTCCCTGCCAACGCATGCCGCTATGTTAGCGGCATGGACCCCTGCAGTTGCAGGGTTTCCTTCAGTTGCCAGAGGGGCGTCCCCGGCAACCGGCTAGGAGGCGACTGAAGAAGCCGCTTGCTTCTGGCAGAACACCCCCGCCGAAGGCTTCCGGCGCTCTGCTGCCATTTTGGACAGCTCGTCAGCTGCGAAGTTGTCCTTCCGCTTGACGTGCTCGAACCGCAAACCCTTGAACTTGCGTTCTAGCTTGCGGACTTCCTCCGCGTACAGCGCCATCTGCGGGCAGTCATAGTCTTTGTTCACCTAGTTGATCACGAGCTGGGAGTCCCCACGAACAATCAGGCGCTTGATGTCGAGGGCGATCGCTGCCCGTAACCCGGCGAGCAAACCCTCGTACTCCGCCGTGTTATTGGTGGAGTTCGGAAAATCGAGTTGGACAGCGAACCTCAGCTGGTCCCCTGTTGGTGACTCGATGACGACCCCGGCGCCAGCTCCTTGGAGGCTGAACGCGCCGTCGAAGTAGAGGACCCAGTGGTCTTTGTCCAGCTTGCCGGGCAGGCTAGTCTCCGGCTCATCCTCTTCTACAGTCGTCGACGTCCACTCCGTGACGAAGTCCGCCAAGGCCACACTCTTGATGCTCTTGGAGTTGGTGAAGTGGAGGTCGAACTCCGACAGCTCCATTCTCCACTCGGCCACCCTCCTAGTGGCTTCGCGGTTGGTGAGGGCTCGCTCGAGGCAGAACCCTGATACCACCGTCACGCGGTGCGCCTGGAAGTAGTGACGCAGCTTGCGGGACGAAAGGAGAACCCCCAAGAGGAGCTTCTGTACTTGCGCGTACCTTGTGCGGGCGTCGTGCAACACCGTGCTGACGAAGTACACGGGATGCTACACGAGCCGCTTGCGCAGCGCTGGAGCTGCCGGCTCTGGGGTGGTCCCTGGTTCCGAGGCGGTTGCCGGGGGCCGCTCAACCCCCTGCCCCACAGCCTTAGTCCCCGGAACATCTTCCTCCCTCTCGGCAACCAGCACCGAGCTGACCACCTGGTGAGTCGCTACTAGGTAGAGTAGCAGCGGCTCGCCCGGCTTGGGGGCGACGAGGACGGGGGGCGACTTCAGGTACTACTTGAGTTCCCGGAACGCCGCTTCGGCCTCGGGGGCCCACTCTATCGGACCCTTCTTCTTCATTACCTTGAAGAAAGGGAGGGCACGCTCGCCCAGCCTTGAGATGAAGCGGCCCAGCGCGGCAACACAGTCGTTGAGGCGCTGGACATCCTTCACCTTGCAGGAGGCCTCCATCTTCTCGATAGCTTCTATCTTCTGTGGGTTGGCTTGTGTCCCCCTATGTGAAACCAAGAAACTTAGAAGCTGGCCCGAGTCCACACCAAAGGTGCACTTCTCAGGGTTCAGCTTGAGTTTGATCCTGCGGAGGTTATCAAACGTCTCCCGCAGGTCATCCATCAGCAAGTCCCCACGCTTCGATTTGATGACGATGTCGTCCATGTATGCCTCCACGTTCCGGCCTACCTGGGGTCCCAAGCATTCGCGCAACGCGCGCTGGAATGTTGAGCCCGCGTTCTTCAACCCGAAAAGCATGCATGTATAACAGTAGCAGCCAACCGGGGTGATGAACGCTGTTTTTTCTTCGTCTTCGACCGCCATCTTAATTTGATGGTAGCCGGAAAAAGCATCCAAAAAACTCAGCAAGTCACAACCAGCGGTGGAATCAACTATTTGATCAATGCGGGGTACAGGGAAGGGATCCTTAGGGCATGCACGATTAAGATTAGTAAAATCTACGCACATGCGAAGCTTGTTCCCTGCTTTAGACTCTACTACAGGGTTAGCTAACCAAGTGGGGTACAGAACTTCCCTGATAGCCCCGGCAGCCTTAAGCTTGTCCACTTCATGCTTGATGAAATCCTTCCGCTCCTACGCCTGCCGGCGGTCCTTCTGCTTGACGAGGCGGGTGTCCGGGCGCACCGCGAGTCGATGCTCAATCACCTCCCTGGGGACTCCGGGAAGATCTGACGGCTCCCAAGCGAACACGTCGGCATTCTCCTGGAGGAAAGTGATGAGGACGCTTTCCTATTCGGCAGTAAGGTTCGCACCGACGGTGACGGTGCCGTCCTTGTTGCCGGGTTGCAGGGGCAGCTTCTTCACCCTGCTGGAGCTTCTGGCCCTTGCCGGGGCACGAGCACGAGCCGGCGCTTCCCGCCGCAAGTTCCCGCGGTGCAGCGCGGGCTTTCTTTGTTGCTGGGCCGTCGCCCGGCAAGCCTTCGTCTCCGGCGACGCCTTCGTCACCGGTGTCGGCTGCGGTGGCGGCCCTGACGACCTCGCCCACGCACCAGGCCACGTCCTTGAGGTCGCACCTGGTGGAGAGAACTCCATACATGGACGGCATCTTCATCATGCCATAGGCGCAATGCGTAGCCGCCATGAACTTGATCAGCGCCGGCCGACCAAGGATCCCGTTGTAGGGCAACGGGGTGTGCGCCACGTCGAACACTATGTCCTCGGTTCCAAACGCTTCCCGGGACCCAAAGGTCACCGGTAGCGTGATGCGCCCCGGGGGCGCACGATCCCGGGGTTTACTCCCCGGGATGGCTCGGTGGGCTTCAGCTGATCTACCGGCAACTGGAGCTTCTCCACCAGCCTGGCGGACAGGAGGTTGAGCCCTGCTCCGTTGTCTACCAGCACCTTGGTCACCGTCATGTTGCTGATGATCGGTGAGATGACAAAGGGTATTACCCCCGAACCCAGCTGCCGTGCCGGGTGATCGTCGGCGCTGAAGGTGATTGGCACATGCGCACACGTCGCGGGTGAGGCGCTTCACCGCGGTGTGGGATGGGAGAGCGTAGGCTCCCCCATTGATGCAGGCGACGCCAAGAGGCTCCTGGAAGCCCGGCTCGTCGCCGCCCGTGCAGTCGGACTCGCGCTGTTCCTTAGCGCGGGCCCTGTCGCGTCCCCGGGGAGGGCGCTCCCTGCCCACGCGGGCCTGGCCGTGTCCCCCTGGGGTTCGCCTCTGCAGGCGCTACCGCCGGCAGGCCTCGGCCCCGCTCTGGGGTCGTTCGGACAATCTCGGGAGAGTATGCCCGATGTCGCCGCAGTTGAAGCAGGCACTAGCAGCACGGCGCTCCTCATGTCGCTGCTCGCGCCGCTGCTTGATCCCCTGCAGGATGCGGCAATCCTGCGCGTCGTGGGTGGAGTTGCTGTGGATGGGGCAGCAGGGCGCGTCACCCTGCTTGCCACCAGACCCGCCACCCGGCGAGGCCTTCTTTGCGGGCCTCGCGGCAGGAGCCCCCGAGTCCGCAGCGAGAACCTGCTTCCCGCTACGCTTGCGGGAACCCTTCTTCTGCGAGCCCTCGCCAGGGCTCGTGGCAGCCTTGGCTGCTAGCTCGGGCGCCAGGCGCCCTTCCTCGGCCAGGGCGCACTTGTGCGCCAAGGCGTATGAATCCTGCGTCGTCCGAATCCGATGCGTGCTCAGCTTCTCGCACATCTTGGGGTCGCGGACGTTGATGGCGAAGGTGTTGATGATGACCGCTGCCTCCGCCTCCGGTATGGAGTAGGAAAGGTTGGAGAAGCGGTTGACGAAGCTCCACAACGTCTCTCCCGGTTTCTGCACGACGGTGTGCAGTTCCGCCATGGTTCCCGGGCGCTTGTAGCCGCCCTGGAACACGCTCACAAACTGCTCGCGCAGGTCCGCCCAAGTGGCGATGGACCCGGCGGGCAAGTTGAGCAGTCAGGTTCTCGCTGATCCTTTTAGGACCATCGGGAACCAGTTGGCCCTAACCTTGTCGTCGGCGCCGATGGCATGCATCACCCGGCGCAGCTCGCACGTGAACGCGGTGCAGCCATCCTCGAGGCCCATGGGTGCATCCTCCTGCTCCTCCGGGCGCTGGCACTCTACCTCGCGCCGACGCCGGCGCTCTAGGCGCTGGCGCAGATCTTCTTGCTGGCGGGCATTCAGAATGCCACGCGCGTCACCCCGAGCAACGGTGGGTCATGAGTTCGAGGATCCTTCCGGGTCCCCGTTTCCCTGGAGTTCGAGGATCCTTCCGGGTCCCCGTTTCCCTGGCCTCCCCGCGGGGGAGGGTTGTCCCTCTGCAGCGAGGCGTGGGGCGCATCTCCGCGCTCCGGGTTCTGCCCGCAGCCGGAGCCTGTCGGGACGCCCTCGCCTTGCGGCTACTGGGCGGCCAGAGCGAGGAGCGCGTCCAACTCCCCGCCCCACGTCTCATGTGCCGGCATGCCCTGCTGCGGTTCATACCGCACAATGACGCGCGGGGCGATGTTGGCTTCCGCCGGGGTTCGTGTGGGAGGCAGCCGGTTTCCCGAGCGGCTGCTGTCCGCTCTAGCCCCGGACGCCTCCGGGTGCGCAGGGTGTGAGCCCTCGAGCGTCGCTCACGACGCAGTGTGTTCATGATGCCGCTGTCGCTGCGTGTCCTCGGCCCGCGACTCGACTCGCTGGCCAATGCGGGCGGCATCGTGCCCGCTCGCGCGGCTGGCCCCAGCGCTGGGGGCCGCTGGTCCCCTCGGTCGATTGTCTGCTGACGGCCGAGGAGGCGGGGCAGGCAGCTGTGCCTGCTGCGCTCGCGAGGGCTCAGGGTTCTCTTGGGCCCCCGACATGGGCCGCGCGTCATGCGACCGCGTGCGTGCCGCTGGGGCCTCACGTGTGTCTATCCGAGGGTCACCAGCCCACTTGGGGGGCATGGTGGCAAACTCCGTCGACGAAGAAGACGAAGCCGATGCCGATGCAAATACTGCCGCCGGCGGTCACCGGCGAGCTCTCCTCTCGCGCCCCCTACCTGGCGCGCCAGATGTCGTCGCACGGGGCTCCGACACCGGGGGCGTGCTGGCACACCCCCTTTTAGGTTCGGCAGGGGCGTCGGGGATCGCCCCGGTGATCGCCAGCGTGGCCGATGGCGTACGTAACCTGAAAGGAGGTACACCCAAAGTGCATGCAAGCAAAGAACACATGCACGAGCGTTTTTACCTAGGTTCGGGCCACCCGGAGGTGTAAAACCATACGTCCTGCTTGTCTGAGCTTGTATTATCACATAAAACCAAGTGTTTACAGGCTGCCGGGTGAGTTCCCGGGTACTCTCTTCCTTTGGTTAAGTGTTCCTCCCTATTCTCTGCTAATGCTGGAAGCTAACTGTGAACCGACCGAACCAAACTCGAATGAACCAACCAACCCCAAAAAACCAACCCTTTGACCGTCGGCGGGGATCCTCCTTTTATCGCCAAGGGGATGCCACAGGTGCCACGGTGCATGGATTACAAGTGGCGAGCAGGAAGACAGGGCAACTCCCCCTCGGTGCGCTGGTGGCATGCATGGGTGCCAACTCCTCAGCTAGGGGCCTAAGGCCTAAGAATTAGCTCTGGACAACCACTGTTTACCTGACTAGACGGGTAACTCCCCTCCTGACGGTTCATTAAATGCGTTATGCGCTTCACTCCTCGCCCTGGCGGAACTGCGCACGGGATGCCTGACGCACGCCCACGCGGCGCCGTTGTTCTGCTTGCTTGGCCCCGCTCCCAGGACGGGAGCTTGCGCCCGGGAACCCCCCTCCCGGCAAGTGACTTTCCGAGAGGTGGCCAGGCGGGAATATTCCCCGAAGCCCCGCTAGCCCTTCCGGGCTGATGGCTTGCTAGGCAGCACGTTAACTGCTTCCCGAGATGACGCCTTCCCGGGAACTCGGCAATGTGACCCACGCGTCGCGCAACGGTGGTACCCCGGGAGCCACTGGTGCGACAGCGCCCGCGGCCGCCGTCCGCTCGCGCGCACCCCTGTTTGCCCGCGGCCGCCGTTCCGCATGCCGCCGCATGCCTGTGCGCCGCCTCCGTAGCCTGCCCGTGAGTGCCCCATCAGGCCGGAGCTTGGGAAGCTCCCCTCGCTCCCGGAGCCATTGATGGAGAAAGCATCTTCCTAGGGTGTGGTTATCAGGCTAACGGGTCAGGTTGGGTTCATCCGACGTGTCATCTGACATGTGGGCCCGACCTGTAAGGAAAACTGTCAACTCGCTTAATCACGTCATTACGGGCTTGTTGTTACATTGTGACCGGAAATGTGTGGTTTTTCGGACAAATTAGCAAAAGTGATGCCTTCGTGAGAAGACTGCCGTAATATGTGTCGTTTTGTGAAATTTACTCTATATTTTGTTGCTGCACTAGCCTTGCCAGAGAAGCTAAGAGCATATTTAGCACTATAATTAGCACCGGAGGGCAACAAACTAAAAAGACCTCACCAAGTCAAGCATTTATTTACTATATATACCAATATATTAACTCACAAAGTCAAGCATTTATTTACTATCTATACCAATATATTAAATCGGAGTTGGTGGTGATGGTAAGGGCGCAGTCGCAATACGTAACGTGTCGCTCCACTGAGCCACACGATGTGTTTGGCACGAGCGAATATCTAAACTTTCGCTAAGGGTCGGCTCTATTTAGCCAAACCACACGGTGTCACCCCAACTATCTACCCCCATCGTATTGTCCAACCACGTGGCCAATGTTTTCTCTTAGTCCCTCTGTATTTCTGTCTGTGATTAGTACTTGGTCCAATTTTGTCTGGACGCATGCAATAATCTATCTCTGCCCACTCTATCTCTCTGCTCTCTCTCTCTCCTCTGTCTCCTTGCTGGGCTCTTCTCTCCTTCCTAGGCTCGTCTCTCCCGCAGCTGCCTCCATGGGCCGTGTGCTCGGGCGCTCGCCCGCCCCGCAAGCAGGGAAGAGGAGGAAGTGAGGGGAGATGTCGCTGGCTTGGAGATGGGGAGAGGAGGAGGTCAGAGGCACGGTCGCTGGCTTGGAGCCGGGAAGAGGAGGTGAGGGGCTCGGCCGCCGGCCATGGACTCAGCCCTGGCTGCCCTCCAGGATTCATTCGGCCTCCGTCCCCATCCCCGTCGATTGGTCTCGGCCTCCTCTACCGCCGCCCCGGGCCGCCGTGATTTCTTGTGGTTTCTTCTTTTGAGTCTTGTGGTTTCTTTTTGAGATGTTTGTGCTCCGATTTTTTAGCACCATCATGTATCATGGGAGATTCTTTTGAATGTTTGTGCTCTCATTTTTTAGTACCATCGTGTACCATGGGAAATACCAATTTTCCATGTACCTTCGTGCTTTACGTACCTTCTAAAATTTATTTTGTGTATTATTATTTGTTTTTTGGTGATTGCTATGAGTTGATGTACTCTTGACATGATGAGGTACTTAAAAATTGTTAAGGTACATGTGATGTACCTACGATATACTCGTCTCATAAGAGGTACCAAGTTTTGAGAGATACTTATACTGTGATTGTTTCGTGATATATGTGTTGTATCATATCATGTACTCATCTCACGAGTTCATGTATTCTCTGTATTATTATTTGTTTCTTGGTGATTGCTATGAGTTGATGTACTCTTGATATGACGAGGTAATTGTTAAGGTACATGTGATGTACCTACAATGTACTCGTCTGATAAGAGGTACCAAGTTTGGAGATATGCTTGTACCGTGATTTTTTCGTAATATATGTGATGTAGCATACGATGTACTTATCTCACAAGTTCATATACATGAGGTACTTAAAAACGAATAAGGTACATGCACGTACCACAATGTACTTAAAAATTGCTAAGGTACAGTTCATATACCATGATGTACTTAAAAACTTGTTTATGTACTATGTTTGGTGTACATGTACCTGACGCGATGAAATATGTACCAAAGAATAAAATTAGTAAAAGATAAATAAATGGCTCCCCAAAATTTTCATCTACAAAAAAAACAAAACATATTAGAGAAGCAATAAAAAAGAAAATAATACTGTGCTAGACAGAAAGTAGAGAAAGAAACGAAGGAAAAAGAAAAGGTGTCAGGAGGAGGACAGAAGGTCACGTCAAAACAGTCTGCTAGACATAAAATAGTATTCTTTAATTGCAGATGAACGACACAGCAGGCCCCTATGCATGATCTAACCGCTAGTGCAGATACTCGGGGTGGTACAGCCTCGCGTTACTCTATTTATAGGCTTGTGGTGCTTTGTCTTTCATGTAGACAGCCGAGGTGATACTAAACACAATGCCTGAAGCCATCCAAGCTCGTTCCAGCCTTCCACGTTGTAACAATCAAGCGGCAAAAGGTGAGGCATTCCCTGGCTGTATGGGCCCAAGGCCCAAGCAATCCACGATCAGCCCAAGGCCCCACGGAAAGGTAGATCAGGTTGAGATTTTCTTTTCTATACAGCCGAGGTGGTACTATACACAATGTCGGAAGCCAGCCAAGCTCGTTCCAGCCTTCCACGATGTAGCAATCGAGCGGCAAAATGAGAGGCATTCCCTTGCTGTATGGTCCCAACAAGGCAGGCCCAATTAATCAACGATCAGCCCAAGGCCCCACGGAAAGGTAGATACGGTTGATCTTTTTTCTATTTTCGAGATAGTTTCTTTTTTCTTCTTTATTTGTCCAGATCGATCAGTTGTGCACATTCACAACCAAGCTCAAAAATTAAAAAGGAACTTATGTGTGAGAATAATGAGACAAGTAAATTATTGTGTGCACTATTATTCATATTGTCATGTCTTTATTTTTTTTGCAGTATTTAGTTAAAAATATATGATTTTATATCTTAAAAAACCAGACCGGTTCAAGCAATGAACCGGTGGTTCAACCGGAAAAATCTGAACCGAGAGCCTCGCCGATTCGGTCACTGGTCCGGTTTTCAAAACGAGGGTTATAGGAGGCCAAGTCTATTTTTACGAGGATTCATTTTTAAGAGATATACACTTGCTGTAGAGATTATGTTGTTCTCTTTTCTATAAATGTGAATTTCCGTGTGTATTATGTTTAAGAGTCCGTGGCAACGCACGGGCACGGTACTAGTTTTATTAATCTATCTGTTTAAACCATGCCATCGTTCAATTCAATTATGTCTTATTTTCTTTAGGAAAGTCTTCCTCTTTTCTACATCATTTGTCACATATTTCTTAGCTTTTCTTGATTTGAAATGTAGAACAAAAAACTCTTAAATTTCTCCACGGTTCCGCAACAATGCACAGGGCATCATCTAGTTGGGTGAACATCCAATCCATCAAATACCCAATCAACTTGCCACTAAAAATACATAGTGCCAAACAAGACGCCTAAGGGTTTTCTTTGGATTGTACGAATTAGAAAACATACAAATAAGAAAAACATGGAATTGAAATGTCATGTACGTTGGAATCATACACGATTTCAAAACACGAGTGACGTGGTTATGACTAACCACATACTCGACCCGAGTATACTATACCCGTTGTGACCCAGCTGGGGGGCCAGAAGGAAGCCTACTACGACTCCAGAAGTCCATATGCCAAATCTTGCGACTCAAGATGAGGAAGCTTAATTAGAGTATATCTTCTCATTGTAACCGACTTGGACTCTACCTGAGATCTGGCCTCCTGCATATATAAAGTACCAGGAGGAGGAGCCAAGGAGGGAGAACCAATCTAGATAGAAGCCGCCTAGACGCCCTGGCCAGATCGAATCTGTGCATCTAGCCTTCCGCGGCACCCTTTGTAATCGACTCATCAATACTAGATCAGACAAACAGGACGTAGGGGTATTACCTTCTGAGGGCCACAAGCCTGGGTAAATCGTGCCCCCTATGTCCTTGTTAGCCGACGAGATCGCCAACACATACACTCGAAATCTTTCCTAGATATAAGTTCACCAATATGGACATTGTCGAAGTCTCAACTTCGTCAACGAGATTTTTGTAGTGGTGTCTTTGGACAGTGCATAGGAAATAAACATAGGAAATTTATAGGAATTAGGAGAGAGAGTAGAGAGATACTGAGATAAAATGCATTGAAGTTTTCAAAGGAAAAGAAGAATGAGTTTGAGCTCATGTTAGAATTCTTATGGAATTGAGCCTAAAAGGATGAATTTCATGTGATTTTGTCAACTCCATTCCTATGATTCAGAGGGCTCGTATATGAAAAATTCATAAGGATTGGAACCCTTCAAATTCTTTTAAAAACCCTACAATCCATAAAGGGCCTAAGGGTGTAAATCACCTCACAAAGAACACAAGCCCGTGTCTAACTCTCGGGAACTAAAAAAAAGTCAGCAAGGGACTCTGTCACTTTTACTAAAAATCAGCAGGGGCTGTCATTTTTTTAGACAAACACTTGATGATAAATTTTGTTAGGAATAGACTATCAGGTAAGGCTTTGTTTGGTACTAGTTATTTGTTAGTCAAAGTGTATTGGTATTGATGCTCTCGAATCTTCACCCCAAACACCACTATGAGAAGTGTTTTAAATTGATACGAGAATTGAAGTATTTCATGCAACTAACTAGTTCACGCAAAAGCTCAAGTTGATGGAAAAAGGCGGGCAATCCACTCATACTTCAACACCCCCCTCCCCCTCACGGGTGGCTCTCACGGGTCTAAATATGGACCGAAAATGGACTGCAATTTAATTGTGTCAGTTCGAAACCTCCTGGGTCTGTTACCATGGAGAGTTTCGTGCACCGAACCAATTCACCCAAAAGCTAAAGTTGATGGGGAAAGGAGGTCAATTCTATTTATACTTCAACAAAAATGAGGTGTTTTGTGGGGGAATCTAGGATAAGTAGATGATATCCCACGCGTTATTGCGGAAGAGGGTTAAAGCACAAATGCATAAATAAATGTTTAAAATTAACAAAAACTAATGGGAAAAATATCTAAGTGTTTTTGTTTCACATTTTAAAAAAGACCTAAGAATTATGTGACAAAATGATGTAAAAAAAACTTTTCCAAAAAATGAAATATAATTGAATTGATGAAGTGGCATGATTTGAATTGATAGATTAATGAAAAATGTAAATGAAACATGGTTGAGTTGATGAGGTGGCATAGTTTGAATTGATAGATTAACGAAAAATGTGAATAAGTACATGAAAAAAAAGAGATGCATGATTTGCATGGCGACATGGCGGGTGCGTTTGATAAGGTGGCATGATTGCATGTTAAGAAAAACAATGTAGCGAGATGTTCCTATTTATATATAGAAGATCCCTTGTAATCCTTTCAAGAACCATTTGGATTGGAGCTTCCGGTAGTTTTGAATTTGGAGAGGATAATGCTCTAAAAACATTAGAAAAACAACGGTCCCAACCAAGGTCTAAACATTAAAAAGTGATTTTGCTATTGAGACATTGACTGTTTTTTAATTATAGTCGACTTGCTTGCCCGTGGGATATTAATCTAACGTCCACATGTGAAAGAGAAACGGGTGAAAATGGTGTGCAAATCTTAATTCGACGACTCCGATCGACTGAGATTTAAACATTTTGTTTCAAAATCAGGCGTCTTAGTCATACCGTATTTCGCTTCAAATTTCATGTGCCCCGTTTGCTGGCCGTACCCTGCACACGCCATCGGTTCGTTACCGACAAAGTGTTCCAGCCTTCGAGGTTTGTCAAAATACAAAGTGTTTAATAACGACGCACGAACCAGACCAGGCAGCAACATCAACCAGAGCACCAGACCGGCTGGACCCCGGCTGGACTCCTCTCCTCGCAAGTCACAAGTCACAACTCACGGCAAGTAGTGCGCTGGTCCGGTGCCGCCGCTTCCCTCTTTCCGGCCGCGCGAGGACGGCGGCCGCCATGCGCCGCCTCTTCGCCGCGGCCATGCCGCGCCTGCTCGCCGCCCTCCTCCTCCCCCTCCTCGTCGCGTTGCAATCAAAGGCGGCGTTAAGCTTCGGTGCCACCGCCGGCCGTGCGGAGTGGCACGTCCTGACCAGGGCCAACTTCTCCTCCCAGATCCGGCTCCACCCCCACGTCCTCGTCCTCGTCACCATGCCATGTGAGCCTTCGGCCTTCCTGTCCGTGTCTAGCTGAAAGCTCAGGTTTCCGATGGGCTGCGTAGTTGCTAAGGTCAAGTAGGTGCAGTTCAATTGTACTCCACAGTCGAGAGTTTTCTGTCTCCACTGAATTGGAAATATACTCCATCCGATCCTAAATTCTTGTCGCTGTTTTAGCGCAAATTTGAACTAAAACAACGACAAGAATTTAGGATCGGAGGAATAGATGTTACCGATCACTTATTTTGTTCGTTTTAATTGGAGCTGCTACTTAAACTAAGTTATATTTTCCAAGAGTTCCGAAATTAATTTTCCCAGATACAACGTTCATTCCTAAGTCAGACATTTCCTGTGATCATCTGCAGGGTATGGTGAGTCAAGATCATTAATGGCAGAAATAGAACATCTGGTTGCAACCGATGAGCGGGGGCTTGGTCACCTCAAACTGATGGTTGTGTACAGAAATCATGAGAAGTTGCTGTCGGATGCTATTGAGGCCACTGAAGGAACAAAGTTCATATACTATCAACAATCCATACGGTTCAAATATCAAGGAAAGCTTCGTGCTCGAGATATACTATATTCAATACACCATACCATGTCACTTAAGCATGAGGAGGCCCCTTTTGAGGTTTTGCATACGAAAGAAGACGTGGAAGCTTTTATTGAATCAACCGATAAAGCAGTGCTTTTATCTGAATTCTGTGGATGGTTTACCAGATTGGCTAGTGGTGGAAGCAACAGAAGCAATGGTGGCCCTTCATCAAAAAATCACACAGAGAATGGTTAGTCAGCTGTGCATCTTGACATCTTCTGCTGATGATTCATCCAACTTTGATGTATTCTCCTGCTGCTTTTTTGACAAGGTGTTTCACAGAATAAACAGCTTATCTTTTGGGCACCCACCCATCTTGATTAAGGTTAATAATAAATAAATGATTTTTAATATGCCACATGCACATATGGTGTGAGATGATGAAATATATCCACAACTGGAATCTTGGATGGTGCAGTTTTTGGCTTTCTGCTTTACTATTTCAAACTTACCTACGCTTGTCATCGTCCATTTGATTCTCAACATGCTCAATGTTCTCTTTGTCATAAAACTTCTGAATGGATGGTAATTCATTTCAACTCCACTCTATTTTGATGCCTATAATAATTGATATCATACAGTTGGCATTTCTGGGAAGACACAAACCAGACAATCAGATGGACAACTAGAGCTTGTAAGTATAGCAAAGAAGGTCACATTTATCTCTGGTTAATTATTCCTGATATATTTCTCTGACAGCCTGTCTGCCTGAACTATGACTGATTGAGCATATATCAGGAGAAAGATCCCTGAAATGCGCTTATTTGAGATGACAAACAGGTTATAGAGGATGAAGAACTGACCTTTGGAGGTGGAGGCCAGCTTACTGGTTCTCCTTGGAAAGGTGGATTTACCATAGCAAATGGAAGCCTGTCAGATCAAAGTGAAATATCAACTGATGAGAATAGAAAGTTGTGCACAGTGCAAAAGTTCCAACAGTTTGAAAGCTTCTACACAAAGCTTACTGCTCTGTCAAGAGAATACTTCCTTCCGCCAGAGAAAGTTAGATTTGGTCTTATAACTGAAAAGTCATTATTACCTTCATTAGACATTATCAATGAAGGCAATTCCGAGACATGGTTCCTTAGTGTTCATTATCTGGGATGCGCAACTTGTTCAGTTACTGCAAAAGAAGGGGATGACCTAAGAAGCCTGTTGCAATCTCATCATAATCTCGATGTTAAGGAGGTCAGTGAAAATCCATTTCATGAACTTTATTACTTTGCTAAAAGAACCTGATATGTGCTAAAGGCGAAGATAGTTGTTCATTCCATGCATTTCAGTGTGGCCGCTATTAGTATGTAATTGTGGAGAATGTATGTCAGACAAATACAATGCTGTACCAAATGCTTTCTTGTTACTTTGCTTATATTTCCTTTGTTTATCAATTCTTTGAACCAGGTTTAATTTTATTGCAAATGTTTGGTTCTCTTCTTGAACAAATGTTCTTAAGCTGTAGATGAAGTAAACAATCCAATTTGTTCATAATCTTATATATTAAGCCTTATGTAATCTATTGATCTTGATGACAGGATACCTTGTTTAATAGAAAATGCATTGTTTTATGTGAGTTTCTGTTATCTTGTTTGTTCTTGTTACGACATGTCCAAATATCCAAAGTTTTTAACTGCACATGCATCACGACATGACTTTTCAAATTACATGTTATATTTGTAGATTGAAGTTGATGAGAGTGGGGGTGAGGCTACCTTTCCTTCAAATAGGCCCTCTGCTATTCTATTTATCGACAGATTATCTGATTCTTCAAAAACTCGAGATGAAAGTAAATTATCTCTCAAGTTACTAAGGGAGTATGTTCAGGATAATTATCCTCCTTATGTCAATTCTGATGATCTAAATAGTGGTTACTCCATAATGCGCTCAGAAGTTGTTCCTTCTATACCAAGCAGAAGTAAGTCAGATGCCCACTCTGAAAAAACTAGGTTGCATGCTTTGGCCTCGAAGTTTATGGAACTAGAGGATAAAATGTCAGTAATGGTAGTTAAAGATGGAGAAACTATTTCATACAGAAGTGGTAGCCAAGGTAGTACCAATAGCCCTTTATATGATATTCTAACAAAACTGGTCCGTGAAGCAAGACCAGCGCATAGGTCAAAGAAAACAAGGATAAGTTTTGTTGGAAAAGATATTGGCCTAAAGCTGCTTTCTGATGACTCTGAAGTCCAATTGGTCGATTCCGTTTCAATTCAAGAAAGTCAACATGAAGGAACGGCTGATTCATTTGCTAGGTCAGACATTGGCACTGATGGTATCATTGAAGTTTCCATGCATGAAAACAAGGCAACAAAGGTTGAACATATTGACGATGGACAAGCACCAAGTATACTCGAGAAAACTGCTGCATATTACTGTGGTATCAATAATGATGATCATGAATGTAGTGACACAGAAATAGAGGAACAACAAGAAGCTGAGGCCTCAGATGTAAGCCCCGATCTGAACTACAGAGATGAGAAAACAATTGCAGAAGATTTGGACATCTTGGAACCTGATGGGAGAAATGTGCATTTGAACACAGAGAAATCAGGATCACGAAATAAGCAAGATGTATTTTCAGTCCAGGGTCAAGAATCTGGAACAATTGAGAGTTTCATTTACGAGCGTGATTTATTTAATCTAGATGAACAGTCAGAAAAGCGTGACAGCAAATATTCTCCAGATGCAACATTTAGCTCTTCCAGTATCCTTGCAAGTGATAACACAGACTATACAGAGCAGGTAACTTCAAGCATATCAGATAACCGTTTTATTGGTCCGTTCTTCTTTTCTGATGGTGGTTCTAGGCTTCTGAGAACTTTGACAGGTGGATCAAGAGTTCCATCCCTTGTAATAGTTGATCCAGTTCAACAAAAGCATTATGTCTTTCCTCAGGAAAGTGAATTTAGTTACCCTTCTTTAGAAAATTATTTTGACAATTTTGTGAATCAAAATCTTTCCTCATATTATCGTTCGGCCTCAACTTTCATAAGTTCAAAGGAGCTTCCCAGGCCGCCTTTTGTCAATCTTGATTTCCATGAGGCAAATTCCATCCCTCTATTGACAGCAATTAGTTTTTGTCCCCTGGTCTTTGGATTTGAAGATTGTGATTCAGAAAACGGAATGTCATTTCTGAATACTGAGAATATTTCATCTGCTTGGAAGAAAGATGTGCTGGTGCTTTTCAGCAACCCTTGGTGTGGGTTTTGCCAGCGAATAGATCTTGTTGTCCGTGAGTTGCACCAATCATTCAAAACTTTTATGAGTTTGAACGCTCAATTTGCAGACACTCAAAATTTGCAGACCGAAGGTACTATCCTAAACTCATCAGTTGAAACTTGAAAGTGGAGAGCTTCCATTGCCCTTCTGTCTTTTCAAACAGTGCAAAATTCTCCTGCTATTTAAGTTCCCTTTTGGATTTCCGGATGTAATGCTAGTCACCTTGCTGTACTCCATTTATGCTGATTAGCATCAGAAAATGAATCTTATCTAGAATCCTAGATGTCATGAATGATAGCCCATGAGTCAAATGCATGACAAGTCTGAAATTGCAAGCTTTGCACTTTCTATAAGAAAATGATGCTATCACCCAGTGAATCATACCATTTTATGACTTGTTTTAAAGTGAATATAATAAAATGTACAACTTATAAACTAGACTGGCAAATTGTACGAATACTAATGCAACACCACTGTAGTAGTATATATATGCCGTGTCATCCTTAGAGAACATCTTACTATGGCCTGTTCCTCCAGATGTTGCTAAACATCATTTATGTAATATTTCAAACTAATGCTCATCCTTTAAGTTGCAGAGAAAAATGGAGAATCTACTACGATGGGCCTTCCAGTTATTTACTTGATGGACTGCACAACCAATGACTGCCATCATTTACTAAAATCATCAGGCAAGGTAGTTATAATATATTCTATGACATATTTGCTATCTGTTAATTTTTCCCAACTTTACAGAAGAATATTATATATTCTATGACAGAGCCCAAATCTTCTAGTAAAAATAAATAAAAACATTGTCAAATTTGTAGCATGTACGGCGAAAAAATTCTCCACATCTTGAGAGTTCTTTAGCTTTTCAATAAACGGAGGCATGTACCCATTCATCATCAATCAATCAATAAACTACTCCTTACATTACAAGGCGGACCAATTTTCTGAGAGTTCTATAGGGTTTGTGGGCGGATCTAGTGCGGAGCCCATGGGGGCATGGGTATGTTTAGTTTAGTCTATTGTTGTGGAGACTTACTTTAACTTAGTTACATTTGATGGCAAGATGAAACTAGTTTATTGATGCATGGAGCCGCAAGATCCAACAAAATGATAGGTTCAAGAATCTAATAAAATATACAACGTCGAGCATTTTATTAAGCTTGCTGAAAAAAGTTCCTCTACATTTACAAGTTGTGTTGCTTCTACTGACAAATTTGGTTCGTGTTTAAAAGTACTTTTTCAAGGCAAAGCATGGGTGGTCAATTGTTGAATAATTTGACATGTAGTCTTTTTTGAAAGTAAACACTGATGATGAACTCAAGATTTTTATGTAGAAATGTGTAAACCTGAGTAATTTTAGAGTTTCATAGCACACTTGAACTGTTTTACACCGTAAAATACTAAAATGCATTCACAGTCTCTAAATTGTGCAGCACATTCGGTTTAGTATTTGAACTCAAAATGCATGTTTAGTTTTCCTAAACTCTATAAAATCATCGAATTGTGCTATGCCTTTAAAACTTTGTTGGTGTGAAAATGGCCCGACATCACTGAAATTTTAGATCTGCCACTCATAGGGCTTTGGTATGAGTTTTGGTCTTGTCTCAACAGTCAAAGTTTCAGTGGATACCATGATATTTGATTAAACCTTTGGTTCCGAAGCTGTCTTTAAATTGATGCGTTGTATAATATCACCATTTTTTAGTATTGTAGTGATTATGTTGACTAATATTAATGTAACCTTCATGTTCACATAGGAGGAGTTTTATCCTACGGTGTTACTTTTTCCTGCGGAGAAGAAAAGCGCAATATCATATGAAGGAGGAATGTCAGTGGCTAATTTAATTGAATTTCTGGAGTCTCATGCAAGCAATTCTCACCATATGTCGGGATATATAGGTTGGTGCAAAAGCATCTTGTGACTGTCTGCTGACTACTAGCATAGTGCCCGTGCAATGCTACGAAACAAAAAAGAGCAGCAGTACCATCAGTTGTATGCAACAAACAATTACACTTCACATATAACAAGATAATAATAGTTAAACATGGAAGAAAGGAGGTAGGAAGACAAGGATTGGCTGAATTCTCGGTACAGACCTGGTCGCATGGGATTAGAATAAGTTAAAACCATTAATTTGCTTCTCTATTCCATGTCATATGTCAGTGAATGTAATATCTTGAGTTCAAGTCTCCTCTCCATTCTCCAATTTTTTTTATTTGCGCCTTTTTAAAATGTTATGGCCTCACGTGTTAGTACGAGTGAGAGGCGAGGAGTGAACTCACAACCAACTCGAAACTTTATAAGTAGTAGGGATACTCGTCGTTCGTAAAAGTTACCATTTCATGTACAATACAAAAGTCTGTGCTCTCCACTGTGTACATGTGCTGTCCAGTATACAACTGTAGGTTACTACCGTCATACCTGGTAGTCCTCGAACCTCAGGGAATGCCACATCAACAAAGATCTGCTCAAAGTTCTTTTGAGGTTATATACTTATATTGCCTATTATTACTCGATAATTTATTATTTGACTAGTTTACAGCTGACTCATGCATTCTCAAATCTTACAGCAAAGATCATATGATAGTTTTGTGAATCTACCAAGTATTATTTTTGCAAAGGATACTAATTATTTTTTTGGAATGATACTATTCAGTATAATTATGGCAGATAAGTATTCTAAAGCCTTGCTCTTTTTGGCACACAGGATTTCTGCGGAAGAAGATGGTGACGCGACATGATGCACCAGCACCGCAATCATTCCAGTTTCACATCAGCGATAAGAACAGCAGCAGTGTTGGTCACCAGTCCCATCCAAGTCATTCAGAAAGGGGCAAGGTGCATATCGTCACAGGGTCCATCCTCACTGCCACCGAAAAGCTCGGTGCTGCTGTTCCATTCGATAACGCCCAAGTTCTCATTGTATCGGCTGATTCTCATGAGGGCTTTCATGGATTAATCATCAACAAACGGTTAAGCTGGGGTGCCTTCAAGAATTTGGACAGCTCCATGGAGCCTATCAAGCTCGCCCCTTTCTTCTACGGTGGACCTGTTGTGGTTCAGGGTTACCACCTTGTGAGTTTGTCGAGAGTCGTTTTCGAGGGGTATGCACAAGTCATACCCGGTCTCTATTATGGAAATATAATTGCCACAAGCCGGGTAATCAGGGGGATCAAATCAGGCCAGCAATCTGCCGAGGATTTGTGGTTTTTCCTCGGCTATGTGGGTTGGGGATACAGCCAACTGTTTGACGAACTATCTGAAGGCGCATGGCATGTTAGTGGACAGCCGATTGAGCACTTGGAGTGGCCGGAGAGTTAGAGGATCTTGCACATATTTGCTGACGCTACACTATGGCACTGTACTTCACTTTTTGTTTTCCATGGCGCGGTGTCGAGGCTACTGAAATTTTAATACTCCGTGTTGTCTTTGTAACCCTTTTTTTGGGTAGCGTAGCCTCTCTTTTCCTTCTCTATTCAGAGATTCAGACTGCGTAGTTTTTAAACAACCTATGTTTTTGTGTAACTTTTTTTTAACCCAAATTAGTTTGTCACACCGGTGCACAACATGGCGTGGATAAGGGAAAGGCATTCAAGTTGCCTACTATATTTCTGATGGGAGTTTATATTTTATTTGCTTGCTGGTAAATTGTATACTTAAATTTTGTAAGCTGAATTGTATAGTTTTCTCTGTAAGGATTCATTAGATTCCTTTCCTTTTTGTCTTGAGGAGATCTGGCTCAATAGTTCTTTTTCTGGAGAAAGACCTAGCTTCAGTGTGTGTGTGTTTTTTCGGTTTTGCTAAAAAATGGTAGCCTCCCCGATCGGGCACCCTCTACACGATAAGTGTGGCGCAACCTCTCGAGCGTAATACACATGCAATGGTAACAATTTTATGCCACATAAATTATATATCAATGTATAATTTCTAGTCAAAAGCTTAGTCAAAGGAAAACAAATACACCTAATATTGCTGGAAGGAGGTAGTATGTATTTGCTAGATTAGAAATTGAATACAATATTTTTTGAAATTGAGCATTGTAATTACGTTATGTTTTCACCATTAATTTAGTCATACCGGTGCTCCCTAACGGCTTGTCGATAGGTTCCATCGAAATGTGTTGAACACATTTATTTGGTTCCGCATGTGGTCTTACAATATATATCTTGGTCATTGCTTTGCATGGTGTCTTGTAATTGTCGTGTGGTTATGTATCCCGCCTAAGTACATCCTGGTACATGACAAGTACGTTATCAATGTGTAGTACATGGTAGAGGACGGCGGGTACATCAAAGTACATGATGAGTACATCAAGGTACATGACAAATGCATCAAGGTACATGACGAATACATTAAAGTACATGACATGTACATGCCAAATCTATCATCAATTTTATATGAACATTGGACGATATTTAACTTTTTCTCCTAGTACATCAAGATACATCAAAGTACATGACACGTATCTTTTTTTCGAACAAATAGTTGAGGTTTGATGTACAGACCATGCATGAATGAGAAAGATAAATGTGTTAGAGAAATGAGAAAGAGACATGTGGGGAAGAGCAAAGGAACATGCATGTGTTAGCGAGAAGAAAGAGAAAACAAAGACTAAAGCGAGAAGTAAATTAAAAATGGACACATGGCAGGCTAGCACGGTGGGGATAGATAGTGTGGGGGGTACCGAGAGGTTTGGCGTTGTTGTCATCTCTTTTGTACATGTTGCTTTGCTTTATGTCACATGATGTTCTATGTCATGTCCTCTGTCTTTCGTCCGACACGCCATGTCTCATAATTGTCATGCCTTTTTATGTTCTATAGTTGTACAGTTTGTTGTCTCACAAAATTGTTCTGCCCTCTGACTTTGTTCTACGTTTGTTTTATGTCTTTTAAAGTAACAAACCAAAACCCGACTAGGGAGCAAACGTTTGCTCAGTTGGGCTTCCGAGCGGCCTCCTAAAAAGGAAAGTTCCCACGAGACAGAAAAAACTCCGCAGATTCTTCTCCTAACCCATCCACGCGGCATGCTAAAATAATTTAATTAACCCATTAATTAATGCCATACATTCAAGCTGGCTGCATGGGAAGTACTGATGCCACCATGTGAATTTCTTTTCTTCAAAACTTTTCGAAAAGACATAACTTTCAAACTGAGCATCAAAATTCTAATCTGTTTTCACCGTTGGTTTTCTCACGACGAGTGCTTCAAAACTAGACCCCATGTGAGTACTTTTTGACAAAATTTTATTGGCTAGCAACTTTCTGTGTAATTTAAGCAAGTTATACTATTTTTTCGCAACTCTTGCACCTCCGCTAACAACTTTCGCTTTACCACACCCATTGAATTAGGCTCCTATATAGACAACGTTGGTTCATGTATTTTCAACTTTTGCTCGACTGCGAGCAACTGTAGCTAATGTATTTGCAACTTTGTCGTTTGACTTTGATTCATATATTAGTAAGTTTGTGTTTTATACCAACAACTTTGACTTATATGCTACCAAGTTTAACTCATATGCTGGCAAAGTTGATTCTCACACAAGCAACTTTTCTTACTACCTGTTAGCAGTTTCTGCTACACTAGCAACTTGACTAATATATCAACAATTTTCACTCACACACTAACAACTTTGGCTATTATACTCGCAACTTTGACTCATATATTAGCAACTTTGAGTGCATACCGATAACTTTTACTCAGAAACTAATAACTTTGGCTGCTGTACCGGTAAATTTTGTCATACTAGCAACTTTGGCTGCTATATCGGCAACTTTGATTCACATATTAGCTACTTTGTTTTTTTCTATATCGACAACTTTCACTCTCATACTGACAATTTCTGCTTCTATACCAGCAACTTTGGATCAATCTTAAGCAACTATTTGTCATATCTTAGCAACTAATTAAGCTGTTTAGCAACTTTGCATTCAATCATGATCCTATCTCTATGCAGGATGCGACAACTTTGGATGTACATTAAGCAACTATTTGTGGTAACGTATTATGCATTTTAGCAACTTTGCATTCAAGCACGATCCTATATTTGTGCAGGTGCGACAACTTCGGATCAAATATTAAGCAACTATTTGATGTAACTTAATAAACTAATGACACATTTTAGCAAACCTCGTATTCAAGCATGATCCTACTTATGTGTAATGTGCAGCAACTTTGGATCGACATTAAGCAACTTTGTAACGTATCTTAGCAACTAATTACACATTTTGTCAACTTATTCAAGTACGATCCAATCTTTGTGCAAGATGCAACAATTTTTTGGTCAGTTCTAAGCAACTATTTGGCATATCTTAGCTATCTTAGAAACTAATTGCGCATTTTAGCAACTTTATATTCAAGCACGGTCCTATCTCTGTGCAAGATGCGGCAACTCGGATCAACATTATGCAACTATTTGGAGTATCTTAGCAATGAATTATGCATTTTAGCAACTTTGACTTTTATGCCAACAACTTTTGCTACTATACCGGCAACTTTTACTCACATGCGGGTAACTTTGGCTTCTATATCGGCAATTTTCACTCACAGACTAGCAACTTTGCTAATATACTGACAATTTTGACTTTCATGCTAGCAACTTAATTTGTTTTCTATACAGACATCTTGGACTCACGTACTGGCAACTTTTTTTTGATCGGCATACTAGCAACTTTGGTTCCACCCGCTAACAGTTTTTGCTCCACTCTAGAATTTTTCACCCCATCGCAAACATCTTTGGTGTGTCCGATCGTTGCTTTTGCTAACGTGTGCTATCTTTTATGTAGACAATTTTCTTCTAAAGCTGGCAACTTTGTCAGCCGTTCTCGCAACTTTACACGAGTGTGACAAATTAATTTTGATAAAAACACAACTATCTTTTCAGATCTCACTAAATTCTTCCGGTTGGCCCTTGCACATGGAGGAGCTTGTGGTGGGCAGCAACAGCCCTGCCAACCACTCGCTGAACCCGCCGAGGCTCCCGGCCGCCCTTGGGAACAGCCAAACTTCGTGTTCGCTGCACCGGATCGATTCAAATACAGGTACAAGTTTACAACGTGTATAAGCTAGTAACTCTCCTAATAATTTGGATCACTAACGAGCTCATCCTGGAAAACAGAGAACGTGTGATCACACCAGTTCATGAGGTTGGTTATGGACTAAGTCACATGCGTTAATTAACACAATTAGCCTAGCCTAGGCCTAGCACGTCGACGCAGGGCTCCACCACCACCATCCCAGCCTGCCCCAACTCCGAGCAGCCAACAAGCATCAACGGACACGAGTACAGCCACCGAAGATCTCTCACCGAAACTGGATGCGCTCCTCCTCGATGATCTCTTTGCAACGTTTCACGAGCTCTCATCCGTGGCCGCCTTGGACGCTCCTGAGCAGCTCAGCCAGCTCTGGGACGCCACTCCGGAGGCCCTCGTCTTCGACGCCCTAGAGGACGATGTCGCCCTGGAGCACATCTCGCGCGGCGTCAGGGCCGGTGTTGCCGTCTCCGCTGGGGCCGCTGCCGCCGCCAACGAGGAGGAGGCGACTAGTGCGGGGTGGAGGATGAGGGTCCGCCGCGGCTAGCGAGGTAGGCGGCCGGCGCCGCCAAATCAAGGCTGATTTGGCGTGGGTCGGGACAGGGGAGACGGCGGAGGATGAGGGCCGCCGCGGCTAGCCAGGTAGGCGGCCGGCGCCGCCAAATCAAGGCTGATTCGGCGTGGGTCGGGACAGGGGAGACGGCGGAGGATGAGGGCCGCAGCGGCTAGCCAGGTAGGCGGCCGGCGCTGCCAAATCAAGGCTGATTCGGCGTGGGTCGGGACAGGGGAGACGGCGGAGGACGATGGCCGCGGTTAACACGGCCGGCGGCGTGAAATTGCAGCGATTCCGGCGTGGATTCGGGCGGATTTGGAGGCTCCAGCCGCTCCAGGTTGATTTGGTCGTGGGGCGGATCGGGGCTGGGAAACCATGTTGGGGGAGAAAGGAATAGGTGTTTGGATTTGGTATTTTAACGGGGCCCACCGCTGCCTGTGTCTGAATGTATCAACGGATTTGTTTGCATCATGAGAACGTGAGGTCGTCACTTGTGTGCGCCAGGGAGACGGAAAAATTGCAGCTGCACGTTCTAGCGTCTATATAATCGCATTCAAGGTAGGACAAAAATGAAAAATGTTTTTTGTGTGTCAAAACACATATCTGTATGTGAATTAGATCTTAAGATCACCTGATAGATTTCCAACAACGAAAATCATTTGCAATTTAGTTCAAACACTATTGGAGTTTAAGTCTTAGATTACAAGAAAAAAAACATCCACATCCACATCTGTCGTGCCGAGAGCGCTTCTGTCCAAGGTATACACCGTTCTTTTATTTTAGGACAACAGTCTGACTTTATTGAAGCTGAAGGAACACACCGTTGCTTTTTTTAGAACTATTGATTCGTAAAAAATAATACAAGCGAAACGGACATCGATAAAACTAAAAGCTCCATCACAATCCTCTAAAATAAATGCCTCTAGATCCATCCTTTACATCTTGGCATTTCTCCATAGATTTGGTGACGGAATTCAGAGCACCATGCTAGCACAAGCTGGAATATTTGAAAAGCCACATGAGTCATCCACCTCAGATAATAAAATCACTAACATTGTTCAAGCCGGGGACACACCGCGCTCAAGTAGACATGGGCATGGTCGGCCTGACCGAAAGCCTGGTGTCCTAGGCCGGGCCTCATTTTCCTGCCCAAGGTCGGCTCGAAAGCCCGAAATAGGTTAAAAGTATATGGTTTTTAGAAAATAGGTGTAAAAATCATTTTATCCCGAAAATGATTAATACCGAAAGGACCAATTTTTCCAGCTTTTGGGCCGGACGGGCTGGGCCCGGGCTTCGGGTTTTTAGTGCGGGCTTTGTGAAGCTCGGCCCGGGCTATGCCCGCCCGAGGCATTCGCCATTCAGAGCAGAGGCACAGAGCGGCAAACGCAGAATATGCGTGACTAGGAGTTACGGCCCACGGGCCAAAGTTTCCGACCCGTAACATCGTTGCTATCCAATTTCGCACTTCATCGCTTCCGTCGGTCGTTTCTCTCTCGCGACGCGCCGTCGGGTTCCTTTCACCTCGCAAAACCCTAGGCCAGCGTATACTCCCATGGCGACGCCGGCGGTGGTCTCCTCTGACGAGGACAATTCACCTACAGCAGAGCATCCTCGGCCCGAGTCGGCCGCCCCAGTGGCGGAAGCGTCCGGTCCTGGCGCCGCTGCGGCGGCAGCAGCAGCAGCAGCAGTGGAAAGGACGGCAGCTGGAGATGCCCCGTCCGCGCCCGCTCCCCCCTCCACCTCCAGTGCTACTTTGCCACCTCCACCGGCTTCCCCTGCCTCGCATGCCGCTCCAGGGCCCCCACGGCCGCCGTTCGCCGGCTCAGCGGCGTACGTGACTCCGCCGTCGTCGTCTTCGTCGGCCGCGTTCTCTTACAACATTCTGCCCAGGGCGCCACCCCCGCGGCAGGTGAGTGGCGGTGTGCCAAACCAGCAGCTATCGTCCTCTCCGGTGGAGTATCTCATCCTGTTCTTCAGCTTACATGCTTTACCCAGCTATTATATGCGCTCATATGGGAGAATTATTTTCGTTTTACGTTTTGGTGTGTTAATGCACACATAGCACTGTAATTTTTTCCTGGAAGGACATATGGCGCTAACATTGTGGGGACTAGTCTCTTGGTTAACTCTGGTGACAAGTTCTGGGCCACGGACGTATGGCTGAGTTAATTGATGACACAGTCTTTACATGGAATGCCGAAAAGATATCCTATAGGGAATCGCAAATGCATAACGTCATCCCTACTTTAGTCCTCTTACCAAGAGTGATGCTGAAGCTTGCAGTAGTAGTATGTGGGTTTGTTAGTTTCTGGCCCCCTCTTTTCAGCTGCAGCCTCCCAAGAAGCCAGCTTCATCTGAATTTCTCAAAGAAGCTGCTGCCACGTGAAGCCCTGAGAAACTGTCTATTCCCTTCTTTTAGGCTTCTGGATTATCTGATTTGAGTAGAAAAAGTCTGTAGTACGATTGGAATTCAATTGTTTCATATTTAGTTGATTATATTTTTTTTACTGTTTACCACAGAACTAAGCAATAAGATGAATTTCGAACACAATAAATTTCAATGTCATAATAAAAACATGTTCTCAATGTTTACTTGAGGTCTTGAGTGCAAGTCAAATAAAAGAAAGGTCTTAATGTTACAATATACATCTGTCAGCATAAACACCTAGTATTACAAAGAAGGCATTGGCATCTCAAAATATACATCTTTTTTTCACTATATACAATGATACATATATGAACATCTTGTTCTAGTTTACTTTCCTCAACATCTTCAAAGTAATACTCCCTATGTTCCTAAATGTAAGAAGTCCTAGCTTTGTCCTAAGTCAAACTTATTAAACATTGACCAAGTTTATAGAAAAATTTACCAACATCTATGACTCTAAATTTGTTTTATTAAATCCATCATGATATATATTTTCATAGTATACTTATTTGATATTCTAGATGTTGATATAGTTTTCCATCAACTTGGTCAAACTTGAAGAAGTTTGACTTTAGGACAAAGCTAAGACTTCTTATATTTAGGAGTGGAGGTAGTATCGAAGAAAGAAGGCATAGACAAAAGTAAAGGAAAGATAAAATTGGTCACAGGTTTAATTCTCCAGATCCCTTGCACCAAACCTCTAATAACAAGACGAAGACCACATGAAGTCAGTTCGTACCAGCAAACGACAAGACACCAAATAACCAAGTGAGGTATCAGTTTATCAGCGAGGAACAAGGCACCAAATAACCAAATAGCATAGCAAGATGGACAACAAGTGGTATCTCAGTTCGTAACAAGTACGCCTGAAAATTTCCAAGTGTACCTAGATGTACTAGTTAATGCTGGAATTTCTTCGGATATGAGCTCTATAATACCATACTATTTTGTGAGGACTGAAGTAATACAACTGGGGTGCTCTCTCATTTGACATCAAGCTCTGTAAAACAAACGATCTGCTCCAGCCTCTAGCTGAAACCTGAAGCTTGATGATTAGAAATTTAGAACCATCCATTAGACCATTTACACATATCTCCAGGATTAATAATTGTTTAATTGCTAGCAACTGATCAAGGAAGGAAAATATGAATTGACATGTAATCAACAAGGAGAACAGTCATGGAGTTTAACTGGACAAACAATGATCAAGTGGATCAATCGCTAGCGATTCCTGTACAGCATGTTATGAACAGGGAGAATTAACATGTTAGACGAACTGGGGGAAACCTGATACAGTTTGAACTTTGAACAACTACTACTGATCCTACGAGCTGTGTGACGTGCAGGCTAGTGAACTGGGGGAGAGCTGACACATTGCTGCAGGACTGGCTGCTGGACAGAGGAGTAGCCTAGCGGTGTGTGGCAACGAGCTGGACAGTGAGATACCTGTGATACAGTGGAACTGGACGACGTCCTCAGGACAAAGGTCAAGCTTGGGGGTGGCCAGCGACCATGGGGTGGATGGCCAGCCAATTCGATGTGGACGGGGTGGGTAGGTGGCTCCTGGATCTGAACTGAGTTGGTCGCTTGTGGGCCTTCACTTCAGGGAGGATGGGAAGGGGTGACAGGGGAGGCGGTGGTGCCAAACCCTAGATCGGGTTGGGAGCGAGAAGAGAGACAAGAGTGAGCAATACAAGGGGGATTGGGGTCCAGTGGCGCGGTGCAAGGTCTGGGGGGGTCTGGGGCTGAATGCATGTTTTTGCATCTTGCTTCTGCAATAACTCTTACCGAATTTATGATTGCTTCAAACAACTCAACAGTTATCTTTATTGTAAGTAGTACTCTTATCATTTTTTTTCTCATTTCCAGGCTTCTCCAATGCCTCCAGCAGCTCTTCAGCCTCCAGCACCGCAGCAGTATTTTGGGAACAGGCCTTCTTTCTCATATAATGTAGTCTCACATGCCAATGCTAGCTTGCCTACTGGTCAGCAGTTTCAACTTGACACTGTAATTTCTCATGGCTTTATTATTACTAGCATTACTGTCGTTCTTGTCATTAGTTTTTCTCACATGTTAATGATCTGACCGCACTGATCCTCTAATACTTAATGCCACTTCTTCCAGGGGACAAACCGTGCTGTTCAAGTTCCTATGTTTGCTCCGCCAGCATCCTTGCAGCCTCCAGCTCCTGGGCAATTACCTCGCCCAAGTGCACCATTCCCAGGAGCTATGACACCAAATCTTCCTGGATCTATCCGATCACCGTTTCCAGTGCCACCCAGGACATCTAATATTCTTTATGGTTCAAACCCACAACAGGCACAGTCCCAAGCCTCCTGGTTTTCTTTAATCACTGCATGCTTCAGTCAGCTTGCTTCTATATGCCCGAATCTTATGAATGTGGTACTAATAACTTTTGAATTATTGTTACAGGGTAATCTGGATGCTAGTGCTTCCAAGTTGGATGCTCCAAGTGCCTCAGAGGCAAGTCCCCATACCATGCAGTCACTGCCTGCCTCCGGCCCTGAGGTATTTGGGGCTGTTGGAGGTTTTGTACCTGGACAACGGTCTTCAAACTTGTCTGCTCCACCAAGCCTCCTTGGGAGACCTGTAGCCCCATCTGCTTCTTCTTTGCCCCAAACATCACCATCAGGTGCTGCTCCAGGTGCCGTTCCACAGACTACCCAGCAACAGTTCTATCCATCATATCCTTCAGCACCTGGTATTGTTCCGCCTCAACCTTTATGGGGATATCCTCCACATCCTACTAGTTTTCTGCAGTCTCCCTTCCAGTCGTATCCACCGGGCCCTCTTGGACCACTTGGTAGGCCAATGGTTGGAACTTCTGCTGTGACTACATCTGTCACCAACATCCAACCACCTGGCGTCACAACAATTGGTGGGGATCCCAAGGAGCTACCACCAGCAAATCCAGGATCTGAGCAGCCACTTCATACTTCAGCTGTGCCCCATCCAACAGGTATTATAATTTACAGGATCTGATATTCAGCCTTAGTGTTCTGTTTAATTGTTCATTTCTTATGATTATGTGTAATGCTGAAGGACATGGAAACCAAGTCAATGATCAGCTGGAGGACAAAAGATCTACAGGAATACAGGATTCAGATGCATGGTCTGCACACAAAACAGAAGCAGGTGTCTTGTATTATTACAATGCCTTGACTGGAGAATCAACTTATCAAAGACCACCTGGTTATATGGGGGAGGTAGTTGCACAGAGGAATAGCTTTATCAAGTAATATAGCTTCATTCTAGTCTGTGATATGACACTTTAGCATCACGGTTTATCTAAGTCATTTTTTTTCCTGTTTTGCTATAGCTTGAGAAGGTTGCAGCCCAACCAGTACCAGCTTCTTGGTATGTCTGTGGAACTGCTTGTTTATCTTATGCTATTTTGAGTTTTTGACTAATTTTTATCTTTGGTATGTGAAGGTTGTAAGTAGAGTTTGATATGTCCCACTTGTGTACCTTAAGGGTTCTAATAATCATATAGCACATAGTTTGTAATCAAATTGTTCCTATGCTTTTCTGGTAAACTGCACAGCAACTGAGAAATTGTCAAATTGCATGTTCACATGGATGGCAAAGTTTAAAAACTTACTTTAGTTATATTATTATCAGGTGTTCCATTATCTCGCATTTTGGAAAATCTAAAGTCACCCTTTTGAAAAAGTTAATGCCAGGTCTTGTATTAATTAACATTTCGAAAACTGTTAGAAGGTCTTTCTCAATTATGGGATGCTAAGAACTACTCACTCCGTTCCTTAAATTAGGGCGTATATTGTTTCCTTTGACCGAGCCTTTGACCAAGAATTAGTCTATTAATATATTTTGTGTGAAATAAAATTGATATCATTGTACTCGTATTCAAAAGTACTTGTTCATGGTTATGACTTGAACCACATAAGTCACATGTTGATGAAGTAATGTTTGATCAAAGACTGTCAACAGAACCACATAAGTCACAATTTAAGGAACGGACAGAGTATATACCAAAAAATACTACTCCCTCTGATCCATATTGATTGTCTCAAATTTGCCAAAATATGGATGTATCTATGCCTAAAAAGCGTTTAGATACATGTAATATTTTGACAATTAATATGGGTCGGAGGGAGTAACATGTTTAGTATGTTATATTCTAGCTCATGGCGATTGCAATATTTTCAATGTTTAAGATTCAACCTGAACAATTTTTTGCCTTTTATCTTTGATTGGTACAATCCAAGATATTATCCTGAACACACGTCTGTATATAAGGACCAGTGTTATGCAGGCCCCAGAAACATGGTTTTCTAAAGATTCCTGTGAGATTTAAGTGGTCTCGTTTGAAACCCATGTGTCCCATACAGCCTGTAGATTGTTAGAAGCAGCAATCTTTATGAATGTCTCTGGCCTCTTTGTTTGTTTTTCTCTTCTCCTAAATAACATATACGCCAATGTGTTCTTCTGTTCATGTCCACAAATTTACTGCTACACTGAACTTCATATTTTACTCTTCAGGGACAAAATTGTTGGTACAGATTGGAGCATAGTAACGACAAGTGATGGAAAGAAATATTATTATGACAATAAACAAAAGGTATGTTTTTATGATGACTTTGAAAGTCAACACATCTACTATGTTGGGTTCGTGTTGTTGGTCTTCCAGTCTCGCATGAATTTATTATGTATAGCTCATCTCTTAATGCTGAACAGGTTAGCAGCTGGCAACTTCCGCCTGAAGTGGCTGAGCTCAACAAGAATGCTGATTCTGGTAGCTTGAAAGGAAATTCATCACTGCACGATGCTGGCACAGTAGGAAATAAGGGAGAAACAGGTGTTGAAATAAGTACTCCTGCCATACAGACAGGTGGCCGCGATTCGTTGCCACTTCGGCAAGCAGTTGCCTCTGCATCGCCTTCTGCATTGGATTTAATAAAGAAGAAACTGCAGGATGCTGGTGCTTCCAGTTTGTCCTCTCCTCTTGCTACTCCTTCATCTACTGCATCCGAGTTGAATGGATCTAAACCAGCTGATGGTGCACCTAAGGGACAGCAAGGCTCAATTAACGGAGAGAAGCCAAAGGATAATAATGGCAATGGAAATATGTCAGATTCCTCTTCAGATTCAGATGATGAGGAACATGGACCAAGTAAAGAGGATTGTATTCGTGAGTTTAAGGTGATTCTCGTGACATTTTTCCAGGTTCCAGAATAGATTCTAAGAGAGATCTTTGCCTCTCCACAAAATTTGTTTTTCTGTGAGATTCTAGTTCAAGATAACTTTTGATACTTGTTCAGTTCTGTTTGTATTTTCTAACCATATGCTATTTCGTGCTTCTTTGGTAAGCCAACATTTTTTGTACTGTATGTAGATGGGAATCAGGATAGCTGAATACAAGTTGCGTTTTAATGAAACTAGATGATTTTTATTGGTGTTGTGAAGTAATAGCATGTCATGCATGCATTCTTGATTTTCACAGGAGATGCTAAAGGAACGGGGAGTAGCACCATTTTCAAAGTGGGAGAAGGAACTGCCAAAATTAGTATTTGATCCACGTTTTAAGGTTTGTAAAATTCGTGATCCCAGTCCTTTCATGCCATTATATGGTTTACCAAGTTTGTGGCCCCACTCCTGCTGTCCTGCATTCAATTGCCATACTCATTTATTGCCAACACGGCAACATGCTAGGGAAACACTTCCTCCGTGTAATGCGTAACATGATGTAGGTTTCCTTTAGTTGATATCTACTTGTCCGAAACAGATCATCTTTCCTCTAATAATTAATGCAAAGAGTACTGAGAGCTAAGCGCTATAATAGTATTTAACAGGATAGCTCTTGCATAGCAGACAAAAGAGAAATATTGATTCAGATGGTTTTCCAATGGAATATATAGTTCACTTCTAAATATATTACTGAATTTTCTGCATGACTAGATATTGTGACTAAAGTTGCACCTAATCGGTGGTCTGTTTTTTAATTATTTCTCGTTGAGGGCGAGAACATGAGCACATCTTGACATCAGTTACAGACGGATAACAAAGTAAATGCTGGCCACAATCTCTAAGGATTCTTTTTATGTTCCATTTCCACCAGGTTTTTGTCTTGAAGTAGTTGTGGTTCATTTTCAAGGCAGTGATATGATTTCCTTCACAAAATAAATAATTGTGGTTACATAGTTCAAGTTCTAATAGTGCACGGTCAATGCCTTCTTGTAATTGATGTGATAATTGGTTATTCCTGTATATTACCCTGATGAGTAAAATGCACCACTAGTCCATAAACTCGGCAGACATGAACACTTTAGTCCACAACATGGAAAAACGCACACATAAACCCCTAAACTGGGCTTACTGCAACACTTTGGTCCAAAAACAGTTTGGCGGGGCTAAAACACACCACACCACGTGGCCGCCACGTCGGTTTAGGCCAGGACCGTGGATTGCTACTCGACTTTCTCAGGGTTTTGTTTTTTTTGCAAAATGACCAGGCTGGTTAAAATCCATCTGGAATTCCCCAAAATCTGCAGCAAAATCCCCAAAACCAGTCTGGGAGAGCTGCTGTTGCTACATATCAGGATAACATAGTTGTTGCTGCTCCATCAAGAGGAAGAGGCAGGACAATAAGCAGTGCAACTGTATAGGCTGCTGCTGGCTCCATCAACCTGAAATGATGCAAGAGGATTTTGCCGCCGATTTTGGGGAATTCCAGATGGATTTTAACCAGCCTGGCAACTTTGCAAAAAAAAAAACCCTGAGAAAGTCAAGTAGCAACCCGCGGTCCTAGCCTAAGCCGGCGTGTTTTAGCCCCGCTGACCCATTTTTTGGACCAAAGTGTTACAGTAAACCCAGTTTATGGGTTTATGTATGTGTTTTTCCAGTTCGTAGACTAAAGTGTTCATTTCTGCCGAGTTTATGGACTAGTGGTGTATTTTACTCTACCCTGATTGCCGTTGAAGGAAATGCATAAAGTGTCCCTAAATAGGCGCTGTTAGACGCTATCTCCTGTGCACGAAATTGGATTCTCTAGGTGCTGTTAGAGGCTAACTCCTGTGTGGGAACCAGGAAAAAGCGGAAAAACCAGTTCATTGTGATCCGCATTCAGACTTTATTTATACAGCGATTTCTCATTAGATGAATTCTGGGTGTGTGTTTTGTTCTGGTTTATTTTTATTCTAAATTTACTAATTAATGGGCTATCACTTCTTTCGATCCATAGCAATAATAGTTTAATTGGATTAGGAAAGGTTTGTGGGTAAGGAAATTCTGCAGTGCAACACTGCACGGCACATTAATGACAACTGTCATAGGCGCTGTTAGAGGCTAACTCCTGTGCGGGAAACTGGACTTTCTAGGTCCTGTTATAAGCTAACTCCTGTAAAGGAGACCAGAGCAAAGTGGACAAGCCTAGTTCACTGTGATCTGCATTCAGACTTTAAATATATGACAATTTCTCATTGGATGGATTCTGGTTCTGGTTTTTCCGTACAACCTTCTAATTTTACTACTTCTGGTTATATTATATTAATGGGCAATTACTTCTTTCGATCCATAGCAATAATAGTTTACTTGGATTAGGAAAGTTCTGTGCATAAGGAAATTCTGCAGCGCAACACCGCGCAGCACATTGATGCCAACTGTTCATGTGCTTTCTCTTTCCAGTCCCAGTTATGCTGTAACGAAGCAGACCCTCATGTTGTAGTACATAGTTTATGATTCTTATACTGTATGTTCGGAAAGGATCAAACGAAATTAGTGATGTCCAAAAAAGGCCCTAAATTGTATCTCTTCCCACTTAAGTAGAAGCTCACACAAGAAACTTCTTTTATAGTGCTTAGTAATGTGCAATCTATTTGCTTTTGGTCATCCTTCTGCTACTACTTGTAACTGTACATTGCTAATTCCATAATGAATATGATATTAATGATAGATTGGCCACTACAGGCTATTCCAAGTCACTCGACAAGACGGACTATATTTGACCACTTTGTTCGGACACGTGCTGACGAGGAACGGAAAGAGAAGAGAGCTGCTCAGAAGGCTGCAGTGGAGGCATATAAACAGCTACTGGAAGAAGCATCTGAGGTTCTCTACTGATTATTTTTACAAGTTATTTGAGGTTTTCCTTTAAATTTGCCAAATGGCTCCAGCCTCCATTTGTCACCTATTTTTGAAACCACTGCTTTCTTAAATGTCATGCTTACATAAATGCAGGACATTGATCCCAAAACAGGCTACCAGGAATTCAAAAGAAAAAGGGGTACTGATCCAAGATTTGAAGGCTTGGATAGAAAAGAAAGGGAGGCTCTTTTCAAGGAGAAGTAAGGCCACTCACTTCTATGTTAATGTTATTATTAAGGATTTTCAGTTACATCTTTCAAATCAAATTAGTGGTTATGTACACTTACATGATGCATTTCCAAATATTTGAGCAGGGTGAGAGCTATTGAAGAGAAAGTTCAATCTGTGCGGAATGCTTTGATAACTGACTTCAAATCAATGCTTCGAGAATGTAAAGATATAATCTCAACTAGCCATTGGACCAAAGTAAGTTCCTTCTACTCGCTGCACTAAAAATCTTGCATAAGGATCAACAGACAAAGGAGGCGATCTGATTTTTGTAAAGTAATCTGCCTTGTTATAATTTCCTTTTATCTGTATCTGTACTTGTAGAGTATAATAGACATTTAGATACATGATCTTTTTTGTTATCTTCTACTACCTCTGATCATTTAGTTCAAAACTGAGACACTTATTTTGGATCGGAGGGAGCAATATTGATAGCAGGATTTGTCAGACCACTTATTTTTAAATTTATATTACTGTCTAAACAGGATATTTTGTACTATGCCGTGTAAGTTGTTTGTTGATTAGCTCAGCTCTTCTGGAAAGTGGAAACTGGCCAAGGCCAAGTCAATTGCTGCGTCTGACATAGCAAGGTCTGCTGTCTAGTGACAGACTGATAGCCTGTTAGAAAGTACTCCCTCCGATCCATAATAAGTGTCACTGATTTATTTAAAGTTGCTGTACTGATAATTGTTTCCCAAGTTACCACTTAACCAGTATCATCTGGATGGACTTTCTGAATTATGATGTCCGTTTTGATATGATAGCTCACACTCTAGCTTACCCTAGTCAGGTTTCATCTCCCTGGTGTTTACATTGATGTGGCATAAGTTTTGTATCACTATGTTTATCCGTGAACCAGTTTTCACCCTAAAACAGCTCCTCCCCTTACTGAACTTCATGTAAAATCTATTGGTCCGATGTTTACTTGTTAGACAAATGTGTTGAATATAGGAGTATTTATTTGTGATCTGATGGATCATACCTATGCATCATACAGGTGAAAGAACATATCCGTAGCGATCCAAGGTACAAAGCGGTGAAGCATGAAGAGAGAGAAAATGTCTTCAATGAATACATAGCGGAACTTAAATCCGCTGAACGGGAGGTGGAGCAAGCTGCCAAGGCCAAAGTGGATGAACAAGTCAGTCAACTTAGCCAATGAACTGTGTGATGCTTTATTTACTGACTATGGCTTCACATGTACTGTCTTCCGTATTCTCAGGCCAAGTTAAGGGAGAGGGAACGTGAAACTCGCAAAAGAAAAGAAAGGGAAGAGCAGGAAATGGAGAGGGTAAAATTGAAGATCCGAAGAAAAGATGCCGTGTCTTCATATCAGGCCTTACTTGTTGAAATTATAAAAGACCCAAAGGTGATTTGAGTTACTCCCTACATTTAACCCAACTGAACATGCTTCTGGTTCATCGTATGTATTGCACGTTTTGATGTTCAGCTGATCTGTTTGTTTAGGTACTTAAGCGACATCCTTTTGGCATATTTGGATTTACTTACTACAGTTCCTTTTGCTTATTGGCATGTTACATCGCTGTGGTATTATAATTAATATTAATGCTATTTTTCTTCCATAGGCATCATGGACAGAATCCAAACCAAAACTTGATAAGGACCCACAAGGTCGTGCACTAAATCCTGACTTAGGCCAAGGTGATGCTGAAAAGTTATTCCGTGACCATGTCAAGGACTTGTATGAGGTAAATTCCAACTATTATGATCATCTGCAGATACTAGATTAGGAATTTCATATTGCTCAAGTGTCGTGGGCTCGTGGCTGCAAGCTTATTGTGGTTTGCTTGCTGGATGCTGAGCCTCTGGCCTGTTACAGTTAATTTCTTCACTATCAAAGGAACAGCACCCCAAGTTTTTAGCAGATTCACATTCAACTATCATATCAAATTCTGCTGTTATTACAAGTACTAACTAAATGTCTGTGTGCTGCAACGGAAGTTTTTTAAAATATTGCATGCTTTGTTACATCAAAAGATCATGATACATGTATGCCTACCAACCAGATAACTATTTGTTGTATTTTCTAGAAACTTAAGAGGTAATCTGGATAGGTGATTGGATTGCCACCAACATTTGTTTATTCGAGCTTTGATGCTTGGGTTTATAACATTCTTGTATTATTTTCTTTCAATAAAATTTTACTGTATGGGCCTCCCGTACAGTTTTCCTGTCAAAAAAATAATGCTTCGGTCACTGCTACTTCATTTAAGTAGATAAGTATCCTTTTATTTTCTCGTAATTTGTATCATGTGAGCTTCCATGCTCCGAGTTATTGCAGGCTTTTGACCTGGTCTATATAATTCCCTGCAGCGTTGCGTCCGTGATTTCCGGGCACTTCTGTCTGAGGTGATTACCCAGGAGATAGCAGCCCGGACGACAGATGAAGGAAAGACTGCAATCAGCTCTTGGAGCGAAGCGAAAGGTCTTCTAAGATCTGATCCAAGGTACAACAAGGTTTCAAGCAAAGACCGAGAATCTATTTGGCGGCGCTATGCAGATGATATGGCAAGAAAACTTAAACAGTCGGATACGGAGAAGCTAGATACTGATGGGCGACAACAGCGTAGATCCTCTGATCCGCCCAGGCGTAGGTAACTCGTTAAAATACACATTGTACCTGCAATTCTTGCTGTCCGGTTGTTCAGGGTCCCCTGGGTCCTTACTCTATGTAACAAAATGCCTCAAATTATCATCGCCAATTTTGGTAGCAAGAGTTTATATTCTTGCGATATAAATTTCCATGCCCTTCGTGGAACTGTCTTTTGTGTTGTCGTGCCGCATATTCTTGCGATATAAATTTCCACACGTCATTTCTTCTCACTTCAAACCAAGTGTTGGCCTGTTCTGCACGGAATGGCGAAGAAGCTGAAGCCTGATCTCGCGACAGAGTCAAACTGGGTGAATCAAACGGTTAATCTCGTTCTAGCGCCGATGAAGAAAATACTGATATGCATGGAAGAAGGTTACTAGGCAAGGAAGAAGGTTTGTAGGCATGGACGGTGCTGCACCAGTGGCACCCGGGATACCACCGTTGCTTAACGCGTGGGTTGCCTCACTTGCCGGATGCCTCTGGCAAAGGCAGCATCCTGGGCAGCACCGTCCGAGCTGCTCGGAAAGTCATCGGCCCGGCAAGACTAGCCGGGCTGCGGGGGTCACCCCGTTAGGCAACAAGAGAATCTCCGTCAGGGCGTCCCACGGGAAGGTCACTTGCCGGGAGAGCTCTTCCTGGCGCAGGCACTTACCACAGGGTCGGTACGCAGCAGGCAGGGCATTGACACCACGTGGCCGCTCGGCAGGCTCCCCGCGAGCAGGGCTGGTCAGGGCGTAGAGTATGGCACAAGTAAGCATTAAATGCTTCGATAGGAGGGTGGTTCCCTGTCAAGTCAGCCCACAGTGAGTGGCTCTCAGTGAATCCAAAGCACGTACCGCCCCAGGTACAGTGCTTTGTGTCATGCGTCATGCATGCATGCCAGCACAGCGAGGGGAAGCTGCCTAGGATCTTTGCTCGACACTTGTCCCTCATGCATCGAGGCACCTGTGGTATCCCCTCGAGTATAAAAGGAGGACCAACGCCAACGATAGGGGGGGTCGGTTTTTTCTAGTTTTAGCACAGAAATAGCAAGTAGCCACTTAGCAGAAAAGGAGAGAGCATCCGGGGACTCCCTCCGCAATCTGTAAAGCACTTGTTCATTGGCTAATACAAACTTAGAAGCAGAACGTCGGGTTTTACACCTCAGGGTGGCCCGAACCTGGGTAAACGGACCTGTGCCTCTTTGCGCTTGACATTGATCTCGCCGGCGATTGCCGGAGCGATCCCCAACGCTCACTGCCAAACCTGAAAGGGGGTGCCTAGCATCCCCGGTGTCTAAGCCCGGCCTACGACACGGAGGTTTCTTCCTTGTCCGATTCCATGCAATAAGTTCTTTTTAAATAACAATGACTATAGAAAGGTGCATTTTGTTTGGGGGTCGGTTCTGCAATTGTTTCGGAGCCGGTGTTTTCTGGAGATCTCGTTGTTGTGTCTTGTGTGTGTCTTCTATCTTGTCTTCGCGATCAACGAAGATGCCATTAAAAAAAACTGCATTGAGAAATCAAGGGCTCGTCTGCTCTTCTTATCTTGATGTTTTCATGGATCCAACGATGGAATTGTGTCCGTGTCTTGATTCCGACACCGAGGATGTTGCACGTCCCTTTTTTCTTCGGTGGAGGAAAAGGGCTGGGTCTGCTTACAAATGCTAAGAACACATTCACCAACACACGAGGATTTTACTCAGGTTCAGACCGCACGAAGACGTAATACCCTACGTCCTGCTCTTGCTTATATCTATCGGGGGGTTGGCTATAGGGGCACCTGCTAGCTCCCGGGGGTGACTACTCGCTACACAAGTGCAGAGTTGCATGTGCTGCTCAATGTGTGAGACTCGAACCCTTTTAAAGTTGCCATTGGTCCTCCTTTTATACTGCAAGGGAATATCACATGATGAGCTACATGGGTGACAGGTCACCCATACACGCGTTGCCTCCTTTTATACTGTAAGGGAATATCACATGATGAGCTACATGGGTGACACGTCACCCATACACGCGTCGCTCTGTGTGACGCGGTGGCGAGGTCTGCCAGGGGCATCCTCCACGTGCCGGCCCTCCACATGCACTGATGGGACGGGGCAAGCCGTCTGGTCAATCTTGATCGGTCAGCCCTAGTCTTCGCCTGCAGCATGCAAGAGCATTAAATGCTTTGAGCTGCTGTTGGGCGAGTGCAGAGGGCGCGCGCCACCTATTTCCAAGTTGCCACCTAGCCTTGCACACACAACGCCCCGGGAAAGTCTCCCAGCGGGGGCACGTACCTAGGCCTTCATTTGCGTAGTCTGCCCATGGGAGCAGGAGGTTCTACCCTTGTTCTAGTCCAACTTCCGCCATTTTCACAGGAAGTAACAGAAGCATCACGGGGGTAGGCCGGACGTTTGGTGGAAGTTCCGCCCTACTGGAGATAGGACGGAAGTTCCGGGCCTGGAACAAACCTGTCAACACAGCTAGACTTTCGGTGGCTCTCTCGCACAGGTAGGCTTTATGTGGATGCAAATATGGTAGATTTGTGTACGTGAAATTGATTCACGCATTACCTTTCCATGTGTACTCCCTCTTAATAGTACTGACTTCATATTATTCAACAATAAATAAAAAGCCATAAAACACCGTTACGATTTTTTCCTTTTTAGGGCAACAAGTCGTGTTGTGCCAGTTGATTTCAAATCTGAAACGCTCAAGCACACGATTACTCCACTAATCATGTTGTCATTAATACCAAAACACTTAGGGATCAAAATTCCCTTTCAATAAAACATAACATGTAAAATACAATGCCAAATTGGTAGGAGTTAGGAGGCAAGTGCATATATTAATTTTTTGACACAATTGGGTCAATGAACCATAGGGATCCTCCTCATCTTCCTCAAGAACAGATTCGGGATCAACCTCATCACCGAACTCATATTCACCTGTTTCTTCATTCACAAGCATAATCCTCTTATTGGGGCAATCTCGCTGGATATGGCCTCGTCTGTCGCAGGTGTGGCAAATTATATCCCTGTTACGAGCGGTAGAATTAGAGGACGACGCAGAATTAGTAGCGGGCTGCACTGGCTTCTTGGCATTAGAAACAGTAGCCTCGGGCTTGGTATTGAAAGTGCCACGTGACCCAGATGCCGTACTAGGAGTAGACGCGCTGCTCGCTGTCCGTGGTGTAAAACGACCTTGGCAGCGGTAGTACGTGCAGCAAACTTCGCATCCTCCGCCAACTGAGCCTCCTCTTCACGTGCTTGATGCAGCAACTCCGTGATATCATGGTTTGGTAATGCCGGACAATGCGCTTGACATTGAAGTTCAGACCAGAAAGGGAAATGCTGCATGGTTTGTTCGGCATCTTCACGCACACAGGCACGCTGCATAATAAGTTCCATCTCCTGATGATAGTCATCCACGGACTTGGTACCTTGCTTCAAATTCTGCAACTTATCATAAAGAGAACGGATGTAGTTGCGTGGAATAAAACGCTCACGCATCTCGCGCTTCATGGACAACCAAGTAACAATAGCGGGCAATCCTTCCTCTTCTCGTGTTTGCACAAGGTTCTCCCACCATAGCAAAGCATAACCTTCAAATCCAAAGGACGCCAACTTGATTTTTCTATCTTTGGTGTACTCATGCATGCGCCATAATTTCTCAACCTTCAGCTCCCAATTGAGATACTCTTCAACATCAGTGGAGCCTTCAAACTTTGGAATTGTAAACTTGGGCCTGCCCAAGCCATCATCATCACGATGGTGTGGCTGCCTGTAATCACTGTCAACATCACGATGAGCAAATCCACAACCATGCGGACCACGACCACCCATCCCGCGACCATTGGGAATGTCATGGTGTACTCGACGATCACGATTGTCTTGTTGAAACCGTTCACGTCGAGCGCCATCATCCTCACGATCTTCCTCCTCACGACCATGGACACTCTCGCCATCACCTTGCAACCCTTCCAAAGTGGTTTGAATAGCACCAATGGACTGCTATAGCGTGTCAACCGACTGCTGCAACGCAGGGATAGATTGATGCGTGTCATTCACGGTCTTCTCGTTATTGTCCACTTTCAGCTCCATGTTCTGCACTTGCTCTGTGAGGGGATCAATTTGGAGGCCGAGTTGACGCTCAAAGTGCCTGCGAAGCGCCTCATATTGATAGAACTGCACCGAGGCTGTAGGATCGTGCTTCTTCTCCACATCGTACTGATCAGCGTCTGTAGACATGGTAGAAACAAAAACAACAGCAACCAAGTGTACATATATAGGTGGAAACTCTCAACTCACTCAGAACTGAAAATAACAAGGTATCTTACCGTTCCGAAGTGAATTGAAAAAGCTACTTACCGCTGCGGTGGCTGACACGCACGTGTGTGTGATCAAGCGAATTTTATGGGTCAACACTATCACACACACGACAACTAAGGTGTATAAGGTGGAGCTTGGTTGGGATACCTAACAACACCAAATTTACAAGGCCTAATGTTGATCGTATGACTCAACTCACACAGGAAACACACACGGTGGAGATAATTGGGGCAAATGCAACTATATGGAAGAGCTGAAAATATGAGATACGTCGGAGGTAAGCTCGTGTTGCAATTTACAAGGAGAGACACTAGCAAAAGCTCAAAGGAATCGGGCACAAGATTGCTCAAACGACAATTGGAAATAGCAAATTTTGGATCAAAAAATTTCCGCTACAACGGCGGATAGCTAAAAACGATCCCGGAAGGGTAAAAACAGTATAGGCTCGAAAAAAATTCAGAGAGAGTCTCAGACTCTTTTTTTTTTGCCCTCCCCTACTCTTTCCTTGCGGCGGAAGCTTTGCCGGGAAACAACTTACAGATGAATTGGATCTTTTCTTAACAAGAGCAGACCGTGAGCAAAAAGATATGCTAGTCTCAAATAGGTTTGCTTACGCAAATAAGGAAAACGGCTAGCACTCGGAAACCTAAAAGTACTCGAAGTCGGGAAGGACTGGCCGACTGAAAATAGGACTCGGATCGGACACAAGAAACCGATCTAAACTTGACGCAGAAACAGCAAGCCGGCTAGAAGAAGGACCGGGCCACAAAACTAATCTCGGTGACTCCGACTAGAACAAGGGTAAACTGATCTCGCCGACTTAGAGTAGAACACGGAAACAAACCTATAAGATCTAGGAAACAGAAAAAGAAGTTACGCAAAGGAAGACGACCAACAACTAAACACAAGTAAAAAACGATGCAACGTGGATGATATGGGCTGGCCCGATCTTCTCAGAGAGTAATGTGGATAACTTGTATGATTCTACAAATCTTCCGGCTATTCACCCATCGCCATACGACGAACTTGCAACCCAATGGAAATTCGCAACACCGCACACTTGCGCAGTAGTCCGCCGACCACAAGCTGTTTCGCAATCTTCCAATTCCCAGCGGAACGATAGATTACGCTCGAACTTTTCAGTAGATAAAACACCCTATCGAAACGAATATGGTGTAGGTAAAATTCCTGATCGAAACAAAAAGGAATTATATACTTTCAGATGAATGCTTGGAGCAATTCAACAAAAGGTTCTGAATAAGCTAAAACGTGGTCTAACCCTAACACTAGGCGTACCCCTTGTATATATAGGCGAGGGGCAGCCCAAACACACAAACGGACTCAGAGTCAGACTCAAACTAGGTTTGACTCAAACTCATACAAACAATTCGAATAGGACTTGGCATAAACAAGGACTCGCAGGTTCGGGCGCCCCTTAGACGTGTCGGGCTCATCGTAGGCTGTCCTGGTGCGCCTCATACTTGTACTGAACTTGTGGTGGGCAGATCATTCTTGTCGTTGGCTGCCCCTTGCACACAAGTTGCTCTTCTAGCGTTTTATATCCTACATCTTCATTTGTGGTGCGCCTGCCTCCCTCTCCTCCCTCGCGCATATCTTGATGTTGGATAACAGCACTTGATGATCCTCGCGCGCGGCCTCCTCTCCTCCACGCTCCACGGTTGCCTCAGCCTCAAACCTGATTACACAATGATACAAAGACTTAGGCAGTATAAAATTCTCATCAATATAAACATTAGGTGCAGCTAGGAGTGAGTTCACCTGTTGTTCTAATAACTTGGCACGTGCTCGTGTAATTGGTCCAATGCGTAGATCATTGGGTTTATCTTGAACAGCAAGATCATCATTAGGCAATGATGACAAAGGACTAGGGATGCCCTCATCAGGAAGGTTGTGACCAAGGCCAAGTGCAAGTGGCCGGCGGTGCGACACCATGCTCCCCACACACACGGAGGAAACGACCACTTGAAGAGGCACCACGCCAAGCACGTCAAGATGACCAAGAACTGATCATTTATAATTTTCTTTTTATTTTGTGCTATAATCCTTAACCTTATGGGCGCTGCACTATTTTTCCTTCCGAGAGGTGGAAGGTTTTTAACGACACAACTAATAAAGCTTAACATTTACCCCATATACACTTTCCCTCAGTTGTACATTTTATATATTTTTCCGAATTTTTCTACTCCCTCCGGCTGGAATTACTTGTCGAAATATTACATGTATCTAGACTCTTTTTACACACGGGTACATCCATATTTTGACAAATTTGAGACAAGTAATATCTATCGGAGGGAGTATATTTTTTCTGATTTTTTGAAGACATTATAGTTAAAAGGGATTTTCAAGTCCTAGGGGGCTTGTTTTAAGGTCCGTGGTACTTACCGGGCCGGGCCGGCCGATACGTGCCTCGTGCCGTGCCTGGGCCAAGAGGCTGCCGTTTGGGGCCAACCTGACCCCTCTATTGTCGGGCTTGACCGAGCTGTGCCCAGGCCTCCCGTGTCGGGCCGGGCCGGCCCGATGGCCATCTATAACTGCTATACCCATTGACCACCTATAGTAGTAATGATGGCCCAATACCTCCAAGCCCGGCTAGAGGGGCCAACCCGGCCCCAAAACTCTTCCTCCAGGGCTAGGCATGGCACCGAGCCTGAACATGCCGGCACGGGCCCCTTAAGCCCTATTGGGCCTCTAAAATAGCTCGGGCCCGTCTCAGCCCAGCAAGGAGAGAAACATAAAAAAAACACTAACTGGCCCAGCCCAACAATGAGGAAAAAACAAAATAATAATGCTAGTTGGGCTCAGCCTAGCAAGAGAGGATGCCAAAAAGAAGAAGAAAAGAAGTAGGAAAGAGGCCCAGGACCAGCTGATGGAAGTATGATATGAAAAAATAAAAAAAATAAAAATAAACGAGCTTTGCGTGGCCAGCCCAGGGGCCTGAGGATGAAGCTCAGGCTCGGCACATACCGACCAAGGGCCGGCCCGGCCCAATTAAATCTGTGGCCTGGTACACTCGGGCCTGGCCCGCCGGGCTTCTGGGCTTTTTTTCAAAAGCCCGGTCCGATGGCCACCTATAGTACAAACTGACTAGCACTCCAACACTAGCCACCGGAAGCAAGTGCAGCCAAATCAAAGATTTTCTTTTGGCTCCCCTCGTCTCCGACCGCCGATTCGGCATCGGGTGACGAGGGGAACCATAGGTCAACGTCTGGTTATAGTTTGTGTACCTTCTTTGTGTGTTTTGTGTCCTCGCGAGGGCGTTATGGTGGAGGAGGTGACGACTTATACAGTAATGGTTTCCTGTGTCCATCCTCGTCCTGGTGTAGTCATCACGATCTACTCCATGGAGCTAGTGGATCTCGCGGTTTGTATTTCGTTATTTTGATCTTCTTCCTCGTCGACTCGACGAATTAGCAGTTCAACAACTTGTCTTACAAGGGGTGTGTCCCCGGCCACAGTGCGTTCAACGATCTTAGCTTCTCATCGGTTGCGGTGAGCGATTCATACGGCTATTCAAAACCTACGAGGTTAATTTAGCTTGTGCAGATCTGATCTTCAGCAATTTCATCACGACCGACATGGAAAATTTTCAAGATGCGGATGACATATCCGGTGATTTTTATTTCAAAGAATCTCGATGTAACCTATAGTTTCTTTAGGATCTTTGTTGTCGGTTTTATTCAATACTTTGTATTCTGTTTACTGAATCAATTATGCCAGATGTTTCTCTCAAAAAAGGTACTCCTTTCGATCCTAAATTGTTATCGAAATATTACATGTATCTGGACGTTTTTAAGAATAAATAATTTGAGTCAAGAATTTAGTACGAGAGGAGCATTCTGTTTACTTAATCAATAAAACCAGATGTTTCTCTCTCTCAAAAAAAAAAAAAGACTAGCACTCTAGGCGCCGAGCTTGCACAGCACAGGAAGGGGAAAGCCCCCCAAAGGCCCAAACCCTCGCAAACCCCCGTGCTCGCTCACCATGGCGTCCCTCCTGCGCCGCCGCCACGCCCACCCGCCCACCGTCTCCGCACATCTCATCCGCCGCTTCTCCGCACTCCCCGACATCGATCCCGCGCCGACGCCCGTCCCAGCCGCCGTGCCCGACCCTACGGCCACGCCCGACCCCACGGCACCTGCCTCCGCCCGCGCCTCCGTCCTCGACCTCCAGCTCGCCGTCCGCGCGGAGACGGACCCCACCCGCGTCCACTCCCTCGTCGCCTCCGCGCTCTCCAACCCGGAGTTCCACCGCCTCCACACCTCGCGCGCCCTCTTCTCCCTCGCCGCCTCCCGCCTCGACCGCCTCCGCCGCCCCGACCTTACCGCCTCCCTCCTCGACCTCCTCATCGCTTCCGCCCCGCCTTCCCCCGGCCTCCTCGCTCGCGCCCTCTCCCTCTTCCCAGGCCCAGACGACGCCGTCCGCGCCTTCTCCTCCTCGGTGCCCGAGGCCCGCTCCGACGTCTCCCTCTCCGCCCTCCTCGATGCGCTTCTCCGCGCTGGCCGCCTCGACGACCTCAAGTACACCTTCAAATCTGCCGAATCATCCCTTGGCGTCGCCCCTGGCCGCGCCTCCCACAACGTGCTCCTCCACGCTCTGGTCAAGAACTCCGAGCTCACGGCGGCCCGCAAGATGCTCAATGAAATGACCAAAAAGAAGTTTAAGCACCGCCCGCCTGCGGACATCATATCATACAATACTGTCCTTGCTGGGTTCTCTGCGCAGGACGATGGTGAGGAGTTTGAGAAGCTGCTGAAGGAGATCAATGAAAACAAGCTGGAGCCAAACGTGGTCACTTACAACTGCCGGATACAGTGGTTTGCCAAGAAGGGTGAAACATTCAAGGGGGAAGAGCTGCTTGATGTGATGGAGTCAAAGCAGGTGCTACCAAACTACATTACATACAATGCTCTTGTGCAGGGGTACTGCAAGGAGGGGAATGTCGGTGCAGCAATGCGGGTGTTCAAGAGGATGAAGGTGATGAAGAGGCGGGAGGGGAGGAGTGACTTGGGAGTGTCTGTGCACTCGCAGACATATGTGGTGCTTTTTAGGACTTTGGTAGAGAATGAAAGGCTTGATGATGCACTGTGGATTTGTAAGAGCTGCTTTGCAATGAAGGCAGCCCCAACGTTTGAGGCTGTCAAGGGTTTAGTTGAGGGGTTGGTGAAAGGAGGGAGGTCTACAGAGGCGAAGGATGTTGTTGCCAAGATGAACTTTCTTGTGAAAGGGGATGCTATAGTTGCTTGGGAGAAGATTGCTGCAGAATTATCTCTTGAAGATGGAGCGCAAAGTTCAAATCCTTGATTTGCAGGAGGCATGCACATTACTTCTGCTTTATTTACGTGTTTTGGCCTTTGAATAACAATGAAAAGAAGGGACTCACATGGGATCTAGTGTTGTCTATGTGTTATCTTGGGGCTAGTTTTCAAGGTCCAAAGGTTAGATCAGAATGTAATGGATGTCTCTATGAAGCAGAATGGTAAGGAGTTCCATTTCATATTCTCTTTTCTGTAAGAGCTTCTATCTTTTCTTTGTCTTGTAGTAGTATTCAAAAAGATGTTACATATTTGTTGAAATGCTAAGGGAGTCATGATACTACTCTACATTAAGTTATTCTGCTTACTTTTTTTCCCTTTTTCCTTTTGAGAGGAAGGTAGTTGGACTGGTATAATTTTGCTTATGCACTGTGCCCATGATACATCCAGCGCGAATTAAAAACTATTCACATTAAAAATATTATAAGTTAACAAGCCATATAGTGCAACAAGGTGTGGTATTAATGCCTGACTTGTACATGTGTCTTGGGAACAAACTTGAGTGCCTGACATGGTTTGATAATTGATAAATATCAACTACAATAAAATGGGGACTAAGTAGTACGCATAGGCCATGAAGACTCTATGCTCCTTATGAGATTTTTAGACTATATAACTAAGTGTGAAATGGTATTGTGCCATGTAATAGCTTATAGAAACCTATGTGCTCCTCTTTGAGTTTCAGTTGATGACTCGGACTAGCATTCCTTCAAATGTGATGCCTGGGCCAAAAGCCAAGATCAACCCCCATTCTTCCCTTATCATCCCTTTCTTCAACCCATCCCTCAAATACTCCAACACATAGAAGACTGTGTTGCTGCTCACATTCCCATAGTTCATCAGGGCCTTTCTACTGATCTTGAGTTTATCTGGATCAAGTTGAAGGCAAATCTCTAGCCTGTTCAATATTGCTGGCCCACCAGGATGCACAGCCCAAAATACATCATTGAACTCCTTTATCCCAACCTTGTCCATGAGTATCCTGCAGAACCCTTCTATCCGGCTTTCAATCTTTTCTGGCAAATCTCGCCCCAGTTTGAAATTAATCCCTTCCTCTGTGATCTTGCCATCAATCACCTTGTCTGTCCCTGGTAGGAACTCCTGAGTTGAGAACTCAAGCTCTAAGAAGGGATTCTCCTCTGCAGTGATGGGGCTTGCTCCAATAATTGCAGCTGATGCACCATCACCAAACAGGGCAGCACCAACAAGATCATATGGACGATCAGGGCTTGGTGGCCGGAAGCCTAACACAGTTGTCTCCGCAGCTATTACAAGGACACGGCTACCTGGGTTGTTCTCAGCAATGTCCTTGGCAGTGCGGAGGGCAGCAGCACCACCTGAGCAGCCAAGGAAGAGAAGGGAAGTGCGCACAGTGTTTGGACTGAGGCCAAGACGAGTTGCCAGGAAAAGATCACCCCCTGGGAGGCGAAGCTCACTGGATGAGATGTAGACTAAGTGGGTAATTTCAACTGCAGGGCGACCCCATTCACCAAGGGCAGCATGAGCAGCAGCAGCACCAAGTTCAAGCACTGCAGCGTTGCAGATGTCAAGACGTGGTGTCAATGTTGGAGTGCCCTCTGTCTTTAGCTCTGGATGTTCATCCAGGAGCTCCTTTGACATGACAGTGTACCTTGTCTTCACTGTGGTGGTCTTGCCTGTAAAGCTCAATAATACGGGAATCATTATGCATTCATTGGAGGAACTGGTGCAAACGACAACATAAAGAAACAAATATGGTCTATATATTGTGGTTCTGTAGTAGTGTCAATTGCCCAGCTCTCACCAGAAATAGATGGTGTTGTAACTGAGCAATACTTATCATGGGTGCATGTTATTTCTAGGTGAAAATTTGTTGTCTTTCTGATTGCACTAATTCAATTTTCCACATATTATGCTGAAAAATAGGTTAGCTCCTGCTTATTTTCTGAAGGAAAGGTGCAACTGTGATTTAGTAATAGTGATCATGTGAACATTTTATACACTTGAGTGAAAATTTACTGTCTTTCCCACAGTGCTAATATTGTTTTCCACCTATGCTAATTAATAGTTGAGCTAAAGTATGGTAGATTTACTATGCTACAACCAGTTGGCGGTCTTGTCAATTCACTGGTGTCGAAGGATCTCTTCAAAGAGAGACATCTATGTCACCAAATCCAAATTCAAACGCCAAAGAACAGACCCTACAACAATAGACAACACAAAGGAAGAGAACTCACAAAGGCGTTCAAGTTTGGCCCTGGTGGCAGGATCATCGCAGCGGGTGTCCTGGAGGTAGGTCTCAACGAGTTTGTCCTGGGGCTGAACATGCTCAGGGAGCCCCTTGCCCAGGGCCAGCAGCTTCGCCTTGCCATGGCTCCTGCCATTGCCGCTCCTGCCGATGTCACCGAGCCCAAGGCCAGACATTGCTGCCTCACAGGACCACTCCTTGCTACCACTTTGATGTTTTCACAAGTTTTTTACTCCGGTGATTTGGTTGTGTGCGTGCTGGGTGCTTTAATAGGGGGGATGGACGGTCGCCATGGGGTTGTTTGGTTTCAGGTTGCAGGGAACTACGGCGTGAGCAGAAGGAAAGTACGATAGGTTGCTGGCTGGTCACCTCGTTTCCTCCCATCTTTTTTTTTTCTGGGGGACAAGGTTTGTTCATTCCTCCCACCCTTCTTTGGTTTCCCGGTATTTTTGCCCATCTGTTTGGTGTGTAGTGTGACCACACCCACTGCTGTTCTAAAACTACTATTCTGATCATTCTAAGGTGTCTGAGTATATATCTTTACTCTTCTAAAAAACGCAATTGGTGGCGGCGGTACGTCGCCACACCTTCTCCTCCCCCGTACTCCCACAACTCACGCCTCTCCCGCCGCCGCCACCCTTCGCCTCACGGCGTCGTCGCCGGTCATCAGCGCCGTGTCTCCTCCTTCCCCCGCACCCGCTTCTCTCGCCGCCTCCATGAACGTCACCATCCTCCACCCTCGCGGCATCATCGTCTGTGGCCGGCCTCCATCACCGCCCGATCTCCGTCTCTGGTGATTCCTGCACCCCTGCGCTGCTCCCGAGCTCGGCATCGACCAATTGGCCCTCCTGAAGTCGCCTCGATGTGCTCCTCCGCTTCTGGCCAGCCGGCCGTCACCGTCGAAGTCGACACTGTCGGGAGCCCCCATCTTCCTAGGCTGCACTGTCAAGTCCACGGTGAGGCGCTGCTCCTTTTGCCCTTTCCCCTCTGAGCTTTTTCTTGCTCTGTACCGTTCTGCCGTTGGCTGAGGTCACACCACCTCCTTCCCACCACCAACGGCCGCCTCATTGTCCGCTCCATGATTCAGCTTCTCCAAGATCCGCAGCCTCTGATCGTGCACCAAATCAACCCAATTGGTCGCCGCCATCTACCGCACTGGTGAGAACACGGCAACACGCAGTGGAGGATCACCTCCTCCTCCATATTCGCAAGCTCGACATGCGTCAGAGTTGTCCGCAGCATGGCTTGCAATGCTGGAACCCATCACGCAGAAGGAGTCCGCTAACACCAAAGCACCGCATTCAGGATGGAGCTGCTCGAGAAGTAGCGGTTACTCCAGGCCATAATGGCATCAAGATCAGATGTTTTTTTAGATGATTCTAATAGTGTTTTGGTTGGTATACATGGTTCTTTCATAATTCCTGGTCTCTGATTTGAGAAATAAAGTTACTTCTAAGTCCTAACAAACAAGTTTTAGCAGAGTTTTCTTGTCATGAGACATTTGTCTCCTATTCTTGCATCACATCACATTCTAATTATCCCAGCAAAATTGAACTTCATTTTCTGAAAGAACACTGACCTTTATGTCCATTTGGGGAAAGCAAATTTGAACTTTGTGATGACTTTATTTTCTGAAAGAAACTGATCTTTATGTCTGGAGAGTAATAGACTGGCAATCTGTTTGTATGCCAATTGTGAGGTTAATTGAGGTCGACAATTTTAAAAGATGTCATTTGCATACATTGCTTGAAATTCAATGCTATTGCAGATCTTGAGGTGTGTCTTGGCAAATGAAAGACACATGAAGAGAACTTATGCAATGTTGTTATGATAAATAAAAAGGATCTTAAGCTGCAACCATTTTGCTACCTGCACCATTTCTTTTGAAAAATTGGCAGCTCTCTAACTTTTAAAATGATGGTGCTGCAAAATGAATCGAACTACCCTACCTATACATGGCTATCCTCTTTTGAGATTTTATGAATATCCTGACCCGAGCTGCACTTGTCAACCTGCCTCACGTGAATGATTGATTACTGCAATTTAATTCTCTCAGTTGTATACTGTTGTTTCCAACATTGCAGAAAGCCAAACTAGCTAGCTCACTTGCAGGATATATCCATCTCATGTTGTTGTGGATGCAGATGGGCAAGAATAATTTGTCAAAATTGTCCGTTGACCAATTATGATTTCTATATGTAGGATAATATCCTGAATTACATTGATGAATTCTCATCACTAGGTAACTCTGAAGTCAGTTATAGTATGTTCATTACTCCCTCCGATCTATTAATAAGTGTCACTGATTTAGTACAACTTTGTACTAAAGTTGCACTAAATCAAAGACACTTACTATTTAATATGGAGCGGTCTGTCCATGTTTTTGCGTATTTGTGTGGAATTCTAACAATCTATCCTTTGATGATGTATTTGTTCTTAATTTGCTATTCTGATCAGAAGAATATATGTTGAGCTTATGTTTTACTTCACGAGGTTCACCACTGGTATTTGACATCCTACAAATTTCGGTGCATTTGACTATTCAAGTGACTCACTGCGGTTGTTTTTCCAATTCTCTATTGTTGTTTTTCTGAGTGGGAAAAGTAGTTCTAGATGAGCTATTTGTCTTTTTTTTTTCCTTTTTGTGTTATGTTCCTATACTATTGCTTACTAGATAGGCTCATTGTCAGGAGGAACTCAGGACCTGCCTGAATGCTCTGAAATCTGAAACTTTGGTGTTACGGAGAAGTAGGAAAGACAGTCTAGAATCGATTCAGACGAGTGACGGCCCAGCCTGAACATGGCATGTGACGTGGCATCTGAAGGTGGAGATTTTAGCATGTATGTTCATAACTATCTTTTACAATCCATCCCTAAAAAAAACTATATTTTACAATCCAGGCTGAATCGGAACATAGTAGTCTTGAGATGTCTCATGAACTGAATGCTGCACCACCATGTAACTCAGTAATCGGTAAATCTTATTTAGACAACCGCTTATTCTTTCTTCAGTATGAAAAGATTAAGGAGTTCATCTCAACAGCAAGAAGTGAGGGTGGCACAGTTTCATATGGGGGTATCTGACCAAAGGTAAGCATGGATCATTATGTTACATATTCTTGTCCCTCGTTATTCATCCAAGCTACATTTGTGATTTGGCAGCATCTCAGAAGAGGGTTATTTATCGAACCTACATAAGTGATGTTAGGATCAACGCAAATTCGGTGAGAGAAAGTCTTTGGACGAGTCATCTGTGTTAAAAGTATTTAGGACAAAGAGTGAATCGGAGAGCTTGCAAATGATAATCCGTGAGTTGCTTGACATTGCAAGCATAAAAACTTCTGTAGCTCTTACTTCGTTGTCTTGACTTCTCGACCACTCTGTTTTCAGCTATGGCTTGGATGGTGCCGTGGTTTCTGATGATCGGGAAAGGTGTGAGTGCATTGAAAAGATAGATTGAACTTGACTTATAATGTGCCCATCAACTTTAAACCTACATTAGAACAACTCAAGTATATCTAACGACCTGATACATGTGCAACTTGTCAATCCCACACCTGTTGGTTATCACTCGGGAATTGTTTGGATAAATTGCTCGCAACCAAATTTGGCTCAAGCTCCATTGGGAGTGAACAAGCTGAGTGGTTTTTTGGTCGAGAGCTCGGAGAATGCTGAGTTCTACCTCCATTTTAAGATGTTAGCTGTAAAATTGTTCAAAAAAAATGTTAGCCGTAAATCTGTCCGTGTTAAAGAAAAACTGCAAGCATGTCATTAGTCTACTTTCACAAAGTGCTGCTGTGATGAAAAAGCAATGGCTCCTAAACCCTATATATATATATATCCTCTGAATCATTTGTTGTTGTTGAAGCCAGTATCCTCTAAATTTCAGGGTCCTCGAAAACTACTTGAGCGTGAAGCAAGTCACCAAGTACCGCTCATATGAAAAATTGGTATAGTGCATGTCTCCATCTAAGTTGTACATGACTTAAGGTGAGCTACTCAGGTCATGATAATGGAACTATCAATTTCTGAAGACTGAGATAAATCCTCACAGTTTGCACGGACTGAATCTGATGTACATTGCTCTTGTAATAAGCCATTATATATGATATGAGTATTATATTATTTGAGTTATGTCTATTTCCGTTTTATCTCTACTACTATAGTGTAGCAGTTTTGAGTTCGGATTTACCACCCTCGCTTCGGTTTTCCAGCTGCCGTAACAAGATGAAACCAATCCCAACCATCAATTTCTTCTCTTTCAGTGATATCCACCCTCCATCAAACACTGAAATGTTGGATCCGACGGCTAATCTTCCCCGGATTCGCACCTCCGGAACACCTGTGCTCGCTCTAACCAGCTCTCGCACCTTCGCGATAGCTCCGGGCACGGAACAGTCCGGCAATCTAAATTTGAATCCAACCCGTGCGTGGAACACTCCTCGGGCACCACACACGAACCAGCATGCCAAACGCCAGCGTCTCCATCCCCTCCATCTCTTGTCTACACACAGCTACGAATCCATCTCCTTGCTTTGCTTCCATCTGCATCTAGGTTGGGAAGGAGCGGAACTGCCCCAACCCACAGGTGAGCACGTGTGTGACCCCCTCTTGTATTTTCTGTTGATTCCATCTGCATCCATCCCTGTCAACGCTTCTTCCTAACAGCCATCTATTCTTATCCCATTGCAAATCTCAGCGTTTTCTATCCTTTGTGGTGGCTGTGTGTCTTTTTTGCACATCACGTGTTTGTGTTTTTGTCTAAACTGCTATGAGATATTGGATTAGTGTGTGGTTGTTAAGTTGCATAAGGTAGTCGGATGGATGAGTGGAATGGTCTTACTTTTGTATTTTCTGTTAGTTAGTTCAGTACGTGGCATCCATTTGATGCTTCATCTATTTTCTTTCCTTTTTATTACACATGAACACCGTGGCAGTTTAAAAGGTTGACCTATTTGGGAATCTCCGGATCTTTGCTTATTTTCAACTCCCCGAAGCATTTCGTCGCTTGCTACGCCCTTCCTCGTCTCTGGGTGCCTAGGTATCCACCGCAAGCCTTTCTTCTTTTGAACCTCGCCATTAACGTTAAGGCTATGCCATCCTAAGGTGCTACTAAATGGAAGGATCTTATCAACGTCCATGAATGCGAAATCATAGATCGAACTGCCGAATTGGCAAAATTCGGTGCTATCATAGTATCCGCTAAGTTCACGGGCTGGAGATAAGCGGACTCGAACCGCTGACATCCGCCACAGGGTAAACCACCGCCTCTCAGGCCTCCCCGACGGGTTCTACCATAGAGGCCAACGATAGACAATAACTCCCCCCCGAACACAGCTTACAACTTTCATCGTACAATCGTCCGCAGGTACATAAACCGCTTGGATCGAAGTTATAGATCCCTTTTTAGTAGAAGCAATTCTTTCTTGCAAAGAACCCATTTCTGTACTAAGAGTAGGTTGATAACCCACCGCGGAGGGCATTCTCCCTAATAAAGCGGATACCTCCGATCCTGCTTGAACAAAATGAAAGATATTATCGATGAATAAAAGCACGTCTTGCTTATTAACATCTCGGAAATATTCCGCCATAGTTAGGGCAGTTAAACCAACTCTCATACGAGCTCCCGGTGGTTCATTCATTTGGCCATAGACTAGAGCTATATAAAATGTTTTGGTCTGTTCAGAAGTTATACTCATTTAAGAAAAATTGCATATGACCCTCAGTGGTGAGAAATGAGATATTATATGGATAATAATGTTGTAAGTGTTCTGTTATTGACGAGATCAGAGAATAAAAAGTGCAGTTTCATGATTTGCACAGAACTAAATTCTACTTCAGTGACCACTTACATATTTCATAAATTTCTTTGTCCAAATCTCCACGTGGAAATATATATTTTCAGTCAGAGCATTAATTCATAAATTAACTTTATTTACTTTCTAATTGAGATATCCTTTGTTATGTGTATGTAAACGGGGCTGATTTTACTGAGCTAAATCACCATATTGTTGAACCAATAGATGCGCCGATGAATCGTGCAGACCGTAAGCGTTATCATGACCGGGATAGATACTTGCAAATGACACCAAGTCAAAGAGAAACTTACTTACAGAGGAATCGTGAGTACAAACGAGCTAAACGAGAGAGCAATGCAAGTGGTTGAGTGCACAGTCCACAACTGGCCAAACAAATGTGAGCTACAATGACAACATAGACATGCTCATGGAATCTGCTCTGATGACAGAAGATTAGCTTTCTGATGAGTTATAATGGTTGTAATTTAATAACTACTATGTATGCTATGCTGATGGAATATTTTCCTTTTTTTTCAGATTGTTGCATGCACAGTTCAGTGGTCGATCAACAAGGATGTTCCTCAAATATGAAACAAGGTTTGGTAAAATCTATACTGTTAGAATCTGTTGTTTAAATGGATTATTAATTATAATAGTCTAATTCTTTCCCTTATTCCTCATGTGAAAAGCAGTGGCCACATTTGGTACTTTCGAGATATCTGAATCAGGTAAACAGTACATATCTGATTCAGACCATCACATATTTATTCAGTCAAATATGTGCCACCCAATGAAACTCGGCTGACTGTTAGTTCATCTGGAGTACATGGATCTTCTACTTCTCTTAAAGATCAAGCTGCAGATATTGCATTGACAAATAGCAGCCGACGTAAGCGTCAACGTGGCACTAGCTGGTACTCACACTTGGCACCTGAACAAAGAGAAGCATGCTTAGAAAGGAATCGCGAGTATAAGAAAAGAAGAAGGTCTAATAGAGAGGGTTGTATTGATGCACATGATGAGACTGATTTGGCAAGTTGTAGTAATAGACAGAATATAGCCAGACAAAGTGACATCTTTCTTAGTCAACATACTCATATGGAAGTTCAAGAGCATATCGTTTCTGAATCTGAAGACACAATCTATGTGCCAACAATGGATATTTTTCCTACTAGCCAAGGTAATTTCAGCACCATATGAAATGTTTCTAATAAATTACTTGTGATCATGAATATTTTAATATAAATGTGACCACTAATTTTATATTAAACGATTTGATACTCATCAGATAATATCAATGAAAATGGACATGATATAACAGGTGAATATGGGCAAACCCAGGATATGCTTGAAGGTGATGATGAAGATGATGAGAGCTACATATTCAGTGGAAGAGGTAAACATGTTAGTACATATGTAGCCTAATGGACAAAAAAAATATTGATATCGTCATGATCATTACATATTGTTTTCTCACTTCCCAATAATAATGGACAGGTTCTGATTATGTATCATGTCAAGAACCAAACCGTGCTATTTGTGAAGCGCAAGTTGATCCGTATGATCACATATATCAGGATTTACCAAATGGTCATCATGTCTTGGAGGCAGTACCCAATTGCAAACATTGCGGCGCAAAAAGGTTTCAATATGAGAGACCAACATTTTGTTGCATGGGCGGAAGAGTCAATATAGTAACTCCATATGTTCCCGAAGAATTGCGTCGCTTGTACTCAAGACAAGATCCAGAATTACTCAAGACAAGATCCAGAAGCAAATTATTTTCAAGATAACATACGGTACTTCAATTCACACTTTTCCTTTACCTCTCTTGGTGTTATGTTGGACCAACGATATTGCAATAAAAGATCTGGGGTTTACACTTTCCATGCACAAGGTCAGATTTATCACGGAATTGACCAATTGGTTCCAACAGGGGATGGCCCTAAACATCTACAACTATTACTTTTATGACACTGATGTGGACTTGCAACATAGATTCAGACATTCCCCTAATCTTGATAGAGTTCTCATCCGAAAGTTGACGCAGATACTTTTACAAAATCCTTATGCCCAATTATTTCGAAGCCTTGGTTCAGTCTCAAATCTTGATGAATATCAAATTGAGCTGAACATAGACATTTGGTTAGATCAACGGGTATATAATACACCTACTACGTCACAAGTAGCAGCAATCTAGGTAGAGGGAAACAATCCTCAAGGTCACTTCAACAGGAGTATAATTATATACGGTAAATCAGATAAGCCGCAATACATAAAAGCATACCAAGGTTGCTATGATCCACTCTCATACCCACTTTTTTTCCCGAATGGGGAAGTTGGTTGGAACTTGAATATACCAAAAGTGGGAACAAATGCAACTCTTAATATTAACCATCAATTAAATGACCTCACTGATGAAGGTAAGAATAGATATTTTATATTTTGATGGTGTGGTCATTTCTATTTCTTTCGTATTTTTTTTCGTTGTATAGGGCAGGAGTACAACTCTGGTTCTTGTGTTTCACCAAGGGAATATTATTGTTTCAAATTGCAAATACGAGCCAGAGAATTCAATGTCTTACTTTTCGGAAAACGACTCACTCAACAATATGTTGTTGATATGTACATAAAGATTGAATCGATAAGGTCGGCATTCTACTTAAAACCAGCAAATCAATGTTTCATACGAGCAGATCTGTATCAAGGGTTGGTTGATAGTGTTGTCGCTTGTGAGACCCATGCATCCATGATTGGCAAGCGTATTGTACTCCCTCCATCTTTTGTTGGGGGTCCAAGGGACATGCGCCGAAGGTATCTAGATGCCATGGCCTTGGTACAACGGTTTGGGAAACCGGATTTATTTATTACAACGACATGCAACCCTAGGTGGGAAGAGATAGTAAAAGAGTTCGCACCCGACTAATCAGCACAAGACCGACCAGACTTGGTAGCACGAGTCTTTAAGGCAAAATTAGAGGATTTGAAGAAGCTTATATTCAAGAAGAAATTCTTTGGCGAAGTTGCTGCTCACGTGTATGTGATTGAATTTCAGAAAAGAGGACTTCCCCATGCACATTTCTTGATAATTCTCAAGTCAAATTACAAAATAAACAACCCTGATCAGTATGATCGGATTATATCCGTTGAGATCTCTGATAAAGATAAGTATCCTGTGATACATGATTTAGTTATTAAACACATGATACATGGTCCATGTGGTGTTTTGAATAGAAAAAATTCTTGCATGCAAGACGGAAAATGTAAATACCACTATCTCCGCCCGTTCTCGGAGACTACGTTGCAAGGAGATGACTCATATCCAGTCTATAGACGAAGGGATGATGGTCGTCAAGTGCACATTAGGGGAACAGTTTTGGATAACAGATGGGTTGTTCCATACAATCCATACCTGCTTATGAGATACAATTGCCATATCAATATTGAAGTTTGCTCCAGCATCAAGGCTGTTAAGTATTTATTCATGTACATATATAAAGGTCATGACCGTGTCTCTTTTATTGATGAAATCCGTGCCTCTTTTAGAAGCCGCGGGAGATACGGCTATTGATGAAATCCGTGAGTACAGAGATGCCAGGTTTATATCACCTCCGGAGGCAATTTGGAGGATTTATTCTTTTAATCTCAGTGAGATGTCTCCTCTTGTTCTACAATTACAGGTTCACTTGCCAAATATGCATACTGTGCGTTACAAAGATTCTGACAATTTGAAGAATGTCATAGATACAGAATCATCTTCCAAGACAATGTTAACTGAGTATTTCAAAATGAACTCCATTGATAATTATGCCAAAAAAATTATGTATAAGGAATTTCCTGAATTTTATATATGGCAAAGAAACCATAAGACATGGAGACGTCATATGCAGAGGATTCAAATAGGTAGACTTGTGGCTGCTCACCCTGCAGAAGGTGGGCGATATTACTTGAGAGTATTGCTAAACCATCTCAGGGGGGCTACTTCTTTTGAGGATTTACACACCGTTGAAGGTGTTGTTTTTTCCACATTTAGAGAGGCTGCAGAAAAAAGGGGTCTCATTGAAGCAGATAATAGCATTTCTGATTGTCTCACGGAAGCTGCAACATTTCAAATGCCTTATGCACTTAGAAGACTTTTTGCTACGGTATTGGCCTTCTGTGAGGTAACGCATGTTCGTGAATTATGGGATAAGCACTTTGAAGCCATGTTTGATGATTTTCGTATGGAGAGCGTAAGTAATGAAGCAATTGAGCAAAGGGTGCTTAGGGATATTGGAGAATTGTTGTACTCTATGGGGAAGGAGATCAGGAGCTTTGATCTTCCCAATCTATTGGATGCAGATGATTTGGAAAGCTTAGAGCGGAGAGAGCTAACTGATGAGATATCTATTTCAGTTGATAGAGAAGACTTACATTTGTGTGGATATTTGAACAATGAACAACAACTTGCCTTTGATGAGATAATGAGCCATGTTTTAGGAAACAAGGGTAAGGTTTTCTTCATTGATGGTCCAGGAGGTACAGAAAAGACATACCTTTATAAAGTCTTACTGGCTAAAGTGCGATCCATGGGACTAATAGCCATCGCAACAGCAACATCAGGAATTGCAGCTTCACTCATGCCCGGTGGTAGGACTGCCCATTCTAGATTTAAGATACCAATAGATATTCAAAAAGACACTATGTTCAACTTCAGTAAGCAGCGTGGAACAGCAGAATTACTTCGAAGATCGTCTTTAATAATATGGGATGAAGTTGCCATGATAAAACGATAAGCTGTTGAGGCACTTGATAGAACCCTGCAGGATATAACAGGATGTGGATCGCCGTTTGGAGGAAAGGTAATAGTGTTTGGGGGAGATTTCAGGCAAGTACACCCTGTGGTAAGGCGTGGCACTAGAGCACAAATTGTTAATGTTACTCTTAAAAAATCCTATCTCTAGGAGGGTATGAAGCAAATAAAACTCCAACGCAATATGAGAGCACAATCTGATCCATGGTTCTCTGATTTTCTCTTGAGAATCGGAAATGGTACGGAAGAACCAATTGCTGAAGATTATGTGCGACTACCTAAGGAGATAGTTATAGGTTACACAGATTCAAAAGCCTCGGTTATTAAATTGATCAATGATGTCTTTCCTTCTCTTGATCAGAATGGAAGATCATCATCTTATATAAGTGATCGTGCCATTCTTTCCACCAAAAATGAATATGTGGATGAATTAAATGCAATGCTCATAAACCAATTTCCAGGAGAAGAAAAAATATACCACAGTTTTGACTCGGCAGAGGATGATACACACAATCACTACCCATCTAAATTCCTCAATTCACTCACACCTAATGGTCTGCCTCCACATGTTCTTAGATTGAAGATCAATTGCCCGGTCATCTTGCTTCGGAATTTAGATCCATTTAATGGGTTATGCAATGGCACGAGGCTTATTATTAAGGCATTTCAACGTAATGTCATTGATGCTGAGATTATCGGCGGACAACATTCTAGAAAGCGAGTTTTCCTTCCACGAATTCCTTTGTACCCTTCTGAAGATGATGTGCTTCCGTTTAAATACATAAGAAAGCAATTTCCTATCCGTCTTAGCTTTGCAATGACAATTAATAAAGCTCAAGGTCAAACTATTCCAAATGTTGGCATCTATCTTCCGGAACCTGTATTCTCTCATGGTCAACTATATGTTGCTTTGTCTAGAGGGATATCAAGGCAAACTACAAGAATACTTGCCAAGCCAAACAAAGATATCGACCCACTTGGGAGAAGTACTAAAAATATTGTCTATAAGGATGTTTTGATATGATAATGTATTACAGACGTAGTGATGTGCTGGAATGACAAAAAAGGTAATAACTCAAATCAGTATTATTTTGAATCATGTGAACAACACGATGTTTCTTAGCTCCTTTATTTGTACGTAACATTGTGATATGGAAAAAATACTAATTAAGGCTCTTTGTCACATGCACAGCTTTAGCACATTGTTTTAATGCGAAATCATGAATTCGCTTAACTTGGCTTCGTTTTAGATATCTAGGTTGATAACTTTTGCTAGCGATCAAAGATTTCGAGCCCATGTCAAGGTTGCAGATTTGGTCATACTTCAGAATATGTCATTTTTCTTTCCATTGAGCGATGCACTGTACCCTGATCATGAGAAGACTGACTTTCCTTTAGTTTAGTTTAAGCCCTATTTTACCTTCTTTTTTACAACGTCCAGTTGTTATTATGTGCCTTATCATTAACAGAAACTTCTTATCTCACATATTTTATCTCTTTTTAGTTTGAATCCATGGTTCATTTATATATTAGTCAATATTTCCCATGGAGTAGATCACTCAATACTTATAATCTGTATTTTTGTATGTTTTCTACAGGAAGAGGCCAAAGCTGAATTATTTGAGCCTTCTTGCCACATGTATGACATGATCAATCATGTAAGGTGACTAGCAAACATTCAGTTACGTGGTGGCAAATGAAGGTGCTTCACAGCATGTCATCGTGTTCTCCTTCATGTGCATCACATATGTGCCCACAGTTTCTATAACTGAATTGCTTCTTTTTATGTGGATAGACACACAGCCTCTGATGTATAACTTATTTGAGGAAGCTTCAAATATCAAGCTGATACATATATCCTGATCTCCGTAAGAAATTTACATGTCCATTGCTGTAATAATAGTATAATTTCTTCACAACCTAGAGGGCTTGGGTAAGACTAGGTAACAATGTGTGCTCAATAAAGACTCAACTGTTATTTATTTATTTGGAACTGAACATCTGAGGTCCGAGAATCCGCAGATTGCTTATAAATTCATGATATACCACACATCAACTATTGGTTGGCTAGACAGTATAGTAACAAACTTCCTGAGACCAGGGCATCTATGTATTGCCCAATTCAACATGTGGTCCACGAAAAAAATTTGGTTTCAGTTGTTTGTACAATAAAACAAATAATAGCATATGGTATTGTAGAACATGTACCGGAGTGTATTGTCAATGAAACATTAAACTCATTCACCTTACATATATGTATTAACGTCTTTCTTTTGCCGACGTGCACTGCACGTGCATATGTACTAGTATTTGATAGTTACTTGCGAATGTGGTGCATCTGACAAGTTGAGCAGGCTGCTGCATGAATCATTTGCGAAGGCACCGATCCCATATAAACTCTAGGTCACATCTTATGAAAATGCACTACTACAAAACGGTCTATATCTCACGATCTATCAGTAACGGGTCGGGCGCGACCGTTAGTGATGAACAACATCACTGTCGGTCGTGGCCCCGACCGTCACTGAAGAACAGACGGGGGTCTGCCCGCCCTAGCCCAGCCATACATCAGTGACGGTCGTGCGAGGCGACCGCCACTGATGTCCCATCATTCCCCGCGAGAGTCATCAGTGACGGTCGTTGAATGGTCGACTGTTAGTGATGAGTGGTACATCACTAACGGTCCCCCAAACGCGCCCGCCACTAATGCCCCGAGCATATCAGTAACGGTCGCTCGTGGCCCGACCGCCACTGATGTTTAGTACATCACTCGCGGTCAGCCAGACAACGACCGTCACTGATGTCGCCCCTATTATCAGTAACGGTCGCAGGTGTCCCGACCGACACTAATGATGGGACGCGTTTAAATACGCTGGATAGAGCCGCAGCGGTTCGTGCTGTGCGTCTTTACTGACCAGTTGCGGCCACTTCCGCGTCCGGCGTCGGTGAAGCCATGCTGAAATCAACCATGCCAGCCGAGCCCAGCTGAAGGTATCATCTCCTTCCTCCTCTCCCTTCTTCCTCCCTCCCCCAGCTGGCCCCTATCTCTAGATCCGGCCGTCGGCCGCCGGTGAGCTCCATTTTTGGAATCAATAGGTTCCCTTGCAATTAGCAGTGGATACTACTGCTGTCACATCCTTATGAAGAATGTCAGCCTCTTCAAACCTGAGTGGAAGGGGTCAATCGCGGCTGTGTAAGAGTACTGGCGGCCCCGAATGACAATGGCACACAGACCTAATTGGATCATGTAGAACATTCAAAGGGAGTTCGGCCATCTCATCAACAATGAGGTCATCAAGCCGAGTGGGGACTTCTTCGAACGCATGGAACACGTGGTTACTAGGGTTCATCCACAATAATAGCTTCAAACTTGACTTTGCTATGAAATTTTTAAACTTTGTAATCAATGTCGTGAAGTGAATGGTGCATGAGATATATTTGTATGCTTTAAATGATGTGGCTGTGGTTTTAATTCGAAATATATGTGCCATGTATTTTATGTATACATGCTGTGTATTATGTGTTCATATATGTACTGTATATTATGTGTTCTGAAACAATTTAATTATTTATTTTATTACTGAAAACGTATCAGTGTCGGTCGCTTGACCGACACTGATGGAACACAGCGATCGTGAGTGATGATTCCAATCATCAGTGACGGGCGCGTAAACGTGACCGTGACTGATGATGAGAATCATCACTAACGGTTGGGCAGCCCGCCACTGATGATTGTATCATCAGTAATGGTCGGAGCGACCATCAGTGATGATGACCATCATTATTGGCAGGAAGTTAGTAACGCAACAAACAATATATATATATATATATATATATATATATATATATATATTTATTTATTTATTTATTTCATGTTTAAAGAGCAATGTAAGAGGTTCCGAAGCAGCGCAGTGGCACCTTACTAGTGTGGGTAGATATTTGTTTACCTGAAACGTGGTTGATGCTGTGAGCTGTGGGCCGAGAAATGCAGTTGCAGCATGCTATACTGCTGCATCCATATAATCACCGATTTGTTAGTTAAAGCGAACGTCCGTCCGTGCCATGCCAGTGCTCTGTTTGACACCAGCCCGAGATTTTGGAGCTGGAACCTGCAAGGTTTTGTGCTGCCCTAGGATGGATATGCACGCTCTAGAACGAGCCGGAGGTGCGGCGCGGAGCAGGCGGCACAGGCAGCGTTGGCTGCAAAAGAAACGGACAGGAAAAAGGTGCCGAGAGTAGAGGTGCAAAATTGTGACCTTAGGATACCTTTTGACTCTTCTTAGTTCAATCAAATGAACTAAAATTTTCAAATGACACAAATTTTTAAAAAGACTAATTCATTTGTTTGAACTAAGGATAGTCAAAGAGTATCCTAAGAGTCACCATGTTGCACCTCTAGTCGAGAGAGCAGATACTGCACAGAAGCTTAGATCCCTGTTTACTATCTGTTTCCGCCTATTAGCTTTGGGAACACTCTGCAGCCAGGGAGTAGATACTGTGCAGAAACTCCGACCCCTGTATAATGGCACTTCCCTCTTGGAAGCAAAACTCAGACCCCTGTAGAACTTCGACAAAAGAAAATATCAAATGGAAAGGAAGAATCTTTCTCTGGATGTGAAACGTATCCGTGTATGCTTCATGTGACGAAACACCTGAACGTGGTAAGAAAATCCTTCTCTGATTGTGAATCTACCCATCTATGTTCATGCAAGAATATTGTTCTTGGAAGTTGGATCATTAAATCTCCTGTAGCCCAACTTCCTTCATTTCCAAATTATTACAAATATCACTTAACTGAGCGGCCTGTTTGGTTGGCACCCTGGCCGGCTGGCCTCCATGCCTGTGAAAAATCAGTGCCTGAACAAAGCCTGAAAGTCATGACTTTTGTGCCTGGTCAGGCACGGAGTGTTTGGTTCCAAACCTTGCCTGAAGAAAGCATATTCTGACAGCAGCACGTTTTGCAGGAGACAACCAGCTGATTAGATGGAGATTAGTGGCCAGGCTGCTGCACAGGCACGTCCATAGTAGCACCTTAGCATTTCTTTTATTTCAAGCTTCTCTTCAACAGTTCGATTACCTGAAGCACCTGAGCATGATGAACATTAGTTTCACAGTCCTTTTCGATTCATGCATCTAGAGAAATTTCGGACTCAATTTCATTAAAAAAACTAAGAACACTACAACAAAATCTGAACTGGTTCACACAATGTAGAAAGAGCAGTAGTGACAAAGTAGAGGCAAAATGTTTAATTCTTGCCCTCAACGGAGAAGGGGCATCATAATTAACAATGTGCCACTTCAAGAGTGTGTCCACTATCCACTCTTGTAAGCAATCTATCTCAGTGAATCCAATGAAAACTTGCCAGTGATGATCAATTGCACATGCCCCTCACATCCTTGAAGTTTTCTACTAACAGAGCCTACTAAAGAAGCCGCTGATTTGATTATTTGCCTCATGTCCAGAGTCCAAAATAGGACCTGGGGTGCCAGCTGTCCCCAGTTCGTAAAATGAGTTCCAGAAAAGCAATGGAATTTACCCATTCCTCACCTTCTGTTGGAGTTTACTGATTTGTTGGATGAATTGCCGGTCCTGCAGTCTGCAGAAACATATGTGTCGGGTGAAAAGATTGACATTGTGCCTGGCAATCTAAACCAAGCTTAAGAAGAATAAAAGGGAAGCCACCCTAGCTTTGTACAAAGCACCCTCTGCAGTCATGTTTCAAGATTCTGTCACGTGTAACGTTCTGATATATGTCCAGTTTCAACACTGCAGGGAAGAAGATCTCCAATGGTGTTTGGGATAGATTTTCGTGCAAATGGTATGTTGCAGACTGTACACTATACATCACCTGTGGAGATATTGTGTATGCCACCACCTTACTGCAGCTATATGTTGTATTCTCTGGTTTCACCAGTGGAAATGGTAATCTTGGGTGTAGTAGATGTACATAATGTTCAGTTTTTCTAGAGGGTACATTTACATATATGGTATTTACTCCATTTTTTGTTGTGACAATGTACACTTTAATACACAAATATCTTTACATGAGTACATTTATCCACATGCATGTGTGAGGTCGTGTAGATATGTGGCATGGTCGATTGAGGGTCTCATGGACTACTGCAGTACTGCTCACTTCCTGGAGAAGAGCTTCTGGGAGACGAAGAAGCCGAGAGAGAAGGCGGCGATGGCGGTGGCCACCACCTCCTTGTTGTTCCTCGCCGTCTCCACCAGACCCTGCGCCCACTTCATCTCCGCGAGCTCCTCCAGCTCGCTTGCCACACGCTCTTTCCAAGCAACGCACGCCGACGTCATCTTCTTTTGCTCAGCTGCGGCGGCAGCAGCAGCAGCCGCCGCCTTGGCCTTCTCTTCTTCGCTGCGCTGCCTCACTCTCTCCGCTAGGCTCTCTCGGTCAACCGCCTGCCTGGGCTTCTCGCCGCTGGCAACGTCTGGCTCCTTGAGCGGCGCCGCCGGCTTCGCCACCGCCGGCTTCGGCTTCTCCTGTGGAGCGGCTGCTGCCGCCTCGGTCGCCTTGGGCTTCACTTCTTCTTCCCTCGCAGCAGGCGATGGCTTTTGCTCTTGCTCTTGCTTGCGTCTGTCCTCCTCCTGCTCCTTCTGTTTAACAGCCTTCCTCGTGTCCTCGTCCAGCGCTTTCTTCAACGCGCCCTCCTTGTCGGTCTCTTCCTTCGGCTTCACGCCGGCGGCTTCCTTCTTCTCGGCTCCTTCTGTTGGCGGTGGCTTGGGAGCCGCCGCCTCCTCCTTGGCCTTGGGCTTCCTGATCTCCTCGATGGTCGTCGGTGGCGCCGGCGCGGCTGCAGCAGCTCGCTTGGGCACGGTGAGCGTTAGCACGCTGGCGTCGAAGCGTCCGGTGATGTCGTCGAGGCTGGCGGTGGAAGGAAGCTGGAAGACCTTGTGGAAGCTCGGGCCGGAGGCGGGGCGGTGGCCGCGCACGGTGAGCCTGCCGGCGCCGTCCACCTGCACCCTGAAGTCGTCCTTCTTGAACCCCGAGAGGTTGATGCGGAGGACGTAGTTCGTGGCGTTCTCGATCCACTCGAACTTGGGGTCCAAGTCGCCTGCAGCAGCTGCTCCTGCTCCTGATGATGCTGGCTTGGTTGAGCAATGTTGCTTGGCCGCCATGAGGAAGTACTGTAAGCAAGGAATGGTGTACGTGTTGCTGCAGATGTAAGAATGTAAGAATGTGGCTATAATGCTATATGTATGGTCGGTCGACTGAATGATGTTGGGAGAGAGATGAGAAGATTGGAACCATGCGCAGGGCATATATATAGATCGATATGGTTGTGAATGTATACTAGCTTGCCGGTGGACGGAGCTAGTGGTTATTCGAAACGTGTTGCATCAGGAGAGAAGTAAACGGAGGAAATTTTGGATGGAGCTAATCGATCCGGCCGGCGATGTGTAAGGAAGAGCTAGCTAGCTGCCTTTCAGGTGACGAAAGGTTGGGGATATTTGCGCTGGAGGTAAATTGGAAGGGAGGTGAGGAAACAATCCGACCAAAGAATGCATTCTAGCACCAGTAGGATTTGCGCTTGACGCGATGTCGTGTTTTCTCAATAATAGTTACTCCCTCCGTTCCATAATTCTTGTCTCAAATTTGCCTAAAAATAAATATATCTATTTCTAAAAGGTGTCTAGATACATGTAAGATTTCGACAAGAATTATGAAACGGAGGTAGTATGTGAGTAAGAAGTGTTGGTTTTAGCAATATACATGATGTTAAATTTAGAGTGTCTTACGGTACCTTAACCCTTGATTTCGAGGGGCCAAATAGACTTTCTCTCAAAATATATATTTTGGTTTTGCTATATCTAAGTGGTCTGATTTTTAGTTAGAGATAATTTGATTTTTCAGCCATCAGATATGATTTATGTTTTAAGATTCGGAACGGAACGATGGAAACATAAGAGTGAAACGACATCCAAATATTAGTCCAACTCTTTTGATGCATCAACTGAGATTTAAGTTTTTTGCTAAAAAATAAGGTGTCTGAGACTTTTACGGTAGGGATGAATTAGTATAGACCGTCCACCCAGGTCAATCGTAAGGACCAAATCCATTGATCCTAACCCACACCATGAGTAGTATTTGATCGCTGAAAGTATAAAATTGGAAGGCAACGTAGACAAATTCCACGGACATGGCAAAATAGGAAAGTTTGGACCTACCCGACCTGGTCCATCCATCCATTCAAAAAATCCCCCTTTCCTCGGCCCTCCGGTTTTACTATAAACTAGCGGGGTGACCCGCACAGATTGTGCGGCTAGACTTGTGTAACAATATATTTCCTTCGTCCTTTTTTTGTTGGCGTGATTTATTTTCTCACATATCAAGAAAACTTCTGCAAGGATACCGATGATATGTCTATTGACCGTATCATGTGGGTTTCATTTTTTAATTAAATATTTACTTTGCCTATAGAACTCGATATATTCATGTTTTCGTTTCATTCTTCACCTTCCCTGGTCGTGCTTTCTTATTTTCACTGCCATCCAGTAGCTCTTGCCTAACGGCCTCCCCTTGTTTCGGTTGACGGCTTTCATTTATCACCCGTTGTCAGCCTGTTGCATTTAGCTTTGTGTCGTAACTTTTAAATTTAGATAATTTAAGAAACTTTTTTAGGCATCTATCGTACATGTTAATATATGTTGTTTAATCCTTAATTTTTATCTTTTTATGCCTATTATCTATTGGCTATCACCCTTTGTCCGCCTGTTGCATTTAGCTTTGTGTCGTAACTTTTAAATTTAGATAATTTAAGAAACTTTTTTAGGCATCTATCGTACACGTTATTATATGTTGTTTAATCCTTAATTTTTATCTTTTTATGCCTATTATCTATTGGCATGTACAACTTTTAGATTTTTTGGACTACGTCCACACGTAGTTTCTCTTATTCCATCATGTGCTTATTGATCCATAGGTTAAAATTATGTCAATTATACATGTGAAGGTTTGTATAATATTGTTTATATTATTTTCTCCGTTCCTTAAATTAGGACGTATATTGTTTTTTTTTTACCGAGCCTTTGACTAAGTCTATTAATATATATTTTTGTAAAATAAAATTTATATCATTGCATTCGTATTCAAAAGTACTTGCTTGTGATTATGATTTGTATCACATAAGTTGCACGTTGATGGAATAATCCTTGGTCAAAGAAAACAATATAGGTCTTAATTTAAACGGAGGTAGTATAAAATTTGCACGGATACATATAAAGGCCTCGTTTGATACGATTGTATGCCCAGCTACAGCCCGCTATGTATTTTTCCCGTATCCATCGTATTTCTTATTGTAAAAATTTACTCACGTGTAGGATTCTCATGGCACACTCACCTAGCGTTGCACATCGATTCTCACGCACAATCACCTAGCGTTGCACCACTGTCCACTGCTTGCCGCCGCTCGCCGACCGCCTGCCTGCGCTATCTCACCGACGACCGGCCACTCTCTCATCCTGGCCTCCCGTCGATTTCTCCTGTCAGCCGCCGGCCGCCCATTCATCCCCTTTCTTCCTTCACTCGCCGGCCGCCGCGACCTCCCGGCTCTCGGTGTTTCCTCTGGTCCTCCACTTGCTGGGCCGCCGCGGCCACCCGGCACCCGGCAGCTCCATCCCGGCTCCGGCGTCTCCTCTTGCTATCCTGCGAGGCCGATTGGACTGGATATGGATTGATTGCCCTTACCCGAAATTGATTTCCGTACGTAGCAATCAGATTTTATTCGATATGCCTTTTTTGATTGCTTTCCAAGTTTCCATGGCGCACACCGAGCTTGCTTTTCACAGTACTCCGGATTGGATTTCCACACGTACCGAGACTATATAGCAGCCGTATTGGATTGATTTGTTTTTATTGTAATCGGATTGGATTGATTTGCACTATCAGGTGGCTGATCCGGGCACAAATCGTGTATTTAGATTGATTTCCATAATTAGAGCACTTAAATCTAATTAAATCACAGTCCTCCGATGACTTTTGTAAAATCCAGACCATAAATTTTGTGCTACTTTAATTAGATATTAGATTCACTAAGCAATTACTATACAATAGTAGAAAAAACTCCGACGAGCCGGTTACAGCCACGGACCAAGCTACTAGGCCAATTTATACTCAAGATCAAGAACGACTCTATGGTTCGCCCGACGAGCAGCGGGCCGGCGGCAAGACGTGAGATTGCCGACCGTATGATGGATGCAGCCTGCAGGGACGAACGCCTCCACGGATATGCTCTATGGGCGCATATGCGCTTTCTACAAGCTGAACCTTGCGAAATATGAGGGCCAATTTACCCTTTCAGGAAAGGAAAGTAGGGTAACAAAAATCTAAAATATCCTGCAAGTCAATGGTGAATCTGGTTCAATACTACTTCCCATTAGCAGTAGTAAATTGTACCGTAAAAAACTTCGATTCTATATATTTTGCTGCCAACAAATCTCTTAGCAATCTAAAACATTGCCGTGTGGGACAGTTTGTCACCTCCGTCGTGCTCGTTGTCTCACGGCAGCCGCCGGAACGCAAATCTCTTCTTCCCTGCCTCAAAGTTTTCTAATTTTGTTAGGTTTGGTGTATTGCTGTAAAAAATACGGATAGATTTTGTTGGTTGTCGGAACGATAGGTCAAGAAATTAATATTTGCTTCCATAAAAAAATGCCTCACTCCTTACAAGTACGAGCCCTTTGTGCCTTGCTTCCTATGGTTGTTTGTTCTGATTTCCTTCGATATATTCCCTCTATTCCATAATTCTTATCGAAATATTGCATGTATCTAAATACTTTTTAAGAATAGATACATCCATTTTCGGCAAATTTGAAACAAGAATTATGAAACGGATGGAGTACTTCGTTTTGTGCAATGTCCTAATCAAATGCCTAGTGGCATGATCAAAGCCGATGATCGTAAGCTATGTCCTCCATCACGATCTCGAATGAAACTATCCATGGAATCGTGCGCCGTGTGAAACGTAGATCATCGCCGGGAGGATTTGGTCAGGGGGATGCAGAAATAGTGCTTCAGGATCCATTACGCGTCCAAGGGCTTTTGTTCTTCTTCGCATCCGTTATTTTGGCACAAGTTTTTTTGGTTTTCAAAAAGAAACAGTTTGAAAAGGTTCAATTGTACGAAATGAATTTCTAGGTCCCGGGATTTCTTACCATCAACTTGGTAAAAAGCCGGGATTTATTGGCAATTGTTAGAATTATCTATGATCTATTTTGGAAATCCTTTTTTTGTTTAGACTTTTTTTTGTTTGCGAGATGTCTGGAATTCCTTATTTCTATCTCATGCAAAAGAAGAGAATCCAAGGCAAAGGCGAGAACAATAAAAGGATTTCTTCTGATATCAGATATCATGGTCGTAAGCCTGGCTGTTGCCGCTCAAGAGGAGATTGTTATAAGAGCTGACCACATCTTGCCGGTGCGGCTTTGTCTTGGTCTGATCCCCTTCTGAACTTACAACTCGTTTGGTTCCATCGTTGAGATATGGAATGCTGAAATTTATTATAAATTCCAGACACCAATTTGTTTGGTTGGCACAAAATTAGATACAGAAATTCAATACGAAATTTCATAGAATTACACCTATACGAAATACCAATGCTTCTCTCAAAGACACAATTTCTCTAGAATTGTCTCTCATTTTACAAATCCATGTGACTGACAAACATGATTTTCAAATCTAGAATTTAAATTCAACCACGAGATCCTAAAAAAAATTAATTTCATTTCATTTCTACCAGATGAAGGAAATGAGGGTTGCCAAATGATTTGCTGGTTCTTTTTGGATGTTTCGAACTTAGGATTTATATACCTGATAATTTGATGGAAGAATCGCACTGTTCGTGTGGCTCCCATCTTGTAAGCATGGAACTTTTGAACTCATTTTGGATTTTAGGAACCAAACTTGTTTGCTAGCACGGAATTAGACATGGGAATTCAATCTGAAATTTTGTGGAATCACCAATTACTCTCTAAAAGGCATACATCTAGTTCTACAAATCCATGTGACAACACACATGTTTTTGAATTCAAAATTCAAATTCAACCAAATGAAATCCTATCAAAAATTTGATTTCATTTCTACCAAACGAAATGAAATGAGGGCTACCAATCGAGTTGTGCCAGTTTTTTTTCCTTACCAAAATATGTGATATGACTTATATAGTGCGATAAAAAGAACTTTAAGTAAGAGATCATCTCTTGGTCAAAAAAGACTCTGCATTTTTCTCATTTCTCTTGGAAGCAACATCACTCCACAGTAACGCGGGGAAAAAAAAGCATCGGTCTGTCCCAAGGCGTTTAACCATCGAAAAATAAACAGATTGCCAGACATTTGCTTCCTTTCGCTAACATTTCGAGCTCGCGCCGGCGCCTTATCCAAACGTCGCGAGCTTCGAAGCGACTCGAACAGTTCGGCGAAGCAATCGTCTCACCTGGAGCTCGGCGGGACGCCGGGAGCAACGCGAAGCCATGGAGGGGAAGCTGTCCGAGGCGTCGAGGCGGGCGGTGCCGTCGCCCATCCAGCAGCTCTCCCACCTGGCGCAGAGCGTCGGCGCCGTCAACCTCGCCGAGGGGTTCCCAGATTTCCCCGCGCCCGCCCACGTTAAGGCCGCCGCCGCCGCCGCCATCGCCTCCGACCTCAACCAGTACAGGTCCGCACCCTTCCTCCTCCTCTCGCGCCGTCCTACGCGTATCCAGGGGGGAAATGCTCACACGACTATACTGCTACTGATTTGATCAACCCGGATTTGGTTGGTCTGGTTCAAGGCATGTGCAGGGGATCTGCGACGTGCTCTCAGAGACGATGAAGCGGGAGCACGGCCTCTACGTCGACCCCCTCACGGACTTCGCCATCTGCTGCGGGCAATCCGAGGCCTTCGCCGCCGCTGTATTTGCAAGTAGTATACCGCAAAACTACCCGCATTCTGTACGAGCTACTGAATTGTGGCATTGTAAAGGGGAATGCTGCTTAGTACCTGTCGTTGATGCGTATGCGGTTTCTATTCTTGCAGTTATAGACCCAGGGGATGAAGTTCTGCTCTTCGATCCGGCTTACGAAACATATCATACATGCATTGAGCTGGCCCGGGGTATACCTGTAAGTCTGTCATCTAATTCAGAGGTTTATTTTCACATGAATGATGGTGATCTTTTGCTGGTTTTTACATTTTTCTGTAATTTCCTGTACATAAAGGTGTATGTGCCATTGGATCCACCTTCTTGGACACTGAATGGGGATAAATTTTTGAAATCGTTTACCAGTCGGACAAAGGCAGTGATCTTAAATAGGTGAATATTTCCCACTGTTTTTTGGCTGCTAAGTAGCTTTGGCTCTACTACTAACTGAATAGGCATCATTGTTTTGTTCATTGTTATGATGATTGATGATCACCTTTCTAAGTACTACGCAGTGATTTGCACTCAATGTACTAATTGGTTGAGTCCAATGGTGGTGCTTCAATTCGTCACATGGCTAAATCTCACTGCTGCAGCCCACATAATCCTACCGGGAAGGTTTTTAGCAAGGAGGAATTGCTTATTATTTCTGAGGCTTGTCAGGAAAAGGACTGCTTTGCTATTACTGACGAGGTAAATCAGCGTGATGGTTTAGACGGTAACAGCTTGTAGTAGATTAACATCTAAAACACTTTTAACTGAAATTCTGGATATGTTCCAGGTTTATGAGTATATTACTTACGATGAGAACAAGCATACCTCACTGGCTTCTCTTCCAGGAATGCAAGAGAGGACCATCATCACATCCTCACTGTCGAAAACTTACAGTGTAACTGGTGGGTATTATTACTCAGTTGTACAGCTTTGCCATGATGTAGACAAATTATATACCTCATCTTGATGCAAATTCTTATGAGATATTGGGATGTTAAGAATCACTGTCTAATTTGACTAGGCTGGAGAGTTGGCTGGGCTTGTGCTGCAGCAAACATCGCTGCGGCAATAAGAAATATCCATGTCAAGCTGACAGATTCAGCTCCTGCACCATTCCAAGAAGCTGCGGTGATTGCGTTAACAAGCACATCAGATTACTATAAGTCCCTGAAAAAAGTGACCTTTGATGCTAACCTCTTATGATTACCGTCATACTATCAATATAATAATAATCAAATAGCTCATCACGTGTCCATCTTTACTATGGAAAGGACTATGCAGTGAAAAGGGACTTCATCCTTCAGTTGCTGACAGATTACGGTTTCCACATTAGCTTCAGGCCACAAGGTTCAGTATTTGTATTTGCTGAGCTGCCCAGATCGTGGCAAATTTCAGATGTGAGTTCCCTTTGCATAGCGAACTGCTGTTGAAGTATGCAAATATGTTTGCAAATAACATTGCATTTATGCTTTCTCTGTGCTTTGCAATGCAGATAGATTTTGTGACCAACTTGATCCAGAATGCTGGTGTGGCGGCCGTACCTGGCCGCGGGTTCTTCCACACAGATTCTGACGATCAAAGCTACAATCACAGGTATGTCAGGTTTGCATTTTGCAAGAGCGATGAGACCCTTGAGGCTGCTGCCCGGAAGATGAGGATGCTGGCGGTTCCACACAGATTCTGACGATCAAAGCTACCATCGCAGGTATGTCAGGTTTGCGTTTTGCAAGAGCGATGAGACCCTTGAGGCTGCTGCCTGGAAGATGAGGACTCTGGCGGATAATAATGGAACAATGAAGCTTAATGGCAAATAAGATACCGGAAAGCATCATTCACCTCGTTGATCAAACGAAGTCTCAGGCTCTCAGGCATAATGTGATTGTGCGCAACAAACTCAGGTGAGAAGAAAATTGTCTCACACTACCAAACCAAAACGCCGGCAGTGTTCGTCCTGAAGCAAATGGAAACTTGGCTGATTGGAAGAAGGCCTTCTCAAAAGAGTAATTGTACTACTCGGGATGGCTGGGCTGAAACTTCTATTTTCTCCAAAAACACATTTAATTTACACAAGGAAGCCTGCCCAAAATCTTTCTATAGCACCTTTCATGCTTGAATATTCATCAGGATTTATGTTCTACCAGCACTGTAGAAACAGAATATGTCTTCGAGTTTTTGCATGATCGTTTCAAAAAAATAAAAAAAATCCACCTAGAGTACATGTGCTTAGAGAGTACAGGCAGCCAATCACATGCATGATTATGTTACCAAAAGGTTCAAAAAAATTAAATATATTACCAAAATCACTGAAGGGTAAACGATAGTGCTATGCATGTATAGAACCTGCTGACTACTCGCCTAGACTCATTTAAATATGACTTTCAAAGAAAACAGAGCGCACAATAATCTATAAACAATAAAAAAAGAGAGGTAATTTTCAAACTTGGTGATGATTTGCAAACTATTGTTATTCCATGAACGGAAGCACTAGGCTCTCTTGGCAGAAAACTGGACAGAACTTGTACCCGGGTTCAGAATCACCGACGCTGTAGATGGTTTCCAGCTCCACCTTATTCGGATCATAGTAGCCTAGTGAGCAACCTGTGTTGAGCAAAATCCGTCCGTCCGTCGGATCAATACCCAACAGCGTGGTTTCCTCTGCCGAATACTCTGGCGAGAACTTGGCAAGCTCTATGCGGTACACCACGCACCACTCCCCGCCGTCCTTCATCGTCCACACGTCAATGGCGTCCGCGTCCCGGTCCGACCACGCCACGCAGATCCTGCCATGGAGCTCGAGGATGGACACACGACCGAGGCTGCACGGTGGACCTTGCAGGACCTCGAATACCGCGTCTTTGTCTGTCGTGTCCATCGCCATCATCTCACATGCCTCGGAGCTGATCGGCCCGAAGTTAGGATCTACCAGCCAGTAGATCTTGCCGTCGACGTAGGCGGGTGGCACGTCAGCCACCGGCCTCGGCGGGGGGTCGGCCAGGTACCACATGTGGTCACTTAGCCAACGCTGCTCGCAGCGTAGTTTGTAGTCCCGAGTCTCGGGGTTCTTCTCCTCATAAACGAGAGACACCAGCACATGCTCGTCGAGGTCGAAGTCGTACCCCAACGCGACGGGACGGGACAGGCCAACGGAAGCGGAGAAGCGGCGGCGCCATTGTCGTCATATTCCTTGTGGAGCTCTATGTGCTCCTGGAAGTTCATGGCAGGGTTGCACATGTAGTTGTGGTGGCCAAGGTTCCAGACGTTGAGGCCGTGGCAGGGCGGGGAGCAGTGGACCGGTCCGGACGCCAACCCCGGGAGACCAGCGATGGCTTCCACGTTGATGAACAGGCCATTGCAGGGGCACAGGATGAGCTTGACCCAGGGGCGCCTGTGGGCCGAGTTGGCATGGATGGCGTGCGATTGGATGAAACGGTCCGTGGTGACCAGGGCGCGCCATTCCCTGCACACGAGGCTCAGCTCCGAGACCGTCTTGGCTGGCAGCCACTTGAGGATTTCCGACCAAGCCTCCGTGGCCGGCGACGAGAAGACTGCCTCCTCGCGAGTGCGTCCCACTGGCACGAGGCTCTCCTCATATATGCCTATTGCGGGAAAACTTGCGCTGTAATCATCAAAGGTTCCGGCGATAGTCTCCTCCGGACTGAGCAGAATCTCTGGCGCGCTGCCGTTGAGGTCCACCGCGAACATCTTGCGAGTACCCGTCCCGAACATAATCCTCTCCTCTTGTTCGTCGCTGCCGCCGTTGTACATGGCGAGCGGAGTTATCCACTGCGATTGCAGCTGCGTCTTCTCCGGCTCCGGCCAAGCGTTCCGATCGATGCAGCAGAGCATCTCCCACCGCCGCGTCTCGTAGTCTCTGAGCAGCCATACTTGATACGGGCCGTCGCCGCCGGTCTTTTCACGGCAGACGCATAAGCACCCGTCCAGCTCCGTCATCCTGGCGGCGGGAGTTTTCTCCTCCGGGTCCGGGTAGGGCGGCGGCGGCGGCAACGAGCCGAAGGTCTCGTCGCCGACGTCGAAGGACACGAATCCCCCGTCTTTGCAGAGGAAGTGCAGGCACCCGTGCAAGAACACACCGGGGTTCTGCTCCTCCACGACGAACACGGGAGGCTGCTGCGCGGCCAGCCTCCAGCTCGTCGGCGCGCCGAGGACGAAGACCTCGCAGCTCGGGACGACCTGCTCCTGCTCAGCATAGCTGCCGCTGAACACGCGCACCGCCTTGTACTCGCGGGTCGCCGAGCAGTAGCCGAGGCCGTACGCAACGTGCCACCAGTAGGACGGCGCGGGCTTCGTCGGCGTCGACACCCGGAACTTGGCCTTGAGCGGGGACCGGCCGTCGGGGAGAGCCAGAGCCTCACCGGTGGACGGGTTGCAGACGCTGTAGCCGCCGACGAAGGGGCAACGGATGAGGACGAGGCCGTGGAGGGGCCGGGTGACTGGCTTAGGGATCGTGAAGCGGTCGGCCATGAGCTCCTCAACTGGCCGGCCAAGCTGCCAGGCGTAGTAGAAGCGCTCCCCAGAGGGCTCGCTGGTAGGGGTGAAGAAGAGCTTGGGCGCCTGGTTGTTGTTCCTGTTGGCGCACCGGAGATGGAGGTCGATGAAGGACGGAGACGAGAGTTCGGCGTTCCAGGAGCGCGACACGGTGCGGAACTGGCCCACCGACTTGGCCGGCAGGTAGGCCAGGATTTTTGTGATGATGTCGTCAGGCAAGGGTAAGGCCCAGGCGTCGATCTCGTCCTGCTCGTGCGCCATTGCTACTGTAGTGATGGAAGGTCAGGTGGAATCGCTGTTGCGTCCTAGATGATGGTGCCTGGTCCTGTCTTTCTCTTAGATACGTTCCGCTTATGTAGGCAAGGCCGCGCAACAGCACAGATTTTTGTAGGACTCTTCTTTCTAAACGAAATACCTAAACACTCCTCCAGAGACCAGAGACCAGACTCCTGCTCCAAAGAAAAAAGTCCAGACTCCAGACTCCAGGCGTGTTTCCGTTTCCTCCCGCTGGAAAATACCCGGTTGCTCCGCCCCGCCGTATCCTCCGGGGCTGCGGCGGTTGGTGATATCTCCTGCTACGAGTACCTGTTTCTTCCCTGCCCGCACTGGGCCTGCACCAACCATGCAATTTTTCATCTGTTTGGTTTCCTTGGCCGCATCTCCTAACTGCAGCCCGCCGCATGCAGAAATGGGCCTCTCAGCCAGGATCGAGCGTTTTTTCGGTGCAGTCTCTCTTCCTCGGCCTTCTCTCTCTCGCTGCTCCGCTGCCCGCCGACCGCCGCGGCGCCGCTCTGCCCCCCGCGTCTCCGCCAACCGCCCCCTCTGCCCCTCGCGGCTCCGCCTCCGGCAGGCCTCCCGCTGGCCGCTCCCGCCGACCACCACTGCTGCCATTCGCTAATCCGCCGCCCGCTGTCGTTTGCTGTTCGACCTCCGCCATTCCTCCTCCTCCTCCTCCGTTCCTCCGCTGCCCTCTCCCTCCCATCGATCGAATCCGACGGCCGCTCCGCCATCCGCGGCTCTTCGCCCAATCCACCTCCGCCGCCCGCTCCTCCTCCGTTCCTCCTGCTCCTCCTCCTTCGTTCCTCCTGCTCGTCGGCTGCTCTTATTTATCCCTGCATCCTCCCGGTTGCAGCCCGTAGATGCAGTCTGCAGGTACGGTCTGCACACGCTGAGCCTGCATCCGAGATTCCGAGCTAACGCTTCTCCGGCCAGCACGCCCGTGGGGTGTTTGCAGAAATGTCACTTCGGCACCTGCTTCTCCAAGCACGGCGGTGCGCGTCTCAGCCGCCTCCGAAGCTCACCGAGTTTCTCCCAGTCTGCCGTTCACTCTCCATTCTACCATCCAGAGCCTTGGCTGCGCCGTCCCGCTGCTCCGGTCCGCAAATTCAACTGCCCCAAACCTTGCCTTACTCCGATGGCAACCCCCTTGGCGCCGGCTTCCACATCGACGTGGTCGACTCCGACCTCTGGCCCGCTTCCTTCTCCTTCTCTTCTGACAAGGCACGGGGTTTCGAAGAACATGAAGAAGAAGTGCATGACTCTGATGATGAGATAGATGACATGAGGCACCGCAAGAAGCTGTTCTACAAGCTGGATAGGGGGTCCAAGGAGTTTGAGGAGAATAACCTTCCCTTACGCCGCAGATGGAAGAGAGATAAAGGCGAGGCCAAGAATCCATCGGAGTCCAAGAAGGTGGAGCCTGAGAAATCAGCTCCTTCCAAGGTTCTAAAGCTGAAAACAAAGCCTGCAGTGCGCAAAGACGATGTGGTTGAGGTGAAGAGGGAGCGAGTGCCGACGTTTAATCAGATGACTGATCCTTACCATCACCCCTTCTGCCTGGATATACATGTCTCGAAGGGGTCAGTGCGTGCTTGCTTTGTTCACCGAGTGACCAGCAGGGTGGTGTCAGTTGCTCACTCCATATCAAAGGACATGAAGTTTGATCTGGGTTCAAGGAAAGGTATAAAGGCATGTGTGGCGGTTGGGGCGCTTCTTGCAAAGCGTGCATTAGAGGATGACATTCATAATGCAGTTTATACACCTAGGAAAGGAGACAAGATTGAAGGGAAAATTGAGATTGTGCTGCGTGGAATTATTGAGAATGGAGTTGATGTGAAGGTGAAACTCAAACAAAGGAAACCGACAAAGGTATCTCATGATTATGTGTTACTTTATTTTGTTTGTTTGATGATGGATTGCTGTGAATTTATCTACTATACATTTTAATCTTCTTAGCATATAAAATGTGGAAGCAGTTTACAGGACACTATTTCGAGACTAGAAGGATTAACAATGCTTTGGAAATTGAAATGTACAACTATTTTGAGAAAAATTTCAAGAGCGACATGTACAACTAAAATGAAACGGAGGGAGTACTTGGTTGATTATCAAGTGTGTGAATTCATATAAAAAATATAAATAGCATTTCTAATGTAGTACTCCCTCCGTCCCATATTTAAGTGTCGAAATATTACATGTATCTAGACGCTTTCTAGGCATAGATACATCCATACTTGGACAAATTTGAGACACTTAATATGGGACGGAGGGAGTATGTGCGAAACATGTGAAATTTAAAATAAGTTGTAGAAAATTAATCCACACGGCTTCTTGTCGAACTACACAGAAGCATCTATTTATATACTTTATGTTGCAGTGAAGTAGTTTTGTTCATCTACAAACAAGGGTAGTTTCTGAGAACTTAGTAGTAGTATAGTGATACTCATTTATACATCTTAATTTTGGCATGCTGTCAGAACTTAGAAGAAAGATATCACATTTTTGTTTTTGTCAAATTCACAAGCTCACTTTGATGGTTGTCATTTACTCATTTTGGTGGAATGCTCAACTTAGAAAACACTTCAACACAGAGAAAAGCAAAATGTCCAGCATGTTGTGCTACTAAAAACATGCTCTCGTCTGGTATAGTTGCACGCAATATTGTTGTATTGCAGGACAACTCTTTTGTTTTGGTGAGCCCGTTTGTCTCAGGTAAAACTATTTTGGTTTTAACTATGATGCCCAACAACTAAAAACGAGCTCAATTTCAACTTGTATTTCCCGTATTTACCACAAATGCTTGACCTCACTGTTTGGAATTGGACCTTCACTTGCAGAATAGGCCGGTGGTGCAGGACGATCAGTCTCGGTGAGGACCCCCATGTCCTTCACCTGATAGCATGAGCTGCCCGCTGCAGGGCCCGGTTTATATTATTTGGGAGAGAAACCCTGAGATATAGAGCAGCCAAAGAAAATGTGGCAATCCTATTTCAGATCTTTAGCATCCGTGTCCCCTAAGCTTGCAGTTGCAACTCTGATGTATACTCTGTAGTTTGTATACCAAGCTTCCAGTTCCACGCTTCTGTCTTTCGCCTGTTTCAGAACATCAGCGTTCAGGATTGCAACGTACATGACACAGTTTGGTATCTGTAATCTGTAGTACTAGGATTCTGACGGCCTAAAATCATGTAAATTGTTGCTCGCTCAAGTTCAGAGATTTCCTCTGGAAATAATTCATCTTCGGAATGCTCTGTAAGCCGGATTTCTAAAATAAGTTTAGAGGTATATTGAGCTTCCTGTAAAACTGGAGGCATAAAAATGGATTTGCCAGTCCTCCAAAATTCTTACGAAAATCATACTGAAGAGCCCTCTGGTCAGTTCATGAGCGCTCTATTTCCAACCTTTGCCGCACTCACACGGTCACACCCAAAGCGACGCCGCCGCGGCTTCGATTACCCTCATGCCGCTCCGCGCGCTGCTCCGGCACCTCGCCGCCGGGCGTTTCGCGCGCGTGCAGGCGCTCACGGGTGCGTCCACGGAGGCGGCGGCGCACCGCGTCCTCCACCTCCTCCTCCGCACCGCGCCGCTCCCTCCCCTGCCCCACCTCGTCTCCCTCGCGCGCTGGTCGCGCGCCCACTTCCGCGCCCCGCTCCCGCTGCCGCTGCACGCGCTCCTCCTCGCCCGCCTCGCCTCCCACGGGCTCCACCCACTGCTCCGCTCCGAGCTCCACGCTCTCGCCGCCGCCCGCCTCCACTCCCCGGCGTCCATCGTCCGCGCCCTCCCCGCCTCCTCCTCCCCGCTCATCGCGGACTTGCTTGTCCTCGCGCTCGCCAGCGCCTCCCAGCCCCTGGCCTCGTACGAGGCTTTCCTCCTCGCCGGCGATGCCCACCCGCGCCACCGCCCCTCCGCCTTCTCGGTGAACCGCCTACTCTCCGCCCTCGTCGCCGCCGAGCGAGTCGACCTCGCCGAGAGGGCTTTCAAGGCGGCCCTCCGGCGGCGCGTCTCGCCGGACCTTTTCACCTTCAACATCGTCATCTCCGGGCTCTGCAAGACCGGGCAGCTCCGCAAGGCCGGCGACGTCGCCAAGGACATCAGAGCGTGGGGTTTGGCGCCCTCAGTGGTCACTTACAACACTATCATCGACGGATACTGCAAGAGGGGTCGTGCCGGGAGGATGTACCATGTTGATGCGCTCTTGAAGGAGATGGTGGAAGCTGGGATCTCACCGAATGAGGTAACATTCAATGTGTTGGTCAATGGGTATTGCAAGGACTCGAACACTGCTGCTGCCGTGAGAGTCTTTGAGGAGATGAAGCAGCAGGGGATTGCAGCGAGCGTGGTGACGTACAGTGCACTTGTTTGGGGTCTCTGCAGTGAGGGGAAGGTAGAGGAAGGGGTGAAGCTGGTGGATGAGATGAAGGATTTGGGGCTGGTACCTAATTTGGCCACTCTGAACAGTGTGCTGAATGGGTTTTGCAAGAAGGGCATGATGACAGATGCTGAGGGTTGGATTGATAGTATGGAACAGAAGAATGTCAAACCTAATGTGGTTACTTACACTATATTGGTCGATGGGTATCGCCGGCTCGACAAGATGAAGGATGCATTGGCGGTGAAGGAGGCGATGTCAGGGAAGGGGGTTAGGCCAAATGCCAGAATATACAATTGCTTGATAGCTGGGTTTACCCGTAACGGGGATTGGAGGAGCGTTTCTGGACTTCTCGATGAGATGAGGATGAAAGGTGTTAGAGCTGATATTGTTACTTACAATGTACTTATTGGCGCCTTGTGCGTCAAAGGGGAAGTGCGGAAAGCAGTAAAGCTCTTGGATGAAATGTTGATGGTCGGCTTGGAGCCAGTGCATCTGACGTACAACACCATAATAAATGGGTACTGCGAGAAGGGGAACATTAAATCTGCCTATGAAATTAGGACTAGGATGGAGAAAGGTAAGAAAAGGGCAAATGTAGTCACATACAATGTGTTCATCAAGTGCCTTTGCAGAATGGGGAAGATGGAGGAGACTAATGAGCTCCTGAATGAGATGTTGGAGAAAGGTCTTGTTCCAAATGGGGTTACATATGATACTATCAAGGAGGGTATGATGGAAAAAGGTTACACTCCTGATGTAAGAGGATTCACTTGCTCAGAGCCTCAGACGCCTCTGAAAACCTGACATCTTCCTGAAAAGTATGGCACTTATAATCTACTAACATAGCTTCTTTATACCTCCTTATACGTAGCAAATAAAGCAAGCCAATGGAACTTATTGTTCAAATGAGAAATTTTGGTGATCCCTTCTTCTGCAAGGTTAGTTTACCCCCTTCTAGGGTTGGATGTGATCATGCGGCCGGTATGGTATAATGTACTCCCTCCGTCCCATATTAAGTGACGAAATATTACATGTATCTAGACGCTTTTTGGGTATAGATACATCCATATTTGGGCAAATTTGAGTCACTTAATATGGAACGGAGGGAGTAGGAGTTACTCTGTCCTTTGGTATGTTTCAGTCAGCAACAGTGTACTTGGTCCAACTACCTTATCCTGTCAGTTAACAGTTGTAAGTCCAAGTGGTGAGTATTTTTTGGATGCCAGGGGTTGACCTAATTTGGGATTCCAAGGCTCCCACGAAATGCAAGTGCTTGCTCTGGCTGGCGATTCGCAATCGTTGTTGGACTGCGGATAGACTTCGAAGACGTGGATTGGATCATCCTCAATGGTGCCCGCTTTGTGATCAAGAACAGGAGTCCATCTCTCATCTGCTGCTTGACTGCGTGATGGCCAGAATTGTTTGGTTCGTTTGCTTCTGGTATGGAACAAACTCGAATGGATCCCGACGCCGGACAGCTCAATTGCCGGGTGGTGGTCTGGGCTGCAGGTTGCGGGGCAGCAGCGGCAAGATCTGGCTACCGCAGCCACGCTCACGTTTGGTGCATTTGGAAGCAAAAACAAGGTTGTCTTCGATAGGGAGACCGCGACCGCCAACAAGATCCTTCAGGCGATCAATACCGAAGGCTCATGCTGGAGATCTGCAAGGCTCTTTAGAGGTTCTATGTTCAGTGTATTTGGTGATAGCCTAGTAGATTGGAGAGATGCTGCTGGCTGATCTGCCTTTTTACTTTTGTTGTTGTTCTTCGGGCATGTAGCTGCTAGGCAGCGTAACTTTCTTCTTTAATTGATGATACGCCTTGCTTAGGCGTATTCTAGAAAAAAGTATTTTTTGGATGCTGTCTTTTTTTGGTGAATATCGTATTAGCATTGAAGGAAGCAAATTGAAGGGAACTAGTCAAGCCTGAGTATTTTAGTATTCTTCTAGCACTCCCTCTGGCCCATATTTGTACTAAATCAGCGACAACTAATATGAATTGGAATGGTTTTCAGAGTATCTAGCATGACACAACCCTATGCTTCTGATTTAGCATCAGGCCGGAAGTTGAATACTAGAGGTAAGCACTTGCGCAATCCATGGATCTGAAAGTGCTCACCTGGTATTGTGCTTCCTGGACACTATGCTATTGCAAAACTTAGTTTTGGGCCTCCCTTTATAGGTGATGGAAAATAAAACTTCTATTCTATTTAGATTAAAAGGTTATTATGTTATTTGGTTCTTCGAGGCCACAACGAATCTGATGAAAATACCTCACTAGTCCTTAAGCAGAAGACTGAACATGTTTCTCTGGAAAAGAAGTCATGTTCGCAGTCAGCTGGCAATTCAGCAAACACGCCTGTGTCCGCCCTTCTACTTCTTGGTGGCGGCGACGAGGATGATGACGAGCAAGAGCTCGCTCGAGGAGAGCAGCACCACACATTCTTTCACAGACTCACAGTGCACACATCAGATGGCTTTCCTATTTGATGCACCACACAGAACTCCATAGGCTTTGAGATTCTCACTCGTGTTGTTCAGCTTTGCATTCTACGGAGTAGGTATTTTTGAAGACCCAAAATCCAACCCGGACGCCGGACAAGACCGCACGCCGGTTTCAGAATTGGGGAGCGAAGGAAGCTACTCCGTATTTAAACCGTTGAAGCTGTTCGCTCTTGAGTCTTGGACGATTTGAGCTCCTGCTCAAAGACGACATGCGTTAGTTGTTTTTGGACTTTGGTGTGGCAGAGGAAACCAAACATTGCGTCGCATTCGCTGTACAACGTACCACACCGACGTAGACCTTGGACGGAGCATTTGCTCAGTTGCTCCTGCTCCTCCTTCAGCTAGCTAAACCAGGCTGCCACAACCTGCTACAATTGGGGATTGGTTGGTTTTTCATAAAGTGATGACTGTTTTGTTGAAAAAAGATACTCCGATTCATATTAATTTTTTAAATTTGTTAAAATATGGATGTATCTATGCCTAAAAAACGTCTAGATACATGTAATATTTTGACAATTAATATGGATCGGAGGGAGTAGCTGTATTTGGACAAATATTCATGTATCTAAATTTGTTTCATAAGTTTTTAAATATACATGTTTATGACTTTGATAAAACTGTTCTCATACTTTCTAAAAAATATTCATATAAACCGAACATATTGTTCATGTATTTTTGTGCTTCGTATAAAAGATAGGAAAGAAACTGGGTCTTAGTCGGGCCGGTCCGTTTAATCCAGTGGGGAGGGCTAGGCCGGTCCGGCCCGGACAACGAGCCCATTAAAATAACTCGACCTAAAAGGCTAAAATTGATGGACATCCCTGCCGTAATCTATTTTTTCCAATTCCCCATCGCCTTCCTCCACGCTCCACCCCGCCGCACCGCCTCGAGCCCTAGACTGCGACGTCGCCGCAAGTTCCTCCTCCCCCTCGTGTCTGCCGCTTCGGTGCCGGCGTCCCTCCTCTCAAAGCAGCAGCATGGAGCCATCAGAGGCGACAACGGCGGAGGAGAACCAGGACGCCACGCCGCTGCCCAAGGAGATGCTCAATGAGATTCTCGCGCGGCTCCCGGCCAAGTCAGTCGGCCGCTCCCGCTGCGTGTCGCCTGAGTGGGCCGCGTTGCTCTCGTCGGCGCACTTCGTGGACCTCCACGCCCGGCGAGCCAACAGGTCGGATTGCCCTAGGCTGCTCCTTGCTCCAGTGGGCTCCTTGTACGATGACTACATCTATTCATGGCAGCCTGGTGGTCAGGTTGAGAAGCTCATGCCGGACGATTTCGCGGCAAAAGGGTTGCTTGCTCCTGTCACCAAGCCCTGCCATGGCCTTGTCCTGATCCGGTGCACTGACTACGGCGGGTACTTTGTTTGCAACCCTTCTACTGGTGCGGTCTTACCTCTCCCTGACAGCGAGAATCCATTGAAGATGATATGGCGGCGGTCCTCATTCCATGGCGAAGTCGAATTACCGTATTTCCATGAAGTATCTTACGGCCTTGGTTACTGCTCAATGACCAAGCAGCATAAAGTAGTGCGTTTTTTTTTGCCGCAATGACCTGTCAAGCTGTGAGGTCCTCGTCCTTGACACACCTGCATACTGGAGGCCTGCTGCCCAAGAGTCTCCGTTGTGCTATGTCAACGAGGAGAAGCCGGCTGTCTTCTTAAACGGACATCTGCACTATCTCTGCCGTGATGCTGAAATAATCACTTTCAACACTAGCAGCGAGACCTTTGGTTCGTTGCTTCCGCCGACAGGTTTTGAGAATGCATCACCAGTGCTAACGGAGCTGGATAGCTGCTTATGCTTCTGTTATGGAGAGCCTGACAGTGATGATCCTTACCATGTCTTCCTGCTAAAAGATTACATGGAAGGCCGGTGGGACAAGCTATGTTGCATTGACCGAATTGCTTGGCCAGAAACTGAGCGCATGTTACTGCGATCTCTCTGCATTTCCCCACTAGGTATGTATCATTCAGGCGATGGACAGAGGAAGATCATGTTCGGGACAGGATCTTGTAAAGTTTTTGCAGTGGACATTGACAGCAACACCCCGGAGATTTTATTCACACCAGATGGGACCATCATTGGGAGCTGTGAGGATGACTATACCTTGCCGCTTTGTGTGTTTGAGGAGTACCTCGGTCCAGTTGGACGCACACTTGAGGAGATGATCTTCTCGTCACTGACAACTAAAGCTTGGTCAGACATTCTTAAGTGGATGTCTGCACGCTCGGTCTCTGAGTTGAGTTTGGTCTGCAGGGAATGGCGTGCAATGATCATGACTGACCGTTTCATTCAGTCACACGTCATCCATGCAAATTTGAACAAGAACCCTCGGATCATGATAGTTGTTGATGCCCGTTTTGGACACTATATGAATATGAAGGACTTCTTTGATGCGGGTGCACCAGCCTTGTATGCAAATCTTGTATGTAACGCCCAGCCTTGTCACGGCCTGAATGTCGGGAGTTGCGGTCCATGGGATTTTGTGTGTAATCCGGTGATGGGTTATTGTCAGCACATCGAGTCTGTCGATGATGATGTCCCTTTGTTTGCTGGGCGCATTGGTTTGGGTTACGACTCAGAAATTAACAAGCATGTGCTAGTCCATACCACCTACAAAGAGAAGAACCTGGACACGTGAGATTATGAGCTGCAGTGTAAATTGCGTTATGTGAAAGAGCAGCAATGGCGTTCAGTAGATCCTCCTCCTAGACCAATAGCTGATATGCCTCCCACCTATGTCAGTGGCAAAATCTACTGGATGGTAGAGCCTAATCTTGGACCAATTTCTCTAAGGTGTGAAATCGTGGCGTTCAATGTTGCGACAGATGAATTTGAGGTTCTGCAAGGTCCTCCATGCAGCCATGACAATGGCCGTATTTCTATCCTCCAGCTTCAAGGAGCACTTTGTGTGGCTTGTTCAGACAAGAGCATGAATGTACTTGACATATGGATGATGAAGGACATTGACACCTGGTTAATGGAATACCACATAGAGCTTAATGAGTTCTTGCCAGAGTATTTGTCTGAGAATACTACACCTTTGCTTGTTGATCCTAAGGATGGACGAATTTTGCTCAACACTGGTTTGTCACTTGGCTACTATGACCCCAAGATGCTGGGATTGGAGACCATCTACACTGCGGGCATGCCAGAGCATGATGCCAGGTTCTGGCCTATTATCTGTGATGAAAGTTTATTGTGCCCGCTTGGACCGTCCTAATCTATGGTATGTGCTCTCCTACATATATGTAGTACTTGCATCGTCTTGAAATAACCTACTTCCTCCGATCCATAATAAGTGTCTGAGATTTAGTACAAACTTTGTACAAAGTTGTACTAAATCTGAGACACTTACTATGGATTGGAGGGAGTACTTTTGTTTGAAAAAATCCTTAATGAGTGTAGCAGAGTCCTTATTAAGTTTTCTTGACTATATGCTAACACAAGCAAATACATTTCATTTATATATTGATCCATTTTTAAAATTATTATAATCTTTCTGTTGAGGTTGTTTGTGGTTCTATAAAGTATAAACAGTTGTGTTGAGAATTTCCTCTTTCTTATTTTTGAGATGATTATGTAAACTAAATCTGTCTGGCGATACAGATGAATCATGATATGCTCTTAACTTTATCCCAACAAATAAGCACATAACTTTATGACAGCACCCAAAGAACTGATCCTTTGACTGTCTTGAAACTAGCTAAATACATGTGTTGCTATGGGTAAAACTAAGATTGCTCCAACATCTAATCAATGTCGCTGCTGGTTCCATGTCACACCCTCGACTTTGTCTCATCTCTTAGGGGAGATTCACCTTGGACATAATTGGGAGTTGTTTGTGGGGTGCAACACAATGGGCAGGTTACATTTTCCAATTTGGAGTCGGCTACTGAGAAAGACATTTACTTAGGTCTTCCTTTTTACAAAAAAAATGATATAATCCTGAAGAACACACTGCCTGCCACATATTGGCATTTTTGTAGCAAAGAAAATAGTGGACTGAAAGTCCTGAGCGCAGAAAATAACCACGTTCAATGAGCTTTTGCTACTAAGAGTTCAACAAGTTACCTATTAGCAAAACAGAATGTGATTTTTTTTTATCCATAGAGCCATAGCAAAACAAGGAAGTTTCACCTCCCTGGTTAATAGCAGCATTGTTCATTACAGCACATCCTTCTATTTTCCTTCTCTAGATCCTAATTTCACTTTTATTTGCAATATAATGCTTTAGCCTTATCCTGATCCTATGTTTAAATATGGCATGCCGTGTCTGTCTATTTTCAGGTGGAACTACAGCTTCAGCGACCATCTTTCATGACCACGTCTCTGTAAGTAGAACTTTCATCAGTCCATGTAGCAGTGTTCTTTACTCAGCAGTACTTCTAATATATATGTGTGTGTCAGGTGCCTTCGACTCCACCATGTTTCTGTTACCAGAGTCTAATTTTTGGAACCCTCTCTTATGTATGGTGCAGAAAGGGAGCCCTCAGCGAACGCTAGCTTGACGTTTCTGGATGTCTCTTCTATCTTCACTCCCGTTCACCCTTCCTCTATCATCTGCAAAAACTTTGCATTTATGTTACCAAAAATTGTAGTGAAGTTTTAATAATTATCTTGTTGATAGATATGCTCTTAGTCTATATCGTTTCTGCTGGAGAGGTAAAAGTTGTATGGATAATCAAATCGTAACATCGATTATTCTGTAGTCATGCTGAGGCCTGGTCGTGAAAGAAACTACTTGTGGATGCTTGGTTAGGGAGTGAGAATCGTGGCTAGTGTTAAATTCTTAACGAAAATCTGTGTGGCATGGAGCATTTCGTGTGATTGTACAGAACCTGCTGCCAAACTACGGACAAAATTTAGAAACTGAAATGTATATTCTCACTTTGAGACAAATGGGGAAATCATTGGCGAGTTTCATGATACAATAAGATCGATGTACAAGAAAATGAGCTTCATTTTAACTCTGAATGTGTACTACGAAAGCAGCAAGTTAAAAACTGTTTCAACATCACATTTTCTATAGGTTAGTAAAGAATCCCAGAAACTCAAGCTTCAGATAATCTGTAGGTTAGTAAAGAATCCAAGATGTACAAGTAAATGGGGAAATCATTGGTGAGTGTAACATCACATTTTCTATAGGTTAGTAAAGAATCCCAGAAACTCAAGCTTCAGATAATCTACAGTATTGATGAGCAGTATATCGCCTGACCTCCTTGACTGAGCATTAGCTGAATATGGAACAGGCAGTATCTCTCGAACCTCTGACTTTCCCCAATGGAAACTCCGCATAAAAGCAACTCCAGATCTCGCAAGAAAAACGGAACGACAGCATTCAAGCTGCCTTTCCACACAACAGAAGTGTGCATCAGACAAGTATTAACGATACCTGATACAGTTAATTCTGTTTCTGAAGCAACAAAAATGCACATAGGAACTTGAGTTGGCAACAATGGACTGGGCTGAGATGTCATCCAAATCAAAATACAGATACCCAACTCATCCACAACAAACAATGGACTGGGAGTAGAACAGTAATAGAACATGTCCAAGGCTTCTCCAAACCTTTAACTCTCAGGGCAGATAAGAAAGAAAAAAGGACCTATTCCACAGATTGGAGTAATAAAGATTATCATGCATCTTCTGGAGCCCCTTTGCTTGGAAGAGAGAAAGTAATCACATGTAACATGTACGTAATCACCAACTATGGGAGTAGATGCCATGGACATAAGGTTCATGGAAGCCAAAGAGTCAGATACTACTTGTCAACAGCACAAAAAAAAGACCCAAGACATGGCTGACACTACTCCACAGGCCATAGGATCATCAGGTAGCCAAAGCAGCAAAACTGAATATAAACCACCACCCTTCTTCATTCACAATGTTGTGATGATCACCATCCTCTCCTATCACACCAACTGTGGAGACTCCACAAGAAGGCCAAGAGGGGCAGCCAGCACCAGCAGTAATATGAGCTCAAATAAAAATTGAGATCCTTGATGTCATAGACAACCTTGACAAGGAAATCCTACGAAAGAAGAGCTTTTTGTACAAGCACTCCAAAGAGCGGTGGCCGAAGCTGTTGCCTGTGGCCTGCTACTCACCGAATTGATACATTATGCTGCGGTAATGGTGGGTCAGGTTCTGATCATCAAGCACATCTACTACCGTTAGCACATGCTGGCAGTTGGAACTTGGAAGTGCTTGTATCAGCACAAAACTATTAAGATCACCACAGATTCAAGCATCACAATACGGAGGAACACCCGGACCCTTACGAATATGGTTGACACTTTAGCAATAAACAACAGAGCAAACTTGTAAGATTTCACAACATCACCAAGCTTGTGAATCCATAAGTTCATTGGAAACAAAGCACATTTCCCAGCTTAAGTGTGCATCAAGAGCGTGCGTATTCACATGGAGGGCACAGCACTACTAAACCCCAACTACACATCATCATAAGACATATTAGTAGTACGATTTATTACGGGACACATCAACAGCAAATATATAGGTCTATCACGGTGCTTTTTGCCTCTCCTGGGAGAATTACTAAACCCTGGCCCTAGTTCTTACCGCCGTCCTGGGCCTCCATGCCAGGAATGATGACATAGCCGACCTTCTTGGGGCTCTCGTAGTCGGACGCGTCGTCTTCCTCGTCGCCATATAGCCCGTCGTAGTTGGAAGACGCGCCTGGGCCGGCGATTACGGACCAGACGAGGTACATAGAGGCGGCGGTGAGCGCGCCGCAGCCGACGCCGAAGAGGATGCCGACGACGATCACGAGGATATCCTTGACGCGCTCCTGGATGCCGGCGGCGGCACCGGCTGCTGGGTGGGGGAGCTCAGGGCGGCGGATCTGGATGTTCGCAGGGATGGAGTGGAGGTGGTGGTGGTGGCGGTGGTCGGGGTGGGGGTGCGCGTGGCCGCCAGGCTTGGCACGGAGGAGGAGGTGGGAGCCGAAGCGGCGGACGCGGAAGATGGTGAGGACCGTTGCGGTGAGGGGGGCGCGGTGGTCGGGGTCGTTGCTGGGGTTGGCGTTGGCGGAGTAGGAGACCAGGAGGGTGTGGCACGGGCGCGCGGCTGCAACTGGGGAGGGTACGAGGACGGACAAGGCGGCGGCGGCGACGAGGACGAGCAGGAGGAGGCGGTCGGCCATGGCGGCGATGGCGTGGCGCAGCAGCAGGAGGTGGTGGGTGTTCTGATTTCAGGGAAGGGGACTAAGGAAGGAGGGGATCTGTTTTTGGCAAAAATCGGCAGGACGCAAGGGGATCCAAGCAACGATAATTTTGGGAAAGTCGACGGAGATAATATTTAACACTTGATATACTAACTTGAGCGAAGACAAGAATTCGACAGATTATTCGTGGTTTTGGGAAAGTTGACGCAGATAATATTTAACACTTGCTATACTAATTTGAGCAAAGAGAAGAATTGGATAGATTATTCGTGGCATTCTTTTCGAGTGACAATTAATATGTAACAGAGTGAGTAGTATTTTCTCGATAGTTGAGGTGTTTATTTCGTGGATAAGAATAACAGCTTTTGATTGGTTTTGAGTAAAACGGCGAAGGATCCCCTAACGTACTGATCAGGTGTAAAATAGCAGTCGGTATTTCGTCCAAACTGCGGGTTGTCGTGTTCAGCGAAGGATCCCCTAACGTACTGATAGAGATTAGGCGATCAACAATCGAGCTACGACTAAAGCTAGGTCGAGCAAACGCAGGGGTAATATTCAAACCGAAAAAAAAAATCTAGCACTAAACAATACTTTTGTGATTTTCGTTAATGCAAACACCACTGGGCAGATACGATTACTAGGCACAATAATTAATCACAAGCAAACATTTAAGAAAGAGATAGAAGCAGGTTGTTTGAGAAAGGGATAGGATTACATAACATGGCATAAACATGTATATTATCACAGAAAATTAAATCACATTCACTAGTAGATATCACACACAAATCTCAGGCCACAATAGAAAACACACTGGACAGATTTCACAATTATATATCACGTTGACGAAATAATGGCACAAAGTACTCACGACCACAAGCTAATCTGACAATTAACACAATACTACCTCCGTTCCATAATTCTTGTCGAAATATTATATGTATCTAGACGTTTTTTACGAATAGATACGTCCATATTTAGACAAATTTGAGACAAGAATTATGAAACGGAGGGAGTACAAATTATAGCAAGTTTCAACTCAACGTTCCCAAGCACCACAGATTCAGCTAGTACTCAAATTCAGTACACACAGACAACAGCAACAAGCAGCAGGGAGAAGGGGATTAACCCAAGAGATGGGACAGCAAGGAGTTGGGGAAGGGAAGAACGAAGTTGCAAATTTTGGTGAAGAGGATGCAGCAAGCGTCGTCCTTGACTTGGCTGGAGGGCAGGGGCAGAGATGAGCAGCAGGTACAGTCATCGTCGTCGCTTCTCTTGATTGCAGCAGCTTGCAGAGGAAAAGCAGCCCACTGTCCGGAGGAGTGGAGGAGCAGCAGTAGATCGGCGCAGCAGTAGGCTGGGCGGCGGCCGTGGTGGAGCAGCAGTACAGAGGAAGGGGAAGAAGTGACATGCAAAGTTGCACTCGTCAACAGGATAGAAAAAGGAGCCCTAGCCGCCACCCACCGCCGCTTCGATCAGATTGATCTCGTCTCCGGCCGGTTGGGGAACGAGGTCCCTTCTTCTGTGTTTTAGTATGTTTTCAAAAATTAGGATTTGGTCAACCGGCAGCCGAATTATGGTGGTGATGGCGGCACTGTGTGGGTCAATAATAAAGTTTGCGCTACTCCTCATCCACCTCGTCGACGGCGATCCTGCCAATGGCGGTGAGGAGTGCGGGATGGTTGGTCGCTACTCTTCTGGATTGGTGGATCTTGTTCTGTGTTTGTGCTTTGCAGGTTGTCTACGCCTATCGCTTTATTGGTTTTCTTTTTTTTCGATCGATGAGAATCGGCCAGTTTCGTCCTCATCGTGGAGTTAGTGCGTCCAGCTCTTTTTGGATCCGTCTGGCCGGATCTAGGATGGCCATCCAACCCTCTTCGTCGTCTTCTTCTCCGGGACGATGGTCTATTTCTCATACTGTCGCCTGACTCCTACCGGCGACTTCCCGGCTGCTACGTCAACAACGGTTTTCTGGCTCCAATGTGGTTCGGAGGTTCAGAGACAACATCGAGCTTCGCTCACGGCGCGCCACCGGTGAGTGCAGGAGAAAGACAACGACGTTTACGTACAAGAACTTGAGTGTAATTTTCTTTTATTTTAAAGACGGTTTTGTAAGGGTTGGTTGATCTTAATATATGGCCTTGGCCTTCTCGCAAAAAAAAAGATGAAGGGGAAGAACTAACACGCTCAGCTTCGTACGTGAACCGCTAGGGATTTTAATCCCCAATGGCAATTTTTGCATTCCGGTCCTTCTACTGTTCGCTTCTTGCACAAGTTGGTCCTCTTTTCTTTCACTTAAGCACTCGCTTTCTTCTTTCCTTTATGCTCAGGTCCTCATGATATAGCTTCATCTGCAGATTGTCCAAAATGAGAGGAATTTGTGACTTAATGCACTAATCTGCAAAAATAATACACATGGTGTAAATTTGTTCATTTGATCAAATATTGTACTGCTAGCATTCAATTTTGAGGCATAATTAGTTTTAAATGATGCTAAAAGTTAAACTAATTGAGGCAAAAATCATGCAAATATGACTCTTATCACGTGCGGCGCTGTGGCTAACATGTGTGGCCCGGCCCACCCATGGCAGCAACCGTACGTCAGAGGAGCTGCGTCCGACAAAAACGTGTGCTTGCATGTGCGTCGGTACGGCGGTTGATATCATCCATACTTGCAAACTACTTCAATACATGAACAGCTTGATTTGTTGCTTCGTACAAAGTTCATATAGCATATTTGATAATTAAATCTCTCATTGTCATGATTCTATAATTTTAATAAAGTGAGTACAACGTATGGGTAGTTATATCTAAAACATTTAAGATGCATTGCATACGTTGTGCAGTTGATTCACAAACTTGTATGACGAGGACATCACGCTTACAGATATAACCGCAGCGCCTCCAGCACCGGAGAGACACTGACAAATTACAAGAGCTCGTGTCCGACAATTAAATTGTCAGGTACTTCCATTCCTTCATACTACGGGTAATCTAAATGAGAATATGATGCTGCCTAAATCAGACGCTCTTATTTTGATTAGGAATAAAGGACCAAGTCATGAGAGAGAGCATCATCCCTCGGGCACCAACCAACCATCCCTGGATCCCGGCGACCCCTCACTCCATCCCCGGGTCTTGGCAACCACTCACTCCCGGGCGCCCCGTCCCGGCAACGCACATCATCCCCGGGCGCCCCGTCCCGGCAAGCGGCACCATCCGCGGGCGCCCCATCCCGGAAAGCAACCACGCCCAGCGTATCATCCCCAGGCGCTCCCGTCCCGGAAAGCAACCATGCCAAGCGCATCATCCTCGGGCGCCCCCGTCCGAGCCGCCAAGAATAAGAGAAGCTGCAACCACTTAAGTCGCAGGAAGAGAAGAGCCACTTGGGCTGCCACTTTCACTTCGTGTGGGCCTAGGCCACCACCTCCTCCTCTATATAAGAGCAGCGACCACCACTTTAGCTAGTTGGGTTTTGTTTAGTAAAAGTTAGCCTTTGTTGCAATTTCGGATCCACAGTAGTGTTTGCTAGACCTACTGGAGGACCGCTATCGGAACCCCACCTTGTTACTGTCTCCTTGAGACTATTGTACCTCATATTTGTATCCGCAATTTCAGATTGCCTTATCTCGGTTCATGCTTGTTCTCGATTGCAAGCAAGGATTGGAACTTCGTGTTCAAGTCGATGGCTCCTTCGGTTCCGTTGATAACCTCAGGGAGTTGGTGTAGCGATTGTTAAGGTGCATCATTCTTGTGCTCAGTGTCGTCGGGTCGTCAATGTCGACTTCCGTCCAAATGGTAGTTATACTTCTTCTTTTTTGACCGGAAACTGTGAGGGAGGCCCCCGCAGTGCATTTTATTGGAATAAAAACAAACTGTACAGGATAATTACAAGGGGATATATACAACGAGTTAAGTCCATATAACCCCCTAAACTTTGAGGATTGGACTACTTTACCCCCTAAACTGTAAAACCGGGTACTTAACCCCCTCAACTTTGCAAAACCGGATAAATCACCCCCCGAGACCAACCTAAACGGTTTTTGTAGGTGGTTTTGCTGACGTGGCGATTGAAAAATGCTATGTTGTTTTTAGGGAAGGAATAATTGTTTTAGACAAAAACAAAACCTCAACTTCCCCTCCTCTTCCTCATTATTCATTCCCCTTTTCTTTTCTCCCGTTCCAGTTCCAGAAACAAGAGTTCATCCTTAATATTGAAATTAGACAGAAACTTGAGCTCAACGCGGATGTCAATATTGTCTCGTTAGTTAGATGTTTGGATACGTTAAGCATGCTCAGTTCGTGCTATTTTAGCTTTTGCGTAAGTGTGTGATATTTGTTACTTTGTGGTAAGCATGCTCTTTTTTGTTTTAAGACGCAACTGAAATGATCATATTTTGCTACATAAACAAAATGCTCCAACCGATGACCACTCCAAAACTGTGCCATTTTGTCACAGATGGTTTATCTGGTTTTGCAAAATTCAGGAAATTAAGCACCCGATTTTAAAGAGGAGGTAAAATTGAAGGGGTTTCCCGCCTAAACCAACTGATCCCCGCACTAAAACTGACAACAAAGTATTTGTCAGTCGCCACATCAGCAAAACCGTCTACAAAAACCGCTTAAGTTGGTCTCAGGGGTGATTTGTCTGGTTTTGCAAAGTTCAGGAGCGTAAATATCAGGTTTTGAAGTTCAGGGAGTAAAGTAGCCCGATCCTCAAAGTTCAGGGGTTATATGGAGTTATGGACTTAGCTTTCTTTTTTTTTGAAAGATCACGTTAGATACTTGGACAAGTGTGTTCAGCGAAGGACTAAATTTACCGCCATACTACTCTCTAGTGGTGTGTCTTGTACTGTTTTCTTCAGCCTTTGTATATGCCCGTCATCGTTACATTGGCCCTCATCAACGAAACAATTTCTTTTAGGGATGAAGTAACCAAACGGGCTTGGGGCAGAACTAATTTAAGCCCTGGGCTTCGATAAGGGTCACTTCATCGATAAAGTAGTAATATATAAGTACTACTCCCTCCCTTCTCCCATAGTATATGGGAGTCAAATTTGTTCAAATATGTATCCATAAAAACATATATTTCATCACGGACGAAGTACTAGCTAACATGAAAATCTCGGCCTTACAAGAAAATCTCGGCCGCCCTCGATCTTCACCAAGCTCTGCCGGTGCCCCCTACACTGCAACCGGCCAACAAAGCAAAAGATTTCACGGGTACGGCATCAATCTCAAGTGGGCATCTCCTTTGTCTTTTCCCTGCCGCTCTTGGGCGCCGCATGCGCCGTACCCCACTCCCTCGCATTCCCCAACCGCACGAGACAGTATCAGCGCGCAGGACAATACACTGCTCACTCTGTCCGGCTTATAACACACGTTGGGAATTTTATGCCGAATTTTGATAAAAATTAAATTGGTAATACGAAATTATTATGGCTTAAAGTAGGTATTGTTGTTCGTTTTTTAAAACTCTTTCTAAGGTAAAACTTTTATATACATATACTAAATATTATTTGCATAATCATTGGTCAAAGTTTGGTACAAAATTTTATAGAGGCATTATAAAACCGGACGTACTACGTTTTCCGTTTCAAAATTTAGGGAATAATTTTTATTGACTGCTAAATATTTTAAGTATTTTAAAGTTGGACCAACTATATAACGAGAAATATCAACACAGTGGCATTATCATGTCCATTGAGAAATATATTTTCATAGTCTTTTGGTTTGACATTCTAGATGTTTATATTTTTTGCTGTGAATTTGGTTAAACGTTTGAAAAATTGTCAGTCAACAAAATTATACGTCCTATGTTTTAAAACGGAAAGAGTAAATATTTTTCTACTTCCTCCGTCAACAAAGGATGTCTCAACTTTGACTAAATTTGAATGCTTCTATACAAATTATGTCTAGATACATTCAAATTTTGACAAATTTGTAACATCTTTTGTTGGACGGAGAAAGTAGATTTTTTCCCACGCCCCTAGCGGATCTCACGATCCCTTTCAAAAATCGATATAGTATGTATGTATTGTAGCGCAGCTGCATACCGATGGTGCTGGTCATTTGGCTACAAACCAAATGGACGCCGTGTGTTTTTGCCAATATTTGACAGCCTTCAATGGCTACAATCCAAACATCCTAAACTTGCTAATATTTTGGTCATGTAAAAAATTTGGTAAGGCTAGATGGGGCTCAAATCCAAACAGCTCCTAGGATTCTGGGTCGCTTTGGCCAAGCGGGAGGTAAATGCCATTGTATCATTTTGCTGGGTTAAGCGCTACACGTGTTGGTCGTACCTTGGTTTCCTTCGATGTTTCTTAACTGCAGTAGAACTGTTCGATGGTGGACCGACCACGTTAGATATTCAGACAAGTGTGTGTGTGAATCAATGCGTGATGTAGTTGAACCAAGGACTAAATATACCGCCATACACTACTCTCCACTTCTCCAGTGGTGTGGTCTTGTACTGATTTCTTCGGTTTCTGTATAAACCGGTCACCGTTCCACTAGCCCTCCTCCACGCAATCTACCTGATTGTGTTTTCTTCGGCTGTGTGTGTGCCCTTTATCTTGGATTGAAACAAACTTTATTTAGGAACAGCCTTTGTTAACCAAACGGGCTTCAGCCAGAACAAATTTCATTGATACCCTAATGGGCATTGGTAATGCTCACTTTATTCACATACTAATAAAAACCTAATGGATAGACATGCATTGCACTTTTTAGAAATACTAAAAATACGGAGTACATGCGTTAAAAAAATGGCCCCCGAACACAACGAGCCTTCAAAATGCATGGGAAAGCAATGTTGAACGAGACTTCCTTGCGTCCCACGTCAATCGCGTCCAACGCCCACGTAGTCTAGTCTTGCGCCATGTTCTCCCGTTCAGTTTTGACCGTGCGGTTGTACACCTTGTACTCTATATATATGAGGAGCAATACATCAAGAGCACGTAAGGTGCATTCTCCCAATCTCTTTCCCCTCTACACGGTATCAGTCGCCATCGATCTCCTGTGCTAACCGCTTCCGCTGCACGCCCTCGATGACAGACACACCCAGGGCCGCCGGCTCTGTCGCGGCGTCCGACGAGCTCCCTGATGCTCCTAGCCGCGGCCTTTCCACGGCATTCGACGCCGCCGCGCGCCCGCTCGGCTCACCGGGCCTCTTCACCTCTACCGCTAGCATCCTCCTCACTTCGCGCCTCTCTGGCGTGCCCGTGGTCCCTCCGCCGCCGGCTCCCCCTGTCGATCGTCTCGCCGGCGCCGTCGTGAAAGACAACGTCCACATCGTCCTCAGCCTGCACCCGCCCAACTTCTCTCACTGGCGGACGCTCTTCGAGCTCATGTTCGTCAAGTATGATGTGGTGCATCACATCGTCGGGCCGCCGTGCCCCACTGACCCTGTTTGGGTCCGGGAAGACGCGCACGTGGTCTCCTGGCTCTACAGCACCATCTCGCCTTAGATCCTCGGGATTGTCATCCAGCATCAACCCACGGCGCCCGCTACCTGGAACGCCATCGCCAGCATCTTCCTCGACAACCAAGAGACGCAGGCGGTCGACATCACCACCCAGTTTCGCAAGCTCGAGCAGGGCGCCCTGTCGATGCACGACTACTTTGCCCGGCTCAAGGATATCGCCGACCAGCTTCACGACCTCGGCAGCCGCATCACCGACCGCGACCTCGTCCTCGCCATGTTCCAGGGCCTTCACCCGCGGTACAACTACGCCGTCTCGATCCTCACCTCCATGTCGCCGTTCCCCTCCTTCCTCCGCTACAGGGCGTTCCTTGTCCTGGAGGAGCTTCGCGAGGGCACCCCGACACGCTCCACCGACACTGCCCTGCACGCCGCGCCTGTCAACCACGGGGGCGGCACCGGTAGCGGCCACAACACCGGGAACGTCAACTCCTGCAACAAGGGCAAGGGAAAGCAACAGGGGCGGCCGCAGACCAAGACCACCGGCAGGGGCTCCTCCTCCACATCGACCGGCTCCTCCTCCCGCCAGTCGGCGCCAACCCTGCCGACTCCAGGGACCAACCCGTGGACTCGACTGGTTCCTGCTTGGCCTGTCCCTTGGCGTCCCCAAGCTCTCGGCGCCGGTGTCCTCGGTCCGCGTCCCAGCGCTCTGCCAATGCCCAACTTCGCCGGCATGCACTACACGCCGCCTCCTCTGCAGCCTGCACCGACCGCCGCACCAGCTTGGGATCAGAAGGCTCTCATCTAGGCTCTGAACGCCATGTCGGCGTCCTTATCCTCACCCCCGGCGCCCGACGAATGGTACATGGACACTGGGGCGAGCGCGCACATGTCATCACCCTGGTATGTTGTCATCTCTCAGTCCCTCATTTCATTCTCGTATAGTAGTGGGCAATGGATCAACTATGCCTGTCACACACACTGGCCAGCTCTCCATCCCCACTTCCTCTCAACCTCTCCACCTGCACGACATCCTAGTTTCCCCCTCCCTCGTCAAGAACCTCATCTCTGTCAAACATCTAGTTCGTGAGAACCCAGTTTTCGTTGAATTTGATGATCTTGGTTTTTCTGTCAAGGATCGGCGCACCCACCAGGTGATTCTCCGCAGTGATGACATCGGCGACCTGTACCCGCTCGCGCCGCGCCCACCTATCAGCATCCAAGCTTCTTCTACCGCTGATGATTGGCACGCCCGCCTCGGACACCCTGGATGCTCGTCACTCGCTCGTCTTCTCCGCACTGCATCACCGGCCACACCTCGTCGCTCTGCGCATACTTGTCACTCGTGTCAGCTAGGAAAGAATGTTAGGTTTCCCTTTTCAGACTCAATTCATGTTTCGTTTGTGCCATTTCATCTTGTTCACTGTGATGTATGGACCTCGCCAGTCCCAGCTTGTCCGGCTTTACCTACTATCTTGTAGTTATTGATGATTACAGCCATTTTGTTTGGTCTTTTCCCTTATGGCACAAATCCAAAGTCTATAGCATGTTACGTCAGTTTATTGCTTTCGTCCATACCCACTTCCACCTTCCCCTACTCGCTCTGCAATCTGACAATGGCCGTGAGTTTGACAACGCAGCGATGCGCTCCTTCCTTGCTAAGCATGGTGTGCAGCTCCGCATGTCTTGCCCGTACACTTCCCCTCAGAATGGACGCGCCGAACGCATGCTCCGCACGCTCAATGACACCATGCGCACCCTCCTCCTGCATGCCTCCATGCCTAACTCATTCTAGGCAGAAGCCCTTGCCACCACCACTTTCCTCGTCAACCGCCAACCCTGCCGTCCACGCCAACACACGACGCCTTTCGAGCTCCTATACGGCACCACCCCGAACTACTCCTCCTTGCGCAGATTTGGTTGCCTGTGCTACCCAAACCTCACCGCCACCACTCCGCACAAGCTCGCACCCCGCTCTGCCCCGTGCACGTTCATCGGCTACTCTACCTCCCACAAAGGCTATCGGTGCTATAACAATGCAACAGGCAAGGTTGTCATCTCCCGGCATGTGTTCTTCGACGAGTCCCAGTTCCCCTTTCGCCCATCGCACCCCCTCCCGAGCCTTGCATAGCGGCGAGGTTCTCCCCTCGCTGCCCCTTACTGCTGCCTCCCGCTACCGCGGCTGCCGCGCGGCTTGCCGTGGCAGCCCCCGTTTCTGCCGTGCGACCTGCCGCGGCAGCCCCCGTTTCTGCCGTGCGACCTGCCGCGGCAGCCCCCGTTTCTGCCGCGCGCTCTGCCGCGACAGACCCAGCCTCTGCCGCGGCAGACTCTCCGTCTGCCACGCGCTCACCTGCGGCCTCTCCTTCTGCCACACCCACCTCCCCATTTGCCACTCCTCCACCCATACCAGCTGCGCCCGCCTCTCCATCCGTTGCGCCTGCCACCACCTCTCCCGCGCCATACTACCCTTCTGCCGCGACAGACAACCCTCCAGCTGCCCCTACCGGGACCCTAGCACCTACCCACACAATGATCACCCGATCTCAGCGCGGTACGTTCAAACCCAACCCCAAATATACCACCCAGACCAACCTCGCCACCACTGACTCAGACATCATCCCAATTCCTAAATCTGTGCGCTCGGCATTACGCAATCCTTGTTGGCTTGCTGCTATGCAGGATGAATACAGGGCTCTGATGGCCAACAACACATGGCGGCTGTTGCCTCGCCCACCCGGCGCCAACATCGTCACTGGCAAATGGTTGTTTCGACACAAGCTCAACCCGGACGGCACGTTGGCTCGGTACAAGGCGCGCTGGGTGGTGCGCGGCTTCTCGCAGCAGGCTGGAGTGGACTTTAATGAAACCTTCAGCCCTGTGGTGAAATCGGCAACCATCCGTGCTGTCCTCTCCATTGCAGCGTCACGAGACTGGCCGGTGCACCAGCTCGATGTCAACAATGCCTGCCTGCATGTCTTCCTCACCGAGCATGTCTACTGTCAACAAACGACCGACTTCGTCAACGCCACTCAGCCAGGATATGTCTGCCTCCTTGACCGGTCCCTCTATGGGCTGAAGCAGGCGCCCTGCGCCTGGTATGATCGCTTCGCGGCATTCCTCCGGTCCATCGGCTTCGTCACCACGAAATCCGACCACTCGCTCTTCGTGTACCGGCGCGGCCCCGATGCTGCCTACATCCTGCTGTATGTCGACGACATCGTTCTGACGGCTTCCTCCATGACACTGCTCCGGCTCATCACCAGCAAGCTCCTCGGCGCGTTCTCCATGAAGGACATGGGGCCTCTGCACTTCTTCCTCGGCATCCAGGTTGCTCGCACTCCAGCGTGTTTCTTCCTCGGCCAGCAGCAGTACGCCGACGACCTGCTTGAGCGTGCTGGCATGACTGCGTGCAAACCAGTCAGCACGCAGGTGGACACCAAGCCCAAGCTGGACGTTGCTTCCATGCCCGTCGTCGCCGACCCGTCCGAGTACAGGAGCATTGTTGGGGCCCTGCAGTACCTGACGATGACACGCCCCGACATCACGTACGCGGTGCAGCAGGCGTGCCTCTTCATGCATGATCCCCGAGAGCACCACCTCACCTTCGTCAAGCGCATACTCCGGTACATCAGTGGCACCAACGGGCATGGACTGCACATTCAGCACTCCGAAACGCTGGACATCGTTGCCTACTCGGATGCCGACTGGGCGGGCTGCCCCGACACGCGCCGTTCTACTTCCGGCTACGCCGTCTACCTCGGCGACTCACTGGTGTCCTGGTCGTCCAAGCGCCAGCCCACTGTGTCGCAATCTAGCGCCAAAGCCGAGTACCGCGGCGTGGCGAACGTCGTTGCCGAATGCTGCTAGCTCTGCCAGCTCCTCGGCGAACTTCACCTGCTCCTCAACAGAGCCACGGTCGCCTACTGCGACAACATCTCTTCGGTCTACATGGCGGCCAATCATGTGCATCATCGCCGGACAAAGCACATCAAGCTGGATATCCATTTCGTTCGCGAGAAGGTTGCCCTCCGCCAAGTTCGTGTGCTGCATGTTCCTACGACACAGCAGTTTGCCGACATGATGACGAAGGGATTGCCCACTTCAGTGTTTGAGGACTCCGATCCAGCTTGTGCATCCGCTCGTCGCCGTCGACCATCGGACGCTCAACCTGCGGCGGGGTGTTGAACGAGACTTCCCTGCGTCCCACGTCGATCGCCTCCACAACGCCCACATAGTCTAGTCTTGCGCCATGTTCTCCCGCCATGTTCTCCCGTTCAGTTTTGACCGTGCGGTTGTACACCTTGTACTCTATATATATGAGGAGCAATACATCGAGAGCACCTAAGGTGCATTCTCCCAATCTCTTTCCCCTCTACAAGCAGAAATACTACAGAACTCAGTTTTTTTTAAATACAATTAATGTGGACTTCCAATCTGCAACTTGTCCATATACTGCAAGAACGCTCAGAGGTATATTGTTGTTTCAAAACAACCCATATCAAATCTTGATCTCAACATCGGAAAAAATGAAGCATGAAAAAAAGGTCTGACTAACTTAGTTACACATCTCTTCCTGTTTACGGAGGAAAGATGACATTTATAACTCATGAATAAGGTTACAATCCACAGCTACTATTGCTAGGATACACATTCCTAACATAACACGGAGTACTCTATGTGTTCCACAAAACACCTTATATAATTTTTTTTCTCTTTTGTTCCGCAATACATCTCATTTTTCTCTTGGCCCCTGCATCCAACAATTAACTACTCACACTCATTTACTTTTAGTCCAATAAAAATGGTTACGCAGTAGAAACGAAATATATCTTGTTCCAAATGCACAAATAAATATGAGTTGTTTTGTGAAACTTATGAAGTAAGTACACATCAAAAGACGAATCGTATCTAGCAGGGAGAGGGGCTTAAATAAAAGACTTTTAAATTTAGCCCTAACCATTTGTGCTAAGCGATGGAAAGCATTAAAGCCCTACACAACAAAACTCAAAGGAATATATTTGCAAGAAAGTAATGTACTCACTCCGTTTCATAATTCTTATCGAAATATTACATGTATCTAGACGCTTTTTAGGAATAGATACATCCATTTTTAGCAAATTTGAGACAAGATTTATGGAACTGATGGAGTAAAAATTTAGCAAATAGACAGATAAGGAATTATAACTCAGATTGTTGGCAAGATCCTGCAACTTTGTTAGAGAGGTTTGGTCACGGAGAGCTACAAACACAAAGAGCCCTCACTTTAAATCCCCTTGACGTAAACACATTCATGGTGAATCTTTGAAAATTATCGAACCCTCACAAACTCCATGGCTTCCTCACAATTTGACGATTTCTATGAGGTCAAAGCATTATATTCTCTCTTATCCATAATAAGTGTCTTAAATTTTGTACTAACTTAATAGAAAGTTGTACCAAGTCTGAGACAGTTATTATGAATCGGGAGGGAATATATACTAGCACGATACATGTGCGTTGGACATACTAAAAAAACATATTACCTGACTGTTCTTGATCTCCCTGCGTGGGTTCATGTGCAAATCAACAAATACCTGTGTAGCTGGCTCTGGCGTGGGGAATTGAGCTGTGGCGGTGGTAGCTGCCTCGTCCGATGGTCGGTTGTCTGTCGCCCCAAGTGCTATGGGGGCCTCGGCGTCCTCGACCTGACCAAGTTTGGCCGCGCCCTCCGCCTCCGTTGGGAATGGCTGCGTTGGACTCAGCCTGACAAGCTTTGGTCTTTGGTGCCCATCCAGCTTGACGGCCTAGAGATGTGCCTCTTTGCGGCATCTTCCACCATCATGGTTAGAAATGGAAATTCACCAAATTCTGGACCGACGCCTGGCTCCATGGGCGCCGGCCGATGGACGTCGCCCCGGATCTTTTCTCGGTCGCCCGTCGCAAGCGCAGATCCATCTGTGATGCCAGGCGCGACTTCAAATGGGTCAGTGACATCTCCCATGGCATCGTGGCCGGAAATATTGATCAATTCATTAATCTCTTCATGCTCATCGATTCGGCCCCTATTCTTGTTGACGGTGATGACTCCATCGTGTGGAACCTGACGGCCTTCGGTGTTTACTCTGCTAAGAGCACCTATCTCGCTCGGTTTCTTGGGCTTACCCGGTAGCCGTTCGAGCATGTTATTTGGAAAATTTGGGCCCCTGAAAAGTGCCGCTTCTTTGGTTGGCTCTTGATCAAGGACATAATTCCAACATTTCGAGTAAATTTTACAGAACCACATTTTTTAGGGTTAGGGTTTCATCGGGCCACAGTTATCGCTAATTGTCTCACAGAACCACACTTTTTTGGACACGTCGTCTCAAATAATCCAAATCATCCAGATTAGGCCATTTGATAGAATTCCCGACAGGTAGGTCCCACCTTGTCAGGTGCCACGTTGGACGACCCGACCCGTTTTCTCCACGTCAGCTCACGGACCCGTTAACCCGAGCCGTCTGCCCGAATCCTCTCCCGAATCCCCTGTTCAAGTCCCCATTCGCGACTCTCCCACTCTCGACCCGGACTGGCGACAGGGGTGGCGAACCGGGGGGAGAGGGGCGGCCGCCGGCGGTGAGTGATGGCGACGACAGAAATTGACTGGGCCGACCCCACCGCTGGACTCGAGTACGTTTCCTCCTCCCCTTGCTCGTTATTCGATTTCGCCGCCGCCGCATTGGGGTTTCGTCTAGGCTTCGGGTAGACCTAGGGTTTATATGTGGGTAAATCGGCTTCGATCGACGTCGATTTGATGGGGTTTCTTGTTGATCTATGCCGTGGGGGACAACTATGAACAAATTTTATCAATCGATGTTGCTATTTGGTGTCAATGGTAGGTGTCGCACAGGCAAATCCCTAGATTTTCCCTCGATTTTCAAAGTGGAGAAATCAGGTGTGATCGACGTGTAATTGTTGGGGTTTCTTATTCTTATACGCCCTCGGGCTCTTTGATTGGGTTAGTTGAGCAGTTTGTCTGCCAGGTTTGAGGCCAAGTTCGGCATCCCCTCCGCAATTTCTGTTCTTTTTAGGGATTGTATGTAGGTACTAAGTTGAGTGCATATATAGAGTCAAATTTAGTTTGTTCTTATTTGTGTTTGTGTGGATGCAGTTTCGAGGACCAGTTGTGGCTTGTGAAATTGCATTTGCCTCTATCAGGAAGAGTAGTGCAGCGGACAGTTGGGAGGGCATATTTGAAGCACAAGAATTTAGTTGAGTTAATGGTGGCCAGTGGATTTACAGCAGAAGATGACCTGTACTATGTTAGACAAGATGGCATAGGGTTAACTGGATGGTCATTGTTAGAGTCAGATGATACTGTGAAAGAGGTTATGGAGCTGTACAAGGCTACTAGGTGTATCAACCTGCACGTGTTGAAGAGTTGTGCTTTTCCAGAATCACCATCCAATAAGTGAGTCGAGTTCTACAGTGATGTGCCTACACCTGGAAAGAAAAGAAAGAGGAAGATGGTATCTTTTGCACAGGAAGAAGTGGTTGGCACACAACAAAGTGTGAATCAGCAGGCCGCAACTGGGCTTCAGGTAGTTTGTAAGAAAGCCCCCCCTAGTAGGGCAGATAAGGGGAAAGCCAAAGTAGCAGATCCTGACACTGAAAGCTCTTACTCAAGTGATAGTTCATTGGAATCTGATAGATCTGAAGAAGGCATTGACCCTAATGATGTATATGAAGGTGACAGTGAAGCTGAGGAATTGTTTCCACTGCAAGCTTCTGTTCAAGAGGATATTGCTGCAATGAACAAGGCCAAGAAGCCAAAGAAGGAATATGCTTTGAAGACCAAGGCAGCAAAGGAAAGAGTAACAAGATATCAGCAGAAGGTAGCAGCTGGTGCTTTACAGGACCAGTTTCTTAGTGATGTGGACAGTGATGACAACAAAGAATTAGAGCATCCAAGTGATGATGATGATGCACAATCTATTGATCATCAGTTACCAAAGAAGAGAAAAAGTAGAGCAAAGAAGCGGATGCCTAGGGTTTGGTATGATGAGAACAAGCCAAAGCCACATACCCAGTTTGTGCAACTAATGTGCTTCAAGGATGAAGAACTATCACATACAACATTCCAGAGATTATGAATATCTCAGGAATGACAAAGACAGAGTGATGGTATGTTGCAAGTCAGCAAGCTCTTGCCCCTTTTACATGGTTTCATCACAAATCGAGGGAGAGGATACACACTGTTTGAGAGTGTGTGTGGAGCCACACAAGTGTGGTGAGACTCATGATACATCAATGATCAACAGTGCATGGTTAGCTAAGAGATATGAAGAGAGTGTCAGAAGTGATCCAGAATTCAAGATCCACTCTATGATGGACAAGACAGCAAGGAAATTTGGAGTTGACATAAGCAAGCAGATGGCTTATAGAGCAAGAGCAAGAGCACAGGAAGTTGTGTTGGGCAATCACAAGGAGCAGTATAAGAGGATTAGAGACTATGCTCAAACTGTGAACAGTACTAATCCAGGCAGTAGGGCAGTTGTGACAACAATTGAGAACCCTCAAGCAAATCCAAGATTTCATGGTCTCTTTATAATGCTCAATGCACAGAAAGAGGGATTCATCAATGGATGCAGACCCTTCATAGGTAATATGTTTTCTTTACTTGCATTGCAATCTTACTAACAATCCAAATCACTAATGCTCATGTCTGCTATGTAGGAGTTGATGGTTGTTTTGTCAAGCTCACAACAGGGGCCCAAGTGCTGGCTGCAAGTGCCAGAGATGGCAATAACAACCTGTTTCCACTGGCTTTTGGTGTGGTTGGCAAGGAGGACACTGCCTCATGGTGCTGGTTTTTACAACAACTGAAGTATGCTTTGGGTGGAGATCATGGGAAGTTTGGGAAGTGGACCTTCATGTTGACAGACAAAAGGTTAGTTTTTTAACTACATGTGCTTTCTATTTTAAAACCATAGTGCAATGACTCATAGCTCAAAGTTAACCTACTACTTTAAAATGTATCGGGGTCTGTTGACTGCCATGCATAGAGTATTTCATGATTGTTCTCAAAGGTTCTGTCTACGGCACATCTATGCCAATTTTAAAGTTGCTGGTTTTAGAGGAGGGGACCTCAAAGCACATGTAGATGCAGCAGCTTACTCTTATAGTAAGCCATACTTTGATGATGCAATGGCAAGACTGAAAGAGGACTGTGAAGAAGCATGGGAGTGGTTAAGTAAGATAAATCCTAAACATGGGGCTAGGCATGCAATGGACACCAACTGCAAGACTGATTTAGTAGTGAACAATCTTAGTGAAATCTTTAATAATTTCATTATTGATGTGAAGGACAAGCCCATAGTGACCATGATAGATGGCATTAGAACCAAACTAATGGCCAGGTTTGAAGCCAAGAGAATAGGGATTCAGAAAGCAGGATGGGATATCACTTCTACGTTTGCAGAGAAGTTAGAGATAGAGAAGAGTAACTCCAAGTACTCTAAAGCAATTTGTGCAGCCAAAGGTTTGTGGCAGGTTGCTTCTGGAACCAGAACATATCCAGTCAACTTGAGAGCCAAAACATGTGGGTGTAGAAAATGGGATTTAACTGGCTTACCCTGCAAGCATGCAGTGTGTGCAATATATAAAGCCAAAGGGCACCCTGAAGACTATGTGAGTGACTTCTTTAAAAAGCCATTATACATCCAAACACACAATGAGATAGTGTACCCTGTCCCAGGCCAACATGATTGGGTTCAGACAGATACACCTGACATAGATCCACCACACTTTTTTGTCCATCCTGGGAGAAGGAAGAAGAATAGGAGGAAAGGTCAGGATGAGCAAGGAGAGCCAAGGGGTAAAGGCAGGATGTCAACAAGCACATGTTCCAATTGTAAAAAGCAGGGCCACACGTACACTAGTTGTGCAAATCCATTGAAGCCAGAGTTGGCAATAAGGAAAAGCAGACACAAGGTACACATCTATTGGCTTGTTAATGTTCTATTGGCTTTTACTGTTCTATAACCTGATTCATTCTTCTTACTGTTTCAGAGTAACAGAGGATTCCCAACTTCAGCTGCAACACCTGCACCAGCAGCACAGCCTACTCCTGCATCTGCTTCAGCACCAACACCTTCAAAATGCACTGGTAGGAGAGGAGGGGCCCAGTTCAAGCCACCAAGAGCAGCTTCTGCAACTTCTACATCTGCAGCACCTGCACCAGCTCCATCTTCATCAGCCAGAGGAGCAAGAGCCGCATCTGCACCAGCTAAGGCAGCACCAGCTCCATCTTCATCAGCCAGAGCAGCAAGAGCAGCATCAGCTAAGGTGGCAGCAGCAGCGACAGCAAGAGAAGTAGCAGCATCAACATCAGCTCCAACTGCACATGCTACTTCAACAAGGCCTACTAGGAAAACAGCAGGGACACTGCCAGCTAGGTATGAGAACAGCAAGATGTGGAAGTATTTTAACTGCTCAAGGAGGACAAATTGAAACTGATGTATTCTGTGTTAAACTGTGTAATGCTTGGGATGTGAACTGTGAACTGTGAACTCATGTATTTTGGTTAAATTGAAACATGTATTTCAGATTCAGGCATTTCAGATTCAAATCTGGCGACATTTTAGATTCAAATTTCCCATAATTCAAACACAATCTTAAACCAGCACATGTTCTTTCAGATTCAGGCATTACAAACTCAAACACATACTACACTACTGGCACATCACCAACAGATACAAATCAAAACAGAAGCTACAGCTACTGCAAATGCAAAACACCTCAGATCTGACTCCTTTGCATCTTCAATCTTCACCTCCATCTCTGCTATCATCTTCTTCCCTTCTGCCACTTTGCCTTCTAATTCCTCGATTAGCTGGTCCTCATATGCCAACTCAAACTGTAGCTGCAGGTTCTCTTCATCCAGTTTCTTGTTTTTTTCCTTCTCATCGCTAACCTCTACTTCCAGATTTGAAATGTAATCAATGTAGTAATCACCAGCATGAGATTCTGGCTTCAACTCCTCACAAAGTTCAGCCTCCAAGCTTTGCTCTAAATACAACAAGTAATCTGGATCTTCCAAGTAGCGAAAATACTGCAGTGCAGTTTGATCCAATCGTTAGAAAGCCCAGAGTTCAGGGATGGGAGGGTTCAAAATCGAAAACTCACCTCATCCTTCGACAGAGCACTGCTATCAACAGAATCCCTCAGCCATGACATCATCGAGGCGCCACCATCTTCAGTGAATCCGCTACGGCCCATATCCAGTCGATAGCAGCGGACGCGGGGAGGCCGGTGGGCGAGGGGAGGGCGGCGGACGCGTGGATGCCGGCGGATGCGGGGAAGATGCGGACCTCCTCCGCGCTGTCAATGCCCGCAATCGATTTTCAATCGGGCGAGAAAGCTAGGGGGAGCGAGCTAGGGTTCATGGCTCCGTCGCGAATGGGGAATTGAACAGAGGATTCGGGAGGGGATTCGGGAAAGGATTCGGGTAGACGGCTCGGGTTAACGGGTCCGTGAGCTGACATGGAGAAAACGGGTCGGGTCGTCCGACGTGGCACCTGACAAGGTGGGACCTACTTGTCGGGAATTCCATCAAATGGCCTAATCTGGGTGATTTGGGTTCTTTGAGACGACGTGCCCCAAAAAGTGTGGTTCTATGAGACAATTAGCGATAACTGTGGCCCGATGAAACCCTAGCCCCAAAAAGTGTGGTTCTGTGAAATTTACTCCAACATTTCTAATGACAAATGGTGCCCTTTTTGTCATAATTGTGAGGAATCTGCTTGCCACATCATGTTGGTTTGCCCGCTCGCAACGCCTGGTCCCGGGTCGCTGTTTGGACATATAAAGCTTTGTTTTGCCCCTCTACTGATATGGACACGCTAACCATGGATACGACCATTAAAATCATAATCGTTGGTGTATCTAATAACAATTATAATCAGGTGAATTCAATTACAAAATGTTTTCAATATGTTATTTGCAAAGAGACGGAGCTACTATCGTGTGTAATCTTATTATGTAGGCATCTTATTGAACTTTGCAAATCCAAAGTGAAGATGAAGTGTGATAGCCTGCAAAGGGAGATTCAAAGTGAAGCCTATCAAGTCTACTTTCCAACAAATCAAACGGCACATGATTCGGAGCTTGTTAGAGAAAAATATCACGAATTAAAGTTGAATCCGATTCGGGTCCGAGCTGTCAGGAGACCCGAATTTGTTTTAATCACCCAGGCCGCATTCTGAGTCCAAATCAAGCAAACAAGTACTTTTTGGAAAGGTAATTACAAGACCTTTCTAACGAATCTGGCCCCATCAAAAGATTCGACTCGTGCTGATCGTGACGGACAAAACAAGCTGACGGATCTGTTTTTCTGTTTCCTAAAGAGTTGTAGTTTGTTAGGAAAGTTAGAGATAGAGTTAGATTTCGGCCAACTTACTCAAGGTGAACGAAAATATCTCTCTCTCCTCCTTTATATACCCCATGAGCCCCCCTAAGGAGCCTTGGGTTTTGTTTAGTTAAAAATTAGCCATCGCTACTACTTCGTGTAATCGCGTGTGTCGGTTAGACCACCTGTTTTACCGCTTTCGGAACCCCAACTTATCGTCTCGTTGAGACATTGGTTTGATATAGTATATTTGCAATTTGAGATTGCATCCGCTATTTATCTTGTTCTTGCTTGTTCTTCGATTGCTTGCAGGAACAAAGACCTTCGTGGTCAGGTTGATCGTGTCCCCGCGTGATCAATAACCCTCTGGAGTTGGTGTATCGATTGCTAAACCGCTGCCTCTTAGGCCGTAGTCGGATCGTCAATGTCACCTCCTACCCAAATCGAGAGTTATCAATCTCATCGAAAGATCGGGCCACCCACACCCACATCACGTGGTATCAGAGCTTAAGGTTGCTCGGTGAGATTTTTCCAGTTTATCCGTAGTTTAGATCTGTTTTTACCTATCATCCAGAAAAAGCCAAACAAAAATTAGAATTAGTTACCTTGTCCTACAACCAATCTGAGCCTTCTAATTTTCACATTAGTATTAGCATTGTTGAATCTTTGCTGCATTAATCGTGTCGAGTTGCTAGATTAGATTGGATCGTTTTTCAGATTTTTTCTACTAGATCGAACTTGCTTTTGGTTTTCTTGTTCTTCGTGTGACGCAGGTTTCCTTCATCAATCTTCCGCCGCCAAACTTCTTGCCACACCACCGCCATAATCTCCCGCCGCCACCATATCTTCCACCGAGTCCCTCTTCGAGTCCTACACCGAGTCCCTCATCGAGTCCTACACCGAGTCCCTCTTCGAGTCCTACACCGAGTCCCTCGTCAATTCCTACACTATGTCCCTCTTCGAGTCCTACATCGAGTCGGCAAGTTATAGTTTTCAACCGCGAGTTTGAGTCCGAGTCCAATAAGGAGTGCTTTTGGAAAGTGTTTCATAATAGATCGAATTTTGTTTAGAGATCAAGTTGTTCGGAAAGTTGAAAAAAAAAGAAAGGAAAGAAAAAAAAAGGAAAGAAAGAAAGAAAAAAACCGAAAAAAAAGAGAGAAAGAGTTCGAGTCAGTTTCGGACCCGAGTCCGAGTAGAATTTTAGTTTCGGGTGGGTTTGACCCATGTTCAGTAAAACTGGCGTATCTTTTGCGTAACAATTCGGATTTGGACGTTCTTGGACTTTTTGGAAAGCTCACGACGAGGCGCATCAGGAAATATCTAGGGCGTTGTCCTACACTTTGACCCTCAAATTCGGTTTGTAAGGTGGACTTTCGAAGCTTCCAATATTTTTTTGCATCCGTTTTCCGGCGTCGCTGCAGCCCGGTGTTTCTCAGTTTTCTCCACCGTACGACATCCGTTTTGAGTGATCTTGTCCTTTCTGAAAAGCTTGTGTCGATACGCTTCTAACCCATATTTTTTCATATTTTTCTGAATTTTTCTTACTGCAGCCTTTGCTGTTCTTCGACAGACCGACGTACAGTTTTCCGGTCCTTCTTTTGCGTGAGTTTCTGGGGTTAAAAGAAAAAAGAAGAAAAGAATAAGAAGCCAAACAGAAGGCCACAAAAAGAAAAAAAAAGAAAAAAAAATCACAGGGATTTACTTGTTGTGCCATCTTTTGATCTTTCTATCCTATCTTCTTCAGTATCTAGGCTTAGATTATTTCTGTAATTCGTTCTTTTCGACTCCAGCAGCTATGACTAGCATTATTGAGCATATTTTCAACTTTGCATTGTTGATTTGATTATTTGCTATTCTTTGCTACTCACAAAACCCTCCAAGCTCCACAGATTCTACACCTAGGTTGGTTTGTTACCGCGGCATCGATACATTTAATCTTCAGAGGGCTTGGTCACGCCGCTGGCCATCACCTTCCTGTTTTGCATGGTAAGAACTTGTAAGAACTTGATTTTTAGCTTGAGAGTTGAGCGACTTGTAGCCACATCCTATTAGTTGATAGGAACATATTCCTATGTTTTGTTTCTTGTCTTATACTAACCATGACAGGACTTACACGAAGGATGGAAAATAGGCCTATGCTATCAAGTGACCGACATGAGCGTTTTTCACCACATCCATCCTCCTCGTCTCTTGTTGACATTGGCAAGGCAAAGGTATATCGCAATCCTTGTAATGTCAATAATTGTTTTGGACCTTTCTTTGATGGAAATAATGATGTTGAAGCTTATATTGATTGGAAAATAGTTCTAATTGATCAATTCACATGCTTCCATGTACTAGATAGTTGTAAGGTTCAAATTGCTAGTAGTAAATTTACTTTTGTTGCTTTATCTTGGTGGAGTGAGATAGTTAGAGAAAACAAAATACCTCACACTTGGATTGATATGAAGAAAATCATGAGAGGAAAATATGTTCCTCCAAGTTATGCTTATGAGTTGCGTTCCAAATTACGACGTTTGACACAAGATGATAAAACTGTTGATGATTATTACCATGAGTTCCAAATTTTAACCTTGCGGGCTGGTTTAGATGAAACAGAACAAAGAAACATGAATAGGTTTTATTATGGGCTTAACTTTGAAATTTCTTACATGATTGAATATGGACAATACGACTCAATATTGTGTTTGCTTAATCTTGCTCGTGAAGCTGTGAAAAAATTGCAGAGAAGGCGTAATAGAAGTGAGTTGAGCCTACAAGGTAATGATAAAGAGGATCATGTTGATGAACTGAATATGACGTGTGATGAAATAAATGAGATACTTGATGAATTTTCTGCCCCATGTAAAATTGTTGATTTACTTGCTGATTTGAGTACACCCATTTATTCAAATGATAATGATTTATGTGAGGAGTTACCTACTGTTTTGGAAGAGACTTGTGATGCGATGATTAAATTTGATTTATGTTGCGTCGAATTAACTAAACATGAAGAAGTGTTTCCTATGGTTAAGCCTAATAATTCTTTGTGTTCTATTAAAATTGATGCACCTATATATTTGTCACATGCAATGGATAAAGTTTCTGAGTTAACAATTTCAAAATCTTTTGCTAATGCCCATGGATACACTATTCAATTAAGTGGAGAACATGATGTCAACAATAAATTTTGGGTGCATCAGATTTGCATTGCTTGTGATAACTTTCTTGATTTGAGAGACAACAATATTTTGCATATGCTCAATCATTTTGATATGACCTCTAATATTGGTGATAATTGTATGACAAATAACTTGTGGCATGATTGCACATTGACGCATATTGTAGCTCGCCATTTGCGAATTTTGAATTATTGTTCGCCTACATTAGGATGGTTTAATGATGAGAATTACAAATTAAAATGTGATACTTGCCGTTGGAATATACTATTAATCTTTTGCACTATTATGAGTTTTATTTATGTGAAACATCGAATGTGCAGCATTGGAGTGGAGTTAAAATTGATGACATATACATATACCATGCACATACTTTGTCTATTTTGTCAGTCTCTTTTCAGCACAAACGACGCCAAGGACGGTTTTCCTTTCAAGAAAGGAAGGATGATATGAACACGCTAACTATGGATACGACCATTATAACCATAATCGTTGGTGTATCTAATAACAATTATAATCAGGTAAATTCAATTACAAAATGTTTTCAATATGTTATTTGCAAAGAGGCGGAGCTACTATCTTGTGTAATCTTATTATGTAGGCATCTTATTGAACTTTACAAGTCCAAAGTGAAGATGAAGTGTGATAGCCTGCAAAGGGAGATTCAAAGTGAAGCCTATCAAGTCTACTTTCCAAGAAATCAAACGGCACATGATTCGGAGCTTGTTAGAGAAAGATATCACGAATTAAAGTTGAATCCGATTCGGGTCCGAGCTGTCAGGAGATCTGAATTTGTTTTAATCACCCAGGCCGCATTCTGAGTCCAAATCAAGCAAACAGGTAATTACAAGACCTTTTCAACGGATCTGGCCCCATCAAGAGATTCGACTCGTGCTGACCGTGACGGACAAAACAAGCTGACGGATCTGTTTTTCTGTTTCCTAAAGAGTTGTAGTTTGTTAGGAAAGTTAGAGATAGAGTTGGATTTCGGCCTCCTTACCCAAGGTGGACGAAAATATCTCTCCATCCTCCTTTATATACCCCATGAGCCCCCCTAAGGATCCTTTGGTTTTGTTTAGTTAAAAGTTAGCCATCGCTACTACTTCGTGTAATCGCGTGCGTCGGTTAGACCACCTGTTTTACCGTTTTTCGGAACCCCAACTTATCGTCTCGTTGAGACATTGGTTTGATATAGTATATTTGCAATTTGAGATTGCATCGGCTATTTATCTTGTTCTTGCTTGTTCTTCGATTGCTTGCAGGAACAAAGACCTTCGTGGTCAGGTTGATCGTGCCCCCACGTGATCAATAACCCTCTGGAATTGGTGTATTGATTTCTAAGGCGCTGTCTCCTAGGCCGTAGTCGGATCATCAACGTCACCTCCTACCCAAATCGAGAGTTATCAATCTCATCGAAAGATCGGGCAACCCACACCCACATCATCTACCTAGATTGATGCCTCCTCCATCAGAGCTTGGTGGTTGGATCGTGGCGCTGCTGCAAGCTCCCTTGGCAAGCCCACGTCTAAGGCTGTCGCCTCTTTCATCTTGCTCACTACTTGGGAACTATGGAAAGAAAGAAACCGTGGCATTTTCCAGAACAAGCTCCAGCGCCCCAAGTCTGTCTTCGCCCTTATCAAAGATGAAGCTGCTGCTTGGCGCCAGGCTGGTGCTGGCCTTGGCGAGCTCATTGCTGGCTCCGACGATGTCCCCTAGCTTTTTTATCGTGTTGTAATCCTTTAGACCTCTTGGGTTGATTCTCTCGACTCTCTATTGGCGATAAATGGCTCGTTGAGGCCGTTTCGTAAAAAAAAAATTGTATGATTATGTATTATCTTTGATGCTATGATCTATATTCATCATCGTAATGGTTTGTGCCAAAACAACATGCATAGCAAAAGAAAGTGACACGGTCCAAAGACGACAAACCACCGCCATCAATAAAAGTAAAGATGACTATAGTTGCTTTGGAAGCAAACTCTCTAGTCAACTCAAGCAGAATTATGCTACTCTCTCCTATCCTAAATTGTTGTCGAAATATTACATTTATATAGACGTTTTTTTAAGAATAAATACATCCATATTTTGACAAATTTGAGTCAATAATTTAGGATCAGAGGGAGTACATTGGAAGCATAATTAATATTTATATTCAACACAACGTTTATTTGCACTTGAAGCAAATTATCTACCACTGAAGCAGATTTTCGCTGCATTGGAAACAAATAAAATTTGAAGTGGACACAAAGTTATGTCAGATTGTAGCAAATTTGACCCGTGAGCACTGGGAAGAAAATTTTGTTGATTATACTTTTCTAGAAGTAAAACAACATGAAATCAGGAGATTGGTAAATAAACAGAAGTGCATTTTTATCCTTGTATGCTTTTCAGGACCGGTTGCTTTTATAGGAAACAAATTGGAAGATCTTTTATATGGAAATAACCTGGGAGGCCCGTGCACATTTTCACGAACTAATCCAAAGAGACACAGGTCACACCACTCTAATCCAGCGGTGGTGGGCTAGTCCGACGGGATGCTCGCCTTTAACTCCTAACATCGCGTTAAAAAAACCCTCCTAAGATCATTAAAAAAACTAACAGCCTGACAGGGCAGCCACCCCCGAAAATAGCGTGGCAAAAACAAAGCCGGCCATAGAACTGAGCTACCAATACTTGGCCACAGAGGCAAAGGGCAATGTCTGAAGGAGTCGAGCGCAAAGAATTTCACCCTCGTGGGAGTGAAAGTGACAACAATAGCAACAATTCTAATGGCAACATCGAATATGGATTACTGATCGAATAGAAATCACTATCTCTATCCCTAGAGCCGTGCTTCCTCAGCCTGTACAGAGTTCCAAAATTCCCAGTGGCACTCCACCACCAGGTTCACCCAACATCCACCACCATGATAATCAAAGCCGACGCCTCAAAACCGCCAAGGAAACTATCGGCCCGAAACAAACTACGAGAAAAAGGAAAAAAGACCCCACCTTAGTCACCTATCTATATTTCTTATTTTACCGCAGCAATTTCTGCTGTCAGCTTGCATACACTGCATCGCTTCCCTTGGGGAATATGCCTTGGCCTGGCCCGAGGATGGCTAGCGGGTCGAACCGGGTTTTGCGGTCCGCGAACAGCTCCCACCGCCGACCAAAGTGCCGGTGCCAGCCAGCCGGAGTTGGATGGTGAGCCAGGTACTGTTTTGCTCCAATGCGTGCTCCAGCGGTGTTAGCTACATGGCGGTGATGGCGTAGAAGCTCTTGGAGGCAGTGGTGGGAACATCCTTCGTCAGGGTTTGCGGATCGAAGAATGCCAACCACGTACATTACCTGGTCCGACCCGGATTCTGGTAGCACAACCGATGTGTTGGTGCCCCACCTGTCGGATAACGAGAGAAAGTTAAAACCATAGCTTAGAACCTACTGGATCATCATTTTGATACAAAAAATTAAGACAGAGCAAAAAATTATATAGCTGACACTCTGCAGTTCGATGTATTTTGACTCAGAAAAGTCTGTTTTAACGTTTACAGCGACACTGTCTACATTGGGGCTATTGAAGAATTTCAGTACATTGAACGTGTAACTGAAATGTCTTGTTGAGGCTCAATCAGTTCTGAACATGTAACTGAGATGTCTTGTTGTGGCTCAATCAGCTCTGAAAATGTAACTGAGATGTCTTGTTGAGGCTCAATCAGCTCAGAGTTGACACATATTTTAAACACCTCTTGCATGTAAACTTGTATAAACTTAAAGGAATACAAAAGCTCAAATGCGAGGTCAATGGGATCATAAAAATCTTTTGAGGCCACATGGAATTTGTGCCTTGTTGTGGATAACGTCACAGAAAATAATTTGTAGTCAGTCCAACATTAGTTTCATCCCCAATTAACCCAGCTTACTTGCTGATGTTTGACCTGGCTTGAAGTAATTGTTTATCATGCATTAGTACAAGTATATCTTATCTAAACATAAAACAGGCCCCAATATAATTATTCTTGTAACTACAAAAATCTAAATTTAATACAAGTCAAGTACTTTCTGTCGACATATTTCGCTGTTACCTGTTGCTACTGAACAAAGGTTTCACCAAACAGAACAGATGCCCCTGATTGAGCTAAGCTATAGTTTCAGTTGATTCACGCTATGCTGGTGACAGATGTCATTCTATTCGAAGGACCCACGAAAGATGCAACAATCATTCATAACCATGCAACAATCGACCAACAAAGCCACTGTAGGTGTGGACTTTATACCAAAAAAACATTGTAGACATACATAGAACTTCCCAACAAACAAAAGTTGGCAGCATTAAACAAGACTGATCTTATATTCTCATTTTTGCGTGTGCCCAATGTTAGCAGGTAGCAAGGCTGCAACTTTTCTGCAGCACTGCAAGCCTATGTAAAGGATGGATCCCTCTATACCCACCCCACAGCCCTTTGCTTCCGAAAAAGAACACAGTCGGGACCAAAAGGTCAATTTGGCTATATACTAATGAAGAGTCTGAGTAGGCGACTAGGCGTGCAGCACACATCATTTAAGAAAATTGTGTTCTTTCTCAGACCTTTACAGAATAGAAGAGAACAAACCCAAATCATGAATGCTCTGCATGAAAAGCTCAACGGGTGCTTCCAAAGAAGAGCAGACTGGTGCCCCACGTTGAAATTTGGAATAAATGCTATGCAGTATACAGATGGCAGAAAAATGGGCCAACATGCTGATGCCAAAAGGGTCTAGCGTCTCTCATTCTCATGCATTTTTAACCAGTTGATTAATTCGTCACCACTTCATTATATATAAGAATTTGTTACTAATAAACACAAATGCACACCACGTCAGATAGTGCAGAGAAAGGCTGATTGTCCAACTAGGACTGCTTGGAAGCTGATGCAGTGGTCACGAAACAGGCGTCAATTAATAATTAGTAGATAATATTTGCTCCATAAATAATACTTCCACGCATTGATGTAACCCCAACTTGGCATATCTTAATGGGATGTCTATTTTTGCGTTAATAAGTAGTAGCAGTAGAGCTTACTTGTCTCTGAGGAGTGGGTAGATGAGGATGAGGCCTTCAAAGTTATCCGGTGAGATGTTGTCCATGAGAAGGTCCCTCAGGTCTTGGATACCAGCCTTTGGCACAAACATGTTGAGCCATGGGTGGTGCACATCCCAGAGCCCACTGTTCCTCAGGCTCATCTCCTCCATCCTGACCCTGTTGAGGAAATCAAAGTAGGACACCTCCACACTATACAAGTGGGATGCTATGTGGCTCATCTGCCTTGAGATCACTTCCACGACCTGAAATAGATGCTTACTCAATCATCCCCAAGCCTGGACAATGTTTACCAAAAAAAAAACAGTTTTGGTATTGCTTTACCTGTTCCACATTGGTGTTGTCATGCTGGTAATCATGAACTGCAAACTCTATGCAGTAGTAGATCTTAGGCCAGCTATTGGTGCCAAAATCTGGGTTGAAGTCCATATTTGCAGGGAAGGCGATGGAGGAGCTGCGAAGGGATTGTTCATTCAAGACGATGAAACCTTCAACATAGTCCACCAAATCCGGCATTGATACCAGCAACTCCTGGTCTTCGGTGAAGATGTCGAAATCATCATAGAAGGCTCTCACCCACTTCACCTACATGAAGTTTAAAGAAACGTTTGGTTAATTATCTATGCATGTCATAAACTTACACTAATGAGAGCATGACAGTTCTAAAGCTGCGTACATACTTTCTGCGGAGCTTCCTGGAGCAGGATCCTTGCCCTAGTTATGATGCCAAACTGGCCAAGGCCTCCCAGAACAGCATTAAATAGCTCTGCATCCTTAGTGGGTGAGCATGTCACAATCTCCCCCCTGCCTGTTAAACAATGAGGAACAGAAAATCTACTGCCCATCAATTAAGAGATGTTGGCCAAGGAAGACAGAGCCAAAAGCCAAATAAGATTTTGTCCTTTTATTCCCCTCATCCATGCATTTATCTTACCTGTGACTACCTCCAGCTGTAGAACATTGCTAATCTGAGGCCCATGCTTGAATGTCTGTCCACTGATGCCGGCATTGGACAGAGTTCCGCCAATGGTGAGATAGAGGTAATCAGTCCAAGACCTTGGAGCCAGGCCAAGCTTCAAGCTCTGCTCCAGGAGCTCTATCCACATAGCTCCACCACTCACATCAGCATAAGAAATATCTCCTCCTCCTCCTTCGTGGAACTCTATCTCAGAAGGCAAGGAACACATCTCCACCACAATGCCATCAAGGGCCTGGGCCTGGCCATGAATGGAGTGACCCGCACCCCTGGCTGCTACTGTCACCTTGCTTAGAGATGAGGCAGAGAGGAAGCTGAGAAGCAGGGATATGTCCCTTGGAGACTGGGGCTTCAACACTGCAGATGGGGAGTGGAAGAGGATCCTACCAAAATCACTGGATGCAGTGGTGGTGGTGGGGAGGAGGTTCAAAGGACCAAAGTCCATGGGGCTCTGAATGAACTTGTATGGCGAGCAGAGAGAGAGGATGAGGATGAGCAGGTTAACTCTTGTGCAGACCATGGCAATCTCCATGGCGTGCGTTAGTGATTCTTGCACAACTATGGGAGGTTGGTAGGAGGAGAGAGAGAGAGAGGTGTATGTATTACCAGCAGTACCACACCGTGTAGTTTGAAGGAGGGAGGAGGCTGGAACAAGGATCAGAGCATTATATGGGGCAAAGGCGAGAGGATGAAGAAAGGAGCTAGTATGAGAAGGAACTCTGCAGCTGATGAGGCGATTTGAGGTTTTGAAAGGGGTTTCATGAGGAGGAGATAAAAGGAAGCACTAAAAGACTAAATGAAGAAGCTGTCACATACCCAAAAAAAGGCCACCATGTGATCTTCAACCCTCTTCTCTTTCTCCCCCTCCCCTGAGCAGTCTTTTTCTCATATACACACTACAGAGAGAGAGGCAGAGGAGGAGGAAGCAGCTGAAACAAAGCCGCGCAATATAAATGAGGTTAGAGAAAAAGGACAAGTGCAGGGAGGGGACTCCTCCCTGTCAAAAGGAAGAAGGGCAAAGACAATATAGATTTCCTTCACACTGCACCCTCCTTTCTGTTTTGGAACTATACTTAAATGAGGTCCATCTGGTTTTATTTTATCAGCTCCATCTCCCTCTTAACTCTCAAGTTAGTACTAGTAGTATATTATCAAGCATATGCATTAAAATATGATCCATCAACACATGGAAGTGGCCTATGGAGTAAAATATCTTACTCAGATTAATTATCGAAAGGAAAGCCGGATCATCTTCCTCACCCCGGTTGTTCTGTGAACCACCTGTACAGTCTTTTAAGGTGAACCGATCACCGTGGCTCCTCCTGTTACCCTTGACCATTGATCACGAACTGGGGCATGTATGTAGGGCTCAGCTCAGCCCTAGATACCGAATCTTTCGCAGGCTTACTGTTGTGTGATACTGTTTACAGGGGCCTCACTGACGAAGATTGGCCACCACCCACGTCAAGGAGGATGCCCATCAGTCCGTGTGTTGCGTGGCTGGAATCCACGAGCTGTAATGAAAATTATACCAAGTGCAAAGTCCATTTATATTGTGAAGGAAAAGGAAAATAGATAGAAATTATGCACCAAAACCAAATGATGATGTTGGAGGGATACCTGATTGCTTGCTTCTAATATAGAAAGGAACTTCGAGGACACCATTAAGTAACACCAATTAATGTAGGCCCAGGGACCAAAACATGGTTGACTTCCTAGTTGTTATTTTACCCTTTTTCCTAGTTGTTATTTTACCCCTCCGTCCCATAAAGATTGTCGCGACTTTCCTCAACCTTAAATATAGTACAGCTACATATGCATAGGGTTTACAATAACTAAATATTTTCTTTTGATAGATTGCAGTTGACAAATCCAAACCTTTAACATTGATTCTCTCAACATAATGTGTTAGCTTGTCTTCATTTGACGCAATCTGCTGCTAAAGTGCGAAGAATAATCCAGTCAGCTCATTAGAAATGTCAAGAATAGAATCCTATAGCAGTGTCAAATCGCTGAAATTGCTCGTCCGGAGCTGCAAGGTCTTAACAAAAGAAGGATAAATGCAATATCAGCAGAGATTTCTTCCACTATGCTGCCAAGCACCACAGCCTTCAAATCATCATATCATATATGAACGTTAAGTCAATATCTGGATACCTACTGCACCATGACGGCACTAAAATTCTTCCCTTTCTAAATCCCTAGATAAGAGTGCTCGAAAAATAACAGAAATTGTACTGAAAAAGCACTTCTCCACTAAAAGTTTCTACATGAAAGAAGATATGACATGAAGTATACTCTAGTTCTTTATGGAAAAAATATACTCTAGCCGTCTACCAAGTGTGGCATGAAATAAATTCCTTAATTTACTTGCATAATTAAGCAGATAAACTTCATTGTATCATGCCTAGATCTGCCCTAAACCTTGCAAACAAACCACTAAGCACGTGAAACCGACTAACATTATTGTTCTAAAGAGTTTCAACAGAAAGCTTGCAGAAACAAAGATAAGAACCACGCAAGCCTTATGACACCCATATTCCTAGTGACCAACCCGATCTCCTACACCGATTTGTTCTGTAAGCACGAGCAGAGTCAGGATGCCATCATGCAGTAACAAAATGCCGCATTGCCGATTGAGTGGAGAGTACACAACTCGTGATCTTCCGCAAGATTTTGAGACCAACTCAGATCACTTTCCCTCTCCAATCCATGAGCTCCCCCTCGTGGAAAAAAAAGGTGGGCCACTAAGTCCTTCCTAGATCTCCCTTTTTCTCCCCACTTGCAAGAGCCCAATGACCTCACGAGATCCCCTTGGTCATTGCTGAACCCAAATCTGCATGGAAAAGAGCAGGCACATCCTTTCCACTCAGGCCCCCCCTTTAGTTTTTGGAACTACTTGGTATTGGGAGGATGGAAAGACACGGTGGTGTTGGGCCCAAGGAGATTCGGGCTTTATAGTCTCAGGACACTCACCAAGCGCATCATCATATATATGGCTGGTAGAGTACAATGGTGGTCCTGACCTACTACGATTTCAAGTTTTTATGCCAACAAAGAACAATCCATGCTTTCCTTTCTTCCCCTCCAGAGTGTGCAGTGCCATCCACCAATGGAATTTGGTGGTGCTAATGGACAAAGGTATTGGTCGTCCACAGGATGGCTGAATGCAGCTAGTAATTTTTTACAGACTAGCTTTATGCCCGTGCTTTGCTATGGAATCGTCAAGAAAAAGAAAATTTACAACTAAAGACAACATGATAGTCAGCCTATGAACCAATGCCATAAAGCCTGATGATAGGCTTTTTGAATTTGAATTCTGAACCCAAACTCGTGGAGATTTGAGAGAAAAGGCAGCAGTAGAGTCGTAGAGACAATGTAAGGAAGGGTTATGATTTGATGTTTTAACTCATGGATTTGTACAACCTATTTGTCAGGAGTGACAAAAGAAGGGTTAGGAAGAAGTGAATTGACGACTACCAACTCCAAACTTTATAATTAGAAAAAATTACGGTAGTATGTGTTTCTTGACTATCTAAGCAATTATTCCATAAGAAATACTATCTTGATCTGCCACTTTATTTATTGAAGATGTAAAAAAAATAAGCACCAGGCCTAGTGGCTAGGTTGTGGGAGTGTTATAATTTTGGTTTTCTCACTGTTTCCTCTATTTAACTGGGTAATTCTTTTTATCTTTATTAAGATGCAAGCACAATGTTCTTCATAACAAGGGGACATGTTATGTAGTACCATCAATTGTGTCTGCCGAGTAAATCATGAACAGTCTAATACTCTAATAACACCTTTTGTAACTGTGATCTTACAAGTTTCCAGGTGCAGAGTGATCTCTCTGTCAGCAGCGAATTTCTGAGAGGTCCTTATTTCATAGCACATGCTGGAAAAATTTCCCTGGCAAATATACACCAATGATGTCAAAGAGAAGTGGGTATAGAGATTCTCGAGTTTAATGATATATAAGATAATGGGACCATCACACAACTAATCAGAACAAGGAACAGGAAGGTGTACATAAAGTTGAGCTAAGGTTCCTTATCTTGTGCTGATGCACTTGGTCAGCATACAAATCTTACAAACAGTTCACTTGGAAAGGTTCAATGTTAACTGTGATTGTCTGTGCTAAAAAAGGCAGGTCACACAATACATTTGCTATAGACTTATATGCTATTCAAGCAAAAACAATCATTTTTTGGGAAATACAACATGTTTATTCCCTTAGGTATCCTTTTTAGGTATTCCAAAACAGTATATAGCCAAACCGATTCCATCCATTCACATGCACTTACAAGTGGAGACGAAATGGAAGGAAAGGGGAACAGCAAATAGATATATGGTGTATTTCCCAAATGGTCATGCTTCTTTTGGTGACATGTCCACCACTTGCATGATTAAACAAGAAAAGCTGTCATGTTCAGTCATATACTTCAGCAGATGGTCCTGTCTTCCTACTATCTTTTGCTTTAATTGTTTAGATTAGTTGGTGTCTTATATCAGGCTTCGTTGTCCGTCTTGCCTTGATCTCCTTTTCACCTTTGGACATTTCTCAGCAAACCAATTTGGCCAAGGTTAACAGCTCTGACAGGAAACGAGCCAGCCTTTACCAATCAAGCTAGAGCCACCCTTGTTTCTTGCGTGCTGTTCTCTCATTACATTATTCAATTTTTCGTATCTCCCCCTAAACTGGAAGGCTAGGTTTTGCGATGTCAGCATCAAGCCGCCTTAATAATGCACACTTAAATATTCAGTTGCTAGTGCCTAATGTTGATAATTAAACTGATGATGGGATACATGTTGTTCTCAAGTATGCATGTTGCATAGAGTAGTGTATTGCTTACACTCAGATGTGTATAAGACACTAATTTTTAAGACATGGTTATGGCCTACCTCTTCTAAAGCACACGAAGTACAAAAACAGAAGACACAAAAAAAACCTGTCTCCTGATGGGCATAAAACAGCTGTTTCCAACTGTTTTTAACCACATCCTGGAATTGTGAAGGCAAAGGAAGACAACCTTTATCCCACAAGAAGTATGCAACACAAATTAGTTGTTATCTGTCGAGAAAAGTATTACTAAATAATGCATCTGAAGAGGCAAAACATAGTATATTTGTGTTGCATAAGTGATTGGAGTCTTCCAACATTTCTACACTCATTCTAAGCAGGTACATTTGTCATTGTACTTGTCTGAATTATGATGGCAGCCTGTCTTTTGCATGCGTGCAGGGACATTATCAAGCTGTTTGCTTGCATGAAGGGTCGATTTATCTTTGTATCTTCTTTGAAGATAAAATACTGCAAAAATCAGACGTCTCCTAAAAAATAAACTCAAGATGCAAAAACGCTCTTTCTCTCATAGCTTAAGAAATGTAAAATTCAAAATGCTAATATGACTTAACCAATTCGACCCAACTAAGTCACAAAGCATGTAGGAACTATGAAGTAGCAGCAACAAACTAAACTCTGAAAAGAAACAGCTATTTTTTAGAAATTGGAAGCTTTATTACCTCCGGCCTCTGCATCTAGGATGCATACGGCCTAAAGTCTTACATTATTTGTGACAATTTGTAAACACATGACACCATCAAAAAGTGTGACAAGCCACATATGAAACCGCTCTACATACTAAGTAACCTAGAGCTAGCACGCCACCCAAACCGGGACATAAACTTCCTGGTGATTCACTCTAGTCGCTTGGCGCCAGACTCCATCGGTTCCTTGTGCTGCACCTTCTGTAACAACGCCCATAATCGGCAGCCAATTTGTACATAAGAGCAACACCTGCATACAAGAATGCACTTTTTTCCTATCAAAAACAATGTCATTACGGCATAACCAAATGGATCAAAAAACTGCCGCGGCCCCTACTAAAATGAGGGCATGTAAATTCTTGTCCACCCCCCACAACCAAGGACCAAAAATATGAGCTATATTGTTCGGAGGTAAAATGTTAAAAGCCACCTGGGCTGCTCTCCAAGCAACCTTCGCCATCGCACAATCAAAAAAGAGGTGCTAGATAGACTCAAGTTCGAAGCAGAAAACGCAACGGGTATCTCCTTGTCATCTACGCTTAGTCAAGTTGTCCTTTGTTAGAATAACTCCTCGACAAAGAAACCAAAGAAACACTTTAATTTTGAGTGGTAGCTTTAAGCGCCAAAGCAATTTTGACCTAAAGTGGACCCGTGTGTCCATAAGCCTTGAGTACATCGATTTAACGGAAAAGATCCCGGAGGGCAGGAGGCTCCATCGAAAGGAGTCTTGCTCGGTCGATAGTATGACAACCATTTTCTTAAGCTTCGACACTTACCATATCGTAGGATGCCTTAAGTCTGCAACTTTTAGTTTACTCCTTTATATGTTCCACATAATTGATAATACTGTGAGCATCTCAGCTAAGCTCCATCAGAATAACAGTGCCCCTGGACCCAGCTTGGTCACCCAAATTATTGAACACTAAAATGCGCAGATCTTTCTATGCCACATGAGGATGAGAACGTCAGAAACACATGTTGAGAATCTGCATTGTCAGCAATTGCAAAATATGTATGTAAGCTAAGACACATCCCGTACCAGAGACTAGTACTATATCACCTCAAGTCGTATTTACAAATATAAAAGATAAGCCGCCTAAAGACCTGTCCTAATCTGCTTCAGTTTAAGTAATTTAAGTTCAACATCACATGCAAATCATTCATCTTTCTGCAAGCATAAGCACTTCTAGATGTGTTGTAATCTGACATTGAAATTTTATCTCAATATGAAAAGTTGACAGAAAACGTAGGTGCAGTTTAGTGAGAGAGATCAAACAATTGCATGGAACAGCCACTTGATCGCCCATTAACAGGTCATAGCGACCAGCACCTCATCAGCAGCACCTATCATTTTGGTCTGCATATGCTTCCAGTTTAACTTATTTCTAGTTCTTATAAGCACTACCTCAGCATTCCAATATACTCGTCACTATGGCGGTAACTGACATCTGAGTGTTGGGATTGATATAGACCCTATAGAAGTAAATATTACCAGTTCACTTGCAGACAGCTAATTGTGTCAGTCAGTTAATTTCCCTGTTATAAAGCAAACGTGCTCTTTAAAAATCATAATGTGTTTACCCGCAAAAAACTTTTGCTTTCTTTTCTTTCCTTTGGTTTTTGTCTTTTTGGGTGTACATAAATTGAATTTGAACTCTGTAACAAGATGATGCGTGTTGTATCTATGTGATAATCGTTATCAGCATTTTCATGACTTCTATGGAGATAAATGCTGAATGTGGGAGTACCCAGAGCACTCTATGCACGGGAGTTGGGATACTTCCTCGGTCACTTTCTGTTTTGAGACCACATGACCCACAGCTGTGATTCATTCAGATTCTGAAAATTGTTGCCCATCTTTCAGGTTTGGACTGCAACAGTAATCACTTGGAGAGATGCCAGACTTCAGAGTGCTTGCTGTTGAGAATAATTATTTATGATCGATTAGGATTAATTATTAGTTAATTAATAGTTAATTAGGCAGTTAGTGTTGTAACTGTTCGTGTCCCAATTTTGGGAAACTTGGGACGCGAATGCCCAAAACTTGGGACACCAATGCATGTATTCGTGTCCCTTCCCCTTGTATAAATATAATCATCAATCAATGAAACAAGACACAGATTTCATTCATAACACGTTATCAGCCACGTTAGTTCTACAATCACAGAAAAGAGAAGAAGGAGAGGAACATGGCGATCTACGATCTGCCTCTTGTTTTTGTTGCTCTTCTTGAGTTTTTCGGCCATGGAGGATACTGCCGGGGTGCTTACCGTGGACGCCGGCCCCGCCTAACTCGTCGCCGGTGGGCTCCTCGCCGCCACTGGCCACCACGCCGCCGACCCCACGCGGGTGGCCGCCGCCCACGCCCAGGCCGCAGGGCTATTGTCACGGCAACCGGTGACGGCCCGAGTGCGGCTGCACCGGCCTCCTCGCCGTCGGCCACCGCGCCGTCACCAACTGCGCTGCCGGCCTCCCCGGAATACACTCCTTCCATGGAGTGGATGATGGCCGGACCGGCGGCGCCGCCCCTGCTCGGAGACGACGATGACTTCGTGCTCGCCCTTGCACCGCCTCCGCCGCTGTTGTAATGCCCCATCCACGGATTCGGGCCGTGCCCGGCGAGGGACGGCACGGCGCCGCCACCTCCGTCGTCTACTCCACCCGCATCGGCCGCCGAAGCCCCCGCGCCTCCGACCGCCGACCTCGCCCCACCGGCCAACAACGACGACAACTCCGGCGAAGTGCTAGACGAGGTGCACCCGCCAGCCCGGCGCCTCCACCGGAAGTTCGCGGCTGCCATGGCCGCCAACCGCGCCGGTCCGGCCGTCAGCGGGTGGGACCCGAAGGCCCTCGGCCTCTCCTCCTCCAACGAGGGGGGGCCTCCATCCCTCTAACCGCGCCGGCGACGTGGTGGAGGGGAAGCAGCGGCGGCAGCGGCATAACGGCGGCGACGACGGGACGACGACGGCGGCGGGATGGGCGGGGGAACCCTAGCCCTAACTGCCGTCCCCCCACCCCCTTTATACCCACCCGCCCGCGCCCCTCGGCCCGACCTGGGCCGGCCGAAAGGCCGCCGAGGCCCACGACCCTGCGCCCCCCTCCCCCCTGGCAAACGCCATTTTGCAGAAAAGCCCAAAGTTTTTGGCTATTTGCGATTTGGTCCATGTATCTATTTAACAGTAGTATTTTTACATACTTATAGGTCCCTGCACTTATATTTATTTAGATTTCAGTGGTTTTAGGGTAGATTCCTATCAAAAGACATATTCCTATGTAAATGTCAATCTAAATATTGTCGTGTTCAATGTGTTTGTATAATATACATCCCCTATTACATGTGATATTTACACCTTGCAATTGAGATCTTTATTTCTTGCATATTTGAGAGTTTTGCTTCAAGGATTAAGTCCCAAAATGGCATCAAAAAATGCCCAAATTAGACTTGATTCAAGAAAAATCTCCATTAGTGATAAGAAAAATTATCACCATGTGACTATCTCAATTTAATATATGTGAAACACAAGGTACTATAAACTTTCAATAACGGTAAAATGCTAAATGGTGTTGAATGTTCCGTGGGAACATACACCTTATTGAAAGTAGCGAATTATTTCACGTAGTGCTGAGAGGTCTACATTGTGTCGAATACACAAAATGACTACCTTCAACGTGCTCTTCCAATATTAAATTAAAAAATAACACAAAAGGTGCTATAGTCTTTCAATAACGGTAAAATGCTAAATTGCGCTGAATGTTCCGTGGGAACATACACCTTATTGAAAGCAACGAATTTTTCGCATAGAGCTGAGAGATCTACACCAATAACCGGTGATTATCTTCAAAGTGTTATCTGAGGTCTACACTATATGAATTTAACATTGATTAAATTACATGCATTTTATTGCAATTTAATTACAAGAATGACCATAATATTTTGGTTTTACCTACTAGTAATTGACAAAATCCATGGTTTTTAAACCCCATGTAGGACAAAATGACAGGGAAAGAGTTTAAGGAACTCGCCCTCGACAATTCTAAAGAAGCTGGTTGTTCGCATGGTATCAAGGAGGAACCATGCAACAACCCGACAATCCGATCGTCTGAGGATCTAATGAGCACGGAGAACATGATCATTGAATTCACTTACAATGATATGTTTGGAGACCTAAATTATTTCACCTATCTCCAAAATAGATTTTATCTATATTTACGTTCCTAAGTATTGTTGTAAATAAATTATAGTGACCGTTGTCATCTATATTGTAATATTACATTATTGTATCAGCACTTTGGTACCTACATATTTGACATATGTATTGTAAATAACGATATTGTATTATCAATTTAATACATAAATAAATTTGTATGTATTCTATATATCTATTAAGAATGATATCCTTTTCCATATATAGTTTTCTACCGGAGTCAATCCAAAATGGATGAAGAACTTTGCCTTGTGGACAGCGCCACCACAAACACTATACCTAGAGAAACAAAATATTTTCAAACCCTTACTAAAACGCGAGGGAATATTTTGACAATCGCTGGACGCGATACATTAATTGTTGGCTCTGGACGTGCCATGATTACACTTCCTATGGGTACACAAGTAATAATCGAGGACGCTTTATTGTATCCCGATTCAACTCGTACCCTAATAAGTTATAGGGATATCCGTCAAAATGGGATTCATATTTAAATGCTCGATGACAACAATGAGGAATTTCTCCTATTTACAAAAAGTAACGGATATTGCAAACAAATTCTTGAAAAATTTCCTTCTTTATCGTTCGGATTGTACTATACATACATAAAACATGTAGCCCATGTTGCGTATAAAATAATTTTTCAGAATGTCAATACATTCCAGACTTGGCATGATCGTCTTGGTCACCTCGGTATCGGGATGATACGGAAAATTATTAATAATTCTGTTGGTCATAATCTTAATAAAGCAAAATTCCAAAAATCTCAGGATTTTCTATGCACAGCATGTGCACAAGGCAAGCTCATTTTAAGACCTTCTTATCTTAAAATACAAGGGGAACCACTCCAGTTCCTTGAACGAATTGAAGGTGATATTTGTGGTCCTATCCAACCATTATCTGGACCTTTTAGGTATTTCATGGTATTAATCGACGCATCCACAAGATGGTCTAATGTGTGTCTACTTTCCACACGTAACCATGGATTCGCAAAGATAATGAGCCAACTAATTGAACTAAAAGCTAATTATCAGAACATCGAATTAAAACAAATCGAATGGACAATGCCGCTGAATTCTCCTCACGCGCCTTCAATGATTATTGCATGGCATTAGGAATCGAAGTTCAGCACTCAGTCCCATATGTCCACACACAAAATGGTTTGGCTGAATCTGTTATTAAGAGAATTAAATTTATTGCAAGACCTTTATTACAGAATTGTATTTTACCAACAACTTGTTGGGGTCATGTGGTTATACATACCGCTGATTTAATTCAACTGCGACCAAGTATTTCCCATCTGCGAAAATTCGGTTGCGCTACATACGTACCGATCTCACCACCACAACGTACATCAATGGGACCACATAGAAAATTGGGGATCTATGTCGGGTACAAATCAGCATCAATTATCAAGTACCTAGAACCTCTCACAGGGGATCTATTCACTGCCCGGTATGCTGATTGTATTTTTAATGAGGATCATTTCCCGGCATTAGGGGAGAATTAAAGTACCAAAAACAAGAATGCCAGGAAATCAATTGGAATGTCCAAGGCATTTCCGCCTCAGATCTACGTACTTAAGAAACTGAACAACAGGTTCAGAAAATTATAAATTTGCAACATATTGCAAACAATCTACCAAACGCATTTGTTGATTACAAAGGTTACTAAATCCTATAATCCTGCACAGAACGTACCCGAAAGAGTGTAGGTACCTATAAAAACTACTCAACCTCCTGCACCTACCTTTCAAAGGAAGAGGGGGAGAGGTATGACAACTAAAAAGGATCTAGCTTTAAGCAAGGAACAAAAGGAACAAACAAAGGAGCCGCGGCAAAGAAAATAGAAGAATAAACCTTCTGAACCTCCTTCAACAACAACAAATGTGAGTCAACATTTGATTGACCGAGATCAATTGGATAATATACACCCAGTGGATAAACAACATCCACAACCCAGCTCAATAATGCACTCAATTACTGATGTTGGGACATCGGAAAACCTGGAGTTAACCGCAAAGGAAAATCGCGAACAGTCACCAAAGATAAACGAAATTTCCACAAATTACTTTGACACTGGATCAATATACAATAGAAAGACTACGTTTGTCGACACTTATTTCTCAACTAAGATTGCAAACAACCTTCTAAATGATCATGATCCAAAGACCATAGCTGAGTGTGAAAACGCTCCGACTGGCCTAAATGGAAGGATGCAATTCAAGTAGAAATAGCCTCGCTCAATAAAAGGAAGGTATTTACAGAAGTAATACCTACACCTCCAAATGTTTTCCCGGTGGGATTCAAATGGGTTTTTGTCCAAAAAAGGAACGAAAACAATGAGGTGGTGAGATATAAAGCGAGACTAGTAGCACAAGGGTTCATGCAGAGACCCGGCATTGATTTCAATGAAACATATTCTCCGGTTATGAGTGGAATTACTTTCCGATATTTAATCTCATTGTATATTGAAAATCGTCTATCTATGGAGTTGATGGATGTCGTGACTGCATATCTTTACGGGTCATTAGATTCGGACATTTACATGAAGGTTCCCGATGGAATCCAAATTCTGAATACTAACGCAAGACGCAACATGTACTGTGTAAAGTTGAATAAATCTTTGTACGGTTTAAAACAATCGGATAGAATGTGCTATAACCGACTAAGTGAGTTTCTCATTAAAATGGGTTACTCTAACAATGATGACTGCCCATGTGTATTCATCAAGAAATCCAAAACATGATTTTGCATTATCTCTGTATATGTTGATGATTTAAACATCATTGGCAACAAACAGGATATAGATGAAGCTTGTAATCATTTAATGACGGAATTTGAAATGAAAGATTTGGGTAAAACCAAGTTCTGCTTAGGTTTACAACTTGAGCACCTTCCTTCGGGAATATTGGTTCATCAAGTTACATATATCCAGAAAATCTTGGAGAAATTTAACATGGACAAATCCTATCCATGCAAAACACCTATGGTAGTTCGATCTCTAGACGTAGAGAAAGATCCATTCAGACCAAAAGATGATGGAGAGGAAATTTTGGGATTTGAATTCCCATATCTTAGTGCCATTGGAGCATTAATGTACTTAGCAAATTGCACCTGGCCGGATATTACATTTGCGGTAAATTTACTAGCTAGACACAGCGCAGCTCCAACAAAACGCCATTGGGTAGGAGTCAAGCAAGTTTTTCGCTACCTACAAGACACTAAAGATTTAGGTCTATATTTACAAAAGAAAAACCAAGACTCTGAATTAATCGGATACACTGATGCTGTCTATTTATCTAATCCCCACAATGCCAGATCCCAGACCGGTTTCGTGTTCCTATACAGTGGGACAACCATATCGTGGAAGTCTTCTAAACAGACCCTAGTGGCTACATCCACAAATCATTCGGAAATAATAGCCTTATGCGAAGCATCTCGTGAAAGTGTATGGCTACGCAGAATGGTTAACCACATACAACAATCATGTGGTATTGGTTCGATTGAATCACCAACAATTATCTATGAGGATAATTCTGCTTGTGTTACTCAGATGCAAACAGGTTATATAAAAAGCAATATAACTAAACATATTGCACCTAAATTATTCTATCCTCATGAATTACAACAAAATGGGAAGATAAATATCTTGCAAACCAAATCATGTGATAACCTCGCAGATTTGTTCACTAAGTCCTTACCCAACTTCACATTTCAGAAATGTGTATATGGGATTGGTATGCGACGACTTAAAACTTTGCAAGCATTAGGGGAAGTATTCACCTGATTTTAACCTGTTCATAACATCATATTGCACTCTTTTCCTATTATGAGGTTTACTCACTAGTTTCTCATAAAAGCTTTTTAATGAGACAATATTAACATAAGATTATATGTCATATTTTCTATTTTCCCCACCGGGGTCTTTGTAGATAATATACAAGACATATTTATTGTTCACATAATTCGACATGACTTATCAAGAGACTGTATTCAAAATATGTTATACCATTTTTCTCCTTATTTTTCCCATTGGGTTTTTAAAAAGAGTTTTCATAACATATCGATATTATTATTATTTCCTCAGTATTTTTTCCACATGGTTTTTGGAGGAAATTACAAGATTAAAAGATTCCATGATGATTCAAGAATATACAAATCAACCGAGCAAATTGATCAGGAGGAGTGTTTATTTATGATCAATTAGGATTAATTATTAGTTAATTAATAGTTAATTTTAGGCAGTAAGTGTTGTAACTGCTCGTGTCCCAATTTTGGGAAAATTGGGACGCGAATGCCCAAAACTTGACCCTTCCCCTTGTATAAATATAATCATCAATCAATGAAACAAAACACAGATTTCATTCATAACACTTAGCATCACAAATCTGATGCCAGGCAAGTATCATGCTATGCGCTTTTACAACTCTTGTGCACGTGTGTTAGAAATTAATTACTCCTAGCTTCTTAGCGAACAAAACAACTTCAACCAAGTGCAAATTCTTAGCCATATATATTTTTCTGGAACTTCTGGAAAATATTGGCGTGTCAGGCAAGGCAATCCATTATCCAATTGACCACCCCCTTTTCGTTGTTCTAGCCTCTGTTCCTCCAAAGCACTGCCAGAGGCCTTCCCGCTCAGCTTATTCTCAGATTCTCACCTCCAACGGGGACTTGTACAGTAAGCTGATGACACGGTCCTCATTATGCAGGTTCCTTTCGCTAGCTTGTCTGCCTCAAAGAGCTTCTTGGAAACCTTTCGCCAATCCACCAGCCTTCGTGTCAACCATCAGAAATCAGGCATGCTTCCTATCAACGGTAGCAATGATCGAATGGAGTCCAGACTCTTCAGCTACAAGGTTGGATCATACCTCTTCACCTGCCTTGCCACCTTGGTGTCCATATGTGTCCCTCTTGTCCTAGAATCAGAGTTTTCACCAATGATGGATAGAACCAAACGCCATCTAGCTTCGTCTCTGCATAGGACCTGATCTGCAAGCCACAAGACAAAGGCGTGCCTCTCTCTACATAATGATGCATTACTGGTCAAGTTTCTTCATACGTTCTACAACAAAGTAGACGCTCCTGGCTCAACCTCATATGGCGCCATTCCACCAAGTCCCTAACAACATCCCCGGTACTGCCATGAGGGTCAGTCCCTTCTTGTGGCAAGATCGTGATGGTATGTTATTTCAATGTTCCTTTAGCCCCAGTTCCTGGCACTACCTCGGTACCTTGGAATTAGCCGGCAACCTTCTCACGATATAGAGCATCCCATTTGTATTTTTGACGAAAAACAGCAGCGCTGTTATTCATTAATTAAGGAATAGTATAATACAGAACAGAACAAAAGGTGAGGCTATACAGGAGAAGAGGGCAACGAACAAACAACTAAAAGGGAAGAGTAAAACAGCAGCAGGCAGCTCAGGTGGCCGACAAATCTGGAACCAGAAGCGCATAGAGCATCCCATTTGCTCTGGACACACTGCCTTCTTCAAACCCTTTTCCTTGTAAGTTTTCATCACCGTGGCATGACACATATGGGAGAAAGGAATGCTAAGATCTTTTGAGAATCTATCACCTAGCTTTTAATCCCAGAAGACTCTATTTAAGAAGCATCTGCTCCCGCAATCAGATAGATTTAGGGGTGAGTCTAAGACTTCCTACTTATCTGGATAGATTCTCTCTCCTAATTATGTAGTAGTAGGATCTTTCAGGGTATTTACCTTCTACATCCTAACCCCTCGTGCTTAATACACACAACAATATATATGCTCTTCTCTTGTTAACTATTAATAATATTATTATCATATAACGGTGGGGTCTCCAGTCCTCTGTCCAAAATATAACATACAGGTATATAGCAACAGGCTATTTAATATATTTGAATGCCCTACAACACAGACTGTACATAAGGCATAACAGATCTGAAACACAACGGTCAAAACATGTCTAAGCTTAACCGTAACCAAGACAACTTACCTCAACAACCTAGTATAAGAAACAAAGAAAGCAATAGGTTATTAATTTATTGTGGTTGTCACTATCCTTTTTTCCTAGAACTATTAAGGGTCTGTCTACCAGGCAGTCGCCTAGTTTTGCAACAGAAATCAGTCGCCTGAATTTTGATCTTCTTCCAGTCGCCTGATTTTGGCTGTTAAAAGCAGTTGCCTGAAAATTTTGACAAAACCGATCAACATGTACTATTTGGAGGCGAACTGGCCAAACATTCAAAAAGCAGGCAGTTTTGGTGCTTTTGTGCCCTAAGTCAAGCCCACTGGGTGCATTCTGGCCCAAGCAGAAGCAAAAAAAAGGCCCACACATAGCTAGCCCGTCAAAAAAAGACCCCACGCAGCACAAAACCACCGCTAACACACCCCAGGACAGATCAGCGGCGTGCGGATCCCCAGAAACTCACCTGGCGGCGAGGGGGGGTGACTGGATAAAAAGATCACGGCGACCGGGGGGCACAAAATCGGCGGGACATGGAACCTAACCTCCGATCTTCAAGGTATGTCCCTTTGTTGTTCTTCTTGCCCGAATCCCCTTCTTCTTCTCTGGAAGCTGCCTGCATGCAAGATGACGTTATGTCATTATCACAGTGCAAAAAAAAGTGAAAAGGGTATGGGTCAACTGTCGAATTGCTGCTTGCTAAACACCCTGAATCATGCTAAATCATGTCTTATTGGGCTGCAATTTCACTCTTTCAACCGCTAGAAACCAAGAAACACCCTGAATTGCGCTGTTGTACACAGATAATTGCAGAAAAGTGAACCAAGAAACTGTATGTTGTTTTTACTGAAATTACAGAACAGTTCATTACATTTGACCTGTGAAAATTTTGGTTGCATGCTATCAAATGAGGAAGCTCAACAACAGGTATGGTGTTTAAAAGCGAAAAATGAAGGACAATTGAACTGTGACTTGTACTGTATTAAGTTGATGACTGCATTTTGGTAACAAGCAAAATTAACAAAATTTGCAGATGACACTCTCTCAAGAAATGACATATACACAGATTATGCGAGAGCTGGCTCAAACAACTGTAAGTGTGGCTGTTGAAAAAAAATAGATGTAGGATAAAAATACAGAAACTTAGTTGTCTCTCAAAAATTTCAGGTACCTGCTGCTGCGGGAGACGCCCGGGAGATTGGTGGGTTTATGCACCTCCTTACTGCTCCATATGACCAGCTGGATTTGGGTGACGACACTTTCTCTGAATATCTTGATGATGTAAGTATAAACAAAATCAATAATAATTCATTGACATGGCACACAAAAACAAAAAACAATGATGTGAGAACAAAAACTCATAACAGTTACGTTTACTGTATCCTTTGCAGCACTCTTTTTACATGACAAGCGATCGACACATCAATGTTAGTGAAATGGAGCAAAATGAGCTTGAGGCAATGTACAACATGCAGAATGATATTGGTATGTCATCTAGTTTAGAAGAAGAGCGTGTTGAAGATCAATATGACTGGATTAAAAAAGATGATGCTCTTGGCCAGTCTAATGCAATGTCAGAAGGAATAGAAAGAGCATACGAAGTGAACTTGGGAGAAGAAAACTCAGAAACAAAGAGCGTGTTGAAAACTCAGAAGGAAACAATGAAGTAAAAGCACAGCACCTGCAGTTTTCTGCATGTTAGAATCAGGAGGGCTAGAGGTTGCAACTGCATGACCGTGGCACGTTGGCAGTGCAACATGACAATCATCAGAGGGGATAGGCACAAACCTCGAATGGTACTAATTTTCGGCAGTACCGCATCACAATGGCCTGTAAAAAAAAATAGAACTCAGATACATAGTAAAAAACAAATTTCAATTTGAATTACATCTATTCCAACAGTACCTAGGAAAAAAGGTCATAGTACCTGAGGTTTTAGAGTCAACAAGATCGGAATGCATATTCGTTGGCATTAAGCGACCATGTTCAGAAGTTTCGTGATCGTCGATGTTAGGGAGGGCATCATGCGCAGAAGCCAAAACAGCGCTAGTATTCGATTGAGAAAGAACAACATCTTGTACATCCATGCATGTCAAAAAACCCACAATTTATAATTCATACTAATGACAATTAAAAAGAGAATCAATTTCAGCACAAATAGTACCTTTGATCATACTTTCGTTACAGTTAAAATTCACACGCGTCGACTGCAGTTGTTCTGAACTCAGAGTTTCAAGTCGATCAGGTCCACGGATAGTGCCAGATTTATTGCTTTCATGGGGAAAAACTTCATTCACAAGATTCCGACATGTTCCTTTGAACGAATGATCAGGTAAAAAACAGAGTGAGAAAATTAACAATGCTCGCTAACATAAAAAGGATGAATTAACCCAACAAAACAATTAAGAAACCACACACAGAATACCTTGATTGCTTAATTGTTCCGTGTCAGAATTAACTACCAAAGTTTCAGCATCAGACGGTTCGTTTGGCAAATCATGTGCCCGTTCGGTGTCATAGGAATCTTCAATCTTTTCAGTTGCTTGAGAATCAACAGCAGCATCGGTGTCAATCGCTTCAAAATTTCTGTTGCAGTTTTGAACAGTTCCAGAAAATGCAGCCAGGTTTTGATTAACAACAGGGGACAGCTCTTTCCCACTTGAAGTAGACCCTTTCAGTTTATAACTAGCATCTCGAATACAGTTGAGCGCAGATAAGAAAACTGCCCCGCAGCATTCATGACATCGCGTCCAAGATTATTTTCAGATCTTTCAAACAGATTGCATATGTCTTGTACCACCTACAAAACACAAGAAAAATACTACTATATATCAGCCGTTAATGCAAAAAATAAAGGGATGACGGCTACATGAACTTAGAAAAAACAACGTTGAGTCATTACTTTATCATGTAGCGAATCGCGAAACAAATTCTCCAAAGAAGACTTAAAATGAGGCAGATATGAGCTGACACAAGTGGATTTGGAAGCAGAAGCATAACAAGTCCTGGATAAATCTCTCACCTTCGAAAAAGAAAAAGAACATCTATAAGCAAATCAGTTAGGAATGTTTTTTGAAAAAAGTCAAAAAAGATCACAAAATTGATGCAAAAAAGAACTACACATACATTCCGTAAGCCATACTCATGAGCACTCTTTTGGTCAAGGCGAGCGAAATCTTTGATAAGATCATGTTTCCAAACTAGAGTCCTAGGGAAAGAATTATCAAGTTTCACTTCGCCAAAATCGGCGAAATCCAGGTACTTGACCTGAAAACCAGAAATTAGGTCAGGGGAAAATATAAAAAGAGCCCTTCATAATGCTGCTAAAATAAAAACAAGGATAAAAAGGTTTAAGGAGAGTGAGACGTACTGCCGCGACATACATGCATCCCCCCAAAGTGAGATTTGACCTTGAAAACAAAGCTTTTGATTTACTCTTATCCTTTTGATATTTAATGACACTCTCAATAAACCACTTGTGACCAGATGATGCCCAATTGTAAATCCTCACATCATTGGCGATGAGCAACGAACCCAAGTACTTGACGCTGGGGTATGTACTTGAATTAGGACACAAAAAACTGGACAGAAAAACAACCATAAAGCAGATAAAATATTTATCATTTGCAAGATCATTGGTGAGGAGCATTTTGCCAAGCTGTTTGATGGTAGGAAGCTCAGAAAATCCCATTAGTGAGAGAAATTGCTCCTTTGCACCCTCAAAATCAACTTTCACATCGAAACCAGAATTTCCAAACCCAATAACGTCAGAAAAGGTGTCTGGCCCCAGATGAATAGTACCACTCTCAACAATAATGTCAGAACTCTCAGGCTGGATGTGATCATCTATCCATTGGGCAAAAGACCGAGGCACGCCAGAAGAATTGAGATGGAAAACAAAGGGGAACCCATAACCACAGATAATCTCTTTCTTGACAGATGGTATACTATTGATGATGTGAGACAACCAAGCCAAATTTCCCCTGTTAGTAGCCTTTTTATGATCAGGCACCTGGTTGGCTTCATGCCTCTTTTGCCTCTATCAAATAAACAACGTAAAAATAAAAAATAAAAAAGGGACACAGCAAAATTTAGTGGAAAAAAAAATCAAGCAAAGCAAAAAAAGAGGCGTGCTAACTTTCAAGTGGTGACATTGAGCATCACAACGTTTTCGCTTTTTACGAAAACAAGATTTGAGCTGCAAAAAAGGGAAAATATATATCACAAAAAAAAATCTGCAAGTCTTCAAGTTTTACTGATGCATGAACGAGGTCAAACAAAAATCAAAAGTTCCATTCCAGTGTGCTAATATTGTCAATTATCAAATCTATGTCTTTTTCATCACAAGAAGAATAACCATCCTGAAAAGAAAACAGATGCAAACAGGAAGCGCAAATTAAATGAAAAAACAAATGAATGAGACCACGGGGCAGAGGATCGCTTACAGCATCGGCAGCTGCTGGACCGCCAGCATTCGCAGCTCCATGCCAATTAGCAGGTGCAAAATCAGAGGACTCAGAAGGGGGATCTGAGCTTGATCCATCATCATCGGAGGCAGAGTCAATGTCAGGCATGATGCTCCTGCATCAAAAGAGACAAATTAACGAGAAGCAAAAACCGAAAACAATAAGTAACGAATGGCACAATTCAGGTTGACGTGCTTTCAAAAAATTCATACACTAAAGGTACCACCACCCCCCCCCCCCACCCCCCAGCCCAGACGGAGAAGGGATACGCAACATTGATCGACCAAAACATCACAAGCAGAATGAATTTGGACATATCCAAAAAATCACATGCAAAATGATTAAATCAAAAAAGGGCGCTAGCTGTCATCCAGGGGTGGAAAAGACCCCCCATGACACAACTGCACCTATACAACCACACACGCAATTGCCATTTTTCAGGTGGGTGTGCAGAAAAGCCAATTTAAATGGTGGAGTTACAAAAAAATCGCTACCTGTAATTCATCCCTATCGCTAGCTTGCAGTACCTAAAAAGCTGAACATAGTCTGCAAGTTGTTACAAATCAAAAAATGCAGAAAAAAAGCATCAGCTTAAGCGATCAAAAAACCTATCACTGCGCTTGTAACGATTAATCATCAGCTTAAGCAATCAAAAACCTATCAAAAAATTGCATGTATATGTTACGTTTTTCATAACGAGTTGCAGTTATAGAACACTAGATAATACTGGGGGATGTGATTTCCTCACGTTTGGAGCAATCGGGCTAAAAATGAGTTGTCATTGCTCATGAATTGCTATGCCCCAACAAACCAACACCAAAAAGTGTCATGACAGTACTGCTAACCCAACAAAAATGCCATCGGCAAGCAAGCTCAGCCCCTCCTAACCACCCCAGGGCAACTACCACACATCATCAAGTTGGATCCCCAAAAAACAGATCATCATTACAGTAGTACACCTCCCCGCTCTGTACCACACACAAACAATTCCTCTCAAAACATTTCCCCGCACGCCCTTGGAGATGCCACTGCAGAGCACGAAAGCCCCACGCGAGGGGGGGAATGGCGTCCTCCCGCGACGCATAAACCAAAAAATCATCGCAGCCGATGAGCAAACCTCAAAACAACGGACGATCTGCTGTAGCACATCAGGAAACGAGAACCCAGACCCTCACGAACAACTACGCCAGATCCACAGAGCAGCGAGCTCCTGCCCCCGCCCCCCTCCCGCTATTTCGCCGGGCAGGAAGCAAAACGAACCGCCGAGAACAGTGACACGGGCACAAAGAAGCTGGAAGAGAGGCGGGGAATAATAAGGTGGAGCTCACCGGACGGCGGCGGCACGGCCGGGACAGAGGACGGTGACGAGGAACTCAGAATCGCCTCAAGCCCCTCCCCGCCCGCCTCTCCTCTCTCCGTTTTCTCGATAGTTCCACCAGCTAACAGACAACTCGGCGCAGATTTCAAAAAAACAAAGCTGCGAGCGGTCGGACGAAACAACCAGACGCATCAAAGAAACACAGATCTCAAAGCAACGATCGGACGTGCAGCGCGTCGCCTGGTTTTCAAACAAAAACCAGGCGACTGGTGTATAGCAAAATCGAACTATTAATATCCAGTTAATAAGAGCCCAATGATGCGACAATTTATTGATAGTTTGATACAGTACAAGGGATTCCGTATGAGGGTTGGCAATCTGTTTACATCCAGCAACAATGTTAAAAACAAATACAGTTGATAAATTGTCTCCATCAAACAATGTGAAAACAATATATTGGTGTGCAACAACTTGGATGCTGCCATGTGATTACTATCTGGACGTTGTCTAGTGAGGTTGGCTTATGTGGCAAACACAAAGACAGGGGAAGCAGATAAGTAAACCAATCCATAGTGCTAAGACACTACCACATACTCCTACTTAACAGGATAAAATATGAAATAATCAGAGTATGAATTTCTTGATTCAACAGATAAAGCCACTGGTAGTGAGGCAAAAATAGACGGGTAATTATTTATCAACAAAAAGCTGATGTTCAGGAGTTACCCAGTGTTGAAAATTAATGATTACTTATGTGGCAGTATTGAAAAATTTCAACAGTTAGCCAATAGCACAAATCATCTGGAACCTTTTGGACAATCTCAAATATGCAAATAATCAATGCATGGAAAGGTTAGCAGCCCATGCGAGCCAACATAAACAATGTCTTGTTGTTTTCTAATCTTACCCTATCCTTCGGAGTTTGTATCACTACCTGTTGTCAGATTCACCCTAACTTATCAGATATAGTTTTGTTCCGTTGTGTCCAACGAAGTGCAGGGTCGTGTCGCCTCTGCCAATTGGATGCAGTTAGCTGGAGCTTCAAGTACTTTGAGACTATACAAATGAACTAAAGATTTATTAGGTTTATGAAAACTGAAAAAAATCCAGAAAATACCTTTGTGTAGGTTTGTAATCAAAGTCAAGACTTCCTGAAGGTGTTGGGCAAGGCTTGTACAAGTCGTCTTTACCATAAATGAAATTATGATACAAAGAGCCTGCCAGGCTGTCACTTGTCAGCACCATCTAATTAGGGGGTAGCTAAATTTTCTTGAACCACATGAAACGGTGCCTGTCCATGCACACACAAAAAAACAAGAGTGCCTGTCCCCAGAATGGATTTATTTCTGGTGTCTTATATTCAGTTGTATATGTTCCCCATTAAGATTTAGGTGAGTAGGTGAATAAATATACTATAGGGTTGTTTCACTATAGCAACTGCAACTCAGAACACAAAATTCAAATTCACAAATGACGAGCTTTGATATCAAAACATCGAGGTACATTTTTATGGCTAAAATGCAGACTAAAGCATACAACATGGGGCACAGAATGGTTTCGAATAGACCGTAGACCACGTCACATAAACACAATCTTGTAACATTCATAAATCATGAGTCATACAGTTACATGACCAAAAGAACTTTTTAAATAATTTACACTGCTCTCATATATAATGACAAGTAACATCTACAATATAGGTATAGAACTATAGTTACAAACATATCGCTATTACACAAGAAATATGCAGTCGTATGCAAAGCCTTTTACCTGGCCGAAAACTGTGAAAATGAAACAGTGGCCCTGGATGCAGAAGATGAACTGGAGGACGATGTTTCACCTCGCACTCTACTTGTTGCATCAATAAAAGTGGGTCTTGTGGGCTGTTTCTCTGGGGCATTTTTTGTCAACAGCAACACAACTACCTCTGACATCGTTGGCCTTGAAGCAACGGCTGACTGAGTGCAGAGAAGTGCTATCTCTATTATTCTTTTTATCTCTTCTGGCTTGTATTCTTCGGGATCTAATGATCCGTCCACCAAACTAATCAAGTTCTCATTTTCATATAGCTTCCATGCCTGTACAATCAACAGTCATAATTAAATGGTTACCTCAAGCTACCATTAAGTGCGTGCACATAAATAAACCCCAATATAGTCAATACTCATTACAAAATGGTCATATGAACTACCAAAAGCCTTTTCCTCAAATAGCAACGGAATACTGAAAGTATGTAATCCTGATCTAGATGAAGACCGATTCTGGAGTAACAATAACATCACGGCATGCTTACTTAGCGAGAATTTTCTCATTTACTTGTTAAATCTTCAATGGGTATAATGAAAACAAGAAAAAGCATTCTTATCACCAAATCAGGAAGAAGTGGAACTGTAGAGAAGTATACTTATGAGGACAAATTAAAGAATTGTGAAGTCATTATGGGGAATATGCAAGTCGTATGGGGTAACATATGGCACCAAGAGAAGCCAAGTTTTCAGAAGAACGATGTATACCGATTCAAGTAAGTACTGTGTTTCAGGCTCCAGCTTTGTATCATTGCTCTTCCGACCACTTATTATTTCCAAAATGACTACACCAAAGCTGTACGTGTCAACCTTCTCTGATAGTTGGCCATGGATTGCATATTCAGGAGCAGTGTAACCCCTGTTCAATAGTAAAATATAATCAAAAAATAAGTTATATGTCTAATGCAATATTTGAATGCTTAAACTTACAATGTTCCTGCAAATCTAGTGCTGAGATGACTATGATCTTCAGGTAGGAGTCTTGCCAAACCAAAATCAGCAATCTTAGGCTGAAAGTCATCATCAAGAAGAACATTGCTAGATTTAATGTCACGGTGTATGATACACACATGGAACTCCTCATGAAGATATGCAAGGCCACGAGCCATGCCAACAATGATGTTAAATCGTTGCTTCCAGTTAAGTATTCCGCGTCTATCACCTGTTATGCCAATCAACTGTGGTTTGTAAGATTAAAAAATAACGACTTCTCAAAATATAACATGGGGTTTAGTTTTAGTCTGGCAGTTGAGGTGTGAATATAAGATTCAGTTTAGATTCACAGGACCTTCTAGAGCAATCAAATGAGGAATATCAGATGCACGATACAGGATCTACTTCCACATATCCAAAGAGTACACAAAAGAGCCAAATAAAGGAGTAAGGACCAAAGGAACATACCAAAGAGGAACTTGTCAAGGCTACTGTTTGCCATGTATTCATAAACAAGCAGGCATTTGGGCCCCTTGCGAGAACAACCAAGAAGACGCACAAGATTTCGATGATGAACATTGCTAATCAACTTCACCTCACTTTCAAAATCAGCTTGGGCCCTGCTAGTTTCCATTACAGTCAACCTTTTTACTGCAACAGTTTTCCCATTTTTCAACAAGCCCTGTTACAAATGGACTCTTTGAAGAATCATTTTGTAATAAAATACAGTAAAAATTAACTTGGTGGTTTTGATGTTATTACTCTAATTTTTCCATTCTGTATAACTGCCTTTTGCCTGCAAATCTTCATGGAGGACTAAACATTTGATGATCATCATACCTTAAATACATCTCCAAAACCTCCTTCCCCAAGTTTACTTTCCTTACTAAAATTATTGGTTGCAGCCTTAAGATCGTGATAGTAAAAACTTGTTGGACCCTGTAGTTCTGTTGCTCCAAGTATATCACCTAAGAATATACAATGAGACAAGGAAACACAGAAGCAAAGAGAAAGTAGTTAATTTTTTCTTTTCCAATTAACTTTTTAGAAACAAATTAATAATATGCAAGATAGGGTAAAAACATAATTATGGAGCTAATTATACTTGCAAATACAAAACAAATGTGAATTGGTCATTACTAGACCCCAGCACATTAGTACATTATGACCTTGTTAAACTAGCCAAACCCTGGAGTTCCACGTTACTGTTCACAACCCGTGGACAAACACAGTCTCCCCTACTGATCAACACTTGATACTTGCTTGAAATAAAGAAAAGAAAAAGATACAATTCAAGATAAAAAAGGAGCATAAGACACACAAAAAATCTAGTCTTTTTTACGTCCGGTGCAAAAAAAAATTAGTGATCCAAAATTGCTTTATCCTTAACTTCTTTTTTACGAGTGCACAAAAGTGTGTGTATTTTCATGAAAATTTACAGGCATATAAAGGAGTCAACATTTTCTTGTGTCTTTTATTATTATTTTTATATTGGAAAGTACTCCCTTGTTCACAAAATGTAAGTCATATAAGTTTTGTCCTAAGTCAAACCTTCTTAAGTTTGACCAAGTTTATAGAAAAAAATATCAACATCTAATATTAATAGATCCATCATGAACTATGTTTTCACAGTTTATTTATTTGGTATTGTAGACGTTGATATTTTATTTTATAAACTTTGTCAAATTTTGACTTAGGGCAAAACATATATGACTGATATTTTCAGAAGTAGGGAGTTTCTTTTCTATATAGGAATCTTGACCGTGTTACTAAGATTACCCTGAAAAGTAGACAATAACCAAAGAGCTCAAGTCCAAGAAAATAGTGTACTTCACAACATTTACCTCTCTGGGGTTTCTGCAGCTTTCTCGACCGCCGGATCCACAATAAAGCTACTAACCCTACAAGCAGCAGGAAGGCTACACCTCCCAAAATTCCTCCTATAATGGCTCCTTTCTGGCTTGATTCCCCTGTATCAAAACATGGATTGTGAACTCTGAACTGAAGATGAGCTTTGAGCTGGAGAAATAAATTTCACTGACTTTATTTCTGTAACTTGTTACAGCAATACACTTGACATCAAACTTCAAGCAAAATGTTCCCTGTAGCAAATATACAGATCTTAACTTGCTGATGAAAGAGAGAACTTCAGAGTTCTCACCTGGTAGGCTGAAACATTGGGTTCTAAAATTCTAATGTACAAAAAATATAATCCAGAGCCCTAAACAGATGTCCTGACCTATTTTCACCAGCACTAGTGCACTACAGAACTACTAGTTGTCCATGACGTTTTAAACTTGATGCTTCTACAACCAAGATTTTCACATACAGTCCATCCCCATCAATATAGCAACATGTTTCTAATATTATTATTTTTACTTGGTTGAAAATGAAACATCCCCGCAACAAAAGCATAATCATTGGTTTCGAGAAGCGGGAAAATGATAAATCTTGCTAAATCGCTAACGTCCGGCTAATAGTTTAGGACAAAACTTCACTAATGAACTTCGACAAAGAGAAAGAAAGTTAAAGAGGATTTGCTACAGGAACGAGACTTTGCGAGCTAGTCAATAAATCAGTACCAGTCGTGCCAACAACAAACATGGGCACACATGGCCCCAATACAACAGAACGCTACAAAAACTTCTCAAAGCAACTAATGAAGCTAGCCTAGCTAGGTTAAAAATCCAAGGAAAAAATTTATGAATATAATACGATCCGCAGACGAAGTGAACTCACCTGAGCTCAAGTATGGCGTCAGGTCTACGGTTGCATTAGCTGGGAAGAACGGCTTATCGGAGTACCTCATGAAGCACCCAGCATCCACGGCGCGGCCGTCGGAATTGGGCGAGCACCCGTCAATGTTCCTCGAAGCCACCTCCAGGCACTGCGCACAACCGTCCGCCCCGACCGTCCGCACACACTGCGCCACCGCGTACACACCGCCGCCCGCGGCCGCCGCAGCGAACCCCGGGACGCGGGGCACAGCGGCCGCGAGGTTGCCGACCAGCGCTCGTACAGCGCCGTCGAAGCCGGCGGCGGCCACGGCGGAGCCGTTGCAGAGCTGCGTGTTGCCGGGGAGCGTGGCCTGGTCGAAGAAAGCCGCGCTCTCGTACCGTATGACGCAGCCGTCGAGGATGACGCGCCCGCCGTTAGCTGCACCACAGGCGGGGCGGAGGCGCGCCACGGCGGCGTCGAAGCAGGCGACGCAGTCCCTTCCGGCGATATACGGGCGGCACTGCGCCAGCGCGAAGGCCGGCGCGGAGGCGCGCGGCTCCGCTGCGGTGGCGAAGCCGCCATCACCTCCTCCACCGCCGGCGCCGGAGGAGAGGTTGGCGCGGAGTTCGGCGAAGGTGGAGTTGAGGGCGGCGAGGAAGGCAGCCGTGGGCGTAGCGTTGTACTGGCTGCACCCCAGGTTGAGCTGCGTAGCCTGCGGGTCGGCGACGGCGACCGGGAGAACAAAGGCCGCGGAGGCAAGGGCCAGCACTAGAGCCAGCAACAGCAGGAAGTGAGCCATGCGGTGGATCGGCACCGCCAGCGAACGGAATGGCACTATGGGAGGGAGCGGGGAGAGGAGCTGAGGAGATATCACCGCAGCCGCTGGGTTTTGGGACGTGGGCGGCGGGGCGGGCGCGTGTGGTATAGGGTGCCGTGACCGTGATGGGGATGGAAATTTTTTGGTTGAACTGCGAAGTCGGGAAGAGGTGATATCTTCTCGTTCGAGGTGGTACTGGCCTACTGGGACACATGTTGGCTCTGTGTGTTCATTTCTTAAACACCTTTTTTTTAGAAAACTAAACATTTTCTACTCCTATATCAATACTCACCTGCCCCCAACTGTTTGTTTTTTTTCATTTTGATTTGCCTTTCCTTGTCCTCTCCCTCTCAAACGTCATTCTGTAGTCTATGCCTTCGACGGCAGGTCGTCGTTGACTCGTCGTCTTCAATGCCATCGGGACCACGGCTTCGCATGCTCGTTGTCGTTGATCTTTCGTCTCTCAGGTTATTATTATCATCACGACCTGGTTTACTTTGATCCCCAACTTTAAATACATCAAAATTCAAACTACTCATCTTTTTTGAGCTTTTTTTATTTTGGTTCCTCTTTTCATCTCACGTACTTCCTCCGATTTTAAATTATTGTCGTTATTTTAGTCCAAATTTGAAATAGAATACGTACTTTTGTGTCTCTCGCCTGAGCCCTATCACCCCTCTGGTGTCATTGTTGTCAAAAGATTTATGGACTTGCCCCATTAAATTAATTCTTGGAAGTGATATTAGAATTTGGACTATATGCGGGCCTGACAAAACCCAAAATCTAATTAATTTCTGAAAATATCAAAAACCCACGTATGAAGTGGATGAAGAGAGTGAGAATAACTAGCGGTGACCGGTAGTGGTGACTGGTAGGATTTGTAGACATAATATAAAGGACGCTGGTATCATATTTATTATAGCAGGTGAACTATATTTGGTCAAAAAATAAAAAAGCAGGTGAACTATAAGGGATATCCCACGCGCTTTCCTCCTACGTGCTCGCCTCGCATCATCATGATGCGCTTTGTGGATCGAGTCAGTCGGGCGGTATACTAGGGTTCGCCTGCAGCTTGTTGCCTTACTTCTTAATTCGAGGAGAGTCGGGCGGCTGGTATACCAGTGTCCGCCTACAGTTTGTTGTCTTACTTCTTTGGCGGTTTGAGCTCGGGGATAGCAACAAGGGAGTTTGGCAAAGAAGATCCTAAGGTTTTTCTTTTTTATTTCCTTTGTGTTAGGGGTCTTTTTTGCAATTGTATCATGTTTGCGATCTCTTCGTGGATTTTCGGTCGTAGTTAGATACTCTCTCCTTCTATACTTACTCCGTCCAAAAAAAGATGTCTCAACTTTGATTAAATTTGAATGCATCTATACACTAAGTAATGTCTAAATACATCCAATTTTTAATAAAGTTAAGACATCTTTTGTTGGATGGAAGAAGTAATACATCCGAATCATGCAAGGGAAGGAGCATATTGCATCGTGTTGTTCGATGATGAAAATAAATAGACGGTTACTCCAGAAAAAATTAGAAAAATTGCATTCGGAACCAATGTAAACTTAGAGAGGCTGGGGGCTTCTTCCTTTTTGGAAAAAAAAAATGTAAACACATATTCTACCCAATCAAAAAAGGCATGACTGCACGAAGGCGTGTTTAATGGTCACTGCAGGAGTCTCTCGGAGAGCCTCGGTGTTCTAGGTACGTATCCAGGTATCCTCCATCACTGACCTGGAGTCTGGAGATACCGCCGCCGCCGGACCCGTACCTTGGCCACCACCGGGGAGGCGGGGACGAAGTCCAGTGTAATCACGTCATGGAGGACGCACGAGAAAGCAGTCACAACGACACGTCACACGCATGCATGATCGAACGAGGTAGCAAACTGAGCAATTGCTACTCGCATCAGGGGCGAAACAGGACCCAGCACCGCGTGCGCGGTATTAGGTGGTCAGTCTCCGCGATCATCCTATACAATATCAAGAAGACAAGATTAACAAGGTTAATTACGAAAGGGACTATGACGGACACTTTCTCTTTCAGCTATAATCCATACTCTAGTCAGAATGAATCTGGGTACCACTTTTTTTTTCTCTCTCCCGTTCTTAATTTGCAGCACCGTGCAATTTTCCTGTTTTCAGTCATGCATGATGCATCACCCCTTTTTGGTTGCTTTCTTCACCCTTTTGAAAGTGTTCATTAAGAAGTCATGAGTTTTTTTTATCATGCACCCGGCCACTGACATAGACACAAACACAAGTAAAAGTTGCACTACGTCGAGTTCACGGTTTTTTTTTTGACATGCACGGAATTTAGATTGAATGAATTCATTTTGTCTTAACGAGCAGCTAGAGCTCCCGGCGGTCGGTCGCTCAACAGAATTCGCGAAAATTAAAGATTGACGGTGACCGACTCATATGCTTCAGGTTTTCGATGTACTTCTATATAATTAACTTAGAAATTGTGATGGTTTACCAAATTCTACGCCCATTGTTCGATATACAGCTATCCACTATGCTACCGTACGTCCTCGGCTAGCCTTCATAATGTAAGCACAAAACATTGTACGCGGCCTTGTCCGTTGCACAAGCTAGAGCAATTGCGGCGGCTGAGGTTTTGACTTTTGACTTAATTGCCGCCCCCGCTGCTTTCCCTGTTGATGCATAGATTACTCGGCCGGCCGAGACAGACTAAAATCTCGTACGGGGGTACGTATTAGATTCGGTCATTCACGGATGCAATTATGCAAACGTGAGATCATCGTGTGAATGTTATGACAGGAAAATTCAAGGTGAAGGGGGGAAATTCTCGTGTGAATGAGTCAAATAGATATTGACATACGGGCCCGAATGATATCGTGATCTAGGAGGGCGACACCATCATGCATTCATGCCCAGGAATAAATCTAGTGAAAGACGAGGTCCCACAGAGACCGAGACACCGATTATAAATACGAAGGTGATGCTATCTTCATTTGGACGGAGTTGTCCCGATCTTGCGTTCTCGTGGCCATGCGACCCATGCGGTTGCAAGTGGTCTCCCACTTTTTTTTTAAGGACGCAATCGATCCACCTGATTTGATTACAAGAATTAAGAGTTGGCCTTGTTTAGGAGAAAACCGGTCCCGAAACCGATACAAATGCACGGCTTATTTAAGGAAAGCCGTGCGAAAAACTCTGACAAAGAGCTAGCATACACAAGAACCGAATAAACAACCCGCTTCCGTCAAGACGAAGACCTCCTCCGCTCAAATGACGCCGAACAGGAAACGGCTCCTTGCGTCAGAAGAAGGTAGGCAGAAGGGGGCTTCTTCGATGACCGGAGCCAGAAGAGGTTGCTCCACGGGAACGGCTCGCGCATCGGCAAGCCCGTGTAGCACAAAGTCGCCCTCCCTGGTCAGGATCACAGCAAGCAAACTCTACCGCCAAACGAGGTCTCCAAAGGCAACGCCTCCAAAGAGAATCAGAGCGTTCGATCGGAGTCACCTCGTTTGCGAACTGTGGGATGTGACGGAGCTGCACAACGATGCCTTCAAGAAGGAAGCGACGTCCGAGGAAGCCGTCGTCGCTGACACCGACCACGTCGCGGACAAGAGCGAATAGAGCAATAGCCGAGTCTGAACAGAGGCAACCGCACCACAGCGACCGCCGGCGAAGCTCGCCGAACCGCCCGAACGCCACGCGCCAAACCACCCCCGGGCACCGGCCAGGGCTCCGCAACCGCCCCACGCACTGGATCAGGCCACGCCACCCTGGCCACACAATCAGTGGAACAGGGCAGCAAGGCCAGGCCCGCCAGGCCCAGATCGGGCCCGCACCATCACGGACGGCGGCGCAAACTCCACCGACTAGGTCATGGCTCGCCAAGCCCAGATCAGGACCGCAACACCGCCGACGGCAACGCGCCACCGCGCCAGCACCGACCGCCCCGCCCCAATGGCCTCCTCACAGCAGCGTGCCACAAAGCGCCGTGGCCTCCTCGCGCCGCCCCCTCCTCAGAACGGCGCACGCCCGCGCCTCCACATGCCGGCGACCACACGCTGCCACGCACACTCCTCATGCAAAGCTGCCACCGCCTCACGGCACCGGATCCGACGGCAACCTCTTCGGATCCGGCCGCAGATTCGGCGTCGCCAGCCACCATGGCACCCGGAACCGGCTGAGAGAAACCAGCATTGCGAATGAAGACCCTGCCGCTGCCATCCCTGCGCGGGCTTTGCCCGGCGGCGGCGAGGGGACGAAGGAGGGAGGTAGGGGCCGGAGGTGGAGGCGTTGGGTTCGCCGCCCGTGCTGCCCGAGAGGAGCGACGCGGGGCTGTCTTTCACCGTGCAGTGGTCTCCCACTTAAGTCCCACTTCTGGTTCATTTTTTTAATTTTAGTTCAAATTTGAGATAATTACACCACTGGCCTAACAACTTGAGAGGTGTGAGCAGTTTAACCCAACAAGTTGCAAAATGAGGAAAATTAGTCATATAAGTTGAGGCTCAGATTGCTTAGAGGTCCAAACCAATCCGGAGTTAACACGTGTCTTTTGTGTCTTGTGTTTTTTTGCTGAAAACTCCCTGTGGTTATTGCGCCTCCCACTCACCTCCTGAGACGTGGCCAGCATGTCCAGAGAAGGCGGTGCCGACGAGGTGGGCGACACTGGGTGACTCCTGGGCGAAGCAGGCCGGTGCGGCGGATCTAGTAGAGGAAGAGGTCGGCGAGTCTCGGACGAAAATCGTAGAGAGGGAGAAAGACAACCGAGATAGAGAAAGAGCGCAGGGGCTCCAGCGGCGAACGGGGTCGGGGTCAGCGGCGCAGGATCCAGCGTGGCGCTTGGTCGAGGCCGACGTAATCGGCAGCAGTGGACAGCACCTTGAAGGCGTGGGCACAGTTATGTCCTTGGCGGCGTGGTGGAGGAGCATCTCTGGTGTTGGTGCGCCGCTCCAGCATCGGAGGTTGGGAAAGAAGGGGTGGTGTGGTATCAGGAGAGAAGGAGTGGGGTGAGGTGGCGTCGGGAGAGATGGAGGGGGCCGGTGCAAACCTCGACGGGCCCGTCTCCCCCGTCCTCGTGGGCCTGGCCCTCGCAGACGGCCTCTCGCGCTTCGCGTTATTGACCTCTTTGCCAACCGCCTCGCCGACGCGCTCCCCTCCTCTTCCTCCTGCGCCGCCATGCTCCAGGATCTCTCCCTCGCCGCCAAGTCCTTCATCGGCGCGCTCCCTGCCGCGCTCTTCGGCCTCGCGGGCCTCCAAAAGCTCCCCTTCGCTTCCAACGGCCTCACCGGCCGGCGTGTGTACAACTTGTTCCTGTCCAGGGGGCTTTTTTGCAAAATTTCCAAGGCCCGACGGGACTCCATCTAGCTTCCCTATGTCCAATTTGGACTAATTGTACTAAAATGCTCACAAGTCTCAACTTCTGGAACCAGTTTTGCTCATTTTGTTACTTGTTGGATTAAACTGCTTCCAGATCTGAAGTTATTAGGCCAGCGATGCAATTAACTCTCAAATGTTGAGCCAAGATTTTACTGGCAAATATCAAATGAACTAGAAGTGAGATTTAAATGTGAACCAAGTTGCAACCCTAGACCCCTTACGTGTTGGATTTACTTGAGATGATTTTTCTTAATCTTCAGTCGATATTGCTCTAAACTGGAAACCATCCAGCATCTTTTCTTTCTTTCTTTGTTCTGCAGAAAAGTAATATGTGGGGAGTAGAAAGTTTCGCTACGGATGCTCGCACACGTCCTGGGTGCTTTACTCTATCCTTTCGTATATGCAAGCCCCATTTCAAGTTTGAGTTTTCTAAAATCATGAGGCCTCTCCCAATAACTTAACACAATCATATCTTAGAACATGCCACGTAGGCAACAAGCTACTGTGGAGGAAAGAGGACGATGCAATATAAGTAGACTAGATCATGATGCCGTCTGATGACGTAAAGGATTGAAGTTCATTTTTGCATGAAATTTGGTACTCCGTCCGTTTTATAATTCTTGTCTCAAATTTATCTAAAAATGAATGTATCTATTCCTATAAAACATCTAGATACATATAATATTTCGACAAGAATTATGAAACGTAGAGAGTAGTAGTGTTCCTCTGAAAAAAATTGTTAACAACTCTGGGGGTACCAACGCTGGTGAAGGAGGGCCATAGTGAGATCGGGCAGCTAACGAGAGTGCATACACGTTGATGTTTGAAGTTAGGCCGCACGTGGCGTTTGTTCATGGAGTATTATTACTCCCTAATAAACAGCGGAGTCGGGTTATTGTAAGATGGGGTTCATTTCAATTAATTGTTGATTGTCTAATAGAATGAATAGAAGTGTGGAGGCTATTGGCAACACCACGTTAGCTATACGAGGTAATTGCACCACTGGCCCAACAATTTGAGAGGTGCGAGCAGTTTAGTCCAACTAGTTGCAAAATAAACAAAATTAGTCCCAAAAATTGAGATTCGTGAACATTTTAGTCCAATTAGTCCGAATTAGACACGTGGCAGCTAGATGGAGTCCCGTCGAATAGTGGAAATTTTGCAAAAAAGCCCCCCAAACATGAACAATTTGTACACACCCGAGCCAGTGAGGCCATTGGAGGCGAAGTAGAGCTTCCAGAAGGGGTTTTCAACAAAAAAGAGACACGTGTCAATGCTTGATTGGGTTGGACCTCTAAGCAACCCGTTTCTTAACTTCTGAAACTAGTTTTGCTCATTTTGCAACTTGTTGGACTAAACTGTTCCCACCTCTTAAGTTGTTGGATCATTGGTGTAATTACCTCTTAGCTATACATCCAAGCACTTTGGTGCGTGTGCGTTTTGTCGGTATTGTAAGCAGTCCATCTTTCAGATTTTTTTTACTACTCCCTCCAACCCATATTACTTGTCTCAAATTTGACCAAATATGGATGCATTTATGTTTAAAAAGCATATATACATGTAATATTTCGACAAGTAATTCCGGCCGGAGGGAGTACAATTTTTAAACAATGAAAACAAATTTGACTTATGTATTTTTTTTAGCATAGTGGCTAATGGCTAGAACAGGAGGATCTCTAGTTATTTAACAGATATTCGAAAGTGATGTCAATAAAAGATATGTACAACAACATATACTTCAAAATGAGGAACTATAGTTTCATAAATACAGCGTGGAAATTATGCTACAAGATAAGGTCTCAAATGAAGAACATACACAGGCATACCTCAAACTTGTTAGAACCTATATAGTACACAAACTAAAACATCAGTACTCTTTAAATATCACCTTGACGTCATGGATGGTTTATCAAAGGTTCTTGCATCTTTTCTAGACAGACTCTGGAGTTGAACTATCACGGATTAAACCTTCAGAAAAAAAGGTAAAAAAATTAAATGAGTATTGGAAATGCAAAAAAAAAAAAAAAAGTTGGACGTCTCAAGGTAGCAAAGAAAGGCTTATTGGTGCACAGTTTCACAAAGTTGTGATTTTTGAACACCTAACTGGGTTGCATTGAACCTTTTCTAAACCAAGCAGATGCCCCGTGGCGGCGTTCGATATAACAAATCAATAATATCACCAGAGCATTGCGTACATCTCATATATCAATCCCATGACTAAACCATGAACGCACCGGGCACTTCTTGATGTATCACTTAATTAGGTTCCTATATTGGAGAGGTTTAGCTTCTCAGAAAGCAAAAGGAAGATTTATGTCAAATGGATCATAAGGAACCAAAGTCATCTAGTCCTATAAATACAAAATGGATTGTACTAAGAAACATAACTATTGAGACTGCAGAAATGTACAAAATAAAATGCTTTACATAATGCAATACCACCAATTCATCAACTTTTGCTCAAATTTTGCAAAATAAAGCAAGCAGGTAGAAATTGTGGTACACTGAAGCATAATTAAGGATGACAGAATATAATATAGAAGTGAGATTTCTATATCCTATCTATATGTTAATGAACATACAAATTACACATGGAATGATGAAAATATTTCCAGACATCATTGTTTTATTCATAGGATCAAAAAACAGAAGCTATAGGAGAAGCAACCTGGGCATGATGTACACCACAGAAATGAAGAAATAATAGTTACAGAAGACCCAAAAGAAAGTTATGCAAAGCAACCATTGGTCATGTATTACTATCTGAAATTAAGAAAAAAGACACCATGATTCTTTTTGTGCTGAACCAACTGATGTTTATGTTTGCCAAAAGAGGTGTTGGCAAATGATGCATGAACTTTAGTCCTCATGACAAAGTAGGCAACTACGCAATTGATTTCACACAGTAAGACTCTTAAGTTTTGGTTCGAGACAGCTGGAGTTTTTTTTAGCTTCTAGAAGCTGCAAGTATGATATTGGCTTATGTAGAATATGTTTCACCCTAAATAAATGAGATATTGAGGCCTAAATAACGACAAAAACTTCACTGACCAATTAAGAAAATTACAGTTTCCATGCAAAAGACAACTCAGGACATACTTTCGGTACAAGCATCACTGACAATGATCTATATTTTAGGGACCATAGAAGAAACAACTCAAGCATTGTCAAATATATGTAATCATAATAAAAGTTGTGTGGCTGCATGGAACTGACAATATTGTCAAATAATTTTCCTTTCAGTAAATTTGTTTGTCATCTTTCTACCAGCTACCATAGTTATCATATCTCGTTGTTTCTTTACTTTCAGATTGTAAGATCACCATATCAGATCTCTTTATGACAGAGAAAGATCAAGGGAGGAAATTTTGGGTTCACCATTTAGGAAATAGACAATTTACAAACCAGTAGCGTAGAAGAAAGTCTTTGTGGGCACCGTACAAATAGCAGATAAGCCACAACAGCTGGCTGGACGTTGAATTAGCAGATATCAGTTCATTCCATTAGTCACCTGAGTTTCTTAGAGTTAATAGCCCAGCAGCTGAGAGCAAAATCAGATCAATAGAAGGCGATAAGGTAACCTACTTGTGTACTTTATGGTACTTCTATTTTTTTACACCATTTGAAGTGGGAAAACAATGTTTTTAGTTCCTGATCAAGACCAACAGCACTTTGATAGTTATCGAGTTATTGCCAACCCTGGAATGTTTATCTGTCCAACAAAATTTAAATGCTCTTGGAGCTATTTGCTAACCTTGGAATGTTTATCTGTCCTACAAAAACTTAAACCATATCTGTTCAGAATATTAGCATACCTTGTTTGTGTGTATTTCACCTAGTTCTGTTTGTTAACTCTTTGGGTTATGTCAGGTCCAATGGAATCGATAGGAAACTATAAAATTTAGTGAGGATCGTAACCATGTCCCCCTTATTTGTTCATATATTACACAAAAAACAAAGTTCTCATGCATAAAAATGTTAGATGTGATTCATCTGTGTCTCTCTTAAACAAAAAATCATTGTCCACATGGAAATAGATCATGATAAAAGAGATTAGAGTACCTAGACATCTTCGACCTGAGAAAGCTCCATTGCATGATTCAGGCACTTTGTCAGCACATTAATCCCCAGGCATCTGCAGCTACAATCTGAAAGTGTCAAATATTTTGGTTAAAAATATTTATGAGATTTTTTTTCTTCCTTACGATCAGCGAACTGATCGGGTTCCACTATCCAAGGATAACGGAACAACACAAAAGAGTTCACGCCCCACAGAGTTTGACACACACTTGCCGCCTACGGCTAACAAGAGACTCATAGTCTTAGCAACATGAAAGAAAAGAACAGGAACTGAAAGGCAAGTTCAAACGATATACAAACGATATCCACTATCGCCAGCCAAAATCTCAGAGCAGCAAGTTATCAACCAGCGTGCAGGCAACCAGCCAACGATTACTTTTCAACCAACACAGTGCTTCAACTTGACGATGCAGCACGTAGCACTTTCACAAAACATCAGATCTCCAGACCAGCCTCCCTTTACTTGCTCATGTCCTTGCCATTCTTGTCCAAGATGCGCTTCGTGTCCAGCGACGCTTGAACTAGGTGGTTCCTCAAGGCCTCCTGTTGCAGCATTCTAGCTCCTTCTATCAGCATCTCCCGATCGCCCTCAGCTTGTAGCCCTGCCCAGTATTTTAGAAATGCACAGGCATAGCAAATTAGCTCCGCAGGCGACCTGATCAGTCGATGTTCAAAGCAAGCCCTGTTTTTCAGTTTCCAGATGGCCCAACATATCCCAGCCAACCCAACTATTTGAATATTACTGCTTACCTTAGCATGTTTCGTAATCCAATCAAAATATTGCAAGAAAAAAGTTGGTCTGGTAAAAGCCCCAATGGCAACCCCCACTATTCCCCAGGTGTATCTTGCAGCAGAACAAGTAAAGAACAAATGATGTATAGATTCATGTGCAGAACAGAAACGGCAGGTAACATCTCCTTTCCAATTTCTACGAACCATGTTATTTTTTAGTAGCAATAGCATTATGCCAAATCAACCAGAGCCAGATTTTAATTTTCAGTGGGAGTTTGGCCTTCCATAACTGCCTAAAAGATCTATTGGTGCCTTGACTGGTTAATAAGTTGTACAGGGATTTAACAGTATATCTACCACTTTTGGACCATTTCCATATGGGTCTGTCCTCTTCATCATTCACCCCCATCCCCATTAGTTTGGAGTTTAACCTAGTATAGTCATACTGGCATTCCTCCTCTAGCCATCTTCTAAATGTAAGGCGCCACCTCCTACTTGCAATATCAGCAACAGAGCACCCAATATCATTGGAAGTTTCATATAACCTGTGGAATTGATCTTTCAATGGAGTATGCCCACACCATGAATCTCCCTAAAAGTCAGTTCTCCTCCCATTCCCCACAACCATGGCCCTCCCGTGTAGGTATAACTCTCTTAAGTGGAGTAAGTCCTTCCAACAAGCAGAGTCAGATTGCTGATTCTTTGCCAGATTTGCCAGATTTCATTTATGTTATGGATTCCCTCCCCTTTCAAATATTTCCAATCCATGATTCTTTGCCAGATTTGCCAGATTTCCAATTCTGCCTCCAATTTCCACCACCATTTACAGAGCAGACTGATGTTAAAAAGTTCAAGGTTCTTAACTCCCAATCCACCCTTAAGTTTTGGCTTACAGATCAAATATTATGAGATTAACACCGTAACTTCATCGATCTGTATTCTTCAATTCAACTAAGCTATCTAATTTCACACGCAAAACACCTAGATCATCATAGAAACCCACATGAACGTCCATCAAATCGTTAATGGCAAGCAAAGCCTATCAAGTACCAAAAGTTTTTCCCTCAAAAAAAAAGTACCAAAAGTTCAGACTTCAGAAACTTTTTTTTTGCGAGTCAAAAGTTCAGAAACTTGAGTGTGGGTTGTCCAAATCGGATCAAGGAAAGATGAATTTAACACAAACATAAATCAGAAATAAGTATTACCAGTAGGCGTGGCATACCTGTGACAGAGATTTATGGTGGAATTGGCTCTGTTGGAGTGGATGGAAGGGTGCCGTTACCGATAGGGGCAGATTTGGGGATGAGATTCTGGTCGCGGGGAAGTCATTGTTCCAGCGGTTTTCAT